>NC_142876.1:78281875-79575000 GCF_051225735.1 Oryctolagus cuniculus | reverse complement strand
ATGGGATTTCCTGGACAGCTAATATCCACAAACAATCAAACACAGGAGGAACACGGGGAAAAAGGCAGCATTATTTCAAATTTGAGCTGAGAGTCGTGATTTGTAAAGGGCTGAACAGGAACTGGAGTTGAAATCTGAAGCAAGGAAATTCTTCTACTAGGCACTGATGGACATTTCTCTGTTTCTCTTGGCTCCATGCAGGTTTTTAGGTCACTGGGTTTTGAATGTGATGCCAAATGAGAATCTCACTAGAACAGAAACTTTGAAAAGGACAACTAACTTAATCTCTCGTTTTAAATAAAATAATAATAATAAAAAAAACTAATGATACCTCACTCAAGAGTCAGAGCTTTTTATGAGACCTGTTGCCAATATTAGTGTCTTGGAATGATCTCATCTTTCATCCTGGCTAAATTCCAACACACAATTTCATTAACCCAGGTACTGCAGGTGATAAAACTCATTTTTCCCTAAAGAGACAGCTAAAAAGTACCAGTTATACATTTATGAAGTACCAGCAATCAAAATTATGGATTTTCTAAAAGGTTTTTAACTACTTTTATTGAAAGGAAAATCGCTGTCTCAGACTTTTGTGACACTATTGCTAATAATAAATTTTACCATTTAGACATGGCCATAATATGGTAGACAGTGTCAATAAAAGTATGGAACAAAGATGATCCCTGTCTTTTAAGTAATGCCTTCTAATTACATGCCGGAAATGAACAGGGAAATACTTTGGCTAACTAATGGCTCTTAAAATATAAGAACACACAACAGTGCATCCAGTATGGTACAAATGTGCTGTACGTACCTACGTACTTCTATGTAGAATTAGTTGCCTAACTAGATGTTCGGCAATTTTCCTAATGTTTTTCAAAGCCTTCAAGAAAAATTTTCATTTCACTTACATTTCTAACTAAAATCTGTTTGTTGAAAAACATGTGTTCAAATGGTATTTGCTTGTTTTTGAGCAAAGTTATGGCACTGGGCATGTTATCTTTGGCAAACTTGTCTGAACTTTTCTAATATTCTACATATCACTAGAGGGCACTGTGGTATTTAGGCCACTTTGACCCCTTCAAGTACTAAGAAAGGTCTTGAACTCCACAGTTAATATGAGAAAGGTTAAACAAGAGTCCTTCAACGAGGAAGAAAAAAATTTTTTCATGCCCAATTTTAATTTTTCTAGGATAACTCAAACAAGCAAGATGAGTCCAAAAGTCAAAAATCATAGACATACACAGCTTCTTTGGCGATCCTCAAAGACTTGTCACCTTGGATCAGATGGAAAAAAATTTCCTCCCCAAGTTCTTGGGATTTAAATCATGAGCCTCCCATTTGCTTTGCATCCACCCACAAAGAGAGATGGCTATTCCCTGCACATAGGCTCAAGTCTCCTGCACTAACTAGAGGTAATTTCACTGCAGAACAGTCAGGCGAGAGCCACAAATGGGTTTGAAACAATTTATGATATCCGGCCTCCTTCGACATGTATTAGCATATACCTGGTTTCTTTAACATACACTTTGTTTTTCCAAAACCACAAACACAGTTGCTGGAATTTCATGTGGAAGTGCTTAAGGGGCTGAAAGTTAACACCTTTGTGATCCGTGCAGCCTCACGGTGGCTGTTAAACAAAAGCCTCTTTGTGGAGGCTTTCTTGAAATGTTTTCTTAACATGTTCCAAGTAGTTTTAGGCAGGGAACTAAAGTAAACAAGATGTTACCATGATAAAAACACTTGTGAAAACATTACAGAGCGCACTTAGTAGTTTCTTTCACATAAAACTCTTCACAGTTTTGGAAAAGTGAAATTCACAGAAAAAAAAAGCAATTTAAAAAGCAAGTTAGCAATGCAACAGCTTCCACTGTCTGCAGAGCTCGACCTTTCGGAAAGGGTCAAAGTTCCATCTCTGGGCATTTTCTTTCAACATTTTGCTCTCCATGTCTTCTATTAGAGCACATATAAAATTTATTTTGGCTGGAATAAATTATATACATCTGACTAACATGCAAAGGAATCTGTGTTGTGTTTTGCATGGCGCTTTTCTCCATGAGACATAAGCAAGGTGTCGGGGTGGGAGGGGGGATATTCTTTTCAAATGGAATACTAATCAAGAATACAAATTATAACTTGCATTTAATTCCATCGTGTTGAGGGAAACACGATGGGAGATGGAAATGTTTCCCAAGCACATGGGAGTACCTGGCATTTCTGGAACTATGGGTCTGTGTCTGATTTTGCAGCTGAAGTTCGAAACAGGAAAACATGGTCATGATTTCACCTTCAAACCCACTCCCCATCTCGCCACAGAATGGTAGGAGTCTTTTTTTTTTTTTTAAGAGAGAAGGGAAGCGTTCTACATCTGTGTGTGTACTGGTAAAGACTGTGTCTTCAACCTGATCTGAAAAGAAAAAAAACTGGCTCCGGGAGGGAGAGGCTGGAAGAACACCAGCGGGCCTCACAGATCTGGACGGCACTGGGCTTGTTTTTGTTTTTCTGTTATCGAAGGATTCCAAGCAATGCAGGCAGGGCTGGGCGATTTCATTAGAGTTAGCATGAGCACCTGCTGGTATCAGTTAGCGCTAACAAACACAGCAGTCACATGATGACCCATGGTTGATAGATTAAAAAAAAAATCAACACTAAAAACTGCAACTTGTTTTGAGAAGAAACAGGGAAATAAAGGCATACAATAGACTGGGTATCTGCTGATTCTGATAAAGCCTCCCTCTGTTGGCTGTGAGGGAAAGACAACAGGATGGTTATTTGTACAGTGTTTATCTTTGAAATCAAGGGCCCTGTGGTATACCTCACCTTGGGAACAAACACTGCCGTGTGATCACAGAAAACTGTCAAATCTCTGGTTTTGATTTACGAACAGTTATGATATTTCTTCCTCAGGAGGGAAAAAAGATCTGCCTCAGTTTTAGACCTGTGAGTCACCCTCCCTCTTTTGCTTAACCCCTTTCTCTGTTAACAGTGCCATTTTACTGTCATATGGGATTTTTACCCTGGCTAACTGATCTCAGCCCCTTACTACCTGGAACGACAGACGACAGGAAGATGTTTGCCAGCTAAAGCCATTACCTCTTTTTTTTTTAACAGGCAGAGTGGACAGTGAGAGAGAGAGAGACAGAGAGAAAGGTCTTCCTTTGCTGTTGGTTCACCCTCCAATGGCCGCCGCAGCCGGCGCACCACGCTGATCCGAAGGCAGGAGCCAGGTACTTCTCCTGGTCTCCCATGGGGTGCAGGGCCCAAGCACTTGGGCTCCTCCACTGCACTCCCTGGCCACAGCAGAGAGCTGGCCTGGAAGAGGGGCAACCGGGACAGAATCTGGCGCCCTGACCGGGACTAGAACCCGGGGTGCCGGCGCCGCAAGGTGGAGGATTAGCCTAGTGAGCCGCGGCGCTGGCTGCCATTCCCTCTTTATACTGAACCCTACAACTCAAGTGGGACAACTCAAGCCCAACAAATAGATTGGGGCAGGCGTTTCGCCTGGCAGCTGTCAATGTCCATACCCTATACTGCAGTCCCTGGCTTGGGGTCCAGGATCCTGACTCCACTTCCCGCTAATCCAGACCCTGGGAGGAAGTGGGTAAGGGCTCCAGTAGTTGGGCTCCTGACACCGAGCTGGGAGATCAGGATTGAGTTCCCAGCTGCCGGCTTTGGCCCTGGTCCAGTCTTGGCTGTTGAAGGCATTTGGGAAGTGAACCAGTGAATGGGAAGACTCTCCCTCCCTCTCCCTCAGCCTCTCAAATAGAAATAAAAATTTATAAAACTGGAATAGGTGTTGTGCAGGGCATGAAGCCACCATTCGGGCTGCCCAGATCCCGTGTCAAGTCTCAAGTCTGGTATCACGTCCTGCCTCTGCTTCTCAACCAGCTTCCTACTAAAGCACAAGATGGGAAGCAGCCGATGATGACTCAAGGGCCTGCCACCATGTGGGAACTCTGGATTGAGCTCCTGGCTTCCTGGCTTTGGCCTACCCCCACCCCTGTTGCTGTAGACATCTGGGGAGTGAATCAGCAGACAGAAGTTCTGTCTCTCTCTCTCTCACTATGCCCTTCAAGTAAATAAAAATAAATAAAATGTTTAAATATTTAAAAATAACAAAACAAAACCATGGCTGATGAATGAAAGAATGGGCCCATGTAATCCCCCAAATGTGAACTGAATTGTGGGCTCTCTGAAGTCAAACTAACACAACTCAGGAGAGCAGTATCCAGGGGTGGCCAAAATGCTCCTCTGCTAAAAACAAATGGTAGCACCAAAAGCATTAGCCGGATCAGTGGTGAGCAAGGTACAAAACCTTGCTCATTCCTCATTTCTGGTCTACAACTACCTTCCTGCTACAGCAGCTGCGGTAAGTAGTACCGGCAGACGCAGCATGGCTTGCACAAAGCTGAAAAGATTTACTGTCTGTCCCTTTTTGGAAGAAATTCACCATCCCCTGCCCTGAGATCACATTTGGCTGTCTGAGACTTTTTATCAGAAATTTGTGATTAGAAATTAGATGAAAAAAGTCTTTACTGACACATCGGTGCTTTGCATGGTCACAACTCCTGCTCCTAGATACAAGGTCAGAATTTTGGGATTGTTTAAAATTATCCCTCCTTTGAAAATATACTTGAATAGGCAAGAAGGGCTAAGATCCTGGAGGAGCCCCTAACATGAGGAAGGCACTTTACACAATGCCACTCTGAATTCTAACCACTGTAAGGGGTAGTTATTAATGTCCCAAATTACTCATGCCCATATGAGGCTTACTGGTGCTATGGAACCAGCTCAAAGAGCGCAGTACTACAAGGTGGTGACCAATTCACCCTTCTCCAACCCTTCACTGCCCAATCTGCTTTTCTCCAACATTTTCTTTCCTCCACAGCCCTACCTACAAAGCAAATCATTAATGAAATGCGCCTCCTCTGGCCAGGCAGGATAGTGCAGCATTTAAGAACAAGTGTATATTCCAAAGCCTGACTGGTTCAGTTTGGGTTGTGGCTCCACCCCTTACCAGCTGTGTGATCTTGGGTAAATCACTTAACTACTCTGTGCCTTTCTTTCCTTGACTGTGTGCTGGGGATAATGCTACAAAGTTAACAGGATAAAGCAGTTGCCAGGATCAGGAAGAGTTAATGTTTATGAAGCACTTGGCTAACCTAATTATCAACTATTACTAGGGAAGTGTAAAATCAGAGACGAGGAAATAAATAAATAAATAGGTCCTCTAGTTAACACCTAAATCAAGGTCAACTCAATGCTGCATTTTACTGAGTGCAAGCATATCACAGAGAATCCAAGCACCACTGGTATCTTTAGGAAATCACTACTAAATCAGAGAGGAGTAGATCTAGAAAAGAAACACTTTCAGAATCTATAGATCCAGAAAATTGAGAACAAAAGTTTGAAAAATCACTCTGATGATAATGACCCCATAATGGCACATTCAAAGAAGCCATGTGGTTTTCATTTGAACCACAAGGGGTCTGGTAGCTCCTTGCAGCCTAGTTCAATGGAAAACAAAGTTGGATTCATTGAAGCCAATTTGATTTCCCTTTAGATTGAGGAGAGACGTGGGAGATGTGAGTCTACAAGATAACTGACTTATTTTCCACTGTGTTACGCAAGCTCCTGAAACCTGAAAACAGGAATTTCTGAGAGTTAAGAGTATGCTGTAGAAGAAAATGGAAATCTTGAATTTATCCTACACAACCGATCAATGTGTAACTCAAGAAAGCACCAAGAGAACTTTGTGTTCTACTTGTTGGTTTTCAAAGTTCATTTTTATTTTCTGGAACCAAGTCTCTCAGCCCTGACCCCCACGTGGCTCTTGTGGGGCGCACATCTCCCTCTGCTCAGGAGGCGGTACTGTGAAGGACGCCTGAGTATGTCATTGTGATTGGCTCAAAGCTAGAACTCATGACTCAACCTGAGTCAACGGCAGTGTGCCCAGGGCTTTTTCTAGAACTGTGGGGAAAGAGATGCACTATGGGATTCACAAACTTGTGGCACGTAAACCTTTCCTCTTTAGTTCCATTTGGAAAGAGCCTGAGAGTGCAGGCGACACTGAGGAACATGCAGCTATTCAACCACCAACACCCTGTTTGAACATCTGGCTCCAGCCACGCTTGCAGCTAGCTACCCCACTGGACTTCGTAGCAACGGGGGCCAGTTAGCACTCCTTACTTTTGGGTTTTCTCATTTGCTTAAACCAAGTGAGGCTGGGTTTCTATGACTTGCAAATCTTATGACAAACATAAGTCAATAAACACATAGGAGGAAACAATCAAGCAACAGTTGCAGGGTGACAGTGGGCATTCTTATTCGAGCAGGCACACAGGAAGTGAGAACACGTAACGTCAGGTGCAAATCTGCAATAAATGACTGATGGATGGTTTCCTATACAACAGCCAGACCAGACTACTGATACTCTTAGAAGAGAAATGGCCTTTCTTATACAAATCAAGTCTATGCTTCAGTTCTAATGATTTTTAAGATTCTTTTCTCTAGTATTCAAGGTT
This sequence comes from Oryctolagus cuniculus, assembly GCF_051225735.1. Taxonomy (NCBI): domain Eukaryota; kingdom Metazoa; phylum Chordata; class Mammalia; order Lagomorpha; family Leporidae; genus Oryctolagus; species Oryctolagus cuniculus. Next base: position 79,568,476 of record NC_142876.1, on the reverse strand, counting down.
TGAAATTATGTTCTCTCCTTCCAATATTATATGTATTTCCTAATAAATGAACCGATGATTTGAGGATTGTCACAGTAGAGATACTGTGACCACAAATAAGATTTGTTAAACGTGTCTAATATGGAAACTGGCATTTCCCTCTGACACTAAAATAGATCCATGTCATCAAGAGTGCTGATAGCAACTTCATAGTTCCAGAGACTTTATAAAAATAAATCATATTTATAGGGGTTTATTAGCCATTCCATGGATGAAGGGAATCAGCACCAAGATATTTATTCAAACTTAGCCCTGGTGCAGAAGGAAAAATCACATTTTAAAAGTGGTTTCTATAGTTCTTCTTCTCTCATTACACAGATACGATTGGGAAATTGTCAATGATTGTAGAACCAGTGATTTATAAGGGAATGAAGCCCAGTATCACTATCCTGCACCAAAATAATTGTAAGGGATTATTGCTTGATTTAAAACAAAGCCTCACTGCTCTTAATTGCTGAACGCGGAAGCAATTTTGGACATCTGTTTCCAGAAAAATTTTTAAGTAGTTAAGATCCCAATGACAACATCATCCACTTGAAGTAAAATACTGAAGACAGAACTCTATGCAACTGATTCACTCACAGGCTTCCATTCATTAGTCAAAAAACTATATTCACCCAAGCGACGTGCAGGTAACACGAGACATATCCCTAAGGGTGGTTTTATTACACTATTTCTACCCAGGTTCACAAAGATAGACACACAAACTGTTCTAACTGTATAGAGGCCACACAACAGTGGAGACTACACATCAATCAAACTACCTCTGTTTCCCCGGGGCTTCAATGAGGAAAAGAGTCCCCAGCATCCAAGCTGAAAGCCATCATCCGGGGACAGATAACTGGGCAGCAGGTAATGCGCCGCTTGGGATGCCTGCACCCCAAAGCAGAGTGCTTGGGTTAAGACCTGGCTCTGCCACTTCTGACCGTTTCCTGCTAATGCGCACCCTGGGAGGCAGAGGTGATGTCTCAAGTGCTTGGGTCTCTGCCACCCACGTGGGAGATCTGGACTGAGTTCTAGGCTCCTGGCTTTGGCCTGGCCCAGCCCTGGCTGTTGTAGGCATTTGAGTGAACCAGCATACGGGCAAGCTCTCTTATCTCTCTACCTTTCAAATAAAGTGAAAATAAATAAAATTGTAATAAATAAAACCATCACACATCTGGTTGTACATGATATATGTACCTAGTTTATTAAATTACATATTTATCAAGTATAAATTTAGTTCCTATGTCAATAATAAATGATATTATGAATATATTTATGTAATGTTAAAAAAACAAGTTCGTGTAAGTGTAATTTTTTAAATGACAATGTAACACAGGTTAGGTAAATATGAAGGTGTGTTGAAGTCTTTCATGACAGCTTTGGGAAGACTTAACCTATCACTTATATATGGAGACAGTCTATCCTTATAATGGATTCAAATGGGTAAACCCAAGACTGTAAAAAATACACTTACTCCTTTCTGTCTCTCAGGGCAAGAACCTGAACAAAAGTCACCAACAGTATGTGAGGAAGGAAGAGAAGAATCAAACTGGTATCATTTCCTCAGCATCCATTTCTCACATTTGTGAAGTCATGTGTAGATCAAGAAAGAAAGGGCCCATTCACCAAGATGACATTGGCCAGTCATGGTCAACAGTGCTACAAAATTAGTTAGTACATTTGTCAGTGATTTGTAATATGGAGGGACATGAGTAAAATGGCAACTAAATTGCTGGAAGTTTAACAGTGGGGAATTTTTTAGGAATCACTGTCAATCTGAAAAATGGGTAAATACAGGGTTTTAGTAAGAGTATTCCTGCCTGCAGGTTTAAGTCTTTTTCCCTTTGCAGGGCATCCCCTAGTAGATTTTGTACCCATTCCTTTGACAGAGGAAGAGAACTTGTGATTTCTGAGGCTATGCTGAAGAGGGTGGGTTGAAACTCTCCATCGGAAATGGACTTTATAAGCAAACATAAGCAAAAGCACGAATGGTGCCGGGGGCGGGGTAGGGGGTGGCTATAAAAAGAAGAAAACAAAATCAAGTCATTCTTACTTTAGAAACGACTGGAAATCTTCACACACTGCTTCACAGCCTGGCCACTTGCACACGCCGTGTCCATAGAGAGGGTGGCTATGGGGATGTTCCTCATGGGACAAACTGCAAGAAAAACCACAGAAGACAAGAGAATGAGCCTTCTACTGAGAGCCAGGCCACCAGCAAAGAGGCGGCCTCACAGCCGACTGTGCACATGACATGACAACCCTCTGACTGCCTCTTCCCCTGGAATTTGCTCATTAATTCTGTACCGTTTAATAGTGACAAAGAGTTACATTATAAGAGTTAGACCATTATGTTCTTCTTTTTTTTTTTTTTCACCAGGCAGAGTGGACAGTGAGAGAGAGAGACAGAGAGAAAGGTCTTCCTTTGCCGTTGGGTCACCCTCCAATGGCCGCCGCGGCCAGTGCTGCGACCGGCGCACTGCGCTGATCCAATGGCAGGAGCCAGGTACTTCTCCTGGTCTCCCATGGGGTGCAGGGCCCAAGCACTTGGGCCATCCTCCACTGCACTCCTGGGCCACAGCAGAGAGCTGGCCTGGAAGAGGGGCAACCGGGACAGAATCCGGCGCCCCGACTGGGACTAGAACCCGGTGTGCCGGCGCCGCTAGGCAGAGGATTAGCCTGTTGAGCCGCGGCGCCAGCTCACCATTATGTTCTAAACACATTCAGGTGCAACTACCTAAACATTAGAAACATACATCTATATGTGACAGGTTTTTGACAGGCTTTTTATTCAATGCAAAGCTCTCTAGTCAGACTGCAAGGGATTCTTTAAAAGCCAGAACTTACTGCATCTACATAGTGAAAAGCGTAAAACCTACTTGATTTTGAGATTCTATTGCTATGTTTCCTACCCAGAAAGCTAAATATTTTTTCCTCCTTCTTTCCCCTAGAAAGTGCTTTCGTATAATCCCAGACTTTTTTCCCCTTACAATTTTATCCAGCAAAGAACAGTGCAATTAAATTTAGAAGAATAACAAAATAATTTAGTAAAACAAAGATAGCTAAGTATATGATTTGCCTTTTAAAATAAAGCTAATAATGGCAGGAAGGTGATAGTTCTAAAATTACAGACACCAAGAGTGAGAGACAACATAGCATGAACAAGAAGGGGTTAATCCTCCAGTGGGGTTCCAATCAATACGTAATGATTTGGCCACACAGATCCAAGTCATGGGATGCTTTGATCCGCGCCATGTGGTGCTTGGGGAAGAGTATCTGTTGCACTCGCCGATGAACCATATTCTCAAATATTTTCTCTATTAGATTTCTGCATCCAGACTCCTTTCAGACAAATTATTTTTACAGTCGTTTCCATAACCTTAGATTCCATCAAATAGAAATGTAAAACTAACATTCAGAGCTCTGTTTTGTACTCAAGCACATTCCCTTCATGGGAAGGGCTGTTTTGCAACTTACTCCACTGCCTCTGCCTGACTTTGAACTTCAAGCACTGTGAATCCTGAGCACACACTCACAGGTATGTGCACACACACACGCAGATGCCTGCATTTTACATCGCCATCAGGATGTGTGTTCTTGTATTTTATCGGTTCACATTATTAGAGCATATGTGCACAAGTGCCACTTGTCCCCGACTTATAATTAATCCACAGTGAGTAGACTATGAACGCTGAAACTAAGGAGCATTAAGAGTAAACACACACAGAGCTTTACTTCATCAAAGCTCATTAGGTCTCCCGGTTATTTGTGGATGATTTTGCTAGAAACCTCATTTGAAAATAATGACAAGCCGTTTTGACCTAAAGTAGAAAATAAAAAATAAAGTCTGGGATGAGAGAGAGAGAAGGAGGGAGAGAGAGAGAAGGAGGGAGAGAGAGAGAAGGAGGGAGGGAGGGAGAGAGAGAGGAGGAGGGAGGGAGGGAGGGAGAGAGGAGGGAGAGAAACCACTTGTGAAAGTCAGGAAAGATACTCCTCGTGCAAGAACAGCGGAGGAACTGAGATAACTGTGCTGAACGAAACTCATAAAGCTCCACAATAAAAGCACATTCCCTAAGCCGTTGAGGGTAAAATTCCATCAGACTCAAGGAAAGAATCACTACCTCTTCGTGATCATCTTCAGATACATTCATGAATAAAGCAGACATGATTCAAAAGTAGAATTTTTAAAAAATTATTAGAAATGAAAGAATCCTTCAATTGTACTAAAGCCTGAGACAGAAGAAAATCATTTAAAAAGAAAACTACTAATAGCTGAAAAAGAAAAAAAAACGAATATTCATAATTATTTTCTGTAGTATATTTTGAAAGATTATTTAGAACATTCTCACATTTTTAAAATACATATTTGTTGTGGGAAAAGAACAAAAATTCCTCAATATACACATGCACACACACGCTTTTGACAAAGGCAGGCATGAAGTTGTCTAACATTCTGTAATATTCAACCTTATTTTGTAAATAATCTCTTGGGGCCGGCGCTGTGGTATAGCCAGTTAAGCCTTTGCCTGCAGCACCAGCATCCCATATGGGCACTGGTTCAAGTCCCAGCTGCTCCACTTCCGATCCAGTTCCCTGGCTAATGACCTGGAAAAGCAGAAGATGGCCCAAGTCCTTGGGCCCCTACACCCATGTGGGAAACCCAGAAGAAAAGCTCCTGGCTCCTGGCTCAGCCCTGGCCATCGCAGCCATTTGGGGAGTGAACCAGCAGATGGGAGATGTCTCTGTCTCTCTCTACCTCTCAAATAAATAAACAAAATCTTCTTTAAAAAAAATTTTCTTGTTACCCACTTTTTTCCTGAAAAACCATACTTCCTGACTGTTGCGGTCCACTGTGGACCCTCTTGGCTCCGGCCCTCTGCTGAGATTCACCTGATGCTTCTTCTAGCTGGCTATGGAGGTTTCCTTCTGCTAGTTGCGAATCATGTCAGAAAACAATCTATCAGGCTGCCCATTCCAGGATGTTACAACAGATTTCTAGCCAAGGATACAGTCAGAGAAATGGAATCATTCAATCAATGAGTAACAAGATTTAAAACCCACTATGAATATTCTATCAAGTTGCTCTTTTTTATCCTTCCGACGAGTCCATTCTTGGCCGTTACGTGTCATTCTGGGCAGTTCTTCAATTTGGAAACAAGGAACCTGAACTAGTTAGGCTGCAAAATTATTATCATTAATCAGGAACCATAAACGATCATTCTGTGTTTCTTGAATGGAGCCACGAGTGTTCCGACAATAACATGAAAGAAAACAACAACAGGCATTTGCAAAACAAATTTATGATGAGAAATAAGATGGACAAGACATAACAACATGTTTTCCATTCCCTCTTCTGTTTTCTGGCTAAATCATTTGTAAAGCATGGCAGAAAGGTAGAGCCATCGCCTGCAAAGCTGGCATCCCACGCAGGCAATGGTTCATGTCCCAGCTGCTCCACTTCCGATCCAGCTCCCTGCTAATGGCCTGGGAAAGCACTGGAGGATGGCTCAACTGCTCGGGTCCCTGCACCCACATGGGAGACCCAGAAGAAGCTCCTGGTGCCTGGCTTCAGCCTGGCCCAGCCCCAGCCGTTATAGCCATTTGGGGGTGAACCGGTGATCACTATCTTTCCTGCCCTCTGTAACTCTGCCTTTCAAATTAAATTAAAAAATAAACCTTTTTTAAAAAATCACTTTTCTGTAAGAATTTTATTTCAACTTGGTACCATTAATTCAAAGCTAAACACAGATGGCAACACACTTTGTCCTTAGAGGGTCAACCAGTTACACCTGAGTCTAAGGAAACGCCAACCCCTCACATGCAGGCACATATTCGCACCATGGGAAGACCTTCTGAACGTGTGTCTCACACTTGAAACAGTATTCTGTATTAGGAAGGATGCTATGCTCTTGTTTATCTGAGTCTGCACAATACTGAGTCGGCTAAGGAACAGAGCACACTCCCCAGGGCCTCCTAAGAACCCCCACCCCGACATCACTGTCCACAGATGACTCTACACTTCTCTTCTGATGCATCACTCCCTTCAAAACGGGACACCTTCCACACACACTACTCGCTTCTCGAATCTGCACTTTCAAACATACATTTGTCTGATGCAAGCGTTTCACTCTGGGAGAAAAGCAAATGCCCTGGCAGGGGTGCAGGGACAGAGCATCTCCAGGAAGAGGGGTTCAGAACAGTGGCAACTGCTGCCCCTGCGGGGGTGTGCCGGGGTCAGGGTTTGCTGGGAACCACTGTCACTTTTTAAATCTTGTGAGGTTTTCATTTTGTATGTGACGGAACTATTTTGCTGTACAATCATTAATTTTTTTTGTTCAGACACACACAGTATAAAAAAAAATCACAGGCTATGCATGACTCGATTTTCAGACTGCCATTTGCTGTGACAGTGGCATCGCGAAAGGCACATGCTCGCCGCACGTGTGGCGGAGGCTCGCTTCTGGCCTTTGAGTCATGCTGTATGAAGCACCACCAGACAACACCAGCTGCACCTCTGAATGGAAGCGTTTCTGTTTCATCACAAAAGTGGAACAGGCATTTATATTCTTACTGCCTTTTGGGTCGTGCCAAAAGGGACAAGAAGGGAAATAAAAAATGAGCAAAATAATGTTTTTTAACTTGAATTAATTTAGAACTGCATTTACAGAACGAAAGATGGTGGGAAAATGACGATCGGAGCATCTGACGGAGCAGCGAGCCCTCTCGTTTCCATCAGCTGCGGAAGGGAGCTCGCCAGTGCACCGAGGAAGCCGTGGGAGAGGCCGCCAGGGCCCGTGCTGGATAAAGATCTGCCTGGTCTTTAAGGGAATACAACCCACTAGCGCCAAAGTTTTCATTTTCAAACTTCAGGGTCAACTGTTTAATCAAGTGCTTTCTGTTCTAACTTCGTGGAGCGAATACCACCGGGGGCAGGGCAGGGACCGCTTACCCGTTCATATCCACATACTACTCAGTGCCTCACACGGCACCCCCGGCTCACAACCCTTATGCTGCTTTATGAATGAGCAGACAATAAACACTGTGCTCTGTTTCACTTCTATGTGGATGCACGCTAAATCAGCGATGGTCTCTAAAAAACAGAAATTCTTTTAGGTAAAGACCAGAATTATGCAAAGCCGCGAGATGATATTAAGATACTTTTCTATTATTTAATTTTGCTCTGAGTATGAAGCACAGACAGTATGCATTCAAGAAAAGCCAGCTGATTTAAATTTCTCTTGATAATCCTTGATATGTAAAAATTAAGTATAATTTTAACACGAGAATAGTGATAGCATTTCAGATGAGAAAGAACCAGCTTGCTATGGAAAGCAGCATTACATATAAATATGTAACAAACACAGCAGATATTCAGTGTGGGGCAATGGTGTCATTCGTGGCATTTTTACAAGGTATTTCTGTCCATTATTTCTTCGACGTCAGAACATACTAGCCAGCGGTGCCCTTGGCCTTTCAGATTGTATCTGCTAGGGATGGGGAACTTCTCTGTTATGTGTCCACGCTCACTGCTTACCCCAAATCTGAACCTAGAATTATTAATTCACCTGCTCAAAGCAAGGACAATGTCTCAAGTCTGTCACCTGTCGTCTGTAGTGATCGTTACTCAGCTAGCCCCTAAGCTCACTTTCCCTGTGGCGAATGAGAGCGGAGGAATCTTCGAAGGAGATGAGGAGAGCAGAGATGGCCCTGAGCCCTGGACCCTTCCTGCCAATATAAACGCCCAGGTTCCCTGCGGCTGAAGGCCCATGCTCAGCTTTTCCTGTGCGCTGACCCGCGTTCCCGGGGCTGCCCGCTAAGCCTCTCCCTGATTTGTGGTCTCCTCTTTCCTAATCTGCTGCCTCCTTCTTCTGTAAATTTCGGATTCATCTGCAGAATGGGTTGCACCTGTGCACACAAGTGCGCACCCTCTCTACCCCCAGATCATGCCAAACTTACAAACCGTGCAGTATTTCACGGCCATGGTGCTTGGCAAAGGAAGCTACGGAAATCCACTTTGGGCATTCTCTGATCACTCAAAATTGTGGAGCCTTTTCCTAAGATTCTCCCAGAGTTCTCTCTCAAATATCCTAAAATTCACCCATTTGAAGTGTCCACATCCATAGTTTTCCATATATTCAGAGCTGCATACCAATCACCACAATATTACCACCACCTCATTTTAGAACACCGTCACCCCCCAAGAGAAATCCTGTACCTACCAGCAGTCAAGCTCCACTTCCTCCCAAGCCCCGCCCATCACTGGTCTACTGTCTCCAGAGCCCTGCCTATCCCAGACGTTTCCTATCAATGGATTCATATACCATGTGCTCTTTCGTGTCTGGCTCCTTTAACCCAGCGTTCATGTTTGGGAGGTTCATTCATTCATTCACACTGTGGCACACTATCGGTACTTCATTCTTTTTCTTACCTGAGTATGAGGCCTTAGATCTCAGAGGGGCAGGAGTTTGGCCCAGCAGTTTAGATGTCTGTTTGCCGCATCAGAGTACCTGAGTTCAATTCCTGACTTTAGCTTCTGATTCCAGCTTCTTGCCAACACAGACCATGGCAAGCAGTGATGGCTCACCAACAGGATCCCTACCACCCATATGGGAGACCTGGATTGAGTTCCTGGCTCCTGGCTCCCATCCCTGCCCTGCCATGGGCATTTGGGGACTGAACCAGCAAATGAGAGCTCTGTCTTTGTCAGTCAAAAAATAAAATTTTAGAGGCCAGCACTGTGGTTAATCCTCCGCCTGTGGTACCAGCATCCCATATGGGCACCGGTTCTAGTCCCAGCTGCTGCTCTTCCCATCCAGCTCTCTGCTACAGCCTGGGAAAGCAGTGGAAGATGGCTCAAGCACTTGGGTCTCTGCACCCTTGTGGGAGACCCGCAAGAAGCTCCTGGCTCCGGATTGGCTTAGCTCCAGCCTTTGCATCCACTTGGGGAGTGAACCAGCAGATGGAAGACCTTTCTCTCTGTCTCTTCCTCTCACTGTAACTCTACCTCTCAAATAAATAAATAAATCCTAAAAAAATAAAATTTTAAGTTCATGGAAAGCGTTTTATGGGAAAACTACTATGCATGAATTTCAAAAACTTTTGCATCTAAATAAGCATATTTTCCATGAACTTTTAAAAGTGTCCTTGTACTGATCCATTATATATGCATGGCACACTTTTTATCTATTTATCTGTGGGTGAACATTTGGCCTGTTTCTACATTTTGGCTGTTGTGAGCAGTGTGGCTATGAACCTGCAGGTACATGAATTTGAGTACCTGTCTTCAGTTCTCTTGGCTACGTATCTGGGAGTAGGACTGTTGGGTCAGGTGGTAATGCTATGGTTAACATTTTGAGGATGTGCCAGACTACTTCCCAAAGTCTTTATAATCTCACCTGCACTATCTAGATGTTCCAGTTCCATACATCTTCACCAGCATTTACTGTTCTGTCTTTATTTCAGCCATTCTTGTGGATGTAAAGTGCTACCTCCTTGTGGTTTTGATTTGCATTGCTTTAATGATTAATGAAGTTGAACACATTTTCCTGTGTTTATTGGCCATTTGTATATCTTCTTTATGGAAGTGTCTTTTTAAGTTGTCTATTTTTTAAGTGGATTGCCTTTTATCATTGAGTTGTAAGAGTGCGATATACATCTATATCGATATTTTGGATACAAATATCAGATGTATGATTTACACAAACTTACTCCTGTTTTGTGTGTTATCTTTATACTTTCTTGAGGCTCAAAAGCTTTGTGGTTTTTAATTTTTTTAATTACTTGAGAGGTGCAAAGGGAACAGGTGCTATACACTGGTTCACTCCCTGAATGCCCACAGTGGCCAGGGCCGGGCAGGAAGCTAGGAATTCAATCCAGGTCTCTCATGTGGGTGGCAGGGCCTCAACTACTTGAGCTGTCACCTGCTGCCTCTCCGGGTGTGTAGCGGCAGGAAGCCTGATTCAGCAGCAGAGCTGGGATCTGAACACTGGTGCTGAAACACAGGATGCAGGCATCCGGATCAACACCTTCAACACTAGGCCAAGCACCTGCCTCATACAAAGGTTTTTAATTTTGATATAATTCAGTTTATCTGCTTTTTCCCTTTGGTTCTTTATATGTTTAAATTATGTAATATTTATTTCATTTGTTTGAGAGGCAGCCAGAGAGAGAGAGAACAAACATGAAAGACAGTGTGTTAGATCTGCTGGTTCATTCCCTGAATCCCTGCAGCCACAGGGTGGAAACCTAGTACACATTTGCCACGTGGGTGGCAGGACCTAAGTACTTGAGCCATCACTGCTATCTCCCAAGGTCCACATTCCAGGAATCAAACTCAAGAACTATGATAGGATCTAGGAGTCTGACTGACTTCTTACCCACTGGGTCGAATGCCTGTCCCTCGTTGTGCTTTAGATGTCACATCTAAGAAACCACCACCTGATCTAAGGTAACGAACATGGGTGCTTAGGTTTTCTTCTGAGAGTTTTTTAGCCTATGGTACAGTGTAAGCTGAATTTTGTATATGATGTGAGGTAGGGGTCAAATGTTTTTCCTTTGAATGTTGTCACAACCACATTTGATGAAAAAACAATTTTTTTTTTTAATTTGACAGGTAGAGTTACAGACAGTGAGAGAGAGAGAGAGACAGAGAAAGGTCTTCCTTCCATCGGTTCACTCCCCAAAGGGCGGGAACGGCTGGAGCTGCGCTGATCCGAAGCCAGGAGCCAGATGCCTCTTCCTGGTCTCCCATGTGAGTGCAGGGGCCCAAGTACTTGGGCCATCTTCCACGGCCTTCCAGGCCATAGCAGAGAGCTGGACCGGAAGAGGGGCAACTGGGACTAGAACCGATGCCCACATGGGATGCCAGTGCCGCGGGCGGAGGATTAACCTAGTGCGCCATAGTGCCGGCCCACAATTCTATTTCTAATGAAGTGTTTTGCACCTTTGTCGAACATCAGTTGAACATAAATGTAAACATTAGGATAGTTTTTGAATTTTCACTTTCCCTAGATTTCTTTCCCCAACATACAGCTCACGTTCTCAAAGGAACTGGCAGTTAAATTATAAAGCAACCTTTGGAATTATATTTAACTATAAAAAATAATTTTGAGGTTGGATAGATGGGGGAAGAGATAACTGCTTAATAAAAATAAAACCTCAGCAGATGAACTTGGTGATGAATGAATGCCAAGGGCCAAGCCTGTATCCCAGATCTCTGAACACTGAAAAGTCCTTTTCAGAATGTGCTAAGTGGCTCTCTCCACTTCACTCACAAATGGAATAGAACTTTACTTTTCATCAAGGCCCGGCACTGTTTCTACATGCCAGCCCCAGAAAGCTGTTCTCTAAATACACAGTTTCAGGACTGTTACAGTATTAAAAAGTGTTCAGTGCAAAACTGTAATCCTACCAGTGGCAACTTTCGAAGAAAGCCACTACTATTTCAAAGCTTTTTCATTTAATCACTTAATTCTTCAATTACAGCTCACCCAAAACCAGTCTCATTTTGTCTTTTTTCTTTCTTCCCTTTTTCATTCTCACCCGATTTCCTTGCCTGCTACTTTGTTATCATGTTTTACTTTCAATGAGATTGTTAAGTGTCCTATCAGGGCTTGCTTAGGTTTGAATATGGGGATATCAATCTCTGATAAATCAGACTCTGGATTTGAAATTACTAAATTTTCAATAACTAAGTGATGCATTTGTGAGGTATACAAGAGCATACAAAAAAATTCCTGGAAAATTTGAGTTAAAAGGTAAGTTTATTGGGGCTGGTGCTAGGTAAAGCCACTGCCTGCAGCACTGGCATCCCATGTGGGCACTGGTTCAAGTCCCAGCTGCTCCATTTCCAATCCAGCTCTCTGCTGATGGCCTGGGAAAGCAGTAGAAAATGGCCCAAGTCCTTGGGCCCCTGCACCCACATGGGAGACCTGGAAGAAGCTCCTGGCTCCTGGCTTTGGATTGGCCCAGCCCCAACCATTGTGGCCATTTGCGGAGTGAACCAGTGGATGGAAGATATCTGTCTCTCCCTTTCTATGTAATTCTACCTTTCAAAATAAATAAATCTTAAAAAAAAAAAAAGATCAGTTTATTATGGCACAAAAAATTTTGACATTGTATTTATGAGGGATCTTCAAAACACTCATGAAGATTGCATATTATTTTAAAAACTCTGCAGAAGACCAGTGCTGTGGCTTAGCGTGTAAAGCTTCCACCTGCAAGGCTGGCATCCCATATGGGCACCAGTTCCAGTGCTGGCTGCTCCACTTCCAATCCAGCTCCCTGCCAACTGCACCTGAGAAAGTAGCGGAGGATGGCCCAAGTATCTGGGCTCTTGCCACCTACATGGAAGACCCAGAAAAAGCTCCTGGCCCCTGACTTTGGCCTGGTCCAGTCCCAGTCATTGCAGCCAACTAGGGAATGAATCAGTGGATGGAAGAGTTCTCTGTCTTTCCTTCTTTTCTAAGTCTTTCAAGTAAATAAATATTTTAAAAGTAAGTAAAAAATAAAATCAAAAACTCTGCAGGCTGGAAACATTTTTTTACACTAAAATAAACAGATTTTCATTCCACTGTTCCATGAACTTTTTGAAGTCCCCTCCTACAGTAAGTCAGCTGGAATGAAAGATGTTCAACCGCATAAAATGCTAGCAAACTAGATGAGACAGCCTTGGTACCTAATCACAAACAAGCTTAAGAAGAAGAGCAATGCAGATTCACCATCACAAAAGACAGTAAGCAGGTACTACCATTTTTCATTTTAGAGTTTATACTTCTGAGGTTTTTTCCCCCTCCCATTATGTATCTTCTCCAAATCAGCTGGAAATCCAATCACAATCCCTTGCAGAAAACACAACGACCGGTCAAGTTTCTTCTTGTTCTGCATGGCCGCATCAAGGGGGAAAGGTCCTTACACCTGCCTGAAGGAGATGTGGGAACAGGAGACCCCATGATGCCAGCGCTGCGCGTGCTCTCCTGGCATTCTGTCAAAGTGACCTTTCTCCTTTAACTGTCACGGAAGACACTCAGGGAAGCAGATGGGCCTCTTACTCACACTGAGGAGCTGGGACACAAGGTAGCTATCACATTTCTAGCATAGAGCCATCAAGTTTGCTTCTCACTCACTGTGCAACACCACCCCACATGTTTATTAACTGCTTATGCAAGAGTCAGTTGACAGTGGGCTCAGTAATCCTACCACAAAGAGAAGGGTGTTTTGTTAAAGCCTATTAAAGGGCCCACCCTCGAGTGAGTGAAGACGGATTCTCCACCGGCTACAACACACACGTGCTTCTCGCCCCTTCCCTCTCATGCAGGGACTCCTTGACTCTCCTTCCCCAGAATGCTCATCATCTCAATTTTCTGCTGCTTTTCAAATCATGTTTAATTAGAGGATTTCACATTCCCTTGCGATATGATATTCATGAGTAAAACTTGCAATTGGAGTGACTGTGAATTAGTCTATTAAGCACCAGATTTGTGCTTTTAAACAATGATGGAGATTATTGTTATTATCTGCTCTCAGCATTGTGGCTCGAGATGCGAGGACTACCTGAAACTAACTTCGCATCTGAGACACCAGCTGTTCACCCCTGAGGTCCGGGGTGGTTTTCCCTTTGTTTCTTTCTTGCAGAGTAGAAGTATCCTGGAAGAGACTGGGTGGCCTCTCCTAGTGGTCCTCAGGTTGGTGTCTACCACCAGTAGTGGGTTGGTGACTATGAGTGGTAAACCAAACTTTCCTGGTGACAGCTTCCTGCACTGGCCTGCAAGAAGGAACGCTGACTAGTACCTCAGCATCAGGAGTCCTCAGTAGTTAACTTACTACAAAACCTATGCAAATTAACCAATTTTCAGAAAAACACTAAAACAGGTACCTGTAGACGGGCCAAAGACTGCAGATGGCAGGAATGACTCGAGAACCGTTGGCTGGGCCCCAGAGCTTATACGAACTGTGTCTAGGGAGAGGGCTACGCTACCATTCTCTCCCACTGCTGTTCCTTAGAGGAGCGCTTCTCAAACTTCATTATCAATTCAATAGTAATTTTGCTTCTCAACCTTTATTGTAGACAAAATGATCATTTTTAACTTCCAAAACCTTTTTAACTTGCAGATTCGGATGCGCTTGTTCCGGGATGGGGCCCAGGACTACACGTGTCTAACAAGCTCCTGGGTGATGCCTGCGTTGCTGGGCCAGGGCCACAACTTGAGCACAAAGGCCCTGGGAGTTCCTGGTTCTGCCCCTGCCTTCGAAAGGATTACACTTAGAGATGCACTTAGAGATGTGCACTGAGAGAGCGCCTTCTTTATGCATCACAGGTCAAAAAGAAAGGCAGAGAAGGATAAATATGTGAAGGGATGGCATTGGGCAATCTCACTAACAGCTACAAACTAGTAAAAATGATGGTTGGCTCAGAGTTACTGAAGAACTGTAAGCAATGCTATTAAATGTGTGTGGTGTGTGTGTGTGTGTGTGTGTGTGTGTACATAAATTACAGGTAAGGCTGAAGGAAGTTAGCATAGGGAAAAGGTCATTCTCTGTTGCTGTTTAACAAATACCAACTTTTACGTGAGCACAGACAGAGCTGCTGAGTGATCTGGTCAGTGAAGGTTTGCCAGCTGCTACACTGATCAAGCCCAGCCCAGTGCACACTCTTCAATCAAGGGGTCTGTGACGGCACCTCACAACTCCACGGTCCCCACCCTGTAACTGTGCTTCAGGTATCCTCTAAGCCCGGAAGTAGGGACCTATGTGAGGCAAAGAGGGGCTGGGAGGAACTTTTGTTTAGGGAAAGAAAGGAACAGGTCTAGATTTTTCTAAGAAAGCAAAGGCTTAAATGCACCCAGTCAAGGTTCCAATCCTCTGCAAAAAATCAGGGATTCCTATGAGAATGGGCCACCGCAGGATACCGCTGCACTCAGCGGTCACCCACGCGGTGTCAAGTGGAGCAAGAACGCTTATTTAACTTCTTGTACACAAAATACAAGCCTATCTATCTAGCACCTCTGACCTCTGATTTCATGGATAAGGTTTTTCTAGGATGAAAATCATTTTACTTAACTTTCACATGACTCCATATGAAGAAAATCAGATAAGCAGACCAGGGAAAACCTCGTGATAATGGGGCACATAAAACAGGCGACTGAACCCAAAGTTCATGACGTCATCCCTCCAGGAGATGGAGATGCAACTGTGGCTGGACTCACCTCCTCGGTGGATGCTGAGCCTGGGGCAAGTCTCTGGGACACACTCTAATCAGAATTCTCTCTCAGAGCCACCCTGGACTAAGGAGACAAAGACCCACAAAGGTCCCAAGGCACAGGTGCTCCGGGGACCCAAACTTATCTTTTGGGACCCTGGGGTGTCTCATGTGTACGGTGAGCATCTGACTAGCAACTGGCTGCCATACCAACGGTAGCAACGTGACACTGGGCATCATGGTGGGCAGGAGGTCTGGCAGTTACTTCCCATCACCAACCCTTTCACTAAGCAGCCTTCTTCCATGTCCAGTGACACGCATGAAACACACCATTTCAATTCTCAGGTGCCAGGAGGACACGGCATGCAGGACAACAGAGCAGTGGAGTGACAGTGCTGGAGGCCGGCTGGTGCATTCGGCTCACGACACAATCACAAACAGGGAGCAGGTGGTGACAAGGGCAGAAGGCCTGCGTGTGCACGGTGATGAGTGAAGGAATAAATAAAGGAAAAGAACAAGGAGAGGCAGAGGTCCAGCGTTTGTCACGGATGCCGCTCAGGACTATTCTGAGTTTGCAACTAAGAGCTGATCGCTTGCAGCATTAACACTGGGATCTTGTTAGGAAGACAGCAGGCTTTCCAAGGACTGGTATGAGCAACTGCGACCACGGGGATAGGGACCACTAATCCACAAGTTATTAGCACCATTTACGCCAGCATTCTCATTATGTCAGTGCTGCGGCGTCTGCGTCGGTGCATCACAGGGTCTGCGTGGGTCCTGCCTGTGTGTTAGAGGAACCGACGACACCCGGAAAACCAGAGGACAGAACAGTTCCGATACTAATTCTTACTTATTTTCTCCCCATTCTCTTCACGAGTCAGTGCAAGGCCTCCAAGAATGATATCAGATTCCAGAAAAGTACCATACAAGAGAACCAGACGACAGAGCAGGAGACGAATGGGCAACTGGGCTAAAGACACAAAATGCCTCCGAATCCTAAGGCACTTGTGCTTGTGTTTTCTTAGAATCACTCCCTACTTTCTAAATTACTTTTGTTTCTCCGTAGTATAAGATGCTTCATTAACGGTCACTGGATTAAGCTCTTCTCTACCTTTAATTCAGCAGATTTTATCGCACAACTAGTTGGCAAAAACCACATTAGGTTACTAGATCAGTCTCCACCGTGGGATGCATACGTTCCATGTGTGTGTGAGAATATTAAAGTTTTTATGTGAAGATAACGTCAGAGCTTCTAACGCACACACACATGTGTGTTTACGAATATGAGGGGAAACTTCAAGAACCTCATGTAAGATGAAAATAAAGGTAAGTATAGGGGCAGGTGCTTGGCCTGGTGGTTAAGACACCCTTGTCCCACACTGGAATGCCTAAATTTGATATGTGCCTGTAGCTCCCGACTCCAGTTTCCTACTAATGCAGACCCTGGGAAGCAACAGGTGATGGCTCAAGTCACTGGGTTCCTGCCACACAGATTGAGTTGCTGGCTTGAAGCTTCAGCCTTGGCCAAACCCCAACAACTGCGGGCATTTAGGGAGTGAGCCAGTGCCTGGGAACTCTTTCTTTCTCCCTTTCAAATAAATAAGTACAGAAGTAAATTTTAAAGGTAAATTTGTTTTGGTGCAATTTTGAAATCCATAATAAGCGTTTTCCATGAAGTTTTTTGAAGTACCCTCTTGAATACTTCTCACACTGTTAGAAAACTATAGGCAATATATTGAAACATCTATATTACTGATTAACAAATACTTTCAGTAGGGATGTATTTCCATTTTTTTTTTTTTTTTTTTTTTTGTTACTGATGAGGTGAACAGTCAGGCAGGTTAGGAAGTCACTGCATTGGTTATGACTCAGTAACTTCTCACCCGCCAAAAGGCCTTGGCCCCATTCTCCGGCGCTCAAACAGGAAGGGCTCAAATATTCGCTCTGGGCCTGATGGCATCAGGAGGAGCTCAGCTGCTGGAAGGAACAGAACCAGAGCAGAGAGAGAACAGAAGCACCAAAAGAGGGGAAGACAAAACCGGGGCACTTACAAAGGACTTGCAGGGCAACAGTGGCAATTTTGAAAAAGAACCGGGCTCCATAAAAGAGTCTGCATTGGCCCAGAATCTGGAAGACTTCTCCTTTGAAAGAAGTTTTGGCAACAAACCCAGATTCTCCTAACTCAGAGTAGCGGGGCTTTGGAAGAGGAAGGGTGCCTCAGCCCAGGCACGGGCAGAGAAGTTGGGGGGTTTCCAGGCATGGCTCTCAGGGCACAAGCCCTGGGCTCGTGATTTCCACAATCGGAAACAGAGGATTCCTAGGCAAGGTGAAGACTGAGACGCACTCTCCCCCGGACCCATGCATTCCCCCTCGGGCTGGCCAGGTCTCCTCAGAGAAGGTGGGGCCCCGGCGGGCAAATCTCAAACTACTCTTGAGAGCTTCCAGGCCTTGACATCTCCTGCAGGCCACTTTCCTCCCAGCGCAACATCCAACTTCATGGTTATCAACGCCTTTCCTTCACGGACCTGGCCCGCGGCGCGGAGGGGGCTGAGCACACACCGCGGGGGCCGGCGGCACTCCTTATTTCCACAAAGCCCACGGCCTACACGCTTCCATCGCTGCGCTTCTTTGATAACCAACAAGAGCAGGTAAGCTTTATTGAGCACCTACTACCGTCTGCGACTGAAACATGCAGTAACTCATTTAAGCCTCACGATTTAATATCTGAGGCAAGACCTGACACAGCAGGATTCAGTAACTCAAGTGGGCAGCCGGCCTTCCACGTCCAGCTCTGCAGCCCACACTTTTACGGCCCCACTAAACAACACAGCTGCCCTCCCACTAAGGAGGGGATGGGCCAGGATGCAGCCAACATGTCATACCTTTGGCTCTGCCTCGGGGCCTTTGCTTCTGCTGTGCCCTTAGCCTGCTGGGCTCTTCCCTTTCTTCCCTCTCTCTGCAGGTCACTGGGAGGGTTTGCCAGAACAGCTGTTCCAAATAACCTTAGCCCCACCTAGTAACACTTAGCTCCTTCCCTGCCCCCCCCCCCCCCCCCCCCGGAACCTAACTCTCGCTTCTGGTTTTCTTGTACTGCACCGGGAACTCTGTGTGGGCAGCCTCTGTCGGCTGAGCTCACAGCAATTACACACAGGGCCTGGGATACCATCTGCCCATGCCCAGAGCTTACTAAGTCCATGTGAGTACTTGTGAGTACTGCCTGGTGACCAGTCCTGCTGAAGAATACACTTTTGTTGCTGCTGAACCCTGGACAACATCTCATTTATTCCTGTTCAGTTTCTTTTTATTTCCGTTTGTACCATCCTCTAATTTATTCAAACGCCACCGGATTATTCCGGCTCTTGGTGTCAATTTTTTTCTAATTAAAGTAAACTGCCATTTATTTCTCACACTGATCTTTAACACGAGACGTCTTGTTCTTGTCTTAACTATGACTCATACGGGAAAATGTGAGTTGAATGAATATAGGGGCTCATATGGACCGCAATGTTCCCACCAATATTTCAGATATAAAAGTAGAGACAGAGCCATAGACCCCTGCCTGACTCGTGGGTCTATAGTAATAATTTTGATGGAGTATTAGCCTTTTGGATGTATGACCTGCAATTCTACCAGATGACTAAAATGACCCCTTTGAAAGCAAATACCACATCATTTACACAAACACTTCAGGTCTGCTTCCCCTTCTGCCATAATATATCCTCAAACTCCTTCAACATTCATGGCCAAGTTGTAAAATACGCACTACACAAAAGAGCCTTCAAAGATACACCTCAAACAATTCTTTTTAAGCAAAGAAGAACAACAACAGAAAAAAACAAAGATGGAGGGAGAAGAGGAGGAAAGAAAGAGATCACCCTATCATCAGACTGATCTCCTGGAGGACTATAAAAGGGATGAAATTTGCAGGGCATAAAAATGTGTCTATTTGTTTAGGGAAGTCCTACAGGTAGTATAAATATCATCGCTGCAGTTGCTATGGGGTCTGTTTGTTTACCAAACAAGAACACAAATAGCAGAACAACATCTGAGTACAGTATATAAATGGAAAAGGCTCTGGTGCATTTTCCAAAGTGCCTTTTAAAATGTCCCTATTTCTCATCTGAGGCGTGGGGCGCTCTGCTTTCTCGATTCTCCCTTTGTACTGCTAGTACCTCTAAGGAATGCTTTGTTGCTCTCAGATTTCTGAGGTTGATAAGTGATTTTCTTCTCCTTTTCCTTTTTCTCAAGGCTTAAGACACCAAAAAAACAGGAAGCCCAACAATCCAAACTGGACAACAAAAATAGTTTTCACAACTGAAAAATGACACAGAGAGAGGTTCACAGATAAATTCTAGTATGAGCATGCAGTCCTTAAGTTAACTTACAAACATCACCAAGAAAGATCTGTACATATGTGTTTCAAACTTTCTTTTTAGAACATGGACAGACAGCAAATTTAGCTTGTAATCTGTCCCTCTTCTTTTGAGGGTGGAAAGACAGAACGCTCCCATCCACTGTGTCAGTCCATAAGTGCCTGCTCCTACTGGGACTGGGCCCGGCCTACACCAGGAGCTGGAAACTCAATCCCAGCCTCCCCCACGAGTGCCAGAGACCCAATGCTGAACCCAGCACCACAACCTCCTAGGGTCCGTACTGGCAGGGAGCTGAAGTCAGGAACGCGGCCCGGTTTCCAACCCACGGACTCGGATGCAGGACGTCAGCATCCTACCTGGTATCTTAACTGCTATGCCAAATGCTTGCCCGTCAAAGTGACTGTCTATGAAGCGGATATATTTCAGGCACCAGCACTAGACCTGCTGGGTTAACCGTGCGCTTCTAAAAATGAAGGAGGGACCAAAAAAACCAGCACGCCTGTTCCTGAAGCGAGTCCTTAGGTACAGGTGTGCGTGTGTGCGCGTGCGCGCTCCTGGGTGTGTGCACACACTGTAACTCAGATCTCCAATACAACAAACCGTGTGACAGAGGCTGCTGGCGCGGCGGCGTACTTTTCACACTACGCTGACCACGGCACCCGCCCGGCTCGGCCCTGCCGCCTCTCCGTGAATGGGACAGCTCGCCATATGGGCGCAGACACTGAACAAGCTGTACAACTCTCGGCGACATGTGCCCGGGGGACTGTCCCCTATTACCACCACCTGCGCGCAGGCAATTGTGCTCTGTCTGTGCAGTGGCACCGAGGAGCCCATCAGAATGTTATTTTTGAGTACACACAGAAAGGAAAATTACAGTTAAGAGAATTCTCAGGCTAGCAGATCTGTTGCTCAATTCCCGAAATAGTTTCCCCAAGGAACGGTTATCTTCTGTACTCACGCAGGCAGAAGTGACAAGCTGGAACACATATTAACAACTTCCCTTTGTGGGCTTCCCCTATTGTTTTAATGAGGAGAATATACTTTATGATATACTTAGGACTTGGCCGATTACAAAGGGGGGTGGGATAAAGAACTTCAGGAACGCTATGCATATGTAACGCGCTCGTTTGCATGGCCCCAGCCTTGCAAACTGCCACTCAGCAGAGCCCCAGCTCCCTTGGAGAGACCTGCAGAGCCAGGCTACAGGGTAACACTAGCCGAAAATAACAGCAGTAGCAACGGGCTGGCACAGCAATGCAGAAAAGTCACTTTGTAAAGGAGCAAGCCGACTTCCATGAAGTCTCCGGAACAGGTACCCCACTCCACACCCTCTCCAATATCTGGCTTCAGAACCTGGGAAGCCTAGCTGCCATATATTCCCCAACAGAACGATGGCCAATGGCACAACTTTCCCAAGCCACATGGCCTTCTAGATGGAGATCCTTAGCTTCCCTTCTTGCATTTCTGGATGGTTCCGATGGCCACCAAAGACAATTTTCTCTTCATCCAAGCCAAGGAGTAAAGGTGTGCATTTCATTAAGAACGTGTTACAGGCAAAGGGTGAAAGCAAGCCAGTGCAATGGGTGAGGCCATCAGAGGTCCCCAAAAGGTTGCTTCTCACTCTTCTCCTGCCACGTGCTTTCCTCCAGCGGCCCGGAGGAGCATAAACGCTCAGAAAGCTAACGCGCGTCGGGGAGGAGGGAGCTCAAGCCCTTCTACCCAAGTGCAAACACCCGCAAAACAGTTGGGTGCCAACAAAGGGATTTGGCAGAAAACTCGCATCAGCAACAGTAGCACATCAGGAAAGAATGTCTACCCAAGAGATCAAAGCAACTGGCGGGTGGGGAGGGGTCCAATTCTGGGAAGGGGGGGCAGAACCTGGCATGTTAGACATGCAACAGCCTGCAGTTGCGATACGTATTATACAAGATCCCGAGGGGGAAAAAAATTAAAGTCAACCAAACTTAAGAGAAACTTATAAAATGAACATGACTCTTCAGACCACTGATGTCATTTTATGGGAAAGCATTTATCATTTAAACACAATAAATAGGAAAAGATTTATAGAGTCTAATGATGCAGTGTTATGGTGAAAGGCACTTTATTGAGGTACGGCACAACAGCTGTTAGAGAATAATGGACGAGTTTTTTTTTTCTTTTAATCACCCCACAAAGTGAACAGTCAAGAACACCCATAAACCTTTCCCTCATAGCATGCCAGTATTTTACAGATTTTTCTCCCCTCACCTCCCTGTGCGTGTGAACAGCAGGCAGGGGGTACAGCACCATGTGGCATGGCCCTGGAGCCCTCCCTCCTACAGCTGACACCCAGAAGCACGGGGCCGGGATGCACTGACGCAGGTGGACCACAGCTCTCCAGACACGGCAGCATGACCAGCCCACAGGGGGCTTCTGACACAGGGTATATGAGGCTACCGAGAGTTTGCTTTGGAGAAGAAACAAGCACCAGTATTTTGTCCTCCGTAGCTGACCAGGCCTACTTCTCTTTCCTGTTCCCCTACACCCAAGAGACAGTCTCCTGACTCCCAGCCCTGCAGAAAGTTGGGGGCAGGGAGAGGCAGGTAAACCAGCAATAGGGAATTTCTTCTAAGCATGGCTGCACAGACAGGTCTGGCCCCTGGCTGTAACCCCGAGAGGTTATGACCTGGCCTGTAGCCACTTGAGAGTCCCATCAAAAGCCTGGATTGGTTTTCATGAGCCACTCACCTGGAAACCACCAGAATGTGGCAGTCACTGGAAATACTGAGGGTCAGGGAGACCTTGGGAGCAGGCCCTGCATGGTCACTAAGTAGCAGTTGCACAGTCATTCTGGGCCCCAGCTACACCAGCGGCACAAATGGGACAGTGCTCCAGAGGGTTATGGTGAAGATGAATGGGAAAATCAATGTCAAGCCCTATGCCAAGTCCTTCCTGCACTGTGTCTAACCCCAAGTCACAGTTCAGTAACTGTTAGCTGCATTTATCACCACCACCATCTGTCAGGTCCTGATTTCCTAAGAGAAACTAGAATCTGGAAGAGGTTATGCCAGAGCTACAGGGGAGCCAAAGTGCTCCAGCACAGGTCTCGCGGTAGCTGTTGAGAGGGACATGCTAGCTGCTGGGCCATGTCTGCAACATGAACTGAATTTGGTGGGGGCAAATTCTGGTCTTTCCAACTGGATCAGAATCCAGGTGAACTGAACATGTTGCCGCCTGCTTCTCAAACTTGACCGGGCAAGCCAACTCCCCCGGGGATAGGGCTACAAAGCAGGCTGGGGGCGTAGACCCTGAGTTTCCAAGAAGCTTCTAGGTTTTGATGGCAAAGCTGTGGACCTGCAGCCTTTGAGAGCAAGAATCTCAGGTATATGCAATGGCTACATAATCTCACAGCCTGTCTCTGACCGACGGAATCCAAGTCGGCCTGAGAGAGGCAGAGAAAGCTGTGTGTTTAACAAGCACACCATAAGAACAGCATTGGGCCAGCTGACAGACACTGGTGTGACGGTTAAGGTCAAGAGTATGTAAACTTTATCAATGGATGGCCAGATACTAAATACTCCAACTACGCAAACTTGCCCTTGTAGTGTGAAGGTAGTCACAGACAGTATGTAGAGGGGTGTGACACTGTCCCAAGAGAACTTTATTTACAAGAATCAACAGAGGGCCCAATTTGGCCAGGGTTAACCCGCCAGTCTCTGTGAACAGATCACTTCTGTGTCTTAGCATGGCACTGGCAAGAAGTAACAGCAACAATTTTAAAGACAACTTGAAACAATCTGGCCCCAGGTTCCCCAAAATACTGTAATGGGAAAGAAAGATTTAGGATAGTTTGCTCAATGTTTCACTTCAAAAGAAATAAAAAACAATATCTGACTTTTCAAAAATTTTTAAAAAATTACAATGAGAAAGAACTATCAGAGGGGACTCCAATTTCCTGCTTAAATATCTGGCTTAACAAACCCTAAATCTTAGTGTGAGAATATGCAAAAGATAAAGAGTCGTGTATCTGGAACAGTTCTGAGAACAAATTTCTAGGATTTTAGCAAATAATTCAAGAGCACCAACATTTATTCATCAACACAGAATCCAGTTAAAAAACAACAACAACAAGCATATCTGTGTTTCAAAATTCCCTGCCTTTTGAAAATAGCAGGACCCATAAACCCAAACGCTACTGTTATACAGCCAAATACGTGGCAATATGTCAAGAGGCCATAAATCAAAAACAGACACCGTGGATCACATGAGATTGTCCAAAAGTATACTGCCCCAGCAAAAACCTTCGGGGGTTATTTGAAGGCAGCTGCCAACCGTGGAGCGCAGAAAATGCAAGCAACTGGAATCCACGGGGCGACGTCAATGAATGAGAATGAGAATGAAGGGGAGGGCAGGATTATCGTGACTGGACAGGAGCAGGTCAGACCTTGGAGAGAAAAGCACCCAGCCTGGGCCCACTGTTTGCGAGAACAATGAGATGGCCTCAAAGCAAGCAGAGGCTGCGTGCACAGCCACCATCTTGGCAGAGGGCAAAGAAGCCTGGTGCACCCGATGCGCAAGCAAGCCCTGAACCAACAAGTAGAGGAGCCGTGAGTCAGGAAAACACCCAAGTCGTAAAACATCCACTGAGGGTGGCTCGAGCCAAAGGCAAGAGGCTGGGAAGGATCAGAAAGAAGGGAGAATTTCTCATTTGGGCGCCAGAGGACAGCTGAAATAAAGACCATATGATGAGTTCAATGAGCGATCGCAAGATTTATAAGGCAGGAAGGAAAGGGAGGGAGGGTGCTTCAGGAGGGAGGCTTGTTTCGCATTTACCTGTGTGCACGTCCCACAGAAGGAGGGGTCAGTTTCTTCTTTCTGTACTGTTTCATACCATAAATGATTTACATTTTGATCATCGCACCCACCTCCTCTTAGGGAAAGGTGATTTTCCTCTAAACGCAGTGATGTGCACACAGTAGGTTGTCAATATATGTTTTGTTTAACTGAATTTAAATTAAAAATGTCTTTTAAGGGCACTGGGTAGAACTGACCATAATGAAGTAGTCACTGCTAAGCTGAATGGAAACTTATGGTACTGTTTGAAAAGACACACCTGAATTTGGATCCTGCATATGTACTGCGATTGCAGGTTACTAGTTATTTTACTTCTTTGAGTCAATATTCTCATCTGTGGAATGGGCACAACAACCTCATGTGGATAAAATGAGACATCACTTCCTAGGCCAGTGTCTAGCACAGGCTCCGCACTGAGAAGGAACTGATCAAACGTGAGTTCCCTTCCCTTTCCCTCGTGTCCCATAACAGAATGTGATACTTAGAATTTTAATTCAAGCAATTACTTAAGTAGTAACTGCTATTTGTATTTACATAGCTGCTTTGATCCAGGAAGCTCAAAGGGCTTCACTAAATTTAGCATTTTAATAAATGTTTCATTTGCATTCTGTTATTCTGTTTACCCACACCAAAACTCGGAAGTTTCTAGAGCGAGACAGACAGTTCAGGAAACCAGACAGAAACTCCTCCTCTGCTGGCCAGCCAGGCCTGGGAGTTGTCCATTTACCTCTGAAGTCAAGATCCCCTGCTTTCTGGGGAACACGACAGTGGGAGGCTGTAGTGCACCTGCTCCCTCTTGAAGCTCCCCTCCAGCTTCAGCCCACTGAACCCGATCCTCTCAGGTACTAACAGAGGTATGTGAATTTCTATGTAATCAGCACCATAAACATCACGACATTGTAGAGAGAAACCCCGAAGCACGGAACACAGGGCACCAGCACTGAATTCTAATGATGCCGCCTGTCCGTGACCGCACGGGGCCAGGATCTTAACAAGCCTTGATTTGAGCACCGGCATCCGCCCCACAAATCACATGGGCCGCCCCCCGTCACAGTGCTGAATGCTGATAAATGTGCCCCCCACTCTGCACAACAGGGATGTGGGTTTCCACTGGCAATCTTCACCAAAGTGTGTTTTTCCCCCTCTCTACACTCCAGGGTTTACCCTGAATGACTTAATTATAATTTTCCTTGTGTAAGACAAATTAAAGAGGAGAGGAGGAGTGTCGTGCCAAGCACATTATTTATCTCTTTAACAGATTGCAGCTCACCAAACCCAGAGCTGTGGCTGCGGCGGCGGCTGCTCCTGGGAGCCGGCCCAACGCATGGGGCAGCAGAGCAGGCAAGGCGGGTGCTGGTGGCATGGAAAGCCGCAACCCAGGTGAGACTGCTGGACACCGCACTCCTGCAGCTAGCAAACAAAACCGCTCACAGTGCTACCTGCGTCCCACAGGTTCTCCCCCGGGACAGCTCCCGGTCCCTTTCAGAAAGGATTCTTAAAGCTGCTAACTCCGAGTGGAGCCGGTGGGGCGAGCTTATGACTTAGCGGGGCAGGAGCTCTTGCTTGTTCAGATCTGGCTGATCTGATCACAGCGCAGGAGGGGAAAGGATCACACAGAACGCCGGCGGGGGGTGGGGGTGGGGGTGAGCCCGGAAGGACACATCTGCTACACACGCATGCTGACTGTGGGATAAAACTTCCCCAGGGCTGGGACCAGGAACTGCAGAGCCAATCCACAGCTCACTGCACAAGTGAGAACATACTTCTACAGCGCTATAGTGACAGCTTTTCTTCTTCTTCTTTTTTTTTTTAACCATTTTCTACTACTTAAACTGGATATCACACTTGTGATTTTTAAATTAACCATAATAAGGTAATGACACATAATATTCATTTTAAGTACCTATATATACACAGCTGGCTAGCTAATAATTGATTTTTTAATGATCAATTCCATAAACTTAAAACTTTTACATTTTTTTAACTTAAAGTGCTCATTTGTCTTGTCTTAGCTCCATTCATTCCGTTAAAATGTGCTGACTCGAATTTTCTTTTAATCCAGCCACGTCTAAGAATCTACCAGATAATATAAACTGAGAGATTCAAGAGATTAGCTGGCGGCGTGTAATTTCACACTTGCTTCCTCCCTGCCTGTGTGATTTGAAAACTCAGCCTGTTTGGGCATCCAGATGAAGGTTCACTGGAGTCTGAACTCTCTTCTGATCCACATTCTAATGCAGGCATGCACTGTACTGCAGCTTCCGTCCACACAAATAAGGACGAGGAGAAACAACAACAACAAAACCAAGCCAACTTTGTCTCCTGGAATGGGACTGGCTCTCAGATCCGAAAGACATGAAGAGGGCTATTCTTCCCCTGCCTGCCTTCTTGCTAATCTATCGCCCGACTGCAGATCCATAACCTCTCAGAAGGAAACTGAGCACAGTGCATCTCAACAAGAAGAGTTTTCTGTGTCACAGGAAATCTGGGCAGGCTCCACAAGGGCCGACGAGATTGCAACAAATACCTTAAGTGCATCCCTGGGCATTCTTCAGTGTGTGGGCTCCCCTGCTTATGGATAAGGCTGTAATTCAATCATTCCACAGTCAATGGATGACATCTACCTTAGGACATCAAAAGGAAGCACGGCAAAGGACAACAGCCTAGAACCTTTTCCTGAAAGCTATTTAGGATCTTCTGTTTCTTTAAAAAAAAAAAAAAAAAAAAAAAAAAAAAAAAAAAAAAAAGACATCGCAAGCGATTATAAAGCGAGAGCTAAGATCGGCTTCCAGACACCTCTATCTATCCTCACTGGGAAAGAACAGAAGCCAAATTGCACCCGATGGCTCCACAGATTCCTTCTGTCCACCACTCTAGTCTTCAAAGTCTTCTAAGCTGATTCGTTTAAACATCTTTCAGTTCTTCCACGTCTGCCACCGAAAAATCATCTCTCAGGGTAGCTGCAAATTCTGGTAACCTCTCATGGCTTTTAGGCCTGAATGTGATATATGAACACGTGTGTGTGTGTGTGTGTGTACAGTCACATGTCACTTAACAGGGGGCGCATGTTCTATGAAATGCGACATCAGATTTCATCATTATGTGAACATCAAGGAGTACACTTACACTGACCCAGGTAGTAAAGCTACACACACACACACACACATACACGCACACACACACGTACACATTTAGGTCATGCAGACTTAGGTGTATGTGTATACACACACAGTGCAGGCTACCGCTCCTAGCGCCACGATGAACAACATGAGACTAAAGCAAGCACATGGAAAACAATTCAATCCACAGATGCAGTAAGCACAAGATACATATATATAAAAAATATATACATATTTTTATATATATATATATGCGAGCGTAACATGGCATACTGTTTTACAGAAAGCTTAAAAAAAAAGTAGAAGGAGCACTCTCTAAAACAACGATGCAAAGTACAGTGTGGTCAATATGTAAAGCAGTACCAGCCATGTACCACTGCTACCCAGTACTACACTTGATACCTCATTGTGTATGCTATATTTTCCCATGAGAGGCAGCACAGCAGGTGTGTCCACCAGCCGAACCGCATACTCACAACTCACACACAAGTCACGCCGTGTCCCACAACATCACAACGGCCACACACATGTCACCAGGCAATAGGAATTCTTCAGCTCCACCGTGTTCCTCAGGGACCACCGCTGCATATGCGAGCCAGCACAGAGTACGCGGCACAGGCCTGCGTACTCGTGGGCTCTTCAAAAAGGTCCCAAAACATGGATGTTACTTTTTTTGCAAGATTTATTTATTTTATTTAAAAAGCAGAGTTCAGACAGAGAGAGGGAGAAGCAGAGAGAGAGAGAGAGAATCTTCCATCCATCGGTTCACTCCCCAAATGGCCTCAACAGCCAGGGCTGGGCCAGGCCGAAGCCAGGAGCTTCATTCAGGTCTCCAACATGCGTGCAGGGGCCCACGGACCTGGGCCACCTTCTGCTGCTTTTTCAGGCACATTAGCTGGGAGCTAGATTGGAAGTGGAACAGCCAAGACTTGAACTGGTACCCATGTGGGATGCTGATGTCGCAAGTGGCCGCTTTAACTCACTGTGCCACCATGGCAGTCCTGGACACTATCTTTTCATTTAATTTTCTGTGAACTTTTTCAAGTACCCTTGTGTGTTCAGGTGATTTTTCTTCTTAAGATTTATTCATTTATATTTGAAAGATAGAGTGACAGAAAGAGGAAGAAATATTTTTCTAATAGAAAGATACACACCTTAACCAGTAGGCCTAATATTTTCAGGAATGTATGAAGTTGTATTTGTAACTGCTTAACTGAAACATATAATTAAAAATTTTTCACTGACTTTTATATTTAAAAACAAAGACAAGCATTTGCCTTTTCCTGATGGAAATGGTGCTTACTATCACATACTACTCTTAAGATTTCTTTTTTCCTATATGTGGCAGCTCTGCATATGAAATGCACAGGAAACAGTGTAAAAATAGTAAACTGGAAAAACTTTTCAATTTTAGGAGCATTAAATATTCTGCTTTTGAAAACCTTTCAACAGCAGTATTAATGCTTCTGGGGGCTACGATACAGTAACACGAAAGTCACAGCTTTATGTTCCTAGAGCTCCTGGCTCACATGATGTATTCCAGATCTCCCAAATAACTTCAGCTTCGCCTAACACTCACGTGATGCTCAGGAAAGCTAGAAGATATCAAATCTCAACTTCCCAACAAGAACAGAGGGGCAGAAATGACACTATGGCACGGTACCCTGCAGGCCCTGCTGTGCCATGCTGGTTTGCACACGTGCACGCGCCAGGCCCTTGCATTTCTCCTTCACACCCTCACTTGGTGTGTGCACAGACAGGGCCACATGCCGAGTGGACACGAAGATGGCCAAGCTGAGCTCCCTGCCTTCCTTGGGGACCGTGTGGAATCATGCATGCTCTCTGCTTGCTCAAACCATGAGTCACAGTTGCCCACGGCAGTCGCTTCCATCCTCTCAGGAGCGAGTTCAGCTCACAGGGAGTGAGCACCTGGCCCAGAGAGAAGACCTGGGAGCCTGGAGAGCCAACCCATTCAATGAGGAACCATACGACCTCTGCCCGGGGCCCCAGGCTGGGAGCTCATCTTCCACATGGAAAAGGCGCCAACAGTTAGACGCTTCACACCCAAACCATCCTGAACGCATTCTTAAGTAACTACAGGCACATGCCAATCACATGCATCCAATTAGGGATCAGGAGGTAGGGCGAGGCCAGGCCACCCACCCCGCCCGACGCTAAAGACGCCGTGGACACCTGTCCGTGGCTCGCTCCTACCTTTCCCTTTTGGGAGTGTGGACTGAGAGCTGTCCGTTGGTAGAGGCATGTGGGTTCATTATTAAGGAGGTCTTGGAAGGCGCAGAGGAGGAGACACAGGTCGTGGTCAGGTCCAGGCTGCTGTGGTTGCTGCCCGGGTTCTCCTCTGCAGTATGAGCGCTTGTCACTTCTTTCCAGAGCTGCTGCAGTTCTGTTGGAATCATGCCTGAAACAAACAAATTGGATAATTAAATCAATTAACAGCTAATTCCGTCCTCTTCAAACAGTAATTAAATCAAAGAGTCAGTAAACAAAGCCTAGTGTTGGGGGGGGGGGAGGTTTTTTTTGGTGTGTGCAGGTTTTTCCCTCCCTCCCTTCCAACCAAGGCAAACAGGGACGTAATAATAAGCATGTCCTCCCACAGAGCAGTGAGCTCAAGTGCCCTCATCACACGCACGAGACGCTCGGGAAAAGGAGTCCCGAGCACCGCTTCGCCCCAGCGACAGCTTCTGTCCATCCAGACCGCTACTCTTCACTTTTTTTTTTTTTTGGGGGGGGGGGCACAGTAGAAAGATGCACACCTTCCTTTCAGACACAAAGAAGGCTCCAAATAAATTTGTTCAACTGTACTATTATGACAACAGGAACCCCAAAATGAGTAATTTTTGTGCTTAAGTCTTAAATGATGACAAATAGCTTTGTTATTAAATATAGTTTTTATTAATCACTTTTAGACATAAATTATGAATTCATATCGTCTTCCTGAAATGCTTTTCAACTTTTAACAGTCAAATTGATTATACTATGATTATTTCATTAACACACCTATCTTCCTCATTAATTTTGGTTTCTAGTACCACATGCTTAATTGATGGATGTGTCTACTGAAAAACTGCGTAACTTTTTATACAAGTAACACTATTATTACTGTCATTTCTTAGATCAATGCTAATGAACCATTACAGAATAAAAGGAAAACGTAAAATAAACTGGGAGTAATAAAGTTCTCCGGTTTTTTAAGGAGGTCAGCATGGACACGGGTTTTAAGGAGGAAATGTCAGCCTGTATTTTCCCCCCAAGAGGAGACAGAACCAGCCTGTCAGTCTCACTACCGTGTGCCCCTGGTCCTCAGCCCGGGGTCTCCAGACCCCAGCCCAGCGCCTGCTCTGTGCATGCAAGCATGGGAGAGAGCCGTCCTGGACGGAAACTAACAAACATCAAGGACAGCCCCAAGCAGCAGCGGCAGCTTCCTCTGGAAGAGCACTGGCGAGAAATCATAAACCCTGCGCGCCAGAAGGCAGCCCCACACCAGACCTGGACGTCTGGATGGCGGCTCATTGTTTCGCTCAACTGTGACACAGCCAGCCCCCAAAGCCTGCCATTTGCTGAGTACACGCAGCAGCCGAAACAGGCATGTTTCTTACCAAACCCAAGGTATTGAATTAAAAAAGAAGGCTGTGTGCATTATATTCATTTGAAACACATAATAAAAAATGCCAAGGTCTAAATTTAATTTATTTTTGTCATTTAGAATACAATGGATAGATAATCATCTCAACGTGATCAGCCAAACATCTTTACTTTGCTAAACTGTTAAAGATTTTAATTATGCTAGCATTGGAGAGCACTGGTCTAATGAGGCGATGGACTCCAGAGAATCCGAGTGGTTAAGAACTGTGAAATGAGTCTGATAGGATTTTTTTATATTCACCGTGGATCGTTTGCATATCAAAGAGGAGTAAATTATTGCACAGCGGACCAATAACCTTCCCCGCCTTTCTGAGAGGAGCCTTAACAAAAACAGTTGGTCTCTCCTAACAGTTCTCCACGAAAATGTTCAAATGCTCAAGTCTTTGCAATTAATATATATTATAAAGGAGGCTTCAAATGATACATTAAGTGGTCAGACATTCTTAGAACGCATCCTCGACAGCCACGTCGGTTTTCTTCTCCCTTCATAAAAATCAAATGCCAATTATATTTTGATGGATTTTGTCCCAAATGAGCATTTAGTTATTAGGCATATTCAATTATTACTTGTCCCCTGAAATTAAACCTCGGAGGCAAATTAAACAAAGAGAAAGGTCACTACACAATCCCAAGTCCGGTGTTGCAGCATCTGGGCTATTATTTTCAAACACCTCTCCGAGTGACAGGTGGGACGGGCCTGTAGCTAGCGGGCCTGCCACTGTGGTCTGCACACCAACAATTACCTGTGAGCGTGATGGGGACCCTCTGACCAAGCATTTACCCAACTGAAACAGCGCTGAAGGGCTTGTCTACTAAGGGTAGTGCACTGATACAAACCCACACAAGCCAACACCGGCTTCTATTTTCTAGGGAGTCAACATCCGAAAAGAACAAGCTGCCTGTTTTTCAACTCAAACCAATTGATTTCCGGGTCAGCTGCATGGGAAGAACTGGGTTCTAACAACTGTGTTGACTGACACCTTCTTCCCTCGGAGAAACACAGCACTTTTGGAGCTATTTTCTAAGTGAGCTCTTTATCCCACAAACACAGCCAAGGGCAAATGCACGACCACTTGTTACACCTCAAGAGTACACTCATGGTGCTCTGCTCTCCGTGTACGCCAATGGGATGGGAAACTGGTTCCACCGTCGACAGGGGAAAAATGATAGATAAAACAGGAACTCAGTGAGTGACAGCCAGCAGTACTTTAGGGCCCAATTTCTACGTGATCATTGCCTTCACACTCTCATCGGACTTTACAGAGAAGCTGTCAAATCATTCTTTTCCATCAATGCTACACCCCAGTAGCGACGTCCACCTGTTAGTTCACGAATGCTACCTACCAAAGCATGCTATTATTGGACAGCCAAGATCTCAGGACAGGATCTAAGACAGCTAAAAGGTAGGTGAGTCACTCATCAGAACAAATGGGTATCAAGTCTCCAGTAAGCAAGATGGGGGAGCCAGAGTAATAGTCCCGGGTTAACAAACCCATTCACAGGTATAAAACCAAGCATGTAAGTTTCTCCTATCTGGAGTTCACCTTTGAAAAACTAAAAGGTCAGGATGAAACTGAAGGAATCTCTCTATATGAAATTAAGGGCTCTAGGAAGGATCACATCATTAAGGAGGTCAGGTTGAAAAATATTTGCTAGCTGCATAAAACAGAGAGAAGGCCCTAGAATAACCTTTAAGCCAACAGAAAGCATCCCCCATATCACAACAGGAGACCTTCAGGACTGAAAACAAGGACTTCAAATCACCATCGCTGTATCTGTCTCTGTACTCTGACACGCATATCTGAGGTAGCTTAGCAAGGCCACAAGCTGGTATGTAAAACAATCCTGGCTTTAATGACAAAGAGGGCATTCCCAGCACTTTTCACACACAACTCCTGTGCCTTGGTGCTATGTCTGCTTTTCCAGGACAACTGGTCCCTTCATTATAAAAGAAAATGCAGGCACAGGTTTAAAAAATGTATGTTGTGGGGACAGTTGACAGATTACTGTTCATGGAACTCAATTTTACAACCCCAGGTATCACTGGCTGGAAGACAAACAGAGTTGATCAACCTTTTTTTGTCCTTGTACATCCATACCCAGGTGACCATGTTCAAGCAAGCAGAAAGTTGATTTAAACCTCATAATGACATCAGTTTTAAGCCATCATCTCTCTGATAAAAAAGAATTGTGTTGCAGTCCAACATGACTGAATTCTCAAGCCACTTGGGCGAGGGGTTGGGGGTGGACAGAGCCAAGCTCCTGATTCCTAAGAGAAGTTCAAGAAGAACTTGATTCCAGAGATCACAGTAATTACAGGTACCATCCTGGGCATACCTTTGGACTCTCTTTAGGTTTTCAATAGGCTTCCTGCTTACGTAGAAGGGGCTAGTAGTTAGAGCAGACTGCTAAGCATATCAATCAATGCCACGACTAGTGAATTACCCACTGGTGTCTCTGATATGTTACTGCAGAGATTACACTTCATGCATCACCACATTCATTTCTTTCACATTACACATGAGCTTGTCTTGTCACTGCCCAATTGCCCTCTTTTGGACAGCTTAACTGATGTACTATAACAATGGACCTTAGTGAGCAAACTTAATAAGTACAGGAGTGGTGGGAAAAGACGAGGGAGGCTGAAACCGGCGTCCGGCAGGTGTGTCAGGACAGCCTGCCATGTTCCCAACAATAAACTCGAAGGTGTAATTAACATTTTGCAAGGACAAAAATACATTAGTCGATGTGTTCTTTCTTTTCCCCCCTTGTATTGCTCAGGTACCAAACCCTCTATCTGGGCAGCAATGGAGGAGATACTAGTGTCGTACCAAACACTGGCGTACTCGGGGAGGAAAGGGAGCTTGGGGGCAAGACAGAAGGTCAAGGACATGGTTTCAACATTAAAAACAAAAACAAAAATTAAGGGGAAAAAAAACCCTCAAGGGACATAAGCTGGGTGTGGTAGACTCAAGAGAGCAGATTTAAACGCAGACATGCACGCCTCACTGGCTCCACTCGACACACCAAAGATACCAAACAAATGACGGGGCCTTGAGCAACACAAAGGAGGTTCTACCTTGTAAGGCTTGAGTGTCCAGCCTTTGAGACACACACACACACAAACACACACTCACGCTCTTACGTCCAAATGTATAAGAGTTGAAAGGGCTGGGAACCTTAAGGTAGCCAACTGGAATCCATCCTACCACTTGGGGAATGGGGACAATCATATTTCAAAACCCAGATGGGACACCTTCTCCCTCCCTCCTAGTTACAAACAATCCATTCGCCTTTACGTTACACACGTCAGTGAGGGCTGCTTAAACAAGTGTCCCGGGTTCCTACACGTCCCAGCACCTCACACCTTTACCACCCATCATCAGTGGCTTTTCCAAAGTCATTCATTACATCTACTAAACCCTGCTACTTTTCAACAAACCCCAGTGTCTGAGAACAAACTAGACCTGGAAAGGGTACCTGTTCTGATCAGCGTGTACCTCACTCACCCAAAAGTCAACAGTCGGAAGGTGGCAAAAAGAACACAAAGGAAAGAGAAAGAAAACTGGAACAACGAACAACCTTGGTTTCTAACAGATTCGGCTCATTCGCAGAACAGTAAACTTGAATTTATCCCTAGACAATAAAAACTGGCATTTTATAAAGTGTCACTAAGATCTACAATTGGACAGCTACGTGATACAAAATACACCTTTCAATGACTAACAATAGCCTTCTAGAAAAATCCCTCTGGGGTTCCACAGCAAAAGGCTAGAGGATCCCATTAAAATGCTCAACAAGTGCAAAGCAGCGCTTCACCCTACTGAAAGAACCCACAACATTTGCACTCCGAACCTTCATGCTGGCGTCAGCAGACTCTTCAACTTCCACAAAGGTTGGTTAGTCGCTCCCTCAGGTTGTTTCTGGTTTGTTTTTCTGTTTCTATATGCATGCCCGAGATGGACCATTTCCTTACTGAGAAGCTGGGGTACACCAAGGCACCCACCCCCGCCTCCACCCCACGTCTTCACAGGGCTGTGCCTGCCGGGTACGAATGCCTACCTTGCGCAAGAGGTTGAAGGGGAAGGGTGGGCTGCCCGGGCTGAATTGTTAGAAGGCCTTGGCGTTGCAAAGACAGGAGGTGCTGCTGCTGTAACTGCTGCATCTGTAGAAGCTGCTGCTGAAAAGCCAACTGCTGGGTAGCCACCTGCTGCTGCTGTAAGAAATCAGGAGGGAAAAAATGAGATGGCCACTTCCCAAGGAAGGTGCAGAGTGTGGACGTGTGATCCCGCACCGCCATGGCTGAATTATACCTAGAATGGGCACAAGAGCTCAGGGGAGGTCTCAGCTCCAGGACTCCCAGGGGAGTGAGGGGTGAGGGTGTTCCTTTCCCCTTGCCAGCTACCAGAGAAAAATAATCGGTCAGCCCAGCCAGCTTCCCGGACACTTTGAAAGCCCGAGTTCTGTAGGCAGATGTGAACTTTCAGAAGGTCAGATTTTTTTTTTCTTGCCCACACTAGAAAGAAGACCTGATCACTCCTGTCCTCTGGAGGGATTTGAACCCTGAACCTCTGAGGTGTAAAAGAACAAGTTGCCTCCCTCCCCGCCAGCACCGGCAGCAGCTTTTAACTACTCTGTTTATCACTTCTGACATAAATAAATGAGAAAAAATCAGACCTTTGAAAAAGAAAAACTTCATCTAATATTGTTAATTAGCCATGACAAACGATGAAATAACATTGTAAATCTTTCATAGAAACAGCCACTAGATTTTAATTACACACATTCATAATTTAGCAAACAACATCGTCCTCAACTGCAAGTGTTTAATACGCACGGCACTGCGAGCTTCGGAGGCCTGAACTTGGCTTTCACCTCCACAATCCCTAGGCCTGGCTGCTGGTCCCGCTTCCCCCACCAGCTTTGTTCTTGAAAAGAAGGGGCTTTACGATATGATAAATATCTCTGTGTTGACTGGACAATGACAGGAGGAAAACTTTTGTTGTGTAAACCATCAATACATCATTCCTGTGTTTAGCAGGCCTCGCTCCAGCCAAAAAAATTAATGTAGATTTCCTCAGTAATTATCTGAGTGATAGAAAGATAATACAGTGCAGCAGTACAATAAATAGAAGGAAATTATCTAATATCCCTAATCTGCTAGGACTCATATCGAGGTGGAGGTCTTAGCCACATTATGGCTAACAATTAGAAAGGAAAATTAACCCTTCCCACACTGTAACGAAAATGAAAAAAAACATAAAAATACCCAAAAAACAAGAGCTTCTTCAACAAAAGAACAAGATCTGCTTGCTTGTCTATTCAAAAGATCAGAGAGACTTTAGCAACTAAAAGGGCTATGCAACCCTTTGGAGAGCCTGTGTGTGCTGGTTAATAACCATACTCCACAAACAACTGCATTCACTTAACCTAACACATGACCTTGATCTGATATATCCATGAAGTGGCATGTATATCAAGACCTTCTGATGCAAAAGTTCAAAGAAAGAGAAAAATGGTGGTTTCCTTTTCCATCTCCATGTAGTTTATTTTACAGTGTAAACCATCATTCTCATATTAGCAACCAATTTCAGACTTACTACCATGCCACTGAGAAAGTTAATTGAGTTTCACTCCAAAAAACAAATTCTATACCACTAACAACAAAAATTTAAATAAATTTAAATGAAAAGCCAGTGTTTTCATTTTAAGAACAGCATGCATAAAATGATCCAATTGTTTTCACCCCTTCCCAAGTTATCACATTAATGTAAAACCCAATGATAGTTATATTCATGTCAAAATGATTTTTTCACTTCTTCAACAGATATTAACTCAGGACATTAAAAAAAAAAAAAAAAGGAGGGGGAAGATAAAAAACCAGAACTGACACAAAAGATGGTGGAACCAGCTCTTGATGTAGCGTATCATGGGGGGAAGGGGGGCCTAGAGGCTGGGGAGGGTGCTTCCTGTCTTACTGTAAGTGAAATGTTTAAAAACTCTGTATTTATATGAAATGACTGATGCCTTCTCTGTTGTCTCTGTGGCCATCCCTAGGAAAAGCTCATGAAAGCTGTCCACGTTTGAAAAGCCAGGATATAAAAGTATACAAGGCCCATTGTCCAAAGAAAGAATTTAAAAGCAACAGTGGTTGCCAAACTGTGCTCCCCACCCAGTTACCAAACACAGGATACGAGTCCGTTTGTTTACTTCTCACAATTGAATGCATACAAAAAAGGTCTCCGTGCAGTCCCCTCGACAGGTCAGTAGTCAGTGCTAAAATGCTCAAATGCCCTGATAAACCCTGCATTTCGGATCCCCTCCCTGGAGCTGCAGTCAAAGGTCTGTTTTCCTTTCTTCGGCTACTCCCTACTGCCTAACATAAACTGTCATAACTGCCCGGACAAACGGCCCTTTTTAAAACAATCAGCTCAGCCTACCTCACCCGTGCAGGATGGGATCTTATGGAGCTTTTTTTTTTTTTTTTTGTATCTTGATTTAAAATTAATTCTGTTGTGTATTTTCCACACCAGTTCTGTCAAATATAACAAGCAGTTGCTTCCATAGCCTGTATGCTGCATATCCCCTCCGCGCCCCCCCCCCCCACTCCCCCAGCCAAGAGCATCTGTCTTTTAAGGAAGGTCTCAGGTCTAACCCAATGTGGAGCCAAACTTTCCCAGGGAAATATCTCAGCTCAACTTTGGGGAAGAAACAGAGTGCAGGCACACTGTTCTGGCCAGTGATCAAGTGTCTTACAGCAGAGGAAATTAAAAAAAAAAAAAAGGAAGGGGGTTGGATAAAGCCGAGTGATACAAAATTATGAGCCACTAATGACTTGGGATTCAGTAAATTAATGTACTTGTTCCATCTGTCAACATCCAAGTTCAACCCTTGTTAAAATCATAACCACCAGTCCACATCGTGAAACTGCCACCAAGTGACTCTATTTCATTTCAGCACCACCAAAGGCCCACCACCTGCAAGACCATTTCGGGAGAGGAGCTCCTTACCTGAGGGGAAACAAGGATCTCCTAACCGTGTACCACCCAGGTCTCGGCCACATCCACTGGCGCCGGGAACACGGAGGGAAACCGAAGGCGACCTGGCCACGCCACTGCTCTGCCAACCTCCGAGAATATGCAAAGGCAAGGACCTCCTGGGTCACCTTTGCCTGCCGAGGAGGGCCCAGAGGCGAACTCAGTGTCTGGGAGATGCTGGAACGCTAGCACAGCCGTCCACCTCGTTCAGAGGCACCAGGCACGCTCTCTGCGCCCTGACTCCCTGGCCCAAAACTCAGCCACCGCCTCATCTTTGTGCTCTGAGACGCTCCCCTCTCTGACAACGGCAATTTGGGAGAGTTAACTTTTATCCTTCTCTCTGCTGTGTAACTTTCCCCTTCACATTTCTTTATGTGCCCTCTGAGCTCATCTGAACTTTCATGTTCTCCCAGCATGCAGACGTGCATTCCAAACTATGTCTAACAGACCAAATAAGAGGTTAATAAGAAGTGGCAACAGAAAGGAAAAACACAATCCCTGGTAACTGATAAGAATGACAGTGGCAGCCCTTTTTTGTTTGTCTTCAAATATAGAGTTAAAGATCTTTAAAAAACTAAATTTTGATGCCTTTGAAAAGAAAGAAGCACAAAATAACAACAGGGGGTTATTGCCTGCAAGCCACAGGGGAGAAACTCCATAATTCTTATTCTCCCTTTTGAAGGCTGTTAGAAATCTGATTCAAAAAAGCAACAGCAGAAGGGGAAACCTCTTGAGGCTGTAACCATTTCCTGTGATCATGCATAATGTGCTTCAAAAGTGGGTTTTTACCAATTCTGTTGATCAATTGCACCTCCTTCATATCCCTTCTTTTTTCTGCTGTGTTTACATCTGATGTGACTCAATGACAAGCACTGTCTGAGACTGTGAAACAGGCCTGTCATGTTGATTTATGGGCGCATCAAACCACAACTTGTCCAAACTGAAGCTCGCAGTTCATTAATTAGAGAGTTGTGACTTTGAAGTCAGCTTTCAGACTGTGGTTTTTAACATTTGGCTTAATTTATATGCTCTTGAATGTGGATCTCTAAGGAAAAAACTGAAATTCCCTTCTTGTCTTTGAACTTCTTTTGACCGCACAATAATCATTTCTTTGTCCAGAGTGATGCCTGCAATCCCAGAGTCATTAACGCGCATTGAACTGCCACTGATGAGTAAGCCCTGCTGAATTAGAAAAACAGCCAGCAAAACAAAGCTGAGAGCCTTCTGCACAGTGATATCTCACAATTACATGCCTTCCCTCCCTGTGCCATTTCCATTTTAATTACTGTTAGTCCTTTAGATTTACATTTTAGACACTTTTTAATCTGTTCCCTTTTTTATTATAGCAGCACCCGGTAGCGCGCCACTGTACTTAAGGTTGTGTCAGCATTTTCATTAAAACACCTCCTCCCCTTCACCCCAAAACTGCCCCTTCAGTCTGCAGGGGTTTCCACCCAGGCTGCTAAACAGGACTCCAGGGCGAGCACTTGGCAGGGCCTGGAAAACAGAGCCAATTTGTGTTGAAGGAGGAGCCGGCCAAGGGGGAACGGCTGGGGGCCCTCCCAGCGTGCACAACGTGTACCAGAAGCGCCGCCCAGCAGCCGTGCTTCTGCGACGGACAAGGACTCGGACAGTCAGTCACCTGGCAAGGCTCTCTCCCAGAGAAACTGGAGTGGTTGAGTGCTTGGGGCCTGCAAAGAAGCCCTTCGGTCGGACGATGGGCTGCTGTTGGAATTATAAACGGCACTGCCAACCCACTGCAAACACTGCAGGCAGCCAGACGTCATGCCAGGGGACACCGTGCACAGGTGCTCCCACCAGCGGCTGAGCCGTGGGTGCCTGGCATTGCAGAGAAGATGAAGCAGAATCCCCCACCCCCACCCCGGGGTGGGGAGGGAGGGGCTTTCCTTCTCATTCTGCCACCTAACTGTGCCTTGAGGCATAAAGCAATGACTCATGGATGCTACAAAGTTTTGTGCTATGATAACATGCTCTTCTTACTCTTCTTACTTTTATTTTTTGCACTCAGGAAAACACAAATAATCCCAGCTGGAATCTTCTCTAACTTGAACTTGTACTATGTGATGCATGCCTCTAGCAACTTTGATACGTACAACCTGTGGGTTAGAAGTTAAACAAAGCTAGGGAAGCTGAACCTTGTTCTAAGTTTTTTCGTTTGTCCAACTTCACCAGAGATCATGATTCCAGTGGAAAAGGCCATCTCCACATATCCAAGCTCTCTGAAGTGGACAAAAAGAAAATGAAGCGTGCATCCCAGTACAACTGTACTGAACGCACCTCACTCCCCTCAGCTAGGACCTGGCCCTCAGTTTAACAGTTTGCAGAAGTAGCCCTGAACGTCCTGCTCACGCCCCTGCCCCTACTCCTCACACAGGTACACGTGCAATGGGGGTATCATAAAGTAGGTGGCAGCAAGCCAATGGAACCCAGGAAAGTCTCTGAGCAAACAGGACAGTAACTCTCAGTCCGAAAGCAGAAAACTGATAGAGTCGGCTCGGTTGTGCAATCATTTAAAAGATGAATGACAGTTTAATAGCCACTAGATAGTCCCTTGGGATCTGCGGTCTCAAAGTAAAATGTGTATTGTCGGTACCTCTTTAGGCTGTTTTCCAGCATGTTGTTGTTGTAGAAGTTGAAGCTGCAACTGTTCCTGCTGTTTTTTATAAAACTCTTGAAGCTGCTGCTACAAAGGAAAGAGAAGATGGTAAGTCATGGAGGGTAGCGCCAGCCGCTGTCCCTTTCGGTGCCACGCACAAACTGCGATTTGAAAAATAGCATCCTTTTATCTGTAATGGCCTGACCTTTAGTTTGAAACTCGACAATAAATTCAGGGCACACTGACTATTCTTGGCATTATTGTTTGAAAAGTAATCTCCAAAATGAACTGATGAAAAACATACCATTTTCTACACAAACTAATTACAGTAAGGCCAGGAATGACCGCTGATAGCACAGCAAAGCTGCAATGCCCTTGCCGAGAGAGAGAGCCCGGTGGCTCCTGGACGTGCGCTTCCTGCATGGGAGGGCTGCGCAGGGGTGCACTGAGGCCCAGGGCATGCACAGTGTAAGGAGCTCCTCACTCAGCTTGTCCCCAACAGGCCAAGCCCACAACGCCAGCAACTGCTATACTGAACAGCGTCTGTTGGGTTCAGGTGTCCATTGGGTCTGCAAAGTAGGCCCTCACGGCACAAGGACAGCTAGAAGTTCATTTCGGCATCCGCAGCCATGGATGAAAGTAGAGATCAACGCCGTACATTAAAATGAACCAACTCCAACATGCTTCCTGATTTTTTTTTTCCCTTTAATTCTGCAAGCATCTGAGTTGAATTGGGGACTTCAAGAGCTGTCACATTTAAACCTGCTCCCACTGAACTCCTCGTTTTGCTTTGATTCACACCATTTGGAAGCCTCTGGGCTTACCAAATAAAAGAGTGTAAAGCCACGTAAGCCTAAAAGATCTTATTTCTACCAAGTCCAATTACAGGCCTAATCTTGGTCCATCGGGTCCTCTCCAGGCCCTCATCCTCCGGCAGGGGTGCCCACGCACTCATTACTCAGGGCCGCCCCACCCAGCCCCCTCGGGCTCATGGTCCTTCCATGGGAACAGCAGGGGCTCAGGGGGAAGGCGGATGTGCTAGAGGCCTGGGCCCTGGGCTCTAGCCCTGGGTGCGGAGCAGGAGGAAGGCCTTTACCTGTTGGAGCATGAGGGCCTGCTGCTGCTGGAGGAGAACCTGCAGCTGCTGAGGGCTCAGCACTTGTTGCTGGAGGATCTGCTGCATTTGCTGGGGAGTGATAACTTGCGGCGTCATCATAGCCACTGACGCGGGCACCTAGAAAGGGAACGGGAACACAGGGTGAACAGGAAGCCAGGTCATCATCAGCGTCTCCTCCCCTCTCCTCCAACCCCGCTGGGAACTGACGGATTTGCTCCCAATAAGGTGCCCAACTGGACAGGATACCCTGACAAATCCCACTCATTCGGCTCTGGACTTTGTATTTTAAACGAAGAAAAAGAAAACCTCACAGCGACAACGCGGGCTCCAGGCAGGTTTGCAAGCGGACAAGGAGGAAACACCTAACAAATGCTGCCTGGAGTCAGGGTAGATCCACCCCCATTTTTTAGGAAGAATGAGTGGGGCTGTAGGCAGAGAACCCAAACTTGAACTGTGTGTCAAGAGGGGAAGGGACGTGGGAACCCACAGCTCCGCAGCTGGGGCTGACACGACCCACTTCCTCCGCGGCCCACAAATGCAGGCAGTCCTGCCATGGCCGGCCCTGGGTCGCACCTTCCGAACTTAAACACAGGCCCTTTCTATGATGCCTTTTCCCCTTCCTTATTCACTCAGCAT
Organism: Oryctolagus cuniculus; assembly: GCF_051225735.1. Classification (NCBI taxonomy): domain Eukaryota; kingdom Metazoa; phylum Chordata; class Mammalia; order Lagomorpha; family Leporidae; genus Oryctolagus; species Oryctolagus cuniculus. The sequence continues at coordinate 79,525,861 of NC_142876.1, read as the reverse complement.
ACAGATGTCTCAATTCTTTCATATTATGTGCGATACCATTAAAAGCCGCTTTCCATGACATTTCAGTGACAAACAGCTACAGTGATGAACTTGATAGCATTTCATATTTGCAACTGTTAACACGTTTCTGCACGGGCATCTCTGCAAGGAACCTGCACACTGTATCTGAAAGGATGATGTCTTGTTCAGATAAAACACTGACATTAAAATGACAGGCTGTCTTGGCCAAGGTTACACAAATTGTATTCAAGCGGATACCTAATGACAATGCTATGAATTCTGCAAGCTTTCTAGAATGTAATTTAGCTATTCAAAATAATCACTGCACTTGTGTTTAATTTGCAGACTACATGAGAACCATTTTGTCAGTCCCCGTAATGCAAGAAGACTATTTCATGAAAAATCACCCCCACCCCAAATAAAAAGATAAGGAAAGAAAAAACAATGAAAGAAAAGACAAAACCCGTACGTCTTCTAAGAGTAATATTTAAGCATCTTACTTTTCTTTGGTTTCTAATCAAACATGTGACAGCAAGGAGCTCGAAGCAGTAAAGGATATACTTTGTTAAAAAGGATCTGCTGTCATCTCATGTATTACAATAAAAGGTAATAACATGTTTTGTACTTTGCATGCGTGCCACTTAAAAAAAAAATCCGGCAGACAATAGCTGATCAGAAGATAAAAGAATTAAAAAATCCTTCCAGGGAGCAGTAAGCAAAGGGAGAAATGCAGTATTAATTTTATGTAACATAATGTCTTAATATGCAGTTTATCTTGACTTTTTCACATGATTTGTCCTGTCATTTGCATAGCGAGCTCTCATTCCTAATTTCACAGTCATTATGCACTGATGTCCCGATTTCTCAGCATCACTAATTTTGATGAACTAAAAATGGTTCCTGAAGGTCAGATTCATGCACAGTGAACGTTCTCCACAGTTGTTGTGGGCATGTTTTGTTGTGTGGGGATGTGGATGGGCAAGTTTCGCGTGTTTAGAAAACACTTGCTAGAACATTTGAAAATGTTCATTAACCCAACTCTGGAAGGTCATCCGTGAATTCTTCCTGTTGCAGTGGCCTTTTTAAGTGTAGATGTAGATACACTGTAATTTAAAACAGATGGGTATGTCTGAATATTTTTATATGCAAAAAGGGACAGATGTATATGAATGGATAAATTATCCTTTTAAAAAGATAATTCGCAGCATGAAATATCACCAATGATTGGAACACTGAACTTGTATTCAGTCTAGGGCAAACACCAAGAAGACGTTATCAAAACATCTAACCATCTACAAATTCATCCTAATTAGTCTACTTTGTCTCCATGCAGAAGAAACTTTTTAAATTTTTAAATATGTCTTGGGTGCCAATCATTATCTCCAGAGCTGCTGGAAGCCAACACAGCACAATCAAGTTTACTTTCCCTTCAGAGTTGCATCAGCACGCAGGGAGGTTTGATTAAGCAAACAAAAGAACCATGTTTAAGGTTTCTTTTTTTCTTTTGCGTTTCTTGGATGATATACAACGTAAATATCCTTGAGCCAATCTCTGATGGCGATGAACAGACAAGAATAGGGTGGTGGCAAACCTAGGCTGCTGATGAACATGAACCTCGGAGACAGAGCAGAGATCACTATAGAGAGAATCTGTGGAGCCTAATTCTGTTCACAGAGCTCTGAAAAATCCTAGGCCAGACGTGAACTTTTGGGGTGAACTTATTTTGATTGTGAAAAGTCTTCCAATGGTACAATGAAAGGGACTGTATTTTACGGTATGCAAATTAGACCTCAACAAAATGAATTTAAGAAGTAAAATATATACATACACCTACCCTAACACAGAGGGAATATGGTGTGCGCCTTCTAAGATGACAAATGCTACTGTTCCTCCCCTGTCAATAAACCAGGCAGCTCCCGGACGGGCCTGACACCTCCAGGTGAGGCTGACGCCCTGACGTACAATCCCTGGTTTAAATCTCCTTTTCCCACAGTTATTTATTCATTTTTTGCAGTCACGTTGCAGAGCAGGAAAATGAACTAGAGTCTCCTCTTCTCCTTCCCTTTGGACATTTTGATAGAGGGGCTGGTGAGTAATAAAATGCTCCCAGCAGCAGGCACGGCCAGAGGAGGGGAGGAAGCAAGCCTGAGTAATCCTCTGAACTGGCTGAAGGGTCTCCGAACAAGCAGAGGTGAGCTATTCTATCCTGATGGCCGTCACTCTGCTTTTACTATCTGAAACCACATTTTCACACCAGTTAGCTCTGGGCTTCCAAAGTGGGCTGCAGCTTAATTTATAAAATGTAATAAAACCAAGATTTCCCCAAAGTTTCTGCTCCCATATGTCATGAAAAGAGGTTATGAAAAGCTTTAGCAAACATATTCAAATGGACCAGAAGCCATGGTGGGGTAGAAAAGAGGGGTAAAAAAATCTGAGCACAGTTTAAGGCTTTAAATAGTTAAGAATTATAGCCTATATATCCACTCCCTTAATTCCCAACGTCCAACTTTTTCATGTACCTAGTCCCCACTAATACTAGGAATCAAAGGGCAGGCAGTACCAGCGAGAGGCTATTACAGCCCACACTTTATTGCCCATTACTACTGAGGTCATTAGCGGCAAGAGTGATTGTAGCAGTCTTAACCTATTGATCACTGTAACTACTATCATTTAATCCTGTGTTGAATGTCTGGAAAGCAGCTAAAGGCACACAAGAGAGAGTGCTTTAGCATCGAGAAATATGGCCAAAGCTTAGAAATTACACTTTGATTCATAAAATCTAGCCAGTGGTTTAAATCAATAGTATTTAAAACAGTCATGTGAGTTTTTAACTACAACCCTCTAATATTTATGGGTCCCTCTTTGAGAGTAGTCAGTAAAAACGAACCCCCCCCCCCCAACTCCCAACACATACCCCAATTGCATGTCATCTACCTTCCTTTCCTTGAGGAAAAAAAAAACATTCATTTCTGATGTTTTGTGTCCTACAGGGCTCATGGCGTCACTGGGAGTTGAAACAAATTCTTGATTTCTTTCTCCAAAGACAATTTAAATATAAGGCAAAACCCCCAAATTACATCCCCGATACTGTAACTACCTGAACTGTTTCAGTATATAGAAATGAGTATGTTTTATGAGTTAACAATGAATCATAGAAGGCAATTTATGAAGAACTAGAATGATTCTGTCTAGCTGCCTTCAGGGATCAGAAATTCAAATTAAACTTCTGGCAGACATTTAAAGAATGCTAGCATACAAAACCGAATTGGAAAAAAAAAAAAACACATACAGTTAACACTCTATAGTTGAGTTTCGAGAGGAAATCGTGAATTGAAAAAACACTCCGCATGAGACATTGTTGACTGATATCAACTGGGTGTGGCCGATCCTAGGTGCGCACAAACCTGCGGGAATGGCAGGAAGGCAGTGGGGCTCGAGCCACAGACCGCTGCTAGTATGGACCTGCTGCTACCTCGTGCCAGCAACTGGGGAACCGCCGTCAGCACTAGCAACTGCTGTTCACAGCCCAGACACCGCGGTGCAAACTCCGCCTGGTACACTTCTCCCTCTCTCCAAAATGACTCCCTATCATCTGCATGCTTGGAAACTCTCAGGTCAGATGCCTGATTAGTTTCCCTTATGCTCACTGGGGGAGGCAGGTAACGGGAGGGGCACAATCTAAGAAGCAAACAAACAAATAAAAACACTCACAGAAACAATACTTATTTCTAATCTAGGAGACAATTGAAGGAATTGGGTGGGAGGGGAGATGCCTCAATATAAACATTGGAAATAACACGCTATCATCTTTTTCCCCTCTCTTTAGTTTACATTCAACTACAAGCAGATACTGCCCGGTATAAATACACAGAAATTATGCATATCAGTGACTTCTCATAATCACTATGTGTACAAACAGTAAAAACAAGATAACTTTAAAATACTGTTTTAGTTCCATTAATCTTCCATTAATCACCATTAAATTATTTCCAAAAATACTTTGGACACTACTTTGTGAACCGCTGATCATTCACCGGGTGTGTGCCCCCAGGAAACTCACATTCTTCCTAGGCTCCAGGCTGTATCTGAGTGATAACTGACCAGGCTGGGCAGGGTCACCTGGTTAATCACACAACAAGAGTGAAACAAACTGAAGTAGAAGGCTTCAGAATATCAAAACAGAAGCAATGAAAGAAAATGGCTCCTTAAAAAAGAGGGAAAAAAATGCTAAATTTTATATGGCCATATAGAAGCGAATCTGGGTAAAAGAAAATCAACCCCCCCACTCCCCCCCCCCCCGTGAAAAACAAGAGTTTTTTCATACTTAATAAGCCAACGGATATGCCAGCAAACAAAAAGTTAAGAAGCTTCTTTCTGGTATTAAAAACAAACCAACAGGTTCTATGAAAGGCAGCTGTATTATAAAGGAAAGAAAATATATTTCTGACGTAGTATTTCACTCTTAAAAAATATTTTTAAAAAGCACGCTATTCATGTGGAAAGTATAATTCTGTTTCATTATGGAATTCTGCTTTTTGTATAACTCTTTTAGACTTAGCTATTTTGCCACAATACTGTACAAAGCATTAAGGCAGGTAATGGTTATTATATTAATGCAAAATCATCTAAGTAGTCAGTCATTAGCATAACTGTTCTCTCAGTAACAATACAACCACCTATTAAAATTTTAGGAAAAAAAGATCTCTTTAAAATGCAATTAGCATTTCATTTTTTATCATTTTGTTTATTACATTCTATCAAGAAAGGCTATCTTTCTTTCATGAAGAACTGTGAGGCCAAGACTCGCCTGCCAATCAGGAGTTATTTCAGGTTTTCAACCCTAAAATGCAATCTCGTGCAAAGCTCTGAGGTCTTTTTTTTTTTCCTTTTGTCTTTACATTGTAAAAAGTGGCAGAAATTCCTTATTTGTTTACAGCAGAAGTCTTCGTGGAGCCTCAACTGCTCTCCTGTAACATTTCCCAGGCTTACAAGGTTACTCCACTAAGTACCAGCATAATTGTTTTAGCTCTAATAAATATCAGCTTCATTTGCATAAAAATGTAAAGTTTACATAAATTAAATCGCTTCTCCCATTAGCGATTGTTAAATATGGGAAACAAAGGAAGCTACACTTGGAAAATAATCACCCAATAAGCACTGATCTTTTCAACCTAGCAACTATTATTATTATTTAAATCTAGAGAAATGTCTCTGCCTCCTTTCCCCACAGTTTTGTGCACGTGAGTCAAACCTGCTGTGACATTTTATATTCACAACAACAACAACTCCTTACTGAGGCGCTGCCACTGGCAGGCGGGGGTGGGGGTGGGAAGGCTAGTCTGAGAGGGGACCCCAGAAAAGATTCCATCCACAGATCTTCAGCCCTAGAAGGGAAAAGGAAGAGGCCCTGCCTAAGATAGTTCTCTCAAAGGCAAGTATTATTCAAAAAATAATGCAAGACACAGCAACTGTATCACTCCTGTTTGAAACACATGGGTAATTAAAATAAGGAAAGATAACTTGTAAGTATGGTTTGGGATCATGGTTACTGTTGTTACATGGAGAAAAACAACATGTTCATGTTTCATAGTAGGGGAAAGGCATTCTTTTTCTAAGACTGAAAATTACATTTACAGCTCTGCTTTCCTCAGGCTTGAACCAGCATTGAAAACATCACAGGTAACTTCACTGCAAACATACATACATATTTTTCCATACTATGGGGGGGGTGGGGGTGGGGGTGGATGGAGGTAAAGAATCTGAACGAGCCAGGAGGCCAAAATCAAATGATTTCAAAGTTCTGTAAGGGTGTAATGACTCCTTTATTATCACTATTAATTACAGCTGAAGTTTCTCTCAAGCTGCAGTTTCTTCTGCCCACTTCTAACACCTTCACCTTCTAAAAGCACAGTTATTAAGCTAAGGGGTGCAAATCAGATTCTAATGAGAAAACATCAGTTGCTTCTTTGACAATCTCACCATTCACCGATTTGTTTCTAATGACGATAAAGCCCAATGAAAAGCTCCTTCCATGTGAAAGGTCAAAATGTGTTTTTTTTTTTTTTTAAAGGATGCCAGGCACAATCAAGGCAACTGGGAAACCCATGAAGACCCACCTCATGAAGTGGTGCGACAATTAGAGTAACTGTACAAAAAGCCATCTCCAGGAAAAAAAAAAAAAAGCACAAGAAATTAAGCTGCCACAACTGTAACAGGTTAGATGAAAAAAATCAAAATTTAATGTATTCTCCCCTGTGTCATCTTGTTTTGTCAAGACATCAAATAGAATTGGGAAGTACAAAATAACAAGCCCTTGAGAAATCACAGAAGCCGACCTTTTTGATGTTGTTGATTTACCTTGTTCTCAGTTATTTGAACAATGATGTTTCAGATTTAAGGGCAAGATAAAGCTTAAAAATTAAAACATGATACCAAGGCATTCTAAAAAGCTCACCACAACACTTAGCCTGCATCTTCATTGATTAATTGCTTTTAACTGGATTTGAAATGAGTCGCAATGCATGTGTTCAGTGTTCGTTTTGCTCATTCTAAATTAATTTCTCTTCAAGCGACTGCCAGGTTAGGTTGGAAGAGGGACACAGAGATTATTCGTACAATCCACAAGCAGAGGCCCAGTTGAGCTCTTCCCAGATGATTCAAGTCCCCACAATCTACAGGGAATTGTTTAGCCAAGAGGCACCTGAGTTTTCTTTTTCAAATGGAAGAAAATAAAACCGAATGCAGAAAACCACTCATGGGGGGAGAGCAGGGGTCATGGTGGTGATGAAAGAGCACAGTATACTCTGAAAGTACTGAGAAACAGGTATCCAGAACACACCAGGCTGCTTCCAAGAAAACAAACGTTTCACCAAACAACCACACCAGCTTCTGGATTTAGGACTATTCCCAAATCTAGTCACAGGAGTATAGACAGCCTCACTCCTCCGCTCCCCAGAGGTCTACAGCTCATCAGCAACCCAACCCTAACCTTATGTGAAATACGACATGCAAAGGGACATAAAACCAAACCAGGAGAGCCTTCTCAATTTTTTGTTACTGGTAGCTCCTTCTAAAAGCTTACATACCAACAAACAAAAAAAAATGCAGTAGCTGGAAACATCTGTTTTAATAAGGCACTAAAAAAAAAATAAGTATTTGCAAGCACTAGAATTGACAAATACGGGACAGATAAGGTGGATACCTAATGATCAGAACTCCTTGTCATCAAATGCATAGTGACACGTAACATAAATTGGGTCTGTGTGTGTGTTATTTGTTTACTTTGGTTAACTGTTGCTGCATTGTCCCTCGGTTATAAATCACAATCAACTAACTACCTGCCGTGCATTCTCTCTGGCCACTGTATTTGTCCAGTTACTAAGAATGTGGTTTTCAGGTTCCCTTTAGTGATGCTCATGCACAACTAACCCACACAATAAAATGAGTTTCTCCAGTCTTCTTTTCTGCCAATTCAAATTCTACTCAAATTCTGGGTCTAAAAGCTGAGAAGCTGGCTACAACAAGCTCTTCTGATGGTCTCAGAGACTGAGTAACTCAAACAACACGTCTGCCACATTAGCCAAGACAAATCTGGAATTTCATTGCTTTTAATTAATGTGGGTTTTAACTTCACTGTCTCTTGCAATCATGTGGAGGTTGGCTGAAAAGTTGTAGAACTGGTCAGTGTCATAAAAGAGTTTATCTTTCAGGTGACAGCTCCTGACAACGTGCAAACGCAAGGCAGCAATGGTGAGGGTTTTGTTTTTGAAGGTACATTTAACTGCAAAACAAAACAAAAAAAAATTCAAACCAACCATTCCTATCATAAGCTTTCTGATGATTTATGGTTTACCAACTGAGCAAGGTTACGCAACACTGCATGCCTTTAGATGCATTATTTCAGCTAGTTGAGATTTAATTAAGATCACAGTCTCTAAAATCCCTGTCAAATGAAAATTCAGAGAAGACAATACACTATATATCCTCATGCACAATGTTTCCATTCCAGCCCTGGAAAAATGAGTTAATCCGCGTTTCTATGGCTGCAGACAAAAGTTCACTAATTTTGTTTTCTTTTGACACTTAGGTTGTTTTCTATTATATGTCATGAGATCATTCCCTTCCAGTGAGGGAAGAAAAAAAAAATCGAGAGTGAAACATGTTGCAGAAAATGCACTTGACATTATTATCCAACATTATCATAGCTTAGCTATGATGTCATCACATTTTCATATAATTGACCCATGCTTAGAAGTTTCATTTTATGAAATGTTTATTAAAAAACAGCACCAACGGGAAGCCTACCTTCTTTGAAATACTTGGATTAAATAATTGACATGTTTTTCATTTCCTTAACTGACCAAGTTTTTGTCAGACAGCCTGCACATTTGGATAGGAAAGAAAGTTTCTAAGGCAAACAGGCCAATACAAAGCCTATTATTTTCATTCTATATGTAGTCCATGGGGAAAAAGGTATATTCATCTCTCCCTCGCTGTATCTGTGTGTATGTGTGTGTGTATAATTCCTTTCTTATAGACTGGTATTGGCCATGTTAATTTTTTTTAAGAAAAAACTGTATGACCATGTGGTCCGTTATCTACTGAAATATATTTTTATTTGCATCCTTTTAATATTTGGTTGCTTATCTCGTGCCTTAGAAATGACAGGTGCTTGCAGTCTGCCTCTTGACAGGCCACTACACAAATAGCTGTCTTGCCTGAAAGGGCTAATGCAGTACTAATGAACAATAAATCAACTTTGATTACCAAGTGTCAGCCCAATCCGTTTTCAGTTCAGCTCTATCACATCCTAGAGTAAGTCAGCCAGTGTCTCTGGGTAGGCAGTCTGTATTTTGGTTTCATTTTTACACACTTTTCACTGAAATGTGTCAGACAGCTACAAAGAATCACATGAAATAGACATAGATCAGGGTTGGGTTTTCTTTTTTCAATTTATGCAAAGGTTATCAATTAAGAAAATGTGCTCTGTCTTCATTTGGTACACTTGATGATCAGTTTCAACATTCAACAAAGATCTGCATTCTGCTAAAAACAAAATGATAACAGGAACACATCAGACACTTAATGTGCTCCGGCTCCAGGTCTTGGGCACTGACAAGCTAGCTGGAACACTTAGCACATACAACACCTTCCAGTGCATGCACGTTCCTCTTAAAAAAGAAAAAAAAAAAAAACTATTACAAAAAAACAAACAGGGCGCTACAGGGCCTCTGCTGCAATAAAAAAAGTCAATTGCTTTAAATAAAAAAAAATGCCCCCTTTAACACTGATTTCCTAATGATAAAATAAATTTAAGTTATTTTTTTCTTAAGCGGATTAGTCATTGATAGTATGATTCACATTTCCTGTTATCAGGCTTAATCCCCCCCCCAAATGTGTCACTTTCAGAATGTTGGAATCTATGGAAATTAGGTGATTTGCATTTTTAACTAGGCTTGATTAGAACATTTGGTCTGTCTGGACAAGATTATAAAATTATTAGCTGTTTCAGTTCGAGCTGTTGGCAGGCCCCGAAGGAGTTAATCCCAAAGAGGAAGCTCCTATATGTACTTTGCTCCAAAACTTTACCACCCACTTCCTAAAGGTCCTCGCCTTCCCAACACGATCCTGGAGGGGGTTTGAAAAGAAGTCCCACCGCACTGCCGGTCTTTCCCGCACTTGTGTCGGCGGGGCTGGCTACACCCAGGGCCCCGTGCGGGTGGGAGGACCCGCCGCCGGCCCTGCGCCTGCTGCGCGTGCAACCCCGAGCCCCGTGCTCTCACTTCAGGGAGCAGCGAACTACCGCAGCGCAGGCTTCGCCTCGCACGCAGCCTGCCCGTGCGTCCCGCTCGGGACGCGGTGGCTGCGGGGCTCCGATCCCCCCACCCCCGCCTCGCCCCGCTTCACTGTGTGCGAACTCCTTGAACTGGAGCAGCCAAGCCCGAAAATAGCCTCGACAGATATAGAAACAAACTCTCAGAAGCGAAGCGACATCCACGCGGGCCACACCGAGACAGGGAAGGCTCCCTGTGCGCGTTTCACACGCTCTGGGGAGTGACATCAATCACAGCCCGGAGAGGTGCCCCGAAACGGGTGGCGGCGAGGGCTCTACCCAAGTGGCTGCGTGGAGGCCAGACCCGCAGAAAACGAAGCTCAAAAGCCGGGAGAGAGAGGCAGAGGGAGAGAGAGGGAGAGAGGAGCAGGACTTCCTCCAACTCTCAGCTGCTCCCCACCCAGAAGCATTTCTCAAGGGGGGACGAGAGAGCAGGGTGGGGGACACATCCCCCTGCCCAGGACGCCCAGGCCTGGGGCTCCCCCCCCACACCCCCCGCCCGCCACTCGCAGGGCGCAACTCCGTCCCAAGTTGGTACAGAGCGGCGCTCGTCCTCGTCGGTAGTACTGGGAGACAACTTCGGAGCCCTCGGGCGCTCCTGCCTTCCACCCCCGGCGAGGCCCCGGGAAGCCAAAGGCGCGGGGCCCCCGGGAGGGAGAGCGACACGGCAGAGACCACGCGCGCGCAGCGACCAACCTGACACTCTCCATGTAGGCGCCAGGCGCGCGGGCCGGCTCTGGCGCGGGCCGGGCGTGGGTCCGGCGGGCTCGGCGTGCGGGCCGACTGCGCGCGCGGGGCGCCCGGCTCGCGGGCTGACAGCCGCGCCGCGCCGCGCCCACCGCCCCGCCCCGCTCCACCAATCACAACCCGCGTCCAAACACCCGCGCCGCCGCCGCCGCCCGCCGCCCGCCCGCGCCGCGCCCCACACAATGGGCTCCCCGCGCCCCGCGCCCCGCGCCGGCCGCTGCGCGCGGCAGGTGAAATCGCGCGCCGGCCAAACCCTGCTTTTGTCTGGGCAGCGACTGCCCCGAGTCGCTGTTAACCCTTTGACCCGCCCCCGGCTGACGTCCGGGCGGGGGGCCGCGGGCTCGGGGGCGGGCTGGCGGAGTCGGCCCCGCCACCGACAAAGAGCGGTGCTAACCTCACGGGCGGCCACGGCCACGGCCACGGCGCGGCCGGAGCCGACCCCACCGCGCCGGGCTGCTGCTGCGGTGTCGGCGGGCACGCGGGGAGCGCACACGGGCTCTTTCCTTGACACCGGCCCGTGGACAAGTTGGGCTCCACGTCGGGGGTCTGGGGAGCCCCCACGCCTCCTCCTTCCCCGCGTTGGGCTCCCTGAAGCGTGCCCGTGCGCACAGAAAAACGAAAACCCGCCGAACGCGCCCGGTCGCCGAACCCAGCCACCGGCCCTCTAGGACGACAGCTGCTGGGGAAGGCATCTGCCACACGTTTGCTGAGAAATAATTCTCTAAATTCCTTTCTTATTTATACAACAGCAGCGACAACAGAAGTTGCTCTCAAAGAGCACTTTAAGAGGACCCCTCTATGAGAAGCGTCACCACTCTTCCACGCCGTGAGCGGCTGAGAACAGGGTTTTTTGAGAAGCCACCAAATACGCCAGACTTTTTTGGCTCACCTGGCAGGATTTAAGGAGTGCCAGGGCCATCCAGGCAACTTCATCAGCTGGAGAAATCTCTCACAAAATTCACCATCTTCCAACTTAGCGAAAAACTTCCTTGCCTGCCCAATACAGATTGAGGGAAGAAGAAGAAGAAAAAAAGCCCAAATCCTAAAATTCAAAATTTTCACAGTATATTCATAGAAAAGGAAGAGTGACATCAAATGATAGTATTTTTCTTCCATTAGGGGTAAAAAAAAAAAGGCAACAAACCTAACCTAGTAATGCCAGGAGTTTTACTGCAAAGTATTTTTTGATTTGAGGTGTATTAAATGCAGGTTACTCCAAACCAGACAGCACACTGATAATATTTCCAATCAAGCTAATGCCTGGATTTCAGTAAGGTCAGTGGGGAGCAGACAATTCTCCCATTAATCTGGCTGCAAGGGAGACAAAAGCGCCAACCGACCGTCCACGCATGACCAGATGCTAAATGGGTACAGTGCACAGCCCTCTCCACCCTCAAGTGTTTCTGTGTCAGATAACAAATTTATTAATGGGACTTTTTCAGGTCACAAAAATGTGACCCCCACCCTCTCATGAATATTCAATAGAGAACCAAGGCCACACTTTTTTTTGGGGGGGGGGGGGGGAGCTGGGGCCTTAAATCTGCCAGAACTGTCCAGTGCTCTGAACCAGTAGAGTTGTGACTCCTAAAGAGACAAGGCCCTCCTTCCGGCAGGGCGGGTAAAGCCCCAAAGGCAGGAAATAAAAATATAGGAAGTTCTCTCCCACCAACGTGCAGCAGGAAAGTAGAAATGGTTATTCAAAATACAAAAGGGATTTTTCTTCAAGTATTAAAATGAATTTGAGATGTTCATGTCTGTGAACAAAATCCTGCCCTTTGAAGAAGCAATTTAAAAAAAAAAAGCACACACACACAAACTTAAGTTCTTTATGAGGGATCCATAAAACTGCTACATGCTTCAACAAGCTCTGCTTCCTCCTGTGCAGGTCAGTGTTTATCTGTTCATCGTCTCCAGGAGCATCAAAACAAACAATAAACAAACAGGCAAACAAGAAACATTACAGACGCTTATGACCCAGCTGTGGAGACGAGCCTTGCACAAAATAATTAGAGTGATGCAATGCCGTGGTTACTCAAGTACTAAATTGCATGGTGGTAGCTCGGAGCACCACGGGACTACAAAGAAGGAGGGGATCACCAGGAGCAAGAAGGTCTGGGATGGTTCCTCCGGGAGGTGGTGTTTTAAGAACTGATGATTTGGATGGGGAGGGGGGAGAGAATGACAGTACAAGCACGGGAATGGCTTAGCAGCTGCCTCATAAGCTACTGGGAACCCCAAACTGCCCTCTCTCCAAAGAGACAAGCGACAGGGTGACTGAGAGATGACTCCTGGGCAGGGAAATACACCTTCAGGGATGTACCTGGCTAATGAGCGTACGCCGAGCCACCTTGACTAATCCTGGACTCACAGGTTACCCTCATGCGGTCTTGTGCATCTGCCCTGTGTTTGGGACTGGGTGAGAACTGGAACCTCCCTTGGCTGGAAGACTGTGAAATGAGTGGTGACTTGGAAGAAGCAGCTAATGCCATTTATTCACCACCTTAACTGCCAGGTCATTTTGGAAAGGTTGGGACAGAAAGTCAAAAAAAAAAAAAAAAATGGGGGGGGGGGATTGTGGGGGCTTTACATTGGGTTACTCAGCCAGAAGATCTCCTGTAGTTGTTAAAACCCGACCAAGGAAGAAACTGAGGTTTATAAGGCCAAGTGCTTCCCACCCCCACCCCCAAAGTCAAATACACTGAGCAGCACGGGTCCATAAGGAGAAGCACATATTGGAGAGGGAACAGAAAGAGACCATGCTAAAATAAAATGAATGCCTGGCAGAGAAGGAGAGGCTAGTGTTTAAGGAAGAGAGAAGGAAAGGTGAAATAGCGTACTTACAAATATTTCTGATGCCCACATCCTAACACCCACAACAGATCCAGCTCTTGTTCAAACACCACCTATTAAGAAACCTGTCAGCTGCTAAATGAGGCCATTGTGCAGCTGGCTGTGCGCTTACGAACAGATTACTATGATCCCACACCAAACTCCAACCACCAAATAACACACCTGGGACTAGAATCATGTATCATATTTGGTTCTGCGGCACCTTAGCCTTGAACAAGAAGAAAGTAAAAGGTTTTGCTGTCTGTTCAGGACTGGGGACGGAGGCAGAAGGTCCTGACCCCAGGGTCAGAAGGTGCAGCTCATCAGGACGTCACTGTGCACACCAATGAGCTGCACGTGGAGACAGAGATGGGGGCATGGTCCCTGGCCCATGTGGTTCTCATCTCCAACTGAGGGCCCACTTTGCCTGAAGCAGCTGGGAATTAACACGAGAAATTAAATTAATGCAAGAACTCAATTGCATGATGAGAGGACAAACCCTTAGTTAGGGGTGGTTATTTGACCTAGTGGTTAAGACACTCTTGGGACAGCAATAGCCCTTATCAGAGTATCTCATGGCAGTCCCAGCTCTGGCTCCTGACTCCAGCGGCCTGCTACTGTGCACTATGGGAAGCAGCAGTAGTGACTCAAGTAGTTGGGTCCCTGCCATATGGGAGACCTGGGTTGAGCTCCCAGCTGCAGGGTTTGGCTTTGCCTAACCTGCAACTGTTGCCAGCATGTGGAGAGAGAACCAGCAGATGAGAACTCTACCTCTCACACATGCTCTCTGGCCTTTCAAATAAATAAAACTAATTCAATTTTTTTTAATTAAAAAACATTCAGGCTCACCATCTTCCTCCAAACAATACTTATGTGAACGCTCATTTCCTTTTCCTTTTCCAATTAAGTTAGTGGAAGGTTTGGGACATCATCTGAACCAACAGAAGAAGTTATAGAGAGATTCAACCGACTGATTGCACCTCAAGAGAGGAAAAGCTGAAGCAATAGGAGTCCAAAATCCAGGCTTCTCCCAAGGTGACACATCTGACAGCTGGCACGGAGAAGCACACCCCTTCTGCAGAAGGGATGGCACTTCGGTATTTCTCCAAAGACCGCCAGCAGGGCAGCCAATTAGAGTCACTAAATTGCAACCGCGATGCCCCATTCTTGAGATCTGGGCATTTGTCTCTAAGGAACCACCGTTCCATCTTGATTTCAGCAGTGCTTTTACTTAAAAATATAAATTAATACATCATCCACCTACAGGGAGCTAAAGCACTCGTCTCCGTATCGATACTGTTTATGTCGCTGCTATGTCTATGTTGACAATGAAGCTAATTATGTTGTTTTTCTCCTGTGCCTACTAGTTTGGCCAAGGGAAAAAGACTGAGTTCTCACTATTCCATGGGAGTTTAAATTTCTGTTCATGACAGCCTCCAGTTGCTGCATGCGTCTTCATTCAAGGCAACATTTTACAATGCTAGTGGCTGGAGAATTTAGATAGATACAGCATGACAGGTCAACATTTTGGCAACTTCTGAGTACGATGGGTACATGAACTAGGGAAAACATTCACAAAAATAAAGAAATGAAAGAGAAGCCCTCTCCCTAAATGTAAAGCCATCACCGCAGGTAAACACAATCACACATAGAAGAGAAAAATGGCAGCACCCTTTCCTAACACGGCATCGACCTGACAGTAACGAATTACCCTTTCTCATTTATGATAAAACCATAATCCCTTGTTTTAACATAATGTAAAATTTATTAGTGCACCGCTTCTGCCGGGAGGTTAGAATAGATCATGCTGAAGTGTGCAAAGTTCTCTAGAAGGGACATGTTTGGGGCACGAGAGCATTTCCCAAAGAGCTTGAGCCTTCAGGTGCCAGTTTGTTTTTTTTTTTTTAAAGATCACCCCTGCTTCCACCACACAGTGGGTTTACTTCCCCGCCCTGCAAAGTGGCAGCATTTATGGCACAGTCACCTGCAAACCTCAACTGCAAGCAGCACCAGAACAGGGACAGGCCAGGGGTAACTTCTGGGGGATGCAACAACCTTTTGCCCTCTGCAACATTTCCTTAAACAGAAATTGCTGAATGTCAGACTCAGGCACTGCCCACCTCTCTCCCGTGCCATCAGCCTTCCCGGAGCCCTGTGTGTGCAGCAGGCTGCACAGAGGCCACAGGAGCATGTCCTGTCTTGTCCTCTGCACCAGGCCCGCAGATCCTCCTCCTCCCAGGCACCGCCACCTCCCTTCACCCTGGGCTGCCACACCCTCCGGTGGAAACCTTCCTTACGCCTGCCCTCTGCTGGCAAGCCGGCCCGAATCAGACATTTCCACTACCTCGACGTCTTCAAGAGACAACTTTCACAAGACAGACAAAGGCCAGGGCATGAACTATTGACTGGAATCTATCAATTAAGACACTTAACAAAGTGGGGGAGGTGGTGCCCCTGGTGACCCGCGGTACTTTTAATTCAAAACCACACATCCGTCTGGGTGCCAAAGTCGCTATTTCAGTCTGCCTGGGAGAACTACCTGTATGCCTGTCGGCATCTTGCCTCCTTTGCTCACTCTCGGGGGAGCGCGTGGCGGACGCACTTTCAATAAAACACCTTCTTAGCAGTAATGGGCCACTGTTCCCATTTCAGTGGTCCCTAAGGTTTCATGATACAGTATATTTAGCTGACGCACAGTTCAAGTTTGCTTCTGGCATTCCTAAGATCCATAAAAAGGGGGGGGGGGGCAAAAAGCGAAAGAAGATCTCTCGCTTCTCCTTTGTTTAGGCAGGGAAACAGTTCACTCTGAGACTGATTAGCTGGCCGGAATTAACACACACCGACGGAATGCACTCCTGGCTCCCAGATTGGCCGGGGTAGTCACAGGTGCAAGGTCAGCCTGGAGACTGGGAGAGGGCTGTGGGCACGAGGGGGTGAATTTCCCCAGCAGCGTGCTGGGGTTTAACAGTGCAACTCCCGTCAGTGTCAATGGGAAGCACGAGGCTTGCACAAATCCCTGCATACCATTTCAAAAATATATCTCCGAGACGGGAAAATGAAGCTTAGCAGTTGCAACCTCAAAAGCATTCAGGAAGTAGCACTCTTGACAGCGCTTTAGATGCCGAGTAAATGCTCTTATAAAGAACACCCAATCCAGCCGACAATAAATCTTACACTGGGGAAGCCTGCACAGGGCCGCGGAATCCCCTCCAGAGATAATTGCCTTCCGCACTGGGTGGCAAAGACCTGCGACACAGAAAGCAGTGGCTGGGGCCCTGCAGCTCTGCAGGGCTTACTGTTCTTCCCTCAATAGTAACCAAACACACACACACACACACACACACACACACACACACCATTTCAGGACAACCACAGGAAAGTCTAAAGATTGGCTTCCCTTTTAGAAAGTTAGGAGGTGAGGCCAGTTCTTGGAAGCAGGCATGAAGATGGAAGGCTGGGAAGTCAGAAGGTACAGGAGAACTAGGAATGGGACCTGGGCCACAGAGTCTGGTGGGTGATCCGGGGACCCCCCCTCCACCTTCTACTCTTGAAGGCGCTTGTGGTTTCCAAAGAGCTCCTAGCGCAGGGCTGATCCAATAGGCCAGTAAAGAGTGGGCAAACCAGTTCTAGTTCCAAGTGGCATCAAGCAGTCTGGTAAGCCCTGAGATGATGCAGGAGTACAAGGCAGGACTTTGTCATGACTTTTGTCATGAGTTAATGGTGTGACTGGGATCAAGTCACCGTAATTCACTGAGCCTACACATTGCACCTGAAAAAAAAAAGATGGATGAGATACTCTCTCTGGCTCCTTTTATAGCAACAACTATCATTACTGACTGCTTATCAAGTACCAGGGATGCACTTTACACTTGCAAAGGACAAACCGCTAGGCATTTTTTTTTTTATTTTTTTATTTTTTATTTTTTTTTGACAGGCAGAGTGGACAGTGAGAGAGAGAGACAGAGAGAAAGGTCTTCCTTTGCCGTTGGTTCACCCTCCAATGGCCGCCGCGGCCGGCGCACCGCGCTGATCCGATGGCAGGAGCCAGGAGCCAGGTGCTTTTCCTGGTCTCCCATGGGGTGCAGGGCCCAAGCACCTGGGTCATCCTCCACTGCACTCCCTGGCCACAGCAGAGGGCTGGCCTGGAAGAGGGGCAACCGGGACAGAATCCGGCGCCCCGACCGGGACTAGAACCCGGTGTGCTGGCGCCGCTAGGCGGAGGATTAGCCTATTGAGCCGCGGCGCTTTCTCTTAAGGTCGTACATAAAACTACCAAGAATATGACTGAAAACTGAAAATGAGATTTTAGAGCTGGGGAATCCTGGACATGAACATGGAAACAATCAGGTACCTTTTTTTTTTTTTTTTTTTTTTTTTAGGGAAAAAAAAAAAACAAAACAAAACAAACAACAGAGCTTGGCAGGATCCTCCCTGGGTCACAGGCCTCAAGACACATGGAGAACTTGTGTTGATAGAATAAGTCACACCCACGCTTTCAGACTGGCGGACTCAGCTGGGATCTGCAATGAAGACTCTACAGCTATCTGATTTCCAAACATAATGGTGTTCTTGGTGCTTGTGATATTTTTACTTCCTGTTTCCCTCAGAATGATTTCTGAGTATCTGGTCTGATATCCCAAGCCATTTGCCTGATTCTGTCTGTCTCACACTGGAAGAAAAGATGAAAGTGGACAGCTTTATGCATCAAGTGGCTACAGGCTAGGGGGAGACTTTTCCATCTCAGGTTGACACCATGGCTAAGGTTTAGATTGGATTTCAGGGGAAATTTGGAAGCAAAAAAGTAACAATGCATGGGACACTGGCTGGTGGTTGGAACCCCGGCATCCTACACTGGAGTGTCTGGGTTTGAGTCCCAACTCCACTTCCAATTCCAGCTTCCTGCTGATATGCACGCTGAGTGGTAGCAGGTGATGGCTCAAGAATTTGTATCTCTGTTACCCACATGGGAGACTTGGGTTGAGTTTCAGGCTCTTGATTGAGCTTGGCTTAGCCCTGACCTTTGCAGGTATCTGGGGAGTGAGCTGGTAGATGAGAGCTCTCTACCTCTCTCTCTCTCAAATATATAAATATCTTTAATAGAAAAAAAAAAAGAGTAACATTGCAGAGATATTAGATTCCTTTCAAAGTCTAATAACACCTTGAGAAAAATGCATATAGAAAAGTGTATAGTCCGGCCTATCAGCCAATTATGTGTTTATTTTATATTATTTCAAATGGCATTTCATCCCTCATGAGGGAAAGTAGTGGATGAAGCAGGAAGCTTTCAGGTCATACAGAACTTCCCTCCTTTCAAACAAATAAGGCATTGTGTTGGAACAATAGGAGGAATGTCTAATTGATCTTAATTAAATTCAGTGATGTCCAATTTCTGAGATGGGTCAGGACACATCTATGCAATGTCACAACCCAACAGGCCAGACCTCTGCAATCAGGGAGCTCTGCCGCCGACTGGTCCCTGACACCCTTTTCCATCCGCCACCTCCCCACTGCACTCCTGGCTTGTTCTGCCCCCCAACTCTCTTCTGTTTGGTTCCCTGGTTTGAGGCATATGCAGTAAAACCACACAGCAGAGCCCCCCACCCCCAGCCAACCTCAGGACTTGCAAGTCCCACCACATGCTATGCTTATCTCATTGTTCCCATGACAGCCAATGAAACAGGAACATGACCAACTCTACTGGAGTCCAGAGCAGGAGAGATGTGAGTTTGATTCCAATGTTTATTTCCTACTCCCCAGTAAAGTAGGTGAATCCTAAGAATTCATTTTGTCTGCACTTCTTCCCCTGTACAGTAGGAGCAATTATCTGCCCCAGAGTGGATAGTTCTTTTTCTTATTTTTAAGGGGGGGGTGTTGATTTTTAAAATCAGTTTTCCAGATTTGAGAGCATTGGTGTGAATATAGGATCCAAAGTATGGCAAGCCCCCAGATCACCAGTGTCTGGGCCAGCAAACCCTCCAACGTGGGTAGCTGTTAGGGTTCATCTGAGATCGCCTGGCTGGCGAATGGAGGGGCTCTCCTCCAGAGCCCAGCTGCCTGTGTCAGTCTCTTCACTGACTAGCTACAGTGCCTAGGTGAGTTTGAGACGATCACGAAGGCAGTCAAGTCATGAACAGGGCACGGTGGAAATCCTTTAAAGAGGCAGTCAGTCCCCCAAACTAGCGGGTACATACGGGACCTCTGCAAATAAGGTTTGCTGCAGGAAGGGAATGAGGGAAGGGCTGGGGTGTTGTCACAGGACAGCTGGGACAGCAATACTCAAGAGATGTGTGACAGGAATGGCAGGTCTAATGTGTCTTAATGCGTAAAGCAACCCTACGAAGCAGGTATTACTATGCTCACTACACAGATAGAGTTATGTCACAGCTAGGAACAGTGAGCTGGGTTTTGAATGACTAGAAACCAAGGCTTTTCTTTCACACACTACACTGGAGCCCAGGCTGGGGGCTGGCACAAAACCTGGAAGAAGGAAGAGGCAGATCCAAGTGTGCTCGCTTGGTAAACAGATGTGACCCAGAACCTAAATCAACACAAAGGCAAAGCTTTGATCTTGTCTCTCCCAAGTCCAGAGTGACAACCCACAATGAGGCTGGCTGGATGGGGGAGTAAGACGACTGAGGGAGTGGGACTAGGGGCTCAGTGACTCCTTAATTAAGGAGCTTCTCACAATCCCATCTTCATTCTCGGACAGTGAAAGAGAGGGAGAGGGAGAGGGAGAAAGGGCGTCTTTACCCGTTATCTCCTTCCAACATGTTCTGAGCACCAGGCAGCAGCCAACAGCCTTGGCCTGGGGCTGCTGGGCTTTCCTGGCAAATCACAGCCTCTCAGGCATAATGAGGAGACATCAAGGGGACAGGTGTATTTTATCTCTAATCGATTATAAAAGACGGGCAGACATTTGGACCTGGTGACTCTGGACTGTGGGTTCTCACTCTGGTCACACTATTTTCTAGCTGTACTTTTGGTAAATTCCCAGTCTCTCTGGGCATGAAGGAACTTCAAAAAAGTTTGTGGCAAAACAGAATTAAAAGTCAGTTTATTTTGGTGCAAAAATTTTTTGAAATCCACGCATAATTTTTCTGTACTACGCATTTCCCATAAACTTTCTCAGGACTCCCTCAGCAGCACAGATTTTCACATTTTTTTGCAGCAAAATAAATATCTTTTAATTTCACTTTCCATGAGCTTTTTGAACCACCCTCATATGAAAAAGAACTGATGCTAGTATTTTACCCATATGAGATTTAAATGAGAAACTAGGAGCGGGTGGGCCTAGCAGCTGAGATGCTGGCATCCCACCCTGGAATACTTAGGTTCAGTGCCTGGCTCTGGCTCCTGACTCCAGCTTCCGGGTGATGCAGACCCTGGGAGGCAGTGGTGATGGCTCAAGTCATTAGGTCCCTGCCACCACATGACTTACCTTGATTGAGTTCCTGGCTCTTAGCTCTAGCTTGAGCCCAGAGTGAACCAGCCCATGGAAGTCCTCTCTCTCTCTCTCTCTCTCTCTTTCTCTCTGCCTCTCAAATAGATGTTTTTTAAGCTCAAAAATATTTTTAAATGAGATAAAACAGGTCAGTGCCTGGCACACTATATGTACTTCAATGCACTACTGTCACCACACACCACTTTTCCTTCAGTTGCCTTCTTTTGCTATGATGAAATTCTGGAAGCCAAAATGGTATTTTGCTCTCCTTGAATTCTTATTTTTGTTTGCTGGAGGTTATGAGGATCCTAACTCCAAAATTTAATTAAGTAGCCATTTTTTTCATCCAATTGATCTCAGCAAGGAAAGATGAGATTTGTTTTTTGTTTTTTTTTTGTTTTTTTTTAAATCCAGGATACTTTCAGATGGCAAAATGACGGTCCCATTTAACTCTCCATTTTACAGGTGCACTACACCCACCAGTTGGCTCACCCCTTGCATGAGTAAAGGAGTTGGGTGGTTTGCTAAACAGAGTTCTCAGGGACCCACTGGGATAGTCCAAGGAGGGGTCTGTGCTAACTGTCCAGAACTAACTGCAGGTTGGCCAACATGAGACCTGATGCATGGGAGGATGTTTTTATTCTGTGTTGTTACTATTATCTCAAGGTGGAGCCTGTCTCCAGGAGGGAGAGCTTTTCAGAGAGTCCCAGCCACACTGGCTCCAGCGAGGGCTCGGCTTGCACCCGAACAGAATTGTTGTTTAATGACCAAATGAGCTGACTTTCAGATTCTTTTCAAACTTCCAAGCACCCATACTACTCAAAGTAAGGAATGGAAATCTGGTAGTGCGCCTAGGGCACACGGCAGGGCACCAGCTGTCGATTGATCACTTGCTGAATTAAAAAGGCAGGCAAGCAGGCAGAGAACAGAGGAGAGGTGTCTCCCACCTCCATCTAAGGGGATGAGGGCATTCCTAAAATCAGCTAAGGATTATGCTGCCTTTAGAGGGAACTGGGGAAGGGCAGTGGGGGTACTGGAACAGCACGTGCAAACCTTCATGTGGGAGATAAATGCCAAGACACGGGGGCTCTGAGGGACTCACAAGTCTGGGGTGGGCACAGTTCATACTCTATCACCCTTCCTGTGATACCAGGCATTTTTCTTCTTTTTCTTAATTTTGCCTGTATTTCAAAAATTCACCCATCTCTTCCTCTCCCCCTGGTCCCTGTTTTTTAGCATGGTCTCTGCTCTGCATCTGTGACGTGCTCAAACCTAACATCTCTCCTGGCTGCAACCTCAGCTGAGCCAAACACACACACACTCCTCAGACTGTGAAGTCCTCTAGTCCTGTGGTGGCTGTGAGTCCTGAGTGTCCATGTCAGAGATTCTGAGTCCATGATCTGTGATGCATCTCTGAGATTTTTTGGAGGGTGAATATGACATTAAAACAGGGAGGTTAGGAACCATTAAGCAAAAGTTAAGAAGCGAGGAGTCAAAGATTAGATGTGTTGGGGACCAAAATGTTGAAACAGTATCACATCAGACAAGGAATGATACCTTATACAATTCAGTAAAACAAAATTCAAACTCATGTCCCACTGGGGGCCAACTTACAAACCTTCAAGGACCTGACACTGACCTTTTGAAATGTTCAGGAGAGGAAACAGAACTGGAACAAAACAGGCCTCCCACTGACCTTCTGCAGGTCAGCGGGAGCCCATCTCTGAGGCATGAGGTGGAGCCTGTGCCCTTTTGCCTAGCACAGCCCCTGCACTGGGACGGAGGTGACGCTTGTTAAGGTTTCTTTACTGCTCCTTAAGAATGAGGTGGCCGTTGAGGGGAGGACAGCTACAGACCTGTCTGGTACAGTCAAAGTAAATACTGTAGAAAAGGAGAAAAGAGCCCAGTCTAAATGAAAAGAATTTATCTGTTAAGCAAAATTATTCTCCTCCCATAGAAAAAGGCACACACACACACACACACACACACAAGATGCATGGCAGAAGCAGAAGCCACTAACCCAGCCTCCTTCCAGTCCACAGGACTAAACTTCCCTGACATCATGCCTGTACCAGGCAGTTTAGCTCTCTCCAGCGGTGAACAGGCTCGTCCAGTGCCAGAGAGTGCCCTTCACTCCTCAACAAACATTTGATGAACTTACAAACAAATGAATTATTGTTTTTCTTTTCCATCCCCTCTCTCTCTCTCCCTCCCTCTGCCCCCTCATTCTTTTTTAATGTTTAATTATTTATTTGAGTTAGAGAGAGATAGAGAAAAGAGAAAGAGAGACCTTCCATTCACTGCTTCAATCCCCAAATTGCTGCAACAACCAAGGCTGGGCTCAGTTGAAGCCAGGAGTCAGGAGCTTCATCTGGGTGTCCCATGTGGGTGCAGGGCCCCAAGGACTTGGGCCATCTTCCACTGCTTTTCCAGGTGCATTAGCAGGTAGCTGGAAGTAGAGCATCCTGGCCTTGAACTGGAGTCCATGGGGATGCTGGCATTTCAGGCGGAGGCTTAACTGGCTACACTACAACACTGACTGGCCCCTCTCCCTTCTGCAATTCATTTTACTCATGTATCTACTTTCTCTGAACCACAAGCTTGGAGAAAGAAATGCTTTCTACTGTCTTCTTCCTACACCTTTGTTGTTACAGTATATTTCTAAGGAAAAAGCAACTAAGTACTTGCTAAATAACACCATCTTTGGGGTTGTTGTTTATCCTAATGGTTATGATGTCTGGGGACTGGAGTTGTGCTGCTGCGGGTGAGGCCATGGCCTGTAATGCCAGATTCCATATGAGCACAAGTTCAAGTTCTGGCTGCTCTGTTTCTGATCCAGCTCTCTGCTGAAGTGCCTGGGAAAACAGCAGAAGATGGCCCAAGTGCATGGCTCCTTGCACCCACGTGGGAGACCCAGATGGAGTTCCAGGCTCCTGGCTTTGGCCTGGCCCACCCCTGCTATTGTGGCCATTTGAGGAGAGAACCAGTGGATGGAAGATATTCTTCCTCCCTCTCTCTCTCTCTCTTCCATTCTCACCCTCTATCTGTAGCTCTGCCTTTCCAATAAAATAATAATTTTTTTTAAAAAAAGATGTCCATTGCCTCATGACAGTAGTGGGGTTCAATACCCTGGCTTCAGCTTTCCGTGAATGCGCACTCTGGAGGCAGCAGGTGATGGCTCAGGTTACTGGGTCCTGCTACCCACTCACGTGGGAGACCTGGACCGAATTTCAGGCTCCCAGCTTAGGCCTGGCCCAACCTTATCTGTTGCAGACATTTGGAGTTGAACCGGCAGATGGGAGTTCTCGCTCTCTGCCTCAAATTTCTAAAATTTCACACCCCCCCCATTAATAGCATCTTTATACATAAGAAGAATATTCTATAATAAGAGAAGGGTCTCTGTGATCGCCCTGTTAGGGACTAAGATGCTGTAATAATTTGGTAACTGAGTGACCTCACATGCAAAAAATGCATTTGCACCAGCCATGAATGACCAGATTCTTTGAAAGTTTAAAGGAATGAATATGAGCTCTGCTTGAGAAATTACAAAAATAACCAGATTTCATATCTCCCTGTAAACCTGAATCACTCAGTTCAACACACCCGTACCTACTGAAGGTAGACATCTATGCAGATAGTTTTATTTTTATTTTTTAAATCATCCATCTTTCACTTGTCTCGCTGATTCTGTCCAATGAAAAGAATCCTTGTGAACAGACATCAGACTAGCAGCACAGAGTACAGCAGTCTCCTGAGCTGCTGCCGGCGGCAGCGTAGCCTGGAACAAGGCAGACAACGGCCCAAGGAGCCCCCTCTCCGCTCCCGGCCTCGAGCAAGACAGGGAAGATCCGCAGGAAGGCCACAGCCCCTCGTTCACTGGGGCCACTCAACAGTCACAAAAGGTGGCGACTGTGATCCTTCTGTTCCAATCAGACCTGGAGCTGGCAGGCCCTCAGCTGCTCCTTGGTTACCCGGCTACCAAGAACTGCAGATGTAGGGATCAAATTAATCCCAACAGCCAGGACAATTTCACCCACGCCCCTTCCTACTGCTCCCGCACACGTCTCACTATGACCCTCTCTGCTCAGGGGCTATCTAGGCTTCGATGTGGTTTAAGACTCAGCCAGCATGTAAGACATGGTAAGCAGGACCTCCTCATCTGGTCGAGTGTCTGCTGTCCAGGCCAGGAGGACACCGGCTCCAATCCTCATTGCTCTACAGGATTTGGTGCCCTGGACCCGGCCAGGTCTCCAGTGGCTCCTGCTCGTGGTAAGGCCTCCCCTCACTGACTGTCACAGGAACTGCTGGTAAACTGAGCTCTTCACTCTGTAGCTGCATGGTTTATGGCTTTGCATTCACTCCCATTGAAAGTCTTTTTCATTGTGATCCAGATTAAAAGTCTTCTGAGTCCTTTTATTGAAAAAAAAAAACAAAAAAAATTGGGGCTGGTCCCAGCATCCCATGTCAGAGCACCAGTCTGAGTCCCGGCTGCTCCGTTTCCGATCCAGCTCCTGCTCTTGTGTCTTGGGAAGGAAGCAGATGATGGCCCCAGTGCTTGGGTCCCTACATCGGTATGGGAGACTAGGATGGAGATCTAGGTTCCTGGTTTCCCTCTGGCCCAGCCATGGCTGTTTTGAGCATTTAGGGAGTGAGCCAGCAGATGAAAGATCTCTCTCTCTCTCTCTCTCTCTCTCTCTCTGTCTTTTAAACAAATAATAATTTTTTAAAATCTTGATTCTTCGTTTCAGAAGAAACACAATTTCTGTCATCTCCACATCTCTTGGATCCCATCCACTGAGCTACATGTTGATGGTTTTTCTAAAGCTCTGTGTTCCAACATAACACCACATCCAAACAGGCTGGCCCTCCCCACCAATATTTATTTATTTATTTATTTGAAAGGCAGCAAGAAAGGGAAAGACAGGAAGATAAGTCTTCCATCTGCTGGTTCACTCCCCAAATGACTCAGCAGCCAGGATTAGGCCAGGCTTAAGTCAGGAGCTAGGTACTCCATCAGAGTCTTCTACAGGGGTGCCAGGGGCACTTTGGCCATCTTGTGGTGCTTTCCTAGGCCAATCAGCAGGGAGCCGGATTGGAAGAGGAAGCAGAACACTGAGACTTGACCCAGCGCTCAGTGTCTCTGGCTGCAGCTTACTCTGCCGCAATGCCGGCCCCTGGGCTGCCCTTGCTGCTACTACACAATGACCACGTTCTGCTTCCAGGCAGGGCTTATTTCCCCTTAGGCCCTGGTCCTAAGTGAAAGTATCTCTGGGCTCCTAGTGCCACCACCCTCACTCACCACCTAGCACTGTGCCTGGCTCAGTTTAGGTGCTTCCTAAACAAATGTTTTAGTTTTCAAAAACTGCATATGTATGGGGCTCAGAGTGATGATTCAATAAAGGCATGCCATGTGTACTAATCAATTCAGGGTAATTAATGTTTCCATCTCCTTATTATTACTTGATGTTTGAAGACTCTGAGATTCTGCTCTATTTCTTCAGGCGGTGTGAGTATTTCAGAGCTTATTGTGAACCTAGCATCACCGACTCCACTGTGAAACACCAAGACTGATGGTTTGGGTGCCTGTCATCCAACCTCCTGCTCTCCCCTTCCCAAACTCGAGTGATCAGTATCTACATTCAGATCAACTTGCTTTTTTAGCTTCTACATTTGTGGTGCTTATCTTCCTCTCTGACTTGTTTCACTTAACATGATGTCCTCCAGTTCTATTTTGCTACAAAGGATAGTATATCACTCTTTTAAACAAATGTTTTTGGATACATAAGCGAGCTTATTTAATCTTTACCACAACCCTGTGAAGATACTATTTTCCTATATTTTATAGATGATGAATCTGAGGTCAAGTAATTTAAATAACTTCCTAAGACTTATGCACCTGTTATATGGAACCAGCATGGCTTCTAAGGCATTAAATATCATGCACAAGACACACTTATTGCTCACGTCATCACAGGACCCCCAAAGTAAGGTGTCTTGTTCCTCTTTTTCCGTGGGCTACTAGTGTGGATCACACCTCTCCAAACACTCCTTCTCCCAGCTTTCGGCATCTCCTTTCTGCAGAAACAAACGTGGCTACAGAAACTTCCAAATTAAAACCTGGCGATGAGTTCTAGACTCTTGTTTCCTAAACCTATAAATCAGAAGTGTCTACGCAGGTCATAAACATTCCTCAGCAACACCACGGGGAACACTCTGATGCATGGTGCCAGCAGAATCATTTTAAATAGTTACATAAGAGTTTCGAAAAAGGCAATTAACACCTATAGAAGTTTTGTGTTTTTTTTTTTTTCTTCTTGAAATGAAAATGAATCTCTGGAGATGACTGTTCCCATACATAAAGATAGCCAGTTAGAAAATAAAAATAAAGCTACGAGATGCAGCGCTGTGTGTAGGATCCCAGGGAGAGAGCGCAGAGGAGCCAACAGTTGACAAGGCTAAGACACTGGCATGATGACATCAATTCCTGTTGAACTCTGTCACACTGTCACGTGGTAACACACTACTGCCGGTATGGCACTCCTGGGTGACACAATTCAGTCACCAAATAAACAGCTCACTCTGTCCAGCCCCGGCTGAGGCCTCCCCGCCATGCTGGTTTGACACATGCTACCACACTGTCCTCTCCAACACTTCGAATCCTCCTACCTGCTCTCGCATGTCTGGTCCACGTTCTTTCCTTCCGCTTTCCCTTCATCCGTGACTCATCGCCTCCTGCAAAATCCAACCTTCTGCCGATGAAGTCACTCAGAACAGCCTTCCTTTAACCCTAACTCCCCTGGGTACCAAAGGTCTTCTCATCTCTCCAGGCTCACCAGGCAGTAGTTACGGTTTTACTCAATGAACCCATTTCTCAAGCTCATGTGAGATAGGCATCTTTCTCTTTGTCTCTCAGTGTTCTTCAGTTGGCCCATGCTACCAAATACTCTGCCTGAAGGGTTGGCCGCTACAGCAATTTCAACCCTCTGCACAGCACAACCAGAAACCTTGGACTAGACTAATTTCTAAGAAATTAAGTATGCATGGTTAATGCTATCTGTTCAGCGTTTTCTTCTAGACTTATCTTGGGGCAGAATACCAACCAATAATGCAGCATCCAGTGGGAATCTCAGACTTGTTCTCAAGCCACACAATTCAAAGGCAGATATGGTCCACGATGACACCCCCTCCCCAACTCCAGCTCTTCTGATACCTTGTCCTGATGCTCAGTGACTACGAAACTCTCAGCGCCAGCCTGCTCGTGAGAACGAGACGGAGAATCTGTGAAACTTTGGTCTGGAATAGATTCAGAGTTCATCTGAATCCCACCCCCTCATTTTCCAGATGAGAACACTGAAGCCCAGCAAGGAAACAGCAGGAGCAAAGGTCAGGCACCTAAATAGTTACTGGCAGAACCGAGACCAGGACCTAAAACTTCTCTCTTTCTAATTAAGCATTCTTTCTGCTGTTCCCCACCACCTGCCAGGGCAGACCCAGGAAGACCCACGAAATGACAATCATCAACCTCTAGCGCTGAAGACTTCCTCTTCTGGGGGATGCACTGGGAGACTACAGTCTTCCTGTACTTGTTGAAATGAGCAGTGCTTCTTTTGTCAACTGCAAATTATGAATGAAGAATATACCTAGTATGAAGTTACCAAAGTACTAGGATCTAAGTCATCTTCCACAGTAACTCAAATTTCACTTGTTCAAAAATCCACATCATTTTATTTGGCCATTAACCCCAGAGCCCAGCTGTCTAACAGGGCAGACACTAGTTTTAGGTGCTGTCTGAATTTAAATTAAGGGCCAGCATCGTGGCACAGTGGATTAAGCTGTAACCTGTGACACTAGCATCCCATATGGGCACTGGTGTGTGTCCTCGCTGCTCTACTTCTAATCCAGCTCCCTGTCAATATTCCTGGGAAAGCAGTGGAAGATGGTTCTAAGTGTCTGTGACCCTGCCAACCATGTGGAAGACCCAGAAGAAGCTCCTGGCTCTTGGCTTTGAACTGCCCTGGTGCTGGCCGTTTAGCCATTTGGGGAGTGAACCAGCAGATGGGATATCTCCCTCTGTCTCACTCCCCCTCTCTCTGTAACTCTTTCAAATAAATTTTAAAAACTTTTAAAAAATTAAATAGAGTACACATAAATAAAACAGAAAAAAATAAGTTCCTCCATCAGACTAGGCATATTTGAAACACTAAGTGGCTAATATAGCTGGTAACCACCATGCTGGACAGTGTGGATATAGAACATGTTCACCCCTGTAAAAAACTCTATCATTCAGGGCTAATGGTCTAGAACATATCAGTGTATGAAAAGGTCATAATATGAAAGCCATTACAAAGATGAGGGACTTGAACCCTACAAAATTTACGTATACCATTGCCCCAAGTTTTATAGGTGGTTGGTTTCAGGGTTGAGATTAAATGTTAAGGTATCTGGGGCATGTGTTTGGTTCACCAGTCAATATATCGGTTGGACTGCCTTCATGCCAAATTGGAAAACCTAGGTTTGATGCTTGGCTCTGGCTCCTGACTCCAACGTCTTAGTAATGCAGACCCCAGGAGGCTGCAGCGACGGCTCATGTAGCTGGGTTCCTGCCACCCACATGGGAGACCTGGATTGAGTTCCCACCTCCTGGCTTCAGCCCAGGTCCAGCTGTGGCTGTAGCGGTCATTTACAGAGTAAACCAGAAGATGGAGGGCTGCAGTGTGCTCTCTATTTCATAAATAAATACAAATTATTTTTTAAATGTCAAGTTCCCCAGCTTTTAGGGCAGGGCTATACAACTTGGCTTGCAGTAAGGCACAGCTCCCCCTCTTTGAGACAGTGGGTAGGACAGTCATACAGCACCTACTCCTCTAACTGCTAACAACTTCTCCTTTCGCTATGGCGGATCTATATGGTTGCCAGGGAACCAGCTCCATTCTGGGAGATCCACAGGTGGGCATTTGGTTCAGCCCCACCAGTCAGCACGTTCCTCTCTCATCTGTGGTGCAGACAAGTGACTCAAGTCATCCAATAAATTCAGAGGCATCTGTTGGAATTATAAGGCAACAGACCCTCTTTTCTACAGGAGTCGATAAACTGTAAGTAAACAAAGGCAGCTGGGACCCTCAGAAGCCACCTTGCGTCAGCAAGGGGAGAACCTGACCGAGCAGAACCGGGGAGCCAGACCAAGTCCTCCCAGCATTTTCTGGGTGCCTGGTTTCAGCTGTGTCTGCGGCCGGGCTGCTGACCCTTGAACTTTCAAATGCTGTGAGCCCATAGGTTTTACCCGCCGTGACTTGCCAGTCTGAGCTGGGCTTGACATTTGCATGGGGACAGGCCCTGACTAATATAGGTGTCTTCTTCCACAAGGAAATTAGGAAGTGGCTATGCTAAACACTTCCAATCAACCCTGAAAAGCACAGCAAGAGGGAAACACCAAATTCACAAAGCACATGACAGCATTTGCAAATCTGGGTTCACATGATGCCATTTGGGGAGGGATTCCCCAAGACAACCCCGATTTCTTGCAGTCCGTCCCAGCCACACATCCATCACCAGGTTTCAATTCATCACATGTGCATTTTTCTTTCGATCACCCTAATTTCTGAATCTCTTTCTTGGGGTATGTCTGCAACTCCACACTGTAATTCAATAAAGCGTCTTCTATCCATCAAGCTCGGGGAATTCCTTCCAGACATTTCCAACCTCTTCAAACTGTGTGTATCTATGAAATCCCGCCCCCAAGGACCATGATGGACAATTCAGACTTCTTGGTCTAATGAGTTTCCATTCAAAATCTGTCTTCAAAGGTCCTTTCTCATGAACTCTGCACTGCTTCCTCACTCATGGGTTGGTTTCGCATTTTCCCTGAATCTGATATTTGAGTTTCTTTTCTGTCCTAGCTCCCCTTTGCCAACTTATGACAGTCGCACTTTCATAGTCTGACAACAAACGATTTAAAAAATCTGTTAGCAACTTATTATAATCCATACATTTGAAAGAGAAGTATACTTTCTCTTTATGGTGCCCATTTCAACATGTGCACTGTGGAGCTACGTCACTGAAATCACAGTGAGACCAGGCTTGTTAAAATACTGCATAGTGGGGCCAGTGCTGTGGCATAGCGGGACCTGCAGCGCTGGCATTCCATATGGGAACCGGTTTGAGTCCCAGCTGCTCCACTTCTCATCCAGCTCCCTGCTGATGTACCTGAGAAATTAGCAGAAGAGGGTCCAAGTGCTTGGGCCCCTGCACCCACATAGGAGACCCAGATGAGGCTCCTGGTTCCTCGCTTCAGCCTGACCCAGCCCTAACTGTTGTGATCACCTGGGGAGTGAACCAGCAATGAAAGATTCTGTCTCTGCCCCCCTCTCTCTGTAACTCTGCCTTTCCAGGGCCAGCATTGTGATTGCAGGTTAAGAAGCAGCTGGCCACACAAGCGTCCCCTATTGAAGCGCTTGTTCTGTGTCCCAGCTGTTCTGCTTCCAATCCAGCTAATCCTGCTAAGGCATCTGTGAAGGCAGCAGATGACTGCCCAAGTACTTGAGCCCCTGCCACCTGTGTAGGAAACCCAGCTGGAGCTTCGGCCTCCTGGTTTTGGCCTGGCACATCACATCCCTGGCTGTTGCAGTCACCTGGAATGAACCAGCAGATCAATGATTCTTGTTATCTCGGTCCCTCCCTCTCGCTCTGTCACTCCGCCTTTCAAATAAATAAATCATTTTTTAAAGGCCCTGATTTATCCTATATATCATGATGTTTAAAAACTAATCATTAAAATGTATGGATCTGGGCATGAAATACTCATTCTCCATTCATGGCTTATTTTTTCCACTTACGGATCTTGTCAAAATCAACTCCTTTCTATGTAGATGTGCTTTCTGTCCAGATTAGCAACAACTCAGACCTACTTTTACCTTCCCTTTAGCTTTTGCACTTCACTCCGCTAATATTTATAAGCATTCTAACGTTTCATTTATTCTCCAGTTACTGGGAAATTCTAGGTCAAGATTAGTCAGGTCCTACGGCTTCATATTTTGACTGTTAATGAACATGAATAGGAACCTGGCCTTTGGTGTCATCAACAATTCAATCATGTTCTGATGACATTATCAGCACCTTTTTGTCACATGCTGGGTGTCTCTGGCAGGGCACTGCATGGTCCAGTTTTCATCTGGTCCTTTCTGTGGTGGGTATCATTTGTGGCCATTTTACAGACAACAAAACAAAAACGCTGAAGTTAAAACATTTTGCCCAAGATCTTGGTAGAGGTAAGAATTCAGATACGAATTCTTTGTTTCTAAAGCCTGAGCTAATTCTTTTGATGGCACAGATGACTGTTCTAAAACTGGAACTACAAGCACCAGGCTGCAAAGCTTCACAGCTGTATTCTTTGTAGCCCTAAACCTGAAACCAGTGCCTCCCATTGACCACGAGCCTCAGCCATCCTCTGTCCTGTGGCCAGGGGCACCAAGGGGCCTCTGTCCTCTCAGACTCTGCCTGCTGTGGTTCTACTTCACCCATCTGCTCTTGTTCTTTATTCCATAAGGAGAACGGTGAGTCTTCCCTAACAGGGAGACGGCACAATAACCCTGATGTCATTCTCATTCAATGTGTTGGGGGTTGGGGTGCCCATGTGATAAATGGCATGCTGATTTTATTCTCAAGAGAATCTGGCCATTGCTGTTGCCTTTTCTAATCACCAATGTCCCTCGCTGGTCCAGAGATAAGGGCTGCCATTCCAGGCTACAGACGCCACCTCCAATTTCCCCAAGTGCATCAATAAGAGGCAGGGACTGAAGTCCCGAGTTCTGTCTTGCCAGATACTTTCCAGGAATGTCTCTCTTCCAAATTGTTAGCGACATCGAACGTGACCCTGGGCTGCAAACTTCTGCCCGAGAGCGAAGTAGAAAACCAATTTATGTAAAATTAAAAGCTATTTGCTTGATCCATCACTTGCTTCCTCTCTAGCCTACTTTCAACTGTAACACATTCAGCTGGAATTACAGGCTACCTCTTTGTCCCTCACTGGGGCATAGAATCTATGCACAACCATGGAGAATAAACATTACAGAAAAATAATGACTTCAGAAGCACCGGGCCCCTACCCAAACACAAGATACATGTGTGTTCAGAGATGGAAACGAACGGCTGTTTACCCTGAAGGCCCCATAAGAAAAATGCAGTCACCTTTACAGTAAAATGCAACTTACTGTTCAACATGCAACAAAACTGAGATGAAAAAGAAGGCCGGGGACTGAATTCCAACAAAGAGCTCTTAGGGTACCTTGGATTCCTTCGGGAGAGTCCAGGCCATTCAAGAAGTGTGCAGTGTGCAGGCCCCGCACAGCTGACCCGTGCGACTCAAGAGCTCACAAGAGCAAGGTGGGGAAAGGGTCCCAGGTCACTTACTTCCGTTGATGTGGCCAGGGTGGGGGGAGGGGGGAGGAGGGAGGCAGAGGACTAAGCCTGTGTGACACAGTGTCCTGCCTTGGTCTGGAGGCTGGCTTCCTGGCTTTGGGGAGTCACAAGTCCAGTGTTAATTAATCGAACAAAAGGAACAATGCAGGTTTTGTCCAGCTACGAGTTATGCAACACGCTAACCTGCATGGAAACAGGATGGAGCCGAGCTGCACCAGAGCAGCTCTGACCATTTCCCGGATGCAACAAATAAGGGCACGCATTCCTTGTCAGTGTGTCTCAAAATGACAACAAAAGCCATCCAAGGTTCCTGCTGAGAGAGGCCAGCAGGTATTGACAAAGGCTTAACAGTGTCTTTCTGAGACCTCTGTGGTTTAGCACTTTGTCAAAACAGGATACTATTTAAATTAAAAATGTATTGATTCAAGTTCAGAAAAACCCTGCTTTGCTGTTTTTATAGCCAAATTCGTGGGTGGGGAAACTCTGACCTTTCTTTTTTCTTTCTTTCTTTCTTTTAATGGTACCATATATGGGTCTGAGAAGGTACTATATTTAGCAGCTAGTTTTGAGAACCAAGGTATCTAAGCAAGATGACTATCACTTTCTATGAATTACTGTACATGTGAAATCATGGGCTTGTTACATTATGCAAAAGCGACTCATGTGAAACAAACAAAAATACCTGTTTGCATACATAAGTTTTGTAAAATCTTTGTGGGGAGAAAAAGGGGAAATACAGCCTAGACCAGCCACAGCATAATGTGCCTTCCATGTGAGTCCGGTCCGGCATGCAAAACGTCTTCTTTCACGAAGACACCTAAGCCAGCACTAGGTGACTACGGTCCAGAAAGCAACGCAAGCGGACCACCCTGACCTTCCAGCCTGGGAGCCGAGGGGCTGTGTCACTGCACAGTGGAAGGGTGGACGGGCTGGCTTCCTGCTGGCGGCTTTTCCACTTGTCCTTCCGCACTCGACCCTTCACTTCATCAAGGTCTCTTCCTCTAAGAGGCCCTTCCTGGGGCAACCAATGTCCTGGGAATGCCATCACCACTGTCCACGCAAGCATCTGCTCGCTTTCTCACAGCTCTCACCATCGCTGACGTATGATGATCTATTTTTTCCTCATCAGTTTACTGTCCCATGAAGAGTGGAATCTCTCGAAGGCAGGGATCCTGTTTTGCCTGCTGCTTGACCCTGGGTGGCTGGTAGACCATCTAGGTCAATGCGACCACCAAATAATTTGTCAGACACTGAATGGGAAAATCTCAACAACAATCTTTTGCACTTGCTGAAAGTCCCTTGCTGTCTTCATGGGCAAGACACTAACGAAGTCATCTCAACAATGTCAAAGTCTTCTGAGACAGTAGAGAGGCTGTTAGATATAAATACTGAACTGTGGGATTTTACCCTACAATCACGCTTGAGACTATCCTCTGAGGTCAAACAGCCGTGACAATATGCAGCTTCCCATTGCCTGGGGGTGGGGAGCAGGACACACTAGAGGAAATTTGGAGAATCTGAGCAAGAAATGTAATTCACCAGAGATCTGGGCACAATCCATGTCTTCTTTTGTCAATCCTTCTGATTAGTGGCCAGCGTATCTCAGAGTAAGATGAACAATACTTTGGCTAATGGCCTTCTAGTAGGAGTGTACCATGGCTCAGGGATCAGGCCATATGCTTGCCTTTTATGTTGTTGTTTTTTTTTTTTTTTTTTTTTTTGTACAGCAGGGCTGAGGGAAGTGACACATTCCAAACTGTGACACCGGATCACTCATCCAGGGATTTGCAACAGGGCAAATGAGGAGGCTGGTATGGGTGGTCCCCAGCCCCCAAGACAACCCCCACAAAGACTCCCACCATGTAGTATTCACGTCGGTGTGGCCCCCTCCGACACCGTGTCAAGACTGGCCTTTGTGACCAACACAGCAGAAGCAACTGTATACTTTCTGAGGATAGATCATAAAAAGATCTGGATTATTCGGGGCGAAACTGGCTGCCGTGCTGTGAGGACTATCAAGCATCACTACAACAAGGGGCCCCTGCCAAGAGCAGCCCTTGTGTGCCACCTTGCAAGCGGACACTATAGTCCCAAACCCCACCCCACCCCTTCCGGCCTTACATTTCGATTGCAACCTTGTGAGCGTCTATGAGCCAGAATCACTGGGCTAAGCCTCTTCTGCATCTCAAATGGACAGAAAACATTCAACATGATAAACGGTACAACTGTTGTTTTAAGACACTAAGCTTTTGGGGTTACAGAGTATCTGACCTCATCACAAGGGCAAAATCGTTATCACCTGGTCTGGTAAATGCTTTCCTGCAGATACACCTGCGCCTTGTGTCCCATTTTGGTCATGTGGGGATTATCATCAAGCAAAGAAAGGAAAGCCTAGCGTTCGGGCAGGCAACCGCTGATGACAAGAAATCTACAGTCAGGGCGCTAAGGCACAGAGAAGAACGAGTTCCAAAACGCCTGGGCTCTAAGTGGCTTGTTACAGAGCACCGGGGCTTTGACACCACATGGTGGGCCTGACGGGAATAACTGAAGGGAGCTGAACAGGGTGTGTGGAGCCCATGGCAAGGCACGAAGACGCAGCTCCAGGTGACATGGGCTCCATGTGTTGCTCCAGCTTTGGAGGCTTTTTTTCCTTTTAAGGAGAAGAGGGGCCGGCGCCGCGGCTCACTAGGCTAATCCTCCGCCTAGCGGCGCCGGCACACCGGGTTCTAGTCCCGGTTGGGGCGCCGGATTCTGTCCCGGTTGCCCCTCTTCCAGGCCAGCTCTCTGCTGTGGCCAGGGAGTGCAGTGGAGGATGGCCCAGGTGCTTGGGCCCTGCACCCCATGGGAGACCAGGAAAAGCACCTGGCTCCTGGCTCCTGCCATCGGATCAGCGCGGTGCACCGGCCGCAGCGTGCCGGCGGCGGCGGCCATTGGAAGGTGAACCAACGGCAAAGGAAGACCTTTCTCTCTGTCTCTCTCTCTCACTGTCCACTCTGCCTGTTAAAAAAAAATAAAAAATAAAAAAATAATAAAAAAAAGGAGAAGAAGGAAAGTGAGATTTTTAATGGGAAATGTCTAGATTTTTTAATTTGCAACTGGTTCCAAGAAATGTTTAATTTAGTGTTTGTAAACAAAGCAATATCTAGCCCAAAAGCCCTGGGTTTGCAATCCTCTATCAATTCCTTGCTTCTCTCAGCCTGGCTCCCCTTAGAAAGTAAATTTCAAAATTCCTATTTTCAAGAAATTTAATTTCTTGTTTTAAAAGATGTAGTTATTTATTTGGAAGCGAGAGAGAGAGAGAGAGAAAGAGAAGAGATCTTCCATCTGCTGGTTCAATCCCCAAATGGCTGCAATATCCTAGCAAAGCCAGGATGAAGCCAGGAGCCAGGAGCTTCATCTGGGTCTCCCACGTGGGTGACAGGGGCCCAAGCACTTGGACCACCCTCTGCTGCTTTTCCAGGAACATAAGCAGGGAGCTGGATTGGAAGTGAGGCAGCCCATATGGGATATTAATGTCATAGGCAGTGGGCTTAACCCACTGTGCCATAATGCAGACCCCAGGAATTTCATTTCTTAAGTTTCTTTCATATTTTTCAAAGTCGTCACAATGGCTGTTAACAAACACTGGCCCACAGGGCAGGCAATAGGCCTAGCAGTTAAGACCCCATGTACTATCAGAGTACATGGGTTTGATACCCAGCTCTGGCTCCTGACTCCAGCTTTCCGCTAAGGCACCCTGGGAGGCAGCAGGTAATGGCTCAAGGACTTGGGCTCCTGCCACCCATGTGGAAGACCCAGATTGAATTTGCAGGTACTGGGGGTATTGGCCTTGGACAAGTGTGGCTGCAGGTCACCGTGGGCATCTGAAGAGTGAAGGAGAAGAAGATGGGAGCTCTGTCATCTATGTCTCTCTGTCTCTCAAATAAAAAAAAAAATTTAAAAAGCCACATTGGTCCCTTTTTTCATACATGCAATAAATAATGTGATAATACAGAAGTGAAAGAACAAGCCTCCTGCAGGTGTAGACAACCCTCTTAGGGGAAAGTACCAGGGCAGTGAAGAGTAACAAATCCCTTTAGTCCCCAAGAGCAGCGAGCACGCTCTGACTGCACAGCCTCCTGAAAAGACAATTTGACCATCCACACTTTGCTTGCCCCATACATCAGGACCCAAGAACGCAGAACTGGAGAGGAAAATGAGAGTAAGCCCCGGCCTCTTGGCATGGATGTAACAATGAAGTCAAAAGGAAAAATTACTGCGCAACTTCCTCCTTGGAGTGGAGGGGGCAACTCAGTGGGGTTCACAGTGGGGGAGGAGTCAGCATCACAACCCTGCCTTTCCTTTTCAGCAGGTGCAGCTGGCTGTCGAGGTGGGGTCCTGCACAGAAGGCATGTGAACAATCCAGCGGGCCCACAGCTCTTCGACTGTAAAATCCTCAGAAGATAACATAGCTATCTACGGTCATTTTCAATGCAATTTGGTCTGAAATGCACAAATGGGCTGACAATTGCCAATTTCCGCCCATTTCCTGCCACCCAAAAGGCTCGATATTATGTACAATTCCAATTCGTTTTGTACAGGTCAGCCTAGGCTCTCACAAGTGACAACTCACCAGCAACAGCATAATAACATGACTGGGAGCGGGTGTTTCATGCAGTGGTTAGGTGAGCCACCTGAGATGCCGGATCCCCTACTGGAATGCCTGGGTTCCAGTCCTGGCTCTGCTTCTGATGTCAGCTTCTTGCTAATGCACACCCCAGGAGGCAACAGATGATGGTGCAAGTACATGGGTCCCTGCCACCCGTGTGCGTGACCTGGACTGAGTCCTGGGCTCCTGGTTTTGTCCTAACCTAGCTCCAGCTGTTACAGGATTTGGGGAGTGAACAGATGGAAGATCTCTCTCTGTCTCTTTCTATGCCTTTCAAATAAAATGAAAAAAAAAATACATAGTAAAAAAATTGTAATATGACAATCAGAACAGTATCATCTGTAAGAGCAGATAACCTTTTGATCAGCACACGCCACAGTGTTGGATTCTGTTTGTCTTAAAAAGATGTATTCATTTATTTGAAAAGCAGAGTTACAGAGAGAGAGGGGGAGAGGCAGAGAGACAGAGAGAGGAAGAAATATTCCACCTACTGGTCCAGCCCGGTCTCCCATGTGGGTGGCAGGGGCTCAACCACTTGGGCCATCTTTCGTTGCTTTCCTAGGCCATGGGCAAGGAGCTGCATTAGAAGTCATGCAGCTGGGACTGGAACCAAAGCCCACATGGGATTCCAAAGTTGAAGGCAGCAGCTCAACCCATTAATGCTCGGACCCATTTGTACATATTTTAAAATCTGCTACCCGGTGGCTGGCATTATGGTGCAATGGATTTAGCTGCTGCTTGTGATGCCAGCATCCATCTCTTAGTGCTGGTTTGAGTCCTGGCTGATCCAGCTTCCTGCTAATGCACCTGAAAAGGCAGTGGGAGATGGTCCAAATGCTTAGGCACCTGCTACCCAGGTGGGAGACCAGGATGGAGTTTCTGGCCTCTGGCTTTGGCCTGGCCTGGAATGCGGAGTGAATCAGCAGAAGGAAGATACCTCTCTCCTCTGTCCTCTTCTCTGTAACTCTGCCTTTCAAACAAATAATCTTTAAAAAAAAAAAAATCAGTCATCTGAACTAATCTGATGGGTAGATGTTTCTACTTCACAGAAGCTCAGAAGTGAGCCAACCTGCACATGTCACACAGCTGGTAAGTGATGGTTTTTGAATTTGGGTGTCTCTGACACCAGAGATTTCACAACTCAATTTATCATGCCATCAATAGCTCAACCATAGCTTAAGGGCAACTCAAGGCTTTTTCATAGCCAATCAACAAATTCAACCAATGAATTTAATGCCGGGACTGTTATTAGTACCATTAATGTGGATGGAAATAATGATGATCAATTGTATCATTATGACCAGCAAACCTCACACACATTCAGAAGGAAGAAACAAGGCTTTGGTTTACGAAAGCCAAAGGCAACCAAGCTGTGCCAGCAGCTGCCCCGGAGAGACAAGGTGAGCCCAGGACCCGGCAGGGCACCACGCGCAGTCTCGGTGGAAACCGAAAGTCCCACGCCTCCCCCTCACGGTGCAGAGAGGAGGAAGCTGGGCTGTGGGACCCAAATCTCAGATGGAAGGAAACTTTCAGAGGAAATGATTTAAGCTTTTTTTAGTGAGAAAGGTATTTTTCAAGTTCTCTTTTGAAGCTCTTATTTCCATCCAAACTCTACACAAATAAAAGTAATTGTCAATTTTCAAAGTGTCTTGTGGTTCACTGTGAGGGAGGGAGTCTGCCTGATTTTCCTTCAGTCCCTGGAGTTTTGTTTTGCTTTCTTTCACCTCTCTCTGTCTCTGTCTCTCTCTGTCTCTGTCTCTGTCTCTGTCTCTGTCTCTCCCTCAATTTGGAGGGAGAAAGAGAGCCCCCAGAGAGAAAATGGAAGCAGCAGATGTTCCCAGAGGTTATCAGAGTGTCGTCATCCGAGGAGCACCACGCTGTCAGAGCAGGATACGGAGAGAGACAGCATGTGGCAAGGACTTCCACAGATACGCTGGGGAGACGCATGAAGAAGCCACATGAAAACAGACTACCTTTTGATCTTTCATCAGGAGGCCATATTCACTGAAATGTTTTAAAAGACAAAAGGATACTCAAACATGGCACCGTACAAGACAACTTTCTACAATGCTGGAAATGGTCTCTATCTACACTGTCCAAAATGGCAGCCACCAGCCGCAAATGGTTCTTTCAAGTTAATTTAACCCATTATGTGCCAGGTTTTCAAGCCTGCATTTCTGTAAGATTTACTTATTTATTTGAAAGTCAGAGTTACAGAGTGGTGGAGAGAGAAGGAGAGAGGGAGGGGGAGAGAGGGGGAGGGGAGGGGGAGGGAGGGAGAGAGAGAGAGAGAGGGAGGTCTTCCATCTGCTGGTTCATTCCTCAATTGGCCGCAACAGCCAGAACTGGACCGATCCAAAGCCAGGAGCTAGGAGCTTCCTCTGAGTCTCCCACGTGGGTGCAGGGGCCCAAGGAGTTGTGCCTTCTTCTACTGTTTCCCCAGGTCATAGCAGAGAGCTGGGTTGGAAGTGGAGCAGCCAGGACTTGAACCGGCGCCCACACAGGACACGAGCACTTCAGGCAGCAGCTTTGCCCGCTACACCACAGCACCTGCCCCTGAGAATATTTCAACAGCATAAAGCTTCTTTCAAAGTTACTGCTAGTGGTATATTTATTGCTCGATTTAAGTGTCCCAAATAAAAGATGATGGGACATAATGGGTTAATGTAGAAGAACTCTTAAAAATTAGTTACCCAGTTGTCCCAGCCACATTTCAAGCGCTCTGCTCCTATCTGTTTTCAATTCCCTAAGCTTACATCTATTAGTGCATTTATCACATCACATAACCATTCTGTCCGTTCAGCTTCCACTCTGAGACAGGGACTAAGAAACACTGGATTGTGTACCCCTGCAGGAAGCAAGGAGGTCACAACTCTGACTGTGAATGGACGCGTGCGTGAAGGTAGGAAGCACTGAGCCTCTGGGGAGTTCTCCCACTACTGCCTAGAGGCCTTGCTGTCAGACAGATGTCAGCACTGCTCACGCCGTACAGCAATGCTGAACGCATCCTAGGGCTCGAGGATGCTAATAAGCATGTGAACGAAGATCAAAATGAGACGTACGGTTCTTAAGGGTGTTAATAATAATACTAACCAATAACTTCATGAGAATGCTGCAGTCTCTGCTCCCAGTAACACTGTTCTCCCTCGGCTGCCCTCAGGCCCCGCAGGGCTTTTTCACAGTTATTCAGGTAAAAACACAAAAACAGAAAATCTTTGTTTGTTTGTTTCTCATCTATATTTTTCCATAAATCTAATAAATCTGGAGATGCCCAAGTTCCTCTTCCCAACAATGTCCTAAACATCAAATCTAAACTTCCAAACCAGGGGTCAACAAATCCTTTTTACAAAAGGCCAGAGAATAAATATTTTCTACTGTTGTAACCACTCAACTCTAGGAGAGCA
The DNA here is from genome assembly GCF_051225735.1 of Oryctolagus cuniculus. Lineage (NCBI taxonomy): Eukaryota > Metazoa > Chordata > Mammalia > Lagomorpha > Leporidae > Oryctolagus > Oryctolagus cuniculus. Next base: position 79,484,546 of record NC_142876.1, on the reverse strand, counting down.
GTTACAGAGAGCAAAACCAATGGGCAGGGCTATGTTCCGAGAAAACTTTATTTGTGGATGCTGAAATAGGAATTTCAAATCACTTACCTGTTTCATGAACTATGATTCTATTGCCATCCTCTCCTTCCCCTCAGCTGATTAAAAAGATAAGGATATCCTTGGCTTGCCAGTCCTACCATATGAGCTTCAGGATTTGGCCTGTGGGCCTATGCTTGCCCCCCTCTGCTTTAAGGCCTCTCTCCTAGATCCTTGTGTTTTCTGTTAAAGTTACATATTGTAGAGTCAGAGAGAGACCCCTTAACCCTGGCATTAAGGGAAACTAACCCCTCGTGGGCCACAAGGAGGGGTTCGGGAGCTGTACAGTTTGACACATCCAAAGAGTGACCATTGCACAGGGGTGGAGGGGCATCATGGCGGCGAGAACAGTCCTTAACCCACCCACCCCGGCAGCAGCCCCAGCTGTTGTCGCCATCAGCTGAGCAGACAGATGAAGCCTCAGCTGGTCTCAAGATCCTTTTATAAACCAGTTTTGTCCAGCCTTCTATTAGTCAAAATCCTGATCTACATAAGAGTTTCTGCAAGCCCGTTAATTATGCCTTTGATCTGCAGTTACATTATCTTCAATTAAGCATTAATATATTGTGCATGAACTGACACTGTGTCATGCAAAATGGCGAAGCTCCTGGAATACATTTCCAAGGCCAGGATTCTAAACAGAGGCAGTGAAATATTTATTTTCAAATTCATCTGTGTTCATTTTCAAAATTACTGCTCTCTGAATTTTCTTTGAAATATCTGACCTGCTATTCATAAGTCAAAAATATAATCTCTCTTTTGTGCAACTCCAATTGGTAAATTATGTTTAAAAAAAAAAAACATAACAAAAAACCCCACAAAGATTGGCTGCTCGCTGTTAGAAGGTGGGGATGCAGGCCTCACACAGCTGTTGTTACCTTAACGAAACAGCCCTAAGTGTCTTGCGACTGGAATCTCATGAACCATATTGCTTTTATCAATCTATAATCCAAAAGTTCCAAAACAGCTAAAGAATGATAAGGCTTCCAGGGAGAAAAAGTCAACCCGAAAGCCAATATTGTAACACAAGTAAAGAGAAAGGAAAGTCTGGCTTTCTAGTTCCATGTTGGTAGTTTTTTCTTTTAGTATTTCGCAAAATGGGCAGAGCAAGCATTTGTTTATAAAACACTGGCGGAAGAAAGGTCTTGGGTAAACACAGAGTCTACATTGTAAACAGCATTCAAGTTCCTGAGTGACGTTCGTTTGCAGCAAACTCCTAGAAACCAGGTGTGACACTGAGACACGGGCCAATTTCAACACTCACCTGAAAGGGATCCAACAGAGACTTTGGTAAGAAAATGCGCTAGTGATCTTTTATTTGTATTTCCCAATTGGGGCTGGCCTAGAATTAATGTACAAATCGGCATATATCATAAAGCAGTGGGTTAGTCCACTCCGAAGCAGAGATGCAGACGCACATAGAGAACAGGGGACCTTCAGCCTGACACCAGCAGGACCGCACTCCCTGGACTTCTCAGGAGCACTCCAAGGTTACTGATGGGGGTAGGGTGGCCTCCCTAACTTGTGCTCAGGGTGTTCCGCTTCCTGGCCAATGCCACACGGTGGACAAATTTACCCAAGAGCCAAAGCCGAGACTCCTGACTTGGAATCCCCTAAAAGTTTCGGATGACTTGAGATGGCTGACATTAGTGAGATGAGACCGCAGAGGTCATTTCTACTACCCTAGAAGGAGGGTGGAGAACAAGGAAATGAGAGAACGCTAGCATGAAACTGACACTGAGAGTTTAAGATGGAAAAGAACTTAGCTGTCACCTTCACAAGTGGTCTTCAATCACAGGTGTGTGCAGAAAGCACTCACGTAGGGTTTTCAATGTGCCTGTGCTTGGACCTCATCTCAAGACTCTCATTCCAGAGACTGCATTAGGGAATCTACCTGAGGTTTTCTTTGGGCCCTGGATATTAATGGGGTAACATGTCTATCAGTTCTGACGCGCTCCCAGGCCTGAGAACCACTGACCGGTTATCTACAGCTAAGAAACTCAGACTCAGCGAGGCAAGTCACTCCACTGAAATCAGACTTGCTTCGGATCAAAATATAACCAGTGGAGGAAATTCACATACGCTTATGGTTGGGTAGGGTGGGAGTAGGGGCGAGCAGTGCCATTAGGATCGAAGATGGAGTCATTTCTTTGTGGATAGAGCTGATAAGCTGTATTTCTGGCAGATGGAAGTAATGTCTTAATGTAAAAAAAAATCAGGTACTCAATGAAAATATTCTGCCTTGAAAGGGTGACTTCCTCAATTTCACACTTAAGGATGCTGTCTGGGTGAGCAGCAGCCCTGTCACCCCAGGCCATTTTCCTGACTCCCAAAAGATATGGAAAATGACCAGTTTCACCATTATGCCTACCTCTGTGCACGGACAGACTTCAGAAGAGGACAAAAAGGAAGGGATGCTGGGCAGCCCCTGAGCGCCTTTTCCTCCAAGCAGGCACAGCCTCCTGGCTCACGCAAGGGTGAGTGACTTACAAATGATGGTAGATTGGAGTCCTCACTAGACCCTCACCCACATATCCTTTCAATGATGAACTTGCATGATCATATCCAGTCCTCTAAAGCAATAGCCAGCAAACTGTACCCAAATCTGGCCCACCGGCTGTTTGTATGGCCCTCGAGCTAAGCACTGTTGTGGTATTTTTAAACAGTTGGGGGAGGTAACCAAAAGACCATCTCATGAAATGTGAAAAATATTATGTAAGATTCCAACTTCAGCATCCACAAGTGACTTTTTTTTTTAAAGATTTTTTTTAATTTATTTATCTACGAGGTAGAGTTACAGACAGTGCGAGGGAGGGACAGAGAGAAAGGTCTTCCTTCCATTCGTTCACTCCCCAGTGGCCTCAATGGCTGAAGTTGCACCAATTCGAAGCCAGGAGCCAGGAGCCACCTGGTCTCCCATGTGGGTGCAGGGGCCCAAGGACTTGGGCCATCTTCTACTGCCTTCCCAGGCCACAGCAGAGAGCTGGATCGGAAGAGGAGCAGCCAGGACTAGAACCAGTGCCCATCTGGGATGCCGGCACCGCAGGCAGAAGATTAACCTACTGTGCCATGGCACCAGACCCCACAGTGACTCTTTAATGGATCTCAGTCCCTCTCCTTCACTGAAGTATCCTCTATGGCTGCTTTAGCATGACAACAGCAGAGCAAGTAGTAGCCACAGAGACACCTTAGTCCACAAACCAAAAATATTCACCATCTGGCCCTTTATAAGCAAAGTCTGCTGACCCCTGATTTAAAAAAAGAGTGCCTATGAAACCAAATTCCTTTTGTTGCTATCATGGAAAGTTCCAAGCAAATACAGCAGGTGAAATAGTTTAGATATACAAACTTGAAACGGAGACGATGGAGGAAGGTCAACTTCATTACCTAGCCACCTTGACGGTCCCTTCAAATGTCATCAATCAGTATGTGCCTTACATGACTTTGCAGGGACTCATTATAAATTACTGCACTCGGGCCCCTGACACGATCCAGGGACTGCAACAGGACTCTGGTGACGTAATATGATAAAGGAGATTTTTCTGTCGCGCTCGACGTGGTACTGAGCTGGAGACTTTCCAAGAAATTTAATTTCTAGAGCACCACCTTTAACTAGCCAAGACAATTCCACCTAAGCACCCAGCATCCTGGGAGAAAACTTTATCTTTTCTGGAAATGCTTGTCACTGGGTGTCGTCCTTGAAAATACAAATTTGAAACTATTTTTTCCAACGAGACAGACTAAATCCAGGATGTAGATTTTCCAATTAGACTCTTTTTAAACATCTGCTGGTAGGCTGCATTTAACATTAGTTATTTGAGCAAAGCACAATTTGATTAGACTGTCTGAAACCAAGCCAAAGTCTGCAAAATAATAGCTCAATTAAATCCTGTTTTGCTTTCATTTGTCTTAGATTTTCCTGAGTGTGATATGTTGCAAATAATCAAGTAAACCAATTCCTTTCAAAATGAGAGATTTAGGTGTATTTTCCATCCTCCCTCCAAGTATATTTAATAATCTATTCCATCTTTGCTATGCTTCATTGAACTTAATCTTGACACCAAATACATTTCTGTATTTTGCCTTTAGTCTCCTTTAATTTTCCATACTTACGAATTAAAGTTTTATGCCATTAATATCATACCTTAAACAGATTAGCAAATGTACCAAGGCAAACCTGGGGCATTAGGACAGCCTAACCACACTGCAGGAACTCTGAAGTTCACTCCATAACTGGCAAGGTTCATTTCATTGACCCAGTGGACAATTCAGGCAGGACTGACACAGAATTCTTTTAATGCTGTGTTTCTGCACTTAGAAAGTGCCTGCAGGTTTATGAATCAGAGCCCAGTCTGCAGCCTCTCCAACCACGCAGTATCAATTTCCCTTTCTTTTTGGCTCAAGAATATTACTCACTCACCTATCCATCCATCCATCCATCCATCCATCCATCCATCCATCCAACAACCACTCGTTCAAAAACTCATTCAGGAGAGAAAATGTCTACAGATTGCCTACTTTGTGCCAGGCATGGTACAAAATGCCACAGTTTCAATATTTCAGATTAGGCACTTGTTCCTGGCTGCTAATTAGAATTAATTAATATAAAATCCAGGGAGGAGAAGAACAAAAGACAGACCAGGATGGAATTTCTATAATAGTGCAACCTCACTTCTGCCCAACATGACAAATTTGCGGAAATAATGCCCCACCACAGCAATGGTAATAAGAGCAGCTAACTTTCTATTAAGTACTTGTCATGTGCCCTTCCCAGCTACTACCATGCATTAACTCAGCTCATCTTTGCGACAGAACCACAGCCCAGCGGTCATGATCACTCCATTTTACAGATGAGAAGCCTGGTGTCTCCCCATCAAATCTGGTTGCATGCAAGTCGACTACCGGCTTAAGGATAGGCCCCTTTTATTTAACACTCTATTTACATAATGATCGGAAGTGAATTAAAATAGAATTTGGAGATTAATAGGTACTCATTTCCCTGTTAAAAACAGGTTTTATACAATTATGAGAAGAGCTAACTTTTCTGAGAATCAACTGCATCGCAAGCACTGTGTAAGCACTTTTCATGCATTAATCACTCAGTGTTACCAGCCACACTCTCTAGATTAGAAAACGGAAACACAGAGAGTTTACGCTACCCTTCCAAGGTCACCCAGGAGATGGGGAAGTACCAGCATTTAAACCTGGCAGCCCGTGCTATTCATCCCAATCTCATGCTGAAAATACTCCACCACATGGATCTCCAAAACTCTCAACCACCTCTGCTGGGTTTGTGTGTGGCCCAGTGTGGATGATTCTACAGCTCTAAAGGAGAAATCACACCGGAGAGCAAATTGTGAGGTGATCCAGTTTCAGGATATGAATGCAATTTGCTCAGTCTTGCATACAACACAAAACTCGTGTTTAATCTTAGGTGATATTCCCATAGTGTCACAGAATCCTCCAGGCTTTGCAGAAAAAAATATCACAAGAATTTCTCCACCCTGATACGTGATGAGCACAGACTCTCTTAGGCAAGTCTTCATCATGCTGGGCAAATAGAAGCCACACATGCTACCCCTCTCAATTCCAATGCCCATGGCAGACATGACCAATCAATGCTAGTACTCCTATGAGCCCAACCTGGATCCAAAATCCTTCAAACAGCACTCCAGGCAGAACTACTTTGCATCTAGGTCAAAACTGGCCATTACAATGAAACCCTCTTTGCTTTGTATAATTCTATGTTTGGACTCTTAATTCAGTTTCTAGAATAAATAACAATTCCTTTATACTATCAAATAAAGAACAAACCAGACATAATTTTACTGATGCCTTATTAAAAGCAGTTTCATTAGGTCTGATGAAGCAGCTCTTGTGCGTGTGGGCAAGCAAGCGCCTGGCCTGCGGGTTCTCTAGCCGGGGCGGGGGTGGGGGGGAGACCAGGAGGCACCTGCTGGGCAGCAGCGGTGGATACCAATGTTCCTGAAATAGGCACAGATGGGACCATGGGGCAGAGAACTTAGAAATGGGCAAACTCTTTACATCACGTGGCTTTCAGTTTCCTTCTGAAAAACATAGAGCTATTCTCTCGGAATTAAACTCAAACCCAATTTAATCACCAAAGGTGTTCTTTCTAAACAGCAGGTAACAGAGCAGGCGATGTCTGCAATTCTGAATTCCTGGGACTCGAAAACATCATCAAGCACACCATGTTCATATCCACCTTCTTACAAAGGGAGTTCTGATTCTCAACTCCTGACTCTCCACTCTCCTGCAACCTTCTTCTGAGGGCATCTAATGTAATGCAAAGTTTGAATACGAAGCAACTAGTAGGAAGGCAGCAGAACTGAGACATAGCATGGTATGTAAGAGTGGACCATTGAAAGTCCTGAATAGCAAGGTACATGGGCTTTCAGGAGAGGCTGAGGCAGCAGTAGGTAGGATGTGACACAGAATGAAGAACAGAAGACGCTTTGGTAAAGGAGGCAACAGAGGACTGGAAAAAGTCTTTGCAAAGATCCAGGCATGTGGTGCTGGGCAGGGATCCATCCAGAAGACACAGATAGAGGAATGGACAGAAGATACCAATGGAAGGAAAAATGACAGGTCTGATGACAACACGGTGAGGAAGAGGGAAATGAATCAGCCAATGATGACTCAAATGTCTCTGACTAATAAGGCATGGGGATAGAAGTGATCTATCTGTTGGATTAGAGATACTGAAATTGATGTGATGGAGAGCTACGAGACAGCCGCAGGTAGGCAGTGAAGAGGAGTACAAACAGGTGTGGGATTCCAAGTGCAGAGAGGCACCAGACCAAGCAAAGAGGACACACGCATGCTCCAGGAGAGGACCAATGGAGCTGAACCGGACAGTGTGAACTCGCACTCCAGAAGGGAATGGCATGGAGGCCGGAAGGCTTTGACTTCAAAGTTAAAAAGGTGGCAAATTCCAAAAAAAGACATGTGAGCCCAAGCAACCAATGGTGCTAGCAGGTCAGGCAGGTTCAGGTATGGGTGGAGAGATGGCCACTGAAGTTAGTGGCAATAAAATCCAAGAAAATGATGAGGAGAAAAGCCAGATTGGGGGAGGTTAAAGAAAATAAGTGGCTGGTTGAGGGGAAAAGAAAAAAAAAGTTGAAGCAGCAGGCAGAATATTCTGGTTCCAAAAGCTTGGCAGCAAAAGGTGCTAGAAGAGAATAGCTGGGGAGGATGGATCATCTGAAGTTTGTGAACTACCCGTTTAAAATCCACATTCACCGTGAACACCGATAAACCCCGGGCTCTGTCTGCTTGAATGCTTACCGAAGTTCCTCAATGGGATGTAACGCAAAAGGACAAGGGCTGGCACTCTTTGCCCAATTGTGTCCTGGCAGCTTTGAATTCTACTACTTAAGTAGTTAAAAATCTGTTCTTTTGATGAAGGGGGGGAGAGTTATGAATAGAAGGCAGCAACCCTAGACCCTTCAGAAATGACGAGTATTCAGACTCTGTAATTTACTGGGCAATAATTTCAAACTCAAACAATCCCAGCAGCAAGGCGGCTGAAGTCCACCCAAAGTTCAAAATGGGATATGTTCTCTTTAAAATTTTGAGAGCGACTAAATATGACAACCATCTGATGTATGAAAATTATTCACAACCAAAAACAGACAGTCTGGAAATAGCCGGGATGACTTCATTTAGACAGAATTACCCAAATCTGTTTCTAATATACACAGTACACATAATAAATTTTTACAATATGACAAGGAAAACAAACTTAATAAAAGTTCCCGATCTTTTGTTACACAAGCATGCTATATCCATGCTATGTTTATAATAGTTTGCTCATGATATCACAGCTCAGTAACAAAGGCCCAAGCAATACAAAAACAGTTACTAGGCATGACATCAGCTCACAACTACCGTAATTACATCGATACACAAATTTCCCAAACTGTACATTTTCCAAACTGCTTCTCAATTTCAACGGCTGCCTTTAGACAATTACTTGCAGAGTTGTCTGCGGGCTTTGAGTAATACCCGTCTTTCTTCTCTTTCCCAAGCGTCATTTCCCTTTAGAAAGTGCATCTTTCAATTACAAGCACCGTTTTTCATATATGCCTGTAAACATATGTCCCCATCAGGAGACGGTGTGACAGCCTGGCTATGGCAAGCATCAGGCATTGGCAGCTCTGATTCTGTTCCTTCCGGAGTGTAAGGGGTAAGAGCATAGAGTAATTTTTATTTTTTGTTGACACATAGTAATTGCACCTATTTATTGGGTACAGTGTGTTATTTTGATACACGTCTACGATGCATCATGACGAGGTCAGGGTAACCGACATACCCTTGAGCCAGACTATGTGAGCTGTACAATCCCAGCTCTGCTATGTTATCAACCATATGGCCTCCACATGTGCCACCTGGCTCATCTGTAAAATGGGAACAACGATAGAACTTCACCCCCATAGGGCTGTTGCACAGTAGTTGGCTCCTAGAAAGTGCTATGTGGGTGTTTCCTATTTTATATTATTACAGTTATTTTTCTGGGACTTGGTTTCCTGTTTGAAAACCTTGCTTGAATTAACCTGACCTACAGTGGGGATTAGGCAGTTTTCCTAATGTTAGGGCAAAGGCTGCATCCCATTCCTATTACCTTGATATGGTGAGGTTCAATGAACAACATTTTTAAATGAATGAGTGCATATGAGCAAGAATGAATGAATTAAACCCATAGGTTCTCTAATACCCCATAGTTACAGACATGAAAAATATTTTCTTGCAGAAATTGAGTTTCATCCTATTTCTCTAATGACTTGCTTTCATGTTCCTGCAGCTAATGTTGATAAATACCTCCAACCCAATTGAAATAATAAGCCTAGAGAAAAGAGATATCACCTTATGATTTCAGAAGCGCATTTCTCTAAGGACCCAACTTTTCAAGCCCATCCCATATGCAAGAGTTCTGTCTCACTGTGTTACAAGGTCAGCTGGCTTTCCTGACCAGGCAAGGTGCCAGGGGAGAGCGACTAGCCCCATTGTCACTTCTGGTCCACAGTGTTGCACCAAATGCTGTTATTCTGGGCTTCAGGAAATTTTCTAACCACTGGACAGGGTCCAGTGCTGCGTGCTAATGAGTTTCAGATTGGAGGACTTCACTGTGCATGTGTCAGAAAAGTGCCAGAGTTTACAGGGAGGTGGGGGCAGGGAAGAAAAGTCGCACAGAAAGGAAGAAAAAACAGTAGTTTAAAAATGCTGGCTACTCAAATTGACAGGGAACGTGACCTCTGCACTTCATCAGAAATTCTTGCAGACTTACAAAATAGAGGAGTTTGCTTTTATCACACACTGTGAGGCTCATATGGAAAAATGGAAAACACTACATCACTTGACCTCAGCGTGCCCCTTCCAACCACAGCCGAATACTGTGTACAAAAATTCTAAATCAACTTAAGATGTTCCAAAAGAAGAAAAAAAACTTTAATTTTCCTGCATTAGACTTGATGATGACTATTTTGGTTCTTAAGATGTTGCTTAGAAGGTTTACGCAGGAAAAAGGCTCCTAATTCCAGGATTGGTATTTCATCCCTTGGAGAACAACAACGGTAGGCTCATCATGACCCACACTCTCTGGGCACAGGAAGACAACAGGCAAGCCTTGCTCCTCTCGGTGTGAAAGTCACCCCCAAGACTGAAGGTGGATTATTTGCTGATACTAACAGAACAGTCAAGCCAGTGTTAAACAACTTAAGGAAACTCCTGCCCTCTTCACTTGGGCATGCAAGGCTATGAGAAGGTGGGGCAATCTGCCCCTTGGTGGCAGCCAGTTGGCTGGAGAGCAAGACTTCTCATCAGGCCTAGCAAAGATCCCCCGGCTTAGGAGAGTGGAACCCCCAGAACTTTGAGTAGTGAGATAACATTTCCAATTTTTTTTTTGGCCATTCTGAGTATTGGGGGCTTTAAAAATCCAATCTTTCACATCCTGGAACTGTCATCAACATTTTTTCAGACGATGTCAATAAAATTGATTGCCTGCAGTTCGGAATTCTGCCTCTGCACATGGAAACAATATAATTTATTTTAAAGCATGTTCGATGCGGGGGTGGGGGGGCAGGAGGAGCAGGAGAACCTGAGGAAGACTCCACTACATTTGGGGTGGGGGTGACAGAGAACAGACCAGAAGCACTGGCAATGGTCTGCACATGACTGGGGTAGGAGGCCCCACTAGACAAACCCTCCCCCTGCCTGCTGTGCTGAGAGGGCTTCCTGTCAGCTATGAGTGATGTTTCTGGAGCATTAATACACTCATTAAATTCTAACTCCCTCTCCTTACGCTATTCCTTCCTTTGGTGCAGGGGCAGCATGACAGCTTTGCTACAGTCCTATGCGAGAGGCCCCCAGACGACACAGGACACGGTCGCTGGGACGTCGCATGCCAGAGAGCGGGCTGTTGCTTTTACAAGTTTCGTCTGGGTATTCAGGAGCTCAGATGGTGGCCCCACGTTGACGCGACACCTTCAACTCAGCTGCGTATCAGAGAACCCGTGGACGATGGTGACAGCCACCCAGCGCCCTACGTACCTAAACCAAGTCCCTAACCTGCACCGCTAGAGCACACAGCTCACATCGGTGTGTTTTTCCCCCCAACCCCCCCGAAGCACAAGTGGACGACCAGCAAGGGTCCGACACTGTTCCTCCTAATTACCTTTTTTTTTTTTTTCACTCTTGATCCTGTGGCTCTCATAATTAGTTACCTGGGGCTGCAATCCAATTTGAAGTGATGACAAGAAAGTGATCCATGAAAAAGTAATAAGTTAAATCCAATTTCAGCCTTCCTCTAATTAAATGCACATGGAACTAATGACTCCAACCCTAGCATTTCAGTGATAATGGTAATTAGCGAGGTGGGAGTCACTCTCTTTTTCAACACTGGAGGTGTAAACCACAAGGTAAAATGGTAGGAGCACTCTTAATTACACGTGTCATTTTGTCAGCAATTTACACATTTTTGACCAGTCAAGTATGTTTTTTTCCCCTGTCCCTCTCCACCTCCTAGCCCCAACAATGACTGTAACATCCTATTCCATGTTCCAACACATGGAAGCGCGTAAGAGCACTTCCGACTGGGGAATAAGAGATAACTTTCCCTTAGTGTTGTTCACACCTCTCCGCCACGACTAGGATAACTATGCAGATCTGAGTCCTCTTCATTGAAATCCAGATATTTACAGAGGAACTGTTTCAGCTGCATTTGCACTAATAATAAGGGATACACAGTAATTTGCTTATTTACGGACAATATGACATACAGTAGGTGCTATGTAAATGCACCCCAGGGAGGCAGGTATGCACTTCTCAGAGGCATACTGGATACCTGTGCTAGGAGACCTGACTTCCCATCCCAGCATACTCACTGCCTGTGTGCTTGATGGAAAGTCATCTAATCTTTCCTTTAAAAAAAATTATGGATTTATTTATTTATTTGAAACACAGAGTTACAGAGAGAGAGGGAGGGGCAGAGAGAGAGGGGACTGAGGACAGATTGAGATCTTCCATCTGTTGGTTCACTCCCCAAATGGCTGCAATGGCTAGGGCTGGGCCAGGCCAAAGTCAGGAGCTAGGAGCTTCTTCTGGGTCTCCCACGTAGGTGCAGGGGCCTAAGCACTGGACCATCCTCCACTGCTCTCCAGGTGCATTAGCAGGGAGCTGGATTGAAAGTGCACCAACAGAGACTCAACTGGCGCCCGTAAAGGATGCCGGAACTGCAGGTGGTGGCTTAACATGCTATGCCACAACACCAGCCCCTACTTAACCTTTCTAAGGGTCGATTTTCCTAATGCATAAAATGGTTTAAGGATGGTACCTAGACCAGAGAGTTGCTATAGGGCTGGCCCACAGTAAGTGCCCAACTAAACATTATGTACCACACTAGGCCATGTGGAGACATGGTTATGACTACATAGGAATATTAACATTATATGTGCATTTCTGCTCAGATGCATATAAATAAAGTGACCATACTGAGATACCTTTGAGAATGAGAATTATTAGTAAACACAGTCAATGGCATGGACCAGGACTGTTTGGGGCAGATTGGGACACAAGAACATCCCATATGTTTATCCAGCCGAAGCAGAGAAAGCAACAATAACCTAACTCACTATATTACAACTCATATCAGAATCCTGAAGACAAGGACAAGACATTACCTTTAGAAAAAAGAAACCTTAAAGCAGGAGTAGAAACCTGGGCCCTAAGGAGGACCTCTTGAGGGTCACAAAAGCCCTAACACTAAATGCAGAATCTTGTATGTGTGTGTGTGCATTTTCCTGGGGGGCTGGGGGTGTACTGTTCCCATGGCACTTACTAATGGCATGTGTAATCTCAAAGACTTAATAACCACTTTTAAAGCATTGTTTCTGTTTTACGGTTCTGTATCAAGACTCCTTTTTTAGGGATTCAGGATTCTCCAAAGTCTTATGACAAAGATGATATCTTAAAAAGTACCCAATCTCCGCACTTCCTAACAACTGAAAATGCCAGGGATGCCAGCTCTGGACAATGTTAACTCTAGATGTTAAAAAAAAAAAAAAAAAAAAACCTGCTTCCTACTCTTGATTTATCCACCTTACTAATTCAGTACATGGTGATATTTTTAAGGGTCAGTATTTCAGAACCATTCCATTTCACTATCTACAATATAAAACCATAGTTTCCTTTAAAGGTTTCTTCTTACCAATTTATTCCTTAGTGAATAACGTGGAAATGATATGAGGTACTAAGATTATACGTGGCATTAATGCAATGCAAAAATGCTGCCTAAAGCACGTTTTATATAACTGCAAATAAAAATGCTAAAAACACCTGCTGAATCTTGTATTTTAACCTTCTCCACTTAACGCAGGAGTCCTTGTTATAATCCCTGGCGTCCGAGTGGACTGAAAGGCTGGTCTTCCTGTGGCTCCCACTATGGTTCCTCCCAGTGAAGCAGTCTCCTGAGCCAGGGACTTGCACGTGACATAACCTTGGAAGGCAGGGGACAGGCAGGAGGGAAAAGGATCAGATGACTGGCTTCAAGTTCAAATTCTTTACAGACGGCCTGAAACTGCGGTCAGCTTTCCACCGTACACACCACACAAGGTTTACTTTCTTTCCTAACTTTCATGCTGCCAGAATACACATGTACTTTTCCTTTCTTAGGAGAAAATGTGTCATTTGATTTCCTTCCAGTTTATGTACTTATGCCAGCAACAAAAATACTTAAAGAACCAAAACGCATTACTCCCCAGAAACGACGGTCAAAGTTCCAAAATTTGATCAATAAAATTGCTCATCTACTCACAAATTAATCTTCAGCCAGTAAAGTTACACATTTTCGAGGTTATGAGCGCACCTGCACCGTTAAGCATTTATTTCACTTGTTTAAGCAATCTTCAGAAGTATATAAATATTTATAAAAGAGAGCCTACTATTTTTACTCACCTATAATTTTTTTTTTTTTTTTGCAGGAAAACCTTGTTAATTCTTTTACGACTCATAGGCCTTCTGAAGGCAAGGTCTGTATCCTCAACAATTTTGTATCCTATGGGCATCAGCACCACGCCCAGCACGTGGTGGCTGCTCTGGAAGGGCTCACCAAGCCGCATTTAATTAATTCAGATCATTCTGATGCTGAATTGACAATGGGGCCAATTTTCAATTTTCATTTGTATCATTCATAAAAAATTTGCAAAGCAAATTAATAGACTAAAAAGGCGATGTGGGTTCCGAAGCAGAATCTTTGTCAAGAACTTCAGAAGCCGTATCTACACCCTATCAATGCCTTCATTAATAAACCGTCACAGCAGCCAAGAACGCGACCGGCTCAGATTTGGTTCCGTATGTGTATCTGCACAGAGCGCCACTTCTCTCTCATTTATTCTTGTCTCCCTGAAATTAGTCCAAAGCGGGGATGTTTGACTACAGTTTATGATCTCTATCGAGTAACCACTTATAGCCTCCTCTAACTTTCCATTTTCTTTTGTTTGTATCATCAGCCTGTGAAACTGGAGAGCACTGCCAAGCACAAAGCAGGGAAGTGTGAGATATGCTTAAAATATGAGTCACAGTATATTTGAGGATTTGGGTCTCTTTCTCCTTCCCTCCCCCCATCCCCCCAGCTATCAGCAGATCAAATCCTTCTTCCCTGTCAAGCTTCCCTCTATGCGGAAGATCTGAAATTTCGCTAAAATAGGCCTCTCGGTGTAGTTATAAAGGGTACGAAGATCAGACATGAGCACTGTTAAGACTGGCTGTAGGAGTTCCCTTTCATTTCAGAGCCACTCTGGCGGAGATGCCCCAGCGAGGACAGGGCATGGCAAGACACATTTAAATGTGAAGGTTATTCCTTCGCTAGATGTGTTTTTAGGAGGAGATCACGCATCGTGGGCCCTGGGTTACTCATTTTTCCATTTTGTTTGTGGAACACTGGCCAAGCTAATAAAGCTTGCTGAATGTGCATGTGCCTGCCAGGCAGCTGAGGCGGACGCTCAGCAATAGTTATGAGACACACAACACACACACACAACACACCTGACCTTAGTCTGGTCAACCAACCCTTTTCTGCCTCAGCCAACTTTTAAAGCTAGTCTATATTCTCTGCTTGTCAACTGGCCTGGTTAGGGTAGTAGGCAAGACTCAAGACACCTTCTGTAGCAAAACCAGCCTCTGAGACTTCCCCTTCTTCCTCTGATTTCTGCAGACCAAAGAGCTCAACAGGAGGTCTTAGGTTGGCTTGGGCGCTATTCTTGCCAACAGAGACGAAGCCCTTTCTGTGTCACTCTCTTCAGAGTGGTGGCTGAAGTCCCTGTACAGGCAAGAAGAGAAAGAGCCCTCACAAGGAAACCCCCTGAAACTTTACTTCTTAAATTTAGCCCTCAAGGAACATCGTTCATCTTGGAAAAGAAGTCACCTAAAAATGCCATATGTTTTAAAAAAGCAAGTACCAGGGAAAATAAGTCTAGTATAAAAAAAAATTCACAAATGATATTCAATACCAAAGAGCAATGCGATCAGACAGATTGTGTATGTGTGTATTTTTTTTTATTACCTCTAACCAAAGCTCTACTATGTAGAAGACTTTCCCCCCAGTAATATATTGTCATCTACCCAATGCACTTGAGGTCTGATAAATTCAAGAGGACTCACCGTATTTTTAAGGCTGTGAGAGCCCCAAGAGGGAGGCAAAAAGAATGGACAGTCATTTGAATCACTGAGTGACAGGCTGGGCCAGCTCCCTGTATACATTAATAAATTAGAATTTTAATTGTGTCTCTGACTGCAGGAGATGCCCCAGTACTTTAATATGTACCAACAATTGGCTATGTTATGGAATCTGCAATGTGGCCTGCGCTGCTGACCCCTGAAACACAATTCCCAGTCTGACTACGGAAACTGTTCGGTTTGATCCTTTCAACTTATTTGAATCCTGACAAATAAGCTCACAGCTGAAAGGTCAACACAGTCATATTTCACCCTCCAGAGCTGTTCTTAAGACATCTGCACAACAAAGCGCTTCTGATAGCACCTGACATGGGCCCTCCGTGGCACTGTACCTCATTAAAAACGTCCCCCGCATTCACACACATGAAAAGGCATACAGACCAGTGATGGTTTACCAAATTACTGTTTTCAGAAGGGTTAGTAAACAATCAGCACTGGCATTCAAGTTCTCCAACAAAGTGTCCACAAAGTGCCGGCCTTCCTCTGGGGAGTAAGAGCTACCCAGGTAGATACAGAACCAGAACTTTCTGCCCAAGGTCAGCTTGATCTTTGCAGGATAGTTTGGGAACTGGTATTGGTTCACCCTGACCTGTAAAAACTCAACACAAACTAGAATTCAGGTTGATTCTGTGATACAATTAATCGGCAATGAGCTATACCCATCACCTACTGCTAACAGATCCCAAAATGTCCTTAGAAGTTCATCTTCTGCTGCCCATGTCGGGGATGCTCACTCTCAGCTTGGACAGTAATTTGGCCACCTAGAACCTGCAACTGCTGACCATGAAGGTGAGCATGAAGATCCCGAGTCAAGTTTCCCTGCAATTTCTATTACAGTTTTCTACTCAAATCAGAAATCCAAATTAGAATTTTATGAACTCACTCCTTCTTCTACTCCATTAACTGCTTGCCCTCAATGTGCCTGCAATGAGAAGTGCCCGAGACAATCTTTTTGGTATCTTTACACAAAAACTGCTCACCATCTTTCATTAATGATTCAGAAACATCCCGAGAACATTCAATCAAGAACAGGCTGTATATCCTGCTCATTACTAGGCATAATATTAAAAACACCACGCTGTCTGCAGGCCCAGTATCACTTCCTGACTACTGACGCTGTGGGCTGCTAAATAAGTCTGTGCTGTGGGGGACTGTCCTGAGCTTTGGCAGCATCTCTGGCCTCTACCCACCAGATGTTAGCAGTACCCCGTCCCTCTAGCCATGACACCCCAACATGCCTCCAGACATTGTTCATTTTCCCCTAGCGGGTGGGCAACAGCACCTCCTGTTGGGAAACAAGCGCTGCACAAAAGCAAGGCATGAGAGGAGTATGCCTTTATCCCATTTCTAGATGCATCCAAAGGGTACTTCAAAAAGTTGGAGGGGAGTGGAATTAAAAGTTTATTTTGGTGCAAAAAAACTTCAAACCAATGCATAACTTTTCCAGAACATGCATTTTCCATGAATTTTTCAAGACTCCTTATATGCTTGGATTTCAAAATTTTTTATACCCAAATAAATGTATCATTTAAAAAAATTATGGTTGATTTGAGAAGCAGAGTGATATATGGACAAAGGAGACAGAGAGCTCCCATCTGCTGGTTCACTCCCCAAATGCCCACGACTGTCAGGGCTGGGCCAGGCCAAGGCCAGGAGCTGGGAACTCAATCAAGGTCTCCTATGCAGGAGGCATAGATGCAACTACTTGAGCCATCACTACTACCTCCCACAGTCTGCACTTGCAGGTGGTTGGAGTCGAGAGCTAGAGCCGGGACTTGAACCCAGGCACTCCAATATGGGATGCAGGCATTTTAGCCAGAATCTTAATTTCTAAGCTTACATGTCCATCTCAAACTGATGTTTTAATTCTGTTTCTGTGAACTTTTGAAGTGCCCTCGTGCTTAAGTACTATGACCTCTCCCCTTCATTGCAAGTACCTACTAAGCAATCCAAATCAGAGACGCCTCATCCACCCCATCACACACTCATCACAACTTCTTACTCCCAACAGCAAGCCTTTTGGTCAAATGGACATTTCCCCCCCCAAAAAAGTCCAACTGGTAATAAATGAAAAACGCATCTCTTCCACAAGATCTTCTTACATGACTTGAAATTCTCAGCACAATCCGCTTTGGAATTGCTTATCAGCCATCTCAAAGGATATAAGGTCAATTTGTTTTTAAGAAAAGAATTATCACCTGAAGAGCTGGTTGTTTGTCATTCCTCTTGGGAGATTTTAATCCACTAACTTGCTGCTGCTGTTGCTGCTGTAGGAGGAGCTGTCTTGCCACCTGAAGAGCCTTGGAGGAAAATGGAAGAAAACAACCGCATTACTACACGGGTTTGGGGCCCTGCTCACAAAAAGGACTCCAGGAAATGCACTTGATGGCAGGGTCCTGACAGTTCTATTTCCAGGCAAAATGAAACAGCAGCACACAAAACAGCCCACCAGTCTAAGAACGCTTTCCAGAATTTGCTTATGTGTCCCTTGCTTTGACCACCGTCATCCAAAGTTTCTTAGCATACCAATCCATCTCATAAGATACCTCTCTACCCCTAAAATCTTCCATCAAACTTCAATGTATGAATGATTGGGGCTTGGAGGAAGGGTTACAAAGACAGAAGCTAAGCAGACAATAAATGGCCCATTTCCAAGGCCTCTTCACCTTCCCCCCAATTTTCTTAGGGGAAGGTGGGAAATCAAGTCATCCACATGGATCTAAACGAAGGGAAGAGGTAGGAGGTGACCACAGCAAACGCATGGCACTGTGGAAAGGGTTATTCAAAAGGATCAGCAAATCAGCACGTACCTAAGGATGGCCTTGAATTACAGAAGAGAAAAACTCAGTAACTCTGACTTCCTAGCATCTTCATGGATGCATTATGCACATGTGAACAAACTGGGTGTTTCTAACACAAACTCACTTTTAAGTTTATAATATGGGATGATTTCTTATTTAAAGGTAGAAATGAGGGAGGTAGTTATGAATTGGGAATAAAGCAAACTAAAACAGGAGAGTCTCTCAAAGTGCTGGACGTATATGACTGATCAATTTATTCTAAAAGGCTGAGAAAGAGAACTGTCATTAATAAACACTCATGAGGATATTCACTGTCAAGAAATTAATAAAAGGGGCTGGCGTTGTGGCACAGCAGGTTAAAGTTGCTGCTTGTAACACCAGCATCCCACACTGGAGTGCCAATTTGAGTCCCACTTGCTCCTCCCTGTTCATGCACCTGGAAAGCCAGTGAATGATTCAAGTACTTGGGTTCCTGCTGCTCATATAGGAGACCCAGATGGGGTTCCAGGCTCTTGGCATCAGCCTGGCACAGCCCCATCAGTTGTGGCTATCTGGGGAGTGAATCGGGGGATGGAAGACTTTCTGTGTCTTCTCCTGTCACTCTGTAAGTCTTCTTTTTTGTTGTTTTTCCAAAAATTAAGAGCAGTTTGATGATGTGACCAGCCCTCTGGATGGTACAAGACAATCTTTTCCCAGGCCACCTTGGAGCACCATAGGAAAGACAGCAACAGAAGAATAACCATAAGTAGCTCTACACCCATATGTCAGCTTGAAGAAAATACAGAAGATGGACCCTCATCTATGTTACTCTCTTAAAGTTACGGGTTACTTCTCTTGAGGGGAGAACGTTACGACAGCTGGGTAGACATTAGTCTGTGTTACAGGAGCCAAAGAAAATGGGACCTTTTGTGTGGTTGAATGAGAGAATAAATGTGGAAGCAAACCAGCATTTTCATATCAAAAGTCAGGTTCATTGTTTGCTAACCTAGTTGGGTGGGTCCCAGCCCTCTCCCTGGGGTCAGCTTGGCAGAACCTTAACTGCCATGCACCAAGGGGGCTGTGATGAAGTTCTGGAAGGAATTTTAGGAATTCCACACCCAGGAAACCCATCTATACAGAGAGATATCCCAGACAGGGAAGAGGGAGGAAAAACAAAGGGCCCATACCCAGATCCACAGAAACTCCAGCCCGAATGCAAGACTGGGCTCCTGGATCTTCTCTGAGATGCCCACCTGGTTTATCAGGTGTATTTCTTTTCATTGAACTTGAGTATTTAAAAGGAAAAAAAAATAAGAATAGGAGTAATGACTAGGTATACCTTCCTTACAGAGAGCAGTAGGAGGAGCCACAGAAAAAAAGTTTGCAGACAGTGTGCCAGAGAATCACAGGAGAAACTAGATTTACTTAGCCATCACTGCTCCCTCCCAAGGTCTGCACTAGCAAGAAGCTGGCATCAGGAGCAGAGATGAAAATGAACCCAGGTACTCTGACAGGGGATGCAGGTATCTCAATTGCTAGGCTAAATCCAAGTTCCAAGTTAGTCTCTTGAGTCAATGAAGCTGAGAACCAAGAAGGCACATATGGAAGTGATGGCAAGAATGTTCATTAAATAATATTCTTAAGAGTTTAGAGACAATATAAGATTCCCTTGGAGATCACATCGCTAGTAATTTCTACGTGGTGACTATTTGTGCCTCACAGGCACAGTCTACATAGATGTTGTCACTACATCCAGAGGACCTGGTGATACTGTCCTAGGAAGCAAGCATCAAATGCTTAGGATGGCAGTGGTGTGCTCCCCAAAGATGAAGAGAGTTTTCATTAATGGAAGAAGACACATACAAGAAGCTACAGTGGCACAGGTAGAGTAGCCGAAAGGGAAGATGGCCTGGAGGGGAGTGGGGTGTGGGGGAGTCCTTTGCCTTGAATTCCTGAGAAAGGGAAAACCAAGTCAGGAGGTGGCTTGGTGTTCATGAGCTGCTGCCCAGCAATGTTGGCCCTGTAAGAGTAGTACTTCCAGGAGAAGCTCACTACCCAGGTTCATAACCATACTACGATTAACAAAGAATATGTTTAAGACTCCTTGTAAGGGTGAGTAGTGGCTCCGTGTCTAAGAGGTGCAAAGGAAGGCAGAGAAACGGAGGCGCAGAGAAGTGGGTGACAAAGACAAGATCTTGGGGGAGTGGAAGCACCTGTGCCGCCTCCCTCTGGTTGGCCAGCACCCCGTCTGTCCCTGGGAGGCCTTCTGCCCACTGAACTCCCCACCACCAGACTTTCAGATGTGATGCACAGGCTAGCTCGTCTGGGAAGGCAGAGACAGAGTCGAGAAAGCCTCCCTAGAACAGCTAGGAGAAAAAGAGGCTGTCTGAGAGGGGCATCTGGAAGCCAAGATGCCTGGGAGAGTTGCCGGAGACTCCAGCCGGCTGTCTCCGTGGTGGAGTACCATCACTGGACGCCGGGTTTCCTGGTCTCCCTGACGACGCTCAGTACATGCGTAGGCGGAACAGTGGGCAGAGTGAAGATTTCATTTATATCATCTAAGAAAAATAGTCCCTTTGCAAGGTGCCTGCGGGAGCACAAGCCTCTCCTCCTACTACGTATGTTCCCTTAGCTGCTTCACATGGAGGTTGCACGGAGTTTTAGTGTAGGAAAAGGAACTGTTATGCATGTTAAGTGCTGCCACCAGAGTTCCCGGGGTACCAGACTGATCGGCACAGAAGGATCTGGCTGCTGGCTGGGAAGGCAGACGGAGGAACTGCAGGTGACAGTGACAAGAGACTGCAGGGAGAAAAATGGTGAGCAAGATGAGAAAGGTCCCCCACATTTCACACCAAAATAGAGCAAGCCAAGAAAAAGTAATGATGATGCCACATAATTTACTGTCTTCTTCACTAAATATACGGAGAACTGGCTTTTTTTTTTTTTTTTTTTTTTTTTTTTTAAGATTTATTTACCGGGGCTGGTGCTGTGATGTGAAGTAAAGCTGCGTCTGCAACGCCAGCATCCCATATGGACACCAGTTCGAGTCCTGGATGCTCTACTTCTGATCCAGCTCCCTAATAGCTTGGTAAAAGCAGTGGAAGATGGCCCAAGTGCTTGGGTCCATGCCAACCATGTGAGAGACCCAAAAGAAACTCCTGGCTCCTCGCTTTTGTCTGGCCCATCTCTGGCCTTTGCAGCCATCTGGGGAACGAACCAGTGGATGGAAGATATCTCTGTGTCTCTCACTCTCTGTGACCCTGTCTTTCAAAAAAGATAAATACATTTTTGAAAGGCAGGGTTACAGAGAGAGAGGGAGGGGGAGAGAGAGGGAGATCTTCCATCTGCTGTTTCACTACCCAAGTTACGAGCCTGGAACTCTATGGGTGGCAGGGACCCAATCACTTGGATCATCTTTTGCTGCTTTCCAAGGCCCATTAGTAGGAAGCTGGATCAGAAGTGGAAACAGCCGAGACTTGAACTGGCTCCCATCGGGATGCCGGCATTGCAGATGGCAGTTTAACCAGTTGTGCCGCAACGTGGGACCCTAGTGCTCAATGTTTTAAAAAAAGAAATACAATCAATTCCTCATTTTCAGCAAAAGGGAAGACGTGAGGCATCTTTAAGAAAAGCATTGACATGCACGCAACTGCTCGCATGCTCTCACACATGTACAGAAGCAAAAGCAAGGAGAGAACTCACGCGTAGGTGTTCAACCCATGGTTACTGCGCTGGCTCTATTCAGAGGTGATACATTTCTTTCTTTTCTTTTTTTTTTTTATTTTATTTATTTATTTATTTATTGACAGGCAGAATGGATAATGAGAGAGAGAGATACAGAGAGAAAGGTCTTCCTTTGCCGTTGGTTCACCCTCCAATGGCTGCCGTGGCCGGCACGCTGCGGCCGGCACTTCGCGTTGATCTGAAGCCAGGAGCCAGGTGCTTCTCCTGGTCTCCCATGCGGGTGCAGGGCCCAAGCACCTGGGCCATCCTCCACTGCACTCTCGGGCCACAGCAGAGAGCTGGCCTGGAAGAGCGGCAACCGGGACAGAATCTGGCGCCCCGACCGGGACTAGAACCCGGTGTGCCGGCGCCGCAAGGTGGAGGATTAGCCTAGTGAGCCGCGGCGCTGGCCTAGAGGTGATACATTTCACAGTGAGCTGCTGGAATCCCTGGACTTACTTGATCTGCAGGGTGGGAGCTGGGGGCGTCACTTGTGTGTGCAGCATCTTGTTCAGAGTGTGCATGGGGTACATAAACTTACATAATCACATGAGTTCTACCTCCTTTCTCAGTAGTTCTAGCCACAGCCCACCAAAGAGGACAATGAGATAGTGGCAGAGGAAGAAAAGGCAGAGGGACTTGTGTGAACACAGAGGGGACATTAGTCAACCTCCCAGAGAGAAAACAACACATGATGCAGATAGTCAAATTGGCTGCCAAGTTCCAGCCAAGCAAATGAATCCTAACGGGTAAAATAACTTCAAATAGTTGGGAAGAAGAAGCATTAATGCAAAGGAGAATTCACTTAGATATGAACTGTTATGGATTCTCCCACAATTCCCTGGCGTTTAGCAGGAATATGTTAACACAGTTAAATAAAAGTATTACCTCCCCAAAATAAAAGTAAATAAACATAAATTTTAAAATCACCTTAGGGTTCAGCAAGAGTTTAAAAGCCCAATTTATTAGAACGTATGACATGCTTTGAAATCCACCGGTGAAGGGATTTTCTTTTCAAATTTTCCATGATACTGATATAAATCCTGGTGCTACGGTCCGGATGTGGTTTGTCTCTAAAGCATCATGGTCGATTTTTGGTCATCAGTGTGGCCAAGTTAAGAGGTGGTGGGTCCTTGAGGAGGCAGGACTCAGCGGCAGGCCTTGGGGTTGCTTCCTTGGCAGGGATTAAGGTGGCTCTCAGGTAGCCCTGGGTCAATTCTTGTGAGGCGGCCCCTACCCAGTCTCTGACATCCTATCCCACCATGTGCTCTCTTTCCCTTTCTTTCTTTTTTCTTTCTTTCTTTTCATTTTTCTTTTTCTTTTTTTTTCTTTTTTTTGGACAGGCAGAGTGGACAGTGAGAGAGAGAGACAGAGAGAAAGGTCTTCCTTTGCCGTTGGTTTACCCTCCAATGGCCACTGCGGCCGGCGCACTGCACTGATCTGAAGCCAGGAGCCAGGTGCTTCTCCTGGTCTCCCATGCGGGTACAGGGCCCAAGGACTTGGGCCACAGCAGAGAGCTGGACTGGAAGAGGAACAACCGGGACAGAATCTCGCCCCAGACTGGGACTAGAACCCGGTGTGCCGGCGCCGCAGGCGGAGGATTAGCCTAGTGAGCCGCGGTGCAGGCCCTCTTTCCCTTTCACAATAGCATCTCAGTCACAGCTACAGAGAACTTAGGATGTACAGCACATAAAACCAGACCTTCTGTACGGAGGATAATCAGGTGTGCAGATCTGTGTGGACAATGCGGGTGGGGAGGTGGAGGAAGCAGGAGATGGTGGGGAGGGTGACAGAGAGAGGAAGCAGGGGAGGGAATGAATCAATGGAAGGTTTTCTAAAGAAGTAAGGAGCAACTCTGACTCAAGTTGCAGACCAACAGCTAATGTAAATAACTTAAAAGGCCCCATCCCATCTCTGGAGACCTTTTACTCTTGGTGGCGGTTCCTGGGCTGGGTTGAGTCAACACTTCCTTTATAACAGATGTGACAATTGCCTGGCACTGGATAACTCGGCGCTGTATTTGAGTGCTAGGCTTGGGTTACAATCATGACGGAGTTCGAGGATGTCACAGAGCGGAGACGACTGATAAGGCCAGGCACTTGGAGCCCGGCTGCACACACTCACGTTTATTTTCCTTCAACAAGCTAAAATAAATGGCTCTGTGAGCTACCAGAGGCTCACAGGGGCGGTAGCAGGCACCACTTCCCTCCGAGGACTGCCTGGATCCATCTCTGTCCTGGATACAGCCTATGGGCTCGGTAGGTCCTGGTTCACATACAGCTCTGGACATTCAGTGAGACTGGTGCTTGGTTGCTGGTTTGGCAGGCCACGTTTGTTTGCTAGCTGGGCGCTTGGGACACCCCCTGTACTCTGCTGGCTCGAGATTACCTCACTCGCATCAGTTCCTACTTCTCGTTCCTACTAAATAGGTGCCATCTGTTTTTATAAATTATGTTTTACATAAGCATGTTGACAACTTCTGCGCTATTTACATCTCAAGTTCATAGCAGGTGCTTGTATTTTAGGGGCTAGGTACTCCTATATTTAGCATGTTTATCAAGGTAGCCGATGCTCAAGAACATGTTTACCAAGCCTGAGGAAGCATCAACAAGTTTACATAAAATATGGTTTGAGCAAGCATACATACTTATGTAGAGCAAGCTGGCAAAGAAGGAACCTTTCACAAAACTTTCTGTGTGACATACATAGAGACAGGAGACAGGCAAGGACTCCTGGGTCATGGGCTGGCAGATGATAGACTGTGGACTAAATTAATTAGTCCATCAACTGTTTTGTTCAGCTTATATAAGAATGGTTTTTACTTATTTAAAAGATTTGGGGGGAGGAGGCGGTGGCGCTGTGGTGCAGTAGACTAAGCCTCTGTCTGCAGCGCTGGCATCCTATGTAGGTGCTGATTTGTGCCCAGGCTATTCCTCCTCTGATCCACCTCTCTGCGATGGCCTGGGAAAGCAGTAGAAGACAGCGTAAGTGCTTGGGCCCCTGCACCTGCATGGGAGACCCAGAAGCAGCTCCTGGCCGCTGGCTTTGGATCAGCCCAGCTCCAGCTGTTGTGGCCATTTGCAGAATGAACCAGCAGATGGAAGACCTTTCTGTCTGTCTCTCCCTCTCTCTGTCTGTAGCTCTGCCTCTCCAATAAGTAAAATCTTTGAAAAAAAAAAAAAAGTAGGGGGAAAAATAGAAGAGTACTTACTGACACATGAAAAGTATATGGAATTCATATTTCGGTATTCACAATTTTGACTGGAGGAGTCAGGCTCATTCGCTTACATGTGGTTTAGCGCAGCTGCTTTGCTACATAATGGAGTCAAGTCCTTTTCAGCAGAGCCCGAATGGCCCTTGGAAGCCTACAATATTGCCTATGTGGCTCATTACAGGAAGTTTTCCAAATCCTGCCTTAGGCTGCTATGTGTATGCTAAGATTCCTAAAGATTCCACAGGACAGAATTTTATATAAACACATCTTACAATCATTTTCTCAAAATAATTGTGAGGTTCAGCTAAGAAGCAAAGATGTGATTAACGAGTTGCTCTTAAAGTTCAAACTCAACTTGAGTTTTCTTTTTTTGTAGAACAAACTGGGCTATGAAACAAAACGCATCCATGTGCTCCTCTATCTGAAGCCATTTAAAACTTGTTGCTAACTTTAAATACCTATTTCTTCCCATGGGTCATTTGTAGCAGTTCAGATCAGCACGAGCTGTGGGGCTGAGCGCCCTCGGAATAAAGGCGGCTGCGCCCTACTGGTCAGGGGAGAGAGCTGGTTATTTCCTGTCTGCCCTGAGAAGTTGTCCCATTTCCCGCTTCAAAGGCTGGTCTGAGTCAGCCACCCTTCCTCTAATTTCTTCTCCTAGACTCTCCCCACCCCTCAAGATCAAACCTGTTTCTCAGATAATTTCATGGGCTAATCAACAGTCACTGTGCATATGGGGGTGGGAGGAAAAGCTAGTTAAAAAAAAAAAAAAGCCGCATGGGAAGCTTAGAAGGAAAGCTGTCATGTTCTCGCCTTTCTTTCGCATTTCGGGCAGACACTTGCAGTCCGTCTAGAGGGCCTTTCTCCCGAGACTAATTTGCTCTCTCGTTTCACCCTCAGCAACCAACTCCCATCTAACAGGAGTGCTCAACCTTTAACACAGTCTGACCAGCGCTCTGTGGCAAGACTCAGCACTGAGGGCGCAGGGAGCACCCAGCACCTCCTTGCTTCAGACACAGCCATCAGTGCAGTTGGGATGGAAGGAAGGCAAAAAGGACGCCACTGGCTTGCAGGACTAGATGGGTTCATACAGAATTACCAGCAGTCCAACGCAGCAGGCGCTGGACTCACCGGCTTTTGCCAACAACAGGATAGTTTACACATCCAGTGCTTAGGTTATCGCAGGACAATGGAAAAGCAGGCTGGTCTCATAGAAGGATTATGGCGATTGTGGAAGTCTTAGATGGCCAAGGAAAGATTCTGATTGTGTAAACAGTTCTAAGTGAAAACCAAAAATACTTTCCCCATCAAGGTAGAGGGGTAACAAGAATTCATCAGACAGCCTCTAACTAAGCCCTTGTACTAGTCACTGGTGAGCGTCCTTTATGAGCCTGCAAATAAGGGTGTGGCCTCTGAGCGTTCACAGGTAGTCAATTCACCTGACTCAGCTCCTAAAGGCAGGTGGGGCAGACAGCAGAGCCTCAGATGAATCAGGAGATTGAGTATGAATCAGAGGCCTTGAAGGCAATGGTTCTGTGCGGCATCATCCATCCTCAGAGTTCAGACAGTGGGAGAAAGTATCCTGGTATGCGTGAGCTAACAGTAGGGGGCGTTCTGGGCGCTGTCCTACCATGCGCCACCATCCCAGCAGATGAATTGAGGAGATAATCTCAAGACGGACATGGTGAAAAACCGGAGCAGACAGAGCATTCCAACAGCGTGTGTTCAAGTTCAAATTCAAAGGCACAGGAAATGGCAAAGTCAAAGTTCCCTGTAGCTATGGTTATCCTAGACTGCAGACAGAGATCCGGTCATGAAGTCATAAACAGTGGCAGAGATGAGCCATGCCAAAGCATCCTCTCTAGGCCCTGCTTTATCATCCTTCCTCAACCTACACTTCTTTCTAGAGCTGCTCCTGCAGTTAGCTCTCTCCTGTCATCACTCAGAGGAGTTTACATTCTTTAAAGCATGGCTGGTGAAACTGACTACAGAAGTTCTGTGCCTTGTTTTTACTTTAGCATGTAACAGGTACTACGAAGACATGAGTACAGGGAAACTGGAAGTTGTGTTTTGTTGTTTGTTTACTAAATGTTGGCAACTTGCTTATATGTACAGTATATTTTGTGAAGGAGGAAAAGATGCCAAAAATAATACTCATTTTTCCCCCTTTTTCCTTTATAGGGTTGAGATGAAGGAGAACGGGATTGTGCCACAGGGCTCTAGCTCCACACCATGAATTCCCAGCATCAGCAGTGCTAAGTCTACCCAGGTAGCCCCAGGTCTACCCAAGTGCACAGGTGGGGACAGAGAGATCAGAGTACTCTAGACAGGAGGTGGCATTCTGCCGGGAGCCCAACCCCCACGGGAATCCTAGAAAGCAGAACCAGGGCATCAAACTCTATATTCTCCTGCAATGAGGAGTGACCTTTTTTATTTGGAAGGCACCTAGAGGCTACTTCCTGCCAAAGAAGGTAAATGTAACAATTCTCATGGGCTCCAAGGAGTAAAAAAAAAAAAAAAAAAAAAAAAAAAAAAAAAAGGGTATCTATGATCCTCCTGTGAAATTGGCTGAAGCAGGTTCAATGGCTACAGCCAGAACCTCTACTTGCAGTGTCATGGCGGGAGAACAGCTTGCAGCCTCACCCTCCACTCCTGTGACCACACAGCCCTAGAACCTCCTTTCTGGAGCCAGTGCCCTGTGCTGAGTCATCACCACCGAGTCTCCGGCACCGCACCTTGTAGTCTTTTTTGAGGGATTCCATCCCAGCCCTGCCCAAGCCTGAGCCTGTGGAGTTCATGGAGGTTGACAAGATCAAAGCCTAGGGGGCTATGTCCCTGGGCGACATCAGTACGGTGGCAATCAAGTAAAGCCCAAGTCAAGCTTATTAGAAACCGTCTGGGATGTTAAGTTGGAGGTGGCATCAAATTCTTGCTTCTTCTTGCTTCAGACAAGACTGTGTTTATGAACAAAGAAACAAACAGGCCCGCTCCCTCTCTAAGTTTGCAAAACAGAAAAGTACAGGGGTCAAAGATAAAGGTAAATTAATCAAAGGGATCTTGCAATTCCTTGCTTAGCTCACTGTTTCTACAATTGCCTTTTATGAGGGTGCAGCCCTGCAACTCTCATTATGAATAATGCAGATTCACATCTTTTTGTACCTCAGAGTGAGACTTGCTAATTTTAAAGCCTGTGGAAGAATCTTGACTAAATGATGCTCAAAATAATGGAGGATTTTCCACGATTTTCCTAGAAGCACTAAACCTTGATCCTGCTCAAATGAAAATGGCGCTGTGTCCCTTTCACTCTTGTAATATAAGTCACACATACTCAGGATGTCCTGAGAGGCAATTAACACCTATGAGTGCTGCGCTTCCCAAATACCTTCCTTCTCTTGGCGGAATTCTGAGCAAAGCAGCAAGCAGCGAAAATGACTTAGAGGCGACATTCCAACAGAGAAGACAAAAGAGGGGGAAAGGCACCGAGAGGATTTTTAAAAAGCTTCTAACAAGATCAGTCATCAAAAACGTGGGGACGACTCACACTTGGCCTTAATTTGCCAGACAAGGGGAGAGGAAAAGTCCTAGAATTCTCTAGCCATGCGCACTTAGGAAAGCAGCTATTCTGAATAGCCAAGATTATACCTGAGCCTGTTGGTTCACACCTCAAATGTGCACACACCGGCCAGGGCTGGCCCAGGATTAGGCCCACATGGGATACAGCATCAGGGAAGCTGGAATTGGGAGCTGAGTTAGGACTTGAATCCAGGCACCCAGATATGGGTTGTGGGCTTCCCACCTGGTGTCTTAACTGCCGCTCCAAATGCCAGTCCCCCAGATTGAAACATCTGATAAAAACATTTGTCTTAATAGCAAGAACCTAAAAACAGAAGATCAGAAGGTTTTAGCACATGTATTGAAGTTAGTAAGTCTTTTCAGGTTCACATATGATTCTTTTCTTATTGAAAATTGCTTTCTTCGATTTTAAATTCAATTAAACATTGTTGTTTTCTGTGTGGAAGCAAAAGATTCTCATACAGACACACAATTTTTAATGTCATTATAATTTTAGTAGCTATACAGGGGGAAATAATAGAAACAGAAATCTCTTGTGCAATTCGGGACATGCTCAAGCTGACTTACCTCAAACAGTAGAGTTAGAAACATACCAGGGGATTTGAATTCAATCCCATCAAGGTGGCATGTACCAATGCCATCTCACTAGTCCCAGTGATCAATTTCTGTTCACAATTGATCGTAATGATAGGACTAAGAACCAAAGGGATCACATAAACAAGAATAGTGTCTGCAAATACTAGCTGATAGAATCAAAAAGGGAGAGAATGATCCAACATGGGAAGTGAGATACACAGCAGACCCATAGAATGGCAAATGTCCTAAACAGCACTCTGGCCTCAGAATCAGCCCTAAAGGCATGCGGATCTGGCTGAAATGCCCATGAGAGTATTTCAGGCATGGAAAGCCAAGACACTCTGGGGGGGGGGGGAACCTAAATGAAAGATCTCCACGAGTGAGATCCCAGTGGAAAGAATGGGTCATCAAAGAAGGAGGTACCTTTCTCTGAAGGGAGGAGAGAACTTCCACTTTGACCATGGCCTTGTCTAAAAATGATCAGAGTCAGTGAACGCAGGGGGCTTCCATAGCCTTGGCAACTCATGACAAGAGCCTAGGGTGATTACTGAGGCCATAAACAAGAGTGTCAATTTGTTAAGTCAACAACAGGAGTCACTGTGCACTTACTCCTCATGTAGGATCTTTGTCCTTAGTGTGCTGTACATTGAGATCTAATGCTATAACTAGTACTCAAACAGTATTTTTCACTTTATGTTTCTGTGTGGGAGCAAACTGTTGAAATCTTTACTTAACGTATGCTAAACTGATCTTCTGTATATAAAGAGAATCGAAAATGAATCTTGATGTGAATGGAAGGGGAGAGGGAGTGGATAAGGGGAGGGTTTCGGGTTGGAGGGACGTTATGGGGGGGAAGCCATTGTAATCAATATTCTGTACTTTGGAAATTTATATTCATTAAATAAAAGTTAAAAAAAAAAGAAACAGAAATCTCTTACCAAGTTTACCTATACCTCACACAAAAACATACCATCCTATCAAATCACCAATCATTTTCAAAATACTATGCAGAATTTTCAAGTTAATATGAAAATGCCTAATTAAGAAAAAACAAAGAAAGAAACAATGGGGCCGGTGTTGTGGCGCAGTGCATTAACCTCCACTCACGATGTCTACCCGGCATATTGGGGCCCTGGTTTGTGTTCCAGCTCCCTGCTCATGCACCTCGGAAGGCAGGAGATGATGGTTCAAGTGCTTGGGCCTCCGTCATCCATGTGGGAGACTGGAAGGCAGCTCCTGGCTCCTGGCTTTGGACAGACAGGCTGCTGTGGCCATTTGGGTACTGAATCAGTTAGTGGAAAATCTCTCTCTTTCCCTTTCTCCCCACAACCTGTTCCTTCCTGTCTCTCCCTCTCTCTCTGTCATACAATTCTTCAAATAAATAAATAAATAAATCTTTTTTTTCCCCCAAAAAATGAGGTGTGTCTTAGAGCCAGCGCTGTGGCTCAGTGGGCCTGCATTTCCGGCATCCCATATGGGCGCTGGTGAGACACAGCTGCTCCACACTTCCGATCCAGCTCTCTGCTATGGCCTGGGAAAGCAGTGGAAGATGGCCCAAGTCGTTGAGGCCCCTACACCCAAGTGGGAGACCCAGAAAAAGCTCCTGGCTCCTGGCTTCGGATTGGCGCAGTTCCAGCCATTGCGGCCAACTGGGGAGTGAACCATCGGATGGAAGACCTCTCTCTCGTTCTCCCTCTCTCTCTCTGCCTCTCCTCTCTTTGTGTAACTCTTTCAAATAAATAAATAAATCTTTAAAAAATGGGAAATGAAAATATTATACATGGATTTCAAGAATGTACCTTTAAAAAAAATGTATATCTAGAAACCCAGGGGCAAATACAACTTAAGAGTGTCCTGTATCTAAGAAGCTGATGCTGAAACACTGCACTGAGCTAGTCGGCTGCTGTGCACTTAATATTTTATTTCTTGTTCCCAACATCTCTAAGGGAGGGGAAAGTTTATAATTGCTGATTTGAAGTGCAAAAGTAGAGACTATGAGATTCAATGATCTATTCAAGGTCACAAGTCTAGTCAGTGGCTAGGACAGAAAAACAAAAACAAAGATTGCCTGCTGAGAACTTGACACTCACATTGTACCAAGGTCACTGATTAGAACAAAGATGGCCATGGGTAATCTTGAGAAATGGACGTGCAGTGCCCAGAGGCACAAATGCATGAATGACTGTGGTTCTGTTGCCTCCAGGAAGAAGGAGAAGGGACTTTCATGGCGCCACCCCTTCTGACTTTACCTCCCTTCTACCCCCAACAACAAACACTCGCTCTTTATCAACCACACCTTCCCATTCCCCAGACTCTCTGAGCCTCAGCCACATCTGTAGTTCTACTCTCCTTGTTCTCTGCCCACAATTACAGAAAAGCCAAGAAAATTGTAAATTCCACCTTTCCCTACACGCTCTGTTCACAATCCACCTCCTGATGTCCCCGGACCCAGGGGTCCAGGGCTGTTCCTGCATTCTGTAGTACCTGGCGTTTCCATCACTGCAATGTCAAACACCCAGCGGACAGTCAGGACAGAATGCACAGCTCAGCCACCTTGCTGCCCCTCACACCATCTCCACCTCCCTGGCTGTCTGGGTTCAGCTATCTTCACTTGGGGTGTTGATGCTGTCACCACCATCCCTTGCTTCTCCTCCTTCTTCAAGCCCCATCCAAGACAAGTGTCTTGTCCCCTGTCTAAGCTGGGCCAAGGGGAATTCGTTCCAAAAGGAATTTTTCAAAAAGCAAATAGTGGAAAAGCAGAGCAATGAGAAAATAGCACTTTTATTAAAATCGATTTTTATTTATTTGAAAGAGAGAAATGGAGAAAGAGAAGAAGAGAATGAGTGGAGAGAGCTCTCCCACCCACTGGTTCACAACCTCAATGACCACCTCAGCCAGGGAAGGGCCACACCAAAGCCAGGAACCTGGAACTCCATCCAGGTCTCCCATGTGGGTGGCAGGGGTCCAGGTACATGAGGCATCATTTGCCATATCCTAGTGTGTGCATCAGCAGGATGACTAATTGGAAGCAGAGCAGAGACTTGAACCCAGCCACCGGGACAAGTGAAGCAGTCAAGTGAACCACAGACCAAACACCTGCCCCCGATAGAATACTCTTCTGCCGTTTCACCCAAGTCCAACCATAGCTCAGGCGTCTACAGACCTGTGCTTCATGTACCACCTTCTCACCCTAAGTCAGCTCCAAACCTCATCACTCACCTGTCATTGCTTTCACTTCCAGGAGCATTTCTGGACCCTGTTTTGAACCCACTGAAGACTCTCACGCTTTGCTATAGTTACTTTTGTTTGTGTGTTCTGGTGGTGGTAGTGACGTGTTAAATCACTATGCTATTTAAGCTGCTTTGGCCCCTAGTCATTGGAGCAAAGGAAAACTATTTTTAAAGCTATGATTTTTGGAGTGTTTATTGCCAATTACTAAACAGTACAGACAACGATCTCATTTAATTTCCTTAACTCTTTGAGCCATTGTTATGCCCAGTTAGCAGATAAGAAAACTAAGTGGGGCCAGCACTGTGGCATAACAGGTAAAGCCGCAGCCTGCAGTGCCGGTATCCCATATGGGCGCCAGTTCGAGTCCTGGCTGCTCCACTTCCGATCCAGCTCTCTGCTATGGCCTGGGAAAGCAGTGGAGGATGGCCCAAGTCCTTGGGCCCTTGTACCCACATGGGAGACCCGGAGGAGGTTCCTGGTTCTTGGCTTTGTATTGGCGCAGCTCCGGCCATTGCAGCCAACTGGGGAGTGAACCAGTGGATGGAAGACCCCTCTCTAGCTTACTCTCTGCCTCTCCTTCTCTCTCTGTGTAACTCTGCCTTTTAAATAAATAAATAAATATTTTAAAAAATAAAGAAAATTAAGGACCACAGGGAGGCAAAGATAATGAGAGATATGCATGAGAAGTCCTTAGCACAGTACCTGGATCAAGTAACTGTTTACTACATGGAAACAACGACTGTAATATAAACAATTTATAAGGGAATCGCTTAGTTGGTGGAAAGCAAAGATTCCTTCTTCCAAGTCATCACAAACCATTGGTTATCCTCTATAAAATCAGAGAACCATCTCAGCATCCTCTGTTGGGCACAAAGGAATCTGAGACACACGGCCATCATGGCACCAAAAGTAAACTAAGGCCAAGAGGGCCATGTGATTTACTTTTTGGTCTCATACGGGATTTGCAACTCGATTCCTGGCTCCTTCCACCAGCAAAGGCAACAAGCAAATATGTCAACGGCTGCTTCTGACACTCACTGAACCTCGACGCTTAGAACAATACGGCTGCCTAAGAAGCCAAAGAGTGAGGTGGGAGCAAGATTTGACACTCATGATGATGATGATGCTAACAAAGAGAGTAACCAACCTTGATCAAATGCCAACGCTGTATCTGGTTTGGTTCTAAACTGCTTTGTATAACACAAAGGTCATGTGATGTGTCCAGGGTCACACAGCCAAGGTCACAGAACCCTTCCCTGTACTTCAAGAAGGACATAAACAAACGTGTCTCCTCATCCACAAATCTGCGCATCTGGAATTCTACTTACACGGAACTAGAATTATTTGCTTGACATGATAGATCTTTAAAGAGAAACTTCGGTACATTTAGAAAAATATATTCAGTTAATCCGAGCCACATTCAAAGTTAACTTTGTAGTGAGAATCGTACAGACTTTGGCCTTCTGGTGGACAGGGAATACAGGAGGAGAAAAAGAACGTGATTGGTTTGGTCAAGGAAGCAGAAACATTTCCTTGACTGCGGGATTAAAAAAAAAAGAAAACTGCTCATCTGAGGCACAGTGGTGCTCAAAGGGTGACAATGATCTTTGGAACTTCCAGCGACCACAGTCTAGAATACGGTGGAACTTGAGACATGAAGGAATAAGGATTCTTTGGGAATTTGGGGGAATTACTGACCTCTAGAGAATCATAGCAATTCCAAAGAAGTACAAGTCTGCTTTAAAAAAAAAAAATACACACACAACAAAACTAACAACTTCCACAGAAGCAGCAGACATGGTGGTTAAAGGCCTACCAGTCACTGCGCCTGGACTGGATACCCAGCTCCACTGCTTGCCAGTTATGCAACCTCTATGCCTTAGCGTCTTCATTGATCACGATAGAAAGAAAGAACAGTACCTGTGCTACAATCAATGCCTGTGAAACACAGAAGCTGGAGCCCGACACCAGTAAGGACCTCTGAAGTCACTTTTAAACATGCTTTATAAATGATTATTGATTATGAAAGTAATGTTAGGGACAGGAGGCATGAAAAATACATAAGTGAATTAGAAAAGTAGCAAAAAAAAACCAAGTACATTGCCATCACCTACACCTGATACACTGTCAACAAATGCTGCAGCAAACTAGTTTTTTCTCTAGCAAAACTGGAATAATTATTTATGGTCTTTTGAAAATTACTTTTTAAAATGAGAAACGCATTTTGAATATAGATTTTCAAATCTAATTTCTATATTCACGTTCCAACAAACAGTACGAAGAATGAAATAACCCAAATGCTACCACCCTACTTTAGTGTCTTCTGGAATGATTTTTTTAGCACAAGACTCAGAACAGCAAATGCCACTTGACTCTTTAAAAAACTTGTTTATTTAAAAAAATGTATTTTTATTTATTTGAAAGCTAAAGAAAGAGAAGAGATATCTACCTTCAATTTGTTGGTTTACTCCCCAAATGCCTATAGCAGCTGGGATTGGGCCAAGCCAGGCCAGGCCAGGGTCACAGCCAGGCCAAAGCCAGGAGGCCAGAACTCCATTTTGGTCTTCCACATGGGTAGAAGTTGGGGAGCAAGGGCTCAACTACTTGAGGTGTCACCTGCTGCCTCCCATCCTCCAGGGATGTGTATTAGCAGGAGGCTGGAATCAGAAGCAGAGTCATGACTTGAACCCAGGCACTCCAATAAAAAATACAGGTGCCAAAAGTGGTGTGTTAAACACGGTGCCAAATGCCAGCCCCACTAGACTATCAACTTAGTGACTTCTGGACAGAGGCCCAAGACAAACTGGAACTGAAGATTGACACCTAACACCTAGGGCTAACACACTGACTCAATTCTTTTGCCCCCCCCCCCCCCAAGCGTACAACTATGGAACAACTTCTGACTTACTTGCACAGCCAATAAGTAGTATCTATTTCTACACAGAGAACAAACCGACAGGATTTTTGTGGAAGTTAAATCACCAACATCATACTGAGTCAAAGTGAAACAAAACAACAATCAGCGTTTTCAGCCCATCCTGCATCTTTTAAAAAATATATCCTAACTTTGAACCCAAACAGATTAAAACGAAGCATGATTAGTCTACATCACCTCCTCCCTCCCACCACCACCCGCATCAGGCACTGGCTGTATTTTCCAGTCCAGTGTCTTCATGGCAAAACACTTTCTCATGAGACTGCCTGTGGTCAGGCCTGATGATGTCACAGGAAAAGCACTTCTCGTAGCATCGAGATCATACCCCTGCCAGGGCCAGCCCAGGCAGTCAGCGCAGACACTCCCGGAAACTGTAAACTCTTTTCACAACAGGACCTTTTCCCACCTCAAAAGTGGGATAATCTTGCAGCCTACCTACGTCCCAAGGGCGTTCTGAGTATTAACGAGTTAACATTAGTCAGATGCTTTGATTTCTCGACAGACAAAGGGCTCTGTCTGCGTATAAAGTCTGATGATCCAACCCGACCGGCTCTTTGGAGAGCCACTCAAGATGACAAGAGAGGCGGCGGAAAGGCTACTGATTTCAGCGCTGTCCTCTCCGGGGCAGAGCTACCTCCCGGTTCCATGCAGGCAGCTCTGGTGGAAGCTGTATGCTTGGAGCGTGCACCGCACTGTTCCCTTATATAGTCAATGCAGAGGGAATCCTCTGTGTGCATATTTTCAATTCACATTCCAAAACGGTATAGGCAACGAGACAGATTTTCAGCTGTGATTTATAGAGCATGAGACGACGGGGCCAGGCACTGTGCTAGGATCACGCACACCACTTTCTCAGATGTGTGTAAGTGAGGAAGCCCCTACAGGAGAGCATGCTCCAGTTTCCAAAGAATGTGCCAGCGAGCTCACATATGTCAGCCACTGCCTGTGTATAAAGAAAGCCTACACCTGCACGCAAACCCCACCTGTGAATTAAAATCAAAAAAGGTAAATTTTCGTTTGCTCATTTAAAAACCCTATATTTCGATGTAGACTCAAGCTTTTCCCTTAGCCTTGGGAAGATATGAGATAATGGTGACCTTGAAGATCATGCAACGCCTCACACAGTATCAATGACGAGAAGGTGCTTTTTAGGCACACTGCCATACACGTGGTCTCTGCATCAAAGCACCTGCCTCAACTTTTGAGAGGGGAGCAAAACACTGGCTTCTAATCAGTCATGTTGTAGACTGGCCAATAGACATTTGGGTGTATTCTCCTTTAGTCGAGCTGTTCTTGTTTGGATCTAAAATCAGAATAAAGCCTTCAACAAAACCAATAGAGCTACTGATTTGTCCAATGGTATCACTGATTAAAGTGAGTGTACATGTGTGCACACACATGCACACACACACACACACTCCATAAACAGAACTACTGAGGCAAGCACAGCCAAGCAAAGTATCCAGACAAGCCCAACTACTGAACAACTAATCCTGGGAAATCCTGTCCCATAAAACCATGCACCGCAATAGATTCTCAGTATAAAAAGCCTGGCAAATTCTCAGAAGGCCAAAAATAAATAAATAAATGGAAAACCTCCTGAGCCTTAAGGGTTAACCCAATTGCTTGCTTCCCCCCTCCAACCACCACCACCAAAAAAAATAAAATAAAATAAAAAAAGACATATAATTTCCTTTCATCGTAAAACAATGCATTTATTATTTTCTGTGTATCTGTCAAAGGGCATGGCTTTCTGAGTGGAAAACAAAACAGACCTCGGTCACATGTTTATTTGCTTCAGCGACTCCCTTCCCTTCTGATAAATAATCAAACATGCCATCCAGAGAAAACAAAACCAGCGAGCTGGGAAAGTTGATGGTCATCAAATAGACAGAGATACCCAGAAAAGCTGCCCACTGTTCCCACACAGAGTGTTCAGCCCCCACACCTACACTAACCTCTGAGTATACGCCTAGAGTCACTCTTTCCATGTTCCCTGCGATTACTCCTACTGTTAAACAAATTGTCCTGAAGGCCGTCACAAACATTTTTTTTTTCCTTACAAAGTAGCACAACTTCTGAACATTAAAAATGTCATCCTAGCTAAAGTAATACACATACCAACTTAGTTGTTTATTTAAAGGTTTCTTCCATTAGTAGCTTGGACAATGATACAACATAACATTTCTCTCTCTGTTCTAGCAGATGCTGTTTTAGACACCAACATTTAAGGGTATTTAGTCTGGGGACTAACACACAAAGTTGAGAGTAACAAGAATTCTCTTAAGATCAAAAGAGTTCATTTTCCATTTCCTGTCTATTCCATGACCAGTATATAGTTAAAAAAAATTAGCACCTGGCTTTACTAACGACACTAATGTTGGGGGACCAAAGATGAGTTGGGGGAGTTTAAGGGGAGGGGAGGGAGGCCAGAGGGATGACTGCAGATGGGAAAAGGCGGAAACTATCTTAAAAATGTCAAACCATGTGTTTAAAAAGTCATTTCAACAGAAAGGACTGAGAGAGCAGTTACCGGGCTCTTCCAGGCAGAGCGGAGGCTGCCCAAGTCTCAGGGCTTTCCCTGCCATACTAATTATCCACAATGGAAATTTTGAAAAGAGCCTTCCAACATCAAAGTTAACAACCATCGCGCAGAGTGAGGCAGGCTTTCTCTGTCCTCGAACAGCCCCCTCCGTTTAAACAATAGTCATATAAATGAGATAATGACCATGCGTGTTTCAGCAGTCTGACTTTTATTGGCATGAAATTGGTACAAATATTATCAAGACCGATCCACAAAGGATGACAATGTCACGATGCACACGGCAGAGGACAATTGTGTCGGCGCCGAACTGCAGAGCGGCACGAGCCCGCATTCTCCCACCACTTGTGATAACAGGAAGAAAAAGAAGGCAACGCGAAACAATGTCACAAGAAGCAGAGGTTCTCAGCCGCCCCGCAGCCCACCAAACTGTCCTGACAACACGCCGCCGCGGCTTTCTTTGCTGATTACACCCCAAGACACGTCTGAAAGGCACAGTGAATCAACTAGAAGTGAGCAGGAGCCAGAGAGCTCTCAAAGCTCCAAGCAGGAAAAAAGCCTTTGGCGGCGTGAGGAGGGTGGGGGTGGGGGGACAGAAGGCAGTAAATAAGTTGGATCATCTCATTTTGCCCTTCTGTGAATGTCTAAGCCAGAACAGAGCCCCAGTCTAAAAGTTTAACCCGGCAACCAAAAAAAAAAATGTTTCTTTTTTTTTTTTTTCCTCTGGGCACTTACAGAGAAAATGCAGAGTTTGACGGCGAGAGCTCGTACTGTCTGCCTTTGGATTTCCGTCTTCTTGCTGTAGATGGGTTCTGGCTGTTTCTGTGAAGCGGGGGTTGCAGAGTGGTAAAAAAGATGTTTGAATAAACAGGAAGTGCTGTGCGGCTGAAGCACACCCGAGGAGAAAACGCACTGGAACATTGCCCTTTGTAAGCAACCT
Organism: Oryctolagus cuniculus; assembly: GCF_051225735.1. NCBI lineage: Eukaryota > Metazoa > Chordata > Mammalia > Lagomorpha > Leporidae > Oryctolagus > Oryctolagus cuniculus. Next base: position 79,445,711 of record NC_142876.1, on the reverse strand, counting down.
CGGGGAGTTCTGCCTCCACAGTAGCTGGCTGCGCGCTCGCTCAATGACAAAGAAACCACAAGAATTCCTCAAGCCATTCTTCACTTTCAAAGTTGAAAGATCAGTTGGAGCTTGCAGGTAATGTTCAAAGTTGCAGTTAGCACTCGGAGAAATCTGTGAGCGCTTCACGTGCCGACATCACGCCCGGGCTGCAAGCAGCCACAGGGCGCGTGGAGTGGTGCCCTGGCTGGACCAAGCCCTGGCCACACGCAGCTCCTTCACGCACACAGAGACATGGCTACAGAGTTTTGGGAAACCTGCTCTTGAGATATTTTTGTGGTGACATTTACATAGGCAGGATGCTTTCAAAAAAAAAAAAAAAAGAAGAAGAAGAAGAAGAAGAAGAAAGGAAGAGAATTCAGATTTTTGCAGACTTCAGAGGGTTTTGTCACATTTATTTTTAAAGAACACGCTGTCCTGAATTCCAGGGATATGCCCTTGATCTTGCTTTCGCTGCATTTTCTTAACATTCTCCCTCTCTGTAATCAACCAAACTACCTGTTTATCTTGTCTACTTAAACACTCCTCAAGTCACCCAAAACTGATAATCAAAGTCCTGTCTTCTGTCACCTGAGGAACTTGACAGGTTCTGTAAGGAAAAGCAAACTGCTGAAGGCACAGCGAGTCAGCTTGAGAGAGGCTGAGCAGTTCAACAGCCATATTCAATAGAAAAAGGGAAAAAAAAAAAAAAAAAGAGGAGGAAGAACAGGATTCCTCCTGAAAACGCATTGCTCCTGTGGCAATACTCTTCTGCCATGAAAGCAAGTGATTTGTTATTTAGCGTGGAATGCTGGACTGTCTGTCATGCAGGTGCTAATACGCAGCTAAAATAACTCATTGGGAGCTGTCAGTGGGATGTTTACACAGACCCCAATCTTTTCTTCATAGAAGGAAATTTTTTACTGGAATTCATCTTCTTTTGATCTCACATTCAAAGCAACGGCAGCTTGATAGACATTCAAGTCTGAAAGCAAATCCAGACGCTGAAGATAAACCGCCAGAATATGACAGGCAGAAGCATGTAAAGCTTATAAAAATGAAGAGAACAGCATGTCGCCTGGGCATGACAATAGCAGAAATCAAGAGACATATTAGGTGGAACTGATCAGCCACAAAAACAGTTCAAAAGGCAGATCATAGACGCACTGGACGAGGCTAGGGGAGAAATGGGAATGATCAGGTTTACCGCCTGCCTCCCTACAGAGCCCTGCACAGCCTCTCCCCCTTTAGGAGGGGTGGAGTGTCCCATGCAAATGTCGCTCTGGATCTCAGCTGGTCCAGCACAGATTCAGCAAATGATTTCCTAGCAATCCGTGTTCAGGGGGCAGAGCAAGGAGCTTGGCATGTGTTAGCACCCTGTGCTCTGCCCTGTGATGCAGTCGCAGATGGCACACGGCCTGAGCACCCCGGACGAGCCCGCCCACGAGAGCCATCTCTCAACAGCACAGCTTAAGGAGTCAGTGCTGGGGCTGGGGAGCTCCACGCAGCCCAGTTCCCTAAAAGGACTTGAACACAAGTGCTCCAGCTCTGTCCCACACAGAGGTCAGTGTTCTCCCCTTGTGGCTTTTCAGCCAACTCGGGCACTTCTGTAAGGAGACTGCGGCAAGAACTTTCTCAGAGGTGCACGACTGTTATTATTACTGTTTACAGAAAAATCTCTTATTTTCATTAAAGGCGGCGCATTTAAGGAACAGGTAATTCTCTGAACGATGTTGCACTTTGAGTTGTTTGTTAACAAACACTGAACGTGAACAGGCAGCGTCAGGCTAGAGGACAACAGAATTCCACATTATAATTTAGCCCGCGGATATTCCTGATTGCAAACACCCTCTGGGACTGCAAAGCAGGATCTTCTTTTGCAGCGAGCTTGGATTTTTAAAATTAGCGCTCCCCCCTCCACCTTTTTTGCATAATAAACCAACAGTAAAATATGGATTTAAAAACCTAGGATCCAATTTAAAAAGCTGTAATCAGTTTAGGGTTTGCCTTGTGCAAACAAGATTCCTGCGTAACTAGGTTACAAATGTAAAAAACAAATCAAACAAACAAACAAAGCAGACCGTACCAGTGTCTAAGACTGCTTTTTTAAAAGTCACCTTCTGTCGTGCCTACACAGCTATTGGATGTGCTAAAGTTGGTAATTTTTCTTTAAACTGTACTAGTTCAATCTGCTAAAGTAACCACTGTTCTTCTGTAACCTTAAAAAAAAATCCAACATAGTTGCTTTCAACACTTACTCCAAAAATCTCCCACAGAATATTCCATGTTGCTGTGATCATTACATTCACCCAAAACAGGGAGGTTTACCATGAAAAGAGACATGCAAATTCCCTTCTATGGTATAAAATATATTCTTTCTCTACACAGACTGCTGCCACCACCACTCTGATACAAGAAGCGACACTCCATTTCTCATGGTCATTAAAAGTCTTTTTTTTTTTTCCTAATCCACCACGTATAAAGACCTTCATTAGTATAATTAAATGACTGTTGGATTTTCTTGATATAAACAACTTTTGATATGTCATTTAAAAACCTCATAATAACATCATTAAAGAGCTACCATTTTTAAAAGAGAAATTGTCTGCTCAGGGCCACGGAATAGTGGCCATGCTGCAGGCCTCTCCCTCACTCTCCCTTTCAGGCTCACCCTGGACTTGAATGTCACCATAGACCTTGGATCCTGCAATGTGAAATGGCTTCACGCTAATTGCTCTAATTGCTTGAAGATGTGCAGGCAGGTGAAACCTGATCCCCGTGGCCATTGTAGAGACCAAGAACAACACTGGAATGTTTACACAGTGGTTTGATTTTAATAGACAGAAGGGCTGAGTTTAAGACAGCAAAAACACAGCTAATAGGTGACCTCTTAATGTAGTCCTTAAAAAAAAAAGACACAACAAAATACAATTTCATGTTCTGAAAGGCAGTGTCCTAAATACCAAGGTTATTTGCTTGACTCTTAGCATGAATACATGTTCCATTACACCTGACACTTATGCCTGAAACTCTACCCCAAATACGCTTTTTTTTTTTTTACTTTAAAACAAAAAAGCACTTTATATGTCAGTCACCTTACAAACAGATATGACTCGATGATATTTCCAAATAAGTGCATTCAGTTACATTTTCAATTGACCACTTTTCACTTTGGCGATATTCCTTGTCCCTCAAATGGAAGACTGTGTCTCCTTGTTTATTCCTTTGTTTCTTCTGTCTCACCACCCCACCCTATTGACTTACTGCCTGATCCTTGCAGACCCCTTGACTGCTGCTAAAGGTGGGTCCCAACGCTGTCCTCTGGTCTTTGGATGAGTGTGCCTCCTGTCGGTGTCTCTTTCCTCTGTGCTGTGTGCAACTGCAGTCCCCTTCTCACCTGGGGGGCTGAGTGGCGGAGGGAGTGGCTGAAACAGCTCTTCCTTGGATATCAGTAATTTTCGGGTTCCTGTAGGTTTGATGGCAGCCGCCCCAGGCCCTCTCTTCCCCCGGGGAACACAGGTAACCAGTGTGGATGGGCAATTCCTGATAGTAAAGGCAAGATGAAAATACAACAGCTCCTACATGAGGCCACTAGCAGAAGGGAACTCGATAGGTTAGGGACTCACGCACGTGTGTATGTGTGTGTGTGTGTACAAAAACTTGAGATCACGTAAAATGGAACTAAAATGCTTATTTTAATACAAAAATATTAAATGCATGCATAGTTTTGTTCATATTAAGTCATTTCCATGAACTTTTTGAAGACTTCTCATATGTCTACAAATTGCGTACTTCCTGTCTAGCACTGGTTGGTTCAGATCCTATTGTGAATGTGTAAGATGGTACTTCAGAAAGTTCAAGGAAAACAGACTTAAAAATAAGTTTATTCTGCGAACAAGAGTTAGAAATTACATAGACACTAGTGTGTGTGACACAGGATGTTTCATACATAGCCAAGAAACACCATTACAGAAGGAAAAAAAGGGTCACAAAACAGTGAGATCATTTTAAGGTTAAGGTGGGCAATTTGAAGCAATGCTTTGACCCTGCGAATGAGAACAGAGGAGCAGGCAATACCCCATACAGCAGGGAGCGCTGTCTAATTGCTCCTCTGTTGGATTCTGTTGTATATTAATGTCCAATGACAAAACACAAAACGCACAGAAAGGGAGAAAAAGGTCCTTTTAAAGCTATGAAACATGTGTCATCATACACGCTAAGTAATAAGTTTAGGAGCTTCTTTGCCCGGACTACTTGTCCCCAAACACTGAAGGACAACAACAACAAAAAGAAACAAAAATAACTGCAGAGAACACCCCTTCCAATCACAGCCACCTCACACGCATGTATAGACACTCATACCTTTTCCTAACTGTTACAACCTCCTATTAAGAAGTAATGCCCACCCCCCACCTCCCAACCCCTGGCCCAGGGGAGGAGGGGGAAGGAAGGGGGAAAAGCACCCATTTAAAGATTAAGTATAAACGAGTGAGTTCCAAGCCAGCAAGAGGAACAGGAGGGAAAAAGTAAACAGGCCCCCACCCCCTAACCTCAAAATAGTTCCCCTTTGAAAGCTCTAAGCAGTGAGTGCCTGGTACCAAGGGCTGCCCTGTTCACTAAAGGGTCAGCAAAGCTATGCTAAACTGACAGGTTCAGTTTACGGCAGGCCAGAACTTTGTTTGGATATACTGGCCTTGCTCACCGCCAGCTTAGCAACAGATGGCTAGAAAACTTTCATTATGTTGCACAGGACTGAACTGCAAACAATCCAGAAAACTGTGAAAAGTTTAACTCCCTCTCAACCAACGTGCCAAACCAGGGCCTGCTTGGAGCCGGTGGACCAGTGAGGGCCAGGGGGGCCGGCGGAAGGGATGGTGAAAACATAACTGCCCAAGCAAGCGGAGTCAGGGCACTCTTCCGGCTCTGAGCCGCTCTGAGCCGGCAGCGACCCACCCAAGTCTCTCCTTTAACTGTTGGAAGGCCAGACCTTATAAGGAGTTGTATCGGCTGGGCCTTATTTTATTTTCCCAAAATGTGCCGTCAGACTTCTCCCAGAGACAGAGGACTTCTCCCAAACCCCAAGCTCCCTTGCTTCCTGGCCTTCTCCAGGAGGCTGGGAGGAGCTGGCCAAATAGTCTCGCCCTAATGCCTAAATTGAAATGTGATTTATCCAAATTTGTATATGATTTAAATATTCATTAAATCGATTCAATCGCCAGGACCCTAATATCTCCTTATGCTCTGAGACAGGTTATAAATGCACCTTCAAAGGTTTAATTCAATTGGCAATCTGAGAGGTCTTATCGCCGGAAATGTGTTATTTTCATATTATTCAAGAAATGAACAAATGTGTTTTCCACAAATGTCTTTTAGAAGCTACCCTTTCCTGTTATTGAAAGAAAATTGTGTTTATTACTCCTTTAGCATAGTGTAAACTCATAAACGTCAACAGAGAGTACAAGGAAAACTGTCAACTAAATATTGTTTCCTCCATGAGCTGTTCTTCCAAGTCAATTACGCCTTTCAACTTCTGGGGCATTGTATGATAAACTGGCAGTAAAAATCATTCACATTAATATACCATGGTGCCTTGCCTGCAAAAGGTAATTAAAGAAGTAAATGACTCATAAGAATAGACATATTAGCTGCAAAATGAAAGGCAACTGAGCTGCCACATAAAAATATGTACCATTAAGATACTGCATTTTCATATTCCTGTAATCAGCTCCAGTAGACTAATGCTTATTTAATCCAGTTCTGTGCTAAGTCCATCAACAACTGTTTTTTGCTGTTTTCTCCTTGACTGAACATTATGAGAGCAGGTTTGGAATAAATACTGCAATGAGATTTTTGCATACTCAATTGAAGAACAGGTTTTTACATTTTAAAATCTATTTTTCTTTCTCTGAAAAATACAACATAAAAGAGATTACTAGTGGAAATATTTTTTATACACACACACACACACACACACACACGCACGGCTAGCTAGACATGTATCTCTAAATGGCAGAATGTTTCAGGGAAACAGTATTTGTTTCCAGACCCACCATTTCTGACCGGCACCACTATCAGCAGAAGGGTGTCATGTCTCTGTCTGCCAGCCCCTGGCTTCCTTTGGAAGCACTGCCTTTGGTTAATAATGTCTTTCATTAGCATTAGCAGGATGAGGGCAGTTTATCCTTTAGCAGCCGTGGAAAGAGAAGGCAAGCAAAGAGGAGGGGGCTGGCAGGTGGGGTGGTGGGCGAGCCTGGGTCCTCGGCCTTCCAGAGCTGGCTGCCTCACTGGAGAGGTCCTTCCCCGAGAGAAGCCAACCGACGCTCACGTTAGCTGCCTTGCTTTCCAACCTCTGGCTCTACACAGATGGCTCTGCTCTGCTCTTTCCAGTCCTTTATTTCCCCACGTCCTCCTGGCCCAGCCAAGCCACCAGGAGCAACCGTCGCCCACAGGGGCAGGAGAGGTTTCTACGCAAAGGCTCTGCTTCTGGAACCTCCACCTTAACCAGCGTGAGCGGCGCTGTTAGCATTTCTGGACACAGTGGATGCATGAAATTTCCTGAAGGCTGGAGAAATGCCTGTTCTTGCTGTGGGAACCAAGGCTCTTTGTTGATAACTGAGGTGGCCTAATGCTTTTGCCAATCCACTCTGGGAGTTTTAGCTTGCGGAAACTTGCTACAGCTGATGCCGAATGCCAGCATTGAGACTCAGCCTGGAAAACACGGGGGTATCTCTCCTCTAAGACTTCTGCCAGTGACTCTCCGGCTTGCAATGACTGCAGCTGGGTGATGTCCACTAACTTCAATATATTTTTTAAAGATTTATTTATTTATTTACTTGGAAGGCAGTTACAAAGAGAGAGAGAGACAGAGAGAGACAGAGAGACAGAGATCTTCCACCTGCTGGTTCCCTCCCCAAATGGTCACAAAGGCTGGGGCTGGGGGGCCAAAGCCAGGAGCTAGGTGCTTCTTCCAGATCTCCCACATGGGTGCAGGGAAGGGAGCAATCACTTGGGCCATCTTCCACTGCTTTTCCCAGATGCATTAGCGGGGAGCTGGATAGTAAGCAGAGACTCAAACTGGCACCCATATAGGATACCAGCATTGCAGGTGGCGGCTTTACCTGTGACACCACAACACTGGCCCCTAATAATTAAAAAAAAAACAACAACAACAACAACAAAAAAAACAAGTCTCTGCCCTGTTGTCTGTAGGATCATGAGCTTTCAACAATGGCAGAGTTCTAGATTTCTAGAGGAGAGGCTCCCCACCCCCCATGAGTATGGAAATCTCTTTGGCTTTAAAACTGATGCACAGCCAGCAGGACAATTCGAGATGTGAGGAGGGGGTGACGGGGCCCCTCAGCGAGAACCTTGAGAGCCACTCGGGTTTACGCCGGGTGTCTCCTTGTGCTGTACTGTCGCCTCAATGTTTGAGCGACACCACTCGGAACCGCCACGGATGAGCTCTGGTCCTTTTTTCTAATTAAGGAACAAAGGTTCCTGTGTGCACAGAATGGTGACGCTGTCTGGAGAGCACACGTGGAGAGATGTGAATGCTTCTAATTGCCTCAAAATGGGACTCTTAATATTTGGGAACATAATGGGATCGGGAAATAAGAGCAGTTCCAACATCCTTTACAAATAAGCCTTTGCAAAATATTGTTAGCTGTTAATAATACATCATTATCAAAAATGGAAAGTTATGAATACGATGCATGTAACCTTTGTATTCACGTGAATTAACCTATATGTACGAACACAATGATACATGAATTAGTTTTTAAAAATACATTACAAAAATAAAAGGCCCTGCTCTGGAACAGAGAGGCAAGAAGGCAGCTCCTCTGAGCCTGATATTCCTCAGACCTTAGCAGATTGGGATTCAAACGTGTAATTAGGAAAGATAACCCCCAGTTTTCACAGTCATCAGGGGCTGTGGGAAACAGGACGCTCTCTCTCCAAAGTGTTACAAATACACCACACTCCTAAATAACCCGCGACGCTCGGGAAGTAGACTCGGGACCAAGGGCAAAGCCGCTATGCAGTGAGGGAACAGTAAATGACAGACTGGCGTTCAAGTCCATTAGCTGCTATGTGAGAGGAGCACATTCACTAGCACGCGACCTGTGAAAAATCTTAGATCTCTTTAAATCTTTGAATTGGATTACTGCATTAATTCTTAAGAACTGCAATCCTTCAACCAAGTCAAATTACCCTCATTAACAGTGGAAAAACTGCCTCTGCAATAAGTAAAAAAAAAAAAAAAAAGATATTTATTACCTATAATCACTTTCACATACTTCACCTAGAAATAGGGTGAACTGACGCCACCGACTCTGCAAATGGCATTCTGGTTTTGCATATTAATTTGGGCTAAAATAAAAATAAAATGAAAGCATCTGCAGACTGTTTCAGGCATTCTTCCCATCTGCAGATACTTCCTTCTTTCCTTTTTTTTTTTTTTTTTTTTGACAAAGAGCAAATAGTTCCATTTCACAGGAAAGGAAACTGAGGCCCTCATGGAGAGATTCAGCCTGGTGTCTAAGCTCTCCCAGCTAATGAGGGACAAAGCAGTCCCCTTGGGTCCTCCATTCTGGGCACGTGCTGCTCTGCGGGAATTAAATCAGAAACAGACACTCACATGGCCACTGTAATGCCACACAGTGACTTCTCTGAATCTCACTCCATGAATTAACAGGCAGGCAAAGCCTAACAATAAGACCACAGAAGCTCTGTCAATTCTATCATCACATTCACTATTGCTGTTCCACCTGCCTTGAGAATTCACTGAATATGTTGTTTTGAAGGTATTTTTAAAAAAGATTTATTTATTTGAAAGTCAGAGTTACAGAGAGAGGGGAGAGAGGGGAGAGAGGGGAGAGAGGGGAGAGAGGGGAGAGAGGGGAGAGAGGGAGAGAGAAATCTTTCATCTGCTGGTTCACTCCCTAGATGACCACAATAGCTGGGGTTGGGCCAGGCCAGAGCCAGGAGCCAGGAGCCAGGAGCCAGGAGCCTCATCCAGGTCTCCCACGTGAGTGCTAGGGGTCCAAACACCAGGGCCATCTTCTGCTGCTTTTCCCAGGCCACCAGCAGGGAGCTGGATCAGAAGTGCAGCAGCTGGGACTTGAACTGGCACTGATATAGCACGCCGGCATCGCAGCCAGGGGCTTTACCTGCTAAGCCATAATCACGGACCCTGGATGGATTTTTTTAACAACACTGAAATGTGACTCGATCTATTCTGCTGGTATTGCTCCCTAAAATGGTCTCATCTGAAAAGTGGTAACAACTTGGAACAACTTGGTAACAACTCTGGAACAATTTTGGGGACTTTCTGGAAATGAGTTCTTCAAAGCGCCATGGCCAGCAGCTCCAGGCCCCAATGCACGCTACAGCTTGGGTTCTGCTGCTCCGTAGTGTAAAGGTCAGCAGAGGGATGACTTCATCACCCCAGCGAAGAGGAGATGGGGTTGGGCAGAGGCAAGCTAATCTGTGTTTACTGAAACTCTGTCATGTATCAATGAATGGGTAAAGGCGAGCAGACAAGTGGCTCTCCAGACTTGATGTGAACCACTCTTTATTTTAAAGAAAAAGATTTTTTTAGCTTCCTGCTAATGCAGACCTTGGGAGGCAGCAGCGAGGACTCAAGTAATTGGATCCCTGCCACTCACATGGGGATACCTGGATTTAGTTTCCAGTGCCAAACCACTGCAGGCATTTTGGGAGTGAGCCAGTAGATGGGAACTTTCTCTCAGTCTCTCTCTCTCTCAAAAAACACATTAATTTTTTTTTTTTTTAAATGAGAAGTTATGCTCAGTGTAGTTGTAGGTGAAATGTATATATTTCTTTTTCTTTTTTTTGGATAGGCAGAGTGGACAGTGAGAGAGACAGAGAGAAAGGTCTTCCTTTTGCCGTTGGTTCACCCTCCAATGACCGCCGCAGCCGGTGAGCTGTGGCCGGCGCAGATCTGATGGCAGGAGCCAGGTGCTTCTCCTGGTCTCCCATGGGGTGCAGGGCCCAAGCACTTGGGCAATCCTCCACTGCACTCCTGGGCCACAGCAGAGAGCTGGCCTGGAAGAGGGGCAACCGGAACAGAATCCGGCGCCCCGACCAGGACTAGAACCTGGTGTGCCGGCACTGCAAGGAGGAGGATTAGTCTATTGAGCCACAGCGCCAGCTGAAATGTATATATTTCAACCTAAAGACTGAAAACCAGGCAATCTTATTTAATATATGCTGATAAAAGTTAATTAAGTGGAATATCATCTGTGATGATTCTATAATCTACTGCAACTTTAAAAAAAAAAAAAACTTCCAAAATCTATCTGTTGAGATAGCATGTCAATTTCACGCCAGATTTGTAGAGTCATGGTTAAAAGAATGGAGTCTAATAATGAAGGCAGTGCTTAGCAGTCTTGGTGTGTTGGGTACAGGCATTCACCCTCCTGTCCTTCCAATGTGGGAACTGTAGACCCATTCTACACAGGAGATCACGGTGGGTGACTACCAGCATGCGCCAACGTCAAACAGCTTCTAGGGAGGTCTTTAATGAGCAGTGCTTGGAAGTAAAGCTGAAACTTAGGAGAAAATCAGACAGAGGAGCTTGTTCAAATAGGGCTGGGAGGAAGGGAGATCTCTTTATTCGAGCATAAAAAATTGGCCACAGAGGGCAGGTGTTCAGCCTGGCAGTTGAGACACCCATGCCTTACATCAGAGAGCCCGAGTTCGATTTCTGGCTCTAGCTTTTGACTCCAGCTTCCTCTTAATGCAGACGCTGTGATGGCTCAAGTAACGGGGTTCCTGTCACTCACACAGAAGACTTTGATTGGCCCAGGCCCAACCCCTGCTGTTGCAGGCATCTGGGAGGGTGAACCAGTGGATGACAGCTCTGCCTCTCAAATAAATGAATTTTTAAATTTATCTATTTAAAATGATCCAGCCATTAGCTGACCTGTGTCACCCAACTGCTACCCGTGTTTGGAGGCAATACGGAAAATGTTCCTTTCTGGCTCTATCTTTGAAGAGTTTCTGTAAATCCTTGCTTTCCAAACAACGCTTTCGCAGTGACTCCATGATAACTTTGGTTTCTCTACTCCAGAACCCTTTCGAAACAAATGTTCGAGTTAACCATTCCGCTGACACCAGAGACATGTACCTTCGGTTTGCACATAAATAAAACACGTCATTTCTGGTGTCTGCTTCATTCTGAGTATGAGGAGAAATAAGACAGGCCTGGTCCTTCCCTTCCCTTCCCTTCCCAACACCACATCTAGTAGGAGACGGGGTGAAGACACCAGCAAATCCAGAAATAATCAGACAGCCACTGGACAGGAAGCATCAGGAGCCTTAATGAAAGACCAACCTCAGGGGCCAGCATGAGACATAGTCGGTTAAGCCTCTGCTTGTGGCACCAGCATCCCACATGGGCACTGGTTCAAGTCCTGGCTGCCCCACTTCTGATCCAGCTCCCTGCTGGTAGCCTAGGAAAGTAGTGGAGGATGGCCCAAGTCCTTGGGCCCCTGCATCCTTGTGGGGGGCCTTGAAGAAGCTCCTGGCTTCACATCAGGCCAGCTCTGGCTATTTTGGCCATCCAGGGAGTGAACCAGCAGATGGCAGACCTCTCTCTCCCCTCCTTTCTCTCTCTGTGACTCTGCCTCTCAAATAAATACACAAATCTTTAAAAAAAGAACAACTTCACCAATTTCTTGTTTTTAACCTATCCTAGATAAGTCCATCAAGGAATTCATCCACAAAGGGGTGCTATTTAAGATGAAACCACCAAGTAGAGAGGTAAGTAAACAGCCCTGGGGCAAAGGTTCAAGGACATGGAGGTTCAAGGCAGGGAAGAAATCCCCCTAATGAACCACGAGGGCCTGCGGTGTGACGCAGCAGCTTAAACTACTGCTTGGAATGCCGCTGGCATCCCTTATTGGTGTGCAAGTTCAAGTCCTGGCTGCTCTGCTTCTGATCCAGCTCCCAGCTGGGAAAGCAGCAGAAGATGGCTCAAGTACTTAGGTACCTGCCACCCATGTAGGAGACCTATTTGGAATTCTGGGCTCTTGATTTTGGCCTAGATGAGCCCAGGGCCACTGTAGCCATTTGGGGATTAAACAAGTAGATGGAAAAATCTATCTCTTCCTTTCAAATAAATAAATAAGCAAATAAATCTTCTTTAAAAAAGAAACACTGAACCCACTGAAAAGTTAGTGACACATCATGGTATTGTTTGATACTATGTTTACTTCATTCTTCTTCAGTCCTTTTAAGGAAACAGAAGTACACAGATTACAAACATGCTTTTAATCAAATGAGGTAACAAGTTCAAAATGTGTCATGTTGGCAAACAGAAAAGTCTGAAAACACAGGTGAACTTAGGTAATTCCTATGGAAAAGTCAATACCTTGGAGTTGGACCTTGCTCCCACCTTTACCTTTTTTCAACGTTGTCACGCTCTGTGGCAGGTGGAATTCTAGCACGACCCCCACCCGCATACTGATGCTTGGTATATGCGTCACTACCCAGATGCTTACCCAGGTGTTAATGGGAAGGGATTCTGCAGTTGTAATCAGGCCCCCAGTCAGCTGACCTTAAGACAGGGGCCCGATAGAATCAAACCAACCCTTTAAAGATCTGAGACGGAGAAAGTCACAGATTCCAAGAAGGAGAAAGAAACGATGTTCCAACCCCGGCTGCCAACGCAGGAGGCCATCTGGGGAGAAACGTGAGCAGCCTCTAGGGGCTGAGCACATCCTCAGGGTGACAGCTGGCAAAGGAATGTGGATCTCAGTCCTACAACCGCAAGGAAGTGAATTCTGCAAGGACCTGAGTGAGCTTCAGAGCAGGTTCTTCCCCAGGGCCTCCAGACAAGAACTCAGACCAGCTAACACCTTGACTTCAGCGTTCTGATTCTCTGCGCCAAGAACCAGTCCACTGCCCCTGAACTTCTGACTGCAGAACTGTGGTGGAGCTGCAGGGTTTGTTACCCATGTCATGAAGCAATGGGAAAATAATACATATAGGAAAAAAAGGACTCGTGTTGCCTGCCTGTAAGATAGATGCAAGTATTCCTGTTACTCAGTCAGTAAGAACTCAAATGGGAGGGAAGAGAGAGAAAGAGGAGGAGGAAGAGAAGGCAAGGAAAACCGCAGGGCAGGGCCAAGTCTGCATTCCAGGCCCCATTGGCCAGCACACAGTGGCCCCTAGAGCAAGTCAATCACTCCTACCCTCCAGGCTTCACTCATACCTGTATACACTACCCAACCACTTGTCACCTAATGCTTACGGGCAGTATCACAGTGCTTTGTGTTCAAGTGACCCTCGCTTTACTTAATGAGAGCCCCAGCACAAGAATAGTGATGCTGACAATTCAGATACGAAAGAGAGGCTAGAAAGTGGGTCCTTTAAATGAAAGGCGAAAGTACAGCAAGTTATTTTGAGATCGAGAGCATGTTCATGTACCTTTTATTACAGTACATCACTATAAATGTTGTTTTCATTAGTAGTTATTCTCGCGCATCTCTTATTGCCTAATTGATAAAGTAAACTACCGCGGCTGTGTACCTAAAGAAGAACAGTATATACAGGGTTTGGTACTTGCTTTCAAGCACGCTCTGGAGGTCGTGGAATGTATCCTGTGTGTGGATCTGGGGGAGGGAGACCTACTGTATACAAGGTTTTTTTTTTAAGGAGTTATTTTCATCTATTTAAAAGGTAGAGAACAAAGATGAAGAAAGAGAGAGAGAGAAAGAGAGAGAGAGAGCGAAAGAGAGAGAGAGAAGTTCCATCCACATGCTGGTTCCCTCCCCAAATGCCTGCAGTAGCTAAAGCTGAGCCAGGCTAAAGCCAAGACCCTGGAACTCAATCCAGGTCTCCCATGTGGGTGGAAAGGATCCAAGTACTTGAGCCATCACCTCCTGCCTCTCAGGATGCATTAGAAGGAAGCTAGATCAGGAATGCAGAGTGGCCAGAACTTGGACTGGCATTCCATTGTGAGTTACAGGCATCCCAAATGTCGGCTTAATCTGCTGCACCACCACCCCCGCCCACATAGAGGTCTTAAAATCTTAGTTCACTGCTTTCTAACAAGCAGCTCAAGCAAAATCCCCAAAGAGGATTCCCCTGCTGAAGAAGCATGAGGGCAAAGGCAGAAATCTCACCAAGAGACAGAGCAGCCAAAGAAGGAAAAATACAACTGTAGTTACTTCCTCTCTATCAGCGTTGCACAGCGAGCCCGAATCAGCGCTCCCCAAGGTTACAACCTGGTGCACCAGGCATCCTGAAAGGGGCAGGAAATGCGTAGCCTTGTGTGATCAGAGGCAGCGTTCTTTGGGCATGTGACAGAGAACACACCTGAACTGTGAAGGGTGCATCTCAGTGGCCAGGAGAGACGGGTGGGTGGCCCAGGGGCTGAGCAAGCGAATGAGTATGTCCAGGGAGACATTCCAAAGGGGCTGTGAGTGTTCAGGACCTGACCGGAGGGGCAAGGTGCTGGGAGAGAGAAACCGCAGGGGAGACTTCAGGCCTTGTAGATCCCAGGCACAAGGTGAGACTCTCGCACGTTGATTTTCCAGGTACAGATTCATAGCATCCCCGGCACGGGCAGGATGAGAAACAGCTCCACCACCCCAACCTGTGCCCATCACAGGACACAACCCCATGCACTCGAATCCTTGGCAACCTCCCATGTGTGTCTCTATGCTACAGGAGGGAATTCCAAAAATTCAAAGACAATGGAACTGACATATAAGTTTAGGGAGCATTTAGCCTAGGTGTTAAAAGATACTCTATGTCCTAATACGTATGTGTGCTTGGGCTGCAGTCCCACCTCCAGCTCTTGATTCCAGCTTCATGCTAATGCAGACCCGGGGAGGGAGTGGTCATGATTCAAGTAGTTGAGTCCCTGCCACCCACATGGGAAACCTGGACAGAGTTCCCCAGCTCCCCAGGTGCTGCAGGCATTTGGGGAGTGAACCAGTGGGTGGAAGCTCTGTCTTTCATCCTAATAATAAATTAAAACAATTTTTCAAAATAATCTTATTTTGGCATAAAACCTCTTCTATCTATGCAAACCCAAGGTCTTCAAAAAGTTCACAGAAAATGTGTAACTTTTATGTTAGTCATTTTAATAAGCGTATGATGGTATCTTATCTGATTCTCCTGCTTTCCTGTGCACCAGGATGTCAGTTTGCATTTCCCTGATGTCTAGCAATGTTTATCTTTGAATGTACTGACTTGCCTTCCAGATACTTTCTTTGGTGGAATTTCTGGTCCAGCCTTTTGCTCAGAAAAGGTGTTTTTGGTGTTTTGTGTGTGTGTGTGTGTGTGTGTGTGTGTGTGTTTCACTGTAGACTTTCAAGCATTTTTTGGTACAAGAATTAAGCATTTTATTTCATAACATCAAAGAAGCACCTTCAATACTAATTGAAAAATTGAGATTGGTTCTCTTTATGTTAATAAAAAGACTGAAAAAAATTGAGGCCTACACTGAAATATTTCTGAAAAACACTGTTCAAAACACTAATTCTCTCTAACAGACATAAGTTTGATGATCCATGGCAGGATGCTGCCATTAGGCTTCACCTTTAACACTCTGGACTTCGTGGTATCTTTTTAATGTTCTCTATCACCCATCGGAAGAACTGAATTCCAGTTCCAGCTAGATCTCACTGTGGCAGGTCTTAGGGGCTCTCGTGCTAATTCGTAGTGATGGAGTAGACCCACCGACCAAGTAACTAACAACCTCCTTCATGCAGTCAACAGGTGCACCCGGGCTACACGTGGTCACCCTACGATATAACGAGTGCCTAAGTTCACTAAGGCTTGCAAGCCTCAAGGTTTTCAAAACTGGCCCTGACCTACCCCTATAATGAGAATCTTGGATTTCCTGCATTTTGATTAAGCAAAAAAAGTTCTGTCCCAACTATCATTTTAGTGTACAAGACAAACGCTTACTTCCACTTAAGGAAGCTGCTCCCTAGATGTTAAAAAAGAGAGAGAGAGAGAGAGAGAGAGAACAGCTCAAGCATTCTTTAGATAATCAACACACAACTCCTTTTTGGTGATGCGACTGAAACATATTTGCTTCTAGTCAGTGGCATATGTTTGCAGTTCAGAAAGTTCTCTCCTATGAAGTTAGGGAAGAAAGGCAGAAAGAATATTAGGATGGCAACAATGCACTAAGAAACAAAATACATGAGCCAGAAGCAGCCGTGAGCAGGCCCACACAGGAGGAAGGCCCGGCACTGGCACGGTACGCGAGCTAGGGTGCAACAGTCCCTTCGGGTGACGCTGCTAATGCTGTGACTAACGAGGCCATGCAGAGGTGATGTCTTCCCGTCCTCTGTTTCCAGTGCTGCTGAACCATTCCAGGTAATAAATCAAAGGCGCCAGGGTGGCTATTTGTATGGCGAGATAAGGGAAATTAATTTCAATGCCCAAACATGCACCTCCTTCTATTAAAAAAATGACTTAGCAACACCAGTCCTTTTCACGGGGATGTCTTGGGAAACCACACCAGCAGGGCCAGGTCGCCCTCTGAATTGTCAAGGGAGATGCCGCGCTCTTGAGATCAGAAAATCAAGGAGAGTTAGCACCGGCAAAATGCAGAGCAAATGAATAAATAAAATGTTGATGAAGCCAAACATCTTCATGGAAAGGGTGGTATTAACACACTGCCTGAAGCCACGTTTTTTCAAACCTTCAAAAAGAAAACCCTCGCGATGATTTAAAAACTATTCCCACTGTCTCGTTTTCATCAAAATTCAGAGTTTAAAATGTATAAAAATGACAAGACCAGGGCTTTGGACAAGAGCATGGCAAACAACAGTGAGGGTTCCAGGAGAGGCCGCAGCCGGCGCACAGGGCTGAGGCACTGGCTGGAGTACGGAGTGAAGAGAAAGTTCGAGAAAAGCCCGCGACGCCTCCGCGGCCCTTGGGGGGCTCTGCCACCTTCCCCGCGTGCTGCGCTGTGTGGGAACAATGCAAAGCCATCCATCACGGCGAGCACGGCACTGCTCTATCTGCCGGCGCCAACCCAGCCAGGTCGCCACCGTCCAGTTTTCTTTTGAACAGACCCCATACGGAGGCACTGTCTGCTCCGGGTTTAACTAGCATTTAATCCGGACGCCCGAACCGCCTGGCATAGCGGCCGCAGCAGCTGTGCCTTACCGCTCAGTAGGAAAAGTCTTAGTGAGCCGGTGGCCACTTTGTGGGTCTGAGCTACCTGAGCACCTTTCACCTCTGAAACTCTCTGTACTTCCTGCCCCGCTCTCCGCCTCGCCCCAGGCTCTTCGGTGCACAGCAGCCAAAGGGCCCTTTCAAAACGCACCCCAGACCGTGCCGCTGCGAGAAAGACTCCCCCTGCACCTGCAATAGGCCCAACGCAAAGGCAGTGGCTCAGCCCACCTTGCTCGCTGCCTTCTTCTCTGTCACCCTGCTTGCCGGCCAGCTTTGCAGCCCCCTTCCACGGCAGGGCTGCCCCTCGGCTGTGAACGCCTTTCCTTCCACGTGGCCACAGCTGGCCACCAGGAAGCCTCAGCTCAAGTCTTCACACCTTGGAGGTAACACCCCAACCAGTGTGCTTCACCATCCTCTCGGCCATTCCATCGCCTAGAAACTTCGCATCACGCTTCTTGAGTGACGTGCTTGTGTGACGATGTCTCTCTCCGCGAGGCTGAGACTTCTTCGACACCAGGAACACCTGCTGCTCTTACCCATCTCTGTCTGCAATACTGGCTGAATCAATGCGCTGGTTAAACTAACGAGTGAACGGACAGACGACTGTGTCAAGGCAGTGAGGCTCGCCTGAGACCTTAGCCTCATCTGCATTCACTTGAAAAATGTTTTTTAAAAGAAAAATGAAGTATTTTTGTCACCGCAGAAGAAGGAATGAATTTCTGTACAGAATTTTTAAAATTCAAGAACCATAAACAATTGCTGAAGAAAACCATGTTAAAATTGAATATGGATACTATACTATAGAAAAAGCAAAAGATCACTGAAACCCTGGAAATATTTGCATATCAGAGCCCAGAAATAAGATCTACTTTTTATGGTACATAAAAATCTGTCACGAATAAACAAGGGAATAAATAAAAATCCAATGGAAAATTAGGATGAGAATTCAGATGTCTCAGTTTTTACAAAGCTACCCTCTCTCTCTCTTAGGGAAAGTTTGCATTGATTTATTTTCCCATTTATTTCTTAACCATATACCCAAGAATAAGCATAAGACCTTGAACAACAGAGAAAAACAGATGTAGGCCAAAACAAGTTAGATGCAGCATTGTCTTCCTTTTAAAAAACTGTTTATCTTCATCTATTTGAAAGGCAGAGCAACAGAAAGAGGTGGAGAGAGAGAGAGAGAGAACAAACGATATCTTCCATCCACTGATTCACTCTCAAATGTCCACAATGGCCAGGGATGGGCCAGGCCCAAGCCACGAATCAAGAATTCCATTTGGGCCTCCTGCGTGGACGGCAGGGGCCCGAGCATTTCAGGCGTCTTTTACTGCCTTCTAGGATACATCAGCAGGAAACGTGATCAGAAGCAGAGGAGCCAGGCCTTGGACTGGTACTCAGAAACGGGACGTAAGCCCCCAAGCGTCGGCTTAACCCACAGCGCCACAATACCTGCTCCTGATACACACTCACTGCTTATCTGATCACAAGCAACAGCATCAGTTTTTTCATCTGTTAAATGAGAACAGTTACACTACTGACCTCAATTTACAAAGATCTGCTGAGAATATATGGAGAGCATGGGATGTGCTTAAATCTCCTTCTACCTTTTATGATTACACCAGGCATTGGCGAGGTCACCAAGCCTACAGCAAAGAGGAGTCCTGCTCTTGCCATCTAGCGAGAAGGCAGACACAGCCGAAGCCAAAGCAGAAGCAGCACACGTGACAGGCGGAGGTGGCCTACCCACAGAATGAGGAGCGGAGACAAACTGCTCTGAGAGAGAGGTCAAAAGAAGCTAAGATCATTTCCAGTTCAGAATGTCAGAGATTTCCTAGAGGAACACATGGGTTCCTCTAAACCAGACCTCGAAAGGTATAAACGATGTGGATCTGTCTCCAATAACCTGCTTATACCGCTAGCCAACGATCGTTGCCCAACAATTACCCAACCCGGTTCTGCGTCAGGCACTAGAAGATCAGAACAAAGCCTCCAGCCCTGGGCAGTTCATCGTTTACTAGGAACCTATTGTATCCAATTGTCCCCTCAATATCGGACACCCGCGGATAGCTAAATTGAGCAACAAATACACCACTTAGGATAACTTAGAAATACCTGTTATGTCACTGAAGTGTTTGCAGAGCTGAAACCCTGGGGCTTAATGGGTTAAAACAAAAATAAACTGAAAATGCTAGAGGAGGGTTCCCTACCAGTTTGGGCTGCAGGAGACAACCTGCAGTGAGAAAGTAACAGGCAGCGCTGGCATCGGGGGAGAAGTTAATCATGGCTGCGTAGTAGGTTATGCTTTGTGATGTCCAAGTATGCCGAACACTGTATTTTAAATTAATTGCTTAATTAATATTTGAAAGACAGATAGAAATCTTCCAACCACTGGTTCTTCCCCAAATGCCTCCCACAGCTAGGGCCAGGCCAGGTGGATGCCAGCAGGCTTGAACTCAGGTTGGGTCTCCTTTGCAATTGGCAGGGACCCGGATACTTCAGACATCACATGCTGCCTCCCAGGCGAGGCATTAGCAGGAAGCTGGGATCTGAAGAGGAGCCAGGGCTTGATCCCAGGGGCTGCAATATGCAGCATCTTTTATCTTTTTTTTTTTTTTTGACAGGCAGAGTGGACAGTGAGAGAGAGAGAGAGAGAGAAAGGTCTTCCTTTGCTGTTGGTTCACCCCCCAATGGCCGCAGCGGCCGGCGCACTGCGCTGATCCGAAGCCAGGAGCCAGGTCTCCCATGCAGGTGCAGGGCCCAAGGACTTGGGCCATTCTCCACTGCCTTCCCGGGCCACAGCAGAGAGCTGGCCTGGAAGAGGGGCAACCGGGACAGAATCCGGTGCCCCGACTGGGACTAGAACCCGGTGTGCCGGCGCCGCTAGGTGGAGGATTAGCCTATTGAGCCGCGGCGCCAGCCCCAAGCAGCATCTTAATCGCTGCACCAAATGCCCACCCCTTGAAGACTATATTTAATGGATTTCAAGGTGCACTTTTTTCAAAAAAAATCATTTTAACATCTCTCAAATTAGGTTGTCTCTTAAAACACGAGAGGGGCTGGCGCTGTGGCACAGCGGGTTAATGCCCTGGCCGTAAGCGCCAGCATCCCATATGGGCACCAGTTCTAGTCCTGGCTGCTCCTCCTCCAATTCAGCTCTCTGCTGTGGTCTGGGGGAGCAGTGGAGGATGGCCCAGGTCCTTGGGCCCCTGCACCTGCATGGGAGACCTGGAGGAGGCTCCTGGCTCCTGGCTTCGGATCAGCGCAACTCTGGCCGTTGTGGCCAATTGGGAAGTGAACCATCGGATGGAGGGCCTCTCTCTCTCTTTCTCTCTCTCTGCCTCTCCTCTCTCTGTGTAACTCTTTCAAGTAAATGAAAAAATAAAATCTTAAAAAAAAAAGATATGAGAAAGCTTTACACATTTGATCGATTTGGCTGCATTTTTACTTTATTATTGGTATATAAATAAAATTCTTACAAGAGGTCCGATGAAGTATGGCACATTCTTGGGTATGTATCAAGTGCCATACTCATATGTTTAAGAAATAATAAAATGTTTTTGCAAACTATATTTATGCCTTTTATCAGTTGAATCAGCTGAGTATTATTTTGTGGGATATAGAAAGATATGCAAGTTCATACTGTCATGTACAGATAATAAATGTACAGATGAATTATGCTTCCTTCTAATTCAGTTCATAATATAAAATCAGATTCCATAAGAACAAAATATACTAGTTGACCTCCAATTCTGTTTTCATTCCAATACACAATCAATGAATGTTCTCATTGTTCTATTCCTTTCTTCCCACTCTCCCCCCCATCCCACCCCCACCCCCGCTTTTTAATGACAGGGAGAGAAGGGGATGCAAAGGATTGAAAATCATTTAACTACAAAAGCATCCATTAGCATTTACTAAAATAGTTATCAACATCCATCACAATGCAAGTTGTTTGGATTCGAATTAAGCCGGGTGTCCAGATCACCTTGGTATATAGCCTCTAATTTTTACAAACCACTAGGTCCTGGATAGCCAGAGATGCCGTCCATTTGTAAGCAGGATATGGTTTGGCCCGAGCCATGGCAGTGGTTTCATGCAGACGCTGTTATTCCTCAGGCTCTTCTTCTTCCGTCCTTCCCTCTTGCCCCACCCAGTTTCCAAAGGAAAGACACACAGGGGCTCTGGGAGGAGAGGAGCGTGAAATGGAGACAAGTGTGAAACCAACAAGTCCCCAGCATGATGCTGTTTGCCGGGAGCGGGATACCCGGGCAGTGGCAATGCATGCATCTCTATTTTCTTTTAAAGAGCAATTATGATTTAATATGGTAAAATTATATCATTAAACCTACTCAACTGGAATAAATTCTGCTTCTGATATGCATTTAGGCAGGCAGTTCATATTCTATCCCTAAAATATATCTATTACATTTTTGTGTCTACCCACCACTTCTCCTTTGACCACGATACTTGAGATAAGTTTCAGACCGTCTGGCAGGAGGGAAAAAAACACGATCCCCCTGAAACTTGATACGTATCTTACTCATGGAGACCTTTTTGATCTCTGTGAGTGAAAATTAATCCTTCACTATTCTGCAACTTCCCAAAGCACAAATCTCTGATATCTTTTTACATTCCCTACAAGAACCAATCCTCATTATAGTTTCCTTTCTTTGCTGAGAAAGCACTATAATTTAAATTAACGAGTTTACACTCAAAAGAACTGTCACATGCTTATTTCCGTTATGCATCTTTACCACAAGCAGATTAGAAATAGCACTGCGATACCACTTTCTTCTAGTTCAATGTTGAGAATTTGGTACAGTGGTGTCTAACCCGCGACAGTCTCTTTTCTCTTTTGCTATCTCAGGACATTAGCTCTCCAGAGCCAGTCGGGCTACTTCTATCTTTGAACTTCAGCTTGGGAGCTAACCTGGATTGTTAAACTATTTTATTGGAATATGGGAAGGCAGGAGGTGGGAGGTCAAGAGTTAACGCCACATCTTAAAATTACTGACACTGTTACGGCAGCCTACCACACATGGGTTCAAATCACTACTTCCCATTACTGTGCAACAATGCACAAATCATGGAACCCATTCAAAACCCAGTTCCAGCAAATATAAAATGGAACTAGTACTACCTGGGGGAAAAAAAACCCCTTTGGAAAATAAAGTCAAATATCCAATCCTTTGTAAAATGCACACCGTTGAGTTCTTGTTAGCACCATAGGAAGGGGCTTCAGACAGTTCGTGGGAAATCTGCTGTATCTGTATTTATTTATGTAAGAAGGCAGACAGAGAGCTCCCATCCCTGGGTCACTCCCCCAAATGCCTGCTAAGGCCAAGGCTGAGCTGTACCAAAGCTGTGAGTGGGGAACTTAATGCACATCTCCCACATGGGTGGCAGGAACCCAATTACTTAAGTCACCACTGCTGCCTCCCAGGGTCTGCATTAGCAGGAAGCTGGAGTCAGGAACCAGAGCTGGGTCTCCCAAGAGGCAGGCAGAGCAGGGTCATGACTGGTGCTTGACAGGTCCTGCCTGTTAAGTGATGGGAACAGCAAGTGTCTCCAACAGATGAACTCTCACTTTATAACTTGCATAGTTCCGAGACCCTGAAAAAGTGATTCTCTAATACTCTCTTTAGCTGAAAAAATGGGTATAACACTAATACCTACTTCAAAGAGTTGTGGGAGAGATTAAATGAGATAACCCTCAGAAAATATTTAACCCAGTGCCTGGTGCACTATTTAAATTAGCTTTTGTGATCATTCAAATACACTTCCTTCTCTCTGGACCTCAGTTTACCTATGTGCAACAACAAAAAGGGTGGACTGGATGGCTCCAAGCTTCCTTCCTGTTCTGCCATCCTGACACAGCCTCGGGTGCTCGTTCCCCACCCACACACACGGCAGGAGCTCCCTTGTCACCAGCTCTGGAAGCCCCGCTGTGGCCCATCGAAAAACCAGAACGCTGAACTTTGTGACTGGGTGTTTACCGTTGTTGTCACTGTTCAGATAAGCACATCCTGCTTTCTGTTTAACAGCCAGCTAAAGGCACAGAGGTGTACCTGGCACCTCCCACACACCTGTGTCTCCCAAGCCATCCAACCCATGTGGGTCTCTTAAGTCCGACTGGTGAAAATGCCAGCAGGACTGGGAGAAGCAGCTAGCTGGACACTGTCTCTGCCCAGTGTCGTTTCCGCTCTCATCAGCGCACACCTGTCCTGCCAAATCCAGCATTCTCTAGGACTTCTCCAGGTCGTGGATATTTCTTCCTAACGATTTCAGCCCAGTACCAAGCACAAACACATGCCAACTTTCCAGATGAGTTGAAGTCTTTGAACTTTGGCCACAGACTCTCCCTACTCCCACCCCATTCATCTCCACCCCACCTAGGTATTAGTGCCTTACTTGACATCAATGCCTTCTAATCCTCTTGGTTAAACATGGAACAACAAAGATACACATCATGGAATGATCTGGCTGTATCTACTGGGGATGGGTGTGTCACATTAGTTAAAGAGGTGGGTGCCAGTCTGACAAAGGTAAATCCACTCAAAGCTCAAGTCTGATCAAAGGTAATTATTCCAAGAGACAATCACCTACGATGAGATAACATAGTCACATCACAGATCAGACACTTTCATGGAATACTGTATACCTTCCTTCCTAAAGGTGTGTTTTCAGAAGCACTGCAATAAACATTAATAAATAACATTTATTGAGCCCCTGTTGTGTACATACAGGACACTGCATACCAGGTACCACAGTGACTGCATACAACAGAGACAAGCCCCTCAAGAAGAAAACAAAAGACTTATTGTGGCTTAGAAATTGTGTAATCCATCCCCACCCCCACCCCCTGCACCATTCAGTCTTGGAATTCCTTTTTTCTTCTTGCATTCTTTTTAAAAAATTTACAACTAATAATTATATATAAATTTTGGGGACACAACATGATGTTCTGATCCATGCATACGGTGTAGAAGGACTAAACTGAGCTAACATATCCATCACCTCATCTACTTACCTGTGTGTGTGTGTGTGTGTGTGGTGAGAACAGTTAAATTTTCACAATTTCAAAATGTAAAATACACTGTGATTAACTACGGTCCCCATGCTGTGCAACAGATCACTGAAAGTTATTCCTCCTCTATCACAGAATTTCTTACATATGATTCAGACTGTAACTGGCCTGAGAATCAACGTATTCTTAAAGAAAAACTCTTCATCCAGGAATATACAGCTTCCTACTAATGCAAAACCTAGGGGAGCACCAGATGTTGGCGCAAGGACTTGGGTCCCTGCCACGCACACAGGAGACCCGGACTGAGCTCCTGGCTCCCAGTTGCAGCCTGGCTCAGCTCTGACTGCTGTGGGCATTTGGGGAGTAAACCAGCAAATGGGAGATCTCTATCTCTGTTTCTTTCACTCTCTCTGCCTTACAAATAAAATGGAAAAAAAAAAAAAATTAAAACCAGGATACATGTAAGCCCACTATACAAAGAAGAATATTCTAAAAGGAGAATAGATGTCCACGAAAAGAACATTTCCTGGAAGCACTCATTTGCATTTCTTCTGTCTTCTATTCGATGGTGGACAGTTTTGGGTGCAGGTAAAGTGGTGGCCCTGGAGTGAGATGACCTGGGCTCAATGCCTGTGACCTTGAGCAAGTCACCTCACCTTGCTGGGCCTCGCTGGCCGCCAGATAGTAACAGTCTTTCCTCTGGGGGAACAGTGTGAGGTTCAAACGAAGCAGTTCCTGGAAAGCACACAGCCTGGCCTGCAGCTCTCGGGGAACATTAGCCACCACACTGCCACTACTAGAAACTGGCAGACAGATTGCAACAGGAGCCAAGGGATGGGCTGTTTTTTTTTTTTTTTAACATTTGCAATTAAGTTTCAAAATAGAAAATCTGAATTTGTTAACCTATGTAAAAAATAATTATTCTACTGTGTAATAAAATGTCTCACGATATTACTAGAAAATCACCACGGTACCCCACACCAGGTCGAGGTCAGGGAGATGTGATTCTTTTATACAATGGAGGAACTTGAGATTCAGAGGTCATGATGGCGGGAAAAAAAAAAAAAAAAGGCCACAAAGAGTTGGGATAGAAACTCGGGTCTGTCTTAGTTCAAAGTCCCTGTCTCTGTTATGACATAGTTTTTTATTTTATTTTATTTTTTGACAGGCAGAGTGGACAGTGAGAGAGAGAGAGACAGAGAGAAAGGTCTTCCTTTGCCGCGGGTTCACCCTCCAATGGCCGCCACGGCTGGCGTGCTGCAGCTGGCACACCGCGCTGATTCGATGGCAGGAGCCAGGTGCTTCTCCTGGTCTCCCATGGGGTGCAGGGCCCAAGCACTTGGGCCATCCTCCACTGCACTCCCTGGCCACAGCAGAGAGCTGGCCTGGAAGAGGGGCAACCGGGACAGAATCCAGTGCCCCGACCGGGACTAGAACCCGGTGTGCCGGCGCCACTAGGCGGAGGATTAGCCTAGTGAGCCGCGGCGCTGGCCTTGACATAGATTCTTAAAGCTAACCCAGCATCCACAAAAGAAGCAAGGTGTGGAAAACCCACACATGCCACGCAGTGCATAAACCTACGATTAAACCTTTAGTCCTATGCAAGAGAAAAGTAGGATGAGCAACGTGTAAAATTTTAATTTTTGTAGTAGCACCATTTAAAACCAGTTAAATGAAATATGTGAAAGTGATAGTGATTTTTTTTTAAAGACTTAATTTTATTTATTTGAAAGGCAGAGTTACAGAGAGGCAGAGGCAGAGAGAAAGGTCCTCCATCCACTGGTTCACTCCCCAATTGCTATGATGGCCGGAGCTGAGCCGATCTGAAGCCAGGGGAGCTGCTTCTGGGTCTCCCACACAGGTGCAGGGGCCCAAGGACTTGGGCCATCTTCTACTGCTTTCCCAGGCCACAGCAGAGAGCTGGATAGGAAGTGGAGCAGCTGGGACTTGAACCAGTGCCCATACGGATTGCCGGCACTGCAGGTGGCAGTTTTTATCGGCTATGCCACAGCACCAGCCCCTGGTGATTTTATTTAATCTGATTTTTTAAAAATGCTCTCACTTCAAGATTATACTGTCAATGGGGGGGGGGGGACATCTGCCCCAGTGGTTAACACAGACACAGCACATAGCAGTGTCTGGGTTCAATCCCCGGCTCCACTCCTGACTCCAGCTTCCCACTAATTAGCACCCCTGGAGACAGGGATGATGGCTCAAGTAGTCGTGTTCCTGCCACCCACCTGGAAGACCTAGACTGACTTCCTGGCTCCTGACTTTGGACCATTGCAGTCATTTGGGGAGTGACCCAGCAATGGGAGTACTCTCTGTCTCTCCTTCTCTCTTGATGCCTCTCAAATAAATAAGCTCGCTCTCTCTCTCTCTCTCTCTCTCAAATAAGCAAACACATTTAAAAAAAATCAATGAGATATTTTATGTTTTTTAAACATAAGTCTACTAAGTCTTTAAATCAGCGTGTAATCTCCAGGAGCAGCAAGTCTCAACTTAGACTGGGCCCATTTCAAAAGCTGAACCATCACACGGGACTAGGGGGCAGCAGGCTGGACAGTGCAGGGCTGGCACTCTCTCTAGCAGTCAAGGCAATCAAACAACACTGAAGGAAACCATCTGTGTCTCCTGACAGCAACACCTACGTTTTCACCTGGTAGACCTGTGAATAGAGGCAGGACCCAAGCCGCTGGCATCTCATCGTAGCTACCGTCTAACACCCACGTTCCCTGTGGCCGAGACTTGACATGCTTCCCGTCAGCACAGAACATGCTGTCTCTGAGACAACGCTGCTCTGGGCACAGCTCCGTGCGGCATCCTATCCTGCCGTCAGTGAAAACTCCCCACGTGGAAAAGAGAAGGTAGCCCCGCAGTGCAGGTAACGACCAAGCAAATGGATGATTTTGTCCCTGTGCTTGTGAACAATCAATGAAAACAAGCCCTTATTTGCTAAATAAAAATAGCCTGGCCATGAACTTCTCCGGTGAGGGAGGCAGAGCTCAGTCGGGGTTCTCACTGATTGCCCGACCGGCAGCACTCTCTCCCGCAGTGGGGACACAGCCCAGAGATGAACCTTTAATTGGCAGAGGAATCAGGAGGATTGCTGAATGACTGAGTGATCTTTGAGAGCAACACAGCTCAAGGCAAAAAGGGAATTGGCTTCAGGGAAAAACAAAAGCAAGTGTTCAAGAGGAGGCTCAGTGACTGAGCACCCTGTCACTGAAGGGGGAGAAGTGAGGAATGGGTCTCCCTCCTTCCCTCTTTCCTCCACCCCACTCCATCCCTTTCTTCCTCCATGCACTCGGCACCCAGCCCCGTGCACACCAAAGTAAGGATAAGGTTGGCAGCCTCAAAGGCCTGAACCTGAACTTCATCCACCATGACCCAGCAGGGATTTATGCTTTGAAGAAGGGCACAGGGAGTCAAGGAGAGGGAGAGAGGCTTCTCCAAGATCAGAGAACTGGGGAAGGCATTTAGCACAGCAGCTAAGATGCCTGTAGCCCATACTGAAGTACTTGGACTCAGTACCCGGTTCTGGCTCCTGACCCCAGCTTCCTGTGAATGTAGACCCTGGGAGGCAGTAGGTAGTGGCTCAAGTGAGTGGGTTCCTGTGGCCCACATGGGAGACCTGGATTGCATTCCCAGCTCCTGCCCTATGGGAATAAATCAGCAGATGGGATTTCTCTGTCTTTATTCCTAATAAAAATTTTTAAAATAATATATATATATATATATATATATTGTTTTAAATGAGAGAACTGAACTCAGCTGTGGGAAGAGGAGTGGGAAGAGGGAGTCAAGAGGAGACGTGAGGGAACCAGGCGAGTGTGTGCAAAGGGGGTGACAGAGGCCTGCAGTGCTCGGGAAGCTGCTGGCATGTGGTCTTGCAATGGTGGAGGGGAACATGGAGGAGAAACTCTCATGGAATGGGCACAGGCCAAAGCACAGCTGGTAACTTAATACCCTCCAAAGGAATTTGATTTTAGTGCCCAAAGGATAGTCTGACATCCAGAATTTATGAAATGGGCAGAGCAGAAGGCAAACTCTCAGTGATACGGACAAGTTTCCATATACAGTGGGAAGGCCAGGAATAGGGGAGGTGGGATGGGGGTGGTGGTCCCAGGTTGTTCAGGTTAGCACATCTGGGCATGAAGAATACTGCCTGCCACATTGGACCAGGAAGAGATACTGGTTAGTGGAGAATGACAAGCAGGGCGGAGTGTGTGTGTGTGCGTGTGTGTGTTGCATGTTGTGTGCTGGCCAGCAGGTAGCTGGGGCGAAGCCAGCTTCAGGGCCTAGAACAAGGAAAGACTGGCTGGTTCAGGGAAGGACAGAACAAGCCTGACAGGGCACAGAACACACACCTCCAACCCAAGAACAAAGTGGATGATGTCGCCTTTGGTCAAGGACACCAAGTGACTTTAGGCCCGTATCTGAGCTTGGGTGCTCAGACCATGAGAAGAGTGACAACAAAACAAGCATGTTGGTTTAAATGCTCAAACCTACTTTAGGAATCTCCAAATATGGAGCTGAGAAGACTGTCAGGAAGGCTGGGAGGGCAGAAAGTATAATCCAGAAAGAAGTTAAAAGTCACCCTCAACATTCTGAATGCCTTAAAAAAAAAGTCTTGTGGACTGCGCTGTGGTGTAGCAGGTGAGGCTGCCATCTCATATGGGCACCGGTTCAAGTCCTGGTTGCTCCACTTCTGATCCAGCTCTCTGCTATGGCCTTGGAAAGAAGTAGAAGATGGCCCAAGTCCTTGGACCCTGCACCCGCATGGGAGCCCAGGAGAAGCACCCGGCTCCTGGCTTTGGATCAGCGTGATATGCCGGCCACAACGTGCCGGCAGTGGCGGCCATTGGAGGGTGAACCAATGGTAAAAAGGAAGACCTTTCTCTCTGTCTCTCTCACTGTCCACTCTGCCTGTCAAAAAAAATTAAAACAGTCTTGTGGGCACAGAAATAAATACCAAAATGTGGAAAAGGCAGCATCAGAGTTTATTCCTGAGAAAGGTGATTCTTCAATACACATAGAAAAGCTACCCTCTCATCTGTATGCCCAAAAGGTACAAATTCGTTGCATCATTCGGTCTGAACAGGATTGTGGAGGGACAGAGCCAAGGAGATTTTTAGAACCTTTTGAATGCCCTTTAACCAATTCATGCAAGAGGGCAGGACAGGGATGCCAGCCATAGAAAGTGTACGGCCCACAGTCCCCACACAGTGAGCCAGTGTGGACTCGAGACAACAATGTCAGTCTCCTGGCACAAAGTCGTTCCTTTACTCTGCCTTCTGTAAGGCATCTTGGTGATACACTAATGGCCCAAAGGTTGGTTAAAAAGCTGCTCCTCGAAAAAAAAGCTGCTCTAGTCCCTGTCCTTATAAAGTTTCCATTCTAGAGTGTGAAACAAAGAATCGGGCTGTAGATCAATAAAGAAGTAACTGCAGAGGCCAGGCTTGCTAGGAAGAGATAAAAGTGGGTGATGCAATAAAGACACAAGGAAGAGTTCAGAGGAAGTCAGGAGGCCCCAAGCTCTTCCCTCTGGCCATTCTTCCAGGGATGTGGATGACAAAGGCACTCAAACAGGTGCACAGGGACTGGGAGGCCACTGTGAGCTTGGCAACCAAGCAGGTACCCTCTTCCTGCTACACAACACACACACACACACACACACACATACTACATTGAGCCAAAGCTTTTTCAACTACAATGTAGACACTTTCTACAACTAACATAATAGTAGCATATGTAAAATAGCCACATATTAAAACACAGCTTAGTAAATAAAATCATTTGAGCTCTGGATTTCTCTTTCAGCCCAGATATTACACTCTTGAAAAATGCAAATGGTGATCAAAAATCCAAATATATTAAGAGAAGAAGGGGTAGTGGGGTCCAGCACTGTGGTGCAGTGGGTTACACCACCATCTAAAAGGCCGGCTTCCCATATGGGTTCTGGTTTGAGTCCTGGCTGCTCCTCTTCTGTTCTAGCTCTCTGCTAATGAACCTGGGAAAGCAGTGGAGGATGGACCAAGTGCTTGGGCCCTTGCACCCACATGGGACACCTGGATGAAGCTCCTGGTTCCTGGCTTTGGCCTGGCCCAGCCCCAGCCATGTGGCCATTTGGCGAGTGAACCAGCAGTTGGAAGGGTGCTCTATCTCTGTCCGTCTCTCATCTCTCTCTGTAACTCTGCCCTTCAAATAAATCTTACCAAAAAAAGAAGGGTTAGTGTGAAGGGGAAATAAAACAGTAAAAAAATTACTCTGAAAACACAGAAACAGATTCTCCAGGATGCTTGAAAATCAGCAGAAACTTAGGACAATGTAGAGAGAATCTCCTTTCCGATGCCACGTTTTCGAAAAATTGTAACATGTTGGAGAGAATCCAGAGAAGGGCAAGCAAAATGATTAAGAGGATGGAAAATGGAACCTCCGAGGAAAGGTTAAAAGGGTTATGATGGTTTAGCCTGAAAAAGAGAAGGCTAAGGGGTGACTTAATAACTGCCTTCAAGTATATGACGGGTTATTACAAAGGAGATGCCAACAACTTATTTTCTATAACCAGAGAGGACAGAGGAAATTGTCTTAAATTGCAGCGGGAGAAAGAGAGCAAGCGAGCGAATTCAGCGAGACGCAGGACTAAGTTCTTGACCGGACCTGACTACATCAAGGGAGGCCGGGGGCTTTCTTTTCCCGGAGAGCTTTTTACACAAACAACCCATTCTCCTTGATGATCAGCAGCCCTTATTGGGTACGGCGAGATGGAATGGAAACCAAGTGACCTACAGCAGTCCTTTCCAAGCTATGTCAACGCTTGGTTCATAAACTGCAGTGAGACTTTCCTAATATTCTACTTCCTACCTTGCAGGGGACAAACCCAAAAATCAACATGGAACAAGCTCCCCCAGGATGGGTATACCGAAGCCATTATTTCTTACACAATAAAGCGGATGCAACTTTGCTACTGATTTTTTTTTTTTAATGACAGTAAACAAAAGCAACAGGAAAGAAGCCCTAATGAATATCATTATGCTCAGAGGGGAAATGAGCCCAAATGGAAGACACTCTCGAGTCGCAATTCCTGCTAAATTATGGATCAAGTGTCGAACTGCCGGGCAATGCATGCTAAGGTCAAGCTGAACACAAGGATTCTCTTCACTTCCTTCAAGAAGAGGCATTTACTGCAGAAGGCTCAAGAACCAATAAAAAAGGTAATTTCACAATATCTCTACTGTGTCCCCAATCATCAAAAAGGCCGAAGGCGGCTCCATTCTCACTATACTGCGCTGCGCTTGCCACCCGGCTGGTTTTCAATTGACACTGTCGCGTATGTATTTTTTTCCCCCCGACGTTGGGCCTATTGGAGTTTTGTAAAAAATTGCAGCTCCACACCAGGCTGTTGATCTCTGCTTGGGCTGCGATCAAAAGTGGGGGATGATTTACACGCCGAAGGAAAAGTGGGCTCGGCGCCTGCTGCAGGGCGAGGTGGGGATTCTAAAAGCTAAAGAAAATTTCAGATAAGAAAAAGAGTGGGTCAGACACTGGGGAGATTTCGGCCACTGGGTCATCTGAATCTGTGTTCCTGAAAAGTCTCCCCAAACAGCAAGTTCCAACAATCTTGTGAAAATCAAGGACTCAACCTTCATTGGCATCTGGTGAAAAAGAGACATTTCAGGGTTGGCACTATGGCATAGCTGGTTAAGCCACTACTTGCTCTATGGTGGCGTCCCGTATGGGAACACTGGTTCAAGTCCCAGCTGCTAGACTTCCTTTGTAGCTTACTGCTAATACACTCGGGAGCCTATCCGATGACAGCCCACTCCCCACGGAGGAGACTGGGATAGAATTCCTGGCTTCTGGCTTCAGCCTTGTCCAGTCATGGCTGCTTGAGGACATTTGGGGAGTAAATAAGTGGATGGAAAAGGGCTCTCTCTGTCACTCTGCCTTTCAAATAAGTCTTTCAAAAGAAAAAAATAAATGAGAGAGAGAAAGAGAAAAGAAAATAGATATTTCTACTTCAATCCTCGAAAACCCTAGAATTGTACTGCTCCAAATAGGAGCAACTAGTCATGTGCAACTATTTAAGTTACTTACAGTAAAATAAAAATCATAAAGTCATTTTCTCAGCTGCACTCACATTTCAGGTGCTGCACAGGTAAATCGGCTACCTCCAGGGACAGCACAGGTATGTCAACTTTTCCACTACTGCAGAACATTCTACTGAGCAGCTCTGTTCTGGAATATTCAAACCTGAAAGAGACTTGAGAAAGCAGCTGTATGATCTGACAGATGTGGAGACTAAGGCTCACGTAGAACATGTTACTCACTCAAATTCAGTCCCGCATCGCTTAGTGACAAAGGTCCGAGAAATGATTTTCCTGTTGTAGGAACATCACAGCATATGCCTTACAAAAACTAGTAATGGCTACAATGTCACTAGGGGATACTGTTTTATGGGACTACCATTGTACATGGTCCATTATAACTGAAATCTCATCACACAATGCATGACTGTAGTTTTTCATTATGATGATGATGTATTTGAAAGGCAGAGTTAGAGAGAGGCAGAGACAGAGACAGAGACAGAGAGGGAGAAAAGTCTTTCATCCGCTGGTTCACTCCCCAAATGGCCGCAATAGCCAGAGCTGAGCTGATCTGATCAGAAGCCAGGAGCCAGGAGCTTCCTCCAGGACACAGGTGCAGGGACCCAAGGACTTGGGCCATCTTCTACTACCTTCCCAGGCCATAGCAGAGAGCTTGATTGGAAGTGGAGCAGCCAGGTCTCAAACTGGCACCCATAAGTGATGCCTGAACTGCAGGCGGCGGCTTTACCCACTATGCCACAGTGCCAGCCCCATGACGATAGTTTGCCTAACTCGACCTCCATGCCTATGTATGCTGAACTACAGTAAACTGAGAGAAGTCAGAAGTTGCGAGTGATGAAGGCCTTGGGAGTAAGTCAAGAGGAAGGTGACTGACCCTAAGGAATTTGACATAGAGAAAAGAGTAAGGTGTAAAGATGTTTCAGGCGGAAGACAGCATGAGCAAAAGGAAGCAAATTTGGTTGACATTCTACAAAGATGGAAGAAAATGCAAGGTTAAGAATTAAAAGGTAAATTGAGGCTAGACTTTTAAGTTTCTTGCTTCAGGTGCTTATTACTTTTGTGAATAACCACCCCTAACTTGGAGATTTTGAGTAACAATTGCTTTTTCTCAACATTCATGGGGTTGGCTGGGCTCAGCTGGGTGATTCTTCTTTGGCTAAGGAACACTCAGGCAACTGCATTTAGCTGGCAGCTTGTCTGGGCCTCCAAGGTACAGATACCTCAGTTCTTGTTTCTCTCCCTTTCCCTCCCTCTCCCTGCCCTCTCATCCTTCAGCCGTCTGCCCAGAACTTCCCCAACACAGCAGAGAAGCCTGTACCCAGAGAACAAAGGAGAAGGTGCCAGGTCTGGGACTCTCACAATGTCATTTCCACTACAATCCATTGCCCAAAGCAGGGTAAATGGGGGAGGGACTGAGACCCCAACCTCTTGTGAGAGGAGTAGAAAAGAATGCGTGGATGCTTTTAACCCAGTTCATGCCCTGCATACCGAGTGAGGGAATTTATATGCAATTTAGCAGGAAATAGGGAGCAAGAAAATAATGTGATCAGAATTGTGCTTGGGGAGAATAATCAAGTTTTTGATGAGCAGAATCAATGAGAGCCACAGAGAGAAAGACATTCGGTGGTTCTAATAGTTTTAGTGAGATTCTTCCGTAGCGTCAGCTTCGTTAGAGCGAACAGCAAAGTCACAGGAAGTACGACAGGGATAACCACCAAGCGCACACCCGGGATGGAAGGCACTGGAGAGAAACTGAGTCAACATTTCAGAGCAGACTCACTGAGAAAGATGTGGTATTTACCCAAGGGAAAAGTTGGCTCAGTCAAGCTAAGTGTTAGTTTGGACCCATTGAACGAAACCCTTCCCTGCAGTTTATGTTCAGATTCAAAAAGAGTAATGACAGCCACAGGCCGATCCAAGTCGACGCCAAACACACAGCCAAATGTACCTTAAGTGCTTTTTAACCTGGTTTCAATCATCACTTGCAATTTTTAAAATTCTGCTGAACAGGTAGCTCCCCTGAATTAGAAAGTTAAACAACATTTACCATTAGCCAGCCATTATTTGGAAAGCTGAAACTATATACTAAATTATAGGGTATAAGAGATACTTAGCTAACTGAAACCTGGCCAAAATACTAGGACAAATGCAGCTAAATACTAGCCTGGAATTCTGATTAACCACTACTTCCCACGGCCTTTGTTTCTATATCTCATCTGAAATAAGCATTATCAATACGATCCTTTTAAAAAGTTCATTCTAACTGAAGGGGGAGCCAGTCCCATGAAGGCATCCAAAGTTAAGAGAGCTGAGATTGCTGGAACAGTTGCTCACTCCAAGTCCCTCTTTATTGTCTTCCTAGTACATGCCATGCACCAGGAATACAGCAAACGACGCGATGGACCAAGTTCTCACGGTGCTGAAATGTATATTTAGCGGCAAGAGGCGAATTAAAAGTAAATCTATCTAAGATCATTTCACCTGAGGATGAATGCTGTGATGAAAAACAGATGGGGGAATGGCAGGGTGACACGCGTGTAGGTGCGTTGGTAGGAACGGGCTTAGCGAGAACAGTCAGGGATGATCATTAACTGTCAGAAAGAAATTAAAAGGCCACATGTTTTTGTTACCTACGGGCTTGAACAAACTTATTTCTTTCCTAATTCTCTTCTTTGAGGTCTCTCTTGAGCTCTTTAAATTTTTTTTGAGTAATTTATTTATTTGGGAGGGCGAGAGAGAGAGAATGAATATCCCATTTTCTGGTTCACTCCCCAAATGCCTGCAGGGACTGAGCAGAACCAAAGCCAGGATTCAGAAACCCAATCCCCTGCTGCCTCCCACGGTGTGCGTGGAGTCAGGAGCCAGGTATGGAAACCAGGTGCACTTGGATGTGGATGGGGGCATCTTAACCACGAGGCCACAAACTCATCCCTCTCCATTTCTTTTTTTCCATTTCATAAAATCTTCCTGGTAGCATTCATTATTCCCGTCAGTACGGTCATCATTCTTCCAGGGTCCATCAATACGTCTTTCTCCATTAGAAGATGTATCAATATAACAGGAAGAAAGAGGAAAAAGCAAGCCAGCGTTCCATCTAAAATGTGTTTCCTATCATCATAGGCACAAACACACACAAACTCAAAAGAAACGGTGTCTGGGTTGGAGAACTTTAAAGGTACACGATTGGTGTCAGTAATAGCAATATCCACAAATAGCAGTTCAATAAGTAGATCTGCTTCCAGTATCCCTCCTACTCCATCCCCAACCCCCAGCACTCCTAGGGTATGTCTTTAACAGGCCCTGATACCTCAGTGAAAAATGGAGGTGCCAATGGTTTGTTGGCTACATGAATGTTAAATACTTCAAAGGACTGGACAAATAAGTCGGCAGCAAAAGTTTTATGAGTTCACTTCCTTGAAGGGAACTTGGAGAGCAGAGTTTTACTGCTGTGAATTCTGGTCACCCTTCTACCCCTCAGCATCTGTTTGAAATATGTAGTAGACAATTGCTTTTTTGGCTGTGACTCAGGTGGTTGAAATACAGGACAAACAGACTACTGTATATAAGCTTTCCTCCAGCAACAAAAATTTTTATGAACTCTCTTGCATAGCAAACGTGGTGGCCACTCAGTGCCCAGTCTCCACAGCATGGTCAGGTGAGGGGTGACCAAGCTGAAATCGTCTCCACTTGTGTCCTCACAGTTCAGAAGATGCAGGCAGAACAGAATCATATCAACAACAACAACAGCACCTGGTGTGCTGCTTCCTTCATTACTCCTACGTGTAAAATTCCAAGGTAAACACTGAATATGGAAGTCTACATCAACGTCGGGCTTGCCATAGAGGCCCGCCAAAACAAACAAGTCCCACAGTTTGGAGCAAAGCAGAATTTTCATGGAAGCCAGGCACTGGCCCATTTTTAATCAGGTTTTTAAATCCTCCCCCGACCCAACACCACCACCATGACAATAGAAAAGTTAGAACGCAGCCCCACAGCCAGTGCCGAGAAAGCACCCCCCCCTTTGCTTCACCATGGCAACTGTGAGAAGGTCAAGGGTCAAAAGTCTGCTGAGCCGAACAGGAGTCCTTCTGTAAAATTTGGCACAGACAAAAGCTAAAGCCCATCCCATGTACACAACACACACACACACACACACACACACACACACAAACACACAGTATATAGTTTTGATACAAAAGTAAAAAGCAGCCCATCTCTGCTGATTTCTGTTCAATGTAAGGGCTAGAAATATGTACGACTGCTGCCCACAAATTTAGAACATGGAATTTAAAGGACTCAAAGCAGATGACTCCAAAACAGAACAAAACACATTCTGCTAGAAACAGTGAATGGCATTAGAGAGAAATCACCTCACGTTAATTCCCGAAGACTAACACATTTAGCTAGAACGTCCATTCACAATCTGGGAGCCAGTGTTTGCAGGAAAGTCTTTCAGCCAAGACCACTTCATTAGGGAGTGCAAATTTCTTTTCAGGGACCTGTTTTTGGGTTCTCATAACAAATCTACTGACTCTTTCTTCCAATGAATAAAGTTTACTTTCTCTCTTCACTTGAAACTAAGATATGCTTTATCACACAACCAACAGCCACTGCCTTTGAACTTCCAACTCAAATGTTCCCCTTACACTTGAAATTATTTGCCTCTGAAATTAAAAGTACAGGAAAAAATAATCGTGGTTCAGATGAGCAGAGTAACAACTGTTTTTTCTTCCTTAAACCCATTTACACAGCCTTTTCCCAAAAGTTGTCCCCAAATGCAGATTCCTCAAGGAGTATTTCAGGCATTTAAACGGAAAGTGAACTCCCATGAATTTTGGCAAAAATAATGGAAACAAGGACTGAAACAAAAATATCCAATAAAACACTTTCTCTTTCCTGAAAGGGATGGAAAGGAAATAAAACACACCCTGAAAAGAAAATGATTTTATAAAACGTTACTAGGAATAGCTTCCACCAAATTGAAAGGGAACGCCACTCTTTTTTCGAATAAAAAAAAAAAGAATTAAAACCTGTTTCCCAGAATGGCTTCTCTAAAATCATCAGCACCTCACAAATTTTTTTTATTGTTTAAAGAACGTTAAACTCATTTCAGCTTTCTTTTATTCGAAAAGTTAAGAAAGGAGGCCAACTTTGCCAAAAGGCATTTTTAATCATTTCGAATAAAAAATAAGTAAGTCACAAAGGACTAACCAGACATTTCAGAAGTGGTAATAATTTTTTCTTAAGTGTGAGAACTGGTTTCTCTCTATAAAAATCGCTATTGAAATGTTTAATGAAGGTATACCTTCCACGGGAGAAATTTCTTCAGAGACAGAAATTTCTTGATTTAATGACTGGGTTTAACACCCACTAGGCCTTCAGTTTGCCACGTGGAGCCTGTGGGCAAACTGCAGGAGAAGAAGGGGGTAGGGGCTAGTTCTGGCCCCATGGAAGAGAAGAAACAAAACACATTGCTACAGTGGTCTCAAAGGCATGAAGACAACCTGAAGGCCACACAGAATGCCATGGACCACTTGTAGAAATCCAAAACGAGGGGTGGGCAACGGAGCCCCATCAGTACCAGCTCAGGCCACAGAATGAGAAGGAGCACTGCTGTCCAGCAAATGTGAACCAACAGGGGCCGGCACTGTGGTGTAGCGGTAAAGCTGCTGCCTGCAATGCCAGCAACCCGTATGGGTGCTGGTTCGAGTCCCGGCTGCTCCACTTCCCATCCAGCTGTCTGCTAATGGCCTAGGAAAGCACTGGAAGACGGCCCAAGTGCTTGGGCCCCTGTGCCCGTGTGGGAGACCCGGAAGAAGCTCCTGACTCCCGGCTTTGGATGGGTCCAGCTCCAGCCATTTCAGCCATTTGGGGAGTGAACCACTGGATGAAAGACCTTTCTCTCTTTTTCTCTTTGCCTCTGTCTAAATAAAGAAATCTAAAAAAAAAAAAAAAAAAAAAAAAAAAAAAGTGAGTCGCTGGTGGTAAGGGAAGCACAGTGCTTAAGCACTATCTCAACCTTGAGCAGGAAAACAGAAAACCAAAGACGACTCTCCCGACAGCTTGACACCAGGGAAACAACGAAGCTCCCTAAAGGAAGGACTCAAAGCCACAATACTCAATTCCAAATTCTGGAAACCACTAGCATCTCAAGAGAAGTCGTAACACGGGAAACACTGAGGCCCTCAGTAACTCACCTGCCACAGCCAGTGTACTACGTCCAGGGCAGACTTCCAGGAAAACGGGGGCACAGGCACAAGACTATGAGCCAGTCCTTGGCTCCAAGGAATGTAAGAGCTTTTTGGGAGGAAAAGACAAATGCAGGAGAGGCAGCACCACTAGTGAGACGGTGACAAAGTGCCATTAGGGGGACCATGATGGCGCCACGAACAACGTTTGACACCTGGTGACCTGTCAACGCCCCATCTCCCAGAGACTCCCACAGTTCCGTTCTTTCAACTTTTCTTGAACTCTGTGTAATTAAACACCAAATTTGGCAACCTGTGCTAATTTTGAAAGGCGCTCCCTGGGAATTTAGTAAAAGTTTAAACAACTTGTTTACATGTGTTTGGCCCATCTGTTTAAACAAAAAGTTTATTTTAATAGGGAGCCAATCTTGGGTGCAAGTCCCTTTTGTGCGGGAGACCACGGCTGACCTCTTACCCAGCTCTGCTTCCCTAATCTGCATTCTAAATCTCCTCTGTAAACAAAACTCGAATAACAACCTTTTATGAAAAACGTTGAACACCTCCAAGATGACAGTTGCAAAATAAACTCGACTTTTATAACCAGGAAGCGTTCTAAACATGCAGAAAATACTTTTTTTTACACTTCTAAGAAACCACACACAAAGATTTTTCTTTTGTGTGTGTGTATGTGTGTGTACGTGTATCTGCTCCTGACGATCCTTCTGAGATGTGTGCGCTCCCATCATGCCCTGGTGTTTTCCAGCCCCATGATGCCTTCACTTTTGATTGTGGAGATGATGCTGAAGTGCCCAGAGTATTTACTGATCCAGTTATCTTGTTCTGTGACAGGCAGAATCAATCAATCAAGAGGCCGGCTTTGCACTTACATATTCCAGGCACATCTCCGCACTTCAGGATACGAGATCACAGTGTTATCCAGCCAAATTTGATCAACAAATGCAGTTCCCCTGTGCCACAGCAATCTCAGATGAAGATGTTATTATGTGGAACCGAGCAAAGTGATAAAGACAGTACAGCGGCGCTTGGAGGAGCCCGGCTGGACCTCACTGACAGCTTTTATATACCGAGGCGGCGATGTCCCTTCTTCCAGGATTATAAAAGTTGCCTTGATTGGAAGAAAATCATGCTGTACATACACAGGTGACCCCCACACACTGCATTTCCCCATCTAAAACCAGAATCCTCCAGGAAGAAGCAACGTGGTTCCATGTTAACGTTGCAGACAGGAGCTTTTCTGACTGTCTGGCATAGCTAATAGGTGGAAGACAAGAAGGAAAAACCCGTGGCCTCGTAACTGAATCAGGGTTATAAATAATTTTATTAATATCTCAATCTTTGACACTGTGTGTAACTTGGTGTCAATATTTTAAGTGGATCTCAAAAAAAGTCTAAGAGATTCTCTTATTGTGCCA
This sequence comes from Oryctolagus cuniculus, assembly GCF_051225735.1. Lineage (NCBI taxonomy): Eukaryota > Metazoa > Chordata > Mammalia > Lagomorpha > Leporidae > Oryctolagus > Oryctolagus cuniculus. The sequence goes on along the minus strand of NC_142876.1, from coordinate 79,405,756 downwards.
ATAGCTTTCACTTCACTACTGCCCTGCAGTTATTTTACATTATTTAATCCCAAATCCCATCTTTTGGAGTCTACCTTCCTCTTGCATTTTAAATCTTTAATGGGAGCCTTTGGCGGTCCATGGGTACAATGATTAGATATCTGCAGAGAGAAATTGAAAAATTAATCATCGTTTCCATTTTATAGTTTTGTATTACACCAAAAATTACTTACTTGTAGAAACTAACTTCTACACTCTTGCAATATGTTCCTTAACACTGTGAATCCCGACAAAGCATGTCCAAACTGAGCCAGTAAACAGCCTTAAGTTATTCTCTGAGATCTGAATTCTGGGTTTTCGTCCAAATTTCACTTTGAATCATTTTAATTAAAATGCAGTTATTGGTAGGGGTTTTGCTACATGTGGTCTAGAACCAGGCAGGGTAAGAGTACCCCAACCTAATCGCAGGAATGATGGTAAAATTGTTCATTATCTTTTTATGAGTTTTCCTACTTAAATTACACCATTTCACAACTGTATGCAAAATGCGCAATGCTATCCCCATGCAGTTTATTATAGAAACTGATATATGCATTAATTTGACCTTTGCCTAAATAACTTCTTAACCACAAGGAATGAACAAAATGAAAAACCGCCTCAGGTCCATGTCACCTCGTGAGTATCATCAAACTGCTAAATCTATTAACTTGGTTTTCTTTTTTTCACTATTATTAAACTGGAAAGAAAAATTCAACTGGAAAATTGTGCCTTTTCGGTTCCCTTGTCATCATGTAATAAGTATGAGAAATATATGTGCAATGGCCAAATGGCCGGCAGACAAAACACCCACTCTAAGTGACGTACTGTTTTCCATACCACTCAGACAAAATCAAAACAACAGAACTGCTGCAAACAAAAACAAAATAACATTTCCCATCAGCATTCCAGACAGAGAAAATTTACAGGAAAAGGAGCTGGGAAAAGAACCAGAATGAACTGACTGCTCATACCTCCACGCTGGGCAGGGACATTTCTTCAAGACAAACAGCACCGACTTTAACACTGAAATGTTTAACCATTGATAAAATGTTTGCCAGTGCTGGAAAACTTTGTTCCCTGCCCCTGCTTATGGGCAAACATTGGAACTGTTTTGATGAAGAACTTCTATAGAACCAAGGGGCCTACGTTCTATTTTCTATTTTATTTTATTTCCAACAGGGGAAACTCAAGAAAAGAAACTCAGGGTGCAGAAGGGTCCAGGGGTGAGTCTGTAACTTCCTGATTTCTCCTTTCGCTGAGAAATACGGAGGCGTTTTCTGATACTGTTCAGTTCACAGGGGAGGAGAGCGTAAAACTCCCTTGAAAAAAGTGAAGATGATCTCCTTTTAGAGCTGAGTCACATTTATGTAACTTTGTGCAGACGCCAGCTCCCCATAAGTCACTGGATCAGGGTTTAGCCCAGGTTCCCGCTTGCACACTGAGGCAGCACAGCAACTATCAACAGCTGTACTTGCTGATTTCATGGAGTCCGCGCGCAGTGTCTCCATCACAGTGGATGCTTGTCAGCTGCACTCTCGCTAACACAATTCCTGTGTTTTGCCTGGCAGTAAATGGACGCCTCTGCCCTAGCGTCGTCTAAACAACTCCGTTAACATTTGCCCCCGAGCGTCTCTCTCTTTGTCCAGTCCCTGTCTTCTAACAGATGTCATCCAAGCCTAATCAAGCATAAAATGGTCATAAATATTTCTTTCTGGTAGATTTCACATTCGCATTTCATGCAGGGACATGATATTTTTCTGCTACCTCCAGGGAGAGCCTAATGCAAAAACCAGTTACTTGCATTCTAGCCTCATGTTCCTTTAGTAAAATGCAGAGCGCGTCCCCAGTTCAAAGACATAAAAAGGCATGAGACTTTATCTTCTGCCTTTTGTTTAACAGCACCTTTTTTCTCACTCTACTCCACTCCCCCCCCCCCCCAACTGCCCCAATGTATCTTCATCTTCTGGTTTACCCTGATGTGGTACAAAAAGCTTCTTTGTGCATGAGAAAATATAAAACAAGATCTAAAACGAGACCATGTCTACCATCTTTTGGGAACTTCAGGTTCACAACATTAGATTCCTTAATTACTGGCAAAAAAGATTTTTTTTTTTTTTGCTCAGATACCTCACTCAAATAACAAGCTATTTAAAGAGTGGATGAGATAAGAAGTGGGCTCTTCTATTTTGGTTCATTTTTATGCACAATTTTGCGACCTCCTTCATCATATTTAGCTAAAACAACGGGATGAATCCAACGTACAAATTTAAGGTTCATGCCAATTAACCAGTTGAGAGAAGAAAAGATAATCACAAGACAGGCCCCGTTTCCAATACTTAAACTTTGATCAAGCAGCGGAAGCTACTCCAAATAATTAATCTGTCTCCTTAATGAGAGAAGAATTAGTAATCAGCATAATCGTATTTATCTTCGGCAAACTTAGTAAATAATGAGACTTCATCTAAAATAAAACTATCCTAATAATACTTTCGGGGCCATATGTCTGTGTTTCTCTTTCCTATCCCTTTTGTCAAAACAAAAATCTTATACAGCTATTTAAAGTGAACTGCAAACACTTAGCGGTATATATCACAACAATGACGCTCCCCCCCTCACCCCTCACTCCGACGAGCCTAATATTTGATTACTGCTAGTCAAATCAAGCTTTCAGGCAAATAATCTCCATTTTTAAAGTTAATGAGATATGGTCATGGCGACAACAGCTTGCAGAAACTTTTAATTTTAATTCCTGCAGGCTGTGCTGGCCTCTTTTACAGCAACTACTGTATGAATGAGTCAAATTTGCCAACATGGCTTATGTAGACAAGTGCACACTAATTAAAAATACCCACTGGTATCATAATTTAAATACCATGAAAATAAACTGTGAAAGTCGCTCGGATCCAGTCTTATGGTTTCCTTGGAGTGCGTTTCTTTTGACTATAGGATGTTTTATTGCTCACGTACTCTCAGCTGAGAAACCGTTTTGCATCTTTGAGGAATTTGGGGTTTTGATGTAATTATACAATTTGTGTTAATATTTGTTTCACATAAGCTGTTAAGCAGGCCTCCCAGAACGACCACTAATTGAGAAAACCATATTGCTGAGGCAAGCGGCAAATTTACACTCTTGATTTACTGTCAGTCTTCAGTTTCCTTCCATGGCGCCTTCTTTCTCTTGTTTCAGCTTGAGCCACGAAAAATTCAAGATCAAAACATGGTTGGTTGGGTCGGTCTTTTTTTTCTCGGATTCTTTTTGGTTTAAGTTTTCATTCTTCTTCAAGTCTGTATTTTGACAAGTTTTCTTGCAAACAAGGAGGAGGGGCATTTCTTCACCTAACTCCCAGTGCAAAACTCGGCTGCCACTTCTTTCCCTCCATGCATCCGGCCAAAACAAATGCACACTCAACGTGGTTTGTTCCTTTTTAAAGAATTTTTTTGGCAAGGGAATTCCAAAGTCTGACTTTGCTGGGATCAAAGTACATTTTACACAGTGTACAAAGTTGGCACTGTGAGGGTTAAATCTATTGGAGGGGTTAAATATGCAATTACCGCTGACTCAAACCAGAGAGACATATAGATAAATAGAAGGAATGAAGTCCCCAGCTTCCCTTTGGAAGCCTTCATCACATTACGACCAGACAGAAACTCTTTAAGTACCATTTTCAGATGTTAAATCATTGTTCGCGCTGCACATATTCTCACAATTCCTGGGGGAACAATATCTGAGGAGAGCGTGCCAACAAATGCAATCCCGTAAACAGGCATTTTTCCTCTTGTTGTTAGTCCCTTCGTATTCCTGCTCCCGGCCCTGTCATCCGTGCCTTCGCTCCACTTTGAAGTTAAAGTACGGAATGAGCGGTGTCATCTATTATCCAGAGTGTGCATGCAGATTATGAATAAGGAATAAAAGTGACTTTCAGTATACTGCCTTTGCATTAGCGAGTTGCCGTCCCTCCTTACCTCCTTCTGCCCTTCATACCTTGCAACCGACAACCTATTAGAAACCTGATTTCAGGGCTTCTCCGGGAGAGACACTGCCGTGCGTGCAGAGACGTAAGAAGTTGCACAGCTGGGGGACCAGGCCCCGTCTCTGAAGCCAGCCTTTCTCCTTCCTTAACCCTTATCTTACAGATGCCCTTCAGGACTAGCGTCTGCTGGTGGGCCCAGCTCTTCATTTACATTTTTCTGTTGACAAACAGAGTCCATGAATATTAATTATTCTGAAGTTTATTTGCAGAAAAGGCACTTTCTAATCCTTATCAATTATTTATCGAAAATCTCCCCCGCCTAATAATCTCATTAACATTATTATACTAAGGCCAACAGCAAATATTCCTTTGATAAGTAACAACCCGACCCGTTACCCTTCCTGCCGAATCTCATGGCTCGAGCGAGGCTACCCCAGCTTTCGTCTCAGGAAGGCTCCAGGTTAGCCCTCCGTTTTCATATATCTATAAAAGAAAATTCTCAGACAGTGCCTTCTGTTTTAGAATGCAAAGTTTCTGATACTCTACCTTAGAGGGGGGAAAAAAGATAAAAATGAAAACCTTGGAAAAATAGATGCGTGTCTGCTGCTTATGTTGCAGAACTGCTCAAGGCAACCCCAAGGGACCACATTCGCGTGCAAAAGTTTTTGTACCCTAACAAGCTTGTCTTTTAGCTTCATTCTTCACGAACGTTCCAAAGCACCCTCGTATGTGAGGTCCTCAAAGAATGTCATGCCAGTTAAAACTCCATCCGAAAATGACAAGTGCTTCATCGCTTACCAAGCATGAACACTTCATTTGCTTTCCCTAACACCCTGCTGACAGGTGCAGGGCGCTTATTATTATGAACCTGTCTTTGCAGCAGAGGAAACTGAGGCGAAGCTCGCTGAGCCCCAAGGTGAGTGGTCCTGTGTTCAACACCAAGGTCTCCTTCGCCCTTCCTTCCCTCTGCCTTCCTGATATTTCTGTTTGTGGCTCAGAAATGGCGTTTTGTAAAGGGCTGCAGTGCCTTATGGCAATTTGTTAGGGACTGCATTTTCCAAAAACAGCACAGAAACACCGACACCGAAACCAGAGCCTGAGTTCCAGTTTATCCAGAAGCGAAGGAGAGAAGCAGCAGTGTATGTTTTCAGAGGGCTGCCTGTGCACGGGGGAGAAGGGATGATTCAACAAAGGCTGCAAGACCACGCCGCTTGCTGCCTTTACAAACAGGACTTTCTCCAGGTTCCTGATGCCCGCAGAATTGGAGGGGAAGGTGACCAAACCTCCCAGGGCGTGCCCTCCACAGATGAGGTGCACGGAGCACGTGATGTGCAAGATCCAAAATTATTCGAGTCCACGTGCTCGGTTAGGATGGAAGCAGGCCTCCATGGAAAGTCAAGTCTAGTTCAAGTTTGACTTTCGCCAGGAGAAGCGGGGTGGACCACCACAGCAGACACTGTGACAACAATGCGGTCCCTCGATGCCACAGCGCGGGGCCAGGGATGCTCAGCAAGGTTCCAAAGTCCCAAGGCTTGCAGCAGCCTGGGAAGAAGCAGCTGACAAGAGTGTAGCCCTGCCAGGGCCAAGCTCTCAAAGTGTCACTCAGACTCTTGAGCTGACAGTGTATACACTTCTAATTTGTTGTTTATTTACTTCTGTTGATTTAAAAGGCAGAAAAAGAGAGCGAGAGTTGAGAGAGCGAGCAAGCGAGAGTGAGAGAGTTCTTCCATCTGCTGGTTCACTCCTCAAAAGCCTGCAAGAGCTGGGGCTGCAGCAGCCTGAAGTTAGGAGCCTGGAACTCAGTCTGGGTCTCCCACATGTGTGACAGGGACCCCAGTACTTGTGCCACCATCTGCTGTCTCCCAAGGTGCACACCAGCAGGAAACAGGAGTGGCAAACAGAGCCGGGACCTGAAGTCAGCGGCTGAGGCAGCAAGTCCTACGTGGCAGGTGGGATAAATTTTGACAGAACAGCCCCAAGGTGGAGGGGAAGCTCCCACCACGTTCTCACATAGGAGGTCTGATGAGATACCCACTCTTAAACGAAGCATCCAAATGAAAACACAAACCCCAGTGCAAAAAGCTCATGGAGCTAACTATGTGTCTGGAATCATGTCAAAGCTACAGAACCTATAGGCCCAAGCAACTCCAAGACGTGAGCTAAAGGCTCTAAGACAGTGAGCTACTCCCCACCGCGGGGAGGGTTACAGCAGCAACACCCAGACCCGGGCTGGCCGACGTCCTTGGTGCGGCTCTTGGACCGCTTTCACAGAGAGGTCACTTCTTTTTCACTCTTGGTCTGGGGCTCATCATTTTTTTTTTCCTGCCACAAAAGGAGTTTCTCATGAGTTGCCTAACAACATGAGTCAGGATCCCTAAAGACTTTTGCAAAACTGACGTGGTCTGACAGCAACAATCTGCCAGGCAGGCAGTGAGGTTCCCTTCCCCAACTCCAAGTTCTCCATCCTCCTCCTCTCTACTGCCGCCACCCAACCAACCTGGCCCCATTTATAGGGTGTCTAGAATGGGAAGTGCCTCAGTGGGTGAGATAATCCTTTTCCCTCTTCTTCTATTTTGGCCTTAGCTCTTGTCCTACACAAAACACTGAAAGCGTATGAGATGCAGAAAGGTCTTTGGATGCACCATTCCGGCTGGTATCCTATCAGTACAACCATACACGGCAACATAAGGAGGAGAAGGAAGACGAGACTCAAAGTGCAGGTGCAATACGCACAGGATGGGTGAGCGGGACTCCTACATTCTGTATCGGAGTGCCTGGGCTCGTGTCCCAGCTCCAGTCATAATTCCAGTTTCCTGTTAATGCGCATGCCTGGGAAGCAGAAGGTGATGGTTCACGTAGCTAGGTTCCCACCGCTCCATATAGAAGACTCAGAATGAATTTCCAGCTCCTGGCTATGGCCTGGTGCACTCCCTGCTGTTGAGGACATTGAGGGAGTGAACCAGTAGATGAGAGACCTTTGTTTTGTTCTCTCTGCTTTCAATTTTTCTTTTTTTAAAAGATGCTACATATTCCACTGAGGGACACAATGCAAGGTGATTTTTAAATGAGGGTGGGAGTGTGGGGTACAGTTAGGCAGCCTAAGAAGACTATGAATACCTAGGAAGGACGCTCAGAGGCTGCCTCTGCTGTGGCTGACAACAACGCGATGTGGAGACCAGGGCTGAAGTCATCCCACCAGGGAATGCTGGCGTATTCTGGGAAGTCTGAGCTGCTTTCCCAACAGCACTCGGGAACATGTGGGCCTGCAGTCACCAGGATAACCACAGTGAATGAGACTGCAAGGAATGGGGATTGGGAAACAAACCATGGTGGGAAGGATGAAACGCGGAGGTTTCTGCTTTGTTTTATAGAAGAAAATGAAAAAATAAAAAGGAACTGATCTTAAGGTACCAAGTGATAAACACAAGAACTTTATCACCTCCTACGCAGAAACAAGATCCTTGAGGCACCATCCAGGATGGGGGTTGGCCAACTACTACCCATGGGCTAAATCCAGTCCACTGATAGTTTTCTATATAAAGTTTTACTGGAACACAGCCAGAGCCATTTACGTCTATAATATCTATGGCTGTATTCAGACACAGTGTTTGTGGCAGAGACAGAATAGGCTACAAAGCCAGCAAATTTACCATCTAAAGAAAATTCAAAGTTTGGGGACACGCATTTGAGCCAGCAGGTAAGATGCTGGCTAAGATGCCCACATCCCATATCTGGTATGGAGTGCCTGGGATGGAAACCCACTTCTGGCTCCTGTCTCCAGTGGTTGGGTTTCTGCCATTCATGTGGGAGACCTGGATTGAGTTCCTGGCTCCCAGCTTTGGTTTCAGCCTTGGCCCAATCCCACCTGTTGTGGGCATTTAGGGAATGAAACAGCAGACGGGAATATTCTCTCTCTTATTTTCCCTCCCCCCCCAAAATATACATTTTTAAAAATTACAGAAAAAAAAATTTAACATTTGCTCATGCCTGCTCTAGAATACTGTTAAGGAAGAAAGAAGCCACTTCCCAATAGTTTCCATTAAAACAGACGTGCATGGACACACATAGGCAGACAGACATACTCTATGTATGGACTACTGTTGCTAAGAGTGCTAGCAACCCTAGGAACAAGGTTCCTGATTTCACTCATCCTGACAGATCATGGGAGGCTCCACATCATACCCCACAAGACTGTTTCTAAACACATCAGGGGCATCCATGCAGAAGGTAAGCAAGGGCAAAGCCTTTATTTTGTCTGAGCTTAGTGTCTTCAGCCATAAAATGTGGGACTGGATCATTTGAGGAATTTAAAAAATTCTATGACTACACGGGAAGAAAAAGGAGAAAAGTGAATACATGATGCATGCACATACCCCTCTAGATAAGTGGGGTTCAAAAAGTTCATGGAATATGGGATTAAACATTTATTTTGGTGCAAAGTAGCTGAAATCCACACATGGATTTTTTTGGACATACATTAATTTTCCAGTTATGAAAAAAGTTTGCACTAATGAATCCAGACTTTTAATTCCACTTTTCTGTGAAATTTTTATGTCCCCTGGTATACATGGAGTAGGGAGTGCAGAGAGGAAGAGAACCAAGGACCACAAGAGACTGCAGGGACAATCACGCGGGAGTAGGCAACTGTCTATTCAAGGGACAACTGGAAGTTGCTTTTGTCACTCCTACAGGATGTACAAGTTGTGAACAGGAGGCACACTCTATTTAAACATAATAAAGAAGCACTAGGCGAGATCAAGGTCCAATGACACATTCTGGAAAAGAGCTGGAAGTCCACCAGGAGATGGGACAGAAGGGGGTCCTCCTCCGAGGAGCTCAGAAGTGGGCACCTACTTCTGCTCCCTGCCCAGGGCGCTGACACACTTTGCTGTTCTTCCTGGGCCCAGCAGGTGTGTGTCTTTTCTGCAATGATGACACAGATACGGCCACAGGGACCTCTCTGAGGCACCGAGGTTCCCTGCCTCGCCAACTGCTGCCCCAAAGTGGAAGATGTTCAAATTCTGACTTGGTTGCCTTGTCAGCCTGCCCCCGCTGTTCTTGCCACAGCGCTGTGGATTTAAAGGGGAAAGGAAAATCAAGACAGACTCAAGGTGAACCCTTGCGGTCTGGAATTTGGGCTTTTGAGCAGACCCGGAACAAGACCAACTGACACGTTAGCCAACCCAACGGCCACCCAAGGGCTAGGCCTCATCAGCCGAGTTCGTAAAAAAGAAGCCGTGAAAGTGAAAGACCATTTCCCATACTGGAAACAAACAGATGCCTTTGCTGCTGGGGAAATGTACATTGTTTGACTTGTAGGTTATGAATCTTTAAAACCCCCACCCCACATCCTATCACACAGCCTCCGTGAGTTCTATCTTTTATTTATTGGGCCAAGCGACTGTTCTTTGTTGACGGGAGTGGCGTGGATGTGAGCAAAGCAGGTGAGCCCTGGAAACATGAACACAAAACACCATTTGGGGAGCAGAGGACATTTTGTCAACAGAGCTAATCACTCTGAGAGCAAAATAATCCACTCTCCCCCGATATTAAGACAACAAAAATAACTGTGGCGGCTTCAAAGGCACTCACTCATTAATCAGGGAAGCTGGGCAATTAGCTGCCTCAAGAAACACAAGGTACCAGAAATATTTTATCCAAATGCATTTTTGTTGGTTGGGAAAAGGGTTCAAGCCTGTTACATAATACTAAGAAAACACAGACGGTATTTCCCTAGTCCTGTCGCTCTGTGACAGCTGTTGGGGTCACCTGGAGAAAGTGTGCAGTTTAAGTCCTCTGGTGCTGTGTACCAAACACAAGAGCAATAGTGGGGAACTTGCCAAACCCAACGTGGTTGCTTTTTTAGGTTGTCTATAAAATACCTACTGCAACCATCAATGCCTGCAGCTTACATGCGTCCTTATTAATAAACCCAGACTTGCCATATCTTAGAAGCAATGCTTTCACCCCCTGGTTAGACAAGGAGATGGCAACGAGAAGGGTCCAGTTCTCTGCGGCCGGGGAGCACCATTCAGACCCCGCAGGACTACGAATGCTTCGGCTTTCTTCCTGTAGCATGCCACAGATCACCAGAGGCCCTGCCACATTTCTGCTGTTTCTTGAGTGGAACACAGGCCTTCTCCTCACCGTGCTTTAGAAACACGGAGAATGAAGCTGACTTCTGCTTGGCATGCCAGGCCTGGGGTTTCACCACAAGGACTCAGGGCAGCAGGTACAAAACAGGACTCTCTCCCTTTAACATGAAGAGAAACCAAGCCAAGCTCAAGGCACGGTTGCTTACCAGTAAAATTGGGCACATTTGCTGAAAATAAGGGTTCAATCTGCAAAGAGCACAGGGTAGGCATGGAAAAGCTGCTGGCTAGGGCAATCTTCAGGGTTTTCTTTCTGGACCCGGCAAGACATGCAGGTGGAGATGAGAAAGCAGCTTAGGGTACTCTCGATAGGGAAGGAGGAATGGGGAAATGTGCGGAGTCCTTTCTGGAATGAACCCATCACCAGTAAACACAGTAAGTGAGGCTCTGTGCTCTGTGGCAGACCTCAGTTTCTGGGATTGGCAGACCTGAGTTAAAGCCTGGACTTGTCCAATTACGAGCCGTGTGAGCAAACGTGGGCAGTTCATTCAGCTTTTTCTCGGCTTGAATGGGAGTACTCAGCCCACAGGGTGTTCTTCAGACAACTGTGTAAGACATGCAGAGTACCAGGATAAAGTTGCTGTGGGTATTGTTATGACTCCTAACATCATTATTACTCCTGATATTAGCAATTTCAAACCCATAAAAAACTGTGACAATAGGGATGCTTAGGATTTTAATTAAAAAAGGATTGTACTCATTTTATTGAAAACTAGGATGCCCTGCTGTCATTATAGTGTGCTAAATGTTTCCTCTTAAAAATAATTTTTAAGAATTATGGCTAAGGATGGAATTTTACTAAGTTGGGAGAAGGTGAAAGGGGAAAATTAGGAAAATAGCATTCATTAGACCATCATGTATGAAATTTGAAAATAAGAACACAGATTTTCCCCTCAAACTGTAAACACACAAAATGCAAAATTAAAATTAAGGTTAAAAAAAAAGTAAAGCACTATATAAGAAAATCAACCCTATCAATTCTGATGATAAGCAGCATTATAACTGTTTTCTCATCCCTAAACTTCCTTATTGGGAACAAGGCAAAGGATGGTCACCAAAATGCTGACAGTTCTCGCTTCTGTAAAATGGGCTTGCAGGCAGTTGCATTTCATTGTTCTGTGTGCTGGCTCAGTTGCACCTTCTACTTTTTTCTACAATGAACGTGTAATTCATTGTGCAGCAGAAAATCCAACATGATTTGGTATTCAATTTCCAATGGAAAACATCTGAATTGCACCCAAGCCTCACACAGAGCCAACTCCGAGGATTTCACTCGGCTTTGGCACACAGGTTATGTTGTAGGCAGGGGTAGAGTTAAGTGACTGTCTTGCCATCTCTTCCAGCATGCTCGGCAGCCATTCCCTCACTGTGCCATCATCACCTTGCCAATATTTTATGGGAACGTTACAAAATGCACCTACTGCTAGTTATACTCACAAATTCGAGCACCTTCTAAAACTCTGGCTTTGAAGAAAACAACCCCCCCGGGGCCCCAGTTCTCATTTCTTCAGACACTTTCCCAGCCTTCCAGAAATCAGGATGGGCCACAGGAATCAAATATTCCTTCTGTCTGGAATTTAAAGGGGACTCGGCAAGACAGCAGCCTAGGGAAGCAATTGGTTCTGTGCAGTGTGTAATTATTGGCTATCCTGGTTCTAGGTACTAATCCCAGGGAAAACAGAGAAGGAGGGCAGCAAGGGGCATGGAGACACAAAAATCATTGCCATGTGTAAAAACTCAAGATGTTTAAAAAAGATGCAGGCACAAGAGTTTAGCCAGAAAGAAAGAGACATGCCAATAAAAAACCTGCTTCTTAAAATCTGGCTGGCAGTGTCCTTCCTCTTCCCAATGGATACTCTTAGAAAAGAAAACATGGTCCATTTTTTCTCCCTTGCCTGTATTTGATTTCCAATTAAAATTAAATATAAACTGAAACGCCACCTGGATTTCAGCAAAATCCAATCCTCGCCCTCCACCCTTCCTTTTTTTCAAAAGAAGAACCTGGGCTTACATATACAAACATTTTGCTAAATGACCCGTGGCAAATTGCGTAATGCCAGTAAAAGTTGTGTTTTTTAAGTTATGAGCCCCAAAGATTTTATCTGAAATAAAACCCTGATTCAATTCAGATTCTGGAGGCAAACTGTGTCCTTAACTCTGCCTCTAAATTTGAAACATTTGTGTGCGGGGCCCCTTCAGTAGGGCTGCTCGTAGGTATGGTGGAAAAATTCTGTATTGATTAGGATATGTGTTTTCTTTGCTAAAATGGTCAATTGGGGCACTAATTGCCTACAAGAACGGGTTCCCTGCAGTCTCTCAGTCTGCGCACAGAGGTCAGTTTCTAAATGAGGAGTTCCATTGTCCGGATCTCATGCTTCTCTCAATTCACCACCCTGGGGGAAGACACAGGGACTCCTGTATTCCAGAGGGGAGGAAGAGGGTTCCTCTATGGGGAACTCCAAGAGAATGTCCACAAGGCCCTATGGGGATTGGATCTGAATATCATGTGGGAGGGGCAGAGTCCATCCATGGAAAAGTCTCTAGAAACTCTGCAGTTCCCTCCTCGTCTTCACCTTTGTTTCCCTAAGATGTCAGTGGGGGCTTTGCACCATTGCCAAAAGAGCATTAAGAAAGAGTGAACAGAGCTGACTACTGTGCTGAGGTCATGGTATTATCTCTATTGCCCCACTATACAGATGAGAACAGTGAGACTGGCAGAGATGACAAACCTGCCTAATCTTACTCATCTGGTAAATTCTTGAGGCAGGGGCTTCAACCCTCCTCAAGGGGATTCCTCCTGACTCTTCCAGCTCCTGCAGGCAGTGATATCAGGCTGCAGCCACAGTGAAGTGCACTGGGCAAGCAGCGAGGTATATCTGTAGATGGCTGTGGACGGACACAAGTCATGCCAGGTCCATGCAGACTGGGAGCAATGGGAAGAGGTAAAGGAAGCAAGTGACTTTGTCCACCTGTACTCTCTGTTGATAGAGGATTGATTTTGTCACACACTGACAATGTTAGATGATGATTAGCAGTTGTCACATTTGATAGCAGAAACATGCCGGGGCCAGGCAGCTATGTGGAGAGAGGTACCAGGGAGCAAACGGGGGATCACTGAAAATGTAAAGTCATTATAGGAGAAAATCTGTAAAATGTTTATTCCTTGATTCCTATGCAAAGAAAAAAAAACGTATGTATAGGGGCAGGTGTTTGGTGCAGTGGCTAAGACTCAGCGTTGGATGCCTGCGTCTATGTCAGAGTGCCTGGGTTTGAATCCCATCTCTGCTTCCGATTCCAGCTTTCTGCTAAACCACACCCTGGGAGGAAGCAGCGATGGCTCAAGTACTTGGGTCCCTGTCATTGATGTGGGAGACCTGGACTGGACTTTGGCCTGGTGCTACCTCACCTGTTTCAGGCATCTGGGGAGTGACCCAGAGAATGAAAGATTTCTCACTGACTCTCTCTGCTTTTCAAACAACAAAACTACACACACACACACACACACACCCTCAAGGTACAGGTATTCTCTGTCATTTAACTACATCTCATGAAAGTTTTTCAACAAGTGTGAATCAAATTAACTTTCTTTTGGTATAATAAAGGCAATATATGTCATAGTAGAAATGTGGGAGATACAAAAGGGTAACATATACAAAATAAAGTAAAATCTCACTAACCAAAAAGATCATTGGTAACATTTTGTTGCAGGTGATTTCAGATCTCCCCCTACCCCTCCACTCATTGCACTATGATCGTTTTTCAAGCTATTAACTATTTTACAAGAGTGTGATTCTTTTTTTTTGGACAGGCAGAGTGGACAGTGAGAGAGAGAGAAAGGTCTTCCTTTGCCGTTCGTTCACCCTCCAATGGCCGCCGTGGCTGGCATGCTGCAGCCAAGGTACCGCGCTGATCCGATGGCAGGAGCTAGGTACTTATCCTGGTCCCCCATGGGGTGCAGGACCCAAGTACTTGGGCCATCCTCCACTGTACCCCCTGGCCACAGCAGAGAGCTAGCTTGGAAGAGGGCAACCGGGCCAGAATCTGGCGCCCCGACAGGGACTAGAACCCGGTGTGCCGGCACTGCAAGGTGGAGGATTAGCCTATTGAGCCACAGCGCCGGCCGGGTACGCAGCATTATATCAACCGATGGATGCATAGACTGAGGCACAGAGAAACTAATTTATATGCATAGTACCCCAACTAATTAGTAAGTGGATGAACTTGGGCCAAACACACTGGCGCAACAGTTTACTCTTCTAAACTTTTCTTCTAGTGGCTCTCCATCCAGCAGCAGGGAATGGGTTAGAGAAATGAGGAATGCAAATTATGGGACCCCATCCCATCGCAGACCTTCAGAATAAAGTACTCTGCAGGGCCATCTGCATTTTAAGACTAAGATTTAAGCTGCATTAGTGGGTATTGTTGCTAGGAATATAATTTGCTATATGACAGCTAATCGAGACCTTGCAACAGGTCACTGATGGGGTCCTATAGTCAGGATGGCTCTAGAGTGTGTAAAGCTGGTATTTATATTTGAACAGAAATAAGATGGCTCTTGGTCCAGATCTCTTTACATGACCCAACTTCCAGAGTCTGCCTCAAAGCTGGCATTTATGGTGCCTCATTTAAAATATCTGAGAAATAAGTCCAGGGACACATTAATAAACATTTAGAGCAAAAATAGAGAAATCATTTTCCAAATGAGAGGTACTTTACTAATATTCTTAACATCAACCAATCATAGCAAAGTCTAGGAACATGTGTGGAACACTCACCCAGTTAGGGAGTCTAATAAACATACAGGGTGGACTGCATTATGGGGGGCAGCATAATGCATATGAAATCATAATGACAAAATAACATGCATAAATGTACATGCCTTCCAGAGAAAAAGTCATTCGACTTTAATCAGATTTGCCAAGGAGGGACCATAAGCGTGCACAACGTGAGAATGACAGTGTTAAAGACACAGCCCATGTCAGAAATCTAAACAGATTTTACCAATTGTGAGATATGACAAATCACTGATCAACGCAAAAACAGAATCAAACAAGGAGGCGAGAAAGGAGAAAACACAGGCTGACACCATCTCCTCCGAAACACTGTTCCTATCAGTTAATGAATGCTGATTGGGAGATCTGGAGCAGGTGTTTGGCCTACTGGCTAAGATGCCCACTACTCACATCAGAGTTCCTGAGTTCGAATTCCAGCTTTGGTTCTGATTTCAGCTTCCTGTTAACATGTGTCCTTGGAGGCAGCGGTGACAGCTCAAATAGGTGAGTCCCAGCCACCCATGTAGGAGATCCAGATTGTATTCCTAGTTTCAGGCTCTGGCCCTGTCCCAGCCGCGGCCTGTTCCTGGCGGTTGTGGGCAGTTAAGTGGGAAGTGAACCAACAGATGGAGGAACTTGCTGTTGCTACTCATTCATACGTGCCCCCTCTCTTTCTCATAAATAAGTTAGAAGATGTATTTTGGAAAGTACATAACTGAATTGAGCAAATGTCTTCGTATATGACAATTATTTTAAAACTTAGGTACCATGGTTTAATTATTCTGGTTATAGGACAAATAGAGATAAATTACCTACAATTCAGTATAGAAGTAAGAGAAACACAGACACCACCAACCAAATACGCAGACCAGTCAGCCTTCATCTAATCTGCAGAAACTGCAGAGACAATGGCCTCTGCAAACAGGCAGGCCTCAGAAACCAGAGGCTCAGATGCTGGCATCCAGCATAAAAAGACTTCTACTCATCAGGTGCCTCTCTCCTCCACAAAGCAAATCTGACCTTGCTTATCTCAAAATGACCAAGACACATCTTTAGGGCAATGTAAGCCTCTAGCCAAACCCATGTAGCTCAGTGTATACTTCCCATCCGTTCTCTCCCAAGTGAATGGATTGAAATGCATCAGCAGATGTGCATTTCCTTAGCTACTGTTTCCTAATTTCACCAGTCTGCAAACATCCCACCAACAAAGGTGCAAATTCTTCCCCTCTAGGCTACTAGAAATTTGTCTGAATTACTCATCTGTTGATTAGACACATGCATCTCTTCTATAGTTTCTCTCCATCTATTTTCAAATTTTAACTAATGTTTAATGGCTAGGTTTACATCTAAGATGGTAAATTCTTTTAGTGAAGGGAGATAGGATAATAACCCTTGGTATCTTCTAGCCAACCCTGGGTCTATGAACATAAGACATTCTTTGTTTTCATCTACACTTCTTTGGTAAGGAAGCCATGGCCACAGGGCCACAGACAATACTCTTCCAGTGACTCACAAGGTAACAAGGTGTACCCAACTTCCCCCTCCTGGTAGGCCAACGGCTGATTCCTTTCATCACCCCTGATACCAAAACTTGTCATTTGTAAGGTGCTACCAGTTAAGTGATTAGAAAGAAAAGTATGACACCTACAAGTCGTTTTATCATTTGAAAGACTGTGGATCTATATACCTATGTATAATTTTTTTAAACAGGACAATTTAGAAAACAGTGAGTAAAGCAGCCTCAGTTTTGTGATTATAAAGCAAGCCTAGAAGGTTCTGGAAAGCAATTCCTGCACTATCTGGCATTTGTTATTCCAAAGATTGACACACTTTTTCTGAAAAGGCCAGATAACAAGTATTTTGGGCTTTGTGGGCCGCAGAGTCTCTGTTGTGACATGTGTCTCTGCTGTTGTAGCAGCAACAGGCAAACACAGAAGACTGTGTTTCAACAGAACCTTTACCTACAGAACCAAGTGGCAGCCCAGATTTGGCCCAAGAGCCATTTATCCAATGGGTTGCAGACTCCAGTCTGCAGGCTTCACACAACGCCTCATTCCAAGAATCAGTCCCATGAAGGGATTGAGCAAACAGCTGACCAAAGTTTAAAATTATTTCCAGAATGTAATCTTGACAATTGTATTTGTGAACCACTACATAACACAATTTAATCCTGACAATCACAATTGTGAATATTGCAGACAGCTTATGCAGCATGCTTTTCCTAACAACATATCTAATGACACAGTAAGTCTATAAATACACAATACAGACAAATAATACATAGCACAGAACTTTGTGCTTTAAGACAAACATGAATCTAATGAGAATCAGAATATAATAAAAACATACATCGCCAACACATTTTCACTTAGTGCTTTTGGATGTTGAATTCCTGTTGAGTTGAAATGGAAATATCACCAGTAGGAAGGAAAAAAAATGAGAGAAGGTAAGCAATATTATCACGGTATTATTTATCATACACATTAGGACCAAAAATAGTCAGGAAAGAATGAGCATTGTGTCATTCTCTCCCCGTCTTTAACCTTGTAAAAGGTTGTTGAGTTCACAGAGAGGATAACAACAGTCAATACAAGAGGCTTTAATAAGGGAGCGACTTTGTACCCTGTGGACTTGAAGAATTAATACTTAATAAATTAGAATAATAAAAAGCCACTTTTGCCTGATGTAGGATGCTACATCTTATTTTATTAAATTTTTCCAAAAATCCTTCTATTTTTGGCTCTGAGAGGCACGATTCTGCTGTTGAAAAGCGAAAGACATTTTACGCACAATTTTCCCTCTACTAGAAAGAGGTATATTGTGCCCTTCAGTGAACATAAAATTGATATTATCATCTCTAAGTTTATATCTCACTACTTAACCTTCAGATTAAAAGTTATTGGATTTGAATGACTCAGAAGACATCGTGTCACCTTCCCTTCGATGTGGAGGGACAGAAGTTGGGGATGAGACGAGGTACAGTGGTAAAAACCCGAATCTGGGGTCGGCGAATGCACCTGGGCTTACCTGGTGACAAACGGAGGCATGAAAGGTCTACTTTGGGAAGTTCTGCTAGAGATGCATCTGTGCTAGGAATTTCTTTTTTACTATTTATTTAAGAGGCAGAGAGACAGGTACAAAGAGAGCTCTCCTACCTGCTGATTCACTCCCCAAATGCCCATAACAGCCAAGGCTGGGCCAGGCCTGAGTCTGGAGCCAGAAATCCAAACCAGGTCTGTCATGTGCATGCCTGGGACCTAATCACCTGAGCCATCGCTGCTGCCTGTCAGGGTCTGGGTTAGAAGGGAGCTGGAGTCGGGCGCCAGAGCTGACTCCTGAATCAAAGTACTCTAACTGGGGATGTGAGTGTCCTAACTGGGAAATTCATTTTGATTCGGGTATAGTCAAAAAGGAGCAGCCTATGGTTGGACATCGGGTATAGCAGTAAAGACACAGCTGGGATGCTCACATGCCGTATCAGAGCGCCTGGGTTCTCTAGTCTCAGTCTCAGGGCTTAATCCAGCTTCCTGCCAATGCACACCCCTGAGAGGCAGCAGTAATGGCTCCAGTGGCTGGGTTACTGCCACCCAGGTCAGACATTCAGACTGAGTTCCCAGGTCCCGGTCAGCCTGGCCCAGCTCTGGCTATTGCAGACATGTGGAGAGTGACGCAGCAGAAGGGAGATCTCTCTCTCAATCTCTCTCCACCTTTCAAATAAATAAAATATTTTAAGGGCATAGCCTAATAATAAGGTAAGGATCATATAGTTAACTCAAGGAGAAACTTACGACTAACAATCTTTAAAACAAATTGGCATTTGCATCGTCAGTTTATGTGTAAGCTACTGGAAAATGTCCACTTAGATGGATTAAAGAGCAGAACACAGCTTGCTTCCAGCCTTCCTTCCGTATGCATGGCTCAACTTATACACACACACAACACTGGCTTCACAGCCCTTGGCAGTTTAATCTATACCTCCTAAGTGAGTCTTCCAATAGCACTAGCTGTTTAATAATTACACATTGTATTTTTTCCAACAAAAGAAACAACATGCACCCCCCTGGCCACCTTAAAAACAAATTCATTCTAAGAAGCCTGTGTCAATACAGAACAAAGGCTTTATCAAAAATCTAACTTGGTAGTTTTGTTCTCTAAAACAGATAAGCCCATTCCATGATCAATAGGAACACAGGCAGTTTATCAGCACTTCCCATGTGACTTTTGGAAGATATACTCATTAGTAACTGGCAAAGGCCAAGGGGAAAATACTTGATAACTTTAATCTGAATAAACACGTCCAATCAAAAGAAAAAGTGAGGGTTAGCCATATGACAAGATGCCTTTAAAAAAAATTTTTTAAATAAAAAACCCTTGGGGCCAGCGCTGTGGCATGGTGGGTAAAGCTGCTGCCTGTGGTACCGGCATCCTATATGAGTGCCAGTTCAAGTCCCAACTGCTCCACTTCCTATCCAGCCCCCTGCTGATGGCTTGGGAAAGCAGCAGAAGATGGCCCAAGTGCTTGGGCCCCTGAACTCACATGGGAGATCCAGAAGAAGCTCCAGGCTCCTGGCTTTGGATCAGCCCAGCTCCAGCTGTTGTGGCCATCTGGGGAGTGAACTAGCTATGGAAGACCTCTCTGTCTGTAACTCTAACCTCTCAAATAAATAAATAAATGTCTTTTTTTAAAAAAAAAACTTTAAAAAAAAGAACTTTTCCAAAAGGTCTACGCTATTACAGGTTCCACTGGTGCTTTCCTTAGTGTGCCACATGACTGCCCAGCGGCAGGTAAAAGAGGAGCCCAGGCACTCTCCCCCGTGCCCCTTTGGTCATTGTCACTCACTCAAAGGGGAAATCCTGGGTCATCACGCACAGCCCTCAGTCTGCAACATTTTCCCATCTCATCATTCCAAAGGCCTTTGTGATTTTTTCCAGTGTTCCACTAACCATGTCTTCTTCCCCAGCCCCTCCCTCTCCCCCACCTAGTGCACACGTTCACTCCTAGGCCGTCAGGGTATGCTGGAGAAGGATCAGGGAATGAGAAAGGCTACGTCTGCCCTGATGGGCCCTCCAGCTGATGAGGGGATTCAATGCGGGAGGAGTGCAGGCAGGCAGGCAGGCAGGCCGGCCAACAGCCGGGTGCCGTCAGTTAAATGGGCCAAGGTTAGTGATTCTTTACTAAACCCCAGACCAACTGCACCAGTCTCCTCCTGGCTACTAATGCTCAGGGTTTTCTTCCCTTCCAAGCTGGCCTTGCCCAATCCTGTAACTGACGCTCACTGTACATCCCCCAGTGGGGCCTTTCTTCTCTCCCTGGAAGCCTCCCCTGGCACAGAAGCCTAAGCCTCCGAAAAGCCAAACTCGGCTACCTTCTAACCACCCTCCCACTGCCACATAAGCTAGCTACCCTGCAGGCTGCAGCTGGGTAAAGCCCCGGTGGTTCCTGTCATGTGCCCTGAGCACCTCACACATCAGCTCGGCCCCACATTTCCCTCCACAAAGTGGTGCTTGGTAAATATTAGTTAAGTGAATGAACATGCAAACAAATAAATTTCAGGAAATCCAAGACTCAGGAACACAGTTAATAACAGGTTGAGTGTCCCTTATCTGAAACGCTTGGGACTAGAAGCCTGCCCTTCAGGTTTTGAAGGTTTTAGGGATTATGAATATTCATGTGCAGACTGCACCTCTAATCCAAAATCCCAAAATCGGGAATGTTCTTGGATCTGGAAAGCACCTAAAATCCAAAAGTCTTTGATTCTGATCACATAAGTGCTTGAAAAGTTAAAGGAATCTTAGTTTTTGGAATTTCAGATAAGGATGCGCTACCTGTACTTATATCCCCAGTGGAATACAGCTATTTTCTTTTTCAAAAACCTTACTTTATTTATTTGAAAGGCAGAGTGAGAGAGAGAGAAAGGGAGAGAGAGACGGAATCTTCCATCCACTGGTTCACTCCCCAAATGGCCACAAAAGCCTGGGTTGGGAAGGCTGAAGCCAGGAGCCGGGGACCCCATCATGCATGCCTCTCATGTGGGTGGCAGGGGCCCAGGTATGTGGGCCACCTTCTGCTGCTTTCTCGGACACACTAGCAGGGAGCTGGATGGGAAGCAGATCAGCCACGACTTTCACCAACCCTCATATGTGCGATGCTGGTGTTGTGTGCAGTGGCTTGACCCACTGTGCCACAATGCCAGGCCCTGTCACTTGGAGCAAAGCCGTGACAAGGCCAGAATGGGGAACCTTCTTCACCCACCTCTTGTGCGAGAGGGAGGATATCAAGGCATTGTACGTCTATGAACCAAATCAAACACAGCATTTAGCAAAGGGCCTCTGGAATGCTGTAAGTAACACTTCATAATTATAATAGGTTTGAGTTCAAAGACAAAGTGATAAAAAGAAACTTTGCAACATGGAGTTCAATTCCCTACATAAACTTCCTTCTTGGGGCTTTGTGGGCCACTTGCATTTATATTGCTATTCTTGTGTGTCATAAAAGCACTCACCCTGTAACCCTTTTTATCAAGTCATCTATGCACTACCTAATGTACACTGGACTCCATCAGGCAGCTATAGGCTTACATTATACAAACATTCCAATTCTGCCTGCTCAGCGCGGCTTGTCAATAACAGAGCAGGTTGCAAAATGGCAGGGGAGGCTGCCTGCCTTCAAGCCCCGATAGGAGCCTGCCAGTTTTGCAAAACAAACTCTCCGCAATCACCGGGGCTAATCTGTCAACAAATTACCATTAAAGTCATATCTCCTGAAAGTTCAAAAAGATTTTTTGATTAGACAAGAGATAGGGAGCTGTGTGTGTGTGTGTGTGTGTGTTTTATGACAATGATTTTATTAGCTCACAGGTCAGGCCTTACAACTACCTTCCCAAAGCTTTCTCTTGAAGCCAAAAGGGTCCACGCCACTCACAACGAAACATGGCATGTGGGTTTCTATTACCACGTTCTCTTACGTACGTGGGTCTTTCTTCTTCCATTTTTTTTGTTTGTTTGTTTCTCCTGTCCCCTTTAACTTTCAATGGAGATTAATAACACACAATTGTTTGGTAATCAAAACTTGAAAGAATTTCATACAAGGCTCCCATCGCAAGTTACATAATCCTTGACAACAATATTTTGATGGAAGGCAGCTCTAAACTAACTGGGAACTGAATTTTCATGTGCACGGTGAAACATGTCTGTTCCAGAAATAGCCACAACAGGAATTAGGAAAGAGTGTAGTGTGGTGGGGGTGGGTGTAGGGTGGGGCCGGGGAGGTGTTATTGTTGTAGGTGTTCTTTCTTTATTTGTTAGAATTATCTAAATTCCCGCCTCGGTCTTGGTTCAGTTTGTATGGTTATTGCCAACAGTTTGGTGGCATTGACTCTGGCACAATGATTTTGACCTCCAATCTTTTCCATAATATCTGAATGTCTCCCATAGGAGTTGCGCTTGGCAGGGTCATTGCTTTAAAATGACAGCTGAGTGCTTACCAACCAACAAAGCAAGGGGCTGGCTTCTCTCACAGCACCGGGCCCCACAAGGGCACTTGGTACAGAGGAACATTACATCTTCTACACCCCCTTTCTGGAAGCTTCTCTCGCAGGACACAGGGCCGGGGACTATCTTTTCCCATCCAGAAGCTTCAAAGGAGCCCCTCCTCTCAGTCACACAGCAAGTCCCTGAGAGCTGGAGGGTCTTTCTAACAGGGACCACACCTAAGCCCCTACACATCCCTACCGCAGCACCTGTGCCACTCTCTAGAAGGTGACAATCAAGGCCAAGGACGGCCCCTGGAATTTAAGAGTCCCTTCAAGGAATGTGGTCAAGAATAAGACGCCAGGGGACAGCTCCTTTCACACTCCGAGACAGCAAAGAAACTGGACACGACTGTAGTACACCTTGCCCTATACCCAGGAGCAACTGCACCAACACTGAGAGCATCATGGAAGTGAAGGGGTTTTGCTTGGTTGTGTCTTTATTTATACAAAAGAATAAAGATCCTCAGCCAGCCCTCTCAAACACTGACCTTACCCGGTCATCCCCAGGTGTTCACAGAAGGATGCAAATACCGAAATCCACTGATGCTCCAGTCCCTTCCAGAAGATTGGCATAGGATGTACAACAGCTTCCCATGTATTTACACCTTCAATTGATTAGCTGATAATACCCAATATGTATAACTGCTAGGTAAACACTTGGTATACTGTATTATTTAGGCAGCAATATAGAAACTAAGTTGGAACATGTCCGGTACAACATTTTTTTCCAGAATGTTTTCCATCCTCATTTGGTTCAGTGTGCAGATGAGGAGCCCATGTCCACAGAGGATCCACTCTAATTCCATTTCCCATGTTCAGAGGGGCCTAGGATACATAGTCACCATTCTCCTAGGTTCCTCTGACAGGGGGTTTTCTGCCTCCACTTTGAAAGTACCCACATTCATTCTACTTCTCTGAGCTTCCGAGTCCTGTGCAATGACCTCTTTGAATGTCTTATTAGCAAAATTCACTCAGTGGGTCCTTCGCCTTCCCTCCCATGATTTTGAAAACTGAAGCCCACTATCCTCTCACCCTGTCTTTCCAGTCCTTTAATGTTTTCTCTATTTCTTTCCATTGTTAACTTGACACAGACACAGTCACTCACACTAAAATGTACAACACCTTAAACCAAAGGTCAGGTTATGTGAAGTGAAACACTTCATTTAATCATACCCCCTAAATAATAAACGCTCAAATTCCAAACACAGCTAATCTTTGCATTTTACATCACTGTCACAGGGTCCCCGAAAACTGCCCCCTTCAGCGGAAATGACAGACACAGCTCAAATCTACAGCAACCAAAGCTCTGCCTATACTGACTTGCAGACAATAAAACGACAGGTGGCACAAGAAAAAAGCCCCAAAACAAAAATAAAAAAACACCCCTCATTAAATAGAATGGTAAGAGATAGCTGTTTTATTTAACAGCTATTCATTTTTATTGAATAAACATTTCCTAGTATGCATTCTGTTAATTGACCTGACAGCATATGCTGTATACGGCGAAACTTCTAAACATTATGCTCTATGTAATATGCTTATCTGAAAAAGCTCTCATTTGCAGCAATATGGAAATAAAATTCTGCTTTCTAAAATTCAAGACTTTTAAAATGCATTAATCCACACAGTTTATGAAATTGCTCTGGACATTTTAAAATCCCTTCTTTAGGGGGGGAAAAAAAACCTTTCGTAATTGGTAATAGTATTTGTTGCTGAGTTTCATAATGGACTGGTGCACATCCAATACAGAACTTTTACAGACATAGAAATGGGGCAGGCATAATAGGAAATAAAAAGCAGTTATGGTATTGGGTAAAGAATTACTCCATGGCTAAAAGAAAATGTTCGGATAGTCTATCAAATTATATTATTAGAAAACTATTGTTATAATAGTTTCATGGCACAGATATAAATAGAGTTGAAACATTACAGGGATAATCCATTTAGTTTGGAAGGAGGAAGACAATTGGGGAGTGTGCTGGGGGGCCCCTCCACCGAACGGCACCTCTCCTTGGCTGATGGCTTCTGAGTGATGACTGCATTCTGCTAGACCAGAATCACCGACTCCACTACCTACAGGGCATAATTGAGTGATGCTACTGGGCGGCCACCAGTGTGAACTGGACGGCTGCAGTGCCCGTCTCCAGCAGCAATTCATCTCCTAACAATTGCTGCCCTTGTGGGACTATCGGCCCAAGGTTACCAGATATCCTGATTTTTCAAGAGAAGATGAAAACGCCAGATTCCTCCCATTTCTCTAGGCTGTCAACTAATTTTTTCTTTAAAAAAAAAAAAACAACAACTCTGTTTGGATCCAATTCAGCCAAACTATAAACCAAACAGGATGGAGCTCACTACTCCTAGGTGAATCCTCAACAGAGCCCTCCACTGCGAAAAGGGCATTTGCTGTAATCTGTAATTATCTTTGGTAATATGGAGCAAACATGGAAGGGTTGCATGTATTGATTTTAAAGTCTGGCACTAGGGTACAAACTCCCCCTCTATCATCAATGATGGCCCTGGTGCCACTGGAAAATCCTGTAACATTCAGTTCAACGCAGAGCATAATTAACTCATTTTTATACCAAGGCATTTTAAGCCGGATCTTTGTGTTCCATGGACTTCTGACATATTTTACAGTTCTAATTCTCTTCCACTGTCCTACATTAATCAAAGCTGTAACCCCTGTTGTCTTTGTACTACGGAATCAGAATGTGCCCCTGGCGAGGAA
Source organism: Oryctolagus cuniculus (assembly GCF_051225735.1). Classification (NCBI taxonomy): domain Eukaryota; kingdom Metazoa; phylum Chordata; class Mammalia; order Lagomorpha; family Leporidae; genus Oryctolagus; species Oryctolagus cuniculus. Next base: position 79,380,580 of record NC_142876.1, on the reverse strand, counting down.
TGGGGGAAAAGTCAACAGGAATTAAATTTCAGTGCAACTGTTTACTCAACTGTGGCCTGCAGTTATTGAAATTTTATCCGTGGTTTTGTGTGACTACTGCAGTAATGAATTCAGCATGGCTGTGATTTTCTCACTGCTGGTATTCTCACTTCAAGTAAAAACCTGTAGAATAAAAATGACGAAAACAACCGAGTCCACCCTGTGATGTTCAGATTTCTCCAAACTGCTTAATTGCTGCAGTTGTCAGTCTGCAAGAGAACTCTGGGCACTCGAGTCCTGTGAAATATTTTCAAATCCTATAGTGATTCTTGTTTCATCTATAGCTTGTCCCTTTCCCCCAACAACCTGTTAAGAGCCATATTAGATACTTAGGGGGAGGCAAAGAGCAGTCAATATTTTAAGAGCCCTAAAAAGGCTTGCCAACTATGATGATTGGAGTTTTAGCCACAACAACGGAGCCAACTGTTTTCTTTCATCTGAGACCATATCAATGGCAAATACAAATAAATCTGACATCAAATGTTAAAGAAGAATTATGAAGTATGGTCAAAATCAGTTTCTTGACCTTTGTATCAATAACCCAAAACAATAAATTTTCCAAAGTGGTCACAGCCAAGGTAAAGAGGGAAGATGTGGATGGCTAATCCTGTCACTGATACTGTTTAAGGAAGCTGCTGTTGAAATGTGCTTTGCTAACTTTGTTCGGCGCAGCTCATTTGTTATTGTTATTCTTGCTGTGTGCGTGCGTGTATTTTGATGACATACTGTGCATGTGAGAGTTTTGGACTGACTTACTACGTTGCGATTCTGAATGATTTCTCAGTTCTTCAAACACAAATTCACAAGTTTATTTTAATTAATGTACTCTAAATACTAATTATTTGTGATGCACACCACATCCGTCAACAGCCCCACCACCACTGCTCCACAAAGGAACAGTTGATCTCGACCTCTTTTAGTAAGGGCCTATAAAATGGCACTTCAAAATACCAACTGGTTTGTCTCGCTGTAACCGTTACCAGCTGAGAACCTCACACATGATGTGAAACACACGGATGCTCTTCTGTTTACAGCTGGATTTTGATAATAATCTCATTTGTTAGAATTTAGCCTTCTCTGCATTAATTCAAATGCACAACATTTAAATACACACACACACACACACACACAACAAGCACAAAAATTTCAGCTGACGTGTGGCTCAAGGCACAGGCACAAATGGGTGTGGGCAGCCAGTGAAGGGGAGATTCAATCACTTGCAGGAAGCCCTCAGAATTCCAACTTTGGCCTGTTTTCTTTTTTTTCCTCTACGGTTTCATGATGCTTCCACACCTTGCAATGGGTTAAACAACCCAATGATTCCTTATAGTTTTAGAAACTGTTTGCATGAAGAAAACGTTACAAATGCTTTAGAGCCTTTACAAAAGCGATGTCCCTAATACAGGAAGGGAATCCTTGGTCTTCTCTGAGATACAGATTCCAAGAAAGTGGTTTGAGAAATGATTTGCCCCTCGCTTACGCCACTGCTAGTGGTTTGTGTACCTTTTCCCTCACCTGTTTACACAAGGCGCCATGACCACATACTGAATAAATGAAATCAGTGAAGAAACTGGAATGAAAACCGCTCATGATCATTAACAAAAACTCAAAATATTTCCTGCCTCCAAGAGAGGCTGGAGAACCAAAGTCAGTCTTGAAGCAAACAGTATTTACTTATTTGAATTTTCCTTCACACCTGCCAACACAACACTGTTTTTTGTGTCACCTTTATTTATCATTAGGAAATATTTCACCAGTCACTCACAGGTACCCATTCGCCTACCTCCAAAGACTATGTCCCAACTTACCTGTGCTTCTGGGAGGCACCATTAAGAGATGGTTTGAAACATGAATATGAAAGACCACATGAAAACAAGAAACACAGAAACACATCCCTAACTTCTTATGGGAGCGGAGAGCAATGTGTTACACTGACACCTGTGTCCTGGACATTTTGCCTGCTCCATTTAACCATTTGTGCCTGTATTTCTATTTGGTTCTACTCTCCTTATTTACTTACCCTTTTCTCTTACTTCCCTTATCTGCTACTCTGTTTCCTTCCTTATAAGGCTTATGCTCATTTTTGTTTTGTTTCCTCTGTCTTTTCATGGGAACTGCTCTCCTAAGAGTGACTATGCACAAAGCAGTGAAAGGTTAGGTGACACCTATAGTGAGGCAGTGGACAGAGACCCATTCCATCCTAGACTCCAAAAAACTCTCCCCCTATGGGACTTCTGAGACTTGCAACTCACAAGGGCTTGGAGAGTTGTCCTCCTTGGCGGCCACCAGGCCACCTGGAGCAGAGCTGGCTTACACAACACTGCTGACAGGCACACGGGTGAGCACAGAACACCGATGGCGACCATGCGTGAAATGGGGTTGACACTCGCACCCAGCACCCGCCGCCGCCCTGCACTCCACAGCCCAGTACCTGCTGCTGCTGCTGCTGCTGCTGCTGTTGCTGCTGCTGCTGGACGTGGGTGAGGTCGGCTGTGCCGATGTCCACGGCGGGCGTCTCCCCGTTGGACCGGCCCTCCCGGAGGCTGCTACACTCTAGCAAGTGGTTGCCGCCGCTCGACCCATTCTGGATGGCTGAACCGTTGCTTTTCGTCTCAGTCCCAGATTCTTGCATCATGACTCAAAAACCTGGGAGAACCATTTTCAGGCAGGGCGGGGGAGAAAGAGAAGGGCAGCTGTTAAAACAGTTGTTGCTGCTAAGCAGAAGTGCCCTGGCCTTCAATGTTGCCAAAATCTGTAAACAGTTGTCTTTTTTCCCCCCATTCTTGTTTATCCCCCCTTGGTGGGTCAATCCCCTAGTTTTAGGAGTCCTAATTTAAGTATTAATAGTATTGCTGGAAATGCATCAAGCTGTTCTCCTGCAGGGGGAAAAATGAATATTTTCAGGTGAACCTAGACTTCAGGGTTTAATTTCTCTGATTAAATCTGGTTGATCTGCTCAAAAACCAGTAAGTCGTCCCATAGCACACTCTGGAAACAACATTAAGTTTTAACATGCGCGGGTACTGCATATCGTTCTATACTCTTGTCTGAATCCTCTCCAGCTTCACCGGGTGAGTGTTTGGCCTGGTGGTTCAGATCCTGCGTCCCACCTCACACTGCTCCCCACTCCAGCTTCCTGCTGCTGTGAGCTTCGGAAGACAGTGGTGACAGATCATGTAGCTGGGTCCCTGCCACCCACATGGGAGACCGAAGTTGACTGCCCAGCTCCCAGCTTTGGCCTGACCTAGTCCTGCCCATTGTGGGCATTTGGGGGAGTGAACCAGCAGGTAGGAGGTATATCTCTTTCTCGTTGTCCCTCTTGTCTCAGTTTGTCTGTCTGCCTGCATTAATAAAAAAAATAAATAAACAAACACAAATTATAAAAGAAAAAGAGAAGAAATACTCCCTAACCTCAGCTTGTCAGGAGATGCTACGCACACATTCCAAGGAGGCTCCAGGAGGTCATTTGTGCTGAAAAACCTCACAGTCAATGCCAAAGGCATTTGAAAGATTCCTTCTCCTTGGAAGCCCTTAAACTGAAACACTTCAAACCTGGCCATTCCAACAAGTTGGGCCACTTGGAGAGAGGGGGCAGGGAAGCCCTCACCTCTCAGAAGTTACATAAATTCAGACTCTAATCTTTGTTTTGCAGTTTAGATTGTCCTGAGAAATCCCACCCAAAGGTAGCCGTTTCTCATGTGGGATTGCTGATCTTCAGAGTCTGGAGTAAGTTCCAAAGGGTCTGACCCTTATATTGAGTTAATAAAAAAAGAAAAGAAAAAATCTTGCCCAGGCAGACACAACAAAAGGAACGAATCTGAAAGCACTAAATGTCTAATAGAGAAAGCTATCCACCGCAGCAGGAGGAGATACAGGATACCTACGTAAACACATTCCACATTCATCCTTGCTACTCTGCAGACACAGAATGGTTAGCCTAGGGAATCAACTTAGCCCAAGGAGTCAACTCAGTCAAGGTTTCTAAAGGGGGCAAAAGACAGATAATTTGCTCATGTCAACTGCTAATAATAATAATGATAGCAATCTAGCGGTCGCCAGAGAGGTGATCTGCATATGCATTTGCTCCCCAGTCTGCAGAGGAGAAAACTGAGGCTCCAAGAGGGTACTTAGACTCTGTGCACTCTGAACCACAGTTAGGAACAGTGGATTTAAGCCAATTCACACTGGAGTCAAAACTACTAACCACAAGGTATTTTCTTAAACTTCAGGTGGAGGGGAAGCAAAACAATGGAAATGACAGGGTCACACGCCACGATCCTGGACTAGGACTTGGAAAAGGAAAAATAAGTCACCAAAGGAAGCCGACAGTTCAGACATCACAGCTGAGAAAGGTCTGAATCTGTAAGACATTACTGTGCGATGCCGACTCCAGATAAAAGGCCAGAAAACTCGGAACACAAGTTTGCTCCAATCATGGAAGGACGTGCGAGGGTACTTCAAAAAGTTCATGGAGAAACACAATTTGAAAATAACTGTATTTTGGCGCAAAAAAATTCATGTATTTTTGAATATATATACGTTGTCCATGAATTTCTTGAAGACCTCTTGTGTATACATCTACTGCTACATATTTCTCCCCCATACATCAAATATGTGACAACAGGGCAATTCATCAGACACTCTGGAAATCTTTAGAGGAACTTGTCTTTTTGCTAAAAATTGGTTTAATTCTGGGTTTTTGTTTTTGTTTTGCAGACTTGCACAAAAATGCAATGGAGGAATTTATAGGGGAACAGTTCACATTCTTCTTCATTTCCTCCCATGTTTCCTATGATCCAACTTGATACAGACTTCTTCAACCCAGGAGCCATATATATTTTTAAGTTAATCCAATTCTGAAGTAGATTAAGCATGGAATTTTTTGTTAACAGGTGGGAAACATACACAAAAACAGCAGCTGATTGCTTCTCCTCTTGAGATGAGACTTTCCAGTAATTACAGTCCTTTAAACATGGCACGTCCCTACTGTCTCGCGAGGAAAGAATCTATTACAACAACAGCAGCTTTCCCAAGGGAATGTGCCCGTAGGATGGCTTCAAATTTAATAAGGCAATGCTTAATGTGTCTGCAACCCAAGTCAGGGTGCCTTCGCTGGATTTCTGCCCCAGCATCCTCAGCCTAGCTTCCTCCCGATGCAGACCCTGGGAGGCAGTGCGAATGCTTGGGTCTCTGCTACCCATGATGGAGACCTGGATTGAGTGCCCAGCTTCAGCCTGGCCCAGTGCTGACTGCTGTGGGCATTTGCAGAGTGAACCCACAGATGGGAGCTTTTTCTGTCTCGATCTCTCTAGCTCTTGAGTTAATTAAAAAAATAAAAGGTGTAAAGAATCAGGCCACAAGGTACTTCATGGCAACATGATTACTTTATTCATCTCTAAAAAGGAATCAGTTTGTAAAAGCCAAGTATTTTTCCCCCAAGACTTCAGTTTCTCCTCCAACTAGCCCATTTCTACGGAAGCTAAGGAAAAGGCACACTGTTAAGATATCTGAAGAGATGGCTGTCTTCGAGTAGTTGGCAAAGAAACCCATGGAATGATTAGGGTTTGTCAGAAGTTACCTAAAGAAAAAAATAATTCTTTAATCTTATTAGGGACTGGATCCCCCAAAGGCAGAAACGCTGCCTATGCATAAACGTGATGCCTGTCTCAGAATGGGCCATGTTTAGTCGACTGTGAAACAAAGCTGCAGGTAGAATGATGCTGCTTCCAGACCATGTGACCATCCGGATCCCAGGCCTGGGAACAGGTGTCTGAGCGACTGGCTGGGCTTTCACTTCCTTCGCTTGACACCATGCTGGTGGGTGGAGTCACACGAGTCGATGAGAAGGCCCTGTCTCTGCTCCGCGCGGTTCCAATGCCGGGTGCCAAGTCCTGCAGTACGAGTTTTTTAGGCACTGAGCCAAGCTTGGCTTGTGAATCAGGTTTGTGAGAGTGCAGGCTTTGGGACCAAAATTGCATAAAGGATTATTTTTGGTCTAAGGATGTCCTTAATTAGTCAAGTGCTAGCAGTAGTATGTAGGTTGGAAGATTTAAAATTTCTCATCATCTCTCAAACCAATCAGGAGAAAACAGCTTTTTGAAAAGCACATGTGAAAAATTAAGAGTGTCAATGTCTAAGCAGATTTCTAACAGTGGCTGGGCCAGCACCGTGTCTACTGAACACCCCAAGCCATTTAATAAGCCTTTCTATCTATCACACGTCACACACAGCAAAGCCCCTGGATGTCCTTTTCAAACTCACAAGTCTATGCAGGCGATAAGGCAGGTAAAGGTTATCCCCATTTCACAGATAAGAAAACTTCAGCTCGACAGATGAAGGGACAGGTGTAACTATGCCCCCATTTTCAGACACAAACCTGTCCCTTTAAGAAATGATGGTGCATTTCCAGTTTGCAACGTCCTATAGGCTGGGCACTGAATGAGTCAATCAGAGGAAAGAAAACTAAGTACATTTGACAACAATGAGGGTGGCAGGTGCACAAAGAAAACCATTCCAATACCAGGGTGGGATATGGGAGCATTTTTTAGCAAGCAAGAGGCTCTTTTTCCATTGAGTTTGATGCTTCTAGAGTCGTCCGGCAGCCAGTCACTGGACAGAGGCAGCAACTCTGGCCCCTCTCACACACTGCACCCTCTTTGCAAGGAGGAAGCTGGCTGCGGGCACTCACTTTGTACAACCTCCCCTCCCCTCAGGGACCCCCTGTACTCAACAAAGCTGCCTTACTCCATGACAAACTGAGAATAAGCAAGAGTGAATAATCCCCAATGTGTCTGAGAGTGAAGACCCGGCACCCGGAGGGCAGGGTCATGCCACACCCACGCACAAGGCCAAACCTGCTTCCCGCATCTGCCTTCTCCAAATGAGCAGGGCCCATTTCAAACACACGATCCACTCAACACAACCCTACAAAGGCCGCCGCCGCTGCTGCACGCACGCTGCAAAGGAGCCAAAACGACCCGCACGACACGCTTGGAAACGCTACAGAGCTACTAGCTTCCAGAAGATCGATTTTCGCACTGGAGGAACTCGTAGGAAAGGGTAAGAACTGACTGCAGCAGGCTTATTTATCGTCACTGCCAACAGGGCCGCTGTCTGGACGTATTCTGGAAAATTCATAATGTCCAGGCCAACGTATTTATAGTAAATTAAAGCAGTGCTTTGTTATTATGATTAGTTCCTTGGTTACAGTGTTGATGCTGAAAATTTAAGGAAAATAAAGCCCTTGTTATCATGCTTGTGAAAGATTTTAAGCTAACAAAAAGTTCAGTCTTGATTCCAGGGCAGTTAATTAAGGCTGACCAAGTCAGGCAGAAGTAAATTAACTTGGCTGATCAATTATTTATATGAAGCAGAATAAATGCCCTTAAAGAACTTGGTCTGTTCGTGAAAGGATGTGTAAATTAAACTCAACATAGTTTTGTAAAATATGTTTCTACTTCCATGGGGAGAAGAGAAGAGAAGTTCATGGTGAAACCACTTTTTAGGAAACTGAAGAGCGGGACTGCATAGTCCTGCCCCACCGTCCAAAAGGAAAAATTCTCTTTCTCGCTGTTCAGCCCAGGAGTAAGCAAAGAAGGAAAATGGCAGGCAGCTTTGAAGAGGTAGCGGAAGCTGATGAGGAAATAAAGGAAAGGGAAGGAGGGAGGGAAAGGGGGGGAGGGAGGGAGAAGGGGAGAAGGGAGGAAGAGGGGGAGAAGGGAGGGAGAGGGGGAGGGCAGACAGGAGGAAGGGACACAGGGAGGGAGAGGGGGAGGAGGGAGGGAAGGGGTACGAGGGAGGGAGAGGGGGAGGGAGAGGGGGACGAGGGAAGGAGAGAAGGAGGGCGGACAGAAAGGAGGAAGGGAGACAGGGAGGGAGAGGGGGAGGAGGGAGGGAGGGGGTACAAGGGAGGGAGAGGGGGACGAGGGAAGGAGAGAAGGAGGGCGGACAGAAAGGAGGAAGGGAGACAGGGAGGGAGGGTGGAAGGGAGGCAGTTTAAGACTAGAGAGGCTATGAGGCTTTCATTAGTCTGGAAATACTGAACACATAGTTCTTACTTTATCATCAGTAATCTCCACACAGTTTGTAGACTGGGAAGCCTAAGGATGAGAGTGAAGCTGGTTTTAGTTCGAGAGAAGGACTTCTGAAACACTCATATTGCATCAAGGATCAAGATTCTTAATCACTGTGTATGCAACGTTCAGGAGAAGAGAAGACAGCCTATCTGTATGAAGATACACAGCGCACACTTATTTCTAGGTCTCATCCAGCAAACAAACTGGTTCCCTTCAAATGTGCAAAGGGTTTATTTTACATGGCAACACGAGACGAGACAAAGTTTTTAAGGAGCAAGGTGCAGCTACACAGACCTTTTCACCCTAGGAGGCAAACAGTGGACTGGTCTGGGCTATTAAACAGCTCCCTACTCTGACTGCCCACTGGATATTACTCTCATGCAAAACAGAGAAAGAAGCAAACAACAGAAAACACCCCAGATGAGAGTCTGGCAACAATGGAGACACCTCATTTCCTAGCACAAGGCGCAGGCCTTCGTGTTTTGTTTGGTTTTGTTTGTTTGTTTGTTTGTTTGTATTTTTGACAGGCAGAGTGGACAGTGAGAGAGAGAGAGAGACAGGGAGAAAGGTCTTCCTTTGCCGTTGGTTCACCCTCCAATGGCCGCCGTGGCCAGCGCGCTGCAGCCGGCGCACCGCGCTGATACGATGGCAGGAGCCAGGTGCTTCTCCTGGTCTCCCATGGGGTGCAGGGCCCAAGCACTTGGGCCATCCTCCACTGCACTCCCTGGCCACAGCAGAGAGCTGGCCTGGAAGAGGGGCAACCGGGACAGAATCCGGCGCCCTGATGGGAACTAGAACCTGGTGTGCCGGCGCAGTAAGGCAGAGGATTAGCCTAGTGAGCTTCGGCGCCGGCCGCGCAGGCCTTTGTTTATCTTATCTACTTGAAAGGCAGAGAGATATAATGAGAGAGAGAGAGAGAGAGAGAGAGAGAGAGAGAGAGATCTCATCTGCTGGTTAGCTCCAAAAATGCCTGCGACAACTGAGTCTGGGCCAGGTTGAAGCCAGGAGCCAGAATCTCAATCCAGGTCTCCTATGCGGGTACAGCAGTGACACAAGTAGTCCAGCTAGCACCTGCTGCCTCCCAGGGTCCCCACTGGCAGGAAGCTGGAACGGGAAGCCAAGCTGGGACTCAAATCCAGGCACTCCAAGAAGGGATGCAGGCAAGCCAAGCAGCATCTTATCCACTGCACCTGGCAGCAGGCTACTGGAGCAGGTGGCAGTGAGGAAGTACTGAGACTTGGGGTCAAAGAAGCAGGGGAGGGCAGAGCAGCGAGGAGGGGCCTCAGGGAGCCCTGGACCCACGATGCCGAGTTGCTGTCCACAGGCAGGGGTGCACAGCACACTCCTGAAGGAACAGAGCGGGAGGAAGACAAACAGAAGGAGAGAAACCCAGTCCCTGTGGCTGTTGCTCCATCCGGGAGAACTTCCGCATGTGCCAAATGCACCCGTCAGGCATACTAGGAAGGGTCCCGACTGAGGGGAAAAATGACTCAAGAGCCAAGTTTAGGAAGAGAAGTCGGTGCCCTGACTGTGTTATGGACCCACCACCTTCCAATACCAAATTTTCATAATTATAACAGAAAGGCGTAAATTTTCTAATGCATGGCAGTTCAAAAAGTAATCAAGGGAAGGAGCCGGAGGGCTATTTTAATGTATGCAAAGCTAGTGACCCACAGTAAATGGGAGGTAGGCTACAATGAATGCAAAGTAATGCACACACACTAAAGTCCCGCTCTGATGAGGGACGGCTAAAATTAACACCCAATTAATTTCCGAATTGACAAACAAATGAAACCCATAAATCTACTTTCTCATTAATTTTCTTGTGGTATAATTTAAAGCAGTAATATGAGGGCAAAAACTGAGCATTATCCATCATAAATATCAAAAAGATAGCACTGTAACACCATAAATTATGCATATTACCTGTTGTTAAAAATGATTTATGTATTATCAACTTTATCGTGCACTTTAGAGGCTTGCATCTATGTTAAGAAACCTGATGTTTCCTTTAGCAGTTAGGAAGGAAAAGTTTAGGACCAAGGAAATTGTCAGAAGTATATATATTTTTAAAAGAGGATTAAAAAAAAAAAAAAAAAACCTCCAGAAATCAAAAGGCGAACCTGTGGCCATCTGGAAAGTCAGGGCAAGGCTGGGACCGGCTCAGGTCTCAGGCGAATGGAGTTGATTTGGGAACAGGACAGCAGTGATGGGCTGGGCCTCCTCCAGGGAGCTCCCTGTCCTAAGGGTGCCATGCTCTACCCTGCCCTCTGGAATGAGACACACAGAGCCAGGCACAGCAATGAAAGGGCAGGGACACAGGGACTCTTATCTCAGCCAGCCAGTGGGGAGCCATCTGCAGCCATGGGGCCCAAGCGAAGCAAGGAACTCCTAAGCTGGCAGGAATGTAGGAAAACGATGCTTCTATGTGGTACCACTCTTGCCCATATAGTTTAAGGGAGAGGAAAAAGTAGAAACTAGTTTGTACTGACCAATTAAACCGGAAACAGTTTATCAATTAAATGGAAGAAGAGGCATTCACTTTAAAAGAGTTTCCTTCCCCACTCTCCACCTCCATTTGTTAATAAGAGTTAAAAAAAAAAAAAAAAAAAAAAAAAAAAAAAAAAAGAGGAGGGGGGGCTGGAATTTTGGCACAATGGGTTAAGCTGCTGCCTGCAACCCAGGCATCCCACATCAGCACCAGTTCGAGTCCTGGCTGTTCTGCTTTCAATCCAGCTTCCTGCAAATGTACCTGGGAAGGCAGCAGATGATGGCCCAAGTACTTGGCCCCCTGTCACCCACATGAGAGACCTGGACAGATGTCTTGATTCCTGGCTTCAGCCTGGCCCAGCTCCCAGACATTGCAACCATGAGGGAAGTGAACCAATGATCCGGCACTCTCTCTCTGTCCCCCTCCTTCCCTCTGTCACTTTGCCTTTCAAATAAACAAATGCATCTTTTAAAAGAGTAAGCAAATAAGTACTCTCTGTCTCAAACTTTACTTTTAGGTACACCTTGCACATAATAGGAGTTTACTACCTGATTGCTGCATTTTTGACTAGATGACTAAATAATGGAAAAATCCAAGCTTCACATCTTGTTCAAACAAGATCAAGGCTTGGGCTAGCCACCAACTTTATGGAGGTACTTCAGAAAGTTCATGGAAAACAGAATTAAAAGACCAGCAGAAAAGTTTGGAGTTTATGTGTTTTTTCATAACACGCATTTACCGTGAAGTTTTGCAAGACCCCTCCCCTTCCTATATTCCTGTGTTTGAAATGGTCTACTGGCTGCACCTCTCGGCAAGTTAGGCAGAGAGTAACTTAAGCCATTCAATCAGGTTAAGTCTTCAGGGACGCAGGTTTTGCCCCAGTCACTGCAAATGTAAAGATAATCAAGCAACGAAAAACCCAACCCATGGTGAGCATTTAATACACATAAGGGCAATTCAGATGGACTGGAAATGGTAGGGGAAAAGGATGTTTAATTTCCTTGTAATGCATGACTCAGAACTGAGCTGACGGAATAGGGGGTAATAAAATAATGTCTCCAGCAAGAGTCTGGCTTCCCTTTGCCACCAGGGTTTCCTTGTGCAGAGAGCACGTTTCACCTTTCCCAGATGAAGGCTTTCTGAATTCCCACACCAAGGCAGTAGCCCTGTTGAGAGCATCTGGAGATATCTCACTCTCAAACCTGTCTTAGGAGCCCACGATCTTGATAAGACCCCAGTAAGAGCAGATAACAGGTCACCCCTCTCTGGAGATGACAGCTGTCTGGCTTAGAGTTTCAGGTTTTTGGCGACTAGTGGGCTGGATTCCCTTTTCTCCTGCTAGACAAGAGCCACTGGGGCGAACCAGGAAGACAGAAAGGAGGCGCGCAGGGACCCAGTCGTACACAGGAAGCTGCATGCCCACTCCTTACCTGCGCGTTGCGACCAGCTCAAATAATTAAACAGAGACCGAAAAGGCGCTGTGCCAACCCAGTGCAAGGCTGTTTGCTCTGCCACGAGGAAGCCTCTGAAGGTCGGGCATGACGGGGCCAGGTGTTCTGGGGAGCCTAATTAAAAGGCACTTTTTTACAGAACCAGATAGGGTTTAAGTGTGGCATGGCACAAGGCGTGCCTAACTTTCATCACTGGAACATTCAAACAGCTGAACCCATCAGACAAATCACTGGTGGAAGAAGAGTGAACCAACCACCACTCTGGATTTTCTTGGGGTTTTCATTTCCATATTTTATGTCATTGAACGGACCCGGGGCCAGGCTCCCGACATCAGTCGGTGAGTGGCGTGTTTGATGATACACTTCACGCACCTCCCACTTCGCCTCTAGCTCCTGGCCGCTCCAGTGGCCCACATGAACAATATGTTCATGGCATCACAGTGACTCAATGAATGCAAGGCATTAGAATCCCAGGGCTGCAAGGCTCCACTGTCTGTCGGTGACAATTATTTTAATTTTATCCTTCAAAACCTCCGGTATATTTATGTGGCTGCCCACCCCTGGCCAGACAGTCACTCTCACACATGGGTTAGCACACCTTCTCTGAGACAGAAGACCACCCTTTGCCTTCGCAGGTCACCATGCCCCCAGCCTCTACCCTCACCCACCCCTGCCCCATGTGTTGTATCTCTGCAATGTACAGCAAAGGCTAAGAGGCTCTGCCTGGTATTGAAACACGAGGTGGATTCAGAAACAGCAACAAACAATAATTCTAAAACAAAACAAAACAATGTGAACTGAGTTTGCTGGGCTGTTTGCAAAACATGACAAAGGACAGGCTCGTGTTCAGGTCTTATCTGCCGTGGCGCCCAGTGTCCCAGGGACGAGAGCTGCACACACGCCAGACGGAACAAAGAGACATACTTTACTTACCCAGAAACTACCCATGGCGTAAACTCATTTTAAAAGGATCCAGGTAAGAGGAAAAGCACGGCTTAGAAATATGTGCGCTATATTAACTATACAACTTGCCTGCCGACTGAAACGTCTCCATTTGTATCACAGAGGATTTATTCAGAACCCATCCAACTCAAAGTTCCCTTCTCAAACTTGACCGCGAGTACATGCAGCAGCCCACATGACAACACACAACACACACACAAGAGTACAAAATCCGAGGGTTGTACCTTTCCGTGGTGGTCGCCTTGTGCATAGTACTAGACTTTTCCTCCTACACCTTCTTAGTCCTTGTTTGTCCCACAAAGAATTTCCTAGCCATCTGATGCTCTATTACTGAGCTAGTGGCCTTTCAGGAGAGCTCTCTCCCTTCTGAAAAAAGCAAACAACTGCATAGATATCATTACACTAAGGAAATCTCTTAGAAAAACCAAACAACTTGCTAATCTCTCCAGCCCCTTCATCCAAGCAAAAGATAAGAAAAGCAAACCTAAGTCTGTTTCAACCACATTCCAGGGACAAGTTCCCCTTTTTCTTTCTTTATCAAAATTCTAGCATTTGAGTTTTTGTGTGTATGTGTTTTTAAATAGACCTTACAGGATAAACTGCTGCTCACACCCGCAAACAAAGCAATATTTGTTTAATAACGATTGCTGCCATGGGTACAGTAAACAAGAGGCCCAGCATTTGTGTTTATGAACAAACACATCATCTTACAAGAGCAATTTAACATTAACCAGGTGGAATAATCAACAGATTTCATAGGTGACACCAGGGGCAGGACTAACGTAAACAGAACCGGGGAGGAGAAAGGGGCCAGTCTTTGGGAATCAAGGTCGAGGTAAATGCATTACAGAGTAAACAGCTGGGAAGAAGGCAAGATAAACAAACAGTCATTCTTCTGACATTTAGAGAGGCAGAAAGGTTGTATGTTACAGACATCAGCTGCTGACCACCATGAAATCAAACCAGTTGGAGACCAAGCTTGCTTGTTTGCACAATGCCATGTTTGCTTATAAACAACAATTTGCTGTTACCAACCTCGAATTACTCATCATCATATAAGCCACGGTGGATCAAGTGAAATCCGGTTAACTCTTTACTGGTAATATTGCTTAGGTTTTTTTTTTTTTAAGGTCCCCCCCACTGGAGAAAAAAAGAGGTCACCCCCAAATAAGGCAAAGAGAGCCTCATTCATTTCTTTGTTTCTTTCCTCACTTCTTGGTTTGCAGATAAAAATAAAGCATCCACGTGGTGGAAAAACTCCTGAAGGTTGGATTTGGAAACAGCTTTTAAAAGACTGTGATGTTTTCCCGCTTGAGCAACTCCACGTTCATTTCCCAGGCTCATCTTTTATCAATGAAATATACCGGTCAAACACACACTCTAACCTTGGACCCCAGATCCAGAAGGAACATCCCGATGTTTCTTTCTCCCCATACAAAGCTTCTTTTCCAAGTTCCTGAAACCCAGCTAGACCCACAAAGACATCTGTAGCCTTCCGGACCCCTCTGCAAAAATCAAACTATTCCACACTGTGATTCTGGCCTTCAAAAATGATTTAAACTAATCAGCTGCTGTTAACTACAACCATGTAGGAGCTCATTCCGTCAGCTTCTCAGAGGAGTCTCAGCTCCCCGAAGACGGGTTCAATGTGTCCACTACCGAGAGTGTTAAGAGGAAAGTTTAATCTTGAAAAATTCCCTGGACGAGTGCTACCCTATAAAGCAGCTTACCCTGCACTATAAGAAAGTTACCGTGTCTTATCACAGGTACTATATTTAGGGATACAATCTGCAATTAAAGCATGAGCTTGCATCTATTTTACAGATACTTTAACATTATTAAACTGCTTAACTTTGCTACGTGTGAAAAACATCCCTCTATCACTTAAAATGCAGTAAGCAAAGCAAACTGGAAAAACCGTTTGATAATTTATCTATATCTTATGATCAGTTAACTAATTTTTTTAAGGTTTCTGTATTATGTCAGTACAAAGTACAGTGAAAGAATGTCTACTGGATGCAGTAAAATTTCAAAGTGAGAAAACAAAATTTAAAAAGTAAATACACACCTCAGAAGGTTCTGGCAATTGTATTAGTCACAGTCAGGGTATTGGAACTTTCATCTCTGTCCAAAATTTTGTAAAAATTGTGTCTTCCCCAGGCTCCCTCTGCCAGCATCACTTTCACCTTCGCAGCCCTGTCTGGCTGCTTCTTTCCAGCTCATGTATCCACGGTCTAATCTCTGTTCTGCAGACCTAGAGTCACAAAGTAACTAGAGTGTTTTCTTTTGTGTTTTTGTTTTGCTGTGCTGTGGTTGGTTTCCTAAATCTCTCTGCTGACAGCCTGCTTTTCCCCACATCAGCATAGCTCTTAGGCCTCCAGTGTCTGGGGAAGAAACCTCCCACCAGGAGGGCGTTTCTCAGGTACATGGACCTGCTCACAGCTTCCGGACAACGGCACGGGGACCCTCAGAACTCCCTCTGCTGCCCCAGGGAGCCCTCTGGGGCTGGTGCTGTTCTACTGCCCTAGAGAAAGAGACTTGCTCAACGGAGTGATGATGCAAGCCTGGCTGCTGGAACAACTAACAGACGCTTCTTCCAATGCTCGCAGGACAGAACGTCCTCAAACTCCATACTGCCCCGTGCCTGTGGCCAGGGGGACAGGGAAGCACAGAGGAGTTGCATGCTACACGCCACGTCCCAGGGCAAACTCAGGAGACGAGAGAATGAAGGCAGACTGCAGAAGGTTGCACCCTGCCAGGCCCACTCTGCCTGCTTCCTCAGCAAAGCTGACTCAAAACTGCAGCCCAGGTCTTTCCCAGCTTTGCCCGGCTTCGTTGCCATTTTCCTTCCCAGAAGCTGGGATGAACTAGAAGCCAGGTAAAGTATTAGAAACACAATGTGCCATCCTGGATGGTAATCCAAAGGGTTGTAACCATTTCCCATGACCAAAGCCAATCAATGAGACCTGGAAAGCTAAGCTAAACCTGTACCTACCCTACCCCCCCCCCCAAAATCCACTACCTAACTGGAGGCTGCTTTGGATCATGAGTGGGATAAGCCACCTGCTGTCTGTCTCCCCTCTTCCCCAGTAACGTCTGAATGCTGAGCTGACCACCTCTGCCTCCTGCTTCATGAGCCCAGTTTCCTTGTTTTAATTCCTACGGAGCCTCAATTTTAAGTTTTATTTATTTAAAAAGAATGCACTGCTTAAAACTCCCTTTGTGGGGCCGGCATCGTGGCTCACGTGGTTGATTCTCCACCTGTGGTGCTGGCAACCCATATGGGAGCTGGGTTCTAGTCCCAGTTGCTCCTCTTCCAGTCCAGCTCTCTGCTGTGGCCCGGGAGTGCAGTGGAGGATGGCCCAAGTGCTTGGGCCCTGCACCCGCATGGGAGACCAGGAGGAAGCATCTGGCTCCTGGCTCAGGGCTTCAGATCAGCGCAGCGCCGGCCATGGCAGCCATTTGGGGGTGAACCAACAGAAGGAAGACCTTTCTCTCTGTCTCCTTCTCTACTAACTCTGTCAAATAAATAAAAAATAAAAACTCCTTTTGCATAAACTGTTTAATAAATGACTTTAAAAAACTGAAACTAGTCTTAAGGAATTTCAGGGGTAGGGGCAGGGCCCGAGGAAAGACTAATTCGTTCTTTTCCCGGCTGCTTTCCGTGGCGCTGAGCGCTCTACGTGTCCTGGGATTCCATGGAGGCGGTGTCTTCTGAGCCCGGATCCCGGGTGCAAGCATTAATTTTTCCACTAGTTCAGCCTTTCTGCCATCTCCACCTTGATGTTCTCAACTGTTGTTTTCAAATGATTGGTTTTTGATAAACAACCTGCTTCAGAGGAAACTTTGTTTCACTTCTTCAAGTGGAAAGCCAGCATGTACCCCTCTGTCAGAGAAGACTTGATAATGGGTGTAATAAAGCCCAGCCAATGTTGTGAAAGTCTAGCCAGATCCTGCTGTTCTCAGAAGCTCTGAGTGGCAGCCATGTTCTTTCTTTGTTAAATACTGAGCTTGCAACTGGCAGAGACAGATTAAAGGTACCACCATACTGAGTCCTTCTCCTTGGTTTTATCAGAAGGATTTTTAAAAAGCACCTAAAAAGCCTTTTCCAACCCACCAAGCCAGTGGCCTAAGACTCAGATACTGGGGAACTTAGCGAGAGGGGACCTAAGAGGGCCACAGGAGGACCTGGGCTCTCTGCGTGACCAGTTAAGCACTATATTCCTAATGATGCCATGTGTAAGGCACACACTGAGCGCCGACTGTGTACACGTGCACTGCTCAAGAAATAAACAAGAAGCCAGGTGCTCTTGTACCCAGACCAAATGGGGCTCCTGGGTCATGGAGATTTCACTGAGAGAAGACATTGTAAACCTCAAACCAGCAACTCCAACAATGCACCCTCCCCTTCCAGGCATGCCTTTTCTCACACCATCAAAGCATTGGTGCATCAGCCACTTAAGCAATGCTGCCTTTCCACAATGCAAGTTCAGAGTTTATTCAGCACCAAGTCACCACCGTATGATAAAAACTATAAGCATATCATTCAAATGCTTTATTGGTCAAAAAGATGGATGCTTTTACGAGCCCAACCTTTTTTGTAATGGAGAGCCTCTGATGACCCAGCATTAGCCTCATTCCCTGCTATTAATCATACTTCTAAGAGCTCATTTTGCCTTAAAATCTTAAGAAATTGCTATAATTTAAAGACATGGTGTCTACATAATGGGAAATGCTTCATAGATTGTATCATTTCATAAAATACTGTATTTTATGGGAACAATGGCAATGATGCTAAGGTACTACTAAATGAGTATAGTTCTATATATACTGTATATGTGTATCTGTGTGTTTGAATGGATGCAGATTTATATGGACAAGGAAATATAACCTCTTTTCTATTTATGACTTCCAACATCTGTACACCTGAATCACCACCTCTGAAAGTCCATTAATCCAAAGGCATGGGTGTAGAGTTTACATAGATTAAAAACCAAAATAATGCTCCCAAACAAATGAAAGATAAAAATGAGAGGGAGCAATGCTGATGGGAAAAGACAGAAAGATGTGAAAGCGCACGGCTGCTCTAAGGAAACTCCATGGCAGTGAATTCTCCACTCATCATCTGTCATTCCCGGGCCTCATCTGTCCCCGTGAAGAGAACCAAGGGCAAGCTCGCCAATAAGTGACTTCAGGACAAACTCCAGGCAGCTGCCAATTTACTTGCAGTATGATTTCAATAATGTAACGATGCCCCGAACCTAGGTCCTCATCTCATTAAACCACCCTTCAGGACCCTTTAGCACAGCTGAACACCATGACGGGCGGGACCTGAAAGAGCTGTTCAAAACACAGAGCTAAAATAAATCTTTTCTCAAGCACCCTTTCAACTGTTACAGCTATACAACCGGAATGCAACATACACATGTTTATCTTCAAATCTTACACACACACACACACAAATGGTGACATCATGTTACATGATGAACAAAGGGTAGGCTCCAATTGGAGCGAAGATTTTTGAATAGCTCTTCTGTGAATGGTTGGGAAGAACACAGCACCAGTTGGCCTCAAAGTCAGGAACCCAGCTCTGGTGCTACAGTTAGCAAGGGCTGAACGCAGGATCTGTGAAACAGCTGGAGGCTGGTGACAAAGTGTAAGTGGAGCTGTGACAAAGGATCAGACTGCACAGGGCTCAGCAATCCCAGCTCTGGCCGAGGGGCCCCTATACACCTCCCAGGTGCTGTCACCTGATCAAGACAAGCGCCAAGACGTTGGCTCCACACTCTGACTTGCAAAAAAGCCAGCTGCTGCGCTTGTTCCTCAAGGAAGTGCTGGGCCAGGGAGGACGCCTAGAAAGAGATCAAAGCCTTTCACCAGGGTCCCTCCAGCACACTGTCACAGACACGCCAACAGGAAGGGCCGAGCCCGAGGTGCCCAGAATGGGTGGAGTGGTAACAACAGTGGGGGCGGTGCACAACAGCTTCCCTTCACATACTTGATTTTGGGGTCATCGAAAGCTTATTGGACCTGCTGATGTCTGATGAGGCTTGAACTCCGCAGGATTCACTTGTGGACTAAACACTGCAAGAAACTTTTGAAAACGTGTTACTACTCCTTGCATTCCTATGGGAAATAGTTAAGGTGAAGGTATGGGGCCTATTTATGCCGGAAACAACACCTGCTATCAAGTATGCACCTTACTACTCTGGCATCTGATACAAGGAGTTACAATTCTTCACCTGTAAAATGGATGTGACAGGGCCCATAAGCAGCAATCCCTGAGTTAAGACATATCAAAGGCCACAGCCCACGGATAAGCAGCTGGTGGAGGAGCTAGTGTATTTATCCAGGAGCAGAACCTTGTGGGACTTCCTGTAGGAAACCTACACAAGGGGCCAGGGATGTGTTTCATGACCAGGGCTTCCAGCTAGAACCACATTTGCCCCCGGCATGTAAGGAAGTAACCACTTTTTACACTACAACTGTGCAGTACACCTGAGGTGGAGGACACAGAGCAGGGTGGTGGGGACAGCTGCAGGGGCATCACTCAAGAGCTTGTCAGAAACGTAACTGCTCAGGTCAACACAATGAGACTCTGCATGAACAAGAACCTCCCCACTCCCACCCACCCTCAAAGTCTGAGAAGGCAGGTGCAGGGGAAAGGGAACAGACTTAGTTGGGTCTGGTTCTCAGCTCGGACAATTTCAGTTTTCTACAAGCTGTGTTTGACCAGTCCATCTTTTAATTTCCTCATTTAAAAGTCATACTCCTCTGAATCCAGTTTGTTCATCCTTCTAAGCAGTATTCAGTTTTTACCTACCTAGTATGTACCAGACCCTGTAGGAAGTGTTAAGGCAGCAATGGGGAGCAAAAAGTGATACAGCTCCATCAACATGGAGGCGATGGAGATGTCTGATCAGGAGGACGCACACTAATCAATCAGCCATCTGGAGAGGCAGAGATGGGGACTGCAGGAAGTGCTACCATGAAAAATGCACAATGCTCTGAGAGTGCACAAAGATAATGTAGGTAATGTGCCTGGTATGCAGTAGGTGCTCAATAAATCACAGTGGTTATTACCAGGTCACAAGACCCAGCCCTTTGGGAGGTCACTAAACACTGCTCCAGTGCAGACGACTCTTCTCCCCATCATACACGAACCTGAATTGAACTCCATTCTCAGTTCAAATCTTGTAAAAATGTTTTTTTTTTTTACTTTTGTCTCCTGGCTAGATGAGGACTGTAACATTAATGAAGTCACTTTTTTTTTTTTTTTTTTTTGACAGGCAGAGT
Source organism: Oryctolagus cuniculus (assembly GCF_051225735.1). Classification (NCBI taxonomy): domain Eukaryota; kingdom Metazoa; phylum Chordata; class Mammalia; order Lagomorpha; family Leporidae; genus Oryctolagus; species Oryctolagus cuniculus. The sequence continues at coordinate 79,360,265 of NC_142876.1, read as the reverse complement.
GGACAGTGAGAGAGAGAGACAGAGAGAAAGGTCTTCCTTTGCCGTTGGTTCACCCTCCAATGGCCGTCGCGGCCGTCGCGCTGCTGCCGGCGCACCGCTGCCGGCGCACCACGCTGATCCGATAGCAGGAGCCAGGTGCTTCTCCTGGTCTCCCATGGGGTGCAGGGCCCAAGTACTTGGGCCATCTTCCACTGCACTCCCTGGCCACAGCAGAGAGCTGGCCTGGAAGAGGGGCAACCGGGACAGAATCCGGCACCCCGACCAGGACTAGAACCCGGTGTGCCGGTGCTGCAAGGCGGAGGATTAGCCTAGTGAGCCGCGGCGCCGGCCAATATTCCTTCTATTGATAGCACAAAAAACCACCATAACGTTCTGGGATGTTAAGACTGAGCTCTTGGGGTCAATGCTGTGACTCAGTAGGTTAATCCTCAGCCTACGGTGTGGGCATCCCATATGGGTACCGGTTCTAGTCCTGGCTGCTCCTCTTCCAATCCAGCTCTCTGCTATGGCCTGGGAAAGCAGTAGAAGATGGCCCAGGTCCTTGGGCCCCTGCACGCACATGAGAGACATGGAAGAAGCTCGTAGCTCCTGGCTTTGGATCAGTGCAGCTCCGGCCACTGCAGCTATTTGGGGATGAACCAGCAGATGGAAGACTTTTCTCTCTGTTTCTCCCTCTCACCATCTGAAACTCTCTCTCTCAAATAAAAAAATAATTTTTTTTTAAATAAGACTGATCTCTTATTTACCAACGTGTAGACAAAGGGAAAAATGAGAACAGGGCAGAGGGTAATACTGCAAACCAGCCTGGTTCAAAACAGTCTTTTGATTATCATTTTAAAGCCTCAAAAATCTAAAGAAAATCTTTAATTGGCTTTTCAGAGGCATTTCTTCTTTGTATATGCAGTTTGTTGAAGTCAAGAACATACATGCTAATAATGCAGACAGGATTAGCAACCTGTCCCTTAGAGTGTAGATACAAGTGGCTAATTATTCGTGCACCAAGCACACGTCCAAACAGAGGGGAGACTGGACTGAACAGGAGTTAAACCAGTGCCTATTACCAAATCCCTGCCACCGACAAATCCTACCCCAAGAATGGAGATAACCTGAGTCTGTTACACTGAATGGGAAACTTGTGGAATGGTGCAAGTGGGCGTGTTCAATGAGTCTTAAAATAGTCTTCCAGGGAATCAGATCTTCCTTTATTCCTTCCTCATGAATTCATGAACTTTAAATAAAAATGTTAGGGTCAGGCATGATGGCACCCGGGGCTAAAGAGCTGCTTGTGACACATGCATCCCACACTGGAGTCCTGGTTGCAGTCCTGTCTAGTCCACTTACGATCCAGCTCCCTGTTAGTACACCTGGGAACATAACAGATGATGGTTGGTACTTGGGACCCTTGGGAGACCCTGACTTCAGCTATTTGGGGACCGAGCCAGTGAATGGAACATTTCTCTCTCTCTCTCTCTCTCTCTTTCTCTCTCTCTCCTTCCTCTTTCTTTCCCCCTCCCCCCAACTCTGCTTTTCAAATAAATATTTGAAAAATAAAAATTTTAAGTATGGTGAAACAGGTCTGCATGTTTGCACAAGTTTTTGGTCTTTTTCCAAAAAATCTGATTTCCTTCCAACAGGTGGATATGTATGATGGCGGAATTCTGACCTCACTTTTATCAGAATGTCCCTGACTGAAGAAAGCAGGAACAGAACAGCTGATGTGAGCTAGGAACAAGTGTGTCAGATGCAACACACTTCATGCTAAGACCTCAAGAACTCAACATACCGTAGCTGAGAGTCACAATCAGCTCACACATGGGGTACCTCTTCTGATTTTTGTAGGATGGATTGTTACATGGACTAGGACACAGCCACCAGGATCTTGGTAGGTTGTAAAAGATGGATGGTATCCATTTCTACTGGCTGCAGTAAGATGTCCATGCATGTAGAACTGTTTCCCTGAGGTCCAACTATTAAAAACAGAGTGTTAGAGAAAAGGGCACAGCTGGAATAGAGAAAACATCAGCATTAAATAAAAAAAAAAAAAGTCAGGGGCAGGGATTCGGCCTGGCAGATCAGACACCTGTGTCCCATCTTAGAGCACCTGGATTTGATGCCCAGCTCTGCTCCTGACTCCAACTTCCTGCTAACGCAGATCCTGGGAGGCAGTGATGATGGCTCAAGTAATTGGGTTCCTGACACTCATCTGGGAGACCTGGATTGAGCTCCTAGCTTTGGCCCAGCCCAGCCATTGCAGGCATTTGGGGAGTGAACCAGTGGATGGAAATATTTCTCTCTCTCTCTCTCTCTCTCAAATAAACTAAAATATATATTAAAAAAAAAAGAACTTCAAAAGAAAAGAAATCTGTCCTTCCGTAGCAAAAGTTTCCCACCTGGGCAACCTGCACCACCTCCACTCCACCCTCCATCCCCTCCCCTTACGGTGGACATTCGGGAAATGTCGGAAGGACACTGGAGTTGTTATAGCTGGGACGGAGAGTGTGCTACTGGCATCCAGTGGTAGGGACTAGGGATGCTAGGGACCCACTCTAGAATGCACAAGACAGCCCCTACCAGAAAAATCTTCTCATCCCACACGTCAACAGTGCCATGGTTGAGAAAATGGTCCTGCAAGAATCTGTTCTGTTTTGCCCTGGGATCAAAGCAATGAGTCCAATTTCTTGTTCAATAATAAATTTATAATGTGCCTTAAAACTTTAATGAATTGTGAGTTTTGCTTGCGTCTCGACTTCATAAATACTACTGAACTGAGCACCTGTTATGGGCAGGTTAAGCAAGGCTTCCGCAACACCCAGACCTATGAGTGGGTACAGTCGTCCTTCAGAATCCACAGGAGACTGGTTCAGGATCCCCTGTGGATAATCAGCTCTGTAGATGCCGCAGTCCCTTATACAAAATGCTGTGGATTTGCATAGAGCCTACACACATCCTCCTATGATCTTTAAATCATCTCCATATTACTTATCCATAATACAATGTAAGTGCCATACAAAGAGTTGTCATATCATATCATTTAGGAAATAATGACAAGAAAAAAGCTCAATACAGATGGAGTTAAAAAATATTTTGGAGCACCGGTGTTGTGGTGTAGTGAGTTAAGCTGCAGCTTGCAACACTGGTATTTGAAATCAGAGTGCCAGTTCATGTTCTGGCTGCTCCATTTCTGATCAAACTCCTGCTAACTTGCCTGGGAAGGCAGAAGACAGCCCAAGGGCTCGGGCCCCTGAACCCATGTGGGAGACCCAGATGGAGTTCCAGGCTCCTGGGTTTGGCCCAGCCATTGAAGCCACTTGGCGAGTGAACTGGGTGGAAGATCTGTCTCTCCACCTTTCAAATCAATCAATAAATACATCTTTAAAAACACATTTTTGATCCATTCTGGTTGATCCCGGAATGCAGAACCTGTGGATATGGAAGGTTAAGGCCAAGCGACTGGGCAAGGGGAGGGCCTATGCACGAGCAAATAGGAAGACAGGTGAGTGGAAGAGGAAGGAGCCAAGCTGGAGAGCCAAGAGTGGAGCTGGAATGACCGAGAGCAGGGACAGGCTGGAAGGAGGGCAGCCCCTTGGGAAGTTCAGTCTGAGAGACACAGCTAGCACGGAACTGAGGCCGGAACCTGGAGCACGAATGAGGCAGCTCTCATGCAGTGCTACAGGAGCTGGCGGGGTGGGACAGCGCCCAGCCCTGCCCCCTGCTTCCTCAGGGTCCTGCTCCTCACTGATCCCGTTTCCCATGCAGACTTCTTGACTTCCCCTCCCTTGGTCAAGGGCACTTGCCAGTCTTCAAACCTGGCTTCCTCCACCTTGGTGTTGCCCACTACTCCTGCAGTGTCACTGGAAGAACCACACCTGGTTGTCTGCACCCCCTCCCCATGCCCTGGCTCCTCTGCACACTGCAGGCTAGCTCGCCCCCAACCCTCTGCTGAAAATACACCCCCACATCTGCGGGTGCTGAAAGCAGTGCACTCCAATTCTTCCCTCACTGACCTCTTGACAACACAGGACACCATCATTCAAACTTTCTCTCTCCCAGGAGACAAGTTCTCCTAGCTGCCAGGTTCTCCTCCTTGTTCCTGGTTCTCTGCCTGCGTATCTGGTGGCTCCTTACTCAAATTCTTCATGAGCGTCCCTTCCCTCAGATCATTCTCAAATGTTCCTTCTTGCTCAGGGCTCCCAAACTCTAAGGCAGGGATTGGCAAACTTCTGCAAAGGGCCAGAGAGTAAATGCTTCTGACTTTAAGGCTGCACGGTCTGTGACCCAGCCACTCTGTTCTGCTGTTGCATGGCAAAAGTAGCCAGACACATTATGCACTCAAGTAGATGTGTTCTAATAAAACTTTATTAAAAAAAAAAATACAAGAGCTGGATTTGGCCAGAGAGCTGTGGTTTGCTGGCCCTTTCTCTAAAGGACTACTGGTGGTGAAAGACCTCCATCTGCCCATGGCCTCAACTCACTCCTGTACCTTGGTGGCTCCTCAATCATTTTCACCAACCAACCTTCCCAGAGCGGCAAACTCTTGGTCACTGCCACCCTGATATTTAAAAGAACCTCATCTTTGTCTCAATCTGAAATCACCTACTCCCTCCATCCAAACTCCTAGCCAGTTCCTGTTTCCTGCCACCTCTGTCCCCTGCTTAGTTTCTCAGTTCCTTGGAAGTATGGTCTCTGTGGTTTCACCTCTGACTTAGATCAGTCTGCACTTGGGACCCTGTCAAAAAAAAAAACAAAAAAAACCAAAACAAAACAAAAAAAAAACTGAGTGGACAGTGAGAGAGAGAGACAGAGAGAAAGGTCTTCCTTTTTCCATTGGTTCAGCTCCCAAGTGGCCAATCCGAAGCCAGGTGCTTCCTCCTGGTCTCCCATGCAGGTACAGGGCCCAAGCACTTGGGCCATTCTCCACTGCCTTCCCAGGCCACAGCAGAGAGCTGGACTGGAAGAGGAGCAACGGGACAGAATCCGGCGCCCCAACCGGGACTAGAATCCAGAGTACCAGCGTCGCAGGCAGAGGATTAGCCAAGTGAGCTGCAGCACCGGCCTGGGCCTCAGTTCTTAACGATAGGACAGCAGTTCCTCAACTCCAGACCCCAGTGGAATCAAGTCCTTCAACCAGCTGAGTCAGGAGGGCTGGGCTGGGACCCTGGAGGCAGTGGGGACGACATGCAGGCCACAGGATATGAATACGATGGGACCTGAATACACCCCAGCACTGATGAACCCAACAGAGAGCAGGTTCTCTGTCACACCTGACACCGAAGGCCACTCTTTGAAACTTCCTAGTGAGGCCAATTCCGCTGGTTTGTAACCTAACTCTAACTTTCACTCTTTTAAAGACTTTACGGGGGACCAGCATTGTGGCGTAGAGGGTAAAGCCACTGCCTATGATGGCAGAATCCCATATGGACGCTGATGCTTATCCCGGCTGCTCCACTTCTGATCCAGCTCCCTGCTGATGGCCTGGGAAAAGCAGCAGAAGATGGCTCAAGTGTTCTGAGTCCCTGTTGCCCAGATGAAGCTCCTAGGTCCTGGCTTTAGCTGACTGTTGCGGCCAGCTAGGGAGTGAACCAGCAGACAGAATATGGATCTCTCTGTAATTCTTTCAAATAAATAAGTAAATCTTTAAAAACTAAACTAAACTAAAAAAGACTTTACTGTGCTCACCACGCATGCGGTGCTGGTGTCCCTCGGGGTTCCTCCTGTCCTCTATATGTGCCTCACCCCCGGCTGGTCACTGACTCCATCAGCCATTGCTTCTCTTCATTACTGCTTATTTTCTTTTTTAAAAGGAAGGAATCATCTTATTTTTTCCAGTTTATTTGAAAGAAGGGGGGTGGGGAGAAAGAGAAACAGATCTTCCACTCACTGGTTCACTCCTCAAAGTCCAGCAGATCCCCTAAAACTCAACAAGTCCCAAGCTGAAGATTCCTTCCGCAAACCTGCTACCTCGCCTGATCAAGGAGAAGTCACTGTCCACACCTCCCGCTGATCATACAGACCTGGTAATGCTTGGGCTCGTGTACCCATCAAGTGCATCCCGTTTCTTTTCCTCACTACCAGGCAATCTTCCCTCTTCCTCTTTCTCCTACAAACTCAAGGATACTTCCGCTACCACCACAGACATCATTCCAAACAAAAGCCACTCTGACCAAGTCGCTCGCTGGCTGGCAGACCTCCTAGAGTTTTCTGTTCTCAAAAGGACAGTCCCAATTCCTCTGTCTGGAGTAAGAGGACTCGGATAATTTCCCAGACTTCCTTCTGTTAGCCATTTTCCAAACATACATTGCCTCTTCTATGCAAACATTCCATGCCTCTTCTATGCTATTCCCTCCCCGTTAGAAGTCCCTTTGCTCCTACTTTGATCACGTAAACGCCTATGCATGGTTTGAAAGCCAGCCTGAACACTGCTTTTGGAGTAGTGTTCAAGTACCGTGTAGGCATTGATAAATACACTGCCTGGAATAACTGCTCAATAAACTAGTGATTCCTTCATTCTCACAAACTAAGGAGGAGATCAGAAGGAAAAAAAGTGGAAAATTCTGAGTTTAGAGAAGTTAAGCCAGTCAAATCATCCTTAGAGTCAAAGAGGAATAAAAGCATCTGCTGGGAGCCGCTGAGGGTGTCGCAGAGGCTCAGGGGCAGAAGGTGAGTTCACACTGGAGCCGGGGAGTCCATGCGGTGTGCTCAGTTTTACGCAGGAGGCAGGACTGTGCACTTGGCATGGCTCGGGGAGCACCTCCAGCAATGCTCCTTGAGCTTGGGAAGGGTGGTAGATTTGGTTAAGGAGATAGCAGTTGCCAAGGCTAAAGCAGTAGAGGAAAGGACGAGAGAGGGAGATGGCAGAGACCAACCTACTGAAACCACTGGCTCTGGGCTCTAAGTCGGGTGAGCAGAGGAGAGGTGGGGAGAAGATGTAGTGGAATCAATGCACGTGACAGCAAAGGGGCAGAGATGAGAGGCTGTGATCAAATGGAGGGCTGTGAGAGTCTCAGTGACACATACTTAGCAGTGAGGCTTAGACAAGCTCCTAAAATCACACAGCGAGTCAAAGGAGAGGACCCCGCACCTAGCACAGTGATACGCAGTGGTGCTCAGAGGACACTGGCTGCTGTGCAAGACAGTACGGCAATACCTCAGAAATCTGAATGTAGACCTACCATATGACCCAGGCATCCCACTCCTGGGAATTTACCCAACAGAAATGAAATCAGCATATGAAGGAGCGATCTGTACCCCCATGGTTATTGCAGCTCAATTCACAATACCTAAGACATGAAATCAACCCAAATGCCCATCAACTGAAGACTGGATAAAGAAATTACGGGATATGTACACCATGGAATACTACACAGTGGTAAAAAAAAGAAAGAAAGAAAGAAAGAAAGAAAGAAAGAAAGAAAGAAAGAAAGAAAGAAAGAAAGAAAGAAAGAAAGAAAGAAAGCCTATCATTTGCAACAAAATGGATGAAACTGGAAAACATCATATTTACTGAAATAAGCTAGTCTCCAAAGGACAAATTACACATGTTCTCTCTGATCCGCGATAACTAATAGAGCACCTAGCAGGTAATCTATACAAGTGAAATTAACACTTTGAGATGCAATGACTTTGAACAGCCTTTGTCTCAACTGTTGAGGAACAGTTCTGTTTTTCATGCAATTTTTTGAACTCTTTACTGAGTATAGAGTTAACTGTATGTGTATAAAGTTAATTAAAAATCGATCTTAGTGAGAAACAAGAATGGGAATAGGAGACGGAGAAGGAAGAGAGGTGGGAGGGCAGATACAGTGAGAAGAATCACTAAATTCCTAAAGTTGTATTTATGAAACTCGTGAAGTTTGTATTCCTTAAATAAAAGGTTTCTGGGGGAAAAAAAGAAACTTAGGCTCAGGGCTCAGTCTCAGGAAATGATTCCCACTGAGCCTGCTGGCGTTAATAAACCACTCTCGATCCTCAATAAAAAAAAGAAGACATTGGCTGCATAAATAAATGAGTGACTGCATGGGACTGAATCACACCCTCTCCTCACGGACCTAGGTAAGCCGCCAGCATCAAATTTATCATGAGGCTCATCCAAAAATAACCACAGATTAACCTTGTGAGCCAAGCGCCCCCCCCCCAGCCCTTTTGGGAAGGTTGTATTTGCCATTATTCTAACATGATAATGTAGGCGGTATATTTAAGAGAGTTAAGAGGACCTGGCACATTATAGACAGTAAATATTTGTGGAACGAATGAATACCTAAGTGGATGAATGAATGATAGATTACACGTTACCTGTAACACCTACAATAAACATCCACTACCTTGCTAAATCATCACTCGAGGGACGACATTCACCAAAGTCAGACTGAACAAGCGACACAGAATGAAGAGTAGTCAAGGCATCTTGTTTCTCAAAAATACCGATGATGCAAAAGTACCAGCTTGGGGTGGCAGTGTGTGACGAGTGATGAAGTCTGAGACTCTGTGGCCACGCTATTCCGACATAAATGCTAAGCCAGCAATCCTTTTCCTGGGCAGCCACAGTTCAGACAGGGCTCAACCTGACCGGCAGTGAGCTCTGTCTTTAACGCCTCTGACTTCAGACACTACCAGTGTAGCTCAAGTCTCTGCACGACTGGGAAGGAAACAGAGCTGATAAGAGAATTAGTGCTTTCTTCCAAAGCACGTCACCTAGGATAATAAACGCATGTTAGACCAAAAAAAAAAAAAAAAACCTCTTAAAAGAAATAGGTGAAAAATATTTTAACATGAAGTTCTAAGCCTTATTGATGTTTGTAAGTATTAAGGTGGGAGGGACTTCTGAGCCAAGTCATAATTGCTAATGCTAGATTTCTTCCCTGTAGAATTCACCACGATAAACACAGATTTGCATATTTTGCAGGTATTTTATTCCTGTAAAGGCTTTTTTTCCTTGCCAAGAAGAGCTGTTTCTCCCACACACACACACCCCCAACCTACTTTCTGATTCTCTACTGACTTGCTGTCCACATCCTGGGTTTTGGGAGCTCTCCCTCAAATATCAAGGCAGGAAAGAACCTTCTGAACGACAGAAACAGGAACAGGAACTTGAGCACACCTTTGGAGAAAACACGTGTGAGCAGACCTCAGTGTAGACTAATGGGCCAAAGCCGGGGACCCAGAGGGAGCAGGAGAAATCGAATCCTCGCACTTCCAGCAGGACACGGAATGTTCACCCCCAAACTTCCACCTCCCACAAATGGTGACTTTGGAAATTAGACCCGCACGATTCCAACTTTTCAGCAGTCAACGGGACAGAGATGGGTAGAGAGAGTACTTTGGAGCCCAGACTTCTATCTTTATAGAAACTGTTGCAGACATCAATGGCATGGACATTTGGGGGGGGGAGGGGGAGGCAGCCTCTGCTGCTTGGACTCCTGGGAGAAAAGGTTTAAATTACATTGATTATAATCTTCCCATTTAACTAGAGCTAACTCCAGTCCCTCGGGATGCACGCTTGGGTGTCTCACTTACTCTCTCACGGTCTCAGCTGGTAACAATCTCCGATCTTTCTCATTTCTTACAGGCAAAGCTGGATCCTTCGAATCGCCGATGCTCTTTCTAAGTCTCGATGGGCGCTGCTGACATCAGAGCAGCACTGTCTCAATGTGAGCTTCTCCAGCCTGGCCCAAGTGTGACCCCTGCTGACTCTGCCCCACCGGAGCCTTGGAAACAGCGCTCACCTGGGCAGAAGCCTCTGCCCGGCCCAGGTGATGTCAGGGTTCCCCTCTCTCAGAGTCTCACTTACCAGCCTCTCACCTTCCCTCTCTCCCTACCTCCTCTCCGTCCTGTCACCACGTCTGTCACCAGCCAGGAAGAGGGCGGTGTTCAAGGCGCTGGTCACAGACTCAAGGACAGAGAGGTTCCCAGGATGGCTGTGGACAGAGCAGAGGCTGGGGGGTCTCCCATGTGCCTGTGGCGGTGGCCAGGTGGTGGGTGCGGTTCTGGGATGCAGGGGCCCATCCTCGCTTCTCTGCCCAGCCGGGAGCTAGGCCTTTGCCTGCATGGGCACACGGGCTCACGGAGCTGGCCACCCGGCGACACTCCTGTGTTCCTACAAGCCCCTGCCATGAAGCCCACACAGCTGGCTTACCAGAAGACCACAGGGCCCAAAACAGGAGGGCGTCTTCCTGTGGGAGCCCACACGGCCTCTACATAGAGTGGGCTCGAAAAACATCCTCACCAAAACAAACTGAAAAAAAAAAAAACCACCCCCCACCCCCCAACAAACGGTTAGTCAATTTGAAATTCTTCAAAGGTCCGGCCTAGTCTAGGGCTTATCTAACGGTCTATTGAGTCCTCGGCAAGTCATGTGAAAGGAAGTCCTATGATAACATTTCCTGAGACTTCTAGACATTTGATTAAGGAGTTATAAATCTTGGAGTCGGACTTGTCACAAGCACAGGGAGATTACACCCGTGCTGTCAAGATTAAGTAAACTTGTCTTGTTCTCTTACAGGTCTTTTGCAGCCCTGTACCACAGATTAAAAGATTTTTTTTAAGATAAAAAAAAAATGGTTACCATCATGCTCAATGTTTAAAAAAGTTAAAAAAAAAAAAAAGATGACCAAAGGAATTAGAAAGTGACAATTTTATTTTATAAACACTGAAACGTGTTTACCTGCTTTGCATCGGCAAGCTTTTAATAAGCAATATGCAAAGAAGACAGAAGATTGTCTCCCGGGCTGGTCCCAAATTGTCATCTGATTAATGTGCTAACAGCTAAACGAAGAACCTGTACAAAGTCGAAGAACGTGTGTGAGCTCTGCAACCCCCAGTCTTCCAGGAACCGATTCCAAGAATGTGGAGGAATAAAATCAATATCACAGGGACGGGAGTGGAGAGAGGGAGGGGGATCCAGAAGCCCCTGTCAAATTCTATTGCTAATTTTGAATTGACGCACGGTTCTAGGAACGAGCCGTGGTTCCCATCAGCAAACCTGTGGAGACAGAGGTTTGCGGTCCACATGTCACCCGAGGAGGCTGTTTAGGGAGTTCTAGGTCACTGGGATCTCCCTCAGTTTAGTGACAAGAGATTTGGTGCCTAAGTGGAGAACTTACTGTTTTCAATTCTGCAAACGCACTGAAATTATTGGGTTAAATAAAGACATGACAAGCTATAAATCAACCTGCCTTCTTCTTCTTCTTCTTCTTTTTTTTTTCCTGGGGAGTTTTTTTTTTTTTTTTTTTACTCAGGTGTACTCTAAATGTGCATTAAACTGCAGCTCCATTAAGCAGTTACAATGAAGGTAAAGGGCACAAGGCTAAATACCACAGGACCTTGTATGGATCTCATAGCTTTAATGGAATCAGGTTTTTAACAACTCTTTTTTCGTTAAATACAGTCAGTGTCAGGAAGATGCGTCCCACTCATAAAGCAGCGCAATGACAATGTACAGTGGCACTAACACAAGGACATAGTTCATCATGACATTTCCAGCAATTCCCAGCTGATTAGGGTCATTATGTTGGAGGTCTGATTTATGTTGTCATTTCCTCTCACGGATCCTGCATCAATGAATCTTAATGAATTGGTAAATAAGGGTGAAGATTACACTCTATGACACTGAAACATTCCTCATTCTCAACACCCGAGATTTATGTAGCCAATTAGTGACTAACAGAGAAAATTGGCTGGCAGAAAAATAATATTCTTTATGGTACAAAATGGAAAAAGCTTTCTCGTTGAAGGGCAATGCCACAGCAAAAGTCCATAAAGTAGTTGATATGTGGAAACACAAAAGATGGGCTCTAGGAGGGCTCCCCAGGAAAATGCGTCGGCTGCCCCCGCTGGCGGTTTCCTGTTTTTGGGGGGGAGATGCTTCATTGTTTTTCAAAGGTTACTGGCTTGATAAGCAGCCCTGTACTGCATAAAGGGGGAAGTTGGCCTTTTGTGGGGCAGGAGTTAAGTACACCCCTTTATTACTCAAGAGCTAATTCCCTGTATTTACTGGAACGCAGGAGGGAAACGGGCACAGATGACACCGGTTTTCCCCCTGATTTTTGCCATTATGCCTTTCTCTTGACTTCTTGCAGACAGGTAGCCATAATCATTCGTACATAATCAGGGGCCACTAAAATCTTTCATTCTGATTAATTACTGGTAAGTGTGCTTAAAGTACAGAGCATGTTTCAAATACCAGAACTTTTTAATTTAAAAAATAGCCTAATCATTAACACAGAAATCCCTCTGCTTACTAGTATTATTTTACATTCACCTGTTCCTGACCTCATTATAAAACCAGATGAAATGACTGTCATAAACAGGAAAAAAAGGTAAAAATTCCCCAATGAAACATAATTCAGAAGATCTTGGCTTCACCTAGTGCTTGAAGCGTAACCCTATGGTGTGTGTTCATGAATGCAAAGCGTAGCTCTGGAGTCATTACTGCTTAAGTATATACTTAATGCTGAATACTGTCAGGAAAAAAAAAAAGAGGTTCTCAAAATCCACGTATTTATTCAGATTTCCTCATACGGGCTCCACAATATCCTTGTGGAATATGCAAATTGGTCATGTCTCTTTCTTTCAGCTGGTGTCTAGTCAATGTCACCAACAGAGCTCTGAAATTAATGAAAAAAAAAAAACCCACCAAACCCAGAAGTTGGGTCGGCAGCAGTGGGGTTCTCCGAAGCACCTCGCTAGCCAACAGTTACAGCAACAAGACGGACTCTGCACTGCCGGCCTGGCCTGCTCGCCTCGGTGCCGGGAAGCTCCACGGCCACTTGAGCACCCTCCTGAAGGGGCACGGCTCTGTCAAGGACTCCCAGGCCACTGTGCCACTTCTGTCAAGCCCGGATCATCTCTGAGGCACTGCAACCTTCAGGACTCCCTGGAAACCTGCAGCTCACAATCCGAGCTCTGGAGGCAGGCGCAGCTTCTACAAGGTGTGCCAAGCAGCAGGGCTGCAGCAAAAGATACCCAGCAGCCAAAGCCGCCACACTTGGGGAGGGCTGGGAGGAGGGAGAAGGGAGAAAAAGGCCAGCAAAGCCCCACAAAGGCTGCAGGTGCATGCAGGTGACTTCGGCGCTCAGAGATGCCAAGAGAACTGTGCAGCTTTTCCAAAGGATCACTTTTTTTATTGTTGTTCTTTGAACCAATTTCTCAGAGAGCGAATGCAGAGAACTGGCCAGGGAAATCAGAAGGGTAGGGGGTGCTTCGGAGGCATTTGATGCCAAGAAACCTCTGCCTGCATAGCAGAAGGCCTTGGGCGCATGGAACCGCTCTCAGAGGCAGCACCACTGGCCCAGTGCTTAAAGGCTGTAAGTGCTCCTCCACTCCAAGTCAAAGAAGCAGGAGCGGGGAAAATGTAACTCCTCTACCTGTGACAGTAAACACATGACATTTTAAAGTGCTAAATGAAACTAGCATCCAAAAATGGAAAAAATTAATTAAGCACAAATCTATGAGTGAACCCCTAGCTAAAAACCAAGATACAAAACCTGCTAAGCCAAGCCTGGTGGGAATAGAGCTTGGTAGCTAAACCCAAGGGCACGCGGCTGGCAGTCTGCTCTCCACACCAGGAAGAGCCAGGAGAAAACTTCACTCATGTTTGATTTTAAAACTGCTGTTTGATACCGATTCCAAATGAAAGTGTTTTGTAAAATATTTTTGCAGTGGGTGGCATCACTTATCAGCTGTAGGTGGGGTGTGGTGGCTTGAAGCGTTTTCCCTTATTAAATTATCAAATAATCATTTAAATGGTGTTCACACATTCTGTTCCATTTCAGATACACCTACCAGCAGGGCAGGCTTGCCAGGAAAAGGAACAAACTTCTGGTGGGCTCTGAGTCTTCAGAACACTGCTTTCTCCACTCTTAAAGAGGGCGAAAACCCGAGCTTGCAAAGCCAAAGCCACTTTCGCTCACCGACAGATTGTCTTGGTGAAAACCGAGGTTCCACAGCTGACAGTGAAAGTCTCCTTTTCTTTCTATGGGAGCGCTTTGGTTTAAAATAGCTTCTTTTCTTAAATGAACCACGGATCAATTTTAGTGATCCTGACAAGAAACGATGAAAACGTAGGCCTTAGCATTCAGAAAGGAACTGAGCATGGGCAGGGACGTTTAGTCTTAATAGCTCCCATAAACATGTTTCCTTCTCATTTTACCTGCAAGGGAATCAAAGCGAACCGACCCTTCCTTTTCACCTTATCAATACAATCAGTCAATCCACCTACGGCTACAGCTACAACACAAGGAAAAAAAACTGAAGAGTTTTTCTAATCTTTCAAGAGAGAATTAGTTTATTACAAATATCCAAAGGCACCCATGTTTGGGGTGGTGGGGAGTGCTGTGGAGCTAGGCAATGCCAAGTTGTTGCCCTACTGCTTATTTTGGAGAAAGTACAAATTCTGGACATTTCAAATTTCTCATTATGTGTTAGGGGAAAAAAATGGACTACAAGCATTATTGAAAAAGCAAAATTTTAAAAATATAGAGTTGAAAAGATGCTACTAGGAAAACTCCGGGAAAAAGAAGTTAAGCAGTTACAATAATGATAAAAAGATGTACGGATAGAAAAAGTCTCTTTTTTCATTCTGGCACATAAATAATTTGGGGGGACTCAACTAGATTGTGGTCTGTGGCGATATCAGAGCATGCGGAGTGTCAGGCCCTAGAATCCTAGAATTTAGAATGAGAGGAACAGGCAATTTGCCAAGGGGCAGACAGTTCACACTTCAACGTTATCTCCTGCATGAAGGCCACATCCATTTTCTGGGTGACCCTTCAAATGTATGTGGAAAGAATTCTGTACTGAGAAAGAGTTATGTAAGCTCATGCAGAATCGGCACTTGGCCTATTTCAGAAATTTCCAGGGGTTGTCCAGTCTATGCTAGGTTACATATGCAAAACAGTGTGTGTCTAAAAAATCTAACTCTGGGGGCATGCATTTTGCTTAGAGGTTGATATCCTGTTTAGGACACTCATGTTCACTATCATAGTGCCCTGGTTTGATTACAGCAGAGTAACACTCCGTCCGTCTGCTTGTCTATCTCCATGCCTCTTGGATAAATACATAAACAGGTAACCCTGAAGGGGCTAGTGCTTAAGCAATCTAATATAAAAAGAATTTGACAGTATCAAGATAAAAGATGTACCACAATTTATTAATAGACAGCAGCCAGCCGAATTACATGTAGTAAATCATAACACATCCAACAAGGAGGGCCAGATGGATTTCATACCAGTGAACAAGGGCTGGTGCTCTTTGAGA
The DNA here is from genome assembly GCF_051225735.1 of Oryctolagus cuniculus. Taxonomy (NCBI): domain Eukaryota; kingdom Metazoa; phylum Chordata; class Mammalia; order Lagomorpha; family Leporidae; genus Oryctolagus; species Oryctolagus cuniculus. Next base: position 79,345,016 of record NC_142876.1, on the reverse strand, counting down.
AAGATTCAGAGGCCAGAGTCAGCTTTGCTGAGAAGAGCACTGTGATCAATTAGTAATGTCTGCTATAGGAACTGGCAGAGGGGAGAGATTGTGAGTTATTCTAGCTATCTGCAAGCTATCACTCCATGTCATCTCCATGTCATCAAACAAAAGCTAACATGGAAGACACTGGTTTTCTCTAAGGCAGAAAGCACACTCTTGCTCATGGGTCTCAAAAAATAAAAACAGAAAATATACACAAAACAGGTTTCCAATTTGCATCAAGAAAAAGGCTTATGATACCAAACGTAGAACACTGTGACAAAGAGGGATGCAGACTTTCAGAAGTATTCAGCTCACCTAAGATTGAAACAAAGCTGAGAGTACATGGTATAGTTTTAGAGATTGTACTCCCTGACTCCTGGTGTGCCACGAAGAACAAGAGATGATGAGGACTTGTATATTTTTGGAATGCAAGGAAGGCAACTAAAATGCATAAAAGTGGGATACGAAAGAGAAGTTATAGCCTTGGTAACATCAACATTTTTTTAGCTCAAATTAAAAATTGGGCTGAGAGACATGATGGAGGAATTTCTCGCTGTTCTCAAGAGGTTGTGTTCAGGGGTCCCTGGGATTGCATTATCATCAGGGGGCACTGAGGTTGCTGCCAGTCCTGGCTTCTGTATAACCCTCACCAACCTTCAATGCTACAAGCTCACTCCCAGGATGTTCAGTGGTGCTGTTTCCTGCATGTCAACTTGGGGCAGTGGAGACAGAACAGTTTGCCTTCAATGTCAAATAAACAAAAGGGCTTTCACGCAAATAAAAGTATAACATATTTTAAAAGTTTAACCCATTAAAATCAAAAAACAAAGTGTTCATTTCACTTTAACATGTTTCCTTTTTGGTGCTCAGTTAGTTGTCACTTATCAAGGAGAACAAGTGGTATTTGTCCCTTTGGGATTGGCTTATTTCACTCAACATAATGTTTTCCAAATTCCTAACAGGGATCACTTTTCAGTTAAAATTTAAACACCTAAGAATAATTGTGTGTTAATTACAGAGTTCATTTTTTCTGTTTGTTCTACTTAATACTTTTGGTTGAATACTGTAATCAATACACAATTCTTCTTAAGTGCTGAAACTTAACTGAAAAGTGATCGCTGTTAAATATAAGAGTGGGAATAAGAGAGGGAAGAGATGTGCAATTCGGGACATGCTCAAGCTGACTTACCTCAAACGGTAGAGTTAGAAACATACCAGGGGATTCCAATTCAATCCCATCAAGGTGGCATGTACCAATGCCATCTCACTAGTCCCGGTGATCAATTTCTGTTCACAATTGATCATAATGATAGGACTAAGAGCCAAAGGGAGCACATAAACAAGAATAGTGTCTGCAAATACTAGCTGATAGAATCAAAAAGGGAGAGAATGATCCAACATGGGAAGTGAGATACACAGCAGACCCATAGAATGGCAAATGTCCTAACAGCACTCTGGCCTCATAATCAGCCCTTAAGGCATGCAGATCTGGCTGAAATGCCCATGAGCATATTTCAGGCATGGAAAGCCAAGACACTCTGGGGGGAAAAAAAAAAACCTAAATGAAAGATCTCCACGAGTGAGATCCCAGTGGAAAGAATGGGTCATCAAAGAAGGAGGTACCTTTCTCTGAAGGGAGGAGAGAACTTCCACTTCGACCATGGCCTTGTCTAAAAAATGATCAGAGTCAGTGAACTCAGGGGGCTTCCATAGCCTTGGCAACTCATGACAAGAGCCTAGGGTGATTACTGAGGCCATAAACAAGAGTGTCAATTTGTTAAGTCAACAACAGGAGTCACTGTGCACTTACTCCTCATGTAGGATCTTTGTCCTTAGTGTGCTGTACATTGAGATCTAATGCTATAACTAGTACTCAAACAGTATTTTTCACTTTATGTTTCTGTGTGGGAGCAAACTGTTGAAATCTTTACTTAATGTATGCTAAACTGATCTTCTGTATATAAAGAGAATCAAAAATGAATCTTGATGTGAATGGAAGGGGGGAGGGAGTGGATAAGGGGAGGGTTTCGGGTTGGAGGGACATTATGGGGGGGAAGCCATTGTAATCCATATTCTGTACTTTGGAAATTTATATTCATTAAATAAAAGTAAAAAATAAAAATAAAAAAAATCAAAAAACAAACAAAATTTTTGGACAACCGCTACACTTGCCAAACAACTGTCAGGGACAAATACCTCAAAGCCTCACACAGTAAAAGGAAACTAACCATTCATTCATTGCAATCCAACTCCAAAGTAATCCAATCACTGCACTTGCCTCCTGCATCCGAGACCACCTGACAAAATGGACAAGCAAAGGACACTCAAAGACTGCCCTTCCAGAATCCAGTCTCTGTTTTCACCCTGGTAGAAGAGTGATCCAAACAGCACAGGTGGACAGATGGGGGGATGCAAGGGTGCTCTTCAAAACCCTGAGGGAGCTAAGTGCACTCCCGCATGGCCTACCACCAACAGCAGGTCTGTGCTTCTGCTCAGAAAGTCTTACGCTGTTGGTAGGGGTAGGGGTGTCTGCAAAGAAACGTTTAGTGCAGGCGAGTCGAAGGCATTTTCCTTCCCAGTTATGTAGGGAACAAAAGCTACCATTAACATTACTCCCTTGTGAAGGTTCAAAGAGTCAACCTTAGGCCAACTGGGGGTAAGATGATTGCAAATGGAAGCGCCGCCGTATGGAAAATTTCAGGCAGTAATCATAGCCAGGAGCCAGTGGCCCAGAGATATAAACACCCTGAAAACCAATTGATACTAATGAAGCTGCAGCTCCCAGGCAGGCCAGGGCAGAGGGAGGGGTGAGAATTTTAAGCACTTAACAAGTAAGTGGGCGCGTTTCACGCTGGGTACTGATCTTTGCCAGGACCCAGTCTTCCTTTGGCCATCTCGCATCTAATACCCTGTCCCTTGACTTCTTAAGGACCAAAAAGTAAAGTGGGATAATATCCCACTTGAATGCCTGCTTTTAATGGACGACGTGACAGCTATAATTTCCATGTGTTCATTCCAGTGAAGGCTTCCATTTATTCTGATGGAAAAAAAAAATCTTAGAAGACTGCAGATCAAACCCGCTCCCCCCCCCCGCCCCCCCCGGCTCAGATTTTAAGAACTGACATGGATGTTTAGGGAAGAAACTTTTTAGGCACATAATGCACCTTTCCACTGGGGTAGTGTTTCCGAAAGTTTACCGTTAACATTGCATTTTCCCGAAGGCATCTATACAGTAAATAGAGTGGGAAATAGACATGGACAGTGATTATGCAGCCTCTTGAAAAATCTAAAGACCCTTTTATAAGGCAAACAATTGAGCTCCGATTCAGCAAGTATTTTGATGGTCTAGGTTGGAGCTGTATGGCATTTCCTATTCGCCTTACTCAGTAAGCAAGCTTCCTGAAGGCAGGAAGCACACCATGCCCAAGAACGCAGGTGTCGAATCAGTATTTGTTGAGTGATATACATTCACATGATGGCGCTTCTCTCATTAAAAGAAAACTGTATTTACACATAAAGCGTGCTTAAGTCAGGATAGTTAAAGAATATATATTAGGAGGGCATCAAAGAGACAGACGCATTATTTATCCAAGGGAATCGCATCCAAAGGAGTTTGTGGCACCAGGATCCTGGGTACCAATGCTTGCAGGTAATCAGAGTCCAGATTAGACTCATGTAGAATCCATCAAGGAATCCCATTCGCTGCAGTTCCATGACTGACGCTAACAGAATCATTATAGTCGCTAAGCAAAAATTTACTGGTGTCAGGGCACTAGTTGGGTATAGATACATCTTCCAAGTCCAGGTTTTTCAAATACAGGGGGTGGGGGTGGGGGCAGCTATGTCCCCGATATGATTAGGAAGGACAAGGTGTTGAAACAACCAATGGTGTTAGCCCCTTATTACCGCCCCTACGGAAACACCTTCATCTGATGCTTCATCCCCAAATATTTCCCAATCATCGGCTGTGTGCAAAGTCCCTGGAGAGCACATCCACTGCGGCTCTCTAGTCCTCTTCAGGATCAACCTCTGAGCCCCCAGTCTCCCACCTGGTCTAGCCATCATCAGCTCTAAAGAGGCAGCCTGTAGATGCTGCAGCCACACGGTCCTTGAAATGAGAGCTGCAAATGCAAACCACCTAGGCACACTTAAAATTCTGAATAAGCACATTTTAAAAATTGAAGAGTGGTAACAATTTTAAAATATTTTGCATTTAAAATATTTTGATTAACCTCATATCCAGAATATTTTAAATTTCAACATGCAATCAATACAAAAGTGATGGAGACAGTTTACATTTTTTTCTCTACCAAATCTCTGAACTCCAGTGTGTATTTTGTATGGAAGGCACTTCCTGATCTTGGGGAATCATGCATCAAGGGCTCCACAGCCATACCTGGCTAGAAGCCCCTGTACTGGATTGTCAAGATTCTGGGTTGGAAGTTGCTGTATACAGTACGAGAAAGTCAGACTTGTTTTGTGTCTTTACTTTACCTGCTTCAACTGGGACTGCTGAGATCTGAAGCCAATGAACAGTGTAGGGAAAGGATTATGATGGGACAAAAAGGCGATGTAAAAATGGCATTAAAAGATAAGCTTAATTTGGTGTTTTTTTTTTAAATCCATGCATAGTGTTTTCATAATACACACTTCCATGAATTTTTTGCAACGCCCTCACAGTAGCAAAAGGAAATAGATTTTCCTTGAAATTTCCATGTGTGTCCTGCAAAAATGAGGGTACTTCAAAAAGTCTGAAAAAATAAATAAAAAATTTATTTTGGTGCAAATTGTTGTAAAATCCATGCCTATGAGGGGGTCTTCGAAAGTTCACAGGAAGGTGTGCACCATGAAAATACAACAAATGGAATTCAAAGTTTTGTGCACCCAAACAACCTTATCTTTTAATCTCATTTTCCATGAAATTTTTGAAGTCCTCTTGAAGGTATAAATAAAAGCATAAGCTATGAGCCTATACATATACATGGGGATACGTATAAACACATATGGATCCGTGTATCCATAAATTCTAAGTGATATTCACTCTGTCACCTGTCAAGATAATAGTAGGGGAAGACTTCAATCAAAGGCAAGGAGGCAGCCGGGCATTCTCCTCCCCCAAGCAAAGAGGAATGTAACAACAGTCTAGCTGGTGTGTCTGGAGCGGTGGAGGGGGAGGAGCTGCAGGTGGCTTCCAGCCAGGAATTTACATCACGCGAAAAGACTGAGAATTTAGGAGATTCTCGATTATTTAGAGCACACATTTGAGTCTAAATCTTCAACAGATTAAAACACACACACTCAAAAGGCCTTAAATATCATAGGCACTCAACATACGTGGGATTCACAAATCAGTTACTTAATTAATAAACCAACTATCTTAGGAGCACAAAACGCTCTCAAGCTACACATTGAGTCCTAGGAAGTGAGTGGTGGTGACTAAGCAGTAAGGGCTTTGCAGGCAAGACACATGGGGACACAAAGCCCAGCTCGGCCACTTTTAACGATTGGAGCGAACATCCGTTTCCTCATTACCAAATACAGGCAAACAACAGCTACCTTGCCAGGTGTCTCTGGAAACAAGGCAGGGAAGGTACTTAGGCTGGTACCCAGACACTACTGCTGCTCAATAAATGAATGTACAAAATATACACGTGCCTCTAAGGAGTAATATAGCCGTGTGTATGTGTGTTTGTGTAATATAGCTCTGGGTGTGTGTGTGTGTGTGTGTGTGTCTACAGTGAAAGACCCAATTCCAGTGCAGTGGCCAGGAGTGGGGACTATGTTGAGTCCCTGAAGATATACAGTTCTTGGTTCCCGCCCTAATAGCTATGTGGCCTGGGCCATGCGTCAAGGCAAAGAGCAGAGTAAGAGCACTCACCTTCAAAGGCCACTGGGAAGTCAGTGGGATGGAGGAGGGCAGGCCCCGTCCCAGCCCACAGCGGTGAGTCTGTAACTTACTTCCCATCATCATCTCAGGTAGTCAGGTATTAAGCAGGAATCTGCCAAGGCGGCTTCCTATCTCCCGTGGCAGTCCAGCTGCACCTGGGAGTGGCTCCCACACACAGGACGGACCAGAGAAAAATGGATAGAAGGGTTCCTGATGCAAACATTTCCATGCACATTCAGTTTATATGTAATTTTTTTTTCCTTGAGAAGCGGCTAATCAGAGGGCAAGAGAGAGGCAGACAGAATGAGAGCTCCCATAAGCTGGTTCTCTCCACAAATGCCTGGAACAACCAGAGCTGGGCTGGGCCAAGGTTGGGAGCTTAGAAGTCAATCCAGGTCTTCCAGGTAGGTGGCGGAACCCAATTACTTGAGCCATCACCACTGCCCCTCACGGTCTGCATTAGTAGAAAGCTGATGTCAGGAGCCAGAGCTAGGAATTGAACCCAGATACTGCAATATAGGATGCAGACATCCCAACTGGTGTCTTAACAGGCCAAATACCAGCCCAAGAATTTAGAAAGCAACTTTGTTTCTTCCTTACCTACTCAGCTGGTCTCTTCTTTATTTGCTCACAAGTGTACAGAAATAGGCCTGACTGCAATCAGGAAATATTTCAACACCTACTATGTGCAAATACGATTCAAAGTGCTAGGAATTCAGGCAAGCATTTCTTGCCTTCAGACAGCTTATATGCTAGGGGAAATTCATTCATTTGTCTACTCACGTCCTAAAAATTTCACAGTGGGAATATTTACTTAGGGACTTGGTTTGAACTGACAAAGTTTAGTATATATTATATAATAAACATTAAAATTTTCAACAATATTACATAAAATCTTTTTTTCTTATTTCAGTCAACTGTATAAAAAACAAAAAGTTCTACTTTTTTAAAAGAAAATATGTAAGGGGGGGGGCAGGCGCAGCGGTGCCGTGGTACAGTAGGTTAACGCCCTGGCCTGAAGCACCAGCATCCCATATGAATGCTGGTTCAAGACCCGGCTGCTCTACTTCTGATCCAGCTTTCTGCTATGGCCTGGGAAAGCAGTAGAAGACGGCCCAAGTCCTTGGGCCCCTGCACCTGTGTGGGAGACCCGGAAGAAGCTCCTGGCTCCTGGCTTCGGATTGGCATAGCTCTAGCCATTGCGGCCATCTGGGGAGTGAACCATCAGATGGAAGACCTCTCTCTCTCTCTCTCTCTCTCTCTCTCTCTCTTTCTCTGCCTTTCCTCTCTCTGTGTAACTCTGACATTCAAATAAATAAATCTTTAAAAAAAATAAAAAATATGTAACGGCCTGGCGCTGTGGCATAGTAGGTTAAGCATCTGCATGCAGTACCAGCATCGCATATGGCCACCAGTTGGAGTCCCGGATGCTCCACTTCCCATCCAGCTCCCTGCTGATGACCTGGGAAAGCAACAGAAGATGGCCTATGTGCTTGGGCCCCTGCACCTGCGTGGGGGACCCAAAAGAAGCCCTTGCCTCCTGGCTTTGGATCAGCCCAGCTCTCTCTCTGTAACTATGCCTCTCAAGTAAACCAACAAATATTTAAAAATGCAATATTGGATATGAAATTATGGCCTGCCTATGGATTTCTACAAGCTTTTTATACACCTTTGCATCCTGTGGCACTTTTAAAATTATGTAAAGGGACAATATAATCACTCTCTTAAAGGTTACACTTTTCTGTAAGTTTAAATTGCTTCAGAACAAACACTCTGACATTGGGTCAACAACAAGGCATCATTCGCTTGATTCAAAAACAAGTGGGAGATGTTCACCTCCATCAAGACTTCGAGAGTTGCGCAACAATTCCATATTCCAGTTGTCACTGTCACCAGACTAAGTGTACGATACCAGGACACTTCCACCTGCCAATGTCTGGGAAAAGGCAGCCTCCTTTCAGAGAACCGCTTGCCGTAGGGCTGGAAACCAAGTGTCAAGAACTGGGGGTCCAGAGGTACAGGACCGGGAGCTTAGCAAAATACAGCAAGGCTCTCCCGACCCCAAGCCGTGAGGATGGATGCGGCGGGTTACTATTTTTTAATATTCTTCCATTCACCGAGGAAGTAGCCTGCAGGGGAGTCAAACAGCTTGAACTATTTTTAGGCCTCTGACCCTTTTAAAAACAGTGCTAAATTCAGTCCTCAGTTACACCCACTCAACTCCCACTGGCTTCAGCAGAGAGAGCCCCGGGGAGAATCTGCTCCTGTCTCGGAGGCCCTTCGTTCTGCTCCTTGCATTCTTTGGTGAAAATGAAAAGGCAGTTTAGCAGCCAAAGGCCATCAACAGGCACACGGCCGCTCTCCTCGCCGAAGGAGGGCTGCCGTTCTGGGCTTGCACACCGAGGGGCATCCTCGTGCAAAGTGTTACCAGGCTCAGAACTGGATGATCAAACGTGTGACTTTCTGATAATCCAAGTAAGGGGGGGGGGGGAACCTCCTTTTGGAATTGTGTCTTGAAATTGTTAGAAATGATAATCTCCTCTATTGAGGTCTAGATTGGAAGAATCTTAATATTCAGGTGAAATGAAATGTTACCTCCAATGTCTACAATAGGGGCTCATATGAAACTCACTGCTGCTGAATGTAACACAATTTGTGACCCTATGCTGTGAAAAACAAAACATCATTTAGAAATAAAAGGTCCCAAGTCTGACTTGGGGGTGAGTGGGGAGGATTCGGTGTCACATCGCTTTTACACGGGGACCTGTCACATCCCACGGCAAGGACACTTTGGTCTCCCCTCCACCCTTTCTGATCCTTCTTTCTTAAAGGAATATTCAGCAAGATAATGAACCCTTTAAATGTTACATCTTCTGTCGGGCATTATTGTGGTGCCGAAACTCTTCACATCAAACAGTCATCAGGACTATTACAAAGTGGGCTTCTAAGAGAGGGGCTGAAAAGGAGCTGTGTGAAAAGAAGTGGAAAATTAAAGCTGAAGCAGTCGAAGAAAGGGCTTAATTTACTGGCATGTACAGTATGCAAATGAGATTACTCTCAGCTTAACTGCATCATTTATGTCCATAATAACGGCATCATCATTACAGGGCTCAAATTAAATTACACCATAATTAGCATATCAAAGTGATTGGTTAAAGTTTAAAACAAATACCCAATTTTGTTAATGAACAGCTGTAATTGTCATGTACACTTCAGTGAAAACTCTCTAAACAAATATATGTTTTAGAAGAGAGGAAGATTTTTTTTTTAAAGCAGACAGGTCTGTAGCAGAGGTAAATTACCTAAAAAAGAATGACATGGACTATTCTATTAATGTTAATATATGCTGATCATTTTCAGGTAATAAAACATTCTATCAAAACAAGGCTTCGCTTATATTTAGACACTTTCCCTGCTGCTGGGAAGTGACAAACCACCAGAAACCTGCTTCCCTTCGCAGCGATGCTAACAATGTGAGGTGACCTGTCTCCAACAAGCAAAGGACATGTTCAATAACGTGCTACTACGAAACCCACATCCTTCTTCCAAAGACATCCTTGCTCCAATCACGCCGAGTCAGAGCCGATTCTCTCTCCATGCCAACCAAAGGACAGGGGAGGGACAGAGGCAGAAAACTTGCTGAATTTATGGGGTAGACCAGAACGCTCCTGAGTTGATGACCTGATAACAAACTCGCAGCCTCCAACGCGATTCCTCCTAGTGGAATCGGAGCTACACAGCAGTTCCCAACACGCAGCTGCACTCGGGAACTTCCTGCTCTTCAATCATGAAAATAAACCGGGAGAAGCAAGCAGCTAGGCTGTCGATGTTGGCTGGAGTCGGCAACCGCGCTCATTTTGTATATGTGCGGTGCTAATAACAGCTACTCGTCATAACGCTTGTTTCCAAACCTCTCTGCTGTAACCATTTCACGGGAGAGGAGTGTCCACACCAAAGGGCTTGTCAATCATCTCAAGGCTCACATGCAAAAGGGCTCCCCGCTCAAGAGTCTCCCCATCTCTTGACAATGCCCCCCATATGTCCTGTGACACGTCAGTGAGAGCAACCACCACTGTGACACACAGCAAGGCAAGCCAAAATATATTTTGCCCCAAAAGGGAGGGGGGAAAAAAAGGCACTTTCAAATATACTTAACAACCAAATTGAATGTCTTATTAAAATCGTATTATCTAAACAGTGTTCAAAAATTTAAAGAAAGTAGCTTTTCATTTTATTCATCGAGGAATCCATTAAAGCTTAGGCTCTGAAGTAGTATGTAAATTGCGTGCCTTTCAAGGTAGAGCTAGGGCAAATTCACTCCATCAACTAATGATGAGCCTCATTATGTGCAGGGAGGATTCATGATGAGGAAAGAGCCGCCCGCCAGTCCACGTTCTAACATAAATCCCTGTAAAATTTGAATATCACCCCCTCCGTGGCCCCAAAGTAAAAATAAACCTCTTTAAAAGCGCAGACCACAGTTCTGTTTCTAAAGCAGCCCTCGATCCTGTATGGACTCAGAACCCTCCACTCGGCTATGTTTCACGACAAGCATAATTAGCGGCTCTCTCAGATACAAACTTTGGGGCTGTTCAAGCTCATTTTAGTGAAATACATTGGAATTCTATTTTTTTCAAAGGGCTTCACCTTGACAGGGCTACAGTGCGTGCACAGAGAGGATCCGCAGCCAAGAAAGACAGAGGAAGGAGCGAGCAGAGTAATAACGTAAAATACAATTCTTAGCACTCCGATTCCGCGCTGAAGCTGAGATGCTCAGAAAAAGCCAAGCACTGTGGCATGAACTCGAGCTTGCATTTGGACGGGAATGTATTCAAATCTGCTTGGGAACGACACGCTTGATTCTGGAGCAAACTGCTCACTTTTAATGCAGTTTAAACTAATGAACAAGTACAGACCCAGCATCTCACAAGCCAAAGAACTGTTCCCTCTCCTTCCCATTGACTTCGATTTTTTTTTAACTGAAAACTATAGAATGCAAACACACCGTTGCCAAACATATTTATTATGATTAATAGCCTGTAATATCCCTCACCAAGGCTTAATTTGCTCTTGTTTTCAATTATGCATCTGCACCACTCTCTTCCAGTCGCCTTTTCAGGTGGAGATGAATTTCTTGTGGTCTTTACTCTTGCTATTGTATTGCCACCCAGCAAAGCACAATTAGTTTAAAAAAAAAAAAAAACCTGCAAACCTCTACTTGGCTCCAACAGAGCACCAGATTAGGCAAAATTAAAGAACAGAATAATTGAGAAGTGAAAGTGTCCAGGGAATTAAAGCAATTAGACCAAAAGAAAAAAGTACATATGCCAGTCACTCAAATACACCTTTACATGCAAATGTAAAAGAAAATAATTCTAGATCTTTGACTTAATTTAAAAAAAAAAAAAAAAAAAACCTCACTGCAGACCCTAACCCAGAAATCTTATCTGCTGTCATAAACTCAAGCATCCTCAAACATCTGCATCCCAGCCTGGTAGTGAAATGTACATCAGTGTAGAATCAAGAACTAACCGGTCCATTTTACTAGAGATGCTGCCGCTTCTTTAAGTTGCAAAAAAATAAACTCCACTACATAAAAGCTGCCTTAGCGCGTGTGTGCTCTCATGTCTCTGGCTCCAAGCATGATCTCGCAGTCGCCCTCCCCCCCACCCTTTTAGGTCAACCACTCATGCATTAGGAAGACATCCCTCCCAAAATAACTTGGCCCTCCCCCGGAGCACAGAGTTGAGCAACCTACCTTTGTTCTGGAGTTGCAGATAATAACAGGCAAGCCTGAAGACCATGAGGATTTAGAAAAGAGCAGGAGAGTTGAAGAAAGAGAACAAGAAAAAGAAGAAAAAAACCCAAGTAGAGAAGAATTGGAAGAAAGAAGAGGAAAAAGCCTTCTAATGAAACTGTTGCGGCTGCCAGGAACGGGGTGTTTCCAGCAGTGTTTACACCAGTGAGTACACACCTCGGCTCCAGCTCATCTACAACTGGTGGCATTCCCCCCCCCCTCCAATCCATGCATGACAATTAAAAGCCACTGCACCTCTCTGTTTGGGAGGGGGACCACAGAGACCTCTGCAATATTTCTTTACAATGTCTCTATCCCTGATGAGCATTAGTTTGAGTGACAAAGGTCCCAGGCTAAATCAACATTCTTACCTTAATGTTCCTAGTAAAAGGCTCCAGGAAACATAACTCAGGAGACATGTATGCAAAGATATGTCTCAAGGAATTAATCCAGAGCCCTCACATGAAATGAGGAGAAGGGAAAAGAAAAAAAAAAAAAACCAGAAAAGAAAAGAAGAAAAGGCAGTGGCTTACATTTCCAAACAAACGAGGCTCAATCCGGGCAGCGAAGGCATGAAAACAGGTTTGCATAGACAGAGCTCGGTGGCAGAAGCGAGAGTTCTGTAGGATTTATTTGACACTTATTTTCCGGGCAGCCTTTTGTGGAGTTGTACCGTTTGTTTCTTATTGTCTGAGAAGCGGTTAGGAGCTTTCTCCCGGCGGGGGCCTCTCAACCCCTGGGCTTGGCCGCCTCCGCCAGGGAGGTAACCATATTAGGATGTGTATGGTAAAGTAAACAATAACATAGTTGCAATGAAATGGAATTTTTTTTTTCTCCAGCTAATGGTGTTGGGGTCAGTCCTGTCTTTTGAGCCATTCCCACTCATTTTGTTCCCTAGTTCAAACAGGCCCTCCTCCTCCTTTTTTTTTTAAGTGTTAGCTGTTTCCAAATATCTGACTGTAAATTTGCTGAGAATGTTTGCAATGTAAGAAAAAGCTTTTAACATCCAAATAAAGACTGTGCCAGTTTAATCATTAAAGGGGATATGAATTTTCAAACCCTCACAGAGCTCCAAGCCTTCCTCACTCACCAATGTCCACTCCCCCCTCCCCAGTCTTTCCCTGAAGGCTACAATTACTTGATCACTTACAAGTACCTTCGAAATAAATCCGAGTTTTGAGGAATGAGACCGCTACCTTCATACACATTCCACGTTTACGTCCTGTGTCTGAGGAATCTTACCCGCTCGCATGCCTGAGGCTGTGGGACCTGGGGGCTCTAGAGGGTTCCGTGTGCATGGTACAGCTCTTTCCCACCTCCTGGGGCCACCCCACCCCCATGAACAGGCAAGCCTAAGACCAAATGGTCACACTCAGAAAGTGGCCCTGAAACAAAAATATCAATCAAGAGGAGGCCCCCAGATGTGACGGAGGTTCGCAAAATACTACACGTCTAGAGCCCGCAATGGAAAGGAAGGCTTGAGACGGCTCTCCCAGCACCGGGCAGTGAGGGGACGGCTCTCCGCCCGGTAGAGGCAGGGCTGGCCGAGGAGGAGGACAGCCCCCATCACGGTATCAGAGAAGACACATCTGGAGGGGGCCGAGCCCCTCCCCAGGTGAGAGCCCGCTGCTTGAAAAGAGAGAGGTGAGAGGCGGCAGCCAGCCCTGGGTGTGCAGGGAAGGGAGGCCTCGGGCCTGCAGTGTGGTCTCCTGGAGACCCAGAGCCCATCCCTGTACCAGGCACGGAGGCAAAGCATGCGGCGTGAGCCAAAGGGCACGGGGCGGGGGGAATAAATGATACATGTAATTAAGAAGGAAGCCAGGCTGATTTAGCAAATAAAATGCACGTGGCCCAGCTGAAACTCGCAGAACTGAGTGAGTGAGAGCAAGCTCCTCCCCAGCCTGGAACCTCTGGATTGGCCTCCACACTGCCTTGCTCCTTATCAGATCCATATCACGCAGAAACCTAAAACCCCAGCAACTCATGTTTTATTAAAACATGTTTAGCATTCTTCTTAAAGATAGGTTTTAACCCCAAATACCCATGAAATTAAATCTCCTATGCCACTTATCTGCACTGCTGGGCAAAAACTTAAGTTGAGCTACACAGAGAGATAGCAAAATCAATAAATCACACGAAACAAGGAGCAGTTCAAAAGTTCAAAGATATGATGGCCAGTTCAGTGCGTCTTAGCACTCACCCAATAATAACCCGTCTCCGTCACTCCTCATAGTATAGACAATTTCATGGCATCATTTTCATTAGCCTGTCTCATGGAAAATTGCTAGCTATTTATGTATACGCTAAAATAAATTAGCCATTTCATCGAGCAGTGTGATTCTTATAAAATACATTAACACAATACTCGATTTTCCACTTGGAGTAAATAAATAAATCAATACACTCAATACTGGGTGATTCTTTTATTGTGGCGCTACAGCTCTCAGCATAAGTGTTTTTATTGGGTTTATTTGTTTCAATAAAAATTGAAATGGGCCAGTGATCTCAGCACTGGCATCTTACGAAAAAAAAAAATCTATCCAATATTTGGGAAAGTACTGCACGGAACACTCAAACTTATAATTTTATTCCAAAATCATTTTCATTCTGTATTGTTCCGCAACCCGATTCTGATGGGAGATGTCACAAAGGGAAAGGGGGAATTCTGCCAGGTGTTTGAGTCTCGTGGCGTTTCTGTGCCACAGACCCGAGTCTGGGGGTGACGCTTCCGAGAGACAGCAGGACTTTGTGGAGCTGCGACCTTCTGCCTGGAACAGCCTCTTCCCTCGGCAGGCAGAGAGGACGGTGGGACAAGTGCCAGATGGCCTCCTCTGTCACACCTTACGGACTGCCATTGATTGTGGCTGGGAGAAGGCCATTTGCTCCAGCCTCTGGGGGAAAGAGCAGGGTATCATGACTGCAAGGAAGCAGGCAGAGGTGTGCTGACGCTGGAAATCAAATCAGGCAGCCGAGGGGCCGCAAGTGGTTCTGCAGGCAACACTGAGACACCCCAGGGCATGAGACTCCCCCCAAGTCATCAGCATAGGAAAAATCAAAGGGAAACAGGAAAGCCGGCACCCTTCGTTTCTGCCCGCCCCCCTTCCACTGACGGTACCAGACTGACTTTTCCACAGGGAAACACCTATTCCCCTCTCAGTCCTCAGGGTTTACAGGAGGCTGGTGCATCGTCCAGCCCCCAGAGGGTGGAGCCAAAAACCACGACTGACCAATCAGTGTGTTCCACTCTGCCACACTGATTGGCTGACGGATAGACATGACTCGAGCCAGGAAAAGGAGAGTCAAGCACTGGTGTTCTGTAGGAACTACTGGGAGAGAACAAGACTGTCCTGCTGGCTAGCTGAAGCCTGCAAGAATGGATTGGGCTTGCTTCCACCAAGAGAAGATTGGCTGAAAAGAGGCCAGGACACGGCGGCACGGAGGTGAGCACAAAGGCATGACGAATTCCTAAAAATGCAATGCGGTAGACGGCAGTCTTCCTCCTCTTGCCAATGGTGTGAGCCAATTAAATTCCTCTATTTGCAGGGCCGGCCCAGTGGGTTAACGCCCAGGCCTGAAGCACACCCTGGCCTGAAGCACCAGCATCCCATATGGACGCTGGTTCGAGACCCGGCTGCTCTCCACTTCCAATCCAGCTCTCTGATGTGGCCTGGGAAAGCAGTGGAGGATGGCCCAAGTCCTTGGGCCCCTGCACCCACGTGGGAGACCTGGAAGAAGCTCCTGGCTTCGCATCAGCATAGCTCTGGCTGTTGTGGCCAATTGGGGAGTGAACCATCGGATGGAAGACCTCTCTCTCTCTCTCTCTCTCTCTCTGCCTCTCCTTTCTCTGTGTAACTCTGACTTTCAAATAAATAAATAAATTGTTAAATTCCTCTATTTGCTCAGCTGCCTTTGGGTCATTCACAACCATGCAGTACAGTACAGGACCCCCAAATAGCTATGTGTTCTGTGGAGCTCTCCAAGTCCACAATGACCATTAGCCTAAATGGGTAGCAAAATCCCTCAAATCCACAGACTCCACAGTTAATACTCGAAATCTGTAGGACCGCCAGTCTCCTATTCATCAGCTGGTCATCAGCTACATAGTTAGTAACTAAGTAAGCAGCTCAGGACCCACAGTCAGAACCCAAGATGATGGCAAAGCAAATGAACACAGAGATCTAGAAGACACCCAGTGTGAGATCTAACAGCGACTGACTGAATCTTCTCTCGACCTCTGGGGGCTGCGGTTCGCGTCGGAGCCGGACCAACCCAGGAGCTGAGGTGAATAAGCCAGGTGGCGCACACCAGAGGCCTTAAGCTGGCCCACCTGACTCCAGACAAGGGCTGCTGACCTGGATCCTTCAGCCTCGCGACACCCACCCTCTGGGGGGTGCAGAGGTTGAGTGGCGGAACTCTCAAGTCTGTGGCCACTGATGACCAGAAGGAGAAATGGCTGTATGGGTCACTGCTAACAGGCCAGTACCAACTTGCTGGCTCCAGTACTTTCTGAGTCCTTTCTGTAGATGCTGGGAGCCCAAGGGCAACCAGTGAGAAAGAACCGTCCTGCCTTAGAAACAGTGGGGAAACAAGTATTGAATGGCGTTTAGAGTCATGTGTGGGGGGAGACCACAGGCCAAGCTGGAAACAATACTGACCACATGAGACCTCGTAGGTGCCAGTACTGCTCGCCAGGTACATTACATGTCAGCTCACTTAATCCCCAGTACAGTGCTTTAAGGTAAGCAGCACCATCACCCCATTTTACATATGAGGAAACTGAGGTAGAAACAGGGGTGCACCTTGGCCATGGTCGGACAATTTGTAAGTTACACAGCAGCATCTGAATCGAGACTGTCTCCAGAACCCACACGTATCACCACTATGCTACACCTCCTCTCATATGTTTATACACACACGTCATACCTATATATTATATAAATACATCACATTTATACAACAAATACATGTACCTATAAATACAGGAGTACATGTGTATATGTACTCAAAATCAATGTATATACACAAATTACAGACAGGTACCCACTGGCATTCATCCGCAAATTTCTAGCAGTTCATCAAATCTCCTTACCTTCAGCCCGCCAAAGTCTAAATCTGCTGGACCAGCTACAAAATCATGCTAGGAGACACAGAGCATTCTACAAATGGTCATCTACTGAGCTCAGTATATCCTGAATAAGGCACACATCGTAGCTAAATTTTCCGTAAAATACTGATTGTAGGAAAGGTTACAAATTCATCAGCCATCCATTTGTTTCGCTCACACGCTGGTTCTTTAATAGAGATAGAAAGCTAGCATGTATTAATTACCTAATTGAAGCAGAAGACAGTATCCGACTCGTGTGGTTCTTAAGACTGTTTGCCCCATTTCACAGATATGGCAAACTGAGACCCAGGTTAAACGATTTACTCAAGGTTACAAAGTGACTGGCAGAATCCATGGGCTGCTTTACTTATCCCTGGCCTCCTTCCTTCATGTCCAAGGCCCAACCCTTAGTAATGCTCATTACTAAGCATAAATTGTTAAGTGCCAGATGCCCAAGGCCAACTTCGAGTCTAGCAGGAGAGATTAACCAGAAAAAAACACAGTCGCACAATTCACATTTTACGAAGGTAGCAGATGCGGTTTGGGGATGATAACACAATAGCATGATGTGGCGGAACCTAATTTAAGTAGGGTGACTAGGAGAGGGTCTGCACAGGAACCCAGGGACATTTCAGCTGGGGTGGAACGAGCAGGTCCTGCCCGCCGGCCTGGCGTTGAGCCCTGGCTCCAGCCCAGCCTGCCAGGCACACCAGGGCCTTGACTTCCTCTCTCTGAGCAGGAAGGGACCTGATATCAATTGGGGCGGCCTTTCTTAGGACTCGTAGCCATGGTGACAAACACAGTAACAAAACAAAAATAACAGAAGCTACTAATTACTTTATACTTAATATGCCAAACTGGACTAGTCATTTTACATATTTTTTCTCCATACTTAGTCTTTACAATAACCCTATAAAATGCATTCTGCTATGATTCCCATTTTACAAATGAGGCTCAGAGAAGTTAACCTACCTGCTCTGGGCTACCAGCAGCTCAGGTTAGAGCTGAGGTTTTAAGCCAGCACTGGTTGGGACACCTGGTCTTTACCTGGGCCATCCTCCACTGCACTCCCGGGCCACAGCAGGGGGCTGGACTGGAAGAGGAGCAACCAGGACAGAATCTGGCGCCCCAACCCCCGGGACTAGAACCTGGGGTGCCAGCACCGCAGGCAGAGGATTAGCCTAGTGAGCTGCGGCGCCCGCCTACACATCATTTTGACACTTGAGTTCTCCCACAGTGGAATGTCAGTACTGGCCCCAGTGTTCAGATTGATGCGCCAGCTGCCTCCCCAAGACACCACGCTCCACTCAGCAGGAGGCAGGGAGAGGTGGGCAGGGCGGAAGGCAGAGCGGGAAGGGGAACCATGGTCCCCCTAAGTCTGCAGCTTCCACTGCATCAATGTCAACCACGCTCCCAGGTACCCCAGTGGGCCCGCCCTTGCCTCTAACTAGGGCCATGGGACTTGGTCCAGTGTTGTCAGGACTTAGCCACAGGCCTGAACCCCACAGCACACCGATCCCTTATCCAGAACACGTCCAGCCTGGCACCTTACTAATGGGAGGTGCTTGAAAGCTCCATCTGAGACCATGGAGCCGCAGGGGCTCAGCCACGCTGCGGGATGAGGCTCCTGGCCCTCAGCACCGGTCATACTCGGGGCTGAAAATGTCTTCAGGTGTGAGCCGCTCTAGGCGGCAGAGGAGGTGCAGCGGCACCCCCAGATGCTCACTCCACTCCAAGCGTGACCTCTGTCACGCCAAGTGCCCCCTGCTGGGTGAGGGCGGCCCGACCAGCACTTCTGTGCTTTGTGTGCTTTCCAGCTGCAGCTACCAGAGCAGCCACCAGCCACGGGAGGCTAGAGCAACCAAGGAAGTGGATTCTGGATTCTCTGCTCACTCTCACTGATTTATATGGCCTTATACGCCAGTGGCTACCAGATCTTGGACTGTGCGGCCTTACTGGTGTCCTAAACTCTCCATGTTTGTGAGAATCGGATCCTTAGCAGGGGGCTATTTGATTTCCAGTTCCAGGTTCTTGATACTAATCCGACATTTTATTTTCTTCTCAATGGAAACTAATAATACCTCTACCGTTTAAAGTGCCGCTGGCCAGTACTTCCTGAACATTTTATTCTGACTTTGCATCTTATCAGTGAATTTCCGTAAAGAGTTTGGATTAGAATCTTGGATTTCTCCAACTGAGTGACCGAGGCATAGAGAAGTTGCACCTGCAGATTAAAAAAGACGCCCACTCTGAGACGCTGGTGGCAAATGGCACAGCTGGAGACACGGCCTTGCTGCCCTCTTTGGGACGCATGGCAGATAAACTGTGTTCCCCAGAGACAGCGGCAGAACGTGCTCTGCTCTCGCAACCCCCAGAACTTGGCGTCTCTTGGAGTCGAGGGTGACACTCGAATAGGCACCTGGATGGCTCTTGGGTCCCTCTCCAGAAAAATCCCAAACTTCTTCCACTGAAGGAGAAAGATCAGTATTGGTGCAACAAAGTGGCCGAGGCACCAGCTGTATGACATTATAAACCCATCACAGCGGGGGTGCTTCTTCCACCAGGACGGGCAAATATAGAACCAGAGGCCCTGGTGGGGGAGGGGGGGTCACACACAATACCGCGTGCAGGGTGTGAAACTTCCTGTTTTGAGCAGGAAGCTGAGACACCTACAAAGTATTTCCTGGGTGACAGAGCGAGAGCTTGCGAAGGGATGGAGCCTGATGATGAAGAAAGTCAACACACAGTGTTTAAGTTACCCGCCCTCACTCGATACCAAGGCAGGTCAGCTTTAGCAGTGATGTGGGATCTAAAACTGCACTGTCATTCTAAGCAATTGCAAAGCTAATATGATTTATATCCATGTCCTAGACTCAACCTACTAAATGATGAATGGCTATCCACACACCCCGCCAATAGCTGCCCAACGGCCAACCCCAACTCTTTTTCTCTCCAACCTCCTACTCCTCAAGTTGAAGAAAACAAGATGTCCCAATCCTCCTTGGCTTTCTCTGCTGTTAGGGACAACTATCTAATGTAATTCTGGAAAAAAATATATGAGGGGCAAATGCCTGGACATGTTTTTCCTCCCTGATAACAAGAAAGAGCCACAAAGAAATTCTGACACTGCCCTGTCCCTTTCTGTGGGCCTTTAAATGCAACAATGGAGGGGAGGTGATGCCTGGTGCTTTAGCAGCCATCTTGTGGCGATGAGGAAAAGTTAAAAACAATCACAAGGATGTGTCAACCTGGCAATCAGACATTACTGCAGTGCCAAGCCCATCTTGATACTGCTGGCTTTCAGTTAGGTGGGCAGGTAAATGATAAATACACTCATGTTACCACCATAGTTGGTGAGGTTTTCCAGGAGGGAGGTGATTCGTGAACAGATGCTAATGGACATATCCTAAATCACAGGAATGACAGGAGGAAAAATCCCCTATTTAGGGAACCAGACTAATGAAGGTGTAATGAATCACTTCTCCTGGTACCTGAAGTGGTTCCCTGAGAACCTGTTTCTGAGCAAAACCATTCTCAGTCTTGGAGTGGCCCTGAAGAGAACCAGCCTACGGCGTGGTGGCTTCGCGTGAG
Organism: Oryctolagus cuniculus; assembly: GCF_051225735.1. Classification (NCBI taxonomy): domain Eukaryota; kingdom Metazoa; phylum Chordata; class Mammalia; order Lagomorpha; family Leporidae; genus Oryctolagus; species Oryctolagus cuniculus. Next base: position 79,324,613 of record NC_142876.1, on the reverse strand, counting down.
GCTGAAGGGTGCTTACATTCCTGTACACAGTCTACGCAACAGGCTCTAGGATTATTCCCATTTTTTTGACAGGAAAGAAGAGAAGCAAAATGAAATGTCCCAGGCCAACAGTGTTTCAGAAAACCTGGTCACAAGCTAGGGAGATGCTTACACAAATGGCCCCAACTGCAAACCACATTCAACGCCCAACTGAGTGAGAAACATTCTGGTCTGAACATGTAACAGCAGAGGCCTGGGCCCAGGGCACAGGTGTCTAGGCTGCTCCTCCATGTGCACACACCACAGCAGGACCTGACCAGAGGACGCTTCAGCCCAGCCTGCGATGGCTGTGGCGACAGGGGACAGCAGTGTCCACACTGAAGCCAACACCATGAACAGGCAAAAGTGCAGCTTCAGTATTGTCTGTCTCCGTGCCCTGGGTGGAGGGGAACATGGCCCAAAGCACACAGACGGGGCTTGCCATTATCCCCAGAGCGTCTAACACCAAAGAGGAAATGGAAAGGTAAGACGTTTTCAGGGACGGACACCGTGGTGCAGCGGGTTAAGCCTGCACTTGGGAGTTCTGCGTCTCCCATCAGAGTGCTAGTTCAAGCCTTGGCACCTCCACTTCTGATACGGCTTCCTGTTAATGTGCCTGGGAGAGCAGCAGATGACGGCACAGGTGCTTGGGTCCCTGCTACCCATGACGGAGATCGGAATGGAGTTCCTGGCTCCCGGCTCTGGCCTGTCCCAGCCCTGGCTGTTGTGGGCATTTGGGGAGTGAACCAGCAGATTGGGGGTGGGGGGCTCTCTCTCTCTCTCCCTCTGCCTTTCAAATAAATAAATCTCAGGGGGAAAAGCTTCAAGGGGCGTTGCTAAAAGGAAACACAGGCTAGAAAACAATGGTGTGGACACACTGGGGGTGGGGGTGCTGTTAGTGTAGTTGATGTACTCAGCTTACAGGCATGGTGTAGGGAGCTGAGAATGCCAAGGTGGCTAAAGACCCCTCAGTCAGCCTGGCTTTGCCATTCCTGGCTGTGTGATCTTTAGTAACTTCCTCGGTGTCTCTGAGCCTCAGGTTTCCCGTCTATGGTATGGAAATAACTGAAGTTGTTGTTTTTTCTTTTTTTTTTTTTTTAAGAGAAAGAGAGCTCTTTCCTTTTTTTATTTGAGAGGTAGAGTTATAGACAGTGAGAGAGAGAGAGAGAGACAGAGAGAAAGGTCTTCCTTCCATAGGTTCACTCCCAAATGGCGCCATGGCCGGCGCTGTGCCGATCCGAAGCCAGGAGCCAGGTGCTTCCTCCTGGTCTCCCATGTGGGTGGCAGGAGCCCAAGCACTTGGGCCATCCTCCACTGCCCTCCCGGGCCACAGCAGAGAGCTGGACTGGAAGAGGAGCTACCAGGAATAGAACCCGGCGCCCATATGAGATGCTGGTGCCGCAGGCGGAGGATTAGCCAAGTAAGCCACGGCGCCGGCCAATAACTGAAGTTTTTAAGCATGAATGAGACCTGTTGAAGTTCACACCTGATACAAAGTAAGTGCTCAGTCACTGCTGGCTGTCACCACCATCACCAACATCATCATCCCTGAATGACAATGAACTTCACAACCATTGCACAGTGCCTAGCACAGTACTTGGCACAATCTAGATATTCAGTAAATGTGCCTTTTTTTCCCCCTTTCTCCTCTCCTCTACAACTGACTCAAAGGTGTAATTCTGATGTGATGCACATAATGCAATTAAAATATATATGGGGGCCACTGTCATGCTGTAGTGGGTTAAAGCCTCTGCCAGCCACGTGGGCATCTCATCACATGAGCACTGATGCATGTCCTGGCTGCTCTACTTCCAATTCAGCTCCCTGCTATGGCCTGGGAAAGCAGCGGAGGATGGCCCAAGTGCTTGGGCCCCTGCACCCATGTGCAAGACTTGGAAGAAGCTCCTGGCTCCTAGCTTGGCCTGGCCAAGCCTCATTTATTGTGGACATTTAGGGAGTAGATAGAAGCTTGCGTGCTCTCTCTCTCTCTGTCTCTCACTGTACCTTTCAAATACATAAAAAATAAATCTTAAAAAAAAAATCTGAATCCTTCCATTAAAACGCTACTGGGTCTGTCCTAGCGTAGATACAAAGACAAGGAAAGCTTCAGTGGATGCATGCTCATGTAATAAATATGCCAGTGTAAAAAGAAAAACACGCACTCACTTCAAAATGAGTAATTAAATAAACACGTGTAGCCCTAACACTGAAATATTCTTAAGCATTATAGATGTAAAGATATCCCCACCCTTTACTAAATATCTGTGGGTATCAAGAATGAGGGCAATTTGTATTTTTAGAATATTTTAACTTAGACTTCGAATTATCTGCTATTAACATGTGCTCTTTACATAATTTGGAGGAAAAGACATTTCTTGGCAAAAGATAAAAAAGAAGAAGAATGATCCAATTTCTATTCTCTTGAATCAATTTTCTAGGGGTGGACAGTTAATAATTTGTCAACCACATAAATGTCAACAAATCTATAAGAAATAAAAGATTTCCTAAACATTTAACTAACCTAACCTCCGTGCCCTTAATAAGTTACTGTGCTCTCTTTTCCACCTCCCGACCTCCTATTCTCACGAGGAACAGATGCTTCTCCCTGGTTTCAGCCCTACTATTCTCTCCACAGCGAGAACCTCTCAGGGGACCTCTGTAAGCGCCCCTCCCCCCACCATCAGGGGACTAAAATCTACAGACGGGCTGGGCACACAAAAATAAATAACTCATGCAGAGACATGGCGGCCGTGCTGGCCTCCTCTGGGGGAGGGTCTGTGGACTGGCATTTGCCAAAAAGTTTTTCCTTTTTGGTTGGCTGGCCCCATGGAGCCCTGTGAATGCCCGGACTTATCATAAGCAATGACACACTTAACTGTTACATATTAATGTTCATGATAATGCAATCTTTCATTTGGGTGATTTAAAAGTCCCTCTAGTCCGACTTACAGTTAGATATACACTGAATGCTTCATCAATCATAACCATTTTTATTCTCATTCTTGTGCAGAAATACTCGAGAAGGTGAATTTCAACTACACATTGAAGAGGGCTTTCCTATTAGCCCTGAGAAATGTCTCTCTTGTCATTTACACATTGGATCCCGGCAGTTTCTGCCCAAGCCGGCTCTTCACCTGCAGCTGGCCCTACAGCACATCTTATCTTGGGGCGAGAGCAAATCCGAGTTGCTATCCTTTGCATAGGGGCGGATCTGCCCTGTCTCACGGGGCGGGAGCAGGGCTGGGGATGGTTTCTCAGTGATGCGCCAGACTACAAGCCGCAGAGGTCACGGGGACTCGGGCTGAGTTTAAAAGGACGGCCCGGAAGCATCGTGGCAAGCAGCCCACTTTCCGCGGGGCACTGAGTCAGTGATCCCACCCACCCCTAATAAACGCACTTGAAAGAAGCTACACCCCCTTCCCACTCCTGTAAGGGCTTGTCGTGCTTTCCTGGCCAAATCTTCCCACAAGCAGCCTCGGACCCCGGGACTGAGAGGTAACCCAGGTCGGAGGCCGCAGGCAGAACGGCCGGCCGTGGTCCAGCACGGCCTCGTTCCACCCCGACAGCAATTATCCTCTCAATTAGAAACACAAGACCTTTGATGAGTGGCTAATAGCCCCTGATCCATCGTGCACTGTGTTCCTAGGCAGCATGGAAATACACATGATTACCAACACAGAAAAATCTGCCCCCTTCCCCAGTGCTTAGCTTGGGCCCAGGGTGAGTGAAGTACAGCCACTTACAATTAAATTATGTTTTTAAAAAACTCTGACATCCATTATCTTTTTGTTTGATGATCTTTGCTCACCTAAAAAACTGCATTTTTACTGACTTGAAAGACAGGGAGACAGAGACAGGCAGGCACACAGACAGGCAGGGAGAGATCTCCCATAGATGGCTTCACTCCCCAAATGTCCTCAGTGGCCAGGGCTGGGAGAGGCTCAGAGTCAGGAGCTGGGATATCAGCCCCGGTCTCCCCTGGGGGTGGCAGGGACTCAATTACCTGAGCTGTCACCGCAGCCATCAGCAGGGAGCAGTGCCAGGATTCAAACTCAGGCCCTCGGACCCGCGATGCGGGTACCCCAGGGTACCTCAGCCTCCGCACCAAGTGCCTGTCCCCTTCCTCACTCGGATCCTCGTGAATTCTCCCTTTCCAACCATCTCCTTTTAGGCTAATAAATGTATGTTTTTATTTCTAGGTCATTTACTGGTGGAGTTCTTGAGGCAAGGAACACTGAATTATTGGAATTCAGTGTGAAGATGCTTCCAGGGTACAGGTTCTGTGTTTATTAGCAGAAGAGCCGCATCCGACTAATTTGACTTGTGAGTCTGATAAAATCTTCCTGCAAAAACTGATTCTATTATGATGAATAATCCTTTGAGGTGAAAAATGAGAACTATACATATTGGGTTTTATTATATATTAATTCTAACAGGGTCTGAAACGAAACTCAAGTAAGCCATCTTTTAGCTGTTGGGAAATGGCAAACTTCCCTGCAAACTACATGCAAGAAGTAATTAAAATAAATGAACATGAAATTAAACAGCACCCCCCATAAAGTAGGATATAAAAGTAAAGATTATTAGGAGGAAAAAAAGAGATTGTCTTCTCGCTCTATATTAATTTCATGAATTGTGCATTTACTCTATTTCTCTTTTATTATTTGATGATGGGTTTTTAGAGCTGAGTTTTTATTAGGACTTGTTGGAGAAAGGCTTTCAGTAGTGAGCTATGCTGTCGGTTTAGTATCCCTTATCTGAAATGTTTGGACCAGGAGTGTTTTCAGATTTCAGTTTTGGGATTTTGGAAAATTTGTATACATTATTGGCATGTCTTGGGGATGAGCCCTGAGTGTAAACATGAAATTCATGGATGTTTCAAGTATACCTTCCACAGAGAGCCGAAGGTGCTTTTATACAATAAATTTAGTGTCTGAATTTTTAAAAAATGATTTAGTTATTTGAAAGATGGAGAGAGCAATCTTCCATCTGCTGGTTTACTCCCCAGATGGTTGCAACAACCAGGACTGAGCCAGAGAGGCCAGGAGCCAGGAACTCCATCTTGGTCTCCTATATGAGTGGCAAGGGCCCAGGTACTTAGGCCATCATATGCTGCCTCCTAGGTGCACTTGCAGGGAGCTGGATTGGAAGTGGGACAGCTGGGACTCAAACCAGCACTCTGATGTGGGATGCCAGCATTGCAAGAGGCAGCTTAACCTGCTGCAGTACAACCCAGCCCTTATGCCTGCATTTTAAGTGTGCTCTATCACATGGGGTCAGGTGTGGAATCTTCCACGTGTACATCAAGGCAGCACTCAGTCTCAGATTTCAGAGTACTTCAGACGAGAAGCGCTCACTCACTCCGTCGGCCTGTCTCAGTGAGTCAGTTCTCCATGAATGCCTACAAGGTAAAGTTCGTCTCATCACACCTGCCATGATGCCAGGCTGGCTGGTGTTTCCTTGTGCCATCCACGACAGAGTCCAAACCCTGGTCAGAAAGGAGGCCCAAGGGAACAAAAGATGGGACTTTAGAGAGCAAAATCCTGCACTCTCACCAAACCCCACTGCTCACGTGGAGCCCAGGGACGCCCGGCGTTTGTGGAACTTGGGTAGCCAATCAGAATCCATTCTCCACTTTCCTTTTGGGGAATCACCTTCCCCGACGGTGGCAAGCAGTGTGTGACTCTCAGTGCCAAGGGCTGATGTGTGACACAGCCTAGCTTCATCCAAGCACTTGACCAGAGGACAGAGCACTGTGGGGAGGGCAGATTTCCACAGCAGCAGTGATGAGCCGGTGCATAGCTTCAGCTGCCTCCCCAGGGGCAGCGTCCTGTCCCTGCCCTTCCCCAGTCTCCCGTCCATCCCCTATCCTCTAAGCCGGCCAGGGCTGTCATCTCTGTCACTTGTGGCCAAAGCACTCGGGCAACTCGATGGAGAGAGCTTTCAAGGGACCCCTGCAGAATGTAATTCACAATCCCAGGGACTGTGCCCCCTTGTTAATGACGGCTCCTAAAGCCGACGTCAAAACCTGGCCCAGGGTCACTTCAGGAAGACCAGTGCCCAGATCTGCAAGCCAGGAATCTTCTTTCCAGTTCTACAACGGCACAGTTGGAGAGAGGGTCAAAAAAAATACAAAATGGGAAAAAAGAGGCAGCAAGTCAAAAGAGGAAGCTCCCAGGATTTGGAAAGATGAAGAAACTGGGCCAGGTGAGTATTTACGCAGGAATGTGGATTCTTAATCTGGACTTCCAGGGGCCACAGCGAACCACTACAGAGAGTTCTCGGATATCATGATGAAAAGAACACGGACTTCAGAAAACAGGCAGCCCTGTGTGCCAGTATCTGCTCTTCCCCTTACCAGCTCTGTGACCCTGAGCAAGTTACATAATGTTTCTGGACCTCACTTTTCTCATCTGTAAAATGGGGGTAATCATCACACCTGTAACTCACGAGCTGGTTGGCAGGAGCAAACATGACAAAAAGCAATACACATAATATCTAGGACTCTGGATGCAAAGTGGGGCCTCCACAAAGTGGCAATTATTGTTAACATCCCTGAAGCACCTAATATCCACGGAGGATGCCTGAGGCACACAGAAATAAATTAAATGGATTCTTACCTTGAGGCAAGAATTTGTGGCTTTCAAATCTGAAAAGAACACACTAAAATACAGGGCAGACGAGAACAAAGGTTATAATGAAACACACACACACACTGTGGGAGCCCAGACAAAGGAGTGAGTCACACAGGCTGGGTTAAATTGAAAAGGCTTCATAGAGGTTACATTGGAGCCAAGCCTTGAAGGATGAGTAGGATGTTAATAGGTAGTGGAGGACTGGCATCCAAAAACTGAAGGAAGCAATAACAGGAGCTGTAAAAGTTCAAGAGCAGGGCAAAAAAGCCAGGCGGGGGGAGGGGAGCAAGTTGGTCTGCTATGAGCTCCACGAGCACTCGTGGTTACCCTGCATGAGAAACCCGTGCAGGTGGAGCTGGAAGAATGGAAGGCAGATAGAGAGGCCAGGGCCAGGGTGTGAAGAGCCTTGAAGGCCATAGCCAGGAGCCAAGTCTCCAGGCGGCAGTTGGGAAAGTGACAAGGACAACACCCACTGGAGGGCGGCTTTACATAAACCAGGCCTGGCGACTGAGAAGACGGGGAGGTGGTCTGGTCCAAGGGGGAACTCTGACTAGAGCTTAAAATCTGAAATAGTTCTGTGTCCAGGACTCAACTGACACTACCCACGCACACAGTGAATTTCCACGGCGGAGCCGGCTAGACGGGGCCGAGCCGTCCCAGGCCTAGAGCCTTCAGAGCCTGCCGGTAGGAACCACAAGAGCCCAGAGTGGCCCTGCAGAGGTTACTTCCCCACTCCACGTCTGAGTTTTATGACCCGACAGCAGTGTGTCTTTATCAGGTTACCGTGAGGATTCAACGGGAATATATGCATGGAGAATTCGGAAGAACTCGCTGAACTGACACAAAGTGCTCAAGAACTTTTCCCTGCTACTATTCCTGTTATGTTAGACTTAGCCACGGGGGATGGTGAACAGGGAAGTCCCAATATCTCAAATGACGAAGTTCCCAATCCTACGGTCCTAATGTTAGAAGAAAAGCGAACCCCAAGCATCTGCAAAAAGGGTCTGACCCCAGCCAGTTCTCTGCGGACGACACCAGATGGTATGTGGACAAACAATGGTAAGGAGAAAAAGGAGGCCCGATGGTCACTGAAATCTGTTTGTGATGAAGCCAAAGGTGCCTACCAATCGGTGAAATGTCCCCGCATGGGGTGGCATCTATCACTTAAAACTGGAAACCATGTCACCACAGGGGGCACTTAGCCGTGTGGACTCCACCTGCTGGGGATGTCCAAAGCCAGGCCACAGGAGCTTAGATTCTGACCTCCACAGCAGAATGGAGCCCTGAGAGAGGCTCCAGGGGCCACCCAGTTAGGAGGGAAGGTGGAAGAAGAGACGAGGAAGGGGCCACAGAGAATCAACTAGGGCCACTTCCTCCTATTCAGAGAAGGTGGGAGTGGGGGATCGCAGAGACAGAATCTTACAGCTCTGTTTTGTTTTAGCACAAGCACATTTTGTCAGAGAACCTATGTGATGGTCCACTGTTGTCAACCATTCTACCTGTTTGTGTTTGATGCCTTAGTCTGAAGTCTGGTCAACATTCATGGTCTTCCTAAACACCATAGCAGTGCTACTGAAGTTAATAAATTTCTCCATGATATTTGGCCCGATTTGTTTAACCCACAATTTCAGGTGAACCTCAGACTAAATGCAATCGAAGGAAAAGGAATTGTAAAAGCACAGACACATGGTAACAATAATAAAAAATTGCCATGGGATTTGGGCATGCCTTAGAGAGGCGACCTACATATGTGGCCACGAAGGATGACAAAAATCTCAAGAATCACAATGGAAAATTCAGTCAATTTTTTTGGCAAGAATGCCCCTTCGTGTAGGAACCAGAGCCCGAGAAGCTCTCCTGGTCCTCTGCAACGAATCCTGACCCTTCCAGGGCGGACACGCATGGCAGAGGGCTGCGCAGCTGGGGGCGGGGTTGGGGGCGGGGGAACAGAAAAGTCACTGATTCCAGCTGGTCTCTGAGTTCTCAGAGCCGAGGGGACTGAAAGGAAGGGGCAACACTGGATTAGAAGTCTGGTACGCCGGAGCTAGCATCGTGGCCACCACAACAACACAAGCATCCCACATCCGGGCGCTGGTTCGAGTGCCACCAGCTCTGCTTCCGATCCAGCTCCCTGCTAATGGGCCTGGGAATGCAGCAGAAGGTGGCCCAAGTGCTTGTGTCCCTGCACCCATGTCGGAGACCTGTATGGAGTTCCAGGCTCCTGGTTTCTGCAGTCTCAGCCCTGGCTGTTGTGGCCATTTGGGGAGTGAACCAGCAGATGTAGCATCTTTTCTCTCCTGTCTCTCCCTCTCACTGTGGCATTCCGCCTTTCAAATAAGTAAATAAATTAGAAACAAAAATCAGAAGCCAGATATACCAAGCCCTGTGGCTCCACAGCTGCCCCCACACTCTGTCTGCCCTTCTCCTATGTGCAAGCTGCTAATGAAGTTTGGAATTTGTTAAACCATTAACTCTGCATATCCTCCTTTGGGGTGTCCTATTAAGCTAAGCAGGAGTCCCTCGGGCAAAGGAAGGTAAAACAGAAAGAGCCCCCAATAATACAGTTCAAGATAAGAACGCTGGGTATTACACAACCTATCATTTATACCTTTTAAAGTAATGCGGACCTCTTGCAAAGCTGCCAGACTTTCAAAGTAATTATCTTACAGCACATTAAGTTTTAAACTGTATTCTGCATTTAATAAATCTACATAAATAACACTACTTTTAGTAAATTATCATTAAGTTTTCAATACACAATACAAAGCACATTAACAAAAAAAAAACACCCTCAGTTTTCTTTTTCTTTTTACTTTCCAGTTCTGTACTCTGGAACTAACACTAATTTTTGTACTTTCTTCACATATTGAAATAAAAAAACATAAAGTTGAGCAAACTTGTCAGTTATAGGGAAAAAAGACTTTCATTTCTGAGAGAGAACAAAGCATGGTAATGGAATGTACATTTGCTGAGATCTGATCTAATGCTGTGGCTGGAAAGATAAAGCTTTTCTTTTCCTTTCTGGGTTATCAACAACGCCCAACCCACAGTAAAGGAAGCACAGAACACAAGTCAGGTGTTGAGCTCTGGAGCCTACAGCGTTCCTGAGAAGTGGTGTCGAGCACTGTGAGAATACCCAGACTTCAACGTGGCATGTCCTGGGGTGGGCATCAGACTCCAGGGTGCAGTCTCTGGTGAGCACACCTGCACTCCACACTGGAGCGCCTACATTCAAGTCCCAGCTCCCCTCCCACCAGTGCAGATGCTGGGACTCCACGGTGATGGCTCAGGTAGGTAGCTGGATTCCTGCCACCCACCTGGGAGAGATGCGCTGAGCTCCCGGCTCCCGGCTTTGGCCGGACCCAGCCCTGGACACTGTGGACACTTGGAAAAGTGAACCAGCAGATGGGAGTTCTCTGTCTTTCTGCCTCTCAAGCATTCAAAATAAAAATGATGTGTCTCTCGGTGGCCAGATAAGGTACACCAATGTTAGTATCAAGGAGACCTCGGCAGAATATCTCTCGTGATAAATGACCTTTTGTGGATCACTGCAGGTTCAAAAAAAGGCTCAGCACCACAGGCCATGTTCATTGCCTTCTAAGAAGAAAGCGCACAAGGTACTGGAAATGCACTTTGGGAACTGCCCTTCACGTGAGTCCTGATTATTATTATCATTTATGAGTTCATGCATCCATTTGTTCACTCAACAAATATTTGTCAAGTAGCTACTACATACCAGACACTGAATGTTAAGAATCCAGAAAAGATCTGATCCCAGTCTCACCACGACCACCAAAGCCAGGAACACCTTTCTCTGGGGCAGTGCAGAAGGGCTGGGCATATGCCTCACACCCCCAGAAATAAATAAGCAATATAATTTTTATACTCATGGTTTACTTCCAACATCAAATTTATGTGGAAAAGAAAGAGGCTGCCCTTTTAAAAGAAAAAAAAAACTCAGCAGATCAAAAGCATCATTAATCACTGTCTCTTTTAAATTAAAAGGTTTGCAAAAAGGTGGGCACAGAACCAACGTGGGAAACAAATCACTCCCCTTGCTGAGTGAGGGTCAGAGTCTAAATGGGAGAGTCCTGGGTATTTACCCAGCTCATCTCCTGCGTAATGGATTTGGAGAAGTGATTTCCGCTGGGGCTCTGCTCATTTGAGGCCTGGCTTCTGCTTTGTAAAAAAATGACACTTGGATGGTTACGCTAGTGTTGTGACTGCTTTCAGAAAGAAGCCTTCCAAGGCTTCTCTCCATAAGGTCCTGGCTTACATGATTTGACCCAGCAGGTCCTGAGCCCAGGCAGAGGTGCTTCATTCAACCGCCACAGGCCAGAGTCCCTTGAGGGGACACAGGACTCAGCAAAATGGCGGGCCCTTGTAAAGCAAAGTCTCACACAGTGCCTGCTGTAGTTAGGGAAACCTAGAGGGACTCGCTTACACTCAGGAGCAGCTCTACGCGCAAGGAATGCCCAGGGTGAGTGTTTTCCATGCCCTCCACGGTCAAAATACCTGCATCTTCACCCATGCCAGTTAGCGTAGGTCAGGGGCAAGGAGAGAGCAAGTGGAGTTTTTTCATAATAAACCTTTTCCGTCAACTCTCTGAAGAGCCCTCATATGTACGATTTCAAGATGTTCTGCATCAACTTATTGTTGAATTCCATTTCTGTGAACTTTCTGAAGTTCCCTTGTATGGTTAAAAATGAAAATAGGCTGGCGCCGCAGCTCAATAGGCTAATCCTCTGCCTGTGGCGCCGGCACCCCGGGTTCTAGTCCTGGTCAGGGCACCGGATTCTGTCCCGGTTGCCCCTCTTCCAGGCCAGCTCTCTGCTGTGGCCAGGGAGTGCAGTGGAGGATGGCCCAAGTGCTTGGGCCCTGCACCCACATGGGAGGCCAGGAAAAGCACCTGGCTCCTGCCTTCGGATCAGTGCGGTGTGCTGGCTGCAGCGCACCGACCACAGTAGCCATTGCGGGGGTGAACCAACGGCAAAGGAAGACCTTTCTCTCTGTCTCTCTCTCTCTCTCACTGTCTACTCTGCCTGTCAAAAAAAAAAAAAAATGAAAATAAACAAGTCCCAGGTATGTGCAAAACCATGAAAGCTGGCAATATCCACAGCTGCTGGTGGGTATAAAGGCAGGCAGGAGCTGGGGATTGGGTTTTTACTGTTCTACTGTTATATACTTCAAACTCGCTGGCTACTCAGGCTGGGGTCTGTTTCGAAAAGCTCGGGACCTGTGGGAGTGCCTGTAACTACACACAGAATCCCCTACCCTGTCCTTCCTCACATTATATTAATCCACAAGCTTATTTTAATTTTTCTTCCATTTTCTCCTGCTTCTCTATAAACGCATCTGCATTGTGAAGACCAAAAGGGAGACAAAGACATCATCTGTATATTCATAGTAGTGATGACGATAATGACATGGACCCTGGAGTGACCATCACCACATGCCAGCCCAGGGCTAACTACTCCACGGAGCTCTCAAAATGGACACTCCCAGCTGCAGAGAGAAGGTACTACTTTTTCCCCATTTTGAGGTTCAGAAAACTGAGGCCAAGGTCAGAGGGACCGTCAGGATCTAAAATGTGACCCAGTCCAATGGGAGCTTACCCAGGGCCTTGTATGCGTAACTAACCCCAAAGGCCAGGTGGCTGTTTAGGTTAGGTAACCAGTTCAGGTCCACAGCAGAGCAGGCTTTGCTTATCGTCCTCCCTCCCCACCACCAGAATTGCAATGTTGCTTGGGCTGCAATGTCTCCATTAAATTATTATTATTTTATATTCTGGTTCTGCTCGGCCTTCTTATCACTGGACAAGGCCCTGACACACCAACTTGGTTGATGATGCTTTCAGAGACATCCACAGGAGGAACATTCTTTCCAAAGTACAGAGAGGCAAAATCCAGACAGAAGAAACCTCTGTCCCTTGCACTTTCACCTTCTCCCTGCCTGGGACGCACCTCTGATGTCTAGAGGCACGGGGTCACCTTCTGACCACCGGAACAAAAGCCACGAGTTCAGGAAGGTGGCGAAAAGGCAAGAAGGAGTGCAGTCTTGGAGGATTTCTTTGACCAGCTGCCCCAGCCCCATCTGCTGGTTCATTCCCCCAATGCTTGCAATAGCCAGGACTGCACCAGGACAAAGCTGGGAGCTGGGAACTCAATGCAGGTTTCTCATGTGACAGGGACCCAACTGCTTGAGCCATCACTTGCTGCCTCCCAGGGTACATATTAGCAGGAAGCTAGAGTCAGGAGCCAAGCTGGGATTAAAACCCAATATGGAAAACAGGTGTCCTAACCCATGGCTTAACCACTTGGGTCAAATGCATATCCCTGGACTTCTTGTTGGATTAGACAGATTACTTGGGGCTGGCGCTGTGGCGTGGCGGGTAAAGCCGCCACCTGTGGTGCCAGCATCCCATATGGATGCCTGTCTGAGTCCTGGCTTCTCCACTTCCAATCCAGCTCTCTGCAGTGGCCTGGGAAAGCAGTAGAAGATGGCCCAAGTCCTTGGGCCCCTGCATCCATGTGGGATACCCGGAAGAAGCTCCTGGCTCCTGGCTCCGGATCAGCCACTGTGGCCATCTGGGGAGTGAATCATTGGATGGACGACCTCTCTTTCTCTCTCTGTAACTCTGCTTTTCAAATAAATAATTATCTTTTTTTTAAAGGACAGATTACTTGATTCAGCCAGGAGACTACACACTACAGCCTGTGGGCCAAATCTGGAGTCCACGTCATGAAGTTCAAGTGGAACATAGCCATGCCCATTCATAAGTACTGCCCGTGGCTGCTTTCATGCCACAACAGCGACATGGGTACTTGTCACAGAGCAGGACAGCCCCCACTGCCTAAAAGATTCACTGTCAGTGTCTTTCCAAAAAAAAAAGTGTGCCAATTCCTGGATTAAGTCACAGTTGTCAGGTTTCTGTTCGATGCACCCAAATCTAATCCTAATCAACACATATTCTGTCATGGAAAACTTCCATTAAGTGAAGAATAAAAATGCTCCATCTTCTTGCTCAGTCACTGTCTAATAATTGTGCGTATCAAGTGTGCTGTGTGCCAGAATCTTAGTGACAGGCCAGACACTCAGGAGTGAATACTATCCCTGACCCCTGGGAAACTCGCAATCTCTAAGACAGCTACATGTTAAAAGAGAAGCTTCCAGCCGGCACCGCGGCTCAGTAGGCTAATCCTCCGCCTTGCGGCGCCGGCATACCGGGTTCTAGTCCCGGTCGGGGCGCCGGATTCTGTCCCGGTTGCCCCTCTTCCAGGCCAGCTCTCTGCTATGGCCCAGGAGTGCAGTGGAGGATGGCCCAAGTGCTTGGGCCCTGCACCCCATGGGAGACCAGGAGAAGCACCTGGCTCCTGGCTTCGGATCAGCGCGGTGCGCCGGCTGCAGCGCGCCAGCCGCGGCGGCCATTGGAGGGTGAGCCAACGGCAAAGGAAGACCTTTCTCTCTGTCTCTCTCTCTCACTGTCCACTCTGCCTGTCAAAAAAATAAATAAATAAGTTTAAAAAAAAAGAGAAGCTTCCAAAAAATAATCACTTATAATTGTAAGCACTAGGGAGAATCGTGTTCTGCTACACAAACATATAATCGGGCCCGCCCTAATCTGAGTTAAGAGAAATCATCTCTGAACAAGTGGTAGGTAGATCCCTATCTCTCTTCATGAAGCTTCTCCACCTACCCAACTTCTAGCCATGCACAAGCTACTCCTTGGGAAAAGTCATTCACTTCATGAAGGCCCACTGCAAAATGATTTCATAACGACTGGATTGAGCACACTCAAAGGAAACTCAGATTCTGTGAAGGCAACTGTCCAGAAAAACCCTATTTGGTGACTTGAACACTTCCATCTGACCACAATTTATAAGTTCGGAGAGTTTTGGGGGGAACCACTTGGACATGTATGTCCAACGGAGAATTTAATCCCCAACATCATCCCAGAGGCAGCCACCTTATCATGGATCTCAAACATCTGAAGGCTTGCCCTAGGACAACTTCTAGAGAGAAGACACTCTGCTCTGACTGAAAGCCAAACAAAAGTGATGTTTCTCCAAACACATCAGTTCACAAGACCCCGGGAGGATGGATGGTAAACTGCCAGCAAATATAAAATCCCTAATTCCAGAATGCAGTCAGATGAGGCTGAGAAATGCAAGACTTATAAAATCTTGACATCGGGAATGGAGAGCCGTGAACGGCCTTTTAGAGAGATTAGTGCAATGCTTAAGTCCTAAGAACTCTGAAAACACTGCCACTTCGGGGGATCTGATTGGATTCCCTAATTGCTTTGGCACCTGTCCCTCATTCCTCTTTGGCTGGTTTGCTCAACACCATGTTGGCGGGCAAGGAGGTTCCCAGGGTGGCTGTCATTAGCCTTGTACTCTGGCTTTCCTAACACAGCCCTTCAACAGGTAAGCCCTGTAGTCCAGCTGGAGCTGTGGAATTAAGCAATGGAGAACAGCCTTTTAGTAGTACTCTGGACAACATGAAAAATAACTGCAACATTTATTATGGGCTCACTGTGCACCAGGGCTTTGCTCTGTTGCTTTGATATTCAAGATAGCACTTAATGCTTAAAGCAATCTTTTAAAAAGGGGTGCAATTTCTCTCTTTTACAAATGGCAAAAAAGATGCTCAGAGAGGTCAGGCAGCTTGCATGAGATCACACAGCAAATCAGGTGCTGAGCTGGGAGGCAGATCCAGCTCCCGGGATTCTAGAGTTTGCACTCGCACACATTCAGAATCTCCTGCCCTACACTTCTGGGCAAGCCCAGCTCTGCTCTGTCAGCTGCTGGCTGCAGGCTCAGGAATCCAGAGGCGGCAGTAGCTGGGGAAGGAAACAGCAAAAGAGAAAACAGCAAATTCTGCCGTCTTTGCTCTCCCAAGAAATTTCTAGGCTGCATGTTGTTATTTTAACAACTCTGGCTAAAAGCAGCCATATCTGCCAACGTTACTGAGTGCTGCCTTGGCACTGTTCTCAGTACCTGCTGCAACTGCCCCATCAGAAAGAGTTGAGATTAAGCACAGGATAAAAGAAAGGACAGAGAAGGGAGAACTCTGCCTCCTGAGGCAAATACATCCTCAGATTAGCAGCACCAGTAACAGCTACCCATGAGCTCACCCCCAGACCCCAAGAGCCAACTAGATGGGTTTCTTTAGGAAACAGCCAGAGGTGAGGCATACATATCTAAGCAAACAGCTGACTTGACCAGTAACCTCACATGCATACAGAAGGCAGAGAACCAACAGGGAACACCTTAGGTGGCTTCCCAGGCTCCCCCCCACCCCAACTGTCCCAGCTACCATGAGCTTGGCTGTGGTGCAATGATGATCTGCAACCACAAACTGGAGCACCTAAGACTTGGACCAACTCCAAAAAACCTGATAAGGTACCACGTTAACTGAGAACACGCTGACAAAGACATGAAGATCAACCTCATCAGAACCATGTGGGAGGAGGGAGCGAAAAGCAAAGGTCACATCTCGGGCATCAAGAGGCAGGGGCTTGTTTCCACACTTGAGGAAACAGAAGTTGAGAGTGAGGCTGCCAAGTGCATCTTCTCCATCACACACGGGAGGCAGGGACCACGGTCGGTTCTGAGGCTCAGCAAATGGTGGGTTCGAGTATTACAGCAGGCAGGAATTTGTGAGAATGATAAGACTCTGTGTGGAGACAAGAGGGCAGGAAAGGAAGGGAAAAAAACAAATAGGAGGAAGTTGCATGGAAGGAGCCCAGAAATGTGACGACCAGGGAGGGAAGCTAAGAAAGTCGCCTGGGACAGGCGCTGTGGTGCAACAGGTTAAAGCCCTCGCCTCCAGTGCCCGCATCCCATATGGATGCCGGTTCAATTCCCAGCTGCTCCACTTTCTTTCTTTTTTTTTTTTTTATATTTATTTTATTTTTTTTGACAGGCAGAGTGGACAGTGAGAGAGAGAGAGACAGAGAGAAAGGTCTTCCTTTGCCGTTGGTTCACCCTCCAATGGCCGCCGCGGCCGGCGCGCTGCGGCCGGCGCACCACGCTGATCCGATGGCAGGAGCCAGGAGCCAGGTGCTTTTCCTGGTCTCCCATGGGGTGCAGGGCCCAAGACCTGGGCCATCCTCCACTGCACTCCCTGGCCACAGCAGAGGGCTGGCCTGGAAGAGGGGCAACCGGGACAGAATCCGGCGCCCCGTCCGGGACTAGAACCCGGTGTGCCGGCGCCGCTAGGCGGAGGATTAGCTGCTCCACTTTCAATCCAGCTCACTGCTATAGCCTGCAAAAACAGTAGAAGATGGCCCAAGTCCTTGGGCCCCTGCACCTGCGTGGGAGACCCAGAATAAACCCTGGTTCCTGGCTTCAGATCAGCTCAGCTCTGGACATTGCCACCATTTGAGGAGTGAGTTAGTGGATTGAAGACCTCTGTCTCTCTGGTTCTAGATCTCTCTTTAACTCTTTCAAATAAATAAAAAATAAATCTTAAAAAAAGAAAGTCTCCTAGCTTACAATGCATGTCCACAGAGAGCACTGATGTCACACTTTTTTAAATGAAACTTTTATTTATTTGAAAAAGCAACAGTGCCAGAGGGAAGGAGGGAGGGATCTTCCTAGATGGAAGATCCAGAAACTCCATCCAGGTCTCCCAGGTGGGTGGCAGGGACTAATGTCCTTGAGTCTTCATCTGCTACCTCCAGGAGTGCACATCAACAGGAGTCTGGACTGGAAGCAGAGGCGGGACTTGATCCTAGGTACTCCGATATGGGCTATGAGCAACTCAAGAGGTTGCCTAACCTACTGTGCCAAATTGTGCACCCTCATGATTTAGGACTTCTAATGCTTTCTGCAAATCAAATTTTTTTTAAAAAAGATTTATTTATTCATTTGAAAGGCAGAGTTACAGAGAGGCAGAGACAGAGAGAGGGAGAGAGAGAGAGAGAGTCTTCCATCTGCTAGTTCATTCCCCAGATGGCCACAATGGCCAGAGCTGCACCCATCTGAAGCCAGGAGCTAGAAGCTTCTTCCTGGTATCCCAAGTGGGTGCAGGGGCCCAAGCACTTGGGCAATCTTCTACTGCTTTCCCAGGCCATAGCAGAGAGCTGGAAGGGAAGTGAAGCAGCCGGGACTCGAACCAGCGCTCATATGGGAAGGTAGCACCTGCAAATCAGATTTAACCTCTAGTCACAGATAAACAATGACAGGGCTAATTTGAATCCTTCATCAAAGAAATTTAACCTGTAGATCTATCACTGGGCCACATCACATAATCTGATCAGAAGCAAAATTTGGATAAATGTGTGAATCCTATTACCATCCTGCATTATTTGGTGTATGTGTGTAAACATTTATTTACTACAGTCGGACACTGAAAATATCCCATCACTTCACTGATGGTAGACACTGAGAATATACCATTAGCTTACTTAGCTTAGACACTAGCAATATATCACAAATTTCTGTATAAGTTGTATAAGTCTGCTTTACCACTGCACTATGTGTTCGTATACTATGAGCTATGAAGCCGTGGAAGTGGCCCGGATCCCTCTCCACTTCTCATGGGCCTTCCTTTCATCAGTGTTTCTGAAAATGAGCTTCAGTGGGAGAAAAGTTTAAGTGCGAGTACCGTAGGTCCAGATGGGAGAAATCTCAAAGAATAACTCAGGGGAAGGACACACTGCCCAGACGCTCTTGAATCATGAGAGAGAGGCCACGGGAAGACACAAGAGCCCTGTACAAAAGACTGCAAGGTGACTGAACACAGCGTGGCACAGGCGAACAGAAATGGCACGCAGGTAGAAACCACTCTGCTGCTGTTGAGGATTAAAAACAACTATTGTAGAAGGAAGGACAAGGCCACGGAGCTACAAGCGAACATGGAGATTCAGTTGTGCAAAAGACACAATAGGTAAAGTGTGTGTGGGGGGTGTGCTTATGTAAAATTCTGTAAGACAAAAAGAGGTCAAACTAGGCAACTCTCACTGCTTCTGTAAGACACACGGCCAACAGACTGCTTAAAAATGTCGGTGTTTTCACACTTTTTAAATTATTTCAGCTCCTAAATTGCTATCAGCTAGATGGAGGGGATGGAAAATAAAACTCAGACACAGTTATCCCATGAAGACCAGCTCTTCCAAGGTGCTTGAGAATGGACGGCTGCTCTTTCATTCTGCACGGCAGGAGAAGCCCCAAGGCTGTGATGGATGGGGGCGGGGTACAAGCCAGAACACCCCACAACCAGAAGAACTGATTTTCTTCGCTTCCACCCCAGGGGAGATGCTGGCAGGAAGCTATCTCTGCACCGTCACTCAGAGCTACCAGGCAACACGCACCAGGGTTTTCTGGAGACGCGTCGTGCTGGCCCCTCCAACAGGGTGCCAGGTCAGGTAGGTAAAGGGGAAATGAAAGATGTAATCTGATACACTTCCGTTAGTGTCCTGATTCTGTCCCCTGTGACAAGCTCATCCATGGGCACGAGGATGTGAGCAGGCACGCTCTACCCAACAGGCAGCAATAGCAGGTGCGCTGTCGACCTGGGGATGTGGAACAAATGATGTTCTGCAGGTGCCCACCTACCCACCAGGTTTATTTAATATCTCTATCAGTGAGGATCAGCAGTGCTTCCTGTGAAATTCCAGGGTCTCCCTATCTATCGCCAGCCTCCATCACTCCTCTCTTATTACCCAAGACACAGCTCCGCGGCTCCCCTCTGCAGGGGGAAGACACAGATCTGCAAAGACAGCTGTACGCAGAGAGATGGAAGCTCACTCTGCTGGAGCACTGTCCACGCAGAACCCTCCAGGGCTCACAGCTACCCAGAGTGGTTTTTTGTTTTTCATTTAATAGCACATGATGGTGCCCACAGAGCTCCAAGGGAGAGGACATGAGACAGTCCCAGGAAGCCCCACTCACAGCTGGCTACAGAAATTCAGCCTGGGATCAGCTCTCTGGTCTCCAAGCACAAAGATGCAAAGTCCATTTCCCTAAAATGGGATTTGAGAGATCCCACCCCGTATGTCTTCTCACAGACTGCAATTTCTGACAAAGCCGCTAACCCTGATGAACAGGGACCAGCAATGCGGCACTGCAACACGGTATCCTGTATCCAGCTTCCTGCTAACACACCTGGGAAAGCAGTGGAAGATGGCCTGAGGCCTGAGGGCCCTGGCAATCCAAAAGGAGACCTGGATGGAGTTCTAGGTTCCTATCTTTGACCTGGCCCACCTCTGGCTGTTGTGGCCTTTTGGAGAGAGAACCAGTAGACAGAAGATCTCTCTCTCTACCTTTCTCCCATTGTTGCTCTCTGCCTTTCAAATAAATAAATTAAATAAATCTTTAAAAAAAAAGTGCCCCAAAACACACAAATTATTACTCAAAGCCAAGGAAAGTAATGATGGAAAAATAAATACTGCAAAACTAAACGTGTATTTTCATCTATAGCTGATTCAATAATAAAATCCAACTGTAAAAAGGATTTTTCAAATTGTTAGGGCCAAGAACATAGCTACGCTGTTCCACCCTGAGGAATCCAGTTGATTCAGTTTTATTACTGGACTCCCCCCTCTTCTGAGTCCATCCCTCAGTATAAACATTTACAAATTTCATCTCAGCATTAGCACTAAACAATATTCATTAAGAATCCCGCCAAAGTGCAACATGTAAGTAAATCAAACCTTTGATGCTCTATTTTGCAAATTTCATGGGCCACTAGGGATAATTAAAAGGGCAATTATATAAAGTTGGTGCAGTTTTGAGAAACAAATGACATTTTCTGCTTTAAAGCACTTGATAATTTGATATTTTGCTATTAGGGCCATCATGTGTACTTTTATAGACAGGCAGCCAAATAAACAATAAATGTTCCTTAACAGCCTCTAATGATTGTTTTTGCCCACTAATATCACTCACCATTCCAGTCCATAAATCATAGGCTAAGAGATTAAGGTAAAGATAATGAAAAAGTATTAGAGGCCATTAAGCTAGAGGAGGAAAAAAAAAATAAGGCTAAAAGCGTTGATTTCTTCTGTGCTTTTTGCAAAGCACCTAGCAAAGACTGAGCCCCTGAGTGTTGGAGTGGGCTCGGTTTGTCGCTGTGTTTAACCACTGCTCTGAAGCCAGCAAAGTACATTACAGCTCATGAAAAATACAGCGAAGAAACTGCTAGTGGCAGAAGCATTTAACTTCCTTGTTAGCAGCCTCCCCCAAGTGGCACTTTTTCACCAGCAAGTTGTTTATTATGTTCGGTGCCAGGCAAAACTGATTAAATGGGGCTCTTAAGAATCAAAGCGTTATAAATTCATGGAAATACGGCAAGCAATAAATTCCATGGAATTAAAAGCTTACTCGTGCTATTAGCATTTCAGGGTGTTTGAATTGTTAATACTGATGTGCAAAAATGATGTGCCGCTAAGACAAGGCAGACCAAGGCAACGAGCAGCCCTAAAAATTGTTTTATATGGAAAGGGTCGGTGGGACTGGGCAGCTGGGAGAGCCCTAAACTAGAGGAGGGGAGTAACGACCTCCACATTTCTCATCTGCCCCAAAGTCAATCTCGCTGCAGAAAAGAAGGCGCCAAAAAGAGGTTTGCACAGAAGAGCAAAGGAAAAAAGTAAAAATATTATGCAAAGGATTTACGCTTCGGATGAATGGAAATTCTCTCTTAACTAAGGGGGGGATGAGGGCTTTATCCTGTAATCCAACATGTGGTGACTGGTTGATCTTGGTTTTCCTACAGGACAGGTGACCCAAGAACCAGCTCCCAGAAAGCTGGTAAGTGAGGGGTGGGTGTGTCAGTGCAGCAGCTGATAAATTACCCTGGTTTGTCACCTTTGATCATTTTTGTTTTTTAAAGATTCATTTCTTTATTTGAAAGGCAGAGTTAGAGAGGTATCTTCCATCCACTGGTTCATTCCTTAAATGGCCACAACAGTTGGAGCTGGGCCAGGCCAAAGCAAGGAGTAAAGGAACTCCATCTGGGTTTCCTACGTGGGTGCAGGGGCCCAAGTATTCGGGCCATCTTCCATTGCTTTCCCAGGTGCATTAGCAGAGAGCTGGATTGGAAGTGGAGCAGCCAGGATTCTATCCAGTGCTTATATGGGACTGCCAGCATCACTGGCAGTGGTTTAACCTGCTGTACCACAACACCAGTCTCACGCTTGGTCTTTAACTCTTGCTAGGGGTAGAGAAGATGTTATTCTAAAATAACAAAAACAAAATCATTGATTATGCTATTAAATAAATGATACACTCCCTCTCTAGGGCAAGATATGATATAGTAATTTCACCACACCTCTTTATTTAAAGATATAATACAAGGGGGCCTGTGCTATGGCATAGTGGGTAAAGACACTGCCTGCAGTGGTGGCATCCCATATGGGCACTGGTTCATGTCCCAGCTGCTTCACTTCCTATCCAGCTCTCTGCTGTGGCCTGGGAAAGCAGTAGAAGATGGCCCAAGCCCTTGGGCCCCTGCACCCATGTGGGAGACCTGGAGGAAGCTCCTGGCTCCTGACTTCAGATGGGTGCAGCTCCGGCCATTGCAGCCAACTGGGAAGTGAACCAACAGATGGAAGACCTCTCTCTCTCTGCCTCTCCTTCTCTCTCTGTGTAACTCTAACTTTCAAGTAAAATAAATCAATCTTAAAAAAAAAAAAAAAAAAGGAAAGAATACAAGTAGTGTTCAAAAAGTTTTTGGAGGGGCTGCTGTTATGGCGCAGCCACTGTGACGTCGCCATCTTATATCAAGGTGCTGATTAGAGTCCCAGCTGCTCACTCGGCTTCTGATCCAGCTCCTCCAAAGCCCCTGGAGAGGCAGCAGATGACGGCCCGGGTGCTTAGGCCGCTGCCACCCACATGGGAGACCTGACGGAGTGCCTGACTCATGGCCTTGGCCTGGCACAGCTCTGGCAGCTGTGGTTATTTAGGGAGTAAGCAAGTAGATGGAAGATCTCCCTCAGTCACTCTGCCTTTCAGAGAAAGAAACAGATCTTTAAAAAGCAAAAAGTTCATGGAAAATATGTATTAGGAAAAAAAAAACTGCATGGATTTCTAAGTTTTTTTGCACTGAAATTAGCTTATTTTTTAATTTTTTTTCCATGAGCTTTTTGGAGTCCCCCCATATCTGAACATCTTTGCTAGGTAAACACAACTGTAGGGAAGAAAGAGAAGGAAAAATACTAAGTACTTCTTAAATACTTAGGTTTGTTGAGGGGAAAAGTACAAAGATAATTTTCTTTTTTTTCTATAAAAGAAAAGAATTACTATCCACAAATTCAGTGCAATCACTTGAAAACACAGCTAAGAGAAAATGCACTCTACAGCTGGAATTACCAACAGTCAGGGAAGAAAGCAGTCCTAAACTGTCATTCCAGAGTTGGCCAAAAACATATTTTTTAATGTATCAAGAAAACTTAATTCCTTTGATAAAAGAACCACACGTGTAGTAAAATCGACTGACGGATCACTGTACATGTGATTATCTCTGGGGTTATGCTCCACATGTGGATTTAACAGTTGTACTCACTGAAGCTGTCTGCTGCTTCCCCACAGAGAGACAGAGCCTGCTCATGTACCAAAAAATAGAAAGGAGACAAAAGGAAAAACCGTACAGAGAGAAACTCATATCCATTAATGTGCTTTCTCCAGGCTTAACTCCAAGGCCACGCATTGTTGCAGGAGTGACATTTTGCAGGGCGTCTCAATTGTTAAAACTATTGTCCAGAGCAGTTCTGCCTCTGAGATAAGACCTACTACGTGTACAGTGTTGGCAGGGGAGATGAATATATATAAGACATTGTTCTTGTACTCAAGAAAGCCTAAGAGGCTCACTGGGGAAATAATCAATTATAAAGCACCCATTAGACATTCCACATCAGGAATCAAAAGATTCTTAAAAGACTGGTGTTCTACCCACTGGGATTTTAGAGTGACTTTAAGATAAGGAATACGCCCCAAAACACAACACTGAACAAAGCAGTATTGTATCTATCAACATCCTATGCACACAGAATCACGGGGGAGGATTTCTGTGCAATAGAATCACCGATGATAGGGGAGTGAGGAGTAAAATTTTGATAAATCACTGGAAAAAATTTTTAGCAATGGACAGGAGAACTAATACACATCGTTTTCACTGGGCAGTGTCAAATTCAGTGTGCACACGAGCCTCTCCATGTCCCTTATGTCCAACCGCAGTGAGTAAAACCGAAGTGGTCCTTGCCATACTGGGCGAAACACGGCGGCCACAGGGGCCCAAGGAGCAGAAGGTGGCCTTGGGAACAGGGGAGAAGTCCTGGAAGTTTCTGTGCCTGTACTGTACACTCACTCATCCCCTTCTCTAGTCTTCTCTCACAGCCGCTAGTCCCTGTTTCTCTTCAAAACCAGAAATTCCTCTCTCAGTTCTTTGTCCTCACTCACTGGCAACCCTTCCATGTCCATGGGCTGTAGTCCAGTGACCCACCAGGGAAATGGCACCCACACGGGCAGCTTTTGATAATGAATAGGGGGCTCCACCCTTAAAAGCTCTCCTGATTTTTATTTATTTATGTATTTATGTATCTATTTATTTATTTTCTACCAGAGTTGCAGTCAACAGTGTTTAAACAAGTTCCAATGTTCCTGCTGATGCCTTTCCAGGTCTAACGTATACAACTGCCAGAACCGCTGGAGAAAAGTTCAGTTCCAGCTTCAGTCTGGGTCTCCATCACGGCCATGGCCTCAGTGTAGCAGACACAGCACCCGGAGAAGGGAAGGGGCCCCGAGCCTCTGCCCGGTCGGGCCTCCGCATTCCTCCCTGAAGACAAACCAGGGCGGACGAGAGGTCTCAGGTCCCCGCGTCGGCAGCCACCTCCACTCTGCTGTGCAATGAGCAGAAGCAGCCTGCTGCACAACCTGCTGGTCTCAGGTGTCCCACCTACGAGTGGGAGATTCAGGACTGTGTGGGAAATTAGACAGGGTGCTCAGGCCCCAAGACTGGCCGGTGGGCTGGAGCTCATTTACGAGAAACACCTGCAGGGAGGTGCTGGGAGGAGACAAGGCCAGCCAGAGGATAACATGCTCTCCATTCGCCACTGCGCTCTTTCATCACGGCTGGCTTCCCTCGAGCATCCCGATCCGACCCTCACCGCACCCTGACAAAACTCGACTGCACCCTCTAATGCAGCCCATGCCTTCACCCTTCCTCCTGACCCTGGGCATATTCAAACTACGTTTCTGCCCTCCTCTAATCCTCTCAGGTTCAAGACTCTTGTATTGTGTTTCCCAGCACAAAAGGTAGCTAATATTATCATACTGTTCCCCTACCCCCACCAACACCCCTCAACTTCCCTTGAACACAGCCCTAGGCCTCCTCTATTATTTCCTGGGAACAATGTTGCTGATGACAAAGTCTGTCCTTGGAACACAGATTCCTTTGCTAATGGGGGAATTACTGTTGGATAATAGTGCACTAATTGTATGGCCCAGACAATGAGCAAAGAAAGGAACTGGTGGAGGGCGCTAAACAACAATCCAGAGTAAGAGGTGAGAAAGGGTTAAGTGAGTGGTGACGGAGGAAAATGCTCCAATGCTCTGGGATCGGGTGGTTCCCTTGGAAGGTCTGGAGCAAGGTTGGTGACACCAAGACGAGAGGGGGATGGCACCAGGGCCAGGGGAAGCGGGCTGAACAGAGATGGACGACTCAACCGTCTGCTCCTGCTCTTCTCATAGGCACAGCTTTGCCCGACTCCTCTACCCTCCTGCAGGGTCCTGCTCCCCACCGAACCCCTATCTCCACAGTCATCTCCTTCCTGAGTCTTCCACTAATGCTCCCAAGTGGCAATGAGCCCTCCCTCCTTTATGTCTCAAATTTCACATCAAAAGGGATTTCCAGGGCTGAGCCTTTGACCTAGCAGTTAAGACATGGGTTAAGCTGCCTTCATCCCATATTGATGTGCCTTGGTCCAATTCCTGGCTCCATTCTTGACTCCAGCTTCCTGCTAACGCATACCCTGGGAGGCAGCAGCAGCGATGGCTCAAATAAGTTGGGTCCCTGGTGCTCACGTGGGAGACCTACTCTGAATTTCCAGCTCCTGGGTTCAAGCTGGCCCAGTCCTGGCAGTTGAGGATCCTTGGAGAGTAAACCAGCAGACTAAAGCTATCTATGTATCACACTCTGCCTCTCACATACTACTACCAGTAACAGTGGAATTCTATATCATCATCTGTGCTTTTTCCCTGAGATCTGCATTTGTACTCTATTCCCAGGCCTATAGAGAGCCTGGTGTTTAGTAGGTGTTCAAGATTTGTCAAGTTTAACTACATTGTAAACAGGAAACAGAAGAGACAAATGCACGCTAACCCGCAAAGTCTGCCACCTTAACAAGGATTTAGTTAAGGTCCTCAGAGGGTATGAGGTTCTTAGAAGCACAAGACACAAGGCCGCGTCTGGAGGGCTAGAACAAGGGAGCAAGTCCTTCCTTCCCTGGAGTCCTTGGAACTGCGAGGTTATGGGATGGAGAGGCAGCAGGAGGGGACCCCCATCAGGAACACAGGGTCAACAGAGAAGGAAGCAGAGAGGAGAAATGAAAAGATGGGGTTCAGACTGAGGCCCCCACCAGTGCTGCCTGCAAGCCACTCAATGACATGATCAGAGAAATTCTGTTTTTGCTTAAGCCAGTGTGGGCTGAGTCTTAGCCAATGTGCAACTTAAATATTCTAGATGAGACGCTGATCCTGGAGGTCAAGAAAATAAACCAGCATCACTTGCAAAATGCCAAATGGAGTTGGAAATAAAGACCAGGTACATCTGGGCTGAATCAACAGCTTCTTATCACTGGGTTTTGAAATCAATCTGCAATCTTATCTGATTTTCACTTTCACTAAAAGCTAGGATGTAAAAGACAGATCATCAGAATCCAGTATCTGATCAATTTCAGCAGGGCCTGGTGCTCTTTTAGGTAGTAGCACTTCATTCTTCGACATTCTGGAACTGTATTCAAGGGAACCATATTCAATCTGCAGATACACTAACACCCTGGAACTATGTTCAATTTGCATATATATGTGCCTGTTCCCCACTGCTATAAAAATAGTTGTGATTCACCCTCCTGGCCACTTAGCAATATATAATGGTGACATTTCCACAGCAGTACATACGGGGTCTATGCTATTTATTTTAAAATTTTATTTATTTTCATCTATCTGAAAGGCAGAGCAACATACAAAGAGAGGGCAAGGGAGAAAGACACTGAGAAGGAGGGGTGTCTTCTATCTACTGGTTTGCTCCCCACGTGCCTGCAATAGCCAAGGCTGAGCCAGGTTAAGTCCAGGAGCCCAGAACTCAATCTAGGTCTCCACTGTGGATGGCAGGGACCTCAAGTATGTAAACCATCACCTGCTATCTCCCAGGGTGCACATGAGCAGGAAGCTAGATTGGGAACAGAGGCAGAACCCAACTGAGGGGACTCCACTATGGGAAGTGGTAGGCTGCCGAGTCTGCCCCTATATTCTTTATTACCAGCTGCACAGTGAAAGCCCTGAGT
Organism: Oryctolagus cuniculus; assembly: GCF_051225735.1. Lineage (NCBI taxonomy): Eukaryota > Metazoa > Chordata > Mammalia > Lagomorpha > Leporidae > Oryctolagus > Oryctolagus cuniculus. The sequence continues at coordinate 79,297,454 of NC_142876.1, read as the reverse complement.
GTTTTACATCCCCACCCTAGGGACGGACGTGACATAATCTAACAGTTCCCTCCTGAGTGATGTTTAGGGAATTTTTTACTTTAGCTCCTAAAGACAACATTGCAAGTTATATCCCTGTACACAGGCCTTTTATCAGTTGGGTGTGTCTAAATCCTTAGAAGGAAACATCAATTTTTTTCTACAGCATTTATGAACTAATGCTGTCAACAATGCTGCAGGTGAGAAAAACAAATCCCCCATTACCTTCTCACATACCCTACACTGGGGAGTCCCTTACAGTGGCATTTTTCTGATAGGGTCAGATGGACAGGAATCCTTATGGACACTGAAAACCAAACACCACATGGCCCAGTTCTGGAATTCAGCTGACATCCACTAGTGCAGAACTCAAGCAACCCGGAAAATACAGCCCCACCACCCTTTCTACACAATTGTACGTTCTACAGAGCGTCTAGAAAATTATCGCAGCTCTACACTGCTGGCGTTGTGTGTGTGCTGCAGCAGTCACACGTCCGAGTGCCTGGAGTCCGAGGGGCGGCTCCCTATCCTCTCATACTCTTCCTTCCTCATTTGTTTCCTGTCCTTCGCCACCTTTTAACATATCCTGGAGCATTCCTTCAGCTTGTTTCATCCCACCCTAATTATTCTTTAATTTTAAATAATATAATAACTTTGACATTTTCATTTATAGTTAAACCATGCTAATTTGCACAAATGACGGGTAGACCCCAGCACAAATTAACAAGCCTGAAAAATCAGCAAATACCCTAAAAGCCAATGATTAAAAAGAAATCCAATTGCTGCATTACCAAATACACATTCATTTCTATAAGTACATTGTGCAGACTTGCGAGGAGGTGTGGAGCAGTGACACCTGGCTGCTTTGTAACATTCTCTGTTCTTACCGGTAGGATTATTTTTGTTTTCAGTCTCCAGCCATGATGTTTTCCGAACAAAATTTCAGGATGCAAGCTAAGAGCACGACTTTGTGAATATTCATAAGGTTTAGAAGACAGTCTGTGGGCTCACCTTTACCATTATAATATAGAAACTTCTGGGATGTTAGTTAGAGGGGAGAAAAAAAATCTAGGAAAGCGGTTCTGTCTTGACAAATCTGAGCTGTGTCCAACCCAACCCCATTATCTTCTTTCTTCACATCAGAGCCCCCCTCAACACGTCTTCCGCCAGCTAAGCCAATGGCATCTCCACCCAGAGCTGACCCCTCAGAGATTCTCGTGCCATCTTTCTTAAAGAAAAGGGGGGGCAGCCAGCGCTGTGCCGACAATCCTTCTGGGCGCTGGTCTGTGTTCTGGCTGTTCCTCTTCTGATCCAGCTCTCTGCTATGGCCTGGGAAAGCAGTAGAAGATGGCCCAAGTGCTTGGGCCCCTGCACCTATGTGGGAGACCTGGAAGTAGCTCCTGGCTCCTGGCTTCAGACTGGCCCAGCTTTAGCCGTTTCAGCCATTTGGGGAGTGAACCAGTGGATGGAAGACCCTTCTCTCTGTCTCTCCCTCTCTGTCTGTAATTCTAACTCTCAAATAAATAAATAAATAAAATCTTTTAAAAATGAGAAAAAATTAAAAACTTATTTCAGAGAGAGAAAGATACACAGCCCGGCAGTGCTCCCATTTGCTGGTTCACTACCCAAATGCCTACAGCAGTCAGGTCTGGGCTGGGCCATACCACAGCTGGGAGCCAGGAACTCAATCCAGGTCTCTCAAGTACGTGGCAGGCACCCAGTGCCGTAGCCATCACCACTGCCTTTGCAGAGTCTGCAATAACAGGAACAGGATCCAGGAACTGAAACCAAGTACTCTGATGCAGGATTCAGGTGTCTTAACCAATATCTATTCCAACAGGCTCTGTGCCTGCCCGGCAAGAATCATGGGAATAACTCCTTCACTCTTATGTGCCATACTCAATCCATCAATGACTGCTGCCTAAGTATCACTTAAAGACTTTCCCTTCCTTGCCTGTCTATCATGTACATCATCATCTCCAGCTTGGTCCTCCGTTAGCAGCCTCTGGCTACCATGCACTCGGCACCCAGAGGTGCATCTGTGTCTTCCTCACAAGCTATGTTTCAGCAGTGCTGGCTTTTTCTCTCTTCTTCACCATGCCAAGTTCATTCCCACCTTGCAGACTGTGCACTGGCTGCTAAATCTGCATGGGAGTCCCTGTCCTGATTTCTGGCATGTGTGGCCTCGTCTTTGCATCTCAACTTAAATAGTACCTCCTCAGGAGCACTTTCCCTGAACATCCAACAGTCTAAGTAGCTGTTCACTTGCTAAGTCACTTCCTGTGATTGCACTGCTATAGTCTAATGCCTAGAAATTTATATCTGACACTGCTCTTATTTATTTGCTTACTGTTTCCCTATGTAAAAATGCTAGAGAGAATTTATCTTGTCTTTTATGGTATTCTGTTCTCGGGGCCTTGAACTGCATCTGACGCATGGTAACAATGAGGTAGGTGGCCAGGAAAGCTGGGTACCCACAATCCTTTCTCTCCTTGTGCACACATGGAAGCAGAATCAAGAGGTAGAATCTGTTCATCCTCCTTGGGTGACCATCCTGTAACAGGTCCAGAAGAGTGGAAGTGGTGTGGGACCAGTTCTCAGCCTTGACCTCAAGAAGTCTGGAAGTTTACCTTTTTGTCCCAAGTCTACCATGCTGGAAAGGCCAAGTCTCCAAGACACCTGTAGAGAACCAGGTCATAGCCACGTCCCAGTCACAGCCACCACAAGTGCCGGGTGTGAAGCCCTCGGGGCGGTCTCAGTCTCGCTGCATGAGCACTGGACTTCTCTCTGTGCCTACGTCTTTCCTCCCCCAGGGAAAACACTAGCACCAACCATCCCCGAGAAACCAGGAGACAGTATATACAAGAGAACTTACCAGGGCTGGACACTTGGAAACATTCAGCGATCAGCTGGGACCAACACTGTTTACAACTATTCCTGTTTCTCTCTCACAGTAAGATAAGTCCCATAAACTGTAAAGTAATGGTAGGTTTTCTCTTGGATGTTCTTCCATCTTTCCCAGCTTTCTGAGCCCAGCAGCCCAGGGGATGCTACAGAGATGGTACGTGAGGACACCTCACTGCCAAGTTGACTTCCCCGACCACAGCCTGCCAAAGACCCATGGGAAGAGAGCAGCAAACTCACTGGACAAATTCCTAACAAGTACAAGAACAATTAAGTACCCAGGAGGTGTCTAATGAGGATATTTGACAGATCCTAACAGAGATGAATCGGTACCACTCTTCCACAAAGTCGTTGGTATATAAATATTATGTTTGTTAAACTCAGATACATGGGGTTTTCCAAAAGTTCATAAAATGAACATGAATAATCTATAAATGCATTTCAACATTTTTGCATGCAAATGAACTTATTTTTTAATTATTTTTTTCACCAACTTTCTCAAGTGCCCTCATACTTTTCGCCCAGCATTCCTAAACTGGTAATCTGCTCTCTGTCAATGCTTCTCAACTGTTACGTATCAGGCCAGGGGTGGGGTGGGGTGACAGCATGTGTAGCACACAGAATCCTACAATGCACAGCACAGCCTCCCACAGTAAGAATTACCCAGCCCAAAACATCAATAGTTCTAAGGCTGAGAAATCCTGTTATGAAGAGATAATCAGGAGGTGGGCCTTGTGGTGCAGTGGGTTAAGGCACTGCCCGGAAATCCTGGCTACTCCCTGCTTCTGATCCAGCTCCCTGCTAATGAGCCTGGAAGGCAGCAGATGATGGCCCACAAGTACCTGGGCCCCTGCCACCCACAGGGGAGATCCAGGTGGAGTTCCTGGCTCCCAGCCCTGGATATTGTGGGCATTTAGGGAGTAAATCAGTGGGTGGAAGATCTCTTTCCCTGTAACTGTCTCTCCTCTCACTGTTAACTCTGCCATTCAAATAAATAAATAAATAAATCCAGGGAGAGAGAGAGAGAGAGAGAGAACACAGGCTTGGTAAGACAAATCCATAAACTTGTTGACAAGCTTTGCTGTGTACTAGCTTGCACACTCAACAAAAGAGGACTGGTTTTAACCATGTGATATAGCTACACTTAGCTGTAAAGAAAAATAATGTAATAGATCTATTGTTATACAAAGAAAACGGCAGCAGATTTTAAGCTTCTAAAAGTGGGAAGAGTGAAGCATAATCCCATGAAAACTAAAGTGATGTGTACGGCCCCAACAGCCCCACATAAAGTATAATGTAAGCCACAAGAGTGAATTTAAAATTTTCTAGTAGATATGTTTGTTTGTTTGACAGGCAGAGTTAGATAGTGAGACAGAGAGAGACAGAGAGAAAGGTCTTTCTTCCATTGGTTCACTCCCCAGATGCTGCCACGGCCGGCGCGCTGCGCCGATCCAAAGCCAGGAGCCAGCTGCTTCCTCCTGGTGTCCCATGCGGGTGCAGGGCCCAAGCACTGCCTTCCTGGGCCACAGCAGAGAGCTGGACTGGAAGAGGAGCAACCGGGACAGAATCCGGCACCCCAACCTGGACTATAACCTGGAGTGCCGGCGCCGCAGGCGGAGGATTAGCCTAGTGAGCTGTGGCGCAGGCCTAGTAGATATGTTTTAATAAGTAAAATGAAATTAACTCAATGGTATATTTTATTTAATCCAATATATCTAAAACACTAAAATTCCAACCTGTACTCAATGTATGAAATTAGTGAGTATTTTATAATCTTCTTTCTAAATCTTGGTGTGGCTGTCACACCTTCAGCACATGTCAAGTGAAGTTTGCCACATTTCAACTGCCCAAGAGACATCTGTGGTAACTGAGTACTGTTTGGATAACCCAAGTTTATGCCATAAGAGACGGGCACTAAGGACTATCTCCAAAGTGGCTCAGGTTGTGATCCTGGAGGATGAATTTATAGTATCACTGCCTCCCAGGGTGCACATTAGCAGGAAGCCGGAACAGGGAACAGAGCTAGGACTCAAACCCAGGTCCTCTGATTTGGGATGTGGGTGTCCCAAGAAAATCCTCAGGGCCACACCAAACGCCCACCCCTGCTTGTTTGTGGTTTAGGATGAGAACTACACGTAGGCAAAGAACAATCTAACTGTCTACATTTTGAGGGAACAAAGAGAAAATGGCTTGTCAGGCTTTCTAGGTATATATGTGCAGCCCTCTTGGATCATCTGTTGAAAATGACAGATTCTGAAAGTTTAAAAAAAAGGGGGGTGGTGGTGGTGGCTGTCACCACATGCACATATAGACACACCTACACACTTACGCACACGTGCATGTACACACATGTGCTTTTTTTAAGAATTATTTTATTTATTTGAAAGAGTTACAGAGGGAGAGAGGGGTCTTCCATTCCACTGGTTCACTCCCCAAATGACTGCAACAGCCAGAGCTGAGCTTATCTGAAGCCAGGAGCCAGGAGCTTCCTCTGGGTCTCCCAAGCAGGTGCAGGGGCCCATGTACTTGGGCCATCCTCCACTGCCTTCCCAGGCCATTAGCAGAGAGCTGGACTGGAAGAGGGGCAGCCAGGACTCGGCACTGCAGGCTGGGGCTTTAACCCTGTGCATCACTGTGCTGGCTCCCACACAAGTACTTTTGCAAAACAGCAGGATTAAGGTCATTCTCACCAGTTGTCCCCCAACCAGTCAATCCCTTGCTTACTCAAAATACACCTGTATACTGGGAAAGACCCTTCTTCACATGCTCCCAGATTGAGACACAGTCATGCCCCCTGCCCTGCAGAGCACACACACGTGGCCTTGGACACAGTGAGTGCCCCATAACTTCCTACTCACGTTGCCCATGTCGAGTGACAAGCCCAGCGATCTTTCATCTCAGTGTGTGTGTTACACAACAGGATCATGTCAGGGACCAGGACCACCACACAACAGCCCTGGAAAACCTGGTCACACTTTTTCTGGCACACGGTTCAGGTTTTGAAAAGTTCACGAGCCCCAGATCTCTGCATCTGAACTCAGGAGCATCCAGGGCCAATGGCCCGGCCTTTTAGGATTTGATCCCTCAAATCTAAGCTGCGACAGAGCTAGGAGGCGAATCCACATGGTGAAGAGCCAGTTGGCTCCCTCACCCTCTGATGGCAGGAGAGAGGTCTTCGGACACAGCATGCCGCCCTTCCACAGTCAGAAACTGCTCCCTAGGAGCTCGGTGCTTTTTCAAATTATTTTTCTACGTAGGCTTTCAAATTAAAAAAAAAAAAAAAAAAGTATTTGGGGCTGGGGGAAGGTATCCAGATATCTGCCTCATTTCTATTTCAGTGAGGTTCTCCCTAATAAAAAAAGGACATTTAAAATACATTTCATTTTATTTTTAATTAATACTTAAAATTATTAACCTCCTTGAGAACTTATGATGTTCCACGCACTGTGCTAATCATAGAAATAATTGACATTCCTGAGCTGGTGTTTACTGAACTTTTGCTGCGCGTGGAGCAGGACTCTGAGCACAACGGACTTGGAAAACCCGGTTCATCCCGCGCTACTTCAGGTGCCAGCTGAGTCCTGATGTTTCAGATAACAGGGAAGAAAGCATTTTGGAGAATCCGGTTACTTCCTTGAGATCGCAGAGCTAAAATGCAGCAGGGCCAGGCCCCCGAACCCAAAACACATGAGCTCCTAACCGACACTGTCTTTTAGATTGGAGATCCGTACAGAGTTCACAGAAAAGGCATCCCATGAAAAAGCCATGCATGGATTTCAAGATCTTTCTGCACCAAAATAAACCCTCTTTTGCAATCATGCTGAAGTCCCCTCGGATAAGCTTCCCAGCGTATCCATCAGACAGGTCCTTTCAATCTCCCCATTTCACAGATGGGGACAACTGAACTGTGCCAGAGAACAGGCATCCAAACTCAGCTGAGGCCTCCCCCACACCCAGGCTGCTCCACGGTGCCAGAGAACCAGAACCCACAGTTCCGTCAGGTTGGCTTCTGGAATATGTGGAATATTTACTTTTCAATTACAACTTGGCCCCGTGTTGAAAAGGTGGTTACGGGAGGCAGACAAGCAGACAGACAGCAGTATGGTTTCCTAGCGGTACACCCAGTAATGGGCAGAACCAGAAACAAAACAGAGCTTGGTCCTGGCGAGGGGAGACTGTGGCCCTGACCCCTAATCCCTACCCCTGTATCCCAACTCTAACTCTTGGCCCGCCAGCGCTCAGGACTGGAAACCTCAGCAGGGCTGAGAAACGGAGAGGAAGTGCATTTTCCTTTTACACTGTCCTTCCTTTTAAACCCCTTCAGAGATGGGTGGGCATCAGCCACCAAGACAGAGGGACTCTGATCCCGGGGCGCTCCCAGCTCTCTGCAGCGCATCCTCCTCCAAGAGGCCCCTAGACCACAGGTCTGTGCCCAGGGTCTCCGGGCTGCCTCTGCCAGGTTCCTTTGCAGGTGTGTGGAAAAACAGGGCCGGAGGCTGCCAGCCAGCTTGGTGAGGGGCAAAAAGAGACAGGGGGAGAAAATTCACGGGCTGGGGACCTACAGATAGGGTTTCTGATGCAAACAGCAGAGCAGGAACAGAACTAATAGGAAGGGCAGCCATGGTCTCGCTGTGCTAAGCTTTTTCTTCAGATTGGCCAGTGTGGGTCCCCCTCTCAAGCCCTGAGCTTCAGCCACTCTATTAGGCCATATTTTCCATTCGCTGATGTATCCTCGGAGCCTGAAATAAGAGTCCGGAACGAAGAAGCACTGAATAATTTGGGGTAATAAAAGAACTGGTGGTTTTTTTTAAAACAAGGTTTATTTATGTATTTGAAAGGCAGAAATACAAAGAGAAGGAGAGAGAGAGAGGGAGACAAAGAGAGAGGGAGGGAGGAACAGAGAGAGAAAGAGAGAGTGAGGTAAGGGGAGATCTCCCATCCGCTGGAGGTAACAGTTTCAAAGCTTCAAAGTCTATGAATCCTTGTCTCCCAACGGCAGGAGCCTTTCCTATGCTCTCAGCTGCCTTCCCCCAAATCCCCACCCCTTGGAGCCTGGAGCTGCTCTAAAAATGATGAACGAAGAGATACAAATGGCCAAAAGAAACAAACAAAATGTCTAGACCTCATTTGCAAGCAAAGAATTAAACAAGAAAACATGTACATACAGTTTTTTCTTCTGTTATTTAAATGAGAACAAAAAATGTTGAAACCCACTGTTGGCAAAGTGGCAATGAAATAAACCCTCTCCTCCAGTACGTGGTAGAGGTGTAAACTGGTACATTTTGAAAAGATGACAACACATATGGAGAATACATAAGAATTCTGTAACTTTCCCCCACAGACTAAAGAAAAGGAAATTAATAGAAACACTTTTGCACAGATATGCCCACTACAACATAGCTGAGAAAAACCAGACACAATAGGAAGGAAAGTTCATTATATATTATTACATCCAAAGGGATGACGTAGAATGCAGCCCTTCAAAAAGTAGAAATACAGACAGAGAGAGGGAGGGACAGACAGAAAGGTCTTCCATCCACTGGTTTACTCCCCAAATGGCTGCAAGTGCCGCAGCTGAGCTAATCCAAAGTAGGAGCCAGGAGCCTCTCCCAGGTCCTCCTTGTGGGTGCAGGGGCCATATCTTCTACTGCTTTCCCAGGCTATAGAAGAGAGCTGGATTGGAAGAGGAGAAGCCGGGACACAAACTGGCATCCTCATGGGATACTGGAGCTATAAGCAGAGGCTTAGCCCACTACACCACAGCGATGGCCCCTTAAAATTTTCTAAGAATGTTCCATGACACAGGAAAATGCTCAGTGAAAATATTACATTTTTAAAAATGATACACAAGTCTGTACAACATACGACTGTAGTTTTTGTTAGTGTATGTCTACTCCATGAAAAGAAACACAGAAGGAGAAATGCACATTATTGAGGTCAGGATTCTGGATCATTGTTACTCTTCTATTTGGCCTCTTTTCCTAATTTCTTTTTTTTTTTTTTAAAGATTTTATTTATTTATTTGAAAGGTAGAGTTACAGACAGTGAGAGAGAGAGAAAGAGAGAAAGGTCTTCCTTCCGTTAGTTCACCCCCCAAATGGCCACTACGGCTGGTGCACTGCGCCGATCTGAAGCCAGGAGCCGGGAACTTCTTCCAGGTTTCCCATGTGGGTGCAGGGGCCCAAGGACTTGGGCCATCTTCTACTGCTACCCCAGGCCACAGCAGAGAACTGGACTGGAAGAGGAGCAACAGGAACCAGAATCACCACCCATATGGGATGCCAGTGCTGCAGGCGGAGAATTAACCTAGTGCACCATGCCGCCGGCCTCTTCTCTTTTTCTAATTTCAAATTCCCTGGTGCCAGTTGGCCCTGTGGCGCTGTGGATAAAGCAGCTGCCTGAAGCACCAGCATCCCATATGTGTGTCCGTTTGAGTCCCATCTACTCCGCTTCCCATCCAGCTCTCTGCTGTGGCCTGGGAAAGCAGAAGACGGCCCAAATCCTTGGTGCCCTGCACCTGTGTGGGAGACTCGGAAGAAGCTCCTGGCTCCTGGTTTCGGATCAGTCCAGCTCCAGCCACTTCAGCCATTTGGGGAGTGGACCAGCGGATGGAAGACCTCTCTCTCCCCTCTCTGCCTCTGCCTCTCTGTAACTTTGCCTTTCAAATAAATAAATATTTTAAAAATCCCAATAATAAGCTGAACTTACATTTCTAATAAGAAAAAAAATGAGGTTCATAAGAACTTCCTATTCTTTGTATAAAAATACATAGAATAGAATATTATAATGAGAATTTAGCTGATGAAATAATATATAATTATGACCCTTTTGGATGATAATTCTATGTTGGTATCTTATAAAGAATGAATGTCAACCCCATTCCAGAACCAGACGGCACAAGATTCTGAAGCGTAAGCAGCTGAATCAACTAGTGTGCACCTCAAAAACAACAAGCCACACACATTCTGATCCCTATACATTTCCCCAGCCCTTGGCCAAACACATGTCACTTGGGAGATCACGTGAGGGTGAGGGAGACACCTACATTCTCATACCGCACAAAACTCAGCTCTTCCAAAGATGGTCAACGCTTGTTAACCCAGCAGGAGAATTCTAACTCTGCGCACATTGTCATCAAATTGCCTTGTTTAACAAAAAAAATCAGACCTTAGCGGGAGGAGAGTCAGAGAGGAAAGGGGAGTAGAGGGGAGAAGGAAGAAAAGAACTGGGCACTTTCTGAGATGAATATTTTTGGGTGATTCTTCTCAGACTTAATATTGTGACACACCTGCCTACCCCTTGACATGGCTTGGAGTCAGAGAGAATGTTGGAAATGGAATCCCAAAAATAGAGCTATCCACATTTTTAAAAAAAGCACTTCGGTTTAAGTCTAGAATTCGAATCATCAAAATTGAGTATTTCCACTTATTTTTGGCATTACATCATCAAAGGAAGGAAAGGGTGTAGCAGAACAAACCAGGAACTGACTCCCAAAATAATGAAATGGTGCCCAAGAGGATGTCATTTCCCTGTCTGCATCTTAGAGTCCCCTCCAGCAAATGACAAGGAATGGACTGGAGACGCCCTATGTTCCGAGTGCTCGCTGACATTATAAACCTAAGGACACTTCACTGCATGGCCACGTGAAGATGTCAGAACTAGATGGGGTAACCACCTCCAAGGCAAGGGTGGTTTTCTCCCAGGTACACGATTCAATTTTAAACATGATGAACATCACAGGAACTCAATAAATACTGATGCTTCATCAATTAATGACCATTAAGGAGGTACAGCAAACAAGAGAACTTAAATTTTATAATTCAGAAGTTTAAGTACTTTTGAATGTTTCAAGGTAAATTCAATGAAACTCAACCAAAGAAAATTTTGGAGGTACAAACGAACTAAATTAATGGATTTCTCTGAGGCAACAGAAGGATGAAAATTTAGGACAACAAAATACTGACAGCATGAATGGCTCCCTCTTGACAGGATGTAAAATTCCTACCTTGTATGCTGCAAATCAAGTTGGGAAAGTGGGAAAATATCAAGCGAGAATTCAGGTAAGAAACTTTAGCATCCAGAAATGTTGATGTAATTGTCTCTCTTGTTATCCCAGAAACATAGGATGTGGTGCCAAGGAATAATTTTATGTGCCTCAAATTAATAATACCACTTAAAAGTAGAAGAAGCTAGGCAGAAATATAAAAATCACAACACTGCTCTAAAACTATTGTAAGAGATTGTGTTATCTCAAGACACCCAACCGAAACATACTGACCATCTCGAGCAACTGGACGAACCTTGCAGATCCAGGTCTCACAGTGAGAACAGACAACACAATAATGTCATCACCATGGTAGCCTACAGACATGATTTAGATATAAGTAACGTGGGAAAATACTTATACGTTAAGGATTAAAGAAATGATTCCACACATTTTTAAATAAAACTTATTTTCCGTGAACTTTTGAAAGACCCCTTAGCATACACAGATTTAAAAAGTTTTGCGCAAACTTTTAATTCTATTTACCATGACCTTTTTGAAGTGTCCTTGAATAAATGATTCTCTATTTAAAAATGGGTAAGATGCAGATAAAATATCTAACTGTTTGGGTGAAGCTGTGATAAAATTTTCCTTCCTACAATTTCTGCCTATATTTTTGTTTCCTGAATTTCTTTTAATGGCATTACATAATGAAAAAATAGGTAGCATCATTTATTATCATTCACAATGAAGGAATGTTCTTCCCTCGCCCAACAGCATCTTAACAGTATTTAGGAGGCAAACAGAGACAATGCATGCTTTTTTTTTTGGTCATTTACCTACTATTTCCTAGACGCCTGAAGAGTTGAGACCAGTCTACAAACCTTGAAAATAATTCAACTGTGTTTCAGAATACTTGAATTAGGTAGAATCTTTGATGCTCTTAGTTAACTTGAAAGACAGAGGAACCCATCAAAGACTACCTATATTAGTACAAGGTAAAGGTGAGAGACCAGCATGTGGCTCAGACTCAAACTAGTACTTTACTGATCTAGAGACTCTGTTAACCACACCAAGCTGTGAGGTGCCTTAGATGATTAAAATCACCATAGTCTTAGTTAAAAATGGAATATATCTCCCCGTCCCCTCTACCTTCGAAACTCCGAATCTCCAAACCAGCAGGTTAGAAAATGGGTCAAGAGGGACCAAAGGCACAGGATTCCTATGTTTTGCCCTGATCACAGGCTAGGTATGCCCCAGATGTCACAGAAGCGAGAGAGCCAGGGACAGGGCCAACTGTGGTGATCTCAACTAACAAGAATGTCGAACAGGTCCTGCTCCTGGGAAGACAATGTGAGCCACCCAGTTGCAGCAAGCAGACAGCGAGTTGAATGAAATCTGTATTTTTTTTTAAGTGAGAGTCCAGCATTTTTTATTCTTGTTAAGGTCAACTCCAACTTCCATGTTGCAAACCCAACAGTCAGCTCTCATAATATCATTTTTTTGGAACATGTAGCAGCGTCTGACGCAGCTGACAACTCTCTCGCTGTACAGCCTTTTAATGGTAGTGGCTTCAGAATCCAGACCCCAGGGCCCATCTCGTCTTGACCGTCCCATTCCTCCTTTGGGGAGCTCAACCAGTTTCACGCCTTTACGTTTTCCTTAGATGCTTACAAATCCTCCACTTATAGCACGCACTAGTATACTTCCAGAACACCAAGTGCTCATTCGACGACTCAATCTGGGTGAATAACAAACAGCTCACACCTCCCAAGTTTACAGCCATGTTCTCGGTCTCCCCATTGCCTCTCCCATTCCCAAACTGCTCCAGCCACGGGTTTCCCCATTCAGTCACTGGTAACCCCATCCTTCTAGCAGCTCATTGGACCAAAAGACCTTAGCTTTGAACCCCATCTTTCTGTCTACAACAACCATCAGTGAACCCTGTCGATAATACCCTGTCATCCGGGGCAAAACTCTGGGTGTCAACCTTGATGCGCACTCTTTCACACTGCTCATCTACTCCACCAGGAAATCCTTCCTGGCCTCCATGGCCACCTTGATCCTGGTCGTCACGACCTCTCACTGGGATTATCCCAGGGGGCCTCCTAACCGGCCTCCCTGTCTATGTCCTCAATCATCTACATCCTATTTTCACAAAAAGTTGCTTCCAGAGTGATCCACTTAAAGCACGAGTCAGATTTTTCCCTCTATCAAATGAGCCCTCCGCCTTCTCACTGAGAATACAATGGAACTTGGCCTCGTGCTCAGACTGGTCCTGTCTCCCACTTCTTTCTTTCCTGGTAACTAACTCTGCTTTGGCCATCCTGGCGGACCTGCTCTTTCCAGAACAAGACAAGCCTCCGTTCAAACGGCATCTGCTCCACAGGCAGATTCATGCAGATCACCCTGCCTACAGCTGCAACCTCTTTCCTGCTCATCCTGACCTTCCCGGTCCTCCTGCATTTTCTCCCACAGTACCTGTAACCATGTATATTTCTAGTACATTTCCCGCCTGTCCCTGTCCTCTAAGCCCACTAGGTTACTCTGTCTGTGTAGCAGGGTAGGTTACCAGTATCTAGAACTACAATGCCTGGGGGGGGGGGGGGGGGGGTTGTAGCATAGCAGGTTAAGCTGCAGTGTGGGAAGCCCACATCCCTTACTATAGTGTGGGTGTAAGTCCCAGCAGACGATGGCTCAAGTGCTTGGGTCCCTGCCACGCACTTGAGAGACTCGGATGGAGTTCTGAGCTCCTGGCTTTAGCCTAGCTCAGTCCTGGCCACTGCAGGCATCTGAGGAGTGATCCAGTACGGAAAATCAATCAATCAGTCAGTCTCTCTGCCTTTCACGGATGATGAAAATGAACATTTTAAAATAAGAAATATAATGCCTGTCACATATGTAACTGTGACAATGTTTAAAAAAGTAAAAATCAAAAGTAGAAAAAAAAAGTTATGCTTTTTTTATTTGAGAGGAAGAGAGACAGAGCTCCCATGTACTGGTTCACTCCCCAAATGCCCACTATGGCTAGGATTGGGTTGGCCTGAAGCTAGAAGCTGGAAACTCAATTGAGGTCTCCCACATGGGTGGCAGGGTCCCAGATACTTGAGCCACTACTGCCGTCTCCCAGGTCTATGTTGGCAGGAAGCTGTAACTGCCAGGAACAGAACCCAGGCAGTCCACTAAAGGATGCGGGCATCTTACCAGTCCGACTAGATGCCTGCCCCTGGAAATAATCTTAATAATTTATTTTATTTAACCAATGTGTCCAAAATGATCAGCCTTTAATTAATGAAGAAAATTATTCAAATATGTCACATTCTTTTTCTAGACAAAGGCTTCAAAATACTTTGTGGATTTTACACTTACAGCTCATTTAAGTTTGGGCTAACTGTATTTCAAGTGCTCAGCAGACACATGTGGCTAGTGGCCTGCATACTGGCCTACCACAATGCCTGGCACACAGCACACTTCTAATAAAGTTGCCATAAGTGAACAAATGAATGAATAAGTCTACCTGGCAGCAAGGATTATTTACATGGTAAAGATAGTATCCATACATTATAGTTTCATTATATATAAATAAAATCCTTATTACATGTGATAGACTGATTTTTTTTTTTTTGGCTTTACTCTATTGTATACTTATTTCATTTAAAAATATTCTTAGGCACAACCCACAAAATGGATTCCCACACTCACTAATGGGTCCCAATGATCACTTTGAAAATCACTGATTTAAACATACTCTTAAGGGATGCCATTTGTAATGAATGGGTTTCAGGACACTTCCTCTTCCTTCTGCAGATAGCTCCAAGATTCTTTCAAAGAAGACAGGAAGGCTAGAGGAGAGGTGAGCACCCAGAGTACTATCCAATCATGGAACGCAGCCATCATGGCCCATCCAATAACCCGTCATATTTCTTTTTTTTTTTTTTTTATAAAACAAGGTAGTTTTAAGTAACTTATCACACTGTCAGGTAATTAAAAAAACATGTAATTACCTTCAATTATATATTACACACAAGTTAATATACAAAAGTCAAGGAGAAATAGGTATGATTTTCAAACTTCAAAAAGAGTAGATTTGAAGGGAACAGAAATAATTCAGATTTTTCATTTGATCCCCATTCTCCTTTATGCAAAGGCCACAGAAGTTACAGTAGACAAGGTCAATGACAGAGAAAAAAGTTAACTGAAGTATCCGACCTTCATTTGATACAAGGGTACTTCAAAAAGTTTGTGGAAGATGAAATTTAAAGGTAAGTTTACTTTGATGCAAACATTTTTGAAATCAATGCAGTTTTTTTATAATATGAATTTCCAAGACATTGTTGAGACCCCTTATATGCATAGATTTTGAAATTGTTTTGCACGCAAACTTATCTTTTAATTCCATTTTCCACTCATTTTTTGCAATACTCTTATACTTACAAAGTCTCACTTACCAGTATTTTTTTAAATGCCACCACAAACTTCACATCAAACCTAGCCCTGGGCAAAAGTTGCCACTACAAGCATCAACTTTTAAAATAAATTTGTAAAACAAGCATTCTATCAACAATATACTTTTTGCCCCTTGAAGGTCCTGGGCGTCACCAGATACTGAGGAATTATGTTGACAAGGTTAACATGGATGTGCTACACTTTATGGGGTTTTGTTTTTGTACAGTTAAGCTTCAAATTTCTTCCTGAGGCTTTTGAATTGCCAAAGAAAAGCAATACTTCCTACTCCCGACTTCTCCATGAAGTTGCTAAGTTGCCACCTAACGTGAGGACCTCTTCCAAGACACACAAGGTCAGCAGCTGGGATACGTGTACCCTCGGCAGAGAGAACAGCAGAAACGTCGTTTTCAAAAGAGCAGAATAAAACCATTTGTTATTTGGTTTTGTGGTTTTGA
This sequence comes from Oryctolagus cuniculus, assembly GCF_051225735.1. Classification (NCBI taxonomy): domain Eukaryota; kingdom Metazoa; phylum Chordata; class Mammalia; order Lagomorpha; family Leporidae; genus Oryctolagus; species Oryctolagus cuniculus. The sequence continues at coordinate 79,281,647 of NC_142876.1, read as the reverse complement.
TTGTTCCCTGTGCAAAATATGGCTACTTGATACGTGCTGCACACGCTGTCTTCCCTACTAAGTATGCCTTCATGTACATTTCAACAAGTGAATTCTGCTTGAAAACGAACTCTATTGAGCATATTTCTCTGCAAATCAATATTTAAACAATTTTTTTCTTTGAAACTAACATTCAAGAGAGACAGCTCTTGTTTACAGAATAACTTAGTTTAGCATTATGGCTAACAATGTTTAAAAACAGTAATCTTAAAATGCAAACATCTAAATTCTAAAGGTTAACTGTTGAGAGGCCACATCAGTTATGTGGAAATACATAGTTGCTCTGCAATCTATCCCTTGAAAGAATATTACTGCCCACCATTCTCTTGGACTTATATGAATAAGAATGTGGGGTCAATGGTGTGGCATAGCAGGTAAAGCCATTGCTTGCAGCACCAGCAATCCCATATTAGAGTACAAGATCAAGTTCTGGCTGCTGGACCACCTCTGGTCCAGCTCCCTACTAGTGTACTTGCAAAAGCAGCAGAAGATGGCCCAAGTACTTGGGCCCCTGCCACCCACGTGGGAGATCTGGATGGAGTTCTGGACTCTTGGCTTTGGCCTGGCCCATTCCCCGAAGTTACGGCAATTTGGAGAGTGTACAGTGGATGGAAGATGTGTGTGTGTGTGTGTGTGTGTGTGTGTTTCTCTCACTCTGTGTCATTCTGCCTTTCAAATAAAAAATTTTTTAAAGAACTTACACAAATGGAGTTTTTAGAGTTTAAGATTTTAAATGCCTTGGATGAACTTTGATGTGCTAGGAGCCAGTCGCAGAGATCACACACTGTATGATTCCACTGATGTGCAATGTCTAGAGTCAGTAAATCTATATGGACAAAAACTAGAAGTGGCTGTTGTCAGGGGCAGGGTGGTGGGAGAATGCAGGCTGCTATTAGACACTATGTGTCTTTCTTGGGTAATGCCTTAAAACTAGGCTAGAAGGTTGCAAAGTCTGTTAACATGCTAAAACCTAGACTAAGTACACTTTAAATGAGTGAATTGTATTATGTGTGAATTATAATTTTTTAAAGATTTATTTATTTATTTTGAAAATGAGAATAACAGTGAGGGATGGAGAGAGAGAAAGACAGAGAGAGAAAGAAAGATCTTTCATTCGCTGGTTCACTCCCCAGATGGCTACAATGGCTAGCACTGGGCCAGGCCAAACAGGAGTTTCATCAGGATCCCACACATGGGTGGCAGAGGCTCACAATTGGGCCATCTTCTGCTGCTTTCCCAGGCACATTAGCAGGGAGCTGGATTGGAAGTGGAGCAGCCAGTTCACGAGCCAGCACACACATGGGATGCCAGTGTCACAGATGGCACCCACTACGCCACAACTGCAGGACCATGAATTATAATGGTAATAAAGCTATTCACACAAAATCAGCATGCACTTGACCGGCATGAATGTTACAAGAAAATGAAGACATTCTCACAGAGCTTCCACACGATGCTAACATACATAGTCCCTGACGCTTGAGTCTCCCTGTTACAGCATACCTTTTCTTTTTCCTTTTTTTTTTTTTTTTTTGACAGGCAGAGTTAGAGAATGAGAGAGAGAGAGAGAGAGAAAGGTCTTCCTTCTGGTGGTTCACCCCCCAAATGGCCACTACGGCTGGCGCACTGCACTGATCTGAAGCCAGGAGCCAGGAGCCAGGTGCTTCTTCCTGGTCTCCCATGCGGGTGCAGAGCCCAAGCACTTGGGCCATCCTCCACTTCCCTCCTGGGCCACAGCAGAGAGCTGGACTGGAAGAGGAGCAACCTGGACAGAATCCGGCACCCCAACCGGGACTAGAACCCGGGGTGCTGTCGCCACAGGCGGAAGATTAGCCAAGTGAGCCGCGGCGCCAGCCCTTTTTTTTTTTTTTTTTTTTTTTTAAGATTTATTTATTTGAAAGACAGAGTTACAGAGAAGGAGAGGCAGAAGCAGCAAGATAGAGAGATCTTCCATCTGCTGGCTATCTTTAAATGTCCACAATGGTCAGGGCTGGGTCAGGCCCAAGCCAAGAATCAGGAGATTCTTCCAGGTCTCCCAGGTGAATGCAGGGGGCCCAAGGACTTGGGCCATCTTCTGCTGCTTTCCCAGGCACATTAGCAGGGAGCTGGATCAGAGGTAGAACAGCTGGGACTGGTGCCCATACTTTTTCATAGCAGTCAATACACAAGTTCACAGAGATGTATACTAATGAAAAAATCTGGCATGAGTTTCAAAAACTTTTTGGACCAAAATATTCCATCATTCCACTTTTCCACAAATTATCTGAAGTATCCTCATAGTTGCCCTTCCTAACTGTCATCATCATCACCATCATTCATGTCTGTCTTCTCCAGAATACAGATCTATGAGGATCCTTATGTGATCCTTATGTGATACTATGATATTAGCCCTTAGGCCAGAACCATCAATCATGCCCTGCAATAAGAATTAGTGTAAATGTGTAGGTATGCACATTTGTATGTATGCATGTGTGTAGGAATGAGGTTATCAGGGCAATCCAACAAAACAACAAATAAAATGTGAAGTTCAAAGATCCCTTACATTTAAAGACAGCCATTTAACTAATCTATGTGGGCTCCAGTGATGATCTTCAACTCTCCATACCATCCAGAATTGCACACAAAAAGATGAATTTTACAAGTTGGTTTTGGATTTTAAGTAAAATACATGTGGCTGAATTGTCGATGGTGAGAGGACAGGGAGAAAATGCCGCATAAACCTTTATTAAGTCACGGAACCAAGGCAGCCACGATAGTGACATCAGTGTAATTGTGACCAGAGCAAGATCTCTTTTCAGTGTCTGTCTTGACCTTGCAGACGACCTTGGGTAAGTTGCTCACCATTTACAGGTCCACTTTCCCAGTCTGTAAAGCCGGGATTGTAATAATTGCCAGCTACCTCGCAGGAATGCCAGCAACCAGACCCATTTTGTAAAGCACTCAGATCTACTTGGAAGAAAATTGTGGTATCACTACCAAGGATGATGACTGTTATTTATGATTCTTCAGACCTTTGGATCTAAATTTAAAAAATGGCTTCATCTGGTTTTCTGAATTTGCCTGGCCACGTTTATGCACACAACCAGTTGTTCCCAGAGTGCCTATGTAGGCATATTTATTTGCATCAACACTGACTGCTAATGATTCCCAGATTTCAAATTTCAGGCATGCTGTTTACTGAGAAGCTCCTAGAATCTGAAATCCACATCCTTCCTGGAGGGTGAGAGATGGCGCTGGGTTTTAGTCTATCACTAGGTAGCAAGACCTTCTCTCTGTTTAGGAAACACTGACCACCACACTCATTTTAGACATTCAGACATTATTTTACATTTCTTGCAAACCAGTTTTCTTTATATCTAACATTTATGTAATAAACAGTTTTTGCAAGACCTCTGAGCTTCTTTGAAGGTGAAATACATAGGAGAACATTCGGCCTAGGGGATGAGATGCTGGTTAAGACTCTTGCATCCCACGTGAGAATGCCTGGGTTCGATGCTCAGCTATGCTCCTAATTCTAGTGTCCTGTTAATGTTCCCCTGGGAGGTGGTGATGGCTCAAGTAATTTGGTCCCTGCCACTTACATAGAAGATCCGGATTGTATTCCTAGATCTGAGCTTTTGTCTGGCCCTGCCCTGGCCATCGTGGGCATTTGAGGAGTATACCAGCGGATGGGGGCTCTGTCTGTCTCTCTTTGTCTGCCTACCTCTCAAGTAAATAAATTAATATAATATCATATGTAATTTATTACTCTTTCGAGCCCATAAACCCTAACTTATTTCTAAAGATTGAAATTAGAGTCAGACCATGGATGGAACAGATATTACAGAAGAAAAACACATTAATAAAATGTTCATTGGGGATAGAAAAAATGAAGCTTACGTAGCAAGAACAAAAACAAAGACGATAAAGAAGCTGAAATTGAGAAAGACTAAAGATTGAGCAAAACCTCTTACTCTGAGCTACCTAGATGGCAAGACAAAGAAAAAACTACATGGATTCATTAGTCAGCTTTCTTTGTGACAAGAATGGAGGCATCAGGAAAACAAAATTTTTATGATAAGTGATTCTATAAGGGGGAGGTCCTATAGACAGGATATTGAATGATATAACTGATTACGCTGTTGTTTAGTGATTATAAAATACTTTTTAACATGGACTCTCTCTCCCAGTTCATGCTAGCAACTTCCTAGGAGCTGTTCTCCCCCCAGCTACCCCTCCCCACCGCCAAATTTCTCCTTAACCCATGATATTTGTAACTTTGAACAATGTCATAGAAATTGGGTGGAAAAACCACATCTCCATTTTTAGATCATTGGGTATAAGCATGGACGTTATAAAGATATCAGATCAGAATAAAAACAACACACGTACAGGTGATTCCAAAGAAAACAATGAAATCTTATCAATGAAGCTATAATTTGGAGGCATAGCAACAGGGAAACTCTCAAGGTGATTTTATTTTATCATCTTTTCATCTACTTTTCCAGCTAGGTTTAATCCCAAGCTTTAGCTTCACTGGAAACCTTTGCTAACAGCAGGAGATGAATTAAACACCTGGCACAACTTTGCAGGAGGAGCCTCCTGCACTGAGATCACTCTGAGATCACAGAGGCCGGGAGACTGCCAAGTACACCCCAACAGGCAGCTGTGACACAGAGGCAACAGTCCACAAAGCAAAGAACAGGCGGCAGACCCTTGATATAGAATAATCCTTTCATTTTTAAGATTGGGAAACTGAGTCTCAGCACATCCAAGTGCTTCGCTGAGTCTTGCTGTTGCTCAGTTGCAATGGCTGCTGCGGCACATCCCTCCCATGCCAGACATTTGAAGGGGACTTCGGTCCTATTTTGAGGACAGTTAGGTGATGCACTGCAAAGGCTTATGTTAAACAACATAGGTGGTGAAATGATTTTTTTTTTTTGGTCCAAATCAAATGTGCCAGAATACAAGTATAAAATCAAATCTGGACCCCTTTCTGGTACAACCTAGAACCCTAAAAGCTTGGAAGAAATTAAAAACAAATGTGATCAAACAATCTACATGTTACGAAAGTTTCATAAAAACTCTTGTTTAACTAATGAGTATAAGCAGTCTGTATCTTATAAATTCATAAACTTTAATTTGGTAAGTCCAGAGCAACAGCTTTATTCAACCATGACAAAAAATAACCTGTTTTTAAACAGATACACATTTACTAAATCAAATACAACTATTAAAGGCCCAAATCCAAAAATGAAATGAATACGCCACTAGTTGAGAAATATCAGACGTTCAAATCATTTGCAAGATTATCTTGCATAAGATGATCTTTGCCCTGATCAGGGAGATACTTTTGAAATCAAGTAATACATCTCTCATCTATAACCATTTCAACCAAACAGCTTTACAACCCCCTCCCCAAAAAGTGATTTTGAGAAAATTAAATTTGGCTTTCATTCATCAAGCTGCACTAGTCTCTCTGAAAAGTTCTAATTTTAAAATCAAGTACTCATTTGATTTTCAAGCAAGGTCAAGAGAACAAGGCAGCCTAGCGCTGACATTACAGGGCTATGCCCCACGCCGCTCAGCAGTGACATCAATGTGGTGTGTTGCTATGGTGTCTGACTATTAATTTCTGAAAGAAGGTGATTACAAAGCCGCCAGATGAACATCAACTGGATGACACCACTTCAGCACAGAACACTGACATGCGCTACTCTTGTTTGCAGCAAGTTAATTTTTATGAATCACCACTTCTCTGATGTGAATATTCCTGTCTAATAGCAAACCCACCATGTCAACCAGCCAAAGATAAGTTCTGCTTCCACAATCAATAAAGTAATACTGGGGGGGAGGGCGGAGTGGGGGAGATGTAAACCTGTGGACCACTTCCTTCCTGGTAATCTTTCCTTTGAAGACCGCCCCAAATGGGCTCCAGGTGGTATTTACACAAATAGGTACATGTATTATTTGACAAATACAGATGAGAAAACAAGGGAGTTAAAATGCCTAGGAGGTGAGAGATAGCACCCTAGATATACATCTACTAATCATATTTGTATTTACCTTTTTTCTGGCTTCTGTAGAGCAATCTTCAGTTATAGTCACCTCAGAAGGTCACTTCTTACCCTGCAAACAAAAGAGAACATTAAAATCTGGGCATCAAGAGAGGCAGCATCCTCCTCTACCTAGGGCAGACACAAGCAAAACAAGGGGGACGCTCAATTCTGTTTCACGCGAACTCAATTCCAGAGTGAATGCAAACAAGCCCCAAGATCTCCACTTCTCTGGACCACACACCTTTGAGGTCTTCAAGACAACAACCTCAACTTGGGAGGGAAAAAGTCAAGGTGAAACGTTTCACACTGTCATATGAACTGTTTCTCATCTTGTCGCCCGTCGATTTATTTTCATGTGGAATAAAATATGACTCACAGGCCTTTGTTTCTGGAAACCAGACTGCTACTTGAATGTGTCTCTGTTTGGTGATCATCCACAACATCTTTAATTTCATTAAAGCAGAGGCTCATTCGTTCTACGGCAGGGAGCGAGTCCTCGCAGGCAAGATGCATTATACCACTTTGGACTTTTCCAAACGAATAAAAGCATCACTGTTTGCCGTTTGGGGAGGGCTGGGGGCTTAATTGCTGATGAAAGCTGTTCACAGAATGTTTTCCACTTAGCATAGATCTACCAGATCTACGAAGTTAAATAAAAATGGTTCACGTCAGATGAAATAAACAATTGAAATCAAGCTTCCTAAAACACAAAGAAAGCAGGGAACACGTTTTAGCCCACATCTACTCCTGCATCTGCACACTCCCTCCTCGAAGAAACATTACAAGCTGCCTCTTGCTGCCCATGAAACTGGGATCAACATATGGCACAAGTGACAAGAAAAACATTTGTTTATTAATTTAGATCAAGTTTCTAACGGGTACAGGATTCATTCCACATCCATTGACCAAATGCTCATGTAATTTTTTTTTTTTTAAAGATGGCAAAATCAAATCAACATTGTACTCAAAATGTTCATCTCCTTTGCTCATTCTGGAAGACAAGATGCAACGCGGTGGTTTTCATTTTACAGGACTCTGTCCCTGCATGTCCCTCAGCCGTTGGCCCTGAATGGGGAAAGGCAAACATCCCCGAGAGGAGGAAAAATCTTACTTCACCAGGGCGAAAAAATTTGAAAGTGGCACTTTGCTGTGTACTCTTTGAGGAATTGATCTGAGGCCAATTTATGACATTTCCACAAGCAAGTGTATGCAGATTCTTGCCATTAAGATTGGAAAAAGATGCAAGCTCTGAGTGAAATCGTAATTTTCATGTTTACTGTAAGAGGAAATTGGAGGTTTTCACCATAAATGTTCACCATTTGGGTGGGGGAAAACCCTAGCTCTGAGACTTTAGGTTACTATTTTGCAACCTGCCCAAAGCCTTTGTGTTTTTACACAAAACAATTCAAATTGAAAATGAAAATCGTGTGCTTTACTGCTGATGTGTGTCCCCAGGATTGGTTTCTCCAATGGTGAGAACTCGCGTTCAGGGATAAGGAAGGAGAACAGAACAGGGGGCTCTGCAAAACAGCCCCCTCCCCTGGGAGACATAAGGCCCAGCAGCTTCTCCCACCCACCCCCAGAAAAGTCTACCTCCACCACTCACCGAACCTGAAATGTAAAGCAAGTGAACTCTGGCAGACCCTACTCAATGTGAAGTAAGAACGCCCCTTGCGCCCTCCTTCTGACTTGAGATGTTCTCCAGTGCGTGCACTCTAAACTCATTTATGTTTATCTATTGAGCTGTGTCTATTTCTGCGTGTTTGGCAGTCAGACCTATAGTATCAGACTTTGCAATGCAGATGAGATTTGCTATCATATAGGCCTGGCAAACAACTGGACCTCATTAAAATTTAATTTTTTTAAACTGCTGAAAATGCCTACTTTGAATAAAGTTATCGCTGGTGTTGCACTAGAACCTGCAGATCATTTTCAGGTAAGCACTAGACCTGTTTCTCTTCTTAGCTACCCACCCACCCGGTGTATTCGGTAAGTGAACGTTGGGCAAAAATGGACAGCTCTTACATCGATTTTACAAGGATAAATTTTTCCCTGGGCAGCAGGGGGCACGGGGGAGATTAATAACAACAAAATTATACAATTGACTTTCCAACATATAAATGCTAAAGCAATACGAAATTGGCTACATTTAATTTTCACGTTTACATAAAAAAGATTGCCAGTGGGATATAAACTCTATCTTTCTCCATTTTGGAGTTCTATAAATGTTAATGCACATGCACATTTGACCACTTGTTCATTTATTTCTCTTGATTTTAGTTTTCAGAAAAAGGATACATTAGCAAAGCAATCTAAAAGATCTTTTTTCCTAGTTTTGCTGAGAAAAAGATTAATAGTTCAACAGCTGTTTGCCATCATGCTAAATTAAATGAAATGTGTCAATAGAACAGACAAGAAAATTAGGGGGTAGTACTGGGGCCTAAGTCTGCATCATTACAAGCTTAGAAGAATCGGAAATCAACAACTAGGAGAAAAATCTGTGTTTAATTTTTTTCCCAAAGCATAAAACTTCCGTTTCCAAAACTCTTATCTGCTATTTCTTTTTAAAACAATCACTTCTCCCTAGCAAATATTATCAACTATTTACCTGTATGCTTACTGGCAGTATGAATGTCAGAACTAAAATTAGATGATTATGTAAAGCTTTTAAGTTAACAAAAAATGGTAAAAGAAATATATTCCCCTCCAGCCCACTTGTCTTCTTTTAAAAAATGCTGTCATCACACAAAGTGCATTTCCCCCCCTTTTTCTCTCTCTTTTTAGAAAGTTTCCTATCAGTTTTAGGTTTTAAAAATGAGCCAAGGATACAGTAAACAGAGATTACTTCTTTTCCTTGATGTCATTCTCTGCAACAGCTAAAACCCTGTGAACACCACAGCTCTTCCTGGGCCTCTTCGTTACTGAGGGCAACAGTGCCGCTCACCTGAGACCAGGTGATAACCACACAAACCAGGATCTACAAGATACCACACTTCCCCTGTGACCTCAAGGGTCAGAAACTTCACAGTACCTTCCTCTCCCTCTGCCTTCCCCACTCACCCCAGATTAGAAATGCCATTCTGTGAAACCTGTAAGTTATTATAACGCCTCGTTACACTTTCTACAGGCGTGTTTTACCCCGCCTTTATGCTGTGCGATATGTAAGACATAGTGCCAACTGGTGCTTGCAGTGAAGGGTGCAGGTGGGATCTCATTTCACAAGGCTAAAAATGAACAATACATACTCCTCTTCCCATGCATTTCCCCTTTTTTTCTTTCCAGACAGCTAAAAGAGATGACCTGTATCAGGATTTCTGCATTATCTGTCATTTTGCACAATTATGCAAAAGTGACTCTCCAGGATGGACGATGTATTTGATCTCAAGCTTTGGCCCAACAAATGCTGGCTGAGAACACCCTGTGTGCAGTCTTAACAGGGACAGAAAGACGAGCGAAGTCAGGCCCTAGCCCGAGACGAAGGGGGCAGTTTAGGAGGTTCCTGGCATGAGGACCCCTTCCTTCTCCTAAGTCCAGGAACTCATTTGAACTTCCCAGACCTCCAAATCCTCAAACCCGAGAGAACTAACTTCATTTGCACAAGCAGGTTCAAATGGGTCCATTTCCAAGAGATTCCTGCCTCATGCAGGCTCTTGGGTTTCATTTTTCCATGATTTTTCAGAAAACGAAAGGATGAACAATGCATAGCATACAAGGCTTAGCTGCAAAAGGTTAATAACAAGGTCACTTTTTTTTCTTCACTAAAGACAAGAAAGGCCACTTACAAGGCAACCCCAAAGTATTTCCTGTGCCCAGATGACTTCAAATATGAAATCAGGTTTACAAAAAGAAAAAAGGGAGAGGGAAGAAAGGAAAAAAGGAAAGGAGAGAGAGAGAGAGAGAGAGAGAGAGAGAGAGAGAGAGAGAGCTCACATGCAAGTGAGCAATGAAGAGGGATGAGAAGAAAGAGAAAGGAGGGAAAGAGGAAAAGAAAATCAAGCAACAATTGTTGAGTCCAGGTTTCCTGTGACCACAGGCAACCTTGAACGCCACCCATGCCTGCTGGCTTATGCACATGACATTTTTTTCACTTATCGACCAAACGAATGCACTACCTAGGGTCCATCATTCCCTCAACTCTCCTTCTCTCAGTGCCACGAACACGTGCCCCACCCCACCCCAACCCCCTGTCTGGGACCCACACCAAGTATTCGTGCCTAACTTTGGGGTCCACTCTGGTAGGCAAAACTCCAAAACGCTATAAATACGGTGAGGCATGTGGTGCAGGCAACCCCAGGCGACGCTGGCCACGGGGAAATTGCTTCAGGCTGGCGGCCCCCCAGCAGCTCTGCCTCGGCCCCTCTGGCTTGGGGAAACAGCTCTCTCCTACCTCACCGAGAAGTAAGACCCTGGTCACGGTCATGTGAACATATTTTATAGGTATCCTTTAACAGCCTTTAAATGTTGAAACCTAAAAACAATATTTGCTGTTTTCCCTTTGAAACTCCAACAAAGCCTTTGTTTTAGATTTACCTTTAGTGTGCAATAAGAGTTAATAATCAAATCCATCCCAACCCCCACAAATGTTAAACAAAAAGATAAAAGAAATGCAAATAGCTATTGTCATGGAAAGTTAAAGTACCTGTCTGTATTTTTAAGTGAAAACTATTATCTCTATCAATCAAAATTTAAGAATACAATAGCGCTAATCACAGAAGGTGCTCTGACGGAGTTACTTTTCCTCGGGTAAAAAAAAGTATTTTTCCCCTTAAAAACCAAGTATAAAAGTCATATACTTACAATTAGACAGAGTGTTTGTAATTTTATTATTAAAAACCTTCAGCAGCCTCACTGTTAATAAATGCTTCGAAGTCTCTAGACTGATTTGTACCCAAGACGACCCGGGTCCCTACATATTTTAATAAGGTTGATGAAATTTTATTTAAATTCTCACAGTTTCCAACCTGCGGGGGAATAGCACACTCTTCTGTTGGAAAGAGTTACTCAAACACAGGCAACTGTGAACTGGTCGCGGAAGCTCCTTCGTAGAGACCCTGGACGCGATCCCTGCACCCTCCAACCTCTGTGCACAGGGCAGGCCTCCTGGGGCATCGTGCCCTTGTTCACCGTGGCAACTCCTTTGGCAAGGGTCACACTTCGCTCTCGGAAAGCAAGCCCAACGCCACCGTTACCCAGGAGGACCCCAGTGCCCCGTGCATCCATTCCTCTGAGTCTTTTTTTGTTTTGTTTTGGTTTGATTTACTTTTTTTAAAACACAGGGATTAGCCCCTGAATATGGTGCTTTCTAAAGACAGTACAGGAACAAAAAAAAATAGCAAGAGTCCGGAGAGTCAAACAAACAGCTCAAGATTACAATTCCTAGAGCAAACAGTTAAGGCAGGATGCCATTATGCAGACTGTGCCTGGATGGAGGGCTCCTCCACCGTGGGGCCAAGAGGCTGTCACTCCCCCTCCCCAGCAAGATCAGATTTCCTTCCCTCCCGACCGCCTCTCTCAGCATCATGGCCAACATCTCCAGTGTGCTATTAATATCAATGAAGAGACGATTCGATTTCCACAGAAGAAAACCCTTCCTATTCCGGCACAGACCTTCGGGGAGGACCCTGGCCCGGGAGAGACAATACCGCGGCAGACTTGTGCTGCCTCCTTACAGTTCGGTCTTGCCCACTGTTTGAAGGCTTTTAGCAAACAATGGCAGCATTATCTGCAGGATAGTTACAAAACAGGATTTGTGAGGACAAAGAATAATAAAGCTGCTCTCTCTCTCCCCGTCTCTTTCTTTTTCATTCCCTCCAGTCCCCCAGAGCCGCTCTGCCCAGTCCAAAGCCCAGCCACGTTTCCTGAGAGGCACCTGTACTTGTCTATTTCAACGCAGCCAGCCACTGACAACGGCCCCCGATCCTGGAACCAGGACGGCTCTCAGAAGGCGCCCAGGAGGGCGGCAAAGTACTCCCCACCCCCCCAACATTTGTAAAATGAAACAAAAGTAGCGGCCTTGGCTTCACACACACACTTACCAGTTCATGGTGAGGAGGCAGAGCTTTAGGGCGGGAGAGGCAATTTTCACACAACAGAAGAAAAGTTGGGAGTTTGGAAGGGAGAAACTACCGGCGCTGGGAAGCGTGCGGGCTCTGGCTCTCGGGGCTCCCAGGCTGGCGGCAGAGTGAGGAAGGACTGAAGGTATGTGGGCTAAACACAACAAAAGCCACTGCCTTACTCTAGATTAAATATGCAGGAAGAGGCCCCTTTGCATAAACACAAACACTCAGCAAATGAATAACTGGCTCAATCAGACGCCCGCTGTGCCTTCTACCTGTCCTAGCTGTGCTGGAGACACTGCCTGTTCCAGGGGACAGGACTAAACAGGAGACAGTTAAATGTTATGTTGCTATAATAACAATTAAAATGAATTGCATTCATTAGTAATTAAGAACTCACTGGAGAAGAGGAGGCTGAGGAGGTGTGTGTAGTGCTATTGTTGTGTCTCCAGCTACTCCAAAAAGAACTTGGAGTGTGACACTTTGGTGGAGTTCTGGGGTGCAGTGCAGTTCAATCTCTAACACCCAGTGGGAGTTTTAAAAAATCTCATCTGTGTAGTCACAATTGAAGGCCACTGGTATACTTCTGGTTTCTCTGCCTTCTCCCACTATTAACTCATCCTTACAAGTCTGAACCCAGAGAAAGATATATTTTATGTCCAAACATAAAATATACACACATGCGTACATACATGTAGCATACACACACGCATACATATATGTAGTATATACATACACACATGCATACATATATGTAGTATATACGTACACATGCATACATATATGTAGTATACGTGTGCGAGTCAAATTAAAAAGACAAAAGTCACTTAACTTACACTCCTCAGTTCCTAATCATTGAAAGAAAATATTTCGAGCTCCCCAAATATATATCTCGAAAGCCTGCCTTTCAAATGTCACCAATCCATGACCACTCATTTAAAAACATTACCCATATATTAGAAAAGATGCTTTCAACTGAGTGGCCCTCACCACTTATAATTTCGATTAAATGACATAATTACAGTCAACAATTTTCTCCATTTCGGCAGAAAATATGCCATACCTCAACATAATTCATCCTTAGAACCCAGGGATTTAAGCGGGGGCGGGGGGGGGGGGCTGCTGGCACTCAGAGCCCACTGCTGCTTTTGCTCAGCGTATGGGCTGGACTCACACTGACCTCCGGCTCTATGTGCCAGCTCCATGTTGGTTGTAGGGACTTCATTATTTCCAAATACATTCTGCTGTACTAAAACCGATTTCAACCAAAACAGAGAGAAGATTATGTTCATCTAGCGCTTTCCGGAGTCACACAGCATTACAGGAGCCAATCCAACACTGCTGTGCTGTAGGAGTGTGCCCTGTTGCTTGGGCCAAAAGGGCAGGACACCAGTCCTTCCCAGGCTCAGAGACCAGGGCAGGATGATCCCAGCCCAGCAAACTAAGGAGGCTTTCCATTTCAAAAGCCAGTTTAAATTTCATTAGCACAACACTGTCCCTAAGAGGTGTCATTCCACTGCAAACTTAGAGACCCTTACTGAGAAGTTTTTAAAAATACTGTAACAAACAAATAAACACAACCCCTTTTCCAACATACATCATGGCAGCTATTGGAGACAAGAGACAGCAAATAAAAAGACCGCAGAAGCCCCCCCAAAGAGAAAAACATAGGTTCCCTAAGAGGGGTTCCCAAAGAAATGCAAGACTGGGATTGTGTTCACTGTTTTGCCTTGAAATGACCTTGCAAATAAGGTGTTAGATAACTGGCTTCCACAGCCGATAGGGATCTAACCTTGATGCAAATAAACCATAGAACAAAATGTAATCAGTGTATCACTGTGAGAAAGCCTCTGTCCATCCCAATGGAGCTTCTAATGACTGTTTTGGCAGTTCTGGCTGGTAGTTATGCGGCCCAGCTCATCTATATCTCATCCTGGTTGAGCAAGCTAATGGAAGTGCTGTTAGTGGAATCCAATATTAATGCTCTGTATCGCGCAAACCTGGATGCCACTGAATGTATTATACAATTATAGGTAGTATCTAATTCCATAGGTATTAGATACTGGACGCTGAATTAATATTTTAATGAGGATGGTGAAATAAAGACGACGAACCAGGTAAGGGATCCATGCATTGTGGCCTGGCTAAGTCCTTGCTGAAAGCGTGCTGGAGCCGGGAGCAAACAGCACAGCCACAGGGATTGTGACAAAAATCCGTATGCAAGCTTTAGATGCTGAGTGACACATACTGATGCAGAGAGTCAAAGATGTCATCTTCACACCAGCGCCACTCGCTGCAAGCTTGGGAGAAAATGAAGGGGGGAAGCTGGGCGGGGGGTGGGGGAGCGGAGTTGCAGTGAGACCTCCAGAAAATAAACAGGGTGTACAGTTTCAAAGGCTGCAGACACAGACATTTCATTGTTCAAGCCAATTATCAGTGGAAAATAATAACAACAGATGGATTCAGAGTCAGTGACTTTTCATATGCACTTCATCTCGGCGGAACAGATGATGAAACGCGAGAGCTATCTCAAAAAGGCAAAACATCTTTCAGTAAAAGAACTCTACAGTCCAGATGGGGACCTTCTAAGGCTGCTGATTATCTTCTTATAATGTTGTAAGATAGACTTACAAAACATTTCAAGAACTGATCAGATATGATGCGGACAATGGCTTCATTATTGGAAGGAGTCGCCTCAGACTTGTGACTGGACCCGGGCAGAGATTTCAATAAGGTTAGGGCTACAGGCTTCCTGCTTTCTCATCAGGGACTGCAGGTTCCAAGGAAAACTAGAAATCTGTGCACGACAGGAGAGCAAACCGGCGCCCAAGGAGCCTGTGTTTGTGTTCTCTCTCAGTGAGCTAAGGCCACAAGATAACCTGGGACTGGGAAAAGGACACTGAATTATTCTGCAGCACTCGACCACGATGGGAGAGAGGGGGAAGGCCCAACTCCAAAGCAATTCCTTATTAGAAGCAGTCGCTGATAAAACACGTTCCTCACATGCAGTTGGAGCATCTCAAATGGCCTTTGTCGCTGGGGATAATTTACCTTTGGGAGGAAATAAGCACACGTACAGGAAAACTTCCATGGTGGTGTGACAAACAGCTGTAAGACGCGCCAACCAAACACTAAGGTAAAACCCAGCAACCTACACAAACCCAGCCTCGCTCTACCACCACCAAGTTAGGCCTGCCGCCAGAACACAACATGCAAACCACAGCCTGAGAGTCCCCTACAACAACTAATGCTGAGAGCTAAGCCTCACTACTCCTGGAATAACAACGTACCTGTTTTATCCAGCTCCCTGTCTACTTATCCATCTATCTCCATCCATCATCAACTGCACATATTCATAATTTTGCAGAAATCTTTCTCCGACTTGACATAAAATATGGTTGCAATCCTGTGCTAAGAAAAAGCAAAGCTGATCCTCCTACTATTTACTAACATACTTAA
The DNA here is from genome assembly GCF_051225735.1 of Oryctolagus cuniculus. Lineage (NCBI taxonomy): Eukaryota > Metazoa > Chordata > Mammalia > Lagomorpha > Leporidae > Oryctolagus > Oryctolagus cuniculus. The sequence goes on along the minus strand of NC_142876.1, from coordinate 79,266,055 downwards.
CATTTAAAAAATATTTTTATGAACACACTGTTGACTTCACAAGTTTATAACATAAGTAAAAAAATAAGTAAATTTTTTTTACAGCAAGGCTTTTCTTTCAAAGTACTCTGACAAAAGTAAATTCACAGCAGAACACACAGGCACGAAGAAAATATCGCCAAGGGCAAAATTCTGCAACTGCTTTAAGAAGCAAACAAGAACACAAAAGATGTGTAATGCAACCATCTGGCTCTCCTCATACTATATCAATGCCTCAACTTTATCCCCACCCCCTAGCCAGCCCACACCAATGCCACAAAACCAAATGGCTTCACTTATGCTTCCTGCACAGCAAATCGACACAATCCAGTTAGAACACAAAAGTTGGTTTTTACACACAAACTAGTATCTCTCAAACTGTCCCCCACTTCAATGATTCTGGTGTTGGCGTTACTTCTGCACAGAGTGGGACTTCTTTAAAAAAACCACTAAGAACCTTGCTGTGATGAAGATATTCTCAGTGGGACAGGTCTGTATGGTCCCCAAAGAAGCCCCCTTAAAACCTTCATCCCTGCCATCCTGTGTTTCCTGTTAGAATAAGCCTTTTTTATATGGACGGGGGGGTGGGGGTGGTGGTGGGGGGGGAGTGTTCCAGCTACAATCTTTTTTTTTTTTTTTTTCATGAAATTGTGAGTTGTTTCTCCTACTTGCCATTCGAATAACTGCACTGAGCTTTAATCACTGCTTTTACAAGTCAGCATGTTCACTGGCATCTTCCCTTCTGTGGCCATGTCTATAAACATCCACTGAGCTGCTACTAGGGCACAAGGGGCCTGCTGGACAGTGGACACTCAACACCCGGTGTTTTCCTGTTTCTTAGCAGGACCTACTCAGCACATTAAGTCAGACACTCTACGCTTTATCATAAAGCTTCCATGCACAGGTAGGCTGATACACTTTGTTTATTTATACACTTATTTTTTGCAGGCTGAGATATCAGGTATTTAAGGGTCAGGACATGTCTTACAGATCCAATTGCTTCCGAAAGGTGGAAATTAAGACTCTTCATTAAAACCTCTATTTAGGTGTCATCAATAAAGCATCCTAAATACTTCTCACCAAGAGGCAACAATTTAAAAAGCAATTCTGAGGGGAAAAAAGATAAGCTCATATGCAACTCTGCGCCTCGCTTTTCTGCAGGGGCATACGAAGGCTGGAACTAACTCCATATCAGGCAAGAGATCTCCATCAGCATCAAGATGTAGGAGGCAGGAGCTGGCGTTGTGGCGTAGCAGGTAAAGCCTCCGCCTGTGAAATGGCATCTCATATGGCCACCAGTTTGTGTCCCCACTACTCCACTTCCCATACAGCTCCCTGCTAATGGCCTGGGAAAAGCAGCAGAAGATGGTCCAAGTGTTTGGGCCCCTGCACGCACGTGGGAGATCCAGATGAAGTTCCTGGCCCAGTGCTTAATGTTGTGGCCATCTGGGGAGTGAATCAGTGGATGGAAGATCTCTGTCTCTTCCTCTCTCTCTGTAACTCTGCCTTTCAAACACATAAATCTCATTTTTTAAAAATAAGATGTAGGAGGCAGAGACCACGCCTGGTTTCTTCTGTGCTCTCGCTGACATTGGTTTTCCATAGTTCCTGCATCCCGTCCAGTTCTGAGACAAGGAGGCTTTGCCTGGCTTTTCTAGGGGCTGACGCTCAGTTCCCTGCTGGGCGTTTCTGCCCACAGAGGTCTCTGGCCTGGACAGTGGCGGTCATCTGTGGGACACACACAGCGAATCCAGCCACCGGATGAGGGATTCTGCTGATTGTTTAAGCCTGCAGTAGCGTCTGGCCACCAGTTGGCATACATAACTCATGGCTGCCTACCAGGCCTAGGTTAGCACAGCTGGAGCCAGATGACAAACTCTCATAGATATTCTTCCCAGGGCCACATCTGGCTGCTGGCAGCTCCAATCAGCAGCCACACTGATTCTGTTTTTTTTTTTTTTTTTGAGGAAACGTGGGCATCAGATTAGGCAACTTACATTCATCTTGACTGAGCCCATTTCAATCTGGGACAGAAATATCAGAATACAAACTCCATGAAGGCAGGGACTCGACTGGACTTGCTTAACCTGCCCCAGTACAGAAGAGCGGCTCCACGGGGAATGAATAATACAGAATTGAGTGAATACTGTTAAGCAGCCTTGAACACAAACACTCTTGTTTCTTGTTCCAGCGCCACCGCTTCTCCTTGGGGTCTGTACCATGGCTGTCACTGCGCTCACACACAGCAGCCTCCAAACGGCTCTAAGCTAAATGTTACTGTGGGCATGCCGACACTCAAGAATGAAGCCATGCATCTCCCGAAAACAATGGTCCCCCCAGTGTTAACCGCATCTTTACTTCATTAAGTCCTCGAGCCGAGAAAGTTGGTAGCTCGGCGCCCAAAGTGCCTGCAAGTGACCTGGACGTAGAAAACGTACCTTCTGGCTACCAGAGAAACGCTAAACGATGAGGCAACTTTTCCTGGCACCTCTTCATCCTATTTCCTTTCCCATGCCTCTCTTCCTGATTTCTCTGATGTTTGCAGATCTCAGCTCCCCCCACACTCAACTTTGACCCAACCCAGGACTTCCCCAAAGCGCACCACCTCCCTAATTCACACTAGAAACACATTCAGGACCAGGCTGGAGGCTGCCTCCTGATTTCTTGGCTAGGAGAGAGCCAACACTTACAGGATGCTATGTTAATCATGACGTCACAGAACTTTTCATCTTTCTGGCCCCAAAGTTCTCAGAGATATTATTAGTCCCCCGTGAACTTGACAGAGGAGACGGGACCTGTGACAGAAGCTCAGCACAGCTGTTGCATCTGATGCTGTTCCCCGTTACAGAAAAGCCAGTGTTCCTACAACAAGAAGGGCTGAAAGGGGAAGACGACTTTGACAAGCTCAGCATACGGTTTTCTGGAAAACAAAGCTACTCAAAAATGTGCCAGATGAAGCTGTTGCTGAACCCGCCCCCTTTCTGTCCTGGAAGGCAGCAGGGCTGGGGGTTGAAGCAAGCCTTGTAAGCTACATGTGCTTATCTGGAAGGAGTACGGTGGCCACCTAGAGAGGTCCGACAGTGACCTCCCCTTGGGAAGAACTGCTTCCTGAATCAGGGGGGGCCAGGAAGACCCCAGAAATGCGTTTCCTCTCTTGCTCCAGCTCACTTGAAATTACTATAAAAGTGGGAGGATGCCTTTCCACAGTCCCACAATCACAATGCAAGTTTAAGATAATCAAAGGGAAAGCAGTAGACTCGGATGCAATGATTGGATCCAATACTTGGCTGAAAACAGGTCACCAAATAAAAACAACAGAACACAGAACAATCATCGAAAGTTAAAGAATTAAAAAAAAAAAAATGTACAGGCCGGCACTGTGGCGTAGTAGGCTAAGCCTCAATCTGCGGCACCAGCATCCCACATGGGCAGCCTGCTTGTGTCCCGGTGCTCCACTTCCAATCCAGCTCTCTGCTGTGGCCTGGGAAAGCAGTAGAAGATGGCCCGAGTGTTTGGGCCCCTGCACCTGCGTGGAAGAACCGGAGGAAGCTCCTGGCTTTGGATCGGCCCAGCTCTGGCTATTGTGGACATTTGGGGAGTGAACCAGCAGATGGAAGACTACTCTCTCTCCCTCTCCCTCTCTCTATCTGGAACTCTACTTCTCAAATAAATAAATAAAATCTATAAAAAATGTATACAGGAGGAATATTTGTATTTCTTAATGTATCTTTGGGATGCCTCACTTAAACTGAAGTATTATGAAATATACATAGTACTGCACAAGTATGGCTTAGGCGAGGCTAACAGAACTAACAAGCATAGATTCAAGGACCAAAGTTCAAGACTCAGCTCTGCTACTTACTGGTCCTGGGAACTCAGGCAGGTTACTTAAGTTCTCTGTCCCACAGTGTGCTTATCCATTAAATGGGCTTAATTATGGAAGTAATTTTGAGGAATACAGGCGTTAACAAGAAAAAGTTCTCAGCAGAGTGCCTGGCACGTGGTGAAAGCTAAAAGAAATGACAGCCCCTACTGCTATGACCAAGGATAATATGACTTACGTGGGTCTAAAACTTCCTGCACCTCATTTCTGCCGTCTACAAATTGGTAATAATACAGGATCTGGTTTTCTGCCATGCTATATGGCCAGGGAGGGGGAAAAAGGGGGCAGAAAGTCTATCAAATTTTAAACTTCTTAAGAACATACTGCTCAAACAGAATCAAAGTACTGATTTTTTCCCCCAGTTCTGTATCAGCTGGAGAATCACAGATTTCAGATCAAGGGGGGTGGTGTCCTCACCCGCCTCGGGGGAGCCAGGTCAGCGGGCACAAAGAAGAGCGCGCGTCAGCTGCCTGTGCCTTCAGCAAATGAAAAGGACTTCGGGAAGACTTCAAAGAAGGCAAGCGGAGAATCCGGTCTGGAACCCCAAAGTCCTGGAACACATTTTTCTTGCACTTTTCAAGTCTGTGCGTATAGATTCTGTTACTGATTTAGGATCTTAAACAGTTTGTTTATTCTGTAAATGCCTTTCAGCTCACCTTTAATAACATGCTTCTTTGCCTTGGCTGAACTATGCTCAGAAGAATTACAAGCGCGAAAACGGCTGGGTAAAAGGTTCAGGAACTAATCCACACCTGGGCCGTGTAAGAAAAAAAAGTGCTTCATATTTTCCATATAGAAACAAGTCTCTTTATATGAACCAGTCTTTTCTTTCATTGCTAAGGCTCTTTCCACACCACACAACCTTTCATGTGCTTCTGCTCTTGGGTGGGAAAAGGCCACAAAACCACCTCTGAGTCACACCAAGGAGCTTTATCATTGACAGAAATAATAATGAGTGAAAAGCACAAACCTCATTCAAAATGGGAAGTAGTGGACTCATTTTACCAGACACGCGCTGGCCACATGCGGCCGGGGACAGCAGACTGGCATGTTCCCTAAGAGGAGAGTGGGGACCAGCTCTGGAGGCGTCTTGTATCTTCCCAGACCACAGCTCAGATTCCTTCTGCCTCGGCTGTGTGGCCCACTCAACAGGAAGGAGTCAGACTTAGATGGAGACACTCTCAGATGAAAGAGGAGAATGGAAAACAGGTTACAGCTGAGCTGTGCCGGTGAGGGGACTCGCTCAGCCACTCCCTCGCTCCAGTGGACCCTGTGTGTAACTAGGCCACACAGGTGAGGGAGGTGACATTGAAGACACATGGCTGACTCCCAGAAAAGCAGGGGTGGGCACTTACCTTCGTGGTTAAAACACCCACACCCTCACATTAGAGTACCTGGGGCTGGCATCCAGCTCTGGATCCGACTCCAGCTTCCTGCCAGTGCAGACCCTGGGAGAGAGCAGTGATGGCTCAAGGAACGGGGTTCCTGCCACCCACATGGGAGACCTGGCCTGAGTTCCCAGCTCCCAACTTTGGCCCCAGCCTTGTCCAGGCCATGGTGGGCATCTGAGGAGTTCACTGTGGATACGAATGTCTGTCTCCCTCTTGCTCTCTCCCAATCTCCCAAATAAATAAATAAAAATTTCTACAAACCATGGAAGAGAAACAGCTAAAAAATGTAGCTGTTGGGGCTGGTGTTGTGGCAGAGCAGGTAAAGCAGCTACCTGTGATGCTGGCATCCCATATGGGCACTGGTTCACGTCCTGGTTGCTCCACTTCCAATCCAGCTCCCTCTCTGCTAATGGCTTGGAAAAGCAGTGGCTGCACCCATGTGGGAGACCCGGATGAAGCTCCTGGCTCCTGGTTTTGGCCTGTTGCAGCCATCTGGGGAGTAAACCAGCGGATGGAAGATTCTCTTTCTCTTCTCTCGCTTTCTCTCTCTCTCTCCTTCTTTCTCCCTACCTCCTCTATTTTGACTTTCAAATAAATAAATAAATAAATCTTGGAAAGAAAAGAAGAAGATAAAATGCAGCTGTTGGCAACATCAAAGCAGAAACAGATTTTGGATCCATGACCTTTGAACAAAGATGTCAGAGAGCAGAAGAGCGAGTCACGAGTGTCCCACAGGTGGGGCCGGCCCGGTGCACCTGAAGCGAGAACGGAAACAGGCTTAACCTCTGTGAGACCTGGTACTTCTGCGCTCCAGGCAACTTAGGCTCCCAGAGAAACTCCTTTCAGTCGACTCCAGGCTGGAGTAAGTAGAAATGGAGATATTTCCACGCCTTTGTTAGGAGGCAGCAATGTGTCAGGGGAAGAACAGTTCACTGGGGCAAGAGGTTCCTCAATGCCCTAGTGCCAGCTGGAATCCCTTCCTCGGCAGAACCAGGCTGCTCATTGCAGGGAGCGTTGCTAGGGACCGTGTCCCACGGGTACACACTGGTCACCTGGACGTCATATTCAAGCACTGAGCTGTGTGCTGGGTGGGAAGCAGCCATTGCCCCCAGGCCTTCTGCATGACTCTGAACTTGCCAGGATCTTCCAAAGCACACCAGGGCCCCTTCAGAGCCCCCACCCCCACCCCTGAGACAGCTGGTGGCCACTGTGCCCTGTACCTGTGGCACTCGGACCAACGCCCCAGATGCTCTGACAGCTCGTTTTCCAAGGCCACGTAACCAGGACAAGGAGAGCCAGGTCACGCTTACGGCCCACTCAGGGCCCTGTGACACCCAGCAGAGAGCGGCCTTCCTCCCCCAGCCACTTCCCTCGCTTGGGGTGTGCGGATGTGGGCCCCGTAGCAATGAAGCAGATCAGTGGGACGGTCTCAGGGCAATTTCTTAAGGCTAAGCTTGTTTCCAAAAGCTGGAAAGAAACAAAACCCCGAGAAACGACTCTCCCAGCGAGAGCCGGCGCGCAGAGGGAAGTGACGGACACGTGTAATCAAATTATATTTACCACGGCAAGCCTAACAGCTCATGCTTTCTGCTCCACTTTTACAACCCTTTAGGAAAAGGAATTCTTTCTCAAGCCTCGGTCCAAGTTTCCGAAGCGGAGTGGAGGCATTCTACGCGCCGCAGTGGACAGGAACGAGAAAACCAATTCCCGCTCCTCTGGTTTCCACCGGCTCTCTGGACCTTCCGTGCCACCGTCAGTCTAGAGTCGCTCAAACGTCCAGCTGGCTGCCACGACGCCGGGCTGTCACTCGATCAGGTGTGGGGGACCACATGGTATGAATAAATACTTACCCACAACCGCATATTAAATGGGAATTCGCAAGGGCAGGCTCTACAGACAAAGACGTTTCTATACCGAAATATTAACTAAGATTTTAAGTAAATGGCCCCACTGGAAAAAAAGAGAAAGTTCTGAAGTAGCAATATAAACTATATTTAATAGCAACAAAAAATATTTTCCTTTTGGGAAAGCAATTTGGGCTTCGAAAAGTTACTGCCTCTCACGTGACTCTCCGGGTAGTCAGCTTGAATTCTTTCAATCCCTCCAACACAGATGCTGGGCCCCAGAGTTCTACCTGGTGAGAGCTGATTTTGAATTTTTGGTAACTACTTTCTCTGATACAATACCCAAATAAGAAACTATGTTGGTACTTTTCTTCCCCCCTGCCCTTCCCAACAATTGTTATTTTCTTCAGCACTTGAGTATAACACGTACCCCAAAGAACATATGTTCCTAAGGAAGCAAAAAAAAAAAAAGCTCTAGAACTAATACACAATGAAAAATAAATTTAAAGCAGCCTTCTGGTCTGACATAAGAATATAAAAATGATATGAGCAAGAACAGCTTAGTTTACATACTTTTCAGTCACAGCTGCTGCTCCCAAACCACAATACCTTTAAAATGACATTTTAAGGAAACAGATACGGCGTGGCTTTAGCCAGAGCTAGATGCAGCTAACACTGCATTCAAGCGACTTTTCTTTTCATACACACACTTTACATAATGCCCTATGCTGGCACCATTAAGAAGAAAAGAGGGATTCGTTTTAAAACATCATAGTGATAAACAGAGTGAATTACCAACAACAACAAAAAAATTCTACCCAGCACGATTTTGTTTTGCTTTGTTTTATAAATCACCACACTCTGACATCACAACAGAGTTTCAGGACAGAAGGAACAAGTTCCCTCTTCTTGGTTAATATTTAACTGGGTGCTCAAAGCTTTCTTGGAGAAGACCCTATACCTCCAAGTGACAGGCACACAAGAGGCTCCCCTCTCTGCAACAGACGCGCACACTTCCCTGAATCAACGAAAATAACATACAATTAAATCAGACTATTCAATTAATAAATTACTTCGGTGGACCTTGCAGGCCAAGTCCTATTTAATTACATAATTTAAAAAATATTTGCACATTGCAATCACCGAAATTGGCTTGGAGGTTTCAGAATACACACTTAACACTTGAGTTAGAGAACAAATTTATTTAATAAATGCAAGCTTAAGTGCTAGAAGGCCGCAGCACTCAGACTGCAAAATCACTTAGCACATCCTCAGAAAAGGCAAATAAACTTTCCCCGATCTAGATGGTGGCCGCTGGTGAGCGCCAGGAGAGGCGGGCGGGTTTTCTGTGTTTTCTCTATCCTGCGTTGCTGGGAAGCCTGACCCTTCTGAGAGGTGATTAGAATAGGGCTAATGGACAGAATGTTTCCAGGGAAGATAACCGAAAGATAAACAGAGGTGGACGATGTCAAGGATGCAGTAGTAAAAACCTCTTCGGGGTAAAACAAAGAGAAGTCAGATCGGCGTGCCATTTTTCACTTCTGGGAATCCCAAAATACACCATAAATTCAGATGGTTACTGAGTGTAAAGATGTGTTCCATTAGGGAGGCCGCATGAATGTGAGGGTGAAGAGGACACTCATAAAAGGGATAGGATTACACAGTACCCAAAAAGAGGGCACCTTCCAAACTGACCTCATTCCTGAGGTTGCATTGGGGCCATAATATCACCGTCAGGAGAATTTTCCAGAAAGCCACTCCGGCCACTCTAATGTGCCTGGGCATCACAACTGGTCTCGCCTTCACGTTTTCACAGAAATCTTTGTCAAACACACACACCTGCAGACAGCCACTGCCTGCTTCACACCCACAGCGCCCTCAGTTTCCTGAGCTACTGGGGGTGGACTCTCTCTACATCAAAAGCCCCTGAACACCACAACCGGGGTTATTTTGCTGTTGTTATTTGTGGGTCTAAAAGATTTCTGTCATGAACAATCTAGCTTGCTATGCTTCCACTTGCCTCCTTCTAGAAGTTTCTATGCTCACCTCCCAAAAGCCTTTAACCTGGGACTAACTGCTAAGGTAGAAAGGCATCTGGGGGGAGGTATTTGGTGCCCTGGCTTTGGGTTGCCACTTGAGTCATCCACACCTCATATCAGAATACCAGGTTCGAGTCCTGGCTCTTCTGTTTCCAGTTCCAACTTCCTGCTAATGCCATCCTGGGAAGCAACAGATGGTGGCTGAGTACTAGGGCGCCTGCCATCCACTTTGGGAGACCCAGACTGAGTCTCAGCTCCCACCCTCAGCCTGGCCCAGCCCTGGCTCTTGCAGGCATTTGGGGAGTGAGCCAGCAGACAGAAGATCTCTGTCTCCCTTCCTCTCAAATAAAATAAAATATAAGCAAATAACTAAATAAAATGAAAAGAAAGGCATTTAAAGTTCTAAAACTTAAGAATTTTAACAGGCTTAAGTAATATTCTGGTGTAACTTTGGCTACCTCTGCTTAGTTGTAAAATAAAGTCTACAGAGGCCGGTGCTGTGGCACAGTGGGTTAAAGCCCCAGCCTGCAGCGCCGGCATCCCATATGCGCACTGGTTCGAGTCCTGGCTGCCCCACTTCTGATCCAGCTCCCTGCTAATGTACCTGGGAAAGCAGCAGAGAGTGGCCTTAGCCCTTGGGCCCCTGTGTGGGAGAGCTGGAGAAACTCTTGGCCCCTGGCTCTTGGCTTTGGATTGGCTCAGTTCTGGTCATTGAGGCCATTTGGGGAGACAATGAGCAGATGGAAGACCTCTCTCCCTCCCTCCCTCTCTCTCTATCTTAACCAAAAAAAGTATACAAATTCTCTCATTCCCATGATCCCTTCCCTCTCCTCCCTTTCAGAAACTTCTGGATAGAGTTGTCTACACAGATTTGTCTCTGCTTAGCTCCTATGCCAGCCCTTACCAGGCCACCAAAACCTCTGTGGCCAGGGTCACTGGGTTTTCAGTGCCTTTTGATCTGGTCCAGGGGCCTCATCTGGCCAGGCCGACCCTCCTGTCTTCTCAAATAATTCTTGTGTCCAAGGACTCAGGCTGCCTGTGACTTTGGCTCTGCGTCATCTGCTACCTTCTTCACCATCCTCTTCTTGTCCAACATCATTCTCCTTCCAAAGGCTTCCCTCAGAACGCCACCACCATCCACCCGGCTTAGGAGGCCAAACACACGGAGGCGCCTCTGACTCCGGCACCACCACAGCCAGCGTCACCGTCTGTTCCGCATAAGGCAGCCTCACGTGGACCATTCATTACCTTCTGCCAGTTCTCTGCTGACTCTGCATTCCTTAAACCCACCGGTTTAAGGAATCTTATAAAATGCATCCTATAAAATGCAAATTGACACAATTCCACCAAGGCCCAGAGAGCCGTCCTCGGCACACCTGAGTATTTTTTTTTTTTTTTTTTTTGACAGGCAGAGTGGACAGTGAGAGAGAGAGACAGAGAGAAAGGTCTTCCTTTTGCTGTTGGTTCACCCTCCAATGGCCGCCGCAGCTGGTGCACCGCGCTGATCCAATGGCAGGAGCCAGGTACTTATCCTGGTCTCCCATGGGGTGCAGGGCCCAAGCACTTGGGCCATCCTCCACTGCACTCCCGGGCCACAGCAGAGAGCTGGACTGGAAGAGGGGCAACTGGGACAGAATCCGGCGCCCCGACCGGGACTAGAACCCAGTGTGCCGGCGCCGCAAGGTGGAGGATTAGCCTAGAGAGCCGCGGCGCCGGCCCTGAGTATTTCTGACCCTAGGATGCATCTCGAACGCACGTGCTGCTTACTGCAGCATGCTTCCCAGTGGCACGTCACACCCTGGCCGCGCCATTTCTTGGCTTCCCAAGCCCTGGATGTTGGGTGGAGCATTCCAGAGGTACTCACAACGTCCTTCTTGCCATCAACTGCTGCCGGGTCTTCTGGTTGCCCCTTCCGTGGCTCCTCAGCATTCACTCCGTTGTCCACAGACACTTAGCTACAGCCTGCCCACTCTCATCTCCTAGCCTTTGCACAGATCCAGCCCACTTCATTTCCCCCAGAGAAGCCTTGCCGGTCCCATGGAGCTTGGGCATAAACGCCACTTCCTCCAAGAAGCCTTCCCTAACCTCTACTGGGATCCATGGCCCCTTTATTTGTTCATTTGCCACAGTCTTGTTCTAATATAGGAGTGATTCCATTTTATTTTAATGGTTTATTTAACCAATAGCTTCTCCTGCTAACCTGCATGCCCAATTTATAAAGGGCACTTCACAAATCTTGAAGGGATAAAATGGATGAAATTTGGTAAACAAGATTCACAACAATTTTCTCTTCTTCGGTTCCTTCACAAAAATCAACTCTTCTTAGTCTGATTCCTCTTTCCAACTACACGCGCTCAGCAAAGCACCGTCAGGCAGATCGCGTCTGCATAGTATTTGTTCACACCTCTCAAGACAGAAGAAATGTATCACGGCTGATATTTATGTGAATGACTGAGATATAATTTGAGCAGAAAAACTCTTACATTTCCTTGAAGCAAAATCACCTTATTGTTCATAACACACTGCAAAGGAAAGAGAATGAGCGAGGAGGCTATAAGAATTTAATCTAATCAACTTTTTATAAATAAGAATTGAGATTCACTGTGCACCCAAAATGTAATTACCCTCCCCCTGCAAACGGTGCCCTAATTTAGTCTCTGCACACACACAAAAGCTTTCAGGTTTAAGACAACTTTGCATTAAGGTCTTAGATGAGCCTTAATACCATTCCCTCTCTGGGACCGTGGTCTGCTTTACTTCAGCCTTAATAATACCATCAGGCACCCACCTCAAGCAACTCACACGTTACAGGCGCTGCGCACAATGGTGTAGGAAAAAGAGCTGCTGTGGGTCAAACCGGTCACCTCTAGTCTCTGGCAGATTTGGGAATGGTATGAAAGTGAGAAACCTGGGGTCAGCCAGCAATAACTCCAGCCTCAAGAAGTGGCATCACTGAAGCCACCAAGAGGCAAAGACGCATGATCCATACACCTCGCACGAGACCACAGAATATTCTTCGGAGGCCGGGGGAGAGGCGGATTTTCCAGAGACCCAGAACCCAAAGTAACAGAAGTTTGTTGTTTACTGTGGAATTCAAAGTAACTAGCAGAAATAATCCAGACTTACTTTTCTTTGACTATGAGCCACTAAACTCTCTGATCCTTTATCTCTGTATTGGTGCAATGGGGTACTAACTATCCATGAGAGTCAACTGTGATCTCTGCCTAGCACACACAGGTAGGTCTCTCATTCGTGTTTTTGTTTGTTTGTTTGTTTTTGTTTTGACAAGCAGAGTGGGCAGTGAGAGAGAGAGAGACAGAAAGAAAGATCTTCCTTTAGCTGTTGGTTCACCCTCCAATGACCGCCACGCTGATCCGATGGCAGGAACCAGGTGCTTCCTCCTGGTCTCCCATGGGGTACAGGGCCCAAGCACTTGGGATATCCTCCACTGCACTCCCTGGCCACAGCAGAGAGCTGGCCTGGAAGAGGGGCAACCGGGACAGAATCTGGCGCCCCGACCGGGACTAGAACCCGCTGTGCTGGTGCCGCAAGGCGGAGGATTAGCCTATTGAGCCGCGGCGCCGGCCTCTCATTCGTGTTTGTGGAGGTGTGTGAACTAGAGGTAGTACTGATTTCTAAAACAATTCCTACATCATTCATCATTTGGTGAGTAACACTCTGTGCCACATGGAATATAAATATGAATTAAACTTGACCCTTGCCCTCAAGGAGCTCAGAGACAAGATCTGGAGTGTTCCAAATAGCAGTCAGTAACCACACATGGCTATTTATATTTAAACTAAAACTAAAACAACTGAAGAGGCAGGTGGTTAGCCTAGCGGAGAAGATGTGGGTTAAGATGCCCACATTTCACATCAGAGCACCTGGTTTCCATTTCTGACTTTGGGTCCTGACTCCAGCTTCCTGCTGGTGCAGACTCCGGGAGGCAATGGGGATGGCTCAAGTTGTTGAGTTCCTGCAACCCAGGTGGGAGACCTGGATTGAGTTGCAGGCATCTAGGAAGAAAACCAGTTCTTTCTGTCTCCCTCTCTCTCTCTCTACCTCATAAATAAATAAATGAAACAAAGTACATAAAACTAAAAATTCAGCTTATTGGCTGTAGCAGTCACATTGCCAGCACCCAAGAGTCACATATGGCAGTGTGCTGTCACACTCAGTCGGACAGACCTAGAACATTTTGATCCCTACAGGAAGTTTCCTGAGCAGCTCTGGCCCAGAAGAGCCAGAAAGCGAATCAGCAGTAGGTCTGTCTCACCATGCTACAGCGGTGTGATAAACGGCCAGCAGAAGAGCCTTCTAACAAAGTGAGAGCCTCGAAGGACCCTTTGACAACACAAAGGTGAAGGGAACCACACAAACAAAGGCACAGAATCATCAAGGGGTGTTCTGTGCTGCCTCAGGGGTCAACTACTCTTGGTGACTGACACTCAAGTGTATGGGGGAAGCAGTGGCCAAGACAAGCCTGGGGATGGGGGCCGGCAGTCAGGGTCCCACCAGGAAGGCCTCACAAGCCAAGGCAGTGGTGCGGACGCAATTCAGAAAACAGACACTGAAGCAGGAGGGTGACCGTCATTTATGCGTGACCGGAATTGGACCATGCTGACCAAGTAGTGCAGGGCTGTCAACTCTGGAGATACACACGAGAACTCCTCGCGAAGCCTCTTAGAAAATGCTGATGCCAGAGCCCTTACCCCAGTGGAATTAAATCCATTTCTGGGCATGAGGCCCAGACTTCAGTAAGTTTTAAAATCCCAAAGTGACTAATACAGGTTCAGGGTTGAAAACCAGCAGAGATGACAAAGAACTGGGATTGAAGTCAAGCTAGAACGAAGAAGTACAAAGAAGAGCCTATTGCACCAGTCCTACCACAAGATAACGAGGCCCTCCCTTAACACAGAAACGGGCAGGGTGGACATGGAAGGCTGACCTGGGTGGGTGTTCCCAAGACAGAATCAACATGATCTAGAAGCCAAGGGTACAAGGAGATGAGACCAGCCAAAAACAGAACACAATCCGACATCTTCCATTCTAGAGCGAGAGTGAGTAGTACTGGATCCGAAGGGAGAACGGACAACCAGCTCAGCTGTAGATGCACTGCCTGTTGCAGTCCTCAGAGCATCTGTGGAGAGGTCCAGGAGGCTGGAGGGAAACTGGTTGAGATCTGCATCTGAAATGCTCATGTCGAGTTTCAAACTTACTCAGATTTTCCAATACATGTATATACACTGGTATCCTCGAAAGGGATCCAAGTCTAAACACAAAATTCACCTATGTTCCCTATACACCTTACTACACAGAGCCTGAAGGGTACTTTTATACAGTATTTTTAGTGGGCCTGCATTTTGGCTGCAACTTGTCACACGAGGTCAGTTCTGGAACCTTCCGCAAGTGGCACCAAGACAGAGCTCAAAAACTTTCAGATTTTTGATTTTTGGATTAGAGTTGCTCAACCTGTTCTGGGCTGGATTCTGTTAGTGAAGTCAGGGCCCAAAGGGGGCCACAGCAGTTTTCAGGAGCGCTTGAAGAATCCTTAAAATTAAGATATTTTCCTTAAAATTGCAACCTATGGGAACAACAGCAAAGGCACGCACTTTCAAGGTCTGCTCTACTTCCTTCTATTGCACACCAGGCATTAATGGCCCTGGTCTGTCTGGGTCACCAACAGGACACAGGCATCCTGTCCCACACTACTGCTTACTGGCTGTGTGGCCCTGAATCCATCACTGGACTCTATGGGCTTCAATGTCTTCACAGTGACAGGAGAGGACTGAAGAGAATCAGTCACTACCCAGAGGTGGCTCTGGTACAAGACTTGATGACACATTCTGAAGAGGAGAAATTATGTATCTATTTTATAATCATTTCTACCAATTAAACATACAACGTATTATATAAGACTACATTTAATTATATCAGAAGTATATATACGTTTTAGAAATTATAACAAATTTCAAAAACTATACATATATTCCCTATCTTAAAGTTAGCCATCACACTTAACATATTTTTTAAAGGCTTATTTATTTATTTGAAAGGCAGATTACAGAGAGAAGGAGAGGTTTTCTATCCACTGGTTCACTCCTCAATTCGCCACAAATGGCTGGAGCTGCACTGATCCGAAGCCAGGAGCTTCTTCTGGGTCTCCCATGCAGGTGCAGGGGCCCAAGGACTTGGGCCATCCTTTACTGCTTTCCCAGGCCATAGCAGAGAACTAGACTGGAAGAGGAGCAGCCGAGACTCGAACCAGCGCCCATATGGGATGCCGGCACTGCAGGCAGCAGCTTTACCTGCTATGCCACAGTGCTGGCCCCCACACTTAACATATTAATGCCGAGCAACAATTTTGCTTTGTTTTTTCTTTGCAATGCTAAAGTAAGAGGCTGCAATCTCTAACACCTGTTAAGAAGGTCACATTAATGAGTAAAGCAATACAGAGGGGAATGGCAAACACTAGGCCATGCCACAGCCAACAAGGCAGCTGTGTCCCAGTCCCAGGCCACCACTGCCATCCGGGAGAGTGGGCCCAGGGTCACTCCACTTCTCTCACCAAAGCTGGAAATCCAGATTTGGTTTAGGTGTAACTCTTGATGTTGACATGCATGGTATGCAACTCAAATGATTCTGAAATGCTACGCAGACCAAACATAACAGGTCTGAAGCTGGCAGTCTGTACAGTGCCCTAAAACACACCATCCTTCTGTGGCTTTTAAACCTTAACGACAGGGGCGCCCATTGTGGCACAGTGAGTTCAGCCGGCATCCCGTATGGAAGCACTGGGGTCAAGTTCCAGCTGCTCAGTTTCCAAACCCCACTTCCAGCTAATGCACCTGGGAGAGCAAAGGAGGATCCCCGAGTGCTTGGGCCCTTGTCATCTGTGCGGAGATCAGGATGGAGTTTAACGTTGCTGGCTTTGGCCTGACCCAGCTCTGGCTGTGGTGGCCATTTCGGGAGTGAACAAGTGGATGGAAGATGTAGGTCTCTGTGTCTGGCTTTGTCTCTTCCTCTCCCCTACTTCCCTCCCTCCCTTCTTCTCTATCACTCTGCCTTTCAAGTAAATAAACAAATAAATCTTTTAAAAACTAAGACGTGCATGCAGTGAGAACCAAGGCCTCTTCCATTCCTGTGGCTGTTCTGACCACTGTTGTTTTTTTTTTTTTTCTTGCGAAGTCGTCTGGCCAGCAACACCAGTGCATTGTGGCTCACTTGCCATGCAGCACCTACAAGGAAACATTTGACAAACGGCCTCCCTGGAGAACACCGGATCCATGGTGCCTCCGTGTACGGAAGCTCGGTGGACGCTAGCACTCCGTATCACAGACAGGCGATGCTCTGCATCCCGCTGAACACAGCGTGCTTCCTCATGTATGCAGAGCAGCATTTGTACGTATTTATTTAGCACTGGTATCACTCTATTTCATGCCTTTAAAGACGAAACAGAAGTCTAAAGCTTGTCTCATTATGCTGCTTTGTTTTTGCGTGAAGTACTGGGCAACATGGCACACACCAGTAGGAAGAGGCCACACACACATGCACTGGGCCGTTAGCCTCTCCTTCAAGGCGTAATGAAATGCCATCTCCCACAACCAAGACACGCCAACAGCAGCACCGCAGCGCAAAGCATAGGCACTGCGCAGGCCAAAGAGTCCGCGTTCACAAGCGAGCTCCTTCACAGACCCAAAGGGACTCGCCCAGCGAGAAATCCAAGAGGAAAAAAATAAAAATAAAAAGCAGCCCATGTGAAAAACAACAGCTCATAATGACGACAGTGAAGCTCTTGGTGATGTCAAAAGCATTCCTGGTGGCACTGTGGACTTGGCGCTCTTCCTGGGACGTGGGTGATGGCGGCGCTGCCAGCGTCCTGGCTCTCCACCTGCAACCGCCAATGGGTTCTTCGAGAGGAGAGAGGGGGTTTGTACAGAACGGAAGGAAGGACGGCGGGGAGAGGCTGCAGCCAGGTGCTTTTGCACAGGAGAATGGCTTGTCCAAGGTGAATGCAAAACCAGCATCCTCACCTGAACGATTTGCCTGGAGAAAGGCTTTCTTGTCACGCTCCCAGGCTGGAGGTTTTCACTGGATAAATACGTCTCCAGGCAAATCCCTAAGCCCCACCAGTAGCTGTGAGAAGACAAGGAAATTAAGGCTGAAGGAGCTGGGAGCCACGGGCTGTGATAGACTGCTTGGTATGAGGGTCAAGGTGAACTCAGAACTACAGCACCCACAGGAGGAGGCAGGAGAGACCGTGAACCAGGTTACAGCAGAAGCAACAGGAGAAGAGGAGGCCACTGGACAGCAAACCTGAATGTGCACCAGGCACCGGGTTACACTGTTCTTATCCCATTTAACAGACGAGGAAACTAAGGTTCAGCAAGGCAGCTAGTTCCAAATCACACAGCTAACCAACGCCAAAGCTTCCTATCCCAGAACCCAGTGTCTCCGGCACCACGTTAGAGAGCACGAGCCAATATGAAAGAAAAGTGAGTAAAGACACAAACAGAGGTGAGAAGGGAAAGGCTGGTTTGATAAAGGCTGGTGAGGGTGATCCTGTAAGGCTGATCCGGATGGACCAAGAAGGGAATGGTGGAGAGGGCCGAGGTGCCCTCTGTGGAGTGACACTGACCCGCGGTCCCGGAACAGGCTTCCCAACTCCAGCAGAAACATCACTTGCTTGTCTTCTCCGCTAGCCACTGCAACGGAACTGAACTGTGCTTAAATATGCACCCGCAAATCACAAACATTGAGAGCACCAGTCTGTCTCTCAGAGCAAGTTACAAACACAGCAACTGACCTGTTGAAGAGGGCACTTCAATTCTATCACGTGTGACTGTGTATCTGTGCACGTGTGTGCTAGCAATAAATTACAGCTGAATCTCCAAGTATCTCTAATCTAATTACTCTCACCCTTTGGCTAATTATAATTTGCTCTTTCAAAGTCACGTGCACATATACGTCTATATTTGTATTATCAAGACGCAGGAACACTTTTCCAAATCAGAAATACCCTTCCCTGGGACAGGCATTTATGAACTGATGGCTATGCTGGCTAGGATGCCCATGTCCCACATCACAGCACTGGGTTTGATTACAGGCTCCAGCTCCTCACTCCAGCCTCCTGCTAACGCAGACCCTGGGAAGCAGTCGTGGTGGCTCGAGTGGTTGGGTCTCTGCCCACCATGTGGGGGACCTGGAAGTGCCCCTGCTTCCTGTCTTTGGCTCCCCAGATACTTGTAGGCCTTTAGGGGAGTGAATCAGTGCACAAGAGCTCTTTCTCCCTCGGAATGTGTCTGCCTCTCTTTATGTATTTGTGTGACATACCTACAGAAAGAAATAATAAAAGAAATACCCACCCAGGAGAGTCCTCCAACCTCTCCATTCATGACAGTAGGCTACAGAAAGAACCTCAAATATCGTCACCTGAAACTACACTGGTAGGTTCACCACTCACTAGCATTAGAGATGTCTGAAATTATTTTCCACTGGCGAGCTAAGTAGTGTGGCTGAACAAACCATGAGGCCTCGCACCCTTGCATCTAGCAAACCCAACAGCCTCCTATCTATAGACTGAGGATATCTTGGGCTTCGAGATACCATTTGGTGCCACGAGAGAACGCTGTCTCCTTCCACAAGGATCCTGCCACCCAAAAAATCACTGCGTGCTCCTCCCAGACATCTTTCATGTAAGACACCTGTCGCAGCATTGAGGGGCAGCACAGAGGGGCTTCAAGCCTCAGAGGAAGGCATCAGATGACTTTTGAGGGCTTGCTTCCCACCACATGTCTGCCTATTAGGTAGAATCCTGGCTGAGACTTGCCTTCAGTGCCACCCAGCACACGGTGTGAGAGTGTCTAGCCTGCTGCTAAACATGGTGGCACCAACACTGGCTGCAAGGATCTGACAGTTCTAGAATGGATGCATTGGCTTCAGCGCCACTGGAGGATGCCATGGGCTTCTCAGACCTGAGTCCCAGCCTGGTGATGTCTGGAAGGTTGCATGTGACCTGACTGATCGGCTGTGAGCGGCTGGAACGCACGATCCTGCCGCACGCCAGGATCACCTGTCACAAAGTCTACACCTCCTGAACTGCACAGTACAGGGTTGCTCCAGGGTATCCGTCAGACAGCAGAGGGAGGGACAAAAAAAAAAAAAAAAAAAAAGGACATTCCCCCAAGCGCTGAATAAAGAACACATCTGCAGGTGGTGAGATGAGCCTAACGATTATGAGAATCGGATCGTGGTGTGAGGCCGAATACTGCCATTCATATATCACAGCACTGAGGCAGAGGGAATTGTGACGGCATTATTTTAATAACATGGACCACTAGACCAAGAGCCAGCATGCGTGCTCCAGAGGAGTACAGATTCAAATGAAGACTTTAATATTTGACACTGGAATAAGGTGGTTTCTTAAACTTAACATGTAAGTATCCTTTGACAAGATATAGTCCTTTCAAAGTTACACCTACTCTCCTAAGAGGAAGAAAGATAAAACTTCCCTTCCTCCTAGGTGTCAAAACCGACACACAGAGTGTCACTTCTCAGGCCAAGGTGAGCCCACCTCCACAGCTGCGTGACCTGCATGTAAACACCTTCCTTGACTTCCTGTGCTCTCTTCCTTGGACACAGGTTATACAGGCTCCAAGGACATGAAAATATCATAGGTTTTTTTTTTTTTTCTCCTGAGGCATTTTCCCTTCCCTGCAGTTTTCAAATTATCAATACAAACAAGCACTAAACATGCACTATGGTTAAGTAAATCATTTTTGTGCTTTTATAGAAATTTTTATATGAAGTCTCAAGATGGGGGAAAAATCCTGTGAGGTGAGGGTCTATGCATGCTTAGTTTGAAAAGCACGGCTACTGACCGCGTCAAAGCACAGAAGAAAGAAGCGAACATTACAGGTGCAACCGAAGTCCCTGATTTTACTGTTTACTTGAATCCACAAAACCTAAGAAAGGAGGGGAAAATAGCAAAGGATCTGAGGTGCAGTGGGTAAAGCTGCTGTCTACGACAATGGCATCCCATGTGAATGCCAGCTGAAGTCTAAGCTGCTCGGCTCCTGATCCAGCTCCCTGCTAATGCGCCTGGGAAAGCAGCAGAGGATGGCCCAAGTGCCTGGGCCCCAGCTACCCGAGTGGGAGACCCAGACGGAATTCCGGGCTCCACTGCAGCCACTTGTGGAGTAGAGAAGCAGATGCAGGACCTCTGTCTCTCCCTCTCTCTCTGTAACTCTGCCTTTCAGGTACATAAATCCATCTGAAAAACAACAGAGAACGAGAGAGCAAATCCAGAAACTCAAGGGATGAATTGACAACAAAATCAGGTGATCTGGTATCACATCAACATGACAGCACGGACGGATGTGGGAAGGCTCATGCCAGCTGCAAAGTCCTATGGAGGAGCCATACCTAAGTGGGAAGAAGTAAAGAGAAACAACAGGCAGAGGAAGGGTCCAAGGAAGAGAAGCCCCCAAACTGCCAGTAAGTACTCAATGCAAGGTATGGTGAGCAAACGGGGTGCAGGACTCCCCACTCCTTGAAAGGGTAACTGCTAAAGGCTTGTATTATGAAGAGCCTGGAGGGCCGTGAATCATCTTTGAATGTTCATGATTCAAAGTTCATAAGCCAATCTGCTGGCTCTACACTGGAGCTAGAAATAGAGCCAAAATCGAACAGGACAGAGCAAAACCAAGAGGAAAGAAAAGGAAGGTCCCCCAACAAATACACAGAGCATAGCCAAGATACTTCAGCAAGAGGCCAGTCGCAGAAGAACATAAAGCAGTCCAGGGGAGTGCCGGGAGATTAGAAATGCTGTCTAAATCAAAACTTCATTCTAAAAATACAGAAGAATTACTTTCACACAAAAATAGGCAAGAGAGAAAAACTCTGAGGTCAAATGCTACACAAAGTTGCAAGAAAAAATATAACAGAGGGGCTGGTGCTGTGGCATAGCAGGTAAAGCCGCCACCTGCAGTGCCGGCATCCCATGTGGGCGCCAGTTCCAGCCCCGGATCCTCCACTTCCAATCCTGCTCTCTGCTATGGCCTGGGAAAGCAGAAGATGGGCCAAGTCCTTGGGCCCCTGCACCTGCATGGGAGACCCGGAAGAAGCTCCTGGCTCCAGTTGTTGCAGCCAACTGGGGAGTGAACCAGCGGATAGAAGATCTCTCTCTCTCTCTCTCTCTCTCTCTCTCTCTGCCTCTCCTTGATCTGTGTAACTCTTTCAAGTAAATAAATAAATCTTTTAAAAAAATATAACAGAATAACATCCTACATGTCTGTAACCTATTATATCAAAATGAATTATATTTGGAAATGAGTTACATGAAGAAAATGAAATAAGGCCTGAGAGAATAGCACAGAATTAGATTAACTGATCAATGAGGGGAGACTGAATCTGAAAACAGAAAAATTCACTTTAGAAGTGAGGAAAACACAAGAACAGACAGAAAACAGAGATGACAAATATGCCTTAAAAGAACTAGAAAGTTAAAATGAGAAAAAAATTCAAAAGTCAAAAAGAAATGAAGACAAAGATAAAAAGAATTTAAGGGAGACCGTCAACTATTGGAAACAGGTAAAGAAGATCCAACACATAGAAAATAGGAATCCCAACAGAAGAAGGAAACTGAATAAAAATAACAAAAAAACATAATTCAGAAAAACTTCTCTGAAATTAAAAATAAAAAAGCCTCAAAGCTACATATTCAAAGAAGACAAGTGACTGCCTAAAACAACCAGTATGAAAATGAAGCCACATTTCAGTGAAATTATTAGAGCTGGCTGAAATTTATGCCAGAAGAAAATCGAGCAACATATTTAAGATATTCAATAAAAAAATGTGAACCAGCAATTATCATCCAGCAAAAAAGGTGGCTTATGTACCAAAGGCACAGCAAACTTGTCGACACACAAGAGCTTAGGGAAAACGGGTTTTATGATCCCTTCCTGAAAATCTAATAGAAAATAAGCTTCAGAAAAAAATAGAGGCATCAACGTAAGGCCTGGTGTTAAGCAGTGGATATGTTTATCTATACTATTAAAATTAAAAGAATGAGGTTAAAAGGGGAAAACATAATAAAAACAGCTACATGCCCTGAAAGAGCAGATATAATGCAACCACTGAAAACTGGAGAGACTGGGGACGGTATCTAGAAGAATTACTTCTTCTTGCAATCCTAACTGGTGTCACTAGAGCCAGCACTGTTATTATGCAATATTGCATGTGTAAGGTGGATAGGTAAGCAGAGGGTAATTATGAGATATTCCAACTCTACCGCCCCTCGTGCTTCTGGAGAACCAGACTTGTCATCACGGAAGAAAGAAGATAAAGCTGCAACAGAGAAGAGGTTAAACACAAGCCCTGTAATCCTGCATATGAAACAGAAATATCAGGATGAACTCCTAGACACGAGGACCATGCCAGCAACAATGAGAATTATTAGCACAAAGATAATCAGCTTAAAACACAAATTTCCAGTAAACGAAAGCAGAGCTTCTAAGATAAATGGCTGATTCCAGCTCTCAGGTAAAAAAAAGCATGAGTGAGGCGGAATCATCCTGTCCCAGCTGTTAGCACAGAAGCTATCAAAGAGCAGCGGGGTCAGGTCAGAAGCACAGAGCCCACAGGAGCCCGTTCCACTCATCACAGCTGGACCAGCTGATCTTCAACAAGAGACAAGAAACTCAGATCAACACATACCAACGTGTTTAAGCTCATGGTTCACTAAGATATGTAAATTGAGGGGTTCCTTTCGGAGGATGACAACGAACCAATTTATTATTTTCACAAGTGGTAAACAGAGAAAGAATTCCCTGTATGTCCTAGAACAGGGGTGGGGAACGTTTTCTTCCAGGAGCCATGTGGATATTTACCACATCAATCATTCACCATGCAAAATTAACAGCTGAAAAATCAGCCTGCTACAGGCGTACTGAATTTCAAATCCCACCTGCAGCTGCCTTGGCAGGACCAAACCAGATGATTCTGTGGGTCTTATACAACCAGTGGGCTGGACGTTTCCCACCCTTGGCAGATGATCAGCGTGGCTGGGTAACCAAGGATCAACTGGGAACCAAATGATAAAAGCACTACTGCTAGCCGGCGCCACAGCTCAATAGGCTAATCCTCCACCTGAGGCGCCAGCACACTGGGTTCTAGTCCTGGTCAGGGCGCCAGATTCTGTCCCAGTTGCCCCTCTTCCAGGTCAGCCCTTTGCTATGGCCTGGGAGTGCAGTGGAGGATGGCGCAAGTGCTTGGGCCCTACAACTGCATGGGAGACCAGAAGAAACACCTGGCTCCTGGCTTTGGATCAGTGTGGTGCGCCGGCCACAGCGCACCAGCCACAGTGGCCATTGCGGGGTGAACCAACGGAAAAGGAAGACCTTTCTCTGTCTCTTTCTCTCACTGTCCACTCTGCCTGTCAAAAAAAAAAGAAAAAAAAAAAAAAAAGAAAAGCACTACTCCTTATAAACAGAATTAGAACATCACCCTTCTGCATCTCCCAATGATGGATGCAGGCAGTGAGCATTAGTGGCTGTTAACATCATAAAAGGAAAGACAATAAGGTAAAATACTACCATTTCCCTCCCCAGGGAGAGAACACACCATCACCTCCCCTCGGGCCTGGATAAAACACAAGCCTCCAGGTCCAGCTGAACCAGAGAGGGCAGGGGAACAGGCAGAATGGAAGGTACAATCAGCAAAACCTAGGACAGGGGGTAATTTCCACAGCTCAAATGGCCAGAGGGCCACAGAAGGTTAAGTGCAGAGAGAAGAAGGGCATCTGTACACAGTCTGTAGGTTAAGGAACTTAAAAGATTATCAAGCATTCAAAAGGCAGACAATACTAAACCATGTTGTCTGAGGACGCACATGTGAGTGACAGGATAGTAAACAAGAGAAAGTGATGACTTCCCCCAAGAAACCCTGGTTACCTTTAGGAGGGGCTGTAAGAGAAACAGGGCAACTGACAGGTGTCTGCCTCGCTGGCAGAGTTCAAATTCTTGAATTGAATGGGAGTGGGGTTGGGACAAGGGTTTCTGCCTTAACAGTTTACACAACAATGTAGGCACATATCCGTGAATGCTGTTCCACACCAGTACCACCAGTATCTAGAAGGATGCCAATTTAAAATTAAGTAAAATTTACAACTCAGTGCTTCAGTGGTGGCAGCCACATTGAAGTGCTCATTAGATAACAATGACTTTGAGCCGGCAGTACAGGAGTACGTGGCTGATTCGTAGGAGCTGCGTGTGCAGTGGCGAAATGGGTGGGCAGCTTTCTCAAAGAGTGTTCAGAAAAATTAATGTGCATGCTCACAAAATATACTATGTAGCTATACTTACTTTAATTTATCTCAAATACATAAATATTGGCTTTTCTTTGACATGATGGCAAAGGGCACATCCCTCCCAGAAGATGCAGAACTGTTTTATGTCATCACACAGCAAGGAACCCCAAGCGCAAAGGATGTGGTGTCAAGTTTGCTGGTACATGGTACCAGAAGCGTTCATCTCAAGGACAAAAGTAGCTGTGCTCAGACAAGGTTAACAAGCCCTTCTCCATTACGGACTGATAACTGATCATTTCAATTATCATTAAACGTTTATTGGACATTGGCAGCACACAAGGCTATGGCAAAATAGAGCAGCAGAATCCCAGCCAACTGGACATTCCAAACAAGGTATTTGCGATTCGCAGTCCAGTTACGCCCAAGGAAGACTCCCTCCCCGGCGTGGGCGGCTGTAGGTCAGACTCACACCTCTGTTCTCTTGCTGAGTTCCTGGTCAGTACTAAGGAGGAATTTCCTCTGAAGAGGTTAGGAGCTGCCTGAAAAGGAAAGATGAAAGCCTGGCCATTGGGTCACAAGGCATCTCTGAGCAGGGTCAATGGCATCAGAGAAATGGGAGGTGTGACATCCACGGGGATCAAAGTGAGATCTACAAACATATGTGTTGCATGAGGAGCAGAGGTCCCACACAGAACTACTGTGAGGGGAAAGCAGAGAATAGGAGAGAAGGAACAAATACGAAGGCAGAGATGTCCGCTCCTCAGCTGTCAGCAGGGCAAGGGTCAGTGGTATGGAAGTGGATCATTACAAAAGGGACACTTGAAAGGCGTGGAGGAAAGAAACATGTTCACTATGAAATAGCCTTCCAACTGAGTTCTTCATCATGCAGCGAGAAAGTCAGTATTTTCTTTAAAATAATGTAATGGGTATTAAAACACAATGGGCAAGAAAAAAAAAAAAAAACAGACTACAGACGCCATGATCCAGAGCAATAGAGGGAGTTAACGAACGTGCATTACAAGTTTTAAAAAGCAAGGGAAATCAATAAATCTCAATCACACTTTGGTTATCATGCATGGTCCCACACACCAAAGACCACACCAGCATTGAGTCAGGATAAAAGACTCCTATCTAGAGAAGGAGGCTAGAATGGGTTAAGGGCATAAGAATGAAAAAATGAAAAAAAAATGAACAACAGGGTCCAATTGGCCCCTCCTCCACTCCAACCCAAACCTTTCCATCTCAGAAAGTCCATCGTGTGTTTACTTGTGTCTGGACATGATCCAAATATTCTGTTCAGCTCTTTTACATTTTATTCCATCGAGAAAGATTTGGCAACTGAAATCTATTATGATGTCAAAAGGTAGCTGACAACATAAAATGTATCCCGCTGAGTTGATGCCGCACACGGCTAAATTTACAACAACACAAGTATCATAAAAATTATAAGAACTGCAAATTAACCACTGATTTCTAGCTCGCTGACATAAATAATGGTAAGGACCTGGATAACTTCCAAACATCTTTACCACTGTTTAATTTGTCAAAATCTATCAAGAGCATTTCAACCGCAAACCTGTCCGATAAGGTGCATTATCATTCGCAAGCTTAGATTAGCATCGGTGGCAACCCAAGGAAGACTGCATAATTACCAAGACTCCTTGAGGATTCTTCTCTCCCTGGTCTAATTCCTCAATGTGTCAGTATCTCCCTCTTCCTTAAGTACCGTTCTTACTCTCAATTGGTTATTTAAGATCATTTAAAAATCCAGCTCTAATTTTGTGAGAGATGTCTCTCGGCTTTCAAAATTAGTCCTTCATTACAGTGTTAAGGTTCCTACTGGGCTCAAATTAGCAAGATTTTCTGTTTACTTCCTATTTGTGAGCCAGGAATGCTGGGAGCAGTATGGTGCTAGAGTAGTTAGCTGATGGCTGATGGGAAACTCAGCAAGTAGGGAGGTCACACATTAAAACAAAATGACAAAGACGGCTAATTCCTTTCTTGAAGAAGGCTCACAGACAGAACCACATGGCTTCCTCCACCGACAATCAACTCCACGGGCCACTCACACTGATGACAAAGAAAGACGATGGCTTTAACATATATGCGAAAATCTCTTCTGGAAAAAAAATCACGCTTTGTTCACAGAGAATTTAAAATCACGGCTGAGTCTTCTATCACTCACTGATAAACACTGACATACGGTTAAGGATAATAACATGGCTAAAGAAATATTTTGTATCAAAGCAAAATGACTTTGTAAAAATCCTCCACCAAGAAATCATCTTTTCGTGTAGAGGTACATTATATATACACAGGCACGCAATGCATTCAAGCGTGCGTAACCTCTGCCCCCCATCTGCCCACTGACATATGTCTCAAACAAATTTATTGCTAGCAAAAATAATCAGTGAGTGGCATCATTATCTAAGTTGAAGACAGCCGTGCATTTTTGTGGAAACCGGGCTGTTCAAACTCTTCGATTAGTCCTGAAGCAAGGAGTGTAAGGAGATCTCCGATAGATACTAAGTAAATCTAGCACACACTACTTGTGCCCAAATTGGTTTATTTCACATTTCTGTATTTTTGGGGAAAAGCAATTTCTGTATGACAGATGCACCTGGAGTTTGCCACGTGGCCTACATGCAGGGCTGTGGAGTCACAGATTTAGCAACGAGGAAATTGCATTTTATTCTTATTTGCTAAGAAAAATAAAAAGCATATTTTTCCCATGGAACATGTTTGTATTGAGTTAGTCCATGCCTACAAAGAGTAAGTGAATAGTGGAGATGATACACTGATCTGAGTAAATCAAAGCCCCCAGTCGTCTGCTACTGAAGATAATACTGGTTTGGCCTCAATTGGACCCTACCAGCTGCCTACAATAAAAATAATAATACACTGGCTAAATAAACCATCAATCTTTCATTTTCCTTTACCTGTGTAAATATGGCCTGAGTGCCTTCGCCAGTGTCACAGAGCTGTCTCATCATGAACCTAAATCTTTTCACCAGTATGATTTAATTTTTAAATCATAAAAATTGAGTGAAGTCCTGAGAGCAGATGACGCAGCAAGAGTACTTTCTTTTGGTCTCCTTGAAAAGGTCTTCACTTCAAAACAGGCTTGCCAAAATATGTGAAGCCAAAACTCACAGACTCAAGAAATCGGCAATTCGACAATAACAGCTGGAGACTTCAATATCTCACTACCACTAGTGGATAAAACTAGGCAGAAGATCAATACAGAAACAGAAGACATGAACCTTCTAGACGCAACAGATCTCCACAGAAAACTCCACCTGCTCACAATGGGATCTACACTCCTCTCAAGGACACTCTCCAGCATGAGCCATGAGCTGGGCCATAAAACTGCCTCCATAAATTCAGAAGCACATTCTTCAAAGAACAACAGGATGAAATACCAGTCTTAAATAACAAAAGGGTCCAAGAAGAAATCAAAAAGGAAAAGAGAACATGTGTTTAGATGAATGAGAAGGAATACCAAAACATCTGAGACACAGGTAAAGCAGTGCTCAGAGGGAAACTGATAGCTGTAAGCACCAATACTAAAAAAGGAGAAAGCTCTCAAATGAAGTCTTTTTTTTTTTTCTTTTTCTTTTTTTTGACAGGCAGAGTGGACAGTGAGAGAGAGACAGAGAGAAAGGTCTTCCTTTGCCATTGGTTCACCCTCCGATGGCCACCGCAGTCGGCGCGCTGCGGCCGGAGCACCGCACTGATCCGAAGGCAGGAGCCAGGTGCTTCTCCTGGTCTCCCATGGGGTGCAGGGCCCAAGCACTTGGGCCGTCCTCCACTGCGCTCCCTGGCCACAGCAGAGAGCTGGCCTGGAAGAGGGGCAACCGGGACAGAATCCGGCGCCCTGACCGGGACTAGAACCCGGTGTGCCGGCGCTGCTAGGCGGAGGATTAGCCTAGTGAGCTGCGGCACCGGCCTCAAATGAAGTCTTACTTGCCATCAATCAACAAATCCACCAATGTATCCCAGGCCTTCATTCTCCAGTCACAGGACTGAGTAATATCCGCAGCACTCATTTTTACCCAGTAAAGATGCAGATTTGCAGCTGTGTTATCTAGAAAATTCCCAAAATTATTCATGGCAGCTTTCAGAACATGATTCTCTTCCCAATGACTTCCTAAGTGAGGGCACTGAGACCATGTAGCAAGCTAGCAGAAGACAGTCTGAAAACACTGCGGTTCTCAATTTAAATCTAGCGTCTCTCTGCTACACAGATAACTAGTTTTGTGATGGTCAGGTTTTCGTAGCTTATGATATACATATTTACATGATGCAGGCAACAAACCTTTGGCTTACGATCGTCGCTCTCCTTTCTAGATGTCCACACGCCATTTCCACGTACATACCAAAAACACAAATCCATTCAGAAAGTCATTCATAGTGTCAGACCCTCTCTTCTCGATAAAGCATGTATTAAGGACTCCAATGACAAGACAAATGATCACCATTGCCTTTCAACCTAGATCAGAGTGGGGCGGGGCACAAAGAAGTGAAAAGCAGCAAGGATAATTCTGGTTCCTAAAACCTCAGGGAGTATGGAAAACCATGGGCTATCGTCTGAGAGACCTGAAACTCTGACCCTGGAAAGACAGGGGGAACAAAGCGCATTTCCTGGCTGGCCAAGTGATGTAAGAAGTCAAAGCAGTGAAAAATTTAGATTTGCGAAGGAACCAGGGACAGGTGTTTAGCACAGCAGTTACAACACTGGTTGAGATGCCCATATCCCATTTCAGAGTACCTGGGTTCAGCTCCCAGCTCTGGTTCCCGCTTCCAGCCTCCCGCCAAGAAGACCCTTGGAGACAAGCAGGTGACGACTGCAGTTGCTGGGCCCAGCCATTCATGTGGGAGACCTGGATCGATCGAGTGACTGGCTCCCAGCTTCTCATCAGTCGGTCCTGGCCACTGCGGACATGTGGGGAGTGAATCAGGGGATGGGAGCTCGCTCGCTCGCTCTCTCTCTACCTCTCAAACTAAAAAATAAATAAATAAAAAATAAAATAAAATAAAAAACAGATTTTGATCAAAATATAAAAACCCATTATTATAGAGTGGATTGAAATTATGTCTTCACAAAATCTAAAGAAAAAAAAGGGGAATGTGGGGAGCAACTCGGACTGGACTGAGTTACTGGAATTAAGACTTATTCTATGCATCTGCTCTCCCACAATATGGCACTGGGAGAGGAGTAAACAGCTTCTACACAGCTGCCTCTCACCAACTTGACAAGCTGCAGGAGCTGCTCCTGATTGGAGGAGAGCAGCGTGCTCGGCGTGTGGGTAGCAGAGTTGGGATTGGTGGAAGAGGACTATAAAGGAGGAGAGAGACAACATGCACCAGGAACACCTGAGGAACATCTGAGCAGCCCCCGAGAGAGCCGGCCGGTGGTGTGCCGCTCCCCCGTGGAAGTGGGGAAAGTGGCAGGGGGAACCGCCCTTCCACGGAGGTGGAAGGGATCGGCAGCCAACCCGGGGAGGGCCGAGCAGACAAAAGAACAGTGCAGGGTCCTGTGTTGTTCCTCCGCGAAGAGGGGGAGCGACAGGGGAAGGAAGAAGGGGAATGGGGAGGGAAGTATGGTTGTCGTCTTAGAACTGTACCTATGGGACGCTGCCGCGGCTCACTAGGCTAATCCTCCGCCTTGTGGCGCCGGCACACCGGGTTCTAGTCCCTGTCGGGGCGCCGGATTCTGTCCCGGTTGCCCCTCTTCCAGGCCAGCTCTCTGCTGTGGCCAGGGAGTGCAGTGGAGGATGGCCCAAGTGCTTGGGCTCTGCACCCCATGGGGAGACCAGGAGAAGCACCTGGCTCCTGCCTTCAGATCAGTGCTGTGCGCTGGCCGCAGCGCGCCAGCCACAGCGGCCATTGGAGGGTAAACCAACGGCAAAGGAAGACCCTTATCTCTGTCTCTCTCTCTCTCACTGTCCACTCTGCCTCTCAAAAAAAAAAAAAAAAAAAAAAAAAAAACTGTACCTATGAAATACATGAAATGTAATCCCTTTATATTAACACAAATTTTAAATATCTGCCTTTAAATTATTTTAAATTTGAAATAATTAAGACTAAAAGACATTGCAAAAATAGTACAGAGACCCATATACCCATCACACAGCTTCCTCTGCTGGTGCTTTCTTATACAGCTATACAGAACACACAAGCCAGGAAATGGATATTGATACTTACTGTTAACTAAATGACAGACCTTGCTCAGTTTCATTGCCTTTTCCTGTGCCCTGGGCAATTTAATGTAGCTAACCTCTCTGAACCTCAGTTTACGCATCTGTAGTAACAAGGTATTAAGGATCATCACCAGTTCAGTTCACAGAACGTACAATGATTTGATAAGATAGCACAAGTATAATGCCTACAACAATAGCCGTCAAACAGTAAGAACTTAATACGTGCTCATTATTATCATAGAAAACTTTTGGGATTTCCAGTTTTACTCTCATACTTTCCCTGTGGTCCTTCCTACTTCTCACTAACAGAGATGGCATCTACCACCATGAAGAGTCTGCCTACCCACAAAGGGCAAGAACACTGCAAACATAACAGAATGTGTCCTACTCTGAGCACTGGAAGCAAATATAACTCAAAATTCCTTTTCTTGTGTACACACAGTGATTTTGTTTTAAAAAACTTAGCATTTCCAACAGTGAAATGACTGGGGTGGTGCAACTGACAATGCCTTCTGAAGCCTTTGGGGCAAAAGGAAGTGGATCATTAACTAAAATAGACAAACCTGAAATCAATATCTAAGAACCATCTTATACCATAAATGGATTCGCTTCTCTTTTTTGGGATGGAGATGGGGGGAGGGGATTTAGGTTTTTTTTTGTTTTTGTTTTGCAGTGAGTTTTTTAAAAAAGATTTATTCAGGCCGGCGCTGCGGCTCACTAGGCTAATCCTCCACCTGCGGCGCCAGCACACCGGGTTCTAGTTCCGGTCGGGGCACCAGATTCTGTCCCGGTTGCCCCTCTTCCAGGCCAGCTCTCTGCTGTGGCCAGGGAGTGCAGTGGAGGATGGCCCAAGTGCTTGGGCCCTGCACCCCATGGGAGACCAGGATAAGTACCTGGCTCCTGCCATCGGATCGGCGCGGTGCACTGGTTGCAGCGCGCCGGCCGCAGCGGCCATCGGAGGGTGAACCAACGGCAAAGGAAGACCTTTCTCTCTCTCTCTCACTGTCCACTCTGCCTGTCAAAAAAAAAAAAGAAAAAAAAAAAGAAAAAAAGATTCATTGATTTATTTATTTGAGAGGCTAAGTAGAGAGACAGAGGGAGAGCGCGAGAGAGCATGCGTGAGAGAGGTCTTCCATCCGCGGGTTCACTCTCCAAATGGCCGCAATGGCCAGAGCTGGGCTGATCTGAAGCCAAGAGTTTCTTTGGGGTCCCCCACACGGTTGCAGGGGTCCAAGTCCTTGGGCCATCTTCCCCTGCTTTTGCAGGCCATCAAAAGGGAGCTGGATCAGAAGCAGAGCAACCTGGACTTGAACCGGTACCCATGTAGGATGCAAGCGCCACAGACGGAGGCATAACCTACCATGTCACAGCGCTGGCCCTGAGTTTTAAAATCATACTTAGATGTTTTTTAAGTTGAACATACTGAATGCAAGCCTGGATAGAGACTGGGGAGTTCAAACCTACTTGTGTCAAAACTCAAGGAAAGTAGGGCTCTTTAAGAGCAGAGCTATTTTTAATAGGTTCTTAAATAGGTCTCTGTAGATGTACTTTCCTACACGTGAGAAAGAACTGCACTTCCACGTAGCCAGTTCCTGGCGTACGTTCCCCACTGGGGGACCGTCTCACTGCGGTGGCCTTTGTACCCATTGTTTGAGTTCAGGCAAGATCTCTCTGGCTTTGGCCCTGACACTGGGACTTATACCAGGACCCAGCGTGCTCTTGGGCCTTACCTCCTTCACAGCCGCATTTTAAGGATATGAATGTTTAATTTATAATAAAGAGAGAAGAATTTCACTGGGTTTCCCCTTGCTCTGAAATATTCACACCTTGAGAATGGGTGAATGAGAAACCATACTTTAAGAGATTTCCTTTCTTTCTTTTTTGCAAATTAGCTGCATTTTCAAAACCTGCCACCCACAAACTGTCTGAAACACTTAAGTGTCTGCTCTGTTTCCATCAACAGCCATTATTTGGAATCGCTTAAAAGGACGAATAATATAACCACTAATCAGGCAAACAGAGGGGACATCTTTGGTTCATTAGAACACGCAGCTCTCTCTCCTATTCTCTGACAGACCAACCAGGAGTTCTATCTGGATAGCTTCAACTTTGACTTCAGATTCTGGCAGGCACCTCCAATCAGGTGATCTACAGGAACACGACTTGGTGCTAAGGATCATCAGGAAATAATTTCACAAGCATAAGACCTGATCCCTTCCACGCCACATGTATCAACTAAGCAACCTATAAGCCTGAGCTTCCTAACTCGATCCGAGAAAGGACTTGGGAATATGGAAAAATATTTTTTAATTTATAAAAATATACCAAAATGGGACAGGTGTGTTTGGCCTGGTGTTTTAAGACACTCCTGGCCCACAATGGAGTTTAGGTGCCTGGTTCAAATTCCGGCTCTGCTTCTGATGGCAGCGTCCTGCTGACTCGCACACCTGGAAGACAGGCGGGTAAGGGCTCTAGTACTTGGGTCCCTGCCAGCCATGTGGGAGATCTGGATTGACTCCTGGGTTCCAGCTTCATCCCGGCCCAGCCTTGGCTGTTTAGGGCATTTAAGGAATAAACCAGTGGATGGGAGATCTTTCTGTCTGTCTGTCTCTCTTTCCGTCAAATAAATAAATAAACAATAAATGAAAACTAAGCTATGCCAAACAGATCAAACCTTGATTTCCTACTGGAATACCAGGAAGATGCTGTCAGCTTTGTGGGCACAATCCTTGTCCGGTTCTCCCCTTTTCTCAACATGAACATATGCTTCCCTTAAAATGACTTCTTTTTTCCTACCCCGGGTGTTATGCAAGATCCCTGCTTATTTTGGCGATGGAAACAAAATAAGAAGAGCCACCCAGAGTTCTCCATTCCAAAGGGAGGAGCTTCCCAAGAAAAGCAAAGTTTTGCTGTTGTATTTCTTTTCAGCACTGCCAAGGAGCAGGCGGCGTCCTTTGGTGCGGAAATCCAGTACAGTGCAGACGAGGGAGCTGGTGCTAAAATACCCACTGGAACCGTGAATGGCAGGTGTGGGCAGGCACTGTCTATCGGTTCATGATCACTTAGTGCCTGTAAAAAACAGGAACTGGCGCAAAAAAAAAAAAAAAAAAAAAACCATGAGGAGTGAGGCAGTTAGGGAGGCCCACTATGCCAGAAAAAAAAAAAAAAGTGTTTTTCAAAAACAAACCATGAGGAAAGGAGGAGGAGCTTTTTAATTCCAAGAGCGCCCAGGAAGAGCCAAACTCAGACCGGGAAGGCAAACCTGGACGGGCCTGGGGGAGACCTTGAAAATCTAAGGAGGGGCTGTGCAAGAAAAACAGAAAGGCTTGCATTTGGGATATTGGTTTCAATGAGGAAAGGTGAATGCCAAAAGCAGTGTAAGAATGAAGCCCTCACATAATAGATCTCTGTGAGCGGCGCTGTCTGCAGATGCCGGCGATGGTGATCTAAGCCTCACACTTGGACGGGCTGTGTGACGGCAGCCATGATATATAAAGTAAGACCCAAGTGCCAAAGTTTTGATTTAGCCAAGCGACCGGGGCTGTTTTTGTTGGGTGGAGGAGGCGGTTTTTTTTTTTTTCACCGAGCGAAGAATTACGGTAAACATCTGCTCACCATGACCACAGAAGAGGTGGTTGTTTTCATGCAAGGTCATCTTAAAGGAATACATTTAATTAATAAAATCACACAGCCATGGGAGCCAACCTTCCAATGAGAGTGCTCACTTCTATCCACAGACCTATTCAATAAGGAAGCACTTAATCGAGAAAGTCTCCCAACGTTGCCATTAAGATTTCTTGGGGACCTCAGATGTGGGGTAACTCTTTCCCATGGAGGGATGCCTGAAAATCCAAGCAGATAACACTTCTTATCTCGTTCTGTAGGCGGCTGTTTCCCACAGGGTCTCTTGCTCTATTAGTAAGACTTTATTATAATTCATATATTATTTATGTAATGAAAGCCCCATTTAAAAAAGATAGAAATTAATGTTCGAATGGGTTGAAATCTTGACCTCACATATAAACGTCGCAGAGTACATCTCTGTGTCAAACAGCCTCTTTGAAAATGGCTATAAAAATTAATATGATCCAGAACAGTTTGGATTTTTAACAATTCCTTATTTGGTTCTTCTTTTATGAAGGCACGGGATAGTAGGGAAGTGAGCAGGAAACCAAATTATTCATGCTGACTGTCACTCAGATCCATTCAGTGAGAGCCCAGAATGTCCCTTTACCTTTCAACAACTGGCCATAAAGCCCTCCAAAACAGGAGTCACCTGCAATTATTGCATACTGCTTCCAGTTAATTAAAAAAGAATGATTCATAAAGTCCCAACTTCCATTCTGAGTTAAGCAAACCTCTGCATCTGCCTACAATATTAGAAGAGTCTTGTTGGGGCCAGCGCCGTGGCTCACTTGATTAATCCTCCGCCTGCAGCACTGGCATCCCATATGGGCGCCGGGTTCTAGTCCCAATTGCTCCTCTTCCAGTTCAGCTCTCTGCTGTGGCCCTGGAGGGCAGTGGAGGATGGCCTAACTGCATGGGAGACCAGGAAGAAGCACCTGGCTCCTGGCTTCGGATTGGCACAGCACCGGCCGTTGTGGCCATTTGGGGAGTGAACCAACAGAAGGAAGACCTTTCTCTCTTTCTCTCACTGTCTAAACTCTACCTGCCAAATAAATAAATAAAAATCTAAAAAAAAAAGTTTTCTAGATTCAGAAAAGCCAGTATTAAATAAACTAGGTGCTACTGATGAATGAAAGTAAACAACTAGGTCTCCTATCTCCAGCCTCTGGTCATGCCAATATGAACCATCGACAAGATCCAAGGATCACTAAAAGTTACAGATTTTTCTCTGTTTGGTTTCTCTAATTCCCATGGTACTAGCACATGAAATTCCTGACGGCCAGACTTCAACACGTGCATTCAAAGAATAAACATTAAATTTACCAACTACAGATATTCCAATGGTTGCAAGATTAGACAGGATCTTAGTTGTTGGAACAGTTCTAAGAGCAACCTAGGAGCCTGGGAGTAGGCCTCTGGGGGTGCTTAAACTTCTCTACCCAACAGTCTTTAACAAAAATCTATTCATCACCTCCTAAAAATATGTTCCAATGAGGCCCTGGATTGGATTTAGTTCCCCTCCTTATCTGCAGTTTCACTTTCCTTGATTCTGGTAATCTGTGGTCAACTGTGAGACAAAAGTCTTAAGTGCAGAAATAAACAATTCATAAGCTTCGAGTTAACTTTTATTACTTAAAGTTGTAAAAAGTTATATTGTTATGCTTGTACTGTTTTATTATTGTTGTTCGTCTCTTAGTGTGCTGATTTATATAAAGTAAGCTATCACAGGTATAGATGTGCAGGAACAAAGCAGAGGATACACCCGTACTATCCACAGAGGGGAGATGCTGTAGATGGTAGTAGTCACAGTTTTGGGCGTCCACTGGGGTACTGGAATGTATCCTCCTCAGATAATAGAGTATTGCTGTATCTAGTAATTATTTAAAAGTAAATTATCTACTTGTTACATAGCCATTTACGTACACTTACTTGTGTGAAAGCACTTCAAAAAGTTTGTGGAAAATGGAGTTAAAAGAGAAGTTAAATTCGGGCTCAAAGGAGCTTTGAAATTGATGCGTATCAGGAGTCTTCAAAAAGCTCATGGAAAAAGTACATTATGAAAAATTATGCATAGATTTGAAAAAATTTGCATCAAAATCAACTTACCTCTCACTTCCACTTTCCATGAATTTTTGAAAGCACCCCTGTATTGAAGGTGACACCAGCATTACAGGATATGGTAAGTGGCTAGTTGAGTGTGTGTGTGTGCCCACATGTAGCTAAGTGTGTGGGGTGAGGTGGCATCTTACGAATGTCACCCATCCCTGACAGAATCGTGGGGGGTCACTCACACAGATCCCAGGGCACACTGGGTCTGGTGCATGTTGCTTGTGTTGACTTGTCTGTTCACTTTCCACAAGGCTACGTGTTAGTGCTGGGAAAGGAGAGAAGGGAAGCAGAGGTGGAGCTGCAGCCAGCAGACACGTTCTTGATACCTCAACTGCCCTTAGCATAGGAGGAGCCATTAGGGAAGAAAGAGTTGGGACCACAGAGGCCCATCGGTATTTAATAACCATCAATGTCTGCAGCTGTCAACAAAGCCAGCCTGAATATCACCCACCAATCCCCCACCACAATCAACAGACATTTCGACAGACTTCGCTATCAGAGGCCACAATGGTAAGAACTAGAACACAACACGTACCACTACACTAAATTACGCCTAAGTACAAATGCGAGACCTCCATCATATATGTATAATAGACAGATTAAAGCAGCTATAATTTTCAAGCCTCAAAAGAAAATTCCAAGCTTTTCGGTCTATTCCCAGTGAAAGATAGTGTGATGAATGTCATAATAAAAAATAACTTAGGAGGAGGAAATAATTCTTTATGCTTTTTAAATTTTCCTTATGAAACGCATCATTTTAACGTAATCCATTTCAATGTACTTATCCATAAATGTAAATTTGTTTTGATAAAATGAAGAGGCTTTTAATCCAAATTGCACAGTGATGCTTCCACACTGATCTGTTATAACTTAGTAATCAGAGTTAACAGACTGCCTAATTAACCAAGTCGTCATGTGCCAAGATCCAAATATGGGATGAATTGTGGGCCAAGGAGAAAATATGATGGACATGAAAATTATTAATTCAGGGAAGCATTAAAAGCATGTGTAGTTAAAGTTCCTTACTAAATCTCACCATCTTTAGTGTCTTCCACTTTTACAATATAACTAATATGTGAAAATGAACAAAACAAATTACATTCTACTCAGGGCACACAGAAAAATATTTCTTACATCAACTAGTTAAACCGACATAACTAAATTCATTTTTAAGCTTGTGACAACCGAAGAGGTAAAAACCATAGCTGCTTCCCGACAGCTACAAGTAACATCTGTGAAGGGCTGTGGGGCCAGGACCACCGTCCCTGCTGCACGTGGCTGGAGATGTTTGGTCACCGCCTCAGTGCTAACCTAAATAAATAACCTAAAAATAAGGTACCGTTTTTATTCTCCAGAACCAGATAACAAAATCAAGGCTCAGAATATTTCTTTGCCCCTAAGAATCTATGAATAAACAACCTTCCAAATATTGGGGGAAGTGATTTTAGCAATTCCACTATTTAACTTGTCCAGATTTCTCTATCAATTTATTATGAACTGATTAGGAGGCAGAAGACAAGGGCTAACTGAAAGATGCCAAGGGCTCACCTGTACAGACACCTTCCACCAGCAGCTCATCACTCCCATCACTTACACTGCTGATGGGACCTGGAAGACACGTCGCTTCCACTGGGCTGACATACTTTACAAGCCAGTTTCCCTAGGTAATTCAAAGTCTGGATGTAACAGAGAATTTATCGGTAGACTAACGACGTTTAAGTCCATCAATCCCACCTTTCTCCCCTTGGCTGCCTGACCACATTCCTGTTTATGTGTGGACACTACACTTGTTGTCTCATTCCTGGGAAGTCTTCCAATGTCCCTCCAGCAACCCCTCCTCAACCCCAGCAGCGTTCTTGTAGCTTCTCTGTCACCTAATTATAACTGACCTTTCTGTCTAGCTAGAGATAGAAGGATGCTGAAACCAAATACCTTGCCTTAGGACGCCAGTGACAGACGGCAGGTGGATGGGTGGATAGGAGGATAAAGAAGAGGAAAGCAGGTAGTGAGTGAACTCCAGGCTCCTCTAGTGTAAGGTATGGCAGTATTTCTCAATCAGAGCCCACATTCGAGGTAGCGAAGCCACTGGAGATGTCCCAGTGTTAGGAAGACAATGTTGTGAGAAAAACCCTCCTAGATGGCTTTTAGTTGTAGGCTAGCCGGAGTGGGTTCTATCCACCCTGCAAGTTCCATGTATTTGCCGTGCATCAAGGATGTTGTCTTACACAGCAGACACACACAGTCCCATTCCCAGAATTCTGCCCCTTTCCTCTGAAACCAGCACCCCTCTCACCTACTTTTCACTGTTCTGTGTAGACCACACACCACCCGCTGGCTATGGAGACAGGCCAAGTGTGCCATCACACCTCCTGCCACCCAGTCCTGCCCCAGTCCCAGAGAAAAGCTTCAGCGACAGGCACAGGGCACACAGCAGACCAATCACTGAGGAAGGAAAGAGTCTGCTGCTGGGGATGAGATGAAAACAGATTCATGAATGCTTATCTGGGAAACACTTTCATGAAAGAATCCAACATGGAGCACAGCACAGCCGAGAGATGGAGACTGAAGCTCCGTGGGGAGAGGTGGACCTTCTGCTCCGGATGTCCCGAAGCTGGTCCTACCATCCGACTTTCCAGCATCCCTTAGAACCAAAGAGATCTCCCAAGTTTTGCAGGCAGTGTTCAAAGTAGCCTATTCTCTGCATTAACTACAGATTTTGATACTTCAAACCCCTTACGTAAAAATCACTCATTTGTGGTCCCTTGGAACTGGCTTTCCTGTATTGTTTCAAGCTGAATATTTTAGTAACGCCTGAAGTTCGAAATCCTTGGCCTACTGCACGTCAATCTGTAATTCTACTGCCCGAGAAACTGAAGGTCTCTGACTCTCTTAGCCAGGGCCACCACTCAGTACCTCAGATCCTTTACCCAGGTGGGTAAATAGAAAGGCTCCAGGTGAGTGCTCCCCAAATCTTTTTTTTTTTTTTTTTGACAGGCAGAGTGGACAGTGAGAGAGAGACACAGAGAGAAAGGTCTTACTTTGCCGTTGGTTCACCCTCCAATGGCTGCCGCGGCTGGCTCACTGCGCTGATCTGATGGCAGGAGCCAGGTGCTTCTCCTGGTCTTCCATGGGGTGCAGGGCCCAAGCACTTGGGCCATCCTCCACTGCACTCCCTGGCCACAGGAGAGAGCTGGCCTGGAAGAGGGGCAACTGGGACAGAATCCGGCGCCCCGATCGGGATCAGAACCCAGTGTGCTGGCACCGCAAGGCAGAAGATTAGCCTAGTGAGCCACAGCGCCGGCCGAGTGCTCCCCAAATCTAAAGGGGCATTCTGCACCTTCTGGCTGGGAAAAGCCCCAGGTAGCGAACGGATGCTTTGGGAAGGAGACCCTCTCGCCAGCCGCACTTTTTCACACAGGTGATTGAGTGGAACAAATCAATTGTTGGGTGGTCAGAGGCTAATCTGAGATCAAATGCGGGCTACAGAGATGAGGTTAATTAGAATAATGGACCAGAGAAAAATGACTCAAAGACCTAGAGGAAATGTCTTAACAGGCACATCCAACTGGAGGTGGAAGGATGCCAATGCAGCGGTTGTCCTTGTTCCTCACACTGGCGCAGTCTTGGCGGTTCCCAGAGCTCTTGCATTAACAGGATTTGCAACAGCCGAGTAGGATCACTGAGGTCCCAAGGCTCAACATGCAGCAGACGGGCAGCCCCAGGGTGGAGACCCTATGTTGCAGCAAGACAATGCCTACCTGTCCACACCCCGACAAAACATTCGCGTGGGGAAGACCCAGTGGCACAGCGGTACAGCCAGGTCACCAGAGCAAGGAAGTTTCCGGTTCAAATCACAGCTCTGGGCCTTCCACACAGAGGAATCTTTGTGAGTCATTTAACTCCCCACCTCGGTTTCCTCATCTGTAAAATGGGCCTTTAGGATATAATTACCTCACAGAGTTATTTTGAGTTAACAAACACCCAGTGCTTAGAATCAGGTCTGGCGGATACCTAATTCTCAGTAAATACAGAGATGAGACAGCAGATGCTTCAGAAGCCAGAGTGTTTCTCTGAATGACTGCTCTCGGCTGGAATTCTCAGGTTTAGCTTTTGCATGAGCTTAGACAACTCCCCTTCTTCTCACTCAATTTTAAGGGAGAAAGAGGAAATCATATATGCGGGGTATTAGTAAGAGTATGAAATGCAAATTATTCTAGGTACACATATCTAAATGAACCCAAGAAGGCCTGAGTGCGACTTATTCTAGAGTAAATGCAGAGACTGCCGTGGTTAGGGAGGGGACATGAAGTTGGGAGGATTAAATGACTTGGGACAGATATGGATGAAGATGAGGCACAGGCTCCCAGCACACCAGGGGTACAGGCCACTGGCACTAAGAGACGCAACCCAGCACACCTGGACCAGTGTCACCGGCCCCAGGAGGCCACTGCCCCAAACCAGACCATGAGGATATAACAAAAGATCAATACACTGCAGGGGAGGTGTCCCAGCAAGCTCCCAGGGCTTCCTGCAGATCCTCAGGCACCAGGACACTGGGGAGACGGCAGGGTAAGGTCCAGGAGCCTGCCAGGGTCCCATGCACGCAGCCCTCCCAAGTCTCCGATCGCATGGATCTG
Organism: Oryctolagus cuniculus; assembly: GCF_051225735.1. Lineage (NCBI taxonomy): Eukaryota > Metazoa > Chordata > Mammalia > Lagomorpha > Leporidae > Oryctolagus > Oryctolagus cuniculus. The sequence goes on along the minus strand of NC_142876.1, from coordinate 79,224,997 downwards.
CTTCCCTTTTCGGGGATTATTATTTCAATTTCTGAAATAATACTGGAGACAGGTGTTATGTATTTTTGGAGATGCAGAAAACTTGGATGTTAGCTACCCAGAAGCTTCCTTGGAGTCCAGCAAAAGCTCTTCTTCATTTGGTCACTCACCTTGCCTGACATGTGTTAGATTTTATCTCTTTCTTTACTAAAAATGACACAGAGAATCAAAGTTGATGGCTTCAACCCTATCTTAAGCATGTATTGTTATTTTTTTTTTTATTTGACAGAGTTAGTGAGAGAGAGACACAGAGAAATATCTTCCTTCCATTGGTTCACCCCCCACTGGCCACTACAGCTGGAACTGCGCCAATCCGAAGCCAGGAGCCAGGTGCTTCCTCCTGGTCTCCCATACGGGTGCAGGGTCCAAGCACTTGGGCCATCCTCCACTGCCCTCCAGGGGCACAGCAGAGAGCTGGACTGGAAGAGGAGCAACCGGGACTAGAACCTGGCGCCCATATGGGATGCCGGCAGCACAGGCGGAGGATTAACCAAGTGAGCCATGGCTCCAGCCCCGCTATGTTTATAAGTTGAAAGGGTATAATTAATAACATAAATGATCACTTTAATGTCTTAGGTAACACCTTTTATTCAACAAGTCATTTCATAAGAATATGTGGCTTGATATATTTCAACCTTTTCCACCGAAAATAAAAAGTTATGTGATACAAAGAGAGTTGGGCCCTTGTCTGTGCTTTAGCCTTTTTCTTTTTCTTTCTGTTGAGAGGCATAGAGACAGAGCCCCGATTACTGTTTCACTCCCCCAGAGGCCTACAACAGCTGGCTGCCAAAGCTGGGAGCTGGGCATGCTGAGCAGGTTTCCCACCGGGGTGTCAGTCATCACTGGTGCATCCCAGACTCGCATTGGCAGGAAGCTGGAGTCTTGAGTAGAGATGGGGCTTGAACCTAAGTACTCCAGTGTGGAGTAAGGGATGTGGGACATGGGCACCTTAACTGCCAGGCTAAATGCCTGCTTCTTCCCGTGCTTTAACTTTTACATCACAAAATCACAATGAATAACACATGTCAACCACTGACATGCTGGAACAATACAGCACAAATAATAGACCATCGTCTTTAAGCAGGTGAAAGAAATTGGTGTTCACAATGAAAGATATTTATATCTCATTCCTTTCCACCTATATAGGCTTGGATTTTCAATCAAAAGAGGAGTGTGTGAATTTTCAGGACAGATATATCTAGTGTACTTTTAAAAAATAATGGAGAGAACTTATAGAAATTTAAAACACTTTCCACTGCAAGGCAGATATCAAACCAGCTCTGATTAACTTAAAGGTGAACCAAATCCCCAACAAGATGGCTTACTGACAGGGCAGCACCTTAAACTCCACATTTCCAAGGTTTTGCGGATGTGGGTCAGGCTTCAAACTCTAAGGCATCCCAGTGGGTGAGGTACACAGCTTGTATTATCTGAGACAGGGCATTAAGTATCCAACAGCCAACAAGCCAACACTCAGAAAACAAACTACCCCAGTGTTGGCTCAGTTTTTACTTTCTAGTTTTCAGGTCAATGCAGCACCTGACGCATGAGCACCTACAGTGAGGAATCAACATTCTTTGCTATCTCTGCCACCTCTAATGTGGAGATGGCAAGAAAACTCAAGAGGAATTTCATTGGCTGCTATGGTGTGAATATGATTTGGGCACCTGAACTCATGCAGGAATTTGGTTCTCAAAATCTCACGTTAACAATCCTAAGAGGGTAGAAATTTAATCCCATTATGGTGTTTAGAGGTAAGACTCTTGAGAAGTGATTAGATTGTAATAGATCATTAGGATGGAGCCCCCAAAACTGAATCCTGGTGGTTTTGCAATGAGGAAGCATCCACACGGAGACAGGTGTAGACAGAAACACACTGTCTCTTGCCTGGGAACGTCCTGTGCTACCTCAGGACTCTGGAAGCAAGAACGTCATCATCAGAGGCTGAACCAACAGAGCCACCTGACCTTAGATGGTGAAAATCCAGAATCATGAACTAAAACAAGCCCCTTTTCTTTATAAAGTGAGCCTGCCTTGCGTATTATATTGAGGTGTTTTTTTTTTTTTTTTTTTTTTTTTTTTTGGACAGGCAGAGTGGACAGTGAGAGAGAGACAGAGAGAAAGGTCTTCCTTTTGCCGTTGGTTCACCCTCCAATGGCCGCCGCGGCCAGCGCGCTGCGGCCGGCACACCGCGCTGATCCAATGGCAGGAGCCAGGAGCCAGGTGCTTTTCCTGGTCTCCCATGGGGTGCAGGGCCCAAGCACCTGGGCCATCCTCCACTGCACTCCCTGGCCACAGCAGAGGGCTGGCCTGGAAGAGGGGCAACCGGGACAGAATCCGGCACCCCGACCGGGACTAGAACCCGGTGTGCCGGCGCCGCTAGGCGGAGGATTAGCCTAGTGAGCCGCGGCGCCGGCCTGCCTTGCGTATTATAATGTGGGCAGGTTGACAGATACACCAGCACAGCTCTTGAGAGTGTTTACTGATTTTTTCTAAATCAACAGCACAGTTATTCTATTCAGGGTCCTGGGCAAAGCATTCTACAGGTATCATTTAACCCTTGTAAGAACACTCTGAGATGGGTAATACTGCTATGAAACTGAGACCCAGAGAAACAAAATAATCCAACCAAGGACAACCAGCTAGTGAATGAGAGCACTAGGATTTGAGCTTGGAAGCCAACGTTGTTAATCAACCTCCACCTCCAGCCCCAATATGATTTAGGACCAAATGCAAATGATTCTGTCTTCATGGGGAAGATGATGCACAGCCCCTCCCAAGCGGAAGCAGTGGAACGCTCCGGAGAAAACCCAAGGGTGGTCCCCCATTCCTACAGTAAAGGTGATGACTCCCTCACCCAGGTACAGCCCTGCAAACAGAGAAATTCACAGGGACACCCCCAACTGTACACGGACTGATTCAACAAAGCCTGACTGTGCGTGTGCCTGTCGCATCCCAGGCACTGTGAGCACCAGGAAAGCCACAAAGAATGAAACAGACCTGCTACTTGCTACTTATCTGGTCAAGAGGTGTGTTCACCAAGTGACAGAAGCGGTAATCAATGAAACAAACAAGAGCAAGAATACTGAGAATGGGGTAGGGCCATTCCTTTAACATCAGCAGTCGGCAAAGAGCTCCCCAAGGAGATGGGGTTGGAACTGGGCACTGATGGGTTGTGAACAGGAGTGCTGGAACACACTGAGCTCAGTCCATGCTGACTCCTCGATGGTCCAGGGGCAAGGACGGGGTGTGCCATCAGCGCACAGCGAGGGTGTTTATGGAAAATATTGCAAACTAAGTGGCAGAAGCACAATTTTCAAGAGTCTTTTGAACAGGCAGGCTCTTCAGGCCACTATCGCTACAGAGCGGGCCCGGTCAAAGCAGTGTCAGTGGGATGCAGACCCAGGACCCGGCCCAAGGAAGGCTCGGCGCAGCCTCCCTGAGGCGGAGTCACTGTTCACGAAGTGATCGCTGCAGGATCCTCACTACAGGTGGGTAAGACTCCCACCCGTGTCACTCAACAGTGCTGGAGAACTCAAGAGACAGGCACGGTCCCAAAGCCACCACTGCGACCCAATCTTTGGGACACGCTGTCAACCACCCCATCCACGATCTTTGCCACAGTGATGCAGCAGCTTCTGTACGTGGGGGACACTGTCCTTTGAGGGCCAATCCTAAGAAAATGTGTGGGCACCCAGGGCCTGCTGTGCACAGTCAGCACAGAAGCAGAGAAAGGGCACGAGGCAGAAGACTGACATCATGCAGCAACAGCCTGCACAAGCGAAACCCTACGGTGTCAGATCATCATCAGCGGTGCCAACTTGAAAGCAGTTAGTGGATTCTGCTTGCGAGGCAAGCCCACGGTCTGCGTAAGTCAAAAACGGAACAGACAAAGAACTGCACATCTCTGGGAGAAGGCGTCAACACGGGACCCAGAGATCTGAGCTCCGGCAGCGGAGGTGGCCACTCGTACACAGGGCTGCGGCCATCTTGGAACATGGACAGGAGGGCCACCTCCCCAAGCCTCTGCTAGAGTTCACAAGGGAACGCCAGGGGAGAAGCCCTGGGCTGGGAAACAGACATCGTCCACCAGGAAGACATCCACCAACGCAACAGCCAGAGGATGCTAAAGGGGCCTGGACGACAGGGACCTCAACCACCTCACCTGGGGTGCCCAGGGCAACATGCCCATGCGCATTCACCGCATGCCAGGGCCTTTGGGAAGTTCTTACAACGTCTCACTCACTCCTCACAGTCAGCCTGCTCCTATGATTGTCCCTATTTCCCATCTGAGGTGGCTGCGGGCCAGAAAGGTTGAGTAACCAGCCCAGGGTGGCTCAGGCAGCAGGTGGAAGAGGTGGGACTTGAATCTAAGGCCTGCAGGGCAGAGCAGGCACTCTTCAGCAAGCTACTTCGCGGCACCCACAGCAGGAATGCACTCTGTGCTTGAGAACGTGTTCACACATTTCATGGACATCATCACAGGCCAGCAGAGGCAGAGAATACATTCTAAAGCACAGGGGAATGGTTCAGCCCAGGTCTTGGAGCTGTCCTAAGAACAGAGGAACAGTGAGAAGCCATCAGCGACGTGCTGTGCACTTACTGGGGCTAACAGCCGCGGGTACAAGTGTGCACATAGCCAGGAAGCTCACACTGGTCCTCAGGCCTGACACGAGCATGTATCCATGGGAAGAAAACACTGTGGTGTATGTACAGCTCTGAAATTTAATGTATAGTGCTCTTGGGGGGGGGGGACGTATTGCTTAGGTTTGCCACGGCACTTTTAGTAAGGATGCTGTGGTCCTACGGTATTTACTGAGATGTGTATCTCTGCCGGGAATCACACAGGCTGAAGCTCTAACATGTGTAAAACAAACAACACGTGCGTCAACAGAACGCACTAGGGAGTCACTGAAAATTTAAAAACACGTAAGAAAAATCACCGTCATGATTTTGCGTAAGGAACCACAACTGACACTCAGTAACCAGCCCCCTTTTCCTCCTTAGTATTAGCGTCCAGCATGTACCCGGGACACCCACCTGCTCAAGTTAAAGGCTTCGTTTTCTAGACGCCCTTACAGGGAGGGGTCGCTAACGGGACGGCGGCAGAAGACCCGGGGGAAAGTTACCGGGAGAGCTCTTTCAAGAGGTCTGCCTCAACGGGTAGGACTACTCTTGTGTTGCTGGAATGTCAGGCTGTTTCCTTCAGGATGCAGAGGCGATGGCCAGAGAGCCAGCAGCCACGCCGTGACCTTGAGAATGCAGCAACACCACTGAACATGTGAAAGAGGAGGAAGGCACACCACTCTCGCCAGATGTCTTCATGAGAGAGATGTTCAAGCAACTTTTTTGGGCAGTCGTTATCTGTTACTAGAAAATCATTCTTATCTGATAGAATGATAGGAAAACATGTCTACACGATGACTTTCAGGAAGAAAAATAAAAAACCTAGAAAATTCGTGGATCGGGATTTTATTCCTCCTCTATTCCCAAAGCTGTTTGTTTGGGTCTGACTTTTTCCCTTAATGAGCACTGCTGGTCTGAGGCAGCGTGTTTGCCTAACCTGTCTCTATGTTTTGACATGCACGACTTGTGAAATTCAAACATACTTGTAGACATCCAAAGCATTATTATTTATTAAGGCCTGTATTAAAGGTGGAAGATCTTAAAGCACGCTCAGATTCTGATGATTAAAGGAAATTTAATCGCTCTTCATTGGCATTTGATCTTTAGCCTGCCATAATCTACCCCGTATATCCCTTCATCCATATTTGATACTAAAAAGACATTTCAACAGCTTGTCCATCAACTGTAAAAGAAAAGGAACCGACAGACAAACCACATTACTCAGAAAATAAACGCGCTTTTCCCCACACTCATTTAGCTCATGAAAGCCCAATGTGATTAAAAAGGTGAAGAAGGCACACTCCTCGAAGTGAGCCAGAATGACTATACGGAGCCGTGCGTGCGCAGCGTGGAAACGTTCAAAGCGTTTTCAAATACATTTTATCTGGTTTCAACTTTGCAGCTATGCCCTGCAAGGTATGCGAGGCAGGAGTGTATTTTATGGCTGTTTTTTCCAGAGAGATGGACTGCTCGGAGACAGAGCCACTAGCAACCCAGAGAGGTGTCCGGGTTACAGGTTCCTCCCCCTGCTTTGATGCAACAGGTTACAGGCGGCCTTCACGTTGAATATGGCTCATGGCCCCTGTTTGTGAACAAGGGCTCCCAGGAGCACAGTCACACCTGTTGGTGTGTGCACTGGACATGGCTACTTCTGTGCTACGAGAGCAGAGCTGGCTAGTCGCTAGAGAGACTGCACAGCCAAGAAGGTGAGCATACCGAGAGTCTACCAACCCTGCCTAGGTCACCTTCCTACCAACAAGATCAAGTTATGGACTCTTCATAAAACAACAAAGCCAGTGGGGGGCGGGGAGCAACATATACACGAGATGCCCAAGAGCTTCTGGCAGTGCTGCCTGTTAATGAGATCAGCCACTGTTCGCTATGGGATCACCAACTACTGCATCGCCTGCCCAGGAGGAGGGCAATTCTTTGGCCGAATATGGTGTCGGTGGTGGTTGCCACTTACCCTGAACTTGTAACGTGTCTCAGAGCCATAAAAAACCTGGAGTCACAGGTAGGGGGCATGCATAACGCCACAGGACCGCAACACACCGAGAGACACTGAAAGCAAAAAGAAAAGGCGAGGTTAAGAGAATGTGCAGGCTGTGATGCTACACAGAAGATACAGACGCACAAGCCTCGGCCTTCCCGGCTGCACGCCACTCTGAACCTCAGCACAGAGTCGTGAGTCCAAGTGCGATCTTGTTCCCTCCCTTCAAGACCCAGCATTCGGCCTAGTGCGTTATAACCTGAGTTCAGTACAGAATTACAGTAGAAGGATAGAAACTCCCAGTCTTGACGGCACTACCACTCACTTAGTGTCCTTGAACTTGGCAAAATGTCCTATTTCTTAGGCTAAGTTCTCATAATATGAACACACTGTGAGAAATAAGGGTGTGAAGCCCCATGAGGCCAGATGATGACTTTAAGTTTTGGTCTTTTAGCCTCTCCCAGTGCATCCCATAGAAGCAGCAGGGGACACGCACGCACGCCTCTCCCCAACCCCAAATCAATAAATGGACAAGCTCTCTCCTGTCAGCCCCGCCCCCCTGTAGCTGCCTGTGAGATGCAGAAGATGTACCACGGCCTCCTCATGGTTGCAGCACTGCACGTGCTAGGACTGCACGCCTTCCTGCCCGAGTTGGGTTATTAGTAGACCATTTACCAAATCTAATTCCAAGGAAGTTCAAGTTGCTGGTAAACAAGTCAACTCATCCCCCAAGCACTTTCAGAAAGGTTTTGCGCGACGCTGTCAGTAGCAAGGTTTCCCAGGCCAGCTCTTTTCTGTACAGATCCTTGAGAAGATAATGCCACCCAGAAGGCCCTTGGGATTACAGAAGGGACTCTCTCACATCAGAAAACGCAACCACAGAAAGAGGTGACAGCATGCAGTGCAGGATGTGTGTGGTTCTCTTTCAACAGCAAACCCAGTCACTACGCTGTGAGTGTGCATGCCTCCAAACCCAGTCACACGGAGCAGCTGAAACTGAGAAGGAGCTCCACGAAGTTTTCTGATTCGAATAGTCACATCTCTCCAGAAACTCCGTGCGCTGTCCATCTGTCCACCAGAGCTCAGGAGAGAGTTAAGAGATGGTACTTCCAGAGGGTGTCTCCCATAGATCCGAGATAAATTCAGGCCATGTTTGTCCACGGTGTGCTTTCTAGGTATTGGTTGTCTCGTGTCCCTAACCTGTGTGCTTATGTATCATGGCTTAAAAATCTTCATTCACTTATGATGTGCTGTGTTGGCATTATTCCTCTGAAACAAGGCAGCTTAGGACTCTGATAAGAATGCATCAAATATACTTTTTAGGATAATTTCAGGCAGCAAAGGCTGTAATTGTTCAAAGTTAATTGGTGAACTCATTAATGAACAACTGCCACCCCGGGAGAGGGGACCACTGTCATCGGCTCATCAGAGTAATGAGATAACAAAGTTAATGATATTGTCTGCAGTGGACTTCCACTTCCTCCCGCTCGGTCTACATTTGCGAACACTGCTTCCAACATCCCGGCCTGTGTGTGCTGCTCTTCACAAACACTGCTCGTGGTGGACTCCTCGCGTGGAAGTCAGCACTTCCCAGCCTTCACATCAGGGCAAAGCAAATGGAAAACTTTTCGGCCCTTTATTATCTACTTGTAAAATGTTATAAGCCTGTAAACTAGTTAATTTATGAGCCGTGCTAATAATTTGCTCACACTTGATCGCAGGTTTCACAAATACAGTTTGCAGGGATGTGGGAGGATAATTTGTAGGTCTGGCTTCTCGGCTAAGGGGACACTAATGTGACACAGTAACGTGACATTGACGGTGGGCCACACTAATGACCGCGCTCCAAGACAGGGCTGTCAGCCTGTCGTTCCAGGGAGAAGCCAACCTGCTCTCACTGCGGCTCAGGACTCGATGCTCAACTAATTATTCAGACAGCGACATTAATGAGAACCCTCATGTTTATTTTCAACATACTAACCAGCGCTTAGCTTCCATTTGTCTGATATGGTCACTGATTAAAATGTGTTTCATGAATAGCAAATGTGAACTCGCACATAACAAAGAAGCACCGCACGAAAATAAGGCACGGCTGCTTGGAAAAACCAACCTGGTCAACTCGTTTTCTGCCTCCAACGCGGTCAAGGACGAAGTGACAGGCGGCAGGAAATGCCACGAGTACCAGGCAAGGAATATTTTGAATCACACATGTCCAGGGACGGGCTTGACTTCTGAACTGAGAGCCCTGGGTCAACATGGTCAAGAGCAACTTCTATTTCAAATAAACTTCATTAACTTTGCGAGAGCAAGGTTAGACTTTAAGTGAATTTTTCCATGGAAGGACCAGTCTGCTTTCATGTGCTCTTTCAGCCTTAGAAAAGACTGATCTTTGATTAAACTGTCTCAAATATGATCCTCATAAACATTAATAAATGCAGGTGTATCCTTTCAAACTGAATGTAAAACTGTACTGTTGTTTCTTTAAAGGGTTCCTTAGCATGCTCTTATACATTTTGTTTCAAGTCTTACTAAACCTTGTGATCAAGTTCTTTCTACTTTAAATTAATTTCCTAATTTGGTATGATAAATTTTGTCCTTCGTTTAATGGTGATTATAATCCTAAAATATTCATATAATCATAATTCGAACTAAATAACTTTTTTTTTTTTTTTAAAAAAGTGTGCTCAGATCTATTAGAGGTGTTGGAAAAAGAAAAATACTCCCAGTGTGGTTCATTATAAGAGGTTCAATTTGAATTAAATAACAGTGCTACTATTTCAACAAACGCTCGATCTGCCATCCGGATGAAGAATTCTCCTCAATACTGTGTGTGAGTTCTGATTTTATAAAGAAAGCAAAATAAATACGAGTCCATGCAGATCACTTTGGGAATGAAAATGTCATTGCATGCCGCATGCAATGTTTCTTAAGTATGTATTTCTAAACTTACTCGCTAGAGATAGATCTGTAATTTTAGAATGCCAAAATGCCTAAATGGCACACAACACGTGGGAGGCAGATTCAGACTGCAGGCTAATTTTTAAAATATACTTCACCAAGTACCAGATAAATGGTGCCTGGCCATCATGAGCACCTCTGAGCACTGCTACTTGACGGGCACCTGTTGGAGATAGGTTCTTAGATAATCGGCACCTTGGGCAGCTGGTGTGTGCTAAGCACCCGCCCCCACAATCTCTCTACAAAGTACGTTCTGTCTGTGGCAGAGACTGGGGGGATGCCCACCACGTGCATTTCTTCTTCCTGGGCACCTGGTTAGACTGCATCTCCCAGCATCCTGTGTGGCTGGGTGGGGCCTTGTGTGGCTGAGTTCTGGTCAAATAGTCGGAAGTGGGTACTGCTTCTTCTACTGGGATCCTGAGTCCTCTGGCACCACCCTAACACCCTCTCTCCCCCTTTGATTGTACACCGAGAGGACAATTCCTGGTTTCTAAGATACAGGACCCACTGGGCCAGGGAAGTCCAGTTCTGGGAAGAGCATGTACGGCACGGAACCACTACCATTCCTGTCCCCATAAACCAGTGCCAGCTTTGAACTGCCTAAGATACACCTGCAGTGGGTACACCTGCACTGGGCTAAGCCTCTGTGGTTTTGTTGTTGTTGTTACAGCTTCTAGTACTCTCAAACGTGTGGGACTTTCTGATAGTCTCTGGGCATACCTGGGTCAGTAAAAGTGCTGTGGAATTGGAAATATTCCAGAAGGTATTTCCTTCTGGTGACCATCCGTTCCTTTAAGTATGCTCAGGGTGGAAAAGGGGAAAGGAACAGCTGAGGATTTTCCTGAGTGTGTCAGGCAAGTCTTTCCTTATTTCATCTTCATGTAGCCCAGTGAGTAAATCTGACTCCCATTTTACAGATGATACTACTGACCCTCTAAGAAGTGAAGTACAAGCAAGTACCAAAGCACATTGATCCAGCTGACATTTCCCTTGCTAACTGCCTAATTGGTTTTTAAAGAATTATTTATTTTACTTGAAAGGTGGGTGAAGTTACAGAGAAGGAGAGGCAGAGGCAGAGAGAGAGGTCTTCCATCCGCTGGTTCACTCTACAAATGGCCTCAACGGACAGAGCTGCGCCGATCCAAAGCCAGGTGCCAGGAGCTTTCTTCCAGGTCTCCCACATGGGTGCAGAGGTTCAAGGACTTGGGCCATCTTCCACTGCTTTCCCACCTCATAGCAGAGAGCTGGATCGGAAGAGGAGCCACAGCGCCAGCCCCTAATTGGTTTTTAATATCCAAAATTTATGGAAAATAGATATTTCTAAGTTAAAACATTTTTCGATGCTGCTTAAAGGTGAAAAATCTAACATCCTCCAAATTTAACACAACATTTGCAACAAAAAACAGTGTGAGGGCAAAGTGTCAAATTGCAATACAATGGGTAGAATGTTGGGAACTTCCACAGAGGTTTTGAAAAGCCAGCAAGGACCAAAGGGAATGTGTTTCAGATGTTCTTGGTGGCAAAAACAAAAAGGTCACATTTCAAAGAAAACAAAATGTATGCTAAACCTATATTAACTGTTGGGTAATCAATGTTGTACACATTTTTATAGAATGGGATAGTGGCTAACACACATGAGGCATTTTACTATATTTTAGTTATAATTTAGAACAGAGATTGATCAGCTGTTCCCATAAAGGAAAACCAAGTGAACATTTCAGGCTTTGCAGCCATAAGCTTTCTATTTAACTACTCAACTCTGCCATTGTAGTAGGAAAAAACAGCCACACACAATGCATAAACAAATGCATGTGGTTGCATTGCAATAAAACTTTATTTACAAAGAAAGGCACTGGGCCACATGTGGCCTGGGGGCCATTGTTTGCCAGTGTGGGCTTTGGAAAATTGATTGGGAGGGTTTGCAGAATCTTAGCACCTTAAGAGTTTTCCTGCATGAAGTAAGGTGAAATGGGCCCTGGGGAGGATTTGCACTCAGGACCACCACGAATGGGTAACTGATATTAAGGGGGAGGAGCTTTCATTTGCCAAAGATTCAAATGACAACAGCTGGCAGCACCCAGCTTCCCCCAAGGTCATTTCTTCCGCTAAGTCCTGCCACCTTTCCACGGGCCCATGCCCCCACAGAAACAGCTTCCAGGCTTCCTGTGCATTTCTGGGCAAAATCCAAGTCATATTTGCAAGAGAAGAAAAATCTGAAGCTTTTCCTGTCAGTAGAGCAAGGTCCTGCGTTAAGGTTAACATAGGTAATGGTTACCTTAAGGACTTAAAGTGACTTTCCATTATGGACTTTTTTTTTTTTTTTTTTGAAAGCAATAGGTATGTTAAATGCCATAGAAGAGTGAATGCCAGGAAGTCAGAAATGACATCCACCATAAGTTTTAAAATCAGGCATGAAGTCTCCCTAAGTTAGAGCTAAACAGCTCTCTTAGATTTGGAGGATGTTCTTTGTTAACCAGTTTCAGGGTAGGAGCTGTGTGTCCAGTGACTGAATATGTCAGAAGTAAGGTATCAAATCCATTCCCCACTATTCCTCAAGAATGTTAAGTTATTGTAAGAAAAATCTGGTTTTCTTCTTTTGGGGCGGGGGTGGTGGCAGAGCTCTGAGACACACACACATGGATTTTTTTAAAGTCTCAGTTCCCCAGTAATGTTTTATTTTAACAGCTGATGTACAAGATGATTTCAGACTTACAACGGTTAAATTTTCAGAATCTTGTTTTACCTAAAATGTCAATCAAAACAGAACAAATGCAAGAAAATTTGAGTCCTGTCTGACACAGGAAAATGCAGTCACTAAAACTGAAACCGGGGATGGGGAAATACATGCAAATGCTTGTTGTGATGTGCCATGAAATAAATAACACAGAAAACTGTATCTTTAGTACTTCTAAACTATATAAAAATATGTGCAGAGTGGGTGTTCAGTCTAGTCATACGTCCCCATCAGAGTACCTAAGCGCAAATCCGGGCCCTGAAACCCAACTCCAAGCTTCTTGCAAATGCAGACCCCTAGGAGCCAGTGGTGAAGGCTCAAGTAGTTGAGCCCCTGCCACCCAGGTGGAAGACGTGGACTGCCCGACTTTGGCTTGGCTCAGTCCTGTCTGTTGTAGGCATTTGCGGGGAGTGAACCAGCAGATGGGAGATCAAGCTCTCTCTCACCCCCCCTCTCTTTCCCTCCCTCCCTCCCTCTGCTTATCCAATAAATGTATTTTAAAAATCCATAAAACTATGTGCCAGGCAATAACAGAAAACATGAAATTCAGTGTTTGCCCTAGAGGGATGAGATTTATAATGTTTGCACTTTCTAGATGTTCTAAAACAAAGTAACTTCTAAAGTATTAGGTATACAATCTAGAAGTGACTTGTTGCTCATTTATACTCAGGTATTAATGGTTTCTGACTACCCATAGTGTTTATGGCATCCTGTGCTCTCAATTAACATTCCTTGAAGCAACTGAGGTGACCACCTTACTTTTTAGAAGTCCTCTTAATGAGATTCCATAAATAAATTAAATTTTTATATTTCCAGCCTTTAAAAGGAATTAAATAATTTTGTTTAAAGAGGTTGATTGCTTGCGGATTATAGCAGTAAATAAATTGCTGGATGCAAAATTACACTTTCTTCTCTTTCCTTTTTCCATGATGGCACACAATAATTTATCTTTTAATAACTTCAAACAATTCTGAGTCATTTGCTCATTAAAAACAAAATACATCTTGATCACGAAGCTTGGCATTTCATAAATATTTACCCCAAATGCACTGCCTGCTTTGAAGCTGGGCTGGTAAGCTCCTGATTGACAGGCAGCTTCTGTGCAGGAGGGAGGAGCCCTCACTGTCAGCTGGGAGAAGGGCGCCATGCTGCCTTCGCACTCACGCTCTCCCTGGCGGCTCTTCCCCAACAGCCGAAAGACACACGATACACGCGATCCTCCTTCATCACTGATCCTCCCTCTCATCCTGAATTCACCCCCTGCCTGCATTCTCTCAATGGCTCCCCAGCACTCAAGAAACCAAAAGCTGTCCCGTGACCTACAGGCCCCTGCGTGGTCTGGCGCCGACAGCCTTCCTGGCCTCAGGCTTAACAGCAGAACTCCACCGGCCCCGCCGAGCTTCCCACCGCGCCTTCTTTGTGCAGGGCCCTAACGTTGGCGGGGAGCAAGACTCAAGACAGGTGAAGGTTTCAGCTCCTCTCCTGAGGGCCACCACGCTGAAGGACACAGCGAGAAAACCAGGGTATCTTTCCTTCTTTTCCTTTTTGTTGTTTTGGAAGTGCGTTATAAGGTAAACATACTTCATGTGTTCCAAACAATTCCTCATATCATTTTTCTGCATGAAAATAAACTGAGATTAGGAAACCAAAAACTTGTCTGCAAAGCAACTTCACTCCTCTCCTGAAGACGTCCACATTGGCCCACAGTCCTCTCTGAGCCCAGACAGTGAGAAGCAAGACAGCTCCAGTTCGTCCTCAGCATCACCGTGGACCTCTTTCCCAGGAGAAGACGAGAGCAACGGTGCCAGCTGCAGCACACACACAGACCCTGCGAGACTCGAGCCAGAATGCATGGACCAGGAGAATGCATGGACGCGGAGTCACCGCCCGGGGGGAGCACGTGATCTGATGTGGACGCACTGCACGCTACAGCTGCTCCTCCTCAATCCAGCCCGCTGAATCGCGCAGAGGAAGAGGAAGAGGAAGACGAGCTCTTTGTTGGGATTTAAATGAAAGACATTCTCCTCCTGACATGCCAAAATTAAGTGTCCTTGTGGGCGAGCGTTCTTGCAGGACTCTAGCGGAAAGAGGGTGCTTACTGGGGAGCAGGCTACCGACACGGCAGGTGCTGTGCTTCGTTTTGATCACACCTCAGCAGCTGAGCCTAAACACAAGGGAACTGATCCCATCTCATGGTCTTCTTCCTGGGTACACAGGAAGGCTATACTGCCCCATTTTCCCGACAGCCATGACCGTGTGACTGACGTCAGGACAATGGGATGTGGGCAGAAGCAATAGGCACCACTTCCAAGCCTGATGCAAAGACGACAGTGCTCCCTGTGCCTCTTCCCAGCGATCCCGGAGACCCCAGTACAGGATCCATGAGTGAACAGCTGTGCTCTGACATGAAGGGAACACAGCACATGTCTCTGACATGTGAAGCTACTGAAAAGTGCGGGTTTGCCACAGCAGCGAGTGCAGCACGTGCTGGCTATGATGGTTTATACCGCATCAGGACCCACCTTAATCAATACTTATTCCTGGCTTTGCCTCCCCTTCTCCCACCTTCACTCCATAGGACCATGCCTTAGCATCCTCTTTGTCTTCCACGAACCACTTGTTATTAAACAGAGTGGCTGGAAATCAATTCATCGGGAACACATTCATGGAACAGTGACTTACTCTGTCCTTACCACGTGCCAGCCACCATGGTTGAGGCAAAGGAGAGCCTGAAGTTGAAGCAAGCGAGGTCTCTGGCCTCATGAAGCCACTGCCTACCAGGAAACACCAACTAAAGCACCTGGGAATGATCAACACAGAGATCTGACCTAAGCACAGAGGTCATGGAAGAAATGACCTTGAAGCCATTAAACCAAAGGTGAAAAGGAGTATACCAGGTAGATGGGGCTGGCTGGCTGGAGAAGGGAACAGTCTTGGGCTTTCCCAATGGCACTGTTGGTCCAAACAGACACGAGCCAGCACAAATACCAAGCCTTGACACAATCAATCTTCTGCCTGCTATGATGACTTGAAAAACAGAGCTTGGGAGTGTAAGGACTTCCAAATGGAAAAGGCGGCCAAATATATTGAGTAATACAAAAATAAAAGAATGCTATTACATCCCATAAAGCGTCTCAATGGTGTAACTTAAAACAAAACACTTGTTTTTCTACCACTGACAGAGAGAAAGCAGGGAGTTATTCACACCAAAAATCATTCTTCCAAATTATCTGGGAAAATAGTAGCAAGAGACACAAGGCACCAGCCCTTCTCACACACCCAGCCCCCTCTGCCTTCATAAACACTGTGGTAATCCTGCAAAAAAAAAAAAAAAATCACAGTCATTCTTGTCTATTCTCTCGTATAAACCCATAAGGAAACAGCACCAGTGCTGGGTCAGGCATGGTCCTAACCTTTCATCGCCTGCAACACCAGTGAACTTGGAGAACTCAACTCCTGCATCCTTGCTGGTGCTGGGAGCCGACAGCAGGGTTCCCCAATTCCCATCTCATCACAACCACCTGGTGGGCACCTTCTAACACAGAGTGGGCCCCAACTTCAGCTCTTCTGATTCCCCAAGGGTATGCAGAGCCCAGAAGATGTGAATTCCTAACCAGCTGCCAGGCGATGCTGCTGCTGCCCCATCCTCAGCCCGCTGCTTCCAGTCCAGGGCCCCTGAGCCCAGCAGCTCAGCCCCTACCCCAGCAGAGGGTCGTCTTCTCCATGCAGGCTGGGTGGAGCCTGTCCCAGGGGTGGCATCGTCCAGGCTTCTTCGCCCAACCTCAGGGGACCAGGCCCTTGACCTCTCTCCCAGGGAGGCCCTGCTATCGAGACAACAGCAGCCAGGCAGAGAGCCACTCCCCTGCAGCAGTCATTCTAAGTCCTGGACAGGTCCCGCCTTGACTGCTTTATACCAGTCTCAGAAGAAAACCCAGCCCGTGCCAAGGGGCTCAGGGCCCTGCTGACGACCCAACTTCCCCCAGCCCCACCCCAGTCACACCTGGAGCCCTGGGGTCTTTCTGTTACTCATACACACTCTCACGTGCCCACCTCTGAGGTTTGGGCCTCGTCAGTCCCCCTGCCTACAAGGCTCTTCCTCTGACCCCCTTCGTAGGTGGGGCTCCGTCTTAACCTTTAGATCTTAAATCAAAAGGCTTCTCTCCCAAGAGGCTTTCCCAGGTACATTCTGTACACTGCTTATGTTCTTCTTTGTCGGACTTTTGCTCACTCTCTCTGCTTCCCTCGACCAAGAGGCCAACTCCACCAGAGCAGGGCCTGCATCTGCACTCTCTCCAATCGTCTACAGCATGATGACTGTCACACAGGCGGCTCCAACAGCTACTTGCTGAGTGGCTGCACTAGTTACTGAACTATCCCTATATTTTCTTTCTAGTGAAAAAACAAAAAAGCCAGGAGAAATCTCAGTTGCTCAAAACTATAATCTAACAGGTTAAAAAAAAAAAAAAACAGAATGATTTCCAGCTAAAGTAACAGCAATGATGCCTCTCTGCTGGTGCGACAGGCATCGGAGATACCAGCGTGCTGAGGGCTGGAACAGACTCGTCCTGGTCCGTCAGCCTGGCAAAGGCCGCCCTGTGCTGCACAAGCCGGCTCACCTAACATCTGCAAGGTGCTATCCTCAACCCCCGACTTCTGGAACTTCCTTCTAGTGCCACCCACCCCTGCTGGCAGGTGCAAGAAGAAAAGTGGGTGCCTCACCTCTTTGCAAGCTCAGCTCCTCCACGTGGAGGGCTCTGCAAAACCACTTGTAAGTGTTCTACGCTAACCACAGTTTGTAATTTTGTCACAGGTGTTTGACTAAAAAGCGGACAGAGCCTTTTAAGATAGCACACCCATATTATGTCATTGTGTCTATTCCACACCACACCTCGGAGCTGACAAAATCCTTTCTTTCTGTGCCATAGCAACCAGGAGAGTTAATGCTGCGAGATTTTGCTGAGGGCAAACCTATACGCTCCAGAATGTTCACGCCTTTACAAACACATGTTAAAGTAGAATTTTAACACAACTTGTCATAAAAGCTGACACTAGTACACTGGAGAGGAAATCCAATGACACGAGTTGTACCTGGCAGTTCAACAGAATATAGGATAAATACTCTCTGTAAGGCAGCCAAAGCCTTGGTTAGAAGTTCAAATGAGGAAGATGACATGAATGAATATTCAAAGTGTACTACACTAAATGATTTTTCTATAATTATAAAAAAAATCATTAAAATGCACTCAGCCTCACCCAAAAAACAGCACGGTGGGGTGAAAGTGGTGCCAAGTCTTGGGTGGCCTTGGAAAAGTCAAGAATCCTCCTGGAAACATGGTACAGAGATGGTTTGACGGATTCAATGATCTCAAAGGTGCCTTCCAGTCCACACTCTCCTGGGGCCTATGCATGCTTCTGCAGATGCATCCGAGGTGGACAGACACAGAGGAAGGGTGAGCTCACCTCCAGCCTGCTCATTAGAAAGGAAACACGGGAAGAACAGGCATCCCTTTGCAAAGACCAAGGTGTCGGTGGCTATCCTCCGGTTTGTTGTATCTGTGCAAATAAAGTTGTATTTCCCTATACTGCAGGAGGGTGAGTTGATGTAGTAATTACCTGTTACTCTTGACAAGTAAGGTAATTAATGTAGCAAAATACCACTGCAATGTGTGTAAATTTAGACCACCATAATTAAAGCACCCGTCTGTTCAACAAACTGTTCAATTAAGAAAAAATATTGACGGTGTACATTTTTTGAAATTAGAAAACGTATGGAATGAATGACTCTCCCTTGGTTGACATCCATTTCCAGAATGCTTTCACAGCAGGAAGCACGCATAACGGATATATAATGGAGTGACTCCCACTAAAACACAGAAGTATTTTTTGTGAATGCAACATTAAGGCAAGAGTCTCTTGTACAAGTATTTTATTTAGAATTCTCATTCTACAAAAACATTCAAGGAGTAATCTGAACCTCAGAACTATTACAGGTGGTGAAGAGCTGAAATGTTATTGTGCAGGATCCAAGCCACAGGGCTGACCCTCAAAGAATATCACCTGAATGTCTCATTACTACTCAGCAATTTGGAAGAGCAGGAGACACTCAACAAACCATGAGCCAATAAGAGCTACAATGTCCCTGGTCCTCTGGGAGCACCATAGAGTCAGCGTGGGCATTTCGTCACTCCAGTTTCTCCTCGTGTCTCCTGGCCATTTTCAGACCCAAAGGCTGACATCTTGAATAAGAAGGCTACCTGGCCCCTTCCTGTCTAGCAAAAATCATCCCCTGCCTAAACTGCAGTAGAAAATGCCTAGCCATGCGACGAGCTAACTGCTCAAAGACATTAGACCAGAGCTGCAGGAAGAGAAAAGGAGTCTGTGGGCAGATCAGCAGAACAGCAGCTACCTTGAAGGAGGAGGCAGAAAGGGAGGCAGGCAGAGCTTTTGAGTTCTGGTACCCACACGGTGTGGGAGGAACTGGTCAGGGCGTCTCGCATCTCACACTGAGAAGGAAGTTCTTCCAGTTTTATTCTCTGAATTGTTCTATGCAGATAAATTCAGAGGAAGACAAAAGTTGCCCTGAGTAAAGAAACAGCTGGAATTCCGACATACTGCATAGCATGATATGAGAAAGAAACAGTATAGGATTTTGGTGACATTTAATGATGTCCACACTTGTGTTTTGCTTTTGCTCTTTTCATTCTGTTCAGCGTCTCTTACCTTGGGAGATGTAGAAACCTAGGGAAAACGAATGGCAAGGTACCTTCACCAAAATCCAGTCCTAAATGCTCCGCATCTGAGAAGTTGGATGTATCCCCAAGTAAAGAATAAGGAGTACAAGGAGAAATTCTAGACGGAAACACGTTGAGGAAACGAAATGGTTTTTCCAAGGAAAATACTCCAATTTCACACTTGGAAATAATAACAACCTCATTAGGAGAGCAGGATGAAGAAATCACTTTTCTAGCTGTTGAAATAAATAAAGAAAGCCACAGATCCAAACTGAGAAGATAATTTTGTACAAGCAGCCTTATTTCATTCCATGACAGCCCTGGAGTGCTACCTTTTAAAATGAAAATTTTTAAAAATCATATTTCAAAGGAGGCTAATCTAATTATAATAGAAACACCATTAGAATAACAAGATACAATTGGGGGACAGGTTCTGCTGCAAGATTCATGGACCAAAAATAAAAGTTTCTGATGCTCTAATGCTGAAGCACTCGCCATGATCAGAGGAAAATCAATACTGTTTTTTGGGTGAATTTATTAGAGTTGAAATGCCCACAGCATGTATCTCACAAACCACACTGGACCACATCTAATGGGTTATGGTGATATTTCATATTGAGTCTCTCATGTGGTCCTCACAAGCCATTAAGTTAAAATTAATCCCATCTTATGGACATGTAAACTAAGACCCAGCAGCTGCCAGACTTTGTGGCTGAGTTCCCCACAAGCTACTGTTCTGAAACAATCTGTTAAGGGGTGGGGTGTGCAGCACCGGCTGGTGCTGGTTCGAGTCCCAGCTGCTCCAATTCCAATCCAGCTCCCTGCTAAGGGCCTGGGAAAGCAGCAGAGGATGGTCTGGATCCTTGGGTCCCTGCACCCACGGTGAGAGACCTCGACGAAGCTCCTGGCTTCAGCCTGGCCAGGCCCTGGCTGCTGTGATCATTTGGGGAGTTAACCAGCAGATGGAAGACCTCTCTATCTACCCCCTCACCCCACCGCCGCCGCCATAATTCTACCTCTTAAATAAATAGAATAAAATCTTTAAAAAAAGTTCTACTCTCCTTGCCATGGGATAAAATGTTCCTCGTGGTCCCACTGAGTACATTTAGAGATTACTTCAATGATGTCTGCCTTAGTACTCACAGCTCTGACTACGCCTCAGAGTCACCAGGCACACTGATTCATATGTTCAAAAGCAATGGCAGTGGAAGTTGTGAAGTAACACCCAAGTAGGGAAAACAGAGCTGGTTTCGAATTCTGCTACTGCCATTAGGCAGAACGAACACCAAACAGGAACCTGAGGTCTATGGGTCCAACATAGTTAAGTATCCAGTTTATGCCCGCAATGAGCCCGGAAGAGGGCTCAAGTGAAACACCACCACCACCCTTGGTTTCCAGCTTTAGAGAACTCGGCTCGTGGTTCCACTTTCTCTCCACCTACCCCCTGACCTTCCCCTGGCATCGCAGCGTGGCCCTCTTGCATCGTGTAGACAGAATCTGAGAACCACGGAGTCAGAGGCTGACTTCTGCAGGTCATGTCCATTCTCCAGATGTAGAAACTGGAACAAGGTGTAGGGGAGGGAAGGAAGGGACGACGCCCGTGACCATGATGCTACCTGTCAGGCTGACTCATCTGTCACCTACAGAAACTTGAAAGTGAGCAAAATGCAGAATAGATTCTTCATCCTTTTTCAGTCTCAAAATTAATACAAACCAGAGAAAAAACTGAACGGGGGCAGGGTGAGCAAGTGCAACTGAGTCGACATTAAGGTGTGAAAACGTGAGTCAATGTTTCCTGGGGTTAAGCAACTTTAAGAGAATTCAAGGGTAACAGTCACTCATGCGAAGCTGTCCAAATTCTTATCTTACCTTCATGCCCAATGCCTGTTTACATAAGGAAAGAGTATTTTAAACCTGACATCAAAAATACAGAAAGGTGAGTTGGATACTGAAAGCTCTATTGACTCCTGGAGTTAAACAGCCTCTAACATTTAACTCCAGCTTAAATATCTGGCAAAATAATAATTAAAATATTATTAATGAATTAGGCATAGAATTATCACACAAAGGAATTATTTTATAGGAATCATTTATTTATTTTTAAAAGTTTATTTATTCATTTAAAAGTCAGAGTTATGGAGAAGGAGAGGCAGAAAGAGAGAGGAAGAGAGGAAGGGGGGGGGAGAAAGAGAGAGAGTGAGAACGAATGAATGAATCTTCCAGCCACTGGTTTACTCCCCAAATGGCCAAAACAGTCAGTATTAGGCCAGGTCAAAGCAAGGAGCCAGGAGCTTGATCCGAGTCTCCCACTTAGATGCAGGGGCCCAAGGACTCGGGCCATCTTCCATGGCTTTCCCAGGCATGGCTGGGAGCAGCTGGGACTTGAATCGGTGCCCATATGGAATACCGGAGCTGCAGGCAGTAGCTTTACTCACTATGCCACAGTGACAACTCCAAGAACTATTTATTTTTAGGAACTATGAGCTGGTTTTCATAGTCTCATTGAACCCAAAGGTACCCGAGAAATTGTAATATTTTCAGATGCTATAATGATGTAGGCACTTTTTCACTCTCATCTTTAGATGAGAAAACTAAGACTTAAAATATTAAATAATGTTTTTCAAGTTCACAAAGTCAATATGTAGCTGAGTCAGGATCTGAAACCAGCACCTTTTCCCCAACTTGGGTAATTATTTAATAACTAACACACCATACTTTAGAACCTGTCCACTAATATGCCTGGGATAAGGTTTCTTGGTTCATGTTGATGCTGGAAAGTAATGCAACTTGAAGAAACAACTTTGTTTTAAGAAGCTGTTTTGAAATAAGAAACATTTTCTGAGCTGGTAACATGAGGACTGATTATTTTTCAGGTTATAGTAATAATTGTTACTCTTTGAATGCTTTGTACAAATGCTTCCCTGCTACTGAAGATCACCTTCTCCTCTGAATTCGGTGGTTTTGTCAGTCAGAGGACAAAGCAAATTGCGAACATCTAAATTCTTGCATCCCCCCCTCCCCAAAATCTTTCTCAAGCCCCGAGAGGAAGCCACAGGCTCTGGTATTGTTATACAGCATTTTGAAATAACTCAAGGATCCCGGTCCCAAAGACAAGCAAAATGGGATCGATACAGGCCAAGGGGATGGGGAGGCACCTGTATTTGAGATTCAGTATTAGATTATCCTCCTCAAAGCAGGACAAAAGTCACTGGCCAGGAAGATACTATTCTAGATCATTTAATTTCCTTATATCTCCTGCCAAGGGAAAAGAGATGCCTATCAACAGAAACTTCCGGAGTTGAATGATATGACCCACAAATGCAAAGATGTTTACCTCTGGGGAGAAGGACTGGTAACACATGGTGTCATGTACCATGACACTGTACGATGCTATCAGAGAGGGACTCGGACTTGTTGACAAAACATTCAAGTTTCTACCAACGTCCAGTCTCCAAACTTCTTTTTTCTCTTTCAGATCTTTGCAGCTGTTCCTTCATCTCTCCTCTCCCCCCATCACTGATCTTGGTGGTTTCTAGAAAACTCTTCCTTTCTCAGCTGCTCACTTTACTGATGTGCTACTGTGCCTGCATCTTCACATTCTTGACTGATGGTCAGCAGAAATGACGGAGGTGACTCTGCTCAAGTTCGAGACTCGAACCTTCCAGGTGACTCTGGGCGTATAGACAAAGCAACCAATTTCATGGAATCTCATATTTAGGAAGTGCTCTTCTCTCCAATTCCATTTCAACCCTTCAAATTATGTCAAGAACAAAGACTCATCTGGGTGTTCATCTGACACTTTAACACATGCCGATGCCTATGCCTCTCCAAATGGGCACTTTAGGTAGAAGTATGTAGGCAATGATACACAGGGAGCAGTTAATTCAAGGGGCCAGCAAATCACAGCCAGTCGGGCAAAAGCTAGCTGCCAGTTTTTATAGGGCTCATTAGAGCTAAGAACGGATGTATTTAAACAGCCGGAGGAAGAAAGCAAAAGAAAAGTATTCCTATGCCATGAAAAAAACTACGTGGAAATCAAGTTTCTGTGTCCATACATATAGTTTTCATGAGACACAGCCATCCCTATTCATTTATATATGAGAGATCTTAATGAAGTTCAGGGAGGGGGCAGGCGTCGAGCTCTGGTGGAGTAGGCTGCTGTTTGGCATGCCCGTTTGCCACACTGGTTTCAGTTTTATCTGCTCTGCTTCTGATCTAGCTTCCTGCTAATGTGCCTGGGAAAGCAGCAGAAGATGGCCCAAGTACTTGGACCCCTGCACCCATGTGGGACACCAAAATGGACTTCCAGACTCTTGACTTTGGCCTGGCCCAGACCTGGCTATTGTAGCCATCTGAGGAATGAACCATTAGATAGATGATTTTTCTTTTTCTCTCCCTCTCTCTGTCATTTTGCCTTTCAAATAAATCAACTAATCTTAAAAAGTGCATGGAAATGTGTATTGTGAAAAAACTCATGCCTAGATTTCAAAACTTTTTGTACCAAAATTAACTTAGCTTTTAATTTCATTGTCTAAAAGCTATTTGAAGCCTTCCCATAGTTTCTCTTACCAACTTGGGGGCACAATGGTGAGATTCAGTAGCTACAATGCAGACTTCATGGCCTGTAAAGACAAAAATCACTTATCACTTGCCCTCTACAAAAATCATTTGCCATTTGCTGTTTATGTCGCTGTTCTGCCTTCACAGTATTTATTTTAGGTTACTATCTGGTTGTGGCCATGGAGGATACTTCTGCTGTTAAGACACACTATAAAATCTCTTTTCTAAATAGACTGATTTGTGCTGTAACAAGTGACTTAAGGAGCTACAGAAATAAATAAAGCATGGGAAGTATTTAGGTCAGAATTATAGAAAAATATAAGTAAAAAATGAAGAGTAACCCAAGCATGCTGAACTTAGAAAACTAATAAGCCAAGAATAAGTGGGCAGGCAAGGAGAGGTTGGAAGAGAAAACTGAAGACTATGTAAATAAGACATCCAGATGTAGCAATCTGTCTCCTAAGGTCACCATGGAGTCTGAAATGTGGACCCCTAGTGGACAGAAGTCAGGGAGGCTACCCAAGAACATCAAGCTGGCCAGCCCCGTCACAGGGAGCAGCAGGTTCTGCTCTTACATCCACAGGAGCCTGACACACTGGCCAAGAATTCCTATTCTGGCAACTGGGAAGGCCTTCAGTCCAAAACAACCACCATTGTGCAAGGCAGGTAAAACAATAGCAAAAGGCCAAGCTGCTCAGCGTGAGTCCAGGCTGGACTCACTTCCCAGCCCATGCTGCTCTGCACTGGTACGATCTCCAGTGGGACTCAGGGAAGGTTCCAGGTGCCTGCTTTCACTCTGATGGAAATGTTGTTTCCAAAATGCACTGAGCAGGCAACACGTTCTGCAGCTTCGAGTGAGTTCACATTACCATTGACAACACTTTACACTCTGCACGGTTTGAGCTGCACAATGTTTATTCCCTAACAATGAAGTTTCCTCAACAGTTTGACTGTACTCGTTTTAGAAATTTCTTTTTGTGAAACAATCTCACATGGTGGTGTTGCCTCTCTGTAACTGAATATGCATCTCTTCTGCGGCCTTTCAACCAAACATTTTCTCCCTGAGACAGAATTGTTGTTTTTGATGGTTCCAACAACACCACTTTCTGTTGTTGAGTCATAGACGCTATCGCAGTAGTGCTAAAATTCATCATCTTTTTCTTTCCATATGATTAATGTTTTTAAAACATGCTAGTAAGACTTAAAAACTTAACCGTAGCTGAAGAAAAGGACTTAAAATGCTGAATTCTAGACTTTGGAAATAAGACTACTACGACTCAATGTCAGTTTTTCCACCAGTGCACCCTATTTCAACTGGTCGTCACTTCTTGGGTGAATTACAGTTAGCTTCATCCACTATTTTTTTTTTTTTTATTTGACAGGTAGAGTTATAGACAGTGAGAAAGGTCTTCCTTCCGTTGGTTCACCACCCCCTCCAAATGGCCGCTATGGCCGATGCTGCGCTGATCTGAAGCCAGGAGCCAGGTGCTTCTTCCTGGTCTCCCATGCGGGTGCAGGGCCCAAGCACTTGGGCCATCCTCCACTGCCCTCTTGGGCCACAGCAGAGAGCTGGACTGGAAGAGGAGCAGCTGGGACTAGAACCAGCGCCCATATGGGATGCCGGCGCCGCAGGCGGAGGATTAACCAAGTGAGCCACAGCAAGGGCTCCTTCATCCACTACTAACACAAAAGCCTGAGACAAAAGCTTCCCAATTTTTTTAAATCACAAAGAACTCTTTCTATTATATCCTAAACACTCCCATCCATACAGACGCTAAGTTTCCAAAGAATCTACCTAATAATTACTTAGTTAAGTATCCATAATCAATTAATACGAAATATCCACTAACTGGCCAATACAACACATAGAATCAAATATTTATGGCCAAAAACCGATGAACTTGTCATCTGGTTAACTACAAAAGTCATGCAAATGGCTGAAATACCTGTAGGCCTTTTGAAATAATACAAAGAGCTCAACACAATGCATATTCGAGGTTGTGTCTCCAACATGGTTTCTTCAAAGCCTCTTCCAAACAGCATCCTTAACAGTGGGGGAGTCATGGGATTATGGGAAAGTTGATTTCACCCTAGCTCCATGGTAGCAGCACATTTTTTAGGATATACCAAGTAACAAATCCCACCTCCTCAGCCATAGGGAGATGGTACGTGCTGGAAACCAGTCCTCTCGGAGTTCCAAGAATCCTTCTTCCCCACTCCTGCTTGACATAGTCAAGGCAGAACTCAGTCCAGCATCCACCACGAGTCTAAAGCTAACCCAGCTCGAAGGAAGAAAGTAGAGGAGAGCTGGATCCAGTCTCCCCTGGCGCATGCTTACTCAGAACTTGCCAGCTGGACGATTGAAACCTGGACTTTCTGTTGCCTACAACCAAAATCATTGTAACCTAAATACTGGAAAACTCCAGATTCATCTCCTGGGATTTGGAGACTCCCCCACCCCCCAGGCATTGGGAGCCCTTGCCACAGTGAAAATTTAAGATTTTATACAATAAGTAACAGGTGGACATTTCAAGCTTGGTGGATGTTTTCCAGTTTCTGTAATCCCAGGTCAGGCACATTGCTGTGAAAGCCATCAAAGATGGCAAAGTCAAGAAATTGACATTCATCTAACTGTGAGACAGTTGTGCAGGCTGGAGATGACCAGTGCTATGGTAAAGCAGTACGAGGTGGGTCTGCTCCAGGTGGCTATCACAGCAAATCCTTGCAGCCAGCTCTGCATGGAACACACCATTTAACCACTTCATCAATATCCTTAATTTCTGAGGGAAGGGAAAAAAATTCTTACTAGTCTTGATTAAAGAATGATTATACAGAAGTGTCGAACTTCACAAGGAACACCAGGTGAGCAAAGAGACAAGTAAAATGCTGTGAGGCTGAGATTTTCATTTCTTTTTCCCAACATTTAGGAGATTGTTGGCCTGGTAAAAGAAAATGAGTATCCATAAGAAAAGACTAGGATTTCAGAGCCGGCACTTTGAATCGACCTAATGGATTAAAGGGAAGTAGCAGAAAAGTGTGTGGTAGGTTCAGCCTCAGGTTCTGCTACACTTAGTGGAGAGGGAAGGGGAGGAGAAGGGAATGGTGTCTTGCAGGTGTACTTAGGTAAAAAGATGTACACCTGACCAGTCGGCTGCCGCTCGACACGCGGAAGAGAAGGTCCCCTCGGCTCTGGCGAGGAAGGGGATGGTGAGACAGAAAAAGAAAGCCAAGTTGCTGTTTTTAAGAAACATGAGTCAACAGCAGAAAGCAGACAACAAGAAATGAGAAGACAGATGTGATTAGAGAGGATAAGTCTGGCGATTTGAGGTCACAATCCACAGAAAAAGCTCTCAAGGACCATTCTCAAAGGGTGAATACATATTATAAGGGCAAGACGGTTGAACGCTTGATTCTGAATTCCTTTGGTGGAAACGTCCCCCGGATTCCGAAACTTCAAATGCCCTGTTTGAGATATGTGGGAGAGAGCCATGGAAAGGAGCCAACTGCCAACTCTGAGAGAACAGACAACAGCAATGGGAGGAAGGAATACCAAGGGCTCTTTAACTGAAATCAACCATGGAAATGTGGAATTCCCACAGGATATAGGATAATGGTTCAAGCCAATTTCACTAGAATCTCAAAAGTCAAGGTGACCTCAACTGACAAATGACTTTGCAGATCATTATGACAAAGTAATCAGTACTAAGGCCAATTGGGGATTCCCGGGAGAAACATGAGCTAGAGCTTGGGTTGACGTTGGTGAGAAGACCTGCAGAATCTGGTTAAATGAGTATCACCAACTGCCAAAGGTCCACCTGCACTCCACATTACTGGTGTGCATGGTGGGTGGCACTGAGGCTTTTTAATTTCAAGTGTCCAAACACCACCACCTGCTTAAGGGAAAGGCCATGTAAAGAACCAAGCAGTAGAAGCAGAGCATCTCCTATGACCCTAATAGGAAATCTCTTAGCGGTCTCTTGAAATCAAAAGGAAAAGGGCGCTAGCTCATGTCTTCAATCGATACTACAAAACAGACTTGAGCAATAATACAGCATTCCTCTGGCTGTAGGAGAAACAGAACAAAACATCAAAGATCCTGATATCTCCATCGTTAACCTTACTAGCAATTAAGTAGGTGCACAGGGGAGGAAAGTTAAAAAAAAAATCTGCAGCAGTTCTTCATTGGCAAAAACCACGAATGCCGTGAGCTGCGCGTGCGCGTTTCAGTAGATGACTGAATGTTCAAGGGAGAAAACCCCACCCTGAGTGAAAAGTGAACACGTTTATCAACCACACTCTCAGCCCTCCTTTCACCACATAATGGTAATCTTGCTGAATTCTGTAAAATCCTCTTATAAATCATTGAACATTTCCGAGAGCATTTAAAGCTGCCAGGCTTATGTTTTGGAACGCACTGGGGGGGGGGGGATAAAATTCTATGTGTTGGCCTGAACCTCACATACACTACATGTAAACCCCGTCTCCCCTCTACTGCCTTCGAGAGCTGCAGCAATGCAGGGCTCTCGAATCCTCCCTGGTTGGGCTGCCTGCAGGAGATACTGACGCCCACCCTACCCTGCTCTCCCCATTCGTTCCCCGAGGTGGGAAAGGCTCCCAAGAATACATATGTGAGCTTAAGAGGACAGCGCATGCTCATGAATAAGATCCATATACAAATACACACAGTTATACATATGAATGTATATAGGGAAACATATATAAATATGTACATGAATATGTATACAAATATGAATATGTATAGGTATGTGTCTGAAGCATGGCCTACAAATCTGTCTTCAATGTGCACAAAGATTTTTCTGGATCTGGAAGGCTGATTTATATCCTGGTCTCCTTCTCCAGCCATTCTGTCTTCTCCCCTTCCTAAGTGTTCTGGTCTCACCCCACTCTACTGGCTTCTGTGCTGTTACCTTGACATCTCCAGTCCTGATGACCATCCTCACCCCCTTCAAATCTAATGTGCATTTCCTCGCTTTCCAGAAAGACCGCTTGAAATGAGTGCTTGCACCGCATCGTCTCCCAGCCTGCCCTCTTTCCTCTTCAGGCGGGAAATGCTAAGAGCACTGATCCACTCTTCCCAATTGTCTGTGTCTTCACACCAAGTCCGGCCTGAGACCTTAAGGATTTTTAGACCCCTCCACCATTACCTCTCTTGGAGCACCCATTTGCAGAAGTTTGCAGCCCTTAGAACCAGCCTAACTCCCTCCGATGTGTGCTTCCCACTGTATTTCTGGAGGAAGATGAGTGATGGAACTCACCCAGGGCGGCTCTGACCAGGGGACTCCTGTGCTCAAAGAACCCTGGGGGTGGTGTCCTCTGGCAGCGACGGGCTGGCTCCTGAATCTCAGTGTCTGATCAGAAATCTTGGCTCCATCTCACTACGGGATGCCCATGGTAAGCCCAGAGAACCTTCCAAAGTCTCACTTACCTCATCTGTATTATTGTCTCCGGCTAAAAATAGTACCCAATTGCATGCCAGTAGGAGTGAAAATACAAATGACGAATATTCGGCCACTAAGTTTGATGCCTTGTCCACAGCAAGTGCTGTCTGCTTTATTATCAATAATTCACGTTGCTGGATAAATCCCGTACTTCCTAACCTGACCCCGAGGTCCTCCATGGCCGGGTGTCAGCTCCTTTTCAGGAATTCTGTGTACCAGCCAGAGGGAACTATTCATTGTTCCTCTCCACGACCAAGCTTCATGGTCTTTGTTGCTTATGCACTGTGTTGCCATGAGCCAGAAAACTGTCTCCCCTCCCCTAACTCAAATATCTAACATTTACATTTCTGCAAACTCCCGCTTAAATTCTCCATGGAAGTGAAGAAGTATCTCTCTTCTCTCCACACTGTATTCCTAAGGACGGGATTTAAGTACGAATTTTTATTTTCTCCGAGCTGTGTACAGAAAGAACAGCTGTGTAAGAGCTGAGTGGGGTCGGATGGATGGTATTCCGCAGCCAGGGGGTGCAAGGCCTCTGTCAGGACACCCAAAGTCTACAACCTGGGGCACAACTTCACCTCCTTTATCCCTGCCACTTGTTAGGAAACATTACCGCCTTTCTTTGTTATCACTGACATTATCAAATCAAATTAGCGATTTTCCACCTAAGATATCAAAAATTATATTTTCCTTTTCTTTTCCCATTCTAAGTAAGGATTCCAGATGCATTAATGAGCCAACCTTAGGACGAGTTTTAGCTCTCAGTGAAACCACCTTGCACCTCAGTGACTTCATGGTGCCTATCAACCGTCTCAGTGGGTTCATACTGTTTATTCTACAAAAGCCAAGAAACTTCTTAAGGGCATGGTGTGAACAAACGCCTAACAGTTCTTCAAAGGGATGTACACATCTGTGAATATGACACATGTCAGGCTCAATAACCACACCCTTGTGGCATCCTCAACTGGTATTGATTAGGGACCCGTGTGTTCACGCTGGACAACAACAGAGCCGGTGTTCCATCCGGCTTCTATTTATTTCCACGTCTAATGCTCCGGAGAGAATGGGTGGTTCTCGGTTACTGAAAAAGTTTGTCACTGTCAAAACAAGAAACTGCCTTGGGTAGAGCCAGAGGCATGCGGTGCCAAGGCCAAGCCAACGCCAGAACATACAATAAAAAGCAAAGCTCTGTCGGTTTTCCCGGCAAGGCTGTGTCTATGCATCACCCCTATATCCAGCCAATTCAGGAGGGCTGGGAAGTCAAAATTCTCGGCTGTAATGGAGCCAGTGCAGTCACTGGGTTTCCTTTTCTAACTTTATTTTTTTTTTAATGTCCTACAGACTCATCGTAAATCATTTCCAATCTAATTCTCCGGCTTCCCAATTTTAACTGTCGGCCTTATTTAAAGAATGGCCTCTATATTTAACAGATTTCATATCCATTTTGAGAACTAGTAAGCTAAAAAAGAAGATGTTGTTCTAAAAGGCATCATTCCACTGTGTGACTTTTTAAGCAGCTTAAATGTTAAACGGTCCAATTGTCTTACCTAGCAGTGATTCAGAAACTCCATAAATGACTTTCCACTAATGAAGAAAATTATAGTTTAGTGCGCGCTCAGCAGCTCGCCCTTCGAGGTTTCAGGTGATGTGTTTTTATAAATGTGTATCCTGTAAGTCCACCCAAATACACACCACTTCATCAAGGCCAGAAAACATAAGAATTCGAAAGAACACAACCACAAGCTCTCTTGGCACGTGATGTTAAGATTCACTTGGTAACACTAGTGTTTCAACCTGTGCACTATGCTCGTTGTTATCAAAACTAAAAATTAAATGAAGTTTCCTAAAGCAAAAAGTCACAGTTGAGGCTTAGTTGCTTTCAAGGGTCCTCATGGGAGAAAAAAGGAAGAAGAAAAAAATGTGGTGGCAGTTACAGCAAATTAACAACATATAATAAAAATGCCATAAACATGCAGCATACATAATAAATCTCATCAAGTCTACAAGGCGGGCAGATAAAAATGATTAACTGCCACCATCCTCGAAAAGAAAAGGAAAATCCTGTCCCCTGTTAATCACCACGGCCGACGCTCTGACCCTGGATCTCACATGCAGAGCGAACCATCTTCACAGTCACGCACTCTGCCAAGCACGCGGGCCTTCTCACTTCCCATTTTATTTTCTGAGAAATCAGGAAAACAACTGCATGAGAGCTACTTTTTTATTTTTATTTTTTTAATGAAAAGTGTGGCTTGTGGGGTGTGTGTGTGTGTATGTGTGTGCGCATGGGCTGTAATGGCTCACACAATCTCTACCTCTGTCGATAGACACTTCCCAAGTCACAGCAACAAAAGTCCTGCCCTGTGTGTCGACAGGACAACAACACTCCCTGCCCAATGTGCAGCTGCTTCGTACTGGCTGACCAATTCCTTCTCCGGATGCCGGTGTAGTGTGAACTCCAGCCGGTAAGGAACGTAGACGCCCACTCTGCAGGGTGTGGGATGTAAGTTTCACCTAAGGGAAAGGCGGGGAAGCCGAGGTCAGCCTGGGAGGCAAGTTCAGGGACTGACAAAGGCCTGGAATTCGTCCAGAAAAGGCAGAGGGGTCCCCTTGAAAGGCCATCACCTCCACGGCAGGTGTAAGACTGCTTTGCTCCCAGAAAGGCTGTGACAGGAAAGGTTATCTCCACTGACAATGAACACGCTGATTTAAACACACACACACACAAACACAGACACACACACACACACACACACACACATAAAAAAACCTAAAATAAAAACCTAAAATTCAATTTTTAAAAAAAAACCTAGGAGGTTCAAATGAACAAACTCTTGCTTGTTCCTCAAAAGAAAAACCATGGGCTTTCAGAAACATCTCCTCAAGGAGATAGAATGCCGTATGAGTAAATTAAAACAATTAAAAACCATAAGGATACAATAATTGAGAATACCTGTTTGGGTAACAATGGCATTCTTGAATTCCTCATAACAGAGGGTCTACTTTTAATCCTCTTTTTTTGGTAGCAACTTGCATAATTAAACAATAATTACGGATTTTTAATTTTTATACATCCACAAGAACATAAAGTGAAAACCATAAATTATATACTAACTCCAGCTGTTCAACGTTGGCATTTTGTCTTCAAAAAAAAAAAAAAGTTCAAAAATCTGTTTCCTTAAACCAAGGAAATGTGGGAAAGGCCCATCCTGCCAGGGGCAGCCTCCTGCAGCACAGCGCTCCTGCTGTGGTTTCTTGCCGAGGCAGCAAACTCCACACTGAAAGAGAAGTCACTGCCAACTCAAATACTGTTTGCTTTCACACCCAAGAACAAACTGTGTGCATGGCAAAGGCATGGAAGGGCTCGGAGCAGCTGGAGAGGGCTGCAGAAAGGTAACAGTCGTGTCAGAGCTACTGTAAACTGCCTCTCGCTCTTCCATCGGCAAGTAAGCATCTGCAAAAACAATCCCATGCCTTCACCTTGCGTCCCCAGCAGGCCTGACCAGCACCCGCTCTAAGTCAAGACCGCCTTTATCCTAGTCAACGAAGAAGACCAGTGACATGCATACTCCCTTGGCTCTGAGTCTCAGGTCCAGCGAGGGTCAGGCTTAAATGGAGTCACGAGCAGCTTCCATGTCTCCATACCACATGCAAGCCTCTTTCCCTGCAAGCAGGAAATGCAAAGGACGCGGAGCCTGCAACTCGCCCAAAGGCAGAACCCTCCAGCCAAGGCAAATACCAGGGCTGCAAGGGTTCTGCTCGAGAGACCTTCCAAATTGCCCTTGCGCCTGGGGGATGGGCATCTGTGCGGATGTGCCAGGGTGGGGTCAAGAATTCAAAAGCAGGAGAAAACAGCCCAGGTCTCCCACAGCAAGAGGTGGACTCCCTGATGACGTCCTAGTCTGGCTTCAAGCAAGCAGAGGCTGACTTTGTGCTGGGATGCCACCATGTTAGCCACCAGCCAAAAATGGTCAAGTGAGAACGATTTTTTAAATTTCCTTTGCCCAGGCTACACGGAGATAAACAGTGAGAATCAGCGTGCAGTGCCATCTAGGTGGGAAGAGCGCTCGGTCGGAGACAAGCCTCACGTGTAGCAAACCCTGCCTCCCCATGCCTCGCCTGCTGCACATCTCAAACCCAGCACCGT
Source organism: Oryctolagus cuniculus (assembly GCF_051225735.1). Taxonomy (NCBI): domain Eukaryota; kingdom Metazoa; phylum Chordata; class Mammalia; order Lagomorpha; family Leporidae; genus Oryctolagus; species Oryctolagus cuniculus. The sequence continues at coordinate 79,191,753 of NC_142876.1, read as the reverse complement.
CAGTTATTTCAAGGAGGAATCTTTGTGTCAAAGTAGAAAATCGCACTGTTTATTCAAAAAAAAAAAAAAAATCCCTGCTCCATGTTCCGCCCTACCCCTGAACACTTACTACTTACTCACAGAAAACAGCTCACAAAAATGTCATAGACTCAAGACACACACACACGAAGGAAATTTATATGAATGGAAGATCTACATTTTCTCCTCCTATAATAATACAGTTTCCTTAAAGCAAAAATATCACATATTTCCAATTGTAGGTTGGACCCAGTAGACTTTCAATATTAAAAGTAGACTTTATTGATTTCCTCTAGTATAAAATTAGAAACCTTTTCCTTATGGTCTTAACCACGCACGCCTATTGCCCCCACCACAAAAAGTTTTATGGTTTAGGCGCAGGTTGAAAAGTCTGTCCAACTAAACAAAGACCGCCTTTCTTCCCAAATAAAAAGGAGTATAAGAAATTTGCCTACTGGTCCCCCAAGACACAATCAGACAGTAAATTCTCCCGGCTTCCAAAATGATTGATGTGATGTCGCTGTTTTCTTTCATCACTCCCTACCTTGTCTGGTCGCTGGTGAAAACCAGGAAGCCACAGACACACACTTCGGTCTTTTTGCTTGTGCGGGCCTCAATTCTCCAATGCCAGGTTGCTGCCAATGTCCTTGCAGCCAATGGTAAACAGGCCACAAGGTTCAAGTTAACTGTGGAGCGTTACTACACTGAACATCTGGTCATGAATGAACGGATTGCCCACTAACTCTCAGCATTGGGCAGCTGATGAAAAATTCAACATTTTCCTTGTTGGCACAGTTGTTTTGGAGAATTCTCTAGAGCTTCCTGAATTATATTAAGAAAATTTCACTGCAGCAATCTATATCTGTGAGAACAGCTGGTGCTGAAAGGGATCTGCTGCTCTCTCTCTGTGCTAGGGGACCTCATGTTGGATCAGGACACTTCTACTCCATTTGTCCTTGAAAACTTAGCCTTCGCTCGAAGGTGCTGGCTCAAGCAAATGGCAGGAGAGACAGCCCATGGCTGCTGGATTTCACACGGAAGACCATCTTAATTCAGGGTGAAAAATTCACTACCCAGCTACGAGCCCACTTAAGACCAAAACAGTTTATTAGGAAGACCTGTCTCAGGATTTCCCTTAGAAAATACATCCGAATGGTAATCTGAACTACTACTGCGTTTTGAAATCAGGTTGGTCCTTTTGGCATTAGGCATTTTCTGTAGATCCATAGTCCTTTTTAAAATCTCTCCAAATGCATTGTGTGCAAACATTACCTTTTATTTTTTTAAAACAACATAACTAATACTAAACTCAGCAAAGTCTTTTGTGAGACCTAAAGGTAACACAGTTAGGGTAAATCAGATGTAATATGTGATACTGCATTCATCACTGGGAGAAGGCACACTGACAGAGGTGTCTGGCGATGCTTAAGGAAAGAAATTCTCTAAAAATACAACAGTACTGTTTAAAGAAATTAACTTGTTAATGGATATATGTGATATATTATTATTCTTTTTTGTTAAAAAAAAGGAAGTGGTAAACTTAAGTCAAGCTAAATTTAGGCTATTATCTATGCAGCATAAATTTCACTTCTGTGTATAAATGCTAACTTGCATATTTCTCCATGGTAACTAAACTATGATTAAAACAACAGTGAAACCAGCCTTTAAAGCCACCTGTTTAACTAGGAACAACCTAATTTACAAAAATACTTAAACTTTGGAAATTTCACGGGCATCCATATCTTGCTTTTCCCAGTAGAAAGCTCACTTTTCTGTGAACATTTAATTGCAACGTTCTTGGCCTAGGTCGTAATCTTTCTTTTTTTTTTCAACTAGTGTAATTTTTTCATGTATTGTTCACTCTAACATAAGTGGTATTTAAGATTATAAAGAATAAGACCCTAATAACTCTTTCCAAAAAGGAAGTTATTTCACCGCTTGGAAGGGATTAATTTACCTAGAAAGTATCTTCACCTTTTACAAAAGAACTAAAGAAAGAAGTGAGGAAATTTCAAACTGAAATGACTGTCTGAGATGCCAAGCCACATTCAAACTAATTTTTTTTTATTGAGATAGCCTTGTAATTTACTAATGAAGAAATGGGGTATTTTATTGGTGAAATTAAAGAAATAATTATAATATCTCCAAGAATAGTAAAAATGTAGGTATAAGCAATATTTTCTTATTTAATTATACAACATAAAAGTAGATTTGAATGTGAATCATTTTGAAACCTTAGAATTAGGTCTAGAATTTAAATACTGAAAACCCCTTGAAGTTGAAACACAATCATAATAGGTCAAGTTTGGTGTGAAAATCATGACTCACAGTCACGAAACGTATTCAGAAATGCCTCACACTAAAACTTTATGATAATCAAAAATTGATCCTCAGACTTTTTTTATTTTTAGTCTCCTGGTCTTTATATGATGTAACGTCTAAGGCCACATTTCCCATTGTTAAGTCATAATGACTGTATAAAACTCATGACAAAAAATAACTCATAAAGTGTCACAATTTATAATTTTAAGTATACTCACCTTACTAGTATCATGTACATTTACACAGTAGATGCTAATTAGATAACAATAGTATGACTGTAATATCTATAAAACCTGCCTTTAAAACCAAATTCTGTTAAAAATAGTCTTTTCAAGCTGACATAACCCATTTTCAGGGTCATATTTAAAATAATTAGTGCCACTGCTAGTAAATGTTCTAATAAAACTAAAAATTGATTCCTAAGCAGAATGCAGAATTATCTAAAACTTAACAATAAAGTCTTCCAGTATTCTCAGATAATCTTTCCAAAGGTTATCTATGAAATCAAAGTAGTACCAAGATTCTGAAGTTCAGATTCCCTGGAGCCACTTACATGGCTCCAAAAGCTCTGCCTCTGGTACCCTCTCCGATTCCCTGACACCCATAAACGTCCTGTTGAGCTCAGCAGTAGATTCTGCAACAAGGAGAGAGGCAAGAAGCTGGGTCCCGCGTCAGACGCGCCAACCCCAAGGCCCAAGCTCCCGCAAGAGTCACCAGCTCCCCGGGAACAGCATGTGCATTACTCACACCCACCAGCCCGACTCCAAGGCAGTCTGCAGTGACGTTTGGAGGCATGGGATTGTTGTTTCCTAAGAATTTTAAGTCCTCTTTAGAGACAGATTTTTCAAACTAACAGTCAACCCTCCTTTTGGTGCCTCCTCCTATTTAAAATCCAGTGCAGCTGAGACACAAGAAATCTAGAAGGGAGAATTCTATAAGCAGTGGTCATTGGTCCTAACATCCCAGACCTCAGAAAAGATGGCTAGAGGCTGGCACTGTGGCGCAGTGAATTCACAGCTACCTCTTGAGATGCCAGCATCCCACATCAGAGCCCTGATCCAAGTCTGGATGCTCTGCCTCTGATACAGCTCTCTGTTGCTGTACCTGGGAAGGCAGTGGATGTTGGCCCAAGAGCTCGGGCCCCTGCACCCATGCAGGGGACATGGACAGAGTTCCTGGCTCTGCCTTCCGCCCAGCCCTGGCCATCGCTGTCAATTGGGAAGTGAACCAGCAGATGGAAGCTCTTTCTCTCTGTTTCTCCCTCCCTCTCTGTCACTGTCTTTCAAATAAATAAAATAAACCTTATGACACAATGTGTTAGGCTGCTGTCTGTGGTGCCAGAATCCGACTTGGGCACTGGTTCATGTCCACCTTCGACCCAGCTCCCTGCTAATGCACCTGTGCAAGCAGTGGAAGCTGGCCCAAGTGCTTGGGCCCCTGTCACCCACATGAGAGACCAGAGAATCTCCTGGCTTCAGCCTGGCCTGGCCGTTACAGCCATTTGGGGAGTGAACCAGCAGATGGAAGATCGATCGATCGATCGATCTCTCTCTCTCTCTCTCCTTCTCTTTCCTTTTCTCTAATGCTGCCTTTCGAATGAATGAATGAATGAATGAATCTTGGAAAGACAAGAAAAGGTCAAGCAGGTTATCCATTAGGATGAACCAGTGACTATATCCATCCTGAATCTGTCTACTCAATTTCTCCAAAAGTGATCAAAAAACTTTAATGGAGCCGGCGCCGTGGCTCACTTGATTAATCCTCTGCCTGTGGCGCCGGCATCCCATATGGGCGCTGGTTCTAGTCTCGGTTGCTCCTCTTCCAGTCCAGCTTCTGCTGTGGCCCGGGAGGGTAGTGCTTGGGCCCTGCACTCGCATGGGAGACCAGGAAGAAGCACCTGGCTCCTGGCTTCGGACTGGCATAGCTCCAGCCATAACGGCCATTTGGGGGGTGAACCAATGGAAGGAAGACCTTTCTCTCTGTCTTTCTCTCACTAACTCTATCTGTCAAATTTTTAAAAAGTTTTAAAAAAACTTTAATGGAGAAAAACTTTCATGGTGGTAGAGGTGGGGGGGGGGGTGACAATGGGCATTTGGTGCAATGGTTGACACAGCTTGCATCCTGTATTACAGCACCTCAGACCCACTCCCAATTCCAGTTTCTTGCTAGATATGCACCTTGGGAGGCAGCAGGCGATAGTTCAAGTATTTGGGTCCATGCCAACCACGTGGGAGACCCAAACTGAGTTCTTAGCTTCAGTCTTGTCTGACTCTTTGGCCATTGCAAGCCTCTGGGGAGTGAACCAGTAGATGGGAGATCTTTCTCTTTCAAATAAATTATTTTTTAAAAGATGCATTTTTATAATTTATATTTTAATAAGATGAATGACTGAAGGATTATTAACCATAATAACTACCTCATATTTGTATATGATTTTGCATTTGTTAAAGAGTTATCACTTGTCCTAAGTCATTACCACACTAACTTGTGTCAAAGGCATTATTAGATAAAATGAGTTGGTGGAGAAACTATGTGGACCAGAGTGTCGGGATTTGTTGTAGGACTTGAACTTCAGGGCTCCTTGCAGTAGTATTATCTCCTGATTAGGGAAGGGAACTGGGTAACAGAGGCAAAAGCATTCTATTCCCTCTTCATTGATAGCAGGAGACTATTGTACTGGTTGTACTGGTTGAAGTTTTTGGCTTATGGAGGAACAGGTTCTTAATTCTTTTTCAGATTGAAAATAGTAGCTAGAGGGGCCTGCATTATAATACAGGCTATGCCACCACCTGGGATGCCAGCATCCCATATGAACAGTGGTTCCTCTCCTGGCTGCTCTGCTTCTGATCGAGTTCCCGCTAGTTTGCCTGGGAGAGCAACAGCAGATGGCCTGAGTACTTGGGGCCCTTCCAACCATGTGGGAGACCCAGATGGAGTTGCTGACTCCTGGTTTTGGCCTGTCCCAGCCTGGACTGTTGTAGCCATTTGAGGAGTGAACCAGCAGACAGAAGATCTCTCTCTCTAGCTTCCTCTCTGTCTCTCCTCTTCTCTCTGTAACTCTGCCTTTCAAATACATAAATCAGTCTTTAAAAACAAAGAAAGAAAAAGGAAATAATAGCTAGAACAGTACATCTGAAGGCCTGCATGGCTCTGGCCCACAGAGTGCCCAAGATCAAGCCCTGGCTAATTCTCCTGCATTTGCCCTTTCTGCTCCGTGCCTTGTGAACACCATTCTAGCCACACTGGTCTTCCTTCTGCGCCTCAAAACCAGCATGCTCATGACAGCTGGGGTTTTGAACACTACCTGTTCCCTAAGAGTCTGGAATGCTACTCTCCAGCTTGCTATTTAAATGCCTCCTCCTCCATGAGGTCTTCCATGATTACCTCATCTAAAGTGACCCAGAGCCCTCCTGCTCCATTGCATTCTTTTATTTTCCCACACAGCATGTTTCTCTGATACTGTTTGTCATGTCTGTCTAAGTATCTGTGCCCGGCTAGCGTGCCAGTGACACACAGCAAGGCTCTTTGGCAATCTTGTTAACAATTATACTCCCTGTACTTATAACACAGCCTGGCACACAGAAGTCTAATAAATAATTGGTAGGTGAATAAATGAATCATATCCCCCATTCTATCAAGTGTCTAATAATGTATCCTTCCTCCCCAAGAATGTGGAGTCCTTTCAAACAGTCAATGTTCCATGAATTTCCTGTGAGAATGGGGTGGGGGTAGGGCTCATTATGAGTGATTTGGCTGAGTTAAAACGTGTTGTCAATGTTCTACCCAAAGGAGGTTGGGTCGCTTGGCGATACGTTGAGTAAGAGGCATCTCTGAGCCGCTGGGAAGTAGAAATGGGTTATAACACACAGAGTTTAGCAACAAAAATCCTTTCTGTGTTAATTAATCATCCAACATCAAGGAGGAAGTGTAGAGGGCCGGGAACAGCTAGCGTTTCCGTTAGGAACAGGAGAGAGCAGAGCTGAGTCAGGTCTTAAAGTTCTGTCTCCCTTGCACTCTGGCTCCAGGCTCCATGGAAGTGTGTGTGCTGGCATGTGAGAGCAGCGAATCATAGCCAAATTCCTACACCTCCATGCAGCAACCATCACAGAGTGCAGGAGGCTCTGAGAGGGTCAAGTGGAAGCAAACTCGGGCAGCCACATGCTGTGGCTATACCTTCCCAGGGACTGGGCAGCCACCCCTGAGCCAGGTACCTGGCAGGCCTATGCTACCCAGTGTCCCTGGGTAAGCCTCACCTCAAGCCCAGGAGGTAGATGCACTCTCAGCATCTCTATTTTGTAAAGGAGGAAAGTGGCAGTGAGTGAGCTGCCCTGCTGTGGAGCTGCAATTTGACCAGGAAGCCAGAGCCCGAGCCAGAGCCCTTCTGAACACGCAGGCTCGTGTCCCTTCCTACCAAGCACCAAGTAAAGCCTTCAGGAGCCACGGCCAGGTAAGATCAGGCCCAAAGGCACCTGCCTTCAGGTGACACATACTCCAGCTGGGTGCAAAGACAGTAGGAACACACATAACTGATGGGCAGGCCCAGCTACCCAACTTGTGAGGCCCCCACACACGCTGCAATCTGGACCCCTTGTTCAAAAGTGTGAGAGTTTCGAGACAGCAGCAGCAGAGCACTAAACCAAGTGTGGTTCCCTTCTGAGTACGGGGGCTTGTGAGCCTGAGCAGGTCTCACACCCACGAACCCAGCCTTATTCTAAGGGTTTTATTTCTTTGAAAGTTTACTCCCTATTTTCCTCATGTCTTTATAAGGTTTGAGGCATGAGTCATAAAGAATATATGCATTTTTAAATGGAAGAGACCAAGTTGCAGAGGGCTGGGAGCCACCTGACTGTGTACTTTCAGCTAAGGGGCGGGTACAAGCCATCAAGTGGCAGCTCCTGGAACTGCAAGATGAATGCCTGGGAGGCAAAACCCATGTGGAGGGGACGCAAGTGAACTGGATTCTGTGGCTCCAAACTTTGAATAAACTTTTGTATTTATTATGTATTTGAGAGCAGAGAGCAACAGAAACAGAAGTAGACAGACAAACGGACAAAGTGAGAGACCTCATCCACTGGTTCACTCCACAAACAACCACAAAGGCAGGGGTTGCTGAAGCTTAGAGCCAGGAACTTAAGGTAGCACATGGGTGGCAGGAATCCACTGCTGCCTCCCAGAACTGCATGAGCAGGAGGCTGGAATCAGGAGCAGAGCAGAGAATCAAACCCGGGTACTCCGATGTGGGAGGTGGGCGGCTTACCACGCTGAACACCCACCCCCAGGGCTCTTAGAAGAGCCTTCTAAATTGCCTGTGCACAAGCTTATAATTCCAGAAAGTTTCTGGAATACCTGGGTCCAGGTCCCAGAACCTTTTCTGATTCCAGCTTCCTGCTAATGTGTCCCTCTGGAGACAGCAGGCGAGGGCGCCTGCTCTTGAGTGCCTGCCACCCGTGTGGGAGACGCCGATGGAGTTCTAACTCCTGGCTTTGGCCTGGGCCGGCCCTGGCTGTTGTAAGCATTTGGGAAGTGAACCAACAGACGGAAGATCTCTCTTTCTTTCTCTGTGTCTACAGAACTTGCAGATTGGAGACAGGGAGATCAACAACAAACAAGGAACATCACAAAGACACAATCAGAAAGTAGGGTAAATCAAACAGAAGCTACCAAGCCTGCATGAGCAAACAGGAGGGCCTTGTGCTTTCTGCTAAGAGGACAGGAACGTCCCAGTGTGGTGGCCCTGCCAGAGCTTTCAGTGGCTCACAGAGTGAACCTAAAGAATTCCATGTCTTTGACTTCGACTATTTAAAATCATTTTCTATTCACACTGGCAGAGACGGGAAAGTCCCTATGTCTAGTCCAGTATCAGGTCCCATACTACACAGATTTGATCCTTCGGCGGAACTCTCCTCCATGTAAAATTGTATGGGGAGCAGGGAGCTAGAAAACGGGGGAAGGAAGAAGAAAGGGGGCGAGAGAACAAGGCAGAAAGAAAGAAGAGAAGCAGAGAGCTCACTACCTTCAGAGCACGGAGGAAGCTTAACATAGAACTCTTTTTTCTTATTTTTTTCCTCCTTCTGCAAAAGCTCAAAACGCTCTTCGAACCACTCAAATCTTCCCTCCGCTCCAGGATCTTAATATTATTTTAACAGCGCTTTGTGTGCACAAATAATACTAAAACCAGAAACTGCGCCTCTTTCCTTAGAAGCATCTCTCTAATCTGATTGTATATATGTCAAGTCTGTATGTGCAGTGTGTGTGTCAACAGCACTTAAGTGATATCTGTCTCCACTTGCTTCTGATTTCTTCGAATTCTCATATTAACCTCTCTCATTTTTTGAAAAAAATCATGCTGGGATTTTCCCTCTTTGAAACTAGACAGAAACATAAGATATTTCAGTTCTTGCTATGAAGCACGAAGCAAATTGAAAATACTGCCAGCACTTTAGTCTCATTAGTTTCCTTTAAACACCTACTTTGCTGGTATAAGCTAATGTGAACCCTTCTCACCCTGTTTAAATTCCAACATAAAATTTGTACACAACAATAAAACATGTGGCTCATTTGTCATGCTTCCACGAGCAGCTATGTCACTCACACCAAGAACCCCGGGCTGGGTGTGCGGAGCGATTTCGCTCCCATTTCACATCACTCAATTGAGCCTTCTCTAGGAAAGCTTTTAACAACCACATCTGGCCTCTGATAAATCACCGCACTTTGTCTTCCTGCCAAAACTCCTCCTTTATCTAACTTACATCTTCATGATGAGATAGGAAATCACGCATTATGGTGGTGACAAACAATTGTAATTATGTCATTAGTAGCCATTTAGTCTACAAAGGTGCTCAGAAAGGAAACAGAATGCACAATAAGAAATATAGGATAATACATTGATCACAGTTCTAATCCGCTTTTACTTCATGAGTGTAAAAAGCTGGCATAATTCTCAGGCCCAGCAGGCAGTAATGGCACACCACTTTATGAACTATACAGCTATTTTATTCCCCTATCTACTTAAAAATAAAAAAGCATTTAATAGCTTGATTTAGACATAAAAGTTATTTGTGATGCCTCGCTGATTACAATATTTATTTTTCAACTGGTCGGAGAAGTGAGTTTCTGTGTAAGGCAAGAAACTTGAGTTATTTGGGTATGTGTGTGTGAGTGCACACACACAAATGCACACGTGACACATGTGGGTGCACGTGGGCGTATGTAACTGCACGCGTACACACACACACCTACATATCCCAAAAGGATTCAAGAAACTTCACAATATGATATTTTCCTCTATGGATCAAGTGAGGCAGAAAAAAACACTACAAAACAAGAGATCTAAGAAATACGAGGGTGTCTAAGGAAAGGGTAAAATATGCTCGATCCCCTCCCTTCCTAACAGGCAGTTTCGAAATCAGAATCACAAGCAGGGCGGCTTAAAATAAGAAACGGCGTGTTGCTGAAGTCCTACAAGCCTATACGTTTCTCCAAAGTCAACACACGTCAAATGCCTCGCTCCATCAGACCACGGCAACCAGGAGGAAGGAAAGGGACTGAAACGGTCTGAGAGCCCACGACCTTCTGAGATGCATGGGCTGACATTTCTGCTGACCACATCTCTGCCTTTGAAACGCACACTCCTAACCTAGAGAAGCAGAGTGACTCAGAGGGCACCGTGGGCCACCTCGGCCGAGGGCAGCGTCATTCTCTGCGTGGCTCCAGTGGGCCAGGTCAGCTTCGGCACTTGCCACAAACCTTCACTTCCCTGTGAAATCTCCACGGGAGATGCCGCCCATGCCTCTCCAAGTCATTTCAAACTTTTTCCGTTTGTGAATCTGACAATGTCTAGCAAATGCCAGTTATGTCCCATACTGATGTGTTTGCCTGAAGATAATTAACATGCAAACGCAGTGACCACAAGTTGAAACTGGGAACACTGATGCCAAGTCTAATCAATGCAAGGCTAACCGGAAGGTTGTTATGTTCAGACATAGAAGCTTTTTCTCTATGGGATGAACTTCTGTTTTTCACCTGGCACGTGACAATGAATGTTTTCCTGAAAAATTCTGGAGCTGAATTTTTTTTTTAATTATTTGCAAGTAATAAGTGAAGTATCATGCTTATGTCACTAATATTGAGGCAAATCTTGATTGACATCATTACGTGTTCCATTCAATCTGGGGCTGCCATGAAGACAATGAGGCCATTTACTCCAAATTTTTCATGAACTTCATTTAAAAACCAAGTAGTTAACTCGATCTGGAGTTTACAAAAGCACACATCTCTGTTTTATTATTTAATGGATAATTATTGCTTCATGTTTATTTTTAATATGAACCTAAAATCTCAGATTCTCAAAAGAGGCTTGGGAAGTAAAAGAAGCTAAATCTTCTTTCCCAGAAGTTTTGTTTCAAATGAAAACAGGAGCCAGCAAGGTGGCATAGTAGGTTAAGCATCCACTTGTAATGCTGGCATCCCATATGGGCGCTGCTTCGAGAACTGGCTGCTCCACTTCCTATTCAGCTCCCTGCTTCTAGCCTAGGAAAGCAGTGGAAGTTGGCCCAAGTCTTTGGGCCCCTGCACCCGCAAGGGAGACCTGTAAGAAGCTCCTGGGATCCTGGCTTCGACCTGGCCCAGCCCTGGCTGTTGCAGCCACTTGGGGAGTAAAACCAGCAGATGGAAGATCAGTCTCTCAATTTCTATCTGTTTTTAAATATTAAAAAGAGAACAAACTCTCCCATATCAGTGATACACCTTGTGTTCAACATAGACACACAAACACTCCTGTTTTCCAATACATTTGGGAAGGAATCAGACTATGGTTATTACAGATAAAACTAGAAAGTCACAATAATGACCAGAGGCTACAGCAGCAAAAAGAAGGGGACGAGAGAAGTGCAAATGGCATAAACACAGAAGGGTCTGTAGCAATTTTACCTACAGGTCATCAGCTGGGGTCTCTGCCCGTCTCAGGTGTAAGGATGTGCCCTTTGGTCCTGGAGTCTCCCTTACTCAAAAAACTCTGACATTTAGAATTTTACTTTTTCTTAGAAAAGCTTACCTAGACCTCACATGCTTCTCTGGTTACACATAAAAGAAGCTCCACTCACATCCACATTATCTTTAGTTATCAACTCCCCTGCTGCACACTGCCCCTTGGGTACTTACAGTTCAAAAGTTCAAAAAGGTTTTTGAAAATAAACCAAGAAAGAAAACAGGCACCGATTCCTGTTTGGAACTTACACTCTCGTGCCTCCCAGCATTCTCCAGACGATGGATCAAGAGGGATGATAAAAGGTGGGGTGTGCAGCAGCAGCAGCAGCAGCAGGGGGAGAGGATCAGTCAGTGGGGACGGCCTTTCTCCCACTGCCTGAGAAACCCTGGTGTCCCCGGCAGCTGTCAGGTCTGCGCCTGGGAGACGCACATGTCACACCTCGGGAGGAAGAGGCGCAGAAGCTCAGAGGCTCGTTCACCCAGAAGCCCTTCCTCCCGTTTCTTCTCATATTTTTCTCGTCTCTTATTCTATTTATATTTGCTGTTGCTCTGAACGCTCCTCTCCGAGTTTCACTTAGCTTCTTGAAAGTGGGCAGTAAGAGTACAAAAACAAGCCTGCGCGCGGGACACCCTTGGCTGGGGCTCTGGGGTGTCTGCTCGCACGCAGCCTAACGGGCTGAAGCCTCCCCTCTCTTAATTTCTTGCCAGGTGCGACAACACACAAGGCTCTTGCCAATCCACACAGAGGGACACCTCGAGTCAGATGAATGACCGAGTGCACAGGACACAAACGTGAACCTGTCCGTTGGATGAACCCAGGACCTAACAGACCATTACTTCCCCCCCGCCGGCATGCTGCAGGCCAGGTGGCACAGGCAGCTCCCTCACTCCCACCTCCTTAGCAGCTGTAAACTCCTTAAGGGAAGAAGGGACACGGACACACCTTTCTCACCTGGCGTGGCAGCGGCCCCTGAACTGGGGCTCAGAGAACCTTCCCAAGGGCCGCTCTGTCCTAACAACTCATTTTCATGGTGTTTATTCTAAAGAAATTCTTTTGCATGCCAAAGATGTTTACTGTGGTTAAAAAAATAAAATTAAAAATGTCCATCAACAGGGGAATGAATAAGCACAAATCACTGTCGGATGACAGACTTGCGCTGTGCAGACTTGTAGGAGGGTGAGCCAGATCTGTGCGTGTCAACACGACGCCCTTTTCAAAGTCACGGCTGAACAAAGGAGAGCATGAAGGAGTTAGGAAACAATCCACGTTCATCCTAAACTTGTAAACTGACTTGCAAAGAACGCTGTCCACATAAAGGGATGTGTAAAAATGCGATGCAATGAGGCACCCCGGATTCCTAATGGACCACGCTTCTGAGATATCGGAAGATGAAAAGGTAAAGGAGATCTCAGCAGTAGTTGCCACATTTGACTTCTCCTAAATACACCTGGAAACAAAACAGGACAACATGTTCACCCCTGCTCATTGGGGGTGCAGGGGATACAGATGATGACAGCTCATCCTTGTACTCTCCTTTAACTTACACACGCCTTGGGCTCCCCACCCACCCTCTTCCCTGCCGATTTTCCTCCTGAAGATGGCTTGAAAACCACTCAAAGGCAGGCACTTAGCCCTGTGATTAAGATGTCAGTTAAGACGCCTACGCCCCACATCAGAGCACTAGGGGCAGAGGCCTGGCTGCAGCTCCTGAATCTAGTTGCTAATGCAGATCCTGAAGGTGGAGGCGACGGCCCAAGTAGTGTGGTCCCCAGCACCCATGTGGGAGACCTGGACTAAGTTCTGGCCTCCCAGTTTTGGCCCAGCCTAGTCCCAGCCATCGCAGGCATTTAGGGAGTACACCAGAAGATGGGCGTGCTCACCCTCTCTCCACCTCTGAAATAAATAAATAAATAAACGAATATAAACTTCAAAAAAGAAAACCCGCTCAATTGGGTTGCCTTTTTTTTTTTTTAAATTAGGTTGTCTTCAACATACACTTAGCCATGCATCCTCTTCATTAGATAAGAGATGCTATCAACAAAGCCAAATTAGTTTCTCCAAAGAGGAAGTTTAGTTTTTGTTTTTGTTTCTGGTTGAAATAGCCCAAGTTGGAACCCTTCCAATTCACAAAACCCCAGCATGTTCACATGTGGCCCGTGCACGTCTCCCTGCCTGACAAAATGACCACAAGCTGTTCTCAGTACCAGCTGGGAAGCGGAGGACCAGCCCCTGATGCACAACCAAACACTGGACAGGCCCTGAGAGCTGGAGACGGTGCTCTCAACCACTGTGGCTCCTCCTTGAAAACCCTCGGGTTGCTGACTGCTAAACTGCTACGGCAATCAGGGCCACAGAATATGAGACTGGGTCTGGTGTCACCGAAGGCTCCTATTGAGGTCACTGGTGAGAGGCCTTCAACAAGTACATGCAAAGCAGAATAAAAAGATATGTTTATCTTGGTGCAAACATTTTCAGGATGCATGCAGGTGTTTTTTTTTTTTTTTGTAGTATGCATTTGCCATGAACTTTATAAGACTTTTCCTTATATATGCCCCATCTTCATGGCATGAGTTTATTCTCACTTTGCTAAAGGGATAGGCCCTCAAAAGGTATAATTCCAAAGATGATAGATGCTGTGTGAAAAGTATTTCTAATACTAATTTAATTATATTATTTGCTTTCAATAATAGTAACACCCGTGATGACAAAAAAAAAAAAAATGTATTTCTAAAACTAAGGAGCCTTAAAGCAATGGTCTACAGACAAGTATCTTAAAGGAGGGGCGGGGGAAGGGAGGACGCCCAGGTCCCAGGTTCTTTCTGCTGGAAACAAGACTTGGTGGTGACTTCTGACACTGTTAACTTGTTTCCCAAGAGCGGCAGGGCGAAGGCGCAGGTTTTCTTAGTGACACTTGACCAGGCTTCTAAAAATGTTGTACAAAGGCCATTAAGTATAAAAAAGAAACATAATTGTTGACTTTAAATATGCAGGCAAAAGTCACAGTAAATAACAATAATTTGCTTGGAATATTGTTCCATACAGCATTTCACAGAAATCCAGCATACAATTTGTGCGAAAGTGCAGGCAAATTAATTGTATACTTTCACCTTCTCTTCTCAACTCATGTATGAGAAGAATAACATTTTGCCCCACGCGGGGACGCCCCATAGACTGCATAGGGTTTTGAAAAGAAGCTAATCAATAGTATCAACTGAACCTGAGATTAGATTAAATGGCAGACAGAGGCCCACAGCCTATAACTGTTAAGAACCATCATTCCTATGGCTTTCAACCTCCTTTTCCCTGACGGCAGGCAACAGGGCAATATGGCTTATCGTGCAGAGACTGAATCCGGGAGGAAATGCCACCCCCAGGCCCGGGACTGATGCGGGGAACAGTCTGTGAACTACCTCCAAAAGCTGCATTCCCACACATCTGCTTTGCCAGCCCTAGGGGGAGGCTGCCCTCCCCACCACACACACACACAGCCCAGCACAGCGGGCAACCAGCTGTGGTCCCAACCTCAGAGTGAGATGCAGGTTCAAGTCCAGGCTCTGGTGCCGACTGCCTGGGCAATGGTGGATGACTGACTGAACGTGGCTGATGCGTGCGTGCCACCTTCCACCATGGAACACTTATGATGAGAGAAGCCAGCTCAAGGCATATACAAAGTCTATACACCAGCGAGGCTCTCTGCTTCTCATATCTCATCCTGCGATCTGTGTATCCAATCATCTTTGGAAGAAGAGTAAAAGCAGTAACTGCCACTTACCGAGCAATTACCGTGTGAAACACACACATGCCCTTTCATGATCTGGGATGGTAAAGCCTTATGTAGATGTTCACAGCATCCCCATTTTACAGACAGGAAAACTGAGGCTAAAAGAACACCTTGCCTACTATCAGGAGCTGACATGAGGCAGAAGATGGATAGGAGGCCGGGTTTATCTGATGTCAAAGTTTAGACTCTAAGCCACTGTCCCACATCCCCAGCGGCTACCACAGTCACGTGGGGGACTGTCCTAGTCCAGGATATATTCCAGGCCAATTAAACTGTCATTTCTGGGGGTTGGGGGTCCGTACGTCATTTTTAACAATCATTCATTCATGTACTTATTCATGCATTCATGTGACTAACAGAGAACCAGAGCGAGCTGCCATCTGCTGGTCCACTCTCCAAATGCCCACAGTGGCTGGGACTGGGCCAGGGCTGAAGCCAGGAACCCAACCCCTTCAGCCATCACTGCTGCCTCCCGGGGTGTGCACTGGCGGGAAGCTGGAATCAGCAGCACAGCAGAGACTGAACCCCAGGCACCCCGGGGCAGCACGCAGGCGTCCCAGCTGATGTCTGCATTGACAGGCCAACAGCACATCATTTTTTAAAGCATTCCGACCTGCAGCTGCCGCAGTCACCATCCATACACCACCAGGCAGGCAGCCCTTCCCTGATGTATTGTGTTTTGTGTCTCGTTGTTGTAACTAATTACCTAACAGTTTCAAAACACACAGGTGCGTTACTGTACACGTCCGGGGCTCCTAAGTCTGCAGTGGGTGCGAGGGGGCGGAAGCCCTCGTGTCCCCAGGCCTGCATTCCTTCTAGGGCAAGATCTGCTTCCCGCACTTTCCCAGCTCCTAGAGGCCACGTGTGTCCTCCACCCACAGCACTTCCTCCACTCCCAACGTCTGCAGTGTTGAGCTCAGTCCTTCTCCGGGCTCTCCTCCTTCAATCCCTTACGGTTCCATTGGCTCCCTCTCTCCCCACCCCACCACGGTCCAGGCCAATCTCCTCATCGCAAGCCTTCTCCTGTGCTGTGCCACTTCTCAGACTCCCGGCTTCCAGGAACTCAGACGGCGACTTTGTTGAGGGGCACTGTTCTGTCTCCCACACCTGACTATCCGGCCTTCAGCTCCGGATCAAGGCTGAGGTGACACGTTCCGGGGGTGACCTGAAAGTGTGCGTCTCCGCGTACAAGCCTCCTGCTTGCTTCAAAGTCTTACAGGGAGTATTCCATTCCACCCTGTATTTAGGTACCAAGTGCAGTGCTTGAAACCCGGAAGGTGCCCCATAGGTGTTCGGGAAGGAAGGAAGGAAGGAAGGGAGGCAGGGAGGGAGAGAGGGAGACAGGCAGGGAGGGAGGAAGGAAGGAGAGATTGAGGGAGGGAGGGAAACAAACTTGCCCTTGTCCCTGCACAACATTTCACACTGGAAATGCTATCATGTTCAATAAGGGAAGACACAGCCAGTGTTGCTTCTAATTGGATTGTCACGTGAGAGGACTCGCTCTGCTCTCACATGGGGAGCGACAAGGCACCCCACTTCCCTAGCACACAGAAGCCTGCCTCTAATTCCACAAGGGCTTGGAAGGAGCATGTCCTTAGCTTCCACTGTCATTGCCAGTGGCCACTGCACAAGCAAACTGCTTTCAGCAGGCTGTGCTTCACTGGGTTCGTGCACTGGGTTGTTCTTTGGGAGGGGGCACTTATTTAAAAAAAAAAATCAAGCTTCTAATCCTCAAAAAGACTAAAATAGTTTCATCCTTTCATAACCTGTCATCACGCATGTTTCTCTAAAATTAAACACATATGGCTCAAGCCAGAGTTACATTATGCACCATATTATGTAATTATCTTTTCAATTTATTACTCCTCAAAATAGAAAAAGATTAGCCCATGTTTCTTAAGTCTGAGTAAACATATGGCCTGAGGATTGTAAATGACACCCTATCTTTAAAAGAAGTTCCAAGACTAAACAACACACAATACTCCCTTCGGAAAGGCCATATGCGGTATCAGGGTTGTGAGATACAGGAGGTGCATGTGTGTGTGTGTGTGTGTGTACATCTTTTTGCTTTCTGGCCATATCTCCGATGCCATGAAATATTCCTGTTGGCAGATGATAAACAGCACAAAAATAGGGATCCAAAAAAAAAAATTCTCCATTTCCTATTAGCTTAGTGCACTTGGGTCCTGTTAATCCCGATGGACAAGCTTGCAACTATCCGGGTGTTCCCACAAGGACTGTCACTCAGGAGCCCTGTGCCGGCTGCCCGGACAGCCGTGGACATGCCACTCACTCTTGGTGGGGCCCAGTGGGTAGGACCTCCTTTGAGATGCTCCTGCCAGTCCCTGGCCTCCTCCTCCCACTCAGAAGAGAGCGGTCAGGCAGCCACTGTGGTGCCAGGTACTCTGCAAGTTCCCAGCAGTGAAGGGGCTGACAGCGTCCCTGTCATCGAAACCTTTCTTCAAGGAGTGTTTGCAACTTGAAGACGTTTAATCCACCACAGGCGGAAATGTGCGCATGGCGCTGCCAAGCATAAAGGAACTAGTTCAGAGACAATTCAAACTCGAACCGGTCTAATTGTTTATTGCGCATTCAGGGGTATCAGAAATGGAGCGTGTGAGTGTGTGCCGATGCCTTCATGCTCCCCTTAGCTCGAAGGGGTGCATTTAAAGTCATTAAGAGCGAACAGGTTGAAAACCAGCTAATCAGGCTTGCACAGGGCCGTCACCACGAGCACAAGGTCAGAGGCTTCTTAAATACACCTTGTGCTGTGGCTGTCCAGCGGGAAATCATGCACTGCAGACAATTTTTCACAAGAAAATAGAGCTCCCCATGGGTCAGTACCAACAATTTGCCAGGGTGCTGCAAAGCAAATTTTAAGAACAGAGCATCTGGGTTTCCCATGCGGGCCTGGTTCCTGGCTTCAGATTGGCCCAGCTCCAGCCATTGCAACCATCTGGGGAGTGAACCAGCAGATGCAAGATTTATCTCTCCCTCTCTCCCTCCCTCCCTCTTTCTGCCTATGACTCTCTGTAACCCAGCCTTTCAAATAAATGAATAAATCTTTAAATAAAAAAAAGCATCTGATACCACTTTATTGACCAAAGTGGGAGCTTTTAGATGAGATAGTAAAGCAGTTCAAGGATGTTTTGGGGTGGCATGAGACCAGAGTCACTCATCTTCAGATCCTAAAGGCAATTCTTCCCATTGCTGTAGATGGGTAACTAGAGGTGGGCGGAAGGGGGCTGGGTGCAGGTGCAGAGAGTCAGAGTCTCAGCCTACCCTACCCATTCCCTGGGCTTAGACTGTGGTCCCCCCACCCATTCCCAGGACTGAGACTGTGTGGTCCATTAAAAATAAATCACCAAGTTGGCTAGAAAAATATTTAACTTAGAGGCAGAATTGCAGAACAACTGGGTGGGTGGGTGGGTAAGGGGAGAGGCACTGTGTTTACTACATCTTTTGAGCCAGAAATGCCATCACTGGGTTATCTGGCACTCATCCCTAATACAGGTGAACAGTGACATTCCCCAGAGAAACCTGTGATGGGCCAATCCGGAGGGGACCTGCTACTGCACAGTAATATGGGCAGTGGGGCCTCTAGGCGACCTGCAGACTCTCAAGGCAGGGCCTCTGCACCTGCTGTGCCCCTCCCCTCCCAGAACTCGCTCTTTGTCTCAGGAACCCACATGGCCCCTGGGGACATACTCTCCTCTTCTTCCTTAGCCTTTCTAGTTAGAGGCAGCCCACTTCTCACTTGCACTCTGATCTCTTTTCTCCATACCATTTGCCATCCTGAGACACATCATATGTATGCTGATTTCCTAGCTCCTTCTAGGAGGTGAGCACCGTAAGATCGGGAAGTGACTGTGTCCCCCTGCTGGGTGCCCAATGTAAGAAATGGTGTCTGGGAAGTAACCAGCACTGAGATACTTGGTGAGTGAGCAGTGAGTGCTTTCCTATCACAGCTTTGGGTCCTCCTCGGCAAGCAGCAGGCCAGAAGAAGTTAATCTGCTCATTGCTGTACAACTACACTGAGCCTCACCAAATCTTTTCAATGAAGACAGAAGTCTTAGTCTAAACTACCAAGATAAAGTAAGTTTACTTTGGTGCAAAGAATTTTGAAATCCACGCATATGAGGGGTTGCCAAAAAGTTCAAAGATGCCTATTATCAAAGAACCATGCATGAAAATCAAGAGACCTCAGGCTATTTTGAGGCTAACAATGAGAAGTTCAAACAAAAGCTTTTGAAGGAAAAGCAATATGGCCCAGTAGTTATATATTAACTCTGGGGTCAGACCACCTGGTTGAGTCTCACTTCCTCTCCTGAAAAGCCACGTGGCCTGGCAGGTTACTTCATCTCTCAGCCCAGTGCCCTTGCCTTTAAAACCCAGCCCACAACACAACTTACTCCTCCGAGTCATGGGGAGGGCACACAGAGGCCCTTAAAATAAGCGCAGTGCCTGGCACAACATGATGCTCACTATTGGGCTTGCAAGTTATTTCCCATTACAGAAAAGCAAACAGCTAAGAGCCTGAAAGAGGATTTTAAGTCACTGTTGATCTTTAGATATTTTCTCTGAATCAATTGTGCACATTTTTTTAAATGAGAAAGTTTGTTTCAATATCTCAGCCATTTACAATATTTGTAAATTGCCAGTGGGTTATTCTTTAAATTTCGATTTTGTTCAACTCCAAGAAATTATGGTGTACTTCAAGTTGCAGCTTATCTTCATTTCTCTAAGATTTATGTATTTGAAAGGCAGAATGAAAAGAGGCAAAGGGCAATCTTCTGTCTACTGAGTCACTCCCCAATGGACTCGAGTAGCCAGGTCTCCCGCATGGGTGGCAGGGGCTCGAGTACTTGGACCATCTCATGCTGCTTCCCAGGCATGGTGGGACCAGCTAGATGGGAAGCCCAGAGACGCTCTGGCTGGAACAGGCACTTTCTGATGCAATTGTATTCACTTTCCTTGCCAAGTGGTGCATCCTTGTGCCTGCGTAGCCAAAGAGGCAGCCATAGGTTCTTAAAATGGCCTGCCCCCATCTACCCACTGTCTTGTGTGTCCTCCCAAAGAAATTATGAACCAAACGTCACTGCTGACACACATAGCCACGACGGTCCTCGGAGATCTCTGTGTGTCTGACGCCGCGCTGAGGTAGGATCTCCGGTGGGAGCATCAGCAATGCAACTGGAACACGCTTTGTGCAGTGACCCTTTCACTTGTCAAAGTGGAAAGAACCGTCCCATTTTTGTCCTTTGCGTGAAGAAAGCAACAAATGTCTTCTTCCCCAGAATAAACATTTTTATAGGGCTTTTCTTAAGAAAGGCTGGTGTTTGTCTATTTTCTCACCTACCACTCAGCGCCGAATGCCTCATCACGTGCGGCTTCACACGCACGCGGCACACAAACAGGCCAGCCACTTATTGCAAGGACGCAGCTGATCAGCGCTTGCAGTAGACCGTGTTCAAAGACAAGACAATTAACCCACTTTGAGGGGTTCAACAAGATACACACAAAGCATCCATGATTATACTTTGTACATGAGACATCTGCAAATTTGTAGCCCCTTGCTCCACCGTTTCTTTTTCATGCTTTTGTTCCATCTCCCCCTCCAGAAGAGACCAAGCTGTTGAGGATTTGCAGCAGAGGCCTGATCTCTGCCCTGTTTTCTCAGGCCCACGAGACGCTGTCAGGCGGCAGGCAGAGCCTGTGACAGGGACTGGCCCCCCAGAAGCAGCAGCAATGAAGTCCTCCTCCTGTGTGGCAGAGAGAACCAACTTTTGAATGAGGGGACCCTCAGTGCCCATTCTGCCTCTGTCACTTTGAGCTGTGATCCTAGCAAAGTTACTGAATCTCTAACAGCCTTAATTTCTTCGTCAAAAACCTGAGGTTCTGGCAGCAGGAAATAGCGCTTTCCATCCCACCAATTTACAGACAGAGTAAGTGAGAAAACAAACACTGAAATGCCCAACACTGTGACTGATACACAGGGTCTGCATGGAAAATGGGCACTATGAAGAAGCTGCAGATGGATTTCAAAGTGGGCTTTTCTGCATGAAAATAAACTTCTCTTTTAATTCCATTTTTCCATGAACTTTCTGAAGTGCCCTTGTATGTAAATGCCCCAAAGTTGCAGAAAATTACGGGCTAATTTTCTCACTATTGCCAAGTAGAGCAGTTACTGCCTTGCTCTGTGGCACTTGTCTCCCTCCTACAGTCTTTGTAACGACCTGTCTTCTGGACAAATCATTGCTTCTTCTGTCTGGCAGTCTATTCAAACTCCATGGGATCTTCATTCCCAAGGGGTAGGCTGCACAAAGCAGGGGACCTGGAGCACCTAGACCTGGCCTTGCACCTGCAGCAAGTCATTCACTGTCCCTCGTGTCTCAGCAGCCTTGCTGGGAATGCCACCAGGGCTCCAGAGAACTCTCTCTCAAACCGCCTTCTGCCCTAGGGTGGGGCTAAGACAGGTTTATGGGACTGAAGAGCCTTTTGTATTCAGGGGCACTTCCTGATCAAAGTGGGCCCCCAGGCCTTTTCTGCCTTGATCTTGATGCTATGAGTCTGTTAAGGAGGTAAAAACAACACAGTATTCTGGCCAAGGTGGGCTGGACCAAGGACTGGAACATAAAGCCAAAGACAACCACAAACAGGGCACAAGCAAGCCCAGCTACCCTTTGAAGTGAATGTTGACCAAGAGGGCTACAGCATGCTGAAAACTTCAAAATGATGCAACTGCATGCTCTCTTTGCACAAGCAGAAACAAAAGGCACCAGGAAAAAGAATGGTCCTTCATACCCCAAGCAAGATGGGGCCCATCCTTTACCTCCAGTGAACTCCATGGGACCAACCCCCATTTCTGCGTCCCTGCCCACTGGGTGCCCAGGCACCACCACAACTCAAAAGTCTGCATAAATTTAAAAAAAAAAAGGACAAGGTAAAATAAACATATTTGAGGTTGATTATGTTGATCTAATTAAGAATATTGTCCTGCTTCATATAGGATAACCTGCTTCATATAGGATAATGCGCCACCTGTGCACACACTTAGTAAGGGTAGGAAATGAAGGTAGGATTTTCAGTAGGTGCTTTGTCTTGTGATGTATAGGAACAACTGTCCAAATTCATACACAGGACTCCATTTCTTTGAAAACACGTGGAGACAGAGGGAAGAGTCAATCAAACAAACCAACCAATTAGCTACTTCGACACATACAAACAATACTCAACCAACAATGATCTGACAGTACACCCATATGACACATGCTGTGCTGCTGTTAGTGTATGTACATATACAACCATACAGCAAGATAAGGCCCTGTATTGTGGTGCAGTGGGTTACACCTCCACCTGCAATGCCAGCATCCCACATGAGCACCAGTTCAAGCCCTGGCTCTCCCAATTCTGATCCATCTTCCTGCTCATGCACCTAGGAAAGCAACAGAATATGGCTCAAGTGTTTGGGTCCCTGCCACCCATATGGGAGACCCAGACGGAGTTCCAGGTTCCTGGTTTCAGCCTGGCCCAGACCTGGCCACTGTGGCCTTCTGGGGAGTGAACCAGACGACGGGAGATCTCTTTCTTTGTCACTCTGCTTTTCAAATATCAATGTTTTAAAGGAAACAATATAGCAAGATGTTGTAAGTATGTGTGCAGGCACACATAGATACAAACTCCCAGGCACCGCGCCCACACACACACACACACACACACACATTGGACTTTCACTGCTTGTTTGATTTCCATCTTTGGGTCCTCCTATGGGTCCCCCCCACAACACTTTACAACAAAAATATCAAGACGATGAGACAAACTGAAAAGACTACAGGGGGAATGTTCACGCGGCAAACTCTCAAGAGTTGTTACCATTCAACATTGATTCCCGTGCCTTACCTCTCTGCATCTATTTTGGTTTTTGACAAATATCAGAGGAAGTTCCACAGTATATTGTAAAGGAAAAAGACCAGCTACCAAACAGCATGTACAGTATGACCTCACTTATAAAAATATAGATGGGTGGGTACGCTCACATGCCTAGACCAAACAATGGAAGGAAATACCACAAAATGTTACTAGAAACCACTTTTACATCTTTTTTCCTCATTCAATATACATATGATACATATATGTATATTTCTTCTCTCTGTCATCTTTTTGGGCAATCGGCATCTATTCCTTGTGAAATCAACAGAAATGGAATTAAGGGAAGCAGACAAGGGTACCAGGAGTGACGCCAGGTCGGGGCTGGGGGTGGGGGTGGGTACAGGACACAAAAGGAAATAGCCATAGCCATCGAAACGATGGGACTTTTTAAAAGTGTGCAAAAATGAAATTAAAGGACAAGTTTATTTTGGTGCCAAACATTTTGAAACCCATGCATTGTTTTTCCGTGAACTTCCCGAAGACCCCTGGGCCACCCCTGGCCTAGGCTGTGCGAACTCAGCTGCAGGTTAAAGGCACCTATGGGATGGCTGGCGGCCTGTCCTGCAGCCATCCAAGTCATTTAGCGTCAGATTAACTACTTTTCAGATGGAGTTGGAAAACAATTTCCAATCGCCTCCCGGAGACTGTCGGCCAAACGTGCCGGGGGTTTCCTGTTTCCAGACGCTCTATTTTGGCCAGCTGTCATAAACAATCCACCACGTCAGGTTTCCAATGCACAAGTTCGACAGGGCCACAGTCCTTTGCCTCCACACCCAGCTCAGCGCCTTCTCATCACAATGCACTTGGTCAGCGTCCACCTGGGCCCCAGCCTCCGGCGTGGGAATGCAAGGAAACCCTAGCCATGGATGGGCTGCCCAGGTGGGGAGCACTTTCCGCAGCCCACACTTCGTTGACGTGGTCCCTAGTCTTCTCTCTTCCCATCAGCACACTTGTCTGCCCAATTGAGGACTAGCTGGGTACGATTTAGAGTAAAAAATGGGGAATCAATGGGAGAAACTGCCTCTGTTGCCAGGAATACTCTGACAGCAGTCCTCAGAACCCTGTGGACAAGCCCCAGCCCTTGTTGGAGGGCAGGAAGCTGACAGAGCAAGCTAGAGGACCTGCAGCCCAGAGACTCTTAGGCACCTGTTTCAAGCTTTGCCTAGAAAGACTGGGTGCACTGATAATGTCGGGGGTACAGAGCAAGCTAAATAAAAATGCTAACTTTGGTCAGGCCCCAACATTTTAAAATAGCATTTAAATACATCAGTGGAATCTCATAGCTCCAAAGGTTGGTTTTCAAATCTTGCGCCTGACTTCCCTTTAATAATCCACAGCCATGTTCTCACTCGAAACACTATGTTTTCCAGGCAGTTTGTTACTGTTGTTTGTTTAAAGTATCAATCAAAAGGTACACTCAAAGTAGATTATAATCACACTCCATGAGAAATGCAGGTACCTTAGAAGTTACCTCTTTCAGAGCTGTCCCTCCTACCCCCCCACATGGGTCCAAAGGGGTCAATATTGGCCTAAATACATGTACCATAGACCACCTCTTGGAAATTCACAAGCCACATGTCTGTATCAGAGGCTGTGAGATGGTCTCAATAATAATTAAAAAAAAACAGCCCAAACAGGTTTGCCCAGAGAATCTTTGATTTTTTTCACAGATTGATTATCTCTTTAAAGTTCCATGGTGGGGGGAAAAACTGGGAAATTATGATCTCAGTGATCTGAAAGAATAAAGCATGCTCAATATCTTTCAATACAAAATAATTTATAAATTAGAACTTTCACTCCTATTGATAACAAAAGATGTTTCAAGTACCCATAAAGCCATGTAAGCTTTATAAGATGCAGACATATAAACATGTTTTTGAACTCAGGTCTTTGATGTGAGAGCCAATATTTATACGAATAAAACTAGAATGTCAGACCCAGAATGAACTTAGATACCAAGAAATCCAGCTCTCTTGTTTCACAGAGGACACTGAAGCTGAGAGATTTAAGTACCTCTTACACAATCATAGGGGCAGGAATGGCCCTGTAACACATGCAAACAGAACAGAGAAACACAGACAGACGGACTGACAGACATATTATTAGGAAGTCTATGTATAAGCAGAACAGAACTGAAAAACTGAGTTTTTTTTTTTTTTCCTATTACAGCCTTTAGGATCTGGTGTTTGGGTCTTTGGCTATAAAACAGACATGACCACAAACTGCCCTTAACACCACAAAACACATCATCATCCCCTCAAAGAGAGCCTCAGTACTGTAGCATAAAGAGGACTTTAAAAAACTGATAAAGCAAACCACTTAAAGAGTAACCACTTGGTTGGTAACTAAACCATTTGCTTTGGTTTTAAAATAGGACTTCAAAGGCTCTCAATAATAGAAAGGGAAGACTTCAGCATCTTTCATCACAGGAGCTAGAGAGCAACTACCATGGCTACTTGCTGAAGAAGTATTTACAAAGTGTCTACTTTGTGCTTGGAAACCAGAAAACACCTGCACTGAGAGAGTTACATTCTTGCCTTTCAGAGCCTGGGAGCAGACAGGCATCAATTAAAATAGAAACAAAGATACCAGTAAAACAAGGATGCCACAAAAGTGAATTCAAAGGCACCAGGAGGAAAATGTAAGAGGGATGCTGACACAGGCAGGCAGGCCAGGGAAGACTTCCCTAAGGATGGAATGGTTGAGTTACAAACTGAAGGACAGGAAAGGCAGAAGGAACGGCATGTGCCAAGACCCCGTGGCACCACCAGAAAGCAGAGTAAGATATAACGGGATGGCTACAGCAGAGATATGGGTGGCATAGAAGGAGAGGGTGGCAAAGAAGAAGAGATAGAATTCCCACCATGAAGGATGTGCCAATCCCGTCACAGAACTCTCGCTATCATAAGGGTAGTGGGAGGCCAGCGAAGGGACTTGCACCTGTGAACAAATAAGTAGGACACGATCTCATTTGCATGTTGAAAACATCACTCAGGCTGATGAATGGAGAGCAGATATGAGTAAGATCAGTCAGTCCAACCGTATTCACTGGATCCCTGGTACATGCATAAAATGAAAGGAGGCCCTGGCAGACTGCTTGGAGCAGCTCTGCAAACCCACGTCAGACAACAGGTGGAGCCGAGGCGGGGGAGAGCGTGCTCGCGAGTCAAGTGGCACAGACTGCAGCAGCCTTGGGGCTCAGCTCTGTGGTCCACAGGATGCAAATCAACAGTGGGAGCCCCAACCTCACCCACCATGGAATTTACAGATGGTTTATTCCGGCATCTGTTTCTTGTTGGCACTGTGCCACCGTTATTGATTTCAGACTCCCAATTATCTCTGTATTTGAGCTTGTGGGCTAAGACGTGTAAGACCCGGCACCAAAACCCAAACCGGAAACCATTCCAAGTTGTCCTCCTAAAAATGAGCACAGTGCTTCTGGACTATCTTCTTCAACAGATGCTAAGGATGGCAGAGAGAAATAATAGACCATCCACACAAGATTTTAATACCACTACGGAGCTTTCTAAAGACCACATGGAGCTCCTGTGATTTTTTTTTTTTTTTTTCACATCTGAGACAATCTTGAAGTATTACGTTCCCAGCTTTCAGGAGACAAAAAATTGACTGCATTTCTTATGGAGCTCAATTCTTTTCCTTCAAAGGACAGGAAATGGTTAAGGCATCATTTCATTTCTCTCTGCAGATCTACAAATGGGGCCGGGCATCTCGGCTGGCCCTGGACTAGCGCAAGTTTGGACAGAGCTGAGGCTGTTGGGTTTAATTTGGCCAAATAAAGGAACTCTCAACCCAGTGAGCATTTGGTCGGCAGAGCCGATTCTCTTCCTCTTGCAGATTGAGGACACCAGCAGTACTGTTTAGAAAAACTGGCAATGCTGTTTAGACAAACAGCCCCGAGAAGGCAGACTGTGGATAGGAAATGTGGTCTGTTGCACTGTTATCCTCATTTTTTTCCCCCTTCTTCCTTCCCTCATGAGCGCTTTTCATGTAATTTTTACTCACGAAGTTGCCAGTGTTAATTTCTACAGGCCAAATTTGGCTCACTCATTCCTTGCCAATTCCACAGTCAAATTCTGTGTGCTGGTGGTGTGTGTGTGTGTGTGTGTGTGTGTGTACGGGCATGCATGCATGTATGTGCGGATGCATTTCTACTGAATTGCACCTGCAGCCAGAGAGATTTCTATGACCACAGACACGAGAAGAATGTGGGCAGTATCACACTTGGACATCTCCAATGACTTGGGTATCTCCAATGACAAAATCTGTCTCTATTAGCAAAAATAATCAAACCCTCTGAGCTGGCACAAGGTTCCACTCAGCAAGGCGTGCGTGCGGGTGCCCACAGCAGCTTTGTGAGGGTGTGTCAGTGCAGCCACAGAAAGGCCATTTGTACACTCTCCTGCACAGGAAAACAGGACAAGAGGTCCGGCAGAATTTTCTGGAATTCTTCCTCATGGGCTTTATAACATAAATATACCTTCATTTATGAGAGCTGGGGTCAGAAAGCAAGGGCAAAGAAAAAATGTCGAGCCGGCGCCGTGGCTCAATAGGCTAATCCTCCACCTTGCGGCGCCGGCAAACCGGGTTCTAGTCCCGGTTGGGGCGCCGGATTCTGTCCCGGTTGCCCCTCTTCCAGGCCAGCTCTCTGCTATAGCCAGGGAGTGCAGTGGAGGATGGCCCAGGTGCTTGGGCCCTGCACCCCATGGGAGACCAGGAAAAGCACCTGGCTCCTGGCTCCTGCCAGGATCAGCGCGGTGCGCCGGCTGCAGCGGCGGCCATTGGAGGGTGAACCAGCGGCAAAAAGGAAGACCTTTCTCTCTCTGACTCTCTCTCTCACTGTCCACTCTGCCTGTCAAAAAAAAAAAAAAAAGAAAA
Organism: Oryctolagus cuniculus; assembly: GCF_051225735.1. Lineage (NCBI taxonomy): Eukaryota > Metazoa > Chordata > Mammalia > Lagomorpha > Leporidae > Oryctolagus > Oryctolagus cuniculus. The sequence goes on along the minus strand of NC_142876.1, from coordinate 79,163,821 downwards.
AAGAAAAAAGAAAAAAGAAAAAATGTCAACCGGTTTTCTTTTTGAACTTTCTAGAATATACTAATTCAAGGCTGGTTCTTTTTCCATTATTGTTTAGTAGTGGATTTTATCATCCGGTCAAAAGAGCTAAGAGAGGAAGACATTAGCGTATTTTCTTATGGCCACCTCAGATCCAAACACTACTGTTCACTACTAAAAACCCCAATGTAGGATATATAAACTCTGAAGCAAGAGGTTCGCTGGTAGTAAGTGTCAGCTCATTGTGAAGAGTTAAGAAAACATCTACCCGGGTGCAGTGATGAAGATACCTGCAGCCTATCCTGGAGCACCTTGTTCAAGTCCTGGCTCAGCTTCAGACCCCAACTTCCTGCTAATGTGCATCCTGAGGGGCAACAGATGCTATCCAAGTACTCAGGTCTCTGAAACCCATGTGGGATACACAGAAAGAATCCCAGGCTCCTGGCATCAGCCTGGCACAGCCCCAGTGTTGTGGGCATGGAGGGGGGTGAATAAAATGGATGAAAGTTATCTCTCTCTCTCTCTCTCTCTCTCTCTCTCTGCCCTCCTTCCCTCCCTCCCTCTTGCATGAATAAAAAATAAAATTTAAATAAAGCATCTACTCAATAACTTATATATTTTCCAAAACATTATGTGGCTTAAGAATGTAAAAATCCATTCAAAGGGAAAGGACAGTGAAAGGGAACCAGCATCAGCGCTACAGCTTCTGGCCTCGGAGACAGAAGCGTAAAGAAAATAACCCAGAGATGCTCACGGAGGTTGCAGGCCCTGTAAAACCAGGCTGGTCTTCCTTAAGGTGATCTAACACCTGCCCTTGACAGGTAGGACAGAAACTGGTTCTCCAAGAACATTTTTAGTCTCAACCAGCAGTGAGATAAGGGCAATGACCTTTAGAGACCGGTCTCTTAATTTGCCACATCATTTGCAAACTGACTCAGAGGTTTTTGGTCTAAGTCAGCATTTACCAAAGTGCGCTGCAAATACCCTGGATGGTGTGTGTGATGGCTTTAGCTGGCAAATGGATGAGAACACGAACACACATACACACATACACACACATGCACACACACACACACTGTCAATAACTAGGCATTTATTTTTACAGTGTTCTTTCCATTGATACTAGTATACTATTTAATGGCCAAAATTTTAAAGTTTCCTTTTATGAAGAATGCTGCTAAATAAAAATAAACAGAAACTTAAAAAGAAATTCAAAGAACAAACATTAAGCATCCCAAATCTTTTATCAAGATGTGGCAAAAATGAAGGTGTGGAGTCTGACAAGCAATTGTTTAGGTGTTTAAAGAGGTGATGTGGAAGACGATGAAGCTACTGTCAGAGCAAATCCTGGCGCTAATTCCTCCAGGAGGCTGCAGGGGCCATGTCACCGCTCTGAGCTGCACAGCGCTCCTCTTTGGGAGTGGCTGAATCACGTCTACCATAGAACTCCTTAAAATGATAAATATATATACATATGCATACGTGTAAACACTGTCAAAACATAAGTACACACACGCATGCACATGCACAGGTATTTTTCATATATGTAGTGGGCAGAACCAGAATGCACCCAGGATGGTGGTGGGTTGAAAAGGAAAATGAGCAAGAGCTACCGGGAATAAAGCAGCTGCCCCCAGACCCCTGAGCCTCCACCTGCCATCCTGACCAGCATCAGCAGGTGAACTCACAGGTCTTTGAGTTCCTTTATTCCCCCTGGAGTACAACGACGTTACTTTCCCACGAAGCCTCCTCCAGAGGAGACTGGGGACACCTATGTCTCAAAGGATGCTACCGGTGTGCAAAGGTCAGATACACCAGAGGAAAACTTGTCACCGTCACTCTCAACATTAGCAGAGACCTGAGCAATGCAACCTTTGGGAAAAACCCACTGAGAACAAGCAAAGGGAGAATGGAGCAGCAGCAGAAAGAATCTCCTCCCTGAATTCTGACATCAGGATAAAAAAAAATTTTTTTAAACAAATTCAAGGTGAATTTAGCTAGGCGAGACCATCCTCTACCCTCAGGTAAATTTACGTCCTGCTCATAATTTCAGGAAACAGAACAAAGCTCCACATAGTTTCAATATTTTTTCTGGGCTAGGGCAATGTAGTTATCTTTTTATTCAATAAGGCAACCAAAATTGCATGTGTTTCCCAACGACTCTGGAATTGATACAATCTGACAGTTTTTCAAAGAAGCATAAGTAGTGAGAGGGCCATCTCTCCAAGGCAGGACAATAAACTGCAGTCTGTCCTATTTTAAGAGAACCGCAATATGCAAACGGCGGTCGCCAGCCAACTCAGGACAGAGACACCTGCAGAATGAAGGGTTCACACTAGAAATAGAGGCTGCTGGTCTCAGGACCTCCTGCCCTTAGAGAGGCGAGCTCCACTCATCCTGCATCCGAGTGGTATGATGTCACCTAGCCACTGCCCAGAGCCCACTCTCAGAACGACAGACTTAGTCTTCAAACCATCACCACCTGTGCTGCTTCTCTGAAACAGAGCCAGGGCCCGGCTCATCCTGCCAGAAGCCCCGGAGACGGAGAAGAGTCTTCACTGGGGCGCCCTGGTTTCCTATTTCATCACCACATGCAATGCTCCCTTTTGCAATGTGCAAGTAACTCAGGCCCACTTTGGAAGGCAGCCTGCGGCCTCTGAGCCATGACCTGGACCCCGAGCGACTTCTGCGCTCACACGTTTGCACATCTCCGGGCGCCATGTGGGCACAGGAAACCTGCTCATTTCGGTCACGCTCCACAGCTTTCTAACACAAGTCAAAGACGACGCAAAAAGGAAATCAGAGCAGTCGAGGTGTTGGGGGGAGGGGAAGATGTAAGGGCCCTGGCACAGAGAAGCACGGAGTAGCATTGGCCTAAAGCTGAACTTCTCGACCAGCGGCCACTCTACCCCACCTCCCTTTTTGCTTCTAGCAAAACACAGCCCATCTAAAATGTTCTCGTTCTCCTCAAACCTTCACGTATGAGAATCACCTGGTGGCTGCAGGCCAGACGGACCTGATTCAGTGGCTCTGGTGAGGGCCCCGGCGTCTGCATTTCAACAAGCGCTTGCCGGATGTGGCTCTGCTGGCAGGGATGGCAGGGATGGCAGGGAGGGGCAGCCATGCTTTGGGTAGAGCACAGGTTGGGGTCCCTCCCCCACCAACCCATTCACTGCCCTTCTCACCCTGCGGGAGAGGTCAGGAGACCCCACAGTTGCCAACAGGTTTCCACGTGAGCAAGGCTCACGACCTGTTTCACATGAATGCGAAGCATGGAAAAATAATGGAAAAGAAAGCCAAGAAGAACCATCATCCAAGTTGCAACAAGTCCTTCCAATTAAACATGGAAGTCACTAATTGATATTGCTGTTGAGCTCCCACGCCTCTGGGACGGATCTACTGGCCAAACAAAACCATTAGCAGGAAGAGCAGGCGACTGCCCTCTCCCTGGGCCGTGCAACTGTTGGAAATGCTTTCATGCCTCTTGGAGTAGGAGTCACTTACAAATTAGGGCCGGTTCTCACACACACACACACACACACACACTCTCTCTCTCTCTCTCTCCTTTCAGAAAAGAGGAAAAAGTAAACCAGAAACCCAGTAAAATCACAGTGTCTAGGTTAAGTCACAAACTCATAATTTCCTCGGAGAAAACTAAAAGTTGTTCAGGATTGAGAAAGGAGCCACCCCAGGCCCAGGAGCCAGCCCCGGAAGCTGAGGCGGCTGCCTCCCCTGGGGCTGCAGGTGAGCGAGCCAGCCAGGTCAGATGTCAGCGCCTCTGATCCAGTGTCTGCAACACTTCCAAGCCGGGAGAGACACTGTCACATCTTCAAAGCTCTTTCCCAGGGTGAACTTCTGAATCCACACAACACCTGTGAGCGCTTCCTTCCCCAGGTGTTATTAAGCCCATTTTACAGATGAGGAAGCAAAGAGATTTGGCAGCTTTGCCGAACTCATCATGGTGCAAGTTCAGGCGCGCACCCAGCGGTGAGGAGGAGTCTGCAGGCTCCCACTCCCGGGACGGATGCGGCCCCTGGGATCCTCAGCCTGGACGCCTGCCAAGCACAAACACATCAGCCCTAAAGCTGTGCCCTGTGTCTCCCCTCACGAGCAGCTCCACGCAACACACATCCGGGACTAAGCCAGCGTCTGCTAACACCAACAGCAGCCTCCTGCCAGGTGCGTGCTACCGCATGCTTCTAGAACAGGCACAAAGCAGGCCTGAGGAAGAGCCCAAAGCCGAGGCAGCAGCCACAACGGAACCCGGCCAACGCGGGGCAGCCCCGGCTGGCCTGCGTGTGTGTAGTACACAGGTGCTAGTGCCCTGTCTCTTACCTCACGGAGCCCTCTTGCAACCCTGGCAAGAAAGAGCTACCCTGCCCCCTTCTACCTGCCGCTGAACTGAGCCCCAGACATCTTCAGTCCTGCTGAACTGCGAAATCTACGATTCCACTCTGTGGCCCAAAAGATATCCACCCGTCTCTATAGTCGCACTGCAGAGACGGATTTCTGTTGCTATCATTTCGGCCAGGACACGACCTTTTTTTCCAGGGGTAGCAGTATTCAGGGCTGAAGACGCCGGTCTTGGAAGCTAGCGGCTGGAAGCACGGCCACCTCCTCAGCAGTGGAACCCAAGTCCCACTTGGCCTCTCCAGTTCTAAGTAGGGTTACAGCCACCTTTTGCATGCTCCGGGTATGTGGCAGGTGCTGGGTGGCACAGTACTCATCACAACCCAGCAGCGTTCACAGTATATACAGGCCCAGAGCGCGCGCGCACACACACACACACACACACACACACCCCAGCAGAAGAGGATTCGTGTCTGGTTCCCTTGACCCCAAATCCAGTATATTTCCACCACACCACACACCACACCACACCACACACAGGTAGCGAACGCTTCTACAACAGTAGCGAAGGCCATTATGCCTACGCACCATAAACAGCGGCCACATTCCAAGGGCCGACCAAGGCAGCTGGTGTCACCACTGTGCTGGAGAACTGGTCCCGGGGGGTTCCAGCACCCCACCTTCACGGAGCTGGCTACTGGCAGACAGAGGCAGAGGACACAGCCCTTGCCTTCAACTCACCAATGGGAGAAACCAAACACTGCCAGCACACAACCCCCACCTGGTGTGGGAAGAGGTTGCAAGCCCAGCCTAAGAGGTGAGGAGTGGCTGAGAAGAAAGGGAAAAGTTTTTCTAGGCAGAGGGAAATGCATATGGCAGCTGCTAGGCTCCAAGTGTTTACGGAGCAAAAGATAAAAAGCACTATTCTGAATTTTTATTAATACACTAGGAATATCCTAACTTGCAAATGTCAGATAATGACTTACAAGGTGTCCTCATTTTACCGTGCTGAGCACAGATTGCGGTTTTCAAACTTCATTCCAAGGGGCCACTGCGGTGTGGGAGGTGGGGAGGAGAGGCCAACCGTGCTGAGCTGGAAGTCACCTGACAGCAAGCCGCGTCCTGGGCTCCGAGCAGGGGCTCTGGCAAAATAAGTGCTTAATAAGTATCTGCTGAATGAGAAAACAGGGAGCAGCAGCCTTCAACTCACGTCCTTAGGCAACCACAAGAACTCAGCTGTTGTTTATTTTAAACGTGGGGGGGCTCTAAGTAAGGTTTCATTTGGGCAAGGCAGCAAAACCACTTAAGAAAAAAAGAACCAAAAAAAGAACATCAGATTTATGAATATCTCTACATTTTCCCTCATTTCTTCCTCTACCATGACATCCATCCAACATGAGAGGCATTAAACCAGTCCTGCTCAAACCCTAGCCAAGTTCCAGGATCCCAACCACATACAACCATCCACGTAGTGCTCGGCCACATCAGTCAGTAGTGTGGCCCGCTCATGACCATAGCCAGAGGCCAGCTGGGTATGACCCACACCTGGCTTGTCCAGGTCTCTGCCCAGGGCTGAACTCGACACCTAAGCCTCGGATCACGCCAGCTCGCTGATCCCATGGGAGACTAACATCAGCGCCTCTTGACCCGAGAGCTAGGAAACGGGGAAGGAAGGTCTGAAGACTGAAAAGCTTCTACAAACACTGAGGACTCCTGCGAGGGGTCGTGGGAGGGAGTTCCCAACGCAAGCTCAACTCTCGACTGCAGGTAAGCTGTTTTCCTACTTAGGTTTGCCGCATCAATACGTAACTCACTAACTAATCTCCACGGCTTCGTCAGACGGCAGCCTCTCTCCCGCGGGAGACGTCAGGAAGGAAAGTGGAAATGGCGAGGCGTATAGTCATTATCCTCCAAGAATTCAGAGATGCATTTGATAAATTCTGTATGAGGCAAAGTGGGAAAGCGTTATCTGGGAGGACCAAAGTAAAATCCATCCACAGGGTAAATGCAGACCGGCTGAGCCAACTAAGGACGGTTCTGCTGAGAAGAGAAATTGTGTGTATATAGGAAAGAAAAGTGAAAACTTCGGGTCGAGTGTCAGAATCTTTCCGTTCCTCCAAGACACGCTCATCCCACTGCAGGCCCTTTGCACATGCTATCTCTTTGCTCTAAAATGCTCTTTCACAGTTCTATGCATGGTGTTCTCCTCCTCCTCTTACAAGGCCTCCCTTGCAAGGCCTCAGAAGTCCTTCTCTGACTACACATTCTAAAATAGCCTTCCTTCTTTCTGTGTCTGGTAAAACATCAGATGCATTTTTATGTAATCACCCCCATTTCTGCTTATGTGTTTCTTGGCTTACTTATTATGACTCTTCCCTTAATCGTCATAAAGGCAGAAACCACAGCTGTTTGGGTCACCGCCATATATCTCCTGTGGAATCCATGGATGTGGGATACATGAATTCATAAACGGGAAGAACACGGAGCAGGAGGAGGAAGCATCGCACAGACAGACACGTGGCCAGGGAAGTGCTGGTGATGGTGGAAGGAGGTGACGGAGAGGATCTGGTGGGAGCAAAGGGAACAACAGGAGTAAGATCAGCGAGAACCAGAAACCACGCTGCAGAGGAAGCAGGCGGGAGCTCACAGAAGGCCCGGAATGAATGCCAGCCAAGTGAAGGAGCCTGGACTCTCTGTTAAACAAAAGGAGCTCTTGAAGGTTCTGAGCAAACATGTGTAATGTGATTTGGGTTGCCCCAGCAGGAGCACGTGAGAACAGAGTTGCCAGCCACAGGCTACCGCTGTAATAGAGACAAAGCACAACAACGGCCTGGATGTGAGGAGCCCAGCAAGGAGAAGGCAAGCATAGGGGAGACAGACGTCACAGACTTTAGCAACTGCAGGTGCATGAGGAGCGAGGGGTGGAAGGGTAAGAAAGAAGACCTCCAGGTTCCAGGAATGACTGATGAGACAGTGGTGATGGAATGAACAGAAGCAGGCAATACGGAAGACGAGCAGATACAGGAGAAGGGATGGCAGATTCTACCCCAGATATGCCTATGCAGACATCCGAGGGCAAGGGGGATTCTTTGTGAAGATACCTTCCAGGAGGCTGAACGCAAGCCTGGAAGCACGAGAGACCGGTGTGAAGCAGGGATGTCCCAGAGTCCTGGAGATGAGCTTTACAGTAGAAGGAGGAAGAGGAGAGTGCAGAAAGGGCAAGTCAAGTCAGAAGAACGCCCACTCTCAGGCATCAGAATCACAGCTTTTGATCAAACTGGCAGAGACCGCGATGGGGATACAGCCTCTCTCCTGCTTTTGGTGAACAGACTGGCTGGCCCCATTCCACCTAATAGGACTGTGGCTCTCAGGGACAGCTTACAAGCAATTCTGCAAGTTGCCAGGTGCCTCCTGCCGGCCTACTCTCCGACTGGGACACTCCGTCAGGCCCTCTGGTTGTCGGTTTTAAAAATGTCCATGTCCCAACCACTTCCTGCTCTAACCAAATCCATCGAACAGTACAGATACGCATGCCAGTGCAAAATATGGCAGCAGTAAAAGTTGACAGAGCTAATTTTCAATTGTTTTGGCAAAACAGCTTGGTCCACCCCTTCGGGTTTGGAAAGCAGTCAGCTTATTAGCAGAGAACGGGCTGCTGTCTCTGCACGCGTCTTGCTCCAGGCCGGCTTCCCGATCCTCGTGTCACGAGAAGCTCCTACTGGGAGCCCCGCTCTGAAGAGGCTCCCAGCCGAAACGTCTTTCATGCCCCGGCTTTGAAGCAGAGCCCCCCTCAACAGGCAGAGTCACAAAACCAGAAGAGTTACGGCACGTCGTGAGATCCAAAGGCAACGACCCATCCGAGACCTCCCCGGCGTGAGGTGGCCCAGCCCCACAGACTCAGGCCAGGAACTCCGAGGGGCACCTTTGGAGAAGGAGTGCAACGCACACTTCACCTGGGGCTGCAGCTGCTCCATGGGCCTGCGCAGCCCCTTGGCTCCTGCAGGAGCTGCAGCTGGAGCAGGGGCTTTCCTGGCCCTGAGGTTGCTCTCTGCCTGTCCCTTCCACCGTGCAATTACAGAATCAATAAAACATCCCTTTGAAACTCCCTGGACTAGTGCCGACACGCACACAGTAGTCGGCTCACATTTTGGACTGTTTCCGTTATGACAGCCGGCAAAAGGGGGAGAAGACAGCGCACACTAGGAAGAAAGTAACCGAGGTTTGGCTTTCCATGGGCAGCCCAGGGCTTTCTATCACCCACCCAGGAACTGCCAACCGCACCCACGGGTGGCGGCCACAAAACCAAGGTGTCATCATTTCTTAGGGGACCTCCAGGACAAACCTGGGGGAGTCTGAATTTTATCTGCTTTGGGCCCCCGTTTTCAGTGGGGGAGGAGGGGAAAAGGAGCAGGAGGAAACTACTTTTTAAGGAAAAAAAAAAATCTTGGACAGGCCTACCTGAGAAAGACTTTTTTTTCTGGTCTGCTCTGAGCATTTCAGGAATCAAAGGCCCGTGCCAAAAGCAGGCAGCGAGGCGGAACTCGACACTTGTGTGCGTTGCTCGTGAGAACTTGGGGGTGGGGGTGGGGGGCGGGAGGAGGGAGGGGGGGTACCGAAACGTCCCTGTCCATCTGTTGGTGTCTGGGCGGCAGAAAATATTGAAATAGAAATAGAAAGTTAGAAAAATGCTTAGGAGCAAAAACCTGAAAGAGTATTGTATTTGAAAAGGAAATGTTAGACTGACTGTATAAAAATGGAAAAACAGAATTAACATGTTCCATAATGATTCGTCTGTGTTCACTAAATATTGAGCTGAAATTTGGTGAAACCCTCAAAATACGACTTCCCAAGGAAGGCGTCGTCTTCAAGAAATCATCATCAGGGAGAGAGAGCTCCGATGCCCCAGGTGTCTCCGCTCCCTCACCTGGCTGATGGCCTTTCCTTTCGCTTTATTAAATAGTCAGAAATCCTATGCACTGAATGCCGCACTCCAAAACCCCGAGAGGAGCCCATTACCAGCATTCCTCAAACATATTTGCATATCCAGTGAAAAACAAAATTCACAATCTTTCCAAGCTACTTCTGCTCTACTGGGAAGCTATAAAAACTGGCAAGTCAGGGAAACCAAGATTCCTCTTTCTCCTCCCTCCACGCTCACACAGGAAGTGACACGAAAGGTTTGCTCAGATTGCCCGGCGACACTGACCACAATCGGGCAGGGAAAGACCACCCTGGGAATAAGGCAACTTGGGTCTCCTGCCTGCTCCCTCTGACCATACCCCAGAATAGCCAGCCCACGCTGTGGAAAGCCTGACTCCAGGACTTTGCAACGTGAGCGGTTTTGGCATTGCTAACTCAACCCGACAGTCCTTACTCGTAAAATACAGACCACAGCCATGCACACGTAGTAAAATGAGCAGGCGCAAATCTGGTGCAGTATTGCAAGCCGAGTGAATAATAGTACAAAAATATCAGAAAAGGAAAGGTTATGAAATTTCATAACAGATGACAAATTGGTAGCTTTTCCCCGCTTTTCTGGAATGGATTCAGTAACAGATTTGAATCTTGGGCTTTGATGCTTGTCTGAGATATGCAGGGATCCCAAGTTCAAGGAGAAAAAAAAAAAACACACACACACACAGAAGTCATCTGCATGCTACTTCACTTACAGCAGGGTCTATCCTATGCCATTTATCCCAGAAATTGTTCCGTTCCTTTTTTGATCCACCTTTATTTAAAACAACATTAAAGTTTAAAATTCCACCCTTGTTCAAGCCCCCAGCCTTCTCTCCCAATGATGAACCTACCTGCTCAGATTCCAGGGAAGTAAACAGAAAGCCCTGCATTCTGTCACCTTGGAAGAGAGGCTCAGAACTGTGCCGTATGGTGTCTGTCTGTCACCACGCTCTGGGGCTGCGGGGGAGGGAGCCACATGTTCCCAGGGCAAGAGTAGCCATGCTGGGGAATGCCTTACAGGTCACTGGCTCAGCTGCCTTTGGAGCAACGGAGTGGCCAGAACTGCCTGGCATAGGTACTTGTGCCAATGGGTCCCTCCTGCCATCTGAAACCTTTTCCTAGACATTCTCCCTGGAACATTCACCTCAGCTTCGACACAACCTCTGAGAAGTGCCTGGGAGAGAACCACGCAGGGAAAAGAGACCCAGTGCTAGAGGAGACTCCAGTGGACACAGCCCGGGCCTGCAAGGGGCTCAGGTTAACCAGGGAGGAAAGCGGACGTGCAAGTGAGCCACACAAAGGCAACAGCAGGCAGATGGAAACCAGCTCTGGAGAAACGTAACAAACCTCCTGGCTGGCGGGCTTCACAAAAAAGGCTGCCGTGAAGAGGAGGAACTAAAGTGCTAGGAGAGGCCCGCCCAGGAAGTACCTGCATGGTTACTGTTCTCTGGGACTCACATTTATGCCAGTGAGCACTCCTCGCTGACGATGTGTGACTCTGCTCACACCACGTTAGCCGCCAAGCTACGCTACGGGCTTCCTATACTCAAACACTGCCACGACTCCTGCCCATTTTACAGAAAGAAAAACCAAACTAGTGAGAGATTAGGCAACTTGCTGGGGTCACCACGCTAAGCTAGGTGAGTTGAGAGGTAGGGATTTGAAGCCTGGTGCAACTGATCCCACACTGTTGGAGTGGTTATGTCAACAAAACACATTTTTCAGAGTTCTTTGCTAAAGTGAATAGAAATTTGGGAGATCCTAATTGCAAACTCCTAATTTTCAAGGTTACAATCATATCCAAAGAGGAATGGAGATCAACTTTCCCACCAAGCTAGCCTAGCACCATGGGTCAAATTCAGAACCCAAACTTTCTGGACTTTCCCTGTGTTTTCCGTTCTAGGTGTTTACACTGACTTCCTTGTGTATGTTATATGGGAAACCAAAGCTATTCAGTGAAAAATAAAGACTATACATAAACCCCACCATGCAGGCAATTCTCTCTTTTAAGAAAAAAAAAGGGGGGGACAGTGCTGTGGCATACATAGCGGGTGGTGCTGCCGCCTGCAGTGCCTTTGACCTGGAGGAGCCTCCTGGCTCCTGGCTTTGGATCAGCATGGCTCCAGCCTTTGCAGCCAATTGGGGAGTGAGCCAGTGGATGGAAGACCTCTCTCTCCCTCTCTCTCTCTCACTCTCTCTTTCTCTGTGTAGCTTGACTTTTGGATGGATAAATCTTTAAACAAACAAAAAAATGATTAAGTTAAAGACAGAAAGGAACAGACAATGTTCTATCTGCTGGTTCACTCCCCAAATGGCCACAATGGGTGAGGCTAGGCCAGGCAGAAGCCAGGAGCTTCATCTGAGTGCTAGGGTCCCAAGCACTTGGGCCATCTTCTGCTCCTTTTCTAGGCCATTACCAGGGAGCTGGGTGGAAAGTGGATCAGCCAGGACTTGAACCAGTGCCTATATAGGGTGCTGGTGTCACATGGCAGGCAGATTAACCCACCATGCCACAATGCCTGCCCTAGCAATTCTTTTTTTTCTCATTTTTTTTTCTATTTTTGATATAATATATTTTTCATATTACATTATGGTCAAAGGCTGAATGCGCCACTAAATAAATAGACCAACAAGCAAAAAGGCCGCAGTTCAGCACTGGAGAAGCAATTCTTGCTCTCTGTCCATACCTTGAGCCCACCAAGAAGTGCAGAAAGCCCGGGACACACTCACAGGACCTCTGGTTTTCTTTTCTTTTCTTTTTTATTTTTTTTGACAGGCAGAGTGGACAGTGAGAGAGAGAGAGACAGAGAGAAAGGTCTTCCTTTGCCGTTGGTTCACCCTCCAATGGCCGCCGCGGCCGGCACACCGTGCTGATCCGATGGCAGGAGCCAGGAGCCAGGTGCTTTTCCTGGTCTCCCATGGGGTGCAGGGCCCAAGCACCTGGGCCATCCTCCACTGCACTCTCTGGCCACAGCAGAGGGCTGGCCTGGAAGAGGGGCAACCGGGACAGAATCCGGCGCCCCGACCGGGACTAGAACCCAGTGTGCCGGCGCCGCTAGGTGCAGGATTAGCCTAGTGAGCCACGGCGCCGGCCTTGGACCTCTGGTTTTCTGAGACCCGCAGCGGGTATCTCCTTAGTTCCAGCCCGTGTACCAGGGGACGCCCCAGGAAGAGCTGGCGCTGACACCGCTGTCCACAGGGACCTCTGATTACCACCGAGCACTAAGCAAAACAGGACCGAACTGGGGTCTGCAGGAGATCCACCTCCGCCAACCCCATGTGCACAGACCTCCGGGTGGGCGCAGGCCTCGGCGTGGCCCAGTTCAGATTCAGAATTTTCCCTTTTGCCACGTCCCTGCATCTCTCCCGTAGATTTTTCCATCTCCTCCCAAGCCCGGCACAGAGCCTTTTCCCTTCCTTTGCCCTGCCCGGCCACCCCTGAACCAGCCATTGACCTTGGACCCCTCCCTGCATTCAAAGCACAATCAACGCGCCCCTCCCGGGCAGGGGCCCAATGACCCCCATTCTTCTCTCCCTTCGGAAGCTTCCTTTTCCTGTCCCTCCCAGTCTAATAATCTGCTCTGTGGATTCCATGGGGTCCCCTGGGCTGACTCCCCACCTCACAGGGCAGGGCCTGCTGGCATCTCAGCTGTAGTTCCTGGTGGTTTGGGCCGGATACAAATGGGCCGTGCCACATCAGAAAGCTGTACCCAGCAGCACAGAACCTAGCATGGCAGCCGCACCCAGCCTCAAGCACCCCTCCCCAAATCGGAGCTCTCAACATTGATGTGTGCAGTGCTCCTAACTCTACCCCTCAAAGCAGCGTGACAATTTACTCTGACAGGAAATGTGAACATGTAAAAAAAAAAAAAAAACCACACACACACACACACGCATACATGCACACCAACATGATGTGGCTGAGGAGCCATTCTGTGCAATGTTTCCAAGGACGACCACAGTCTGAGCTTTAAGATGGGTAAAATCACCATGAGACAAGGATTTTTTTTTTTTTGGACAGGCAGAGTGGACAGTGAGAGAGAGAGAGAGACAAGGAGAAAGGTCTTCCTTTTCCGTTGGTTCACCCCCCAATGGCTACCGCGGCCGGCGCACCACGCTGATCCGATGGCAGGAGCCAGGTGCCTCTCCTGGTCTCCCATGCAGGTGCAGGGGCCCAAGGACTTGGGCCATTCTCCACTGCACTCCCTGGCCACAGCAGAGAGCTGGCCTGGAAGAGGAGCAACCGGGACAGAATCCGGCGCCCTGACCGGGACTAGAACCCGATGTGCCGGTGCCTCAGGCGGAGGATTAGCCTATTGAGCCGTGGCACCAGCCGTGACACAAGGATTTTAAGGGTAAACAGGCCCCGATCACCTTCTACCTGCTGGACTCTTCTGGGGTCTCCAGGTCTTTAAAGAAAACTTGGGTGACATCAATGAGTTGCTGAGTCCTTCTCCCCTCTTCCTCCCTCTATGAAAACACAGCCAATCAGCACTGACAGCAGGTTTATATCTAAGACGTCAGCCGTCAAAGGGTGCAAGTGAAGTCCTAAACTGGTGACACACAAGGACCCTGAAGAAAATATAGCAAGTCAACCTAAATTAGCCCAGCCACTTTAGGCATTGTTTGTAAAACTATAAAATCAAATAGTTGGTGCCAGACTTTTGATAGATCCTTTTTTCTCCAGCTATACAAACACTCCATGCGTCCATCAGGATGGAGCAAGGGCTTGTGTTTGTTCCTTAATACACACACAGTCAATCAGGGAAACAATTTTATGGGCTCAACCACGAGAAATACAAACATTCGAAGCCTTCCAACACATTTGGTATCCGACACCCCACATCACAGAGGGGCCAAGCAGGGGAGACTCTGAATAATCTCTGATCGTGCAAGGGAAAGGTCTGTCAACTAAAATAAAAGCACACATTAAAAGCAGGCATGCTGTACAAATAGAATATAAAACAGGTTAACAGGGGTTCTGTTTTTCTCCTGGGTGAGATAAGTTCTCCCAGGCTCACTGTGTGTTCTGAACTCTGCTAGCCTTTTTCTGTGTGGGAAGAACAGAGCCAAGCCCATCCAAGCCTCTCTGAGTTTGCTCTTCCCTGACTGGCTGGCTGGATGTGTGTGGCTGCGTGGGCCACGCAGGTAAGCAAAGGTGTGTGAGCACTCACCTGTACTGTCTGCTCCCCTTGACGTCACATGGAAACTTGGCTACCATCAATGGCAAGACCCAAGCCAAATGAAAACCCAAGCACATGTTACGGCTTCCTGGCTGGCTTACACTGCCCTGGTTTATCTTCATATGCCTTAAATTTTGAGGACTATTTAAAGACCAAGCATCATGAATGCTTCTACTATACAGTACTTAAAAAAAAAAATCACAAAATATTTTTAGGTAAGGCACCACCAAGAGATGGCAAAGAAAACCAGAATCAGTCAGGACTTGTAAGGAGTTTCCAGTCCTTGCTTTTTTATTTTTTTTAAAAGTTATTTATTTATTTATTTATTTATTGGAAAGGCAGAGATACAGAGAGAGAAGGAGAGAGATCTTCCATCCACTGGTTCACTCCCCAAATGGTAGCAATAGCTGGGACTGGGCCAGGCTGAAGCCAGGAGCCAGGAGCCAGGAGCCTCTTCCATGTCTCCAACATGGATGCAGGGGCCCAAGGACTTAGGTCATCTTCTACTGATTTCCAGGCCCATCCCACAGGGAGCTGGATCAGAACTGGAGCAGCCAGGACTTGAACCGTGGCACACATGGGATGCCGGCACTGTATGCAGAGGCTGAACCTTCTACGCCACAGTGCTGCCCCCCTTACAGCCCAGTTGATGACCCAGGACAGTGGCCTCTGCACAGGCAAGTGGCTCTGAAGTGTGTGCTACCTGCCGAATGGAGCAGTGGTGATGACGGGAAGCAGATGCCAGAGAACTCTGTGCACCAGCAGGGAAACACCTTCAGAGGACTCCTCCGTGTTCCTGGGGTGCCACCTGCATGCCACACCTCGCAATGTGCCTTTCTAGAACCTTCCTGGCTCAAGTCCCAACTTCCCCAAACCAGGAATCTAGAAATGGCCTGCAGGGTCCAGGAAGTGCCAGAGGCCCTACCTTTTACATTTTCTGTGCACATGCACGGATGACAGCATTTATGCAAATTAAAGAAGTATACACAAAAGCACTCTGTTTCGTTGGTGGACATTCATGTATATAAATCAAATAGGAAAACCAGAACTAGCATATGGATGAACCACATGAGAGAGATGCTTTGTGTCTGGGGTAGGGGGCTTGGAAAAGGTTAGACTTGTATAGACCTCTGAACCCTATGCAGAGCCTTCCAGATAAAATTTTCTTCACTGGGAGTGGGGTTGTTGGGAGAGAGAGACAATGCCTTTTGACTTATGAGGAACCCATACCAGGAATGCCATCCGGGAATGGTTTCTCTGAATAACATTGAAGCTTTATATGGCATGAACCCATATCCCTGGGATGAAGATACAGAGATGGTTTCTAAATTGTAGAATAAAGGAAAATAAATAAATATAAAAAGTTTCCTTCTTTTTTGGCAGGTTGGGAGGGGTGGGATTCACAGTGATTATAAAGTCAATTACTTTAAGCTCTTAAGGAAAGTGATATACCCAAAAGGTCTGTCTCTTATACACACGCACTCAGGGTGACTTTTACACACACACTTGGAATACCTCCTGCACACACACACTCAGGGTGATTTGTATCCACACACTCGGGGTACCTCTTGCACACACACACTCAAGGTGATTTGCACACACTCAGGGTGACTTATGCATACACACTTGGGGTACCTCCTGCACGCACACACTCAGGGTGACTTGTGCACTTACACTTGGAGTGATTTGTATGCACACACACTTGGGTGCCTTCTACACACGGGCACTCATGGTGACTTTCACACACACACTTGGTGTATCTCTTATGCATGCACACTCAAGGTGACTTGCACACGTGCACACTTGGGATATCTCTTGCACACACACTCAGGGTGACTTGCACACACGCACACTCGGGGTATCTCTTGCACACACACACTCAGGGTGACTTGCACACACGCACACTTGGGATATCTCTTGCAATGTAATTTCAGGGTACATCCTGCACATGCACACTCGGGGTGACTTCCACACATGCACACTGGGGGTAACCCTTGCTGGGGAAGAGAGTGGCTACTGCTTTCAACAGGAGCTCTTTCCCAGGATGAAAACCAGCCAGGCCAATCTCCATGCTCCATTTTAGCTTACATTTTTCTTTTTTTTTCTCTTTTATTAATTTATTTGAGCAGCAGAGTTATAGACAGAGAAAGGGGTCTTCCATCTGGTGGTTCATTGCCCAAAAGGCCAGATGGCCAGAGTTGGGCCGATCTGAAGCCAGGAGCCAGGAGCTTCTTCTGGGTCCCCCATGTAGGTGCAGGGGCCCAAGCACTCAGGCCATCTTCTACTGCTTTCCCAGGCTATAGCAGAGAGCTGGATCAGAAGAGGAGCAGCCAGGACTCAAACTGGCACCCATATATATGGATGCTGGCGCCGTGGATGGAGGCTTAGTCTACTGCACCACAGCACCAGACCCATTTTCTTCGTCTTCCTTACAGCTTAATGGCACTGGTTTGTTGACAGTTTTGGGGAACTGAGGAAGGATAAATAGAAGTTAGGTTTCCTGGGTTCAAAAAAATGTATCCTTGAGTTGGTGAGGAGAGAGGAAAAATAGTGAAAAACATAAAATTGATTGGTTTAATTACCAATTGAAAGAATATCATAAAAGTGGGCAGGACAGCCTGTGCACTGGTCACCTAACATCTGTATCTAGGTCAAGAAACAGAGAAGGACATATACATTAAGGGTTTTGTACTGTTTGGAGGTCATGGGCATCCTAGCAAATCTGAAAAATCTTAGTCCTTCTCTGAGTGTGTACATGTGCACTGGTGTGTACAAAACAACTGTCCATTTTCCTGATTCCAGGAAGAAACACTGGTGACATCTGGTTGTGCTCACATCTACTGCACTGCCTTTCAGAAATTCCTTCTTTCAATAAAGAAGTTTCCTCTAAGAGCGAAAATGTACATTGCAATAGTAAAGTCTTGGAATCCCCACAGTTAAAATGAAAACAAAACCAAGATCTGGCTTTGTAGAAGCCAATATCTCCAAAGTCATTTTACCCCTAGAACAGTTTCGGGGTGGAGCAAATTAATATGTTGAGGAACTTGTGGTCTGAGGAACACAGTGTGAGACATGCTGGCTTTGTGAGGGTAATACCTCTGCATTTCACACTGCTGTCCACATTCCAACAGTCCTCTCCCATTGTCCCCATAAACATGACTCATCCTCGTAAAATCAGAAATCCTAGTTTTAGATTCATAAAATATGGTCTCTATTATAATGTCATGTATTTCCACAAACCCCTTATGAACTGACTCGCACAACCCCTTCCAATGCTAAGAAGAGAAAATTTTCATGCACTCCCTTCATCAACCCAGTAGGGTTGAGCCAAGTGAATTTGTAAACCAAGTCTAGAACGCATTCTCAAATGGCGATGGCAAGACTACACCAAAACACCCAGGAAATCAAATTCTGCTTCAGAGTCATGACCAGTCCAAGGGGAAATCTGCAAAATGTCTCTTCTAATAACCTCATTTTACAGAACTTGGACATCTACCCGAAACACAGGAAACAAAAATTTAAGCCCCACTGCCAACCAAAGCAATGCAAATTAAGGCAATACCATTTTCCCACCTATCAAATTAGGGACTGTCTTCACCCATAATACCCTAGGTCACTGGAGTTTAGGGAAATGACTTTCATGTACAAAGCTGATAGAGCACACACGCAGTATCACCATTTTGAAAAACAAAATGCTGGCATTAAAATTTCTCAGTGTCTGTGACCAAACAATCCCATTTCTGATGTACGAAAAGGAACACAGGCTGTGAACACGCACAGAGTTTGGGGGTAGCAGAAGCCAAGAGCAATTCTCCACTGGGCTTGCCCAACTCACAGGCAAGCAGAGTCATGGGGTCAGGGCGGAGTCGGGAAGCCAGGACCTTGGAGGGTTCCCCAAAGGACCCTCAGCAATGGTTCCTCCACCTTTTCCTAAACACACACACACACACACACACACACACAGAGCGCTCAAGCCCAAAGAGTGGAGGAGCAGGAACCTCCATCTGGGATCATCATCCACTCACAGCAGCATCTCTGTGACGCGGCTGGGAAGAAGAAGAAATGCTGCTGGAATCAGAGTCTGTTCCTCTGCCGGGGGCACTGGAGACCCAAACCAAAGAAGTAACGAAGTTCAAGAGGGAAGGACATCCCTGCAGACATCATGCTTGGGGGCAGGAGTCTGGCCCAGCAGTTAAGGTGGTGGTTAGGGCACCTGTGCCCCTCACTGAAATGCCTGGCTTGGACACCTCCTCCAGTTCCTAACTCCAGCTTCCTACTAATGCACACCCCAGCGGGCAGCAGGTCACCGGTCCAGTACTTGGGTCCCTATCACTCTCATGGCAGATGTGATGGCTCTGGGCTTCGGCCTGGCCCCAGCTGTCATGGGCATTTGGGGAGTAGATCAGTGGTTTGGAGCTCTTGTCTCTGTCTCCGCCTCTCTCTCAAATAAACAAACAAAAAATTTTTAAGAAAAGAAAGATCCTTGGTCCCAAGAGGTGAAAGGCCACCCAGAGGAGACAGAGTGAAAGAGAATACGAGGAGAAGCCCTGTGATCCTTTGATGGAAGGAACAGAAAACAAAGATGAATGAAAACAATGGCAGGGCCTTCTTTTCAGAAAAGATGTGATTCTGTGTGAACCCAACTCAGGGAATCTATGAAAACGGTGGGATAAAGGCAACTGAAACAATAGAACAGTGTACTACCTCCAGGAAAATGCAGGCATCCAACATGTTTTGCTATGCGGAGGAAGGAGAGGAAAATGTAGGAACAGGTAGACACCTCAAGGATAGTCTGCCTGGTGTTGCTAAGCATTGCATTCTCAGGTCTCAAGAAAAAAAAAAATCTAAGTGTGAATGAATGAATGAATGAATGGTTGTCCCATCTTCATTTTCCGACAAGCTCGTTTAATATGAGCTACACTGGCTGAACAAACTGGTGTCTTTGGATTACTTTTAAAATGTGAAACAGCAAGACCAGTCCTATTTCCACTTATTTCTCCACCTTTGCGAGTGACCTGCTGTGGCATCAGTCCCTGTGCATTCCATTATCTCAGTCGACTCTCCATGGTCCAGGCTGACAGCCGAGGAGCCTCTGGCTCAGAAAAGGATTAAGCCTCCGAGCACAGTAGGGACTTGGACACCACGTTCCCCTCCACTCCCACAATGCTCAGCTCCGAATATTGAGACACTCGCTTCCCTGGGTCTCGTGCACCTCACTTGCACACCCTGGATGTCTGTGGTCAAGATCTAGTCCTGATCACAAGGCTTGGGAGGCCCACGATGCAAACAGAACTACATGGATTTCAGGAGGTTTCAGTCTAATTTGGAAAAGGGAAAAAAGCAGTCTCCATAGATACAAGCTTGACAACATATTGCTTTTCTGCTCGCCTGTTTTCTTACACTGAGAATGTCAATGCAGAGCTGGAAAATTTCTAAGTAAATTACACAGACTGGACAACCAAGCGCCCCACCTACCCCTTCCACACCCCCACTGTTCAAGTCCCTGGGGCAGGAGGGTGGAGCAGAAATACTGGGGCCCTCTGAGGTGTGTGATGGAGCCTGGAGGCTGAGGCTACCACTGGCTACCCAGAGCGCCGGTGGAAGGAAGGCACCAGCTTACATCTCACAAAACTTCATGCTCACAGCAGCCGCATGACATTGTGTAAGGAGGGACTGTGTGTGCGGGTGGCACAGAAGCCAAGAGGGGGCCGGGCCTCTCGTTTCTATAGACGCAGAGCTTGGGCAAACTTCTCCAGGCCACAGCAGCGTGGGTTCCAGTGACAATGAGGGCAAGTGTGGCTATGGCTGCCTGAACACTGCTCAGAACTCCTGGGACCACGGACGCCAATGACCACCTGCTGACGCCACTGTCTTGTGTCATAAAGAAGGGGAGGGAAACAGGGACTCTGGGGCATCAACTGTGTCCTAGAAACCTTCAAGAAAGGGTACAGTGGGGTCTGAGGGGCCGCCAAATCTGTTTCCCTCAGTTAAGAAAGGGAGAGAGGATTTGATTTGATTTTTAGAGATTTATTTACTTATTTATTTATTCGAAAGGTATAGTTCTACAGAGACAGAGAGCAAGATCTTCCAACTGCTGGTTCACTCCCCAAATAGCCACAACAGCTGGGGCTGGGCCATGCAGAAGCCAGGATCCAGGAGCTTCTTCTAGGTCTCTCACATCAGTCAGGGGCCCAAGCATCTGGGCTATCATCTGCTTTCCAAGGCACATTAGCAGGAAGCTGGGTCAGAAGTGGAGCAGCCAGGACTGGAACCGTTGCCCATATGAGATGCCACCATTGCAGGCAGCAACTTTACCCACTACACCACAGCACTGGGCCCCAGGGAGAAGATTTTAAAAGATGAAGAAAGAGAACAGAAATAGAATTCCCCTTCTATATCATAGCCCAAAGAACTGAAACCAAGGACCCAAGGAGGTATTGTTACACCCATGTACATAGCAACATGGTTCACAAGAGTCAAAAGGTGGCAGTAACCCAGGTGTCCACTGATGAATGGACAGGCAAAACACACACACACACACACACACACACACACCCCAGAGTATTTGTTAAGTCAGCCTCAAAAAAGAACAAAATTATACATCATGCTATGCCATGGATGAATCTCCAGGACATCAGGTTAAGTGAAATAATTCAGGGGCTGGCACTGTGGCATAGCAGGTAAAGCCACTGCCTGCAGTGCCAGCATCCCATATGGGCGCCAGTTTGAGACCCAGCTGCTCCACTTCTGATCCAGCTCTCTACTATGGCCTGGGAAAGCAGCAGAAGATGGCCTAAGCCCTTGGGCCCCTGCACTCATATGGGAGGACCCTGAAGAAGCTCCTGGCTCCTGGCTCCTGGCTTCAGATTGGTGCAGCTCCAGCCATTGCGGCTAATGGGGGAGTGAACCAGCGGATGGAAGACCTCTCTCTCTCTCTTTCTCTCTCTGCCTCTCCTTCACTCTCTGTGTAACTCAGACTTTCAAATAAATAAAAAATAAATCTTAAAAAAAAAATAATCCAGTCACAAAAAGACAAACACAATGAGGGACTACAGGAGCCAAGCTCATGGGACAGAAAGTAGAATGATGAGGGCCAGGGACTCTAGAGAGCTGTGATAGGACAGGTGCATAGTTTCAGTTATGCCAAATGGAAATGCTACAGAGACTGGTTCTACAGCAGTGTGAATGCACCTAAACCATTGAACTGAATGCATTTTTACAATGAAAAATATACTTAAAAGAAGAAAAAAAATGGAAAAAGACGCAGAGTCAAGACCGTGGTCCTCCCATATGAAAGTGAAACTTATTAACTGAAAAGCATATCCCAGGAGATGTAATAGGAACGGTAACTGCCTTCCTGCTGTCAACAGCATAAAACTCTGTTCAGATGCCTGTTGTGTGCTTCTCGCTCCATGTTCCAAACCAGAGACCTTGGCTGGCTGTGCCTTAGCCAAGGTAAGTCACTTGGCCAGTCATGGCACAACTCCCTGTGGACTGAGATCCAGCTCAGTCACTCCCACCAAGGTGGCTTTCCCTGCCCGGGGACAGGTGGAACTGTGTGGAGACAATTTTGGTTGTCAACTGGGAGAAAAAGAGAGGGCATGGTGGCAGCATCTAGGGTCTAGAGGCCAGGAAAGCTGCACCACATTGCATGAGGCATAGAGTACGAGACCCTACAACCAAGAACTTCCTGGCCCTAACTGTAAAGAGTACCCAGGTTAACACGCTTTGTCCTAGATTGGCCTAGGAGTTCAGAGACCAAGGTTCTGCTTTGTTCTTTTCATGTACGCCTTTGAGCAACCAGGAGAGTGAGCAATCACTAATAGACCCTGTGCTGTTTAAACACTCTGTGTGTATTTCATCACTCACTTCTCTTACTATGACCCTGGGGTAACTGTTAGGGAACCACATCTGGAGAAGTTAAGAAATGTGTCCAAAGTGTCATTGGTTGGGGTGAGCATCTGGCCAACAGTTCAGACACTGCTGTCCCCCTGGGTTCAAGACCCAGTTGCAGATCCTGACTCAAGCTTACTGCTAATCCAGATCCTGGCAGGCAGTGGTGATGGGGCCTGCCACTCGCCACGTGGAAGAACTGGATGGAGGTCCCAATTCCCAGGTTTGGTCTCAGCCCTGCCATGGCCATTATGGGCATGCAGCAAGTAACCTGGTGGATGGGAGCTCACTCTTGGGTCTCTCAAATAATTTCTATAAAAATTAAAATCAACTCTGCAGAACTGCAGGGCAGCGTTCCCACCTCAACATCTCAAACCCATGCCTTGTGCATGGCTGGTGAGAAATGAGCCACTGGGCTAGTGGTCCCCAAGGCATGGCAAGCAGACCAGGGGCACCGCGACCCATCAGCCAACCCCTTACCACATGAAGTCCCTTGGCAGCCCATCAATTCCACTCGGATCAGGGAGGAATTTCTGGGTTCAGGGAGGAAACTGGGGGGACAGATCATTTTCTGAATTTTATTAAGGCTCAGTCTCCCGTAATAATGAAACTCTCCTATTCTGACCCATGTTATTTGCATGAAGGAGACCTCAACAACTAAGTTCCTACTGATCTCGTCACCAGAAGCTTCCAGTGCATAAGGGCTGCCTGGGGCAGGTGTTTGGCCACGCAGCTAAGAGGCCAGTTAGGGCTCAGAGTAGCTGGGTTCGATACCCGCTCCAGCTCCTGACTCCAGACTTCAGCTCCCTGCTAATGGGCATCCCTGGGAGGCCACAGTGATGGCTCAAGTACTTGGGTCCCAGTCACCCACAAACGAGGCATGAATTGAGGTCCTGGCTCCTGGTTTTGGTCTCCCAGACATTGTGGGCATTTGGGAAGTGAAGCAGCAGGTGGGGGTGTGTCCTCCCTCTCTCTCTCTCTCTCTCTCTCTCTCTCTCTCTCTCTCTCATAAAGATTTTATTTATTTAAGAGGCAGAGTTACAGAGAGAGAAAGGTCTTCCATCTGCTGTTCACTCACCAATGGCTGCAATGGCCGGAGCTGGGCCAATCTGAAACGAGGAGCCAGGAGCTCCTTGGAGCTTCTTCTGGGTCTCCCACGTGGGTGCAGGGGACCAAGCACTTGGGCCATCTTCCACTGCTTTCCCAGGCCATAGCAGAGAGCTGGATCATAAGAGGAGCAGCCAGGACATGAACCAGCATCTATATGGGATGCCGGCATCACAGGTGGAGGTCTCTCTCCTGCTGCTCCTCAAATACACTATAATTTAAACTAAAAAAAAATTTTTTAAATCTCATTTTGTTCAAGGAAAAAAAAAATTATGCCTAACCTACCCGGAATAAGTCCCAAGAATCAAGGAATTTGGGAAGCTGGGAAAATCTCTAGCTGCTCACTGTGCCTATAGTTCTACTGCTCCCCTTGAACCATGCAGAGAACTCATACTCATGCTTTAGAACCCTACTCAGGCTTGGTGCCCCACTTCTGTGAAGCCTTCCCATAGATGTCACATGTCCCCCAGTTTGTCATTCCTTCTGCACCAGTTTCACACTATAACATTCTTCTATTCTACACATGAATGAACTTCACAAAGTTCACAGAAAAAGGGATTAAGATATGGTTATTTTGGTACAAAAAAAAATTTGAACTCCATGCCAATGAGGGATCTTCAAAAAGTATATCGAAATGTACTTTATGAAAAAAATGTGCATGATTTTCAAAATTTTAAGTGCCAAAATAAACTTATCTTCTTTTTAAAAAATGATTTGTTTATTTGAAAAGCAGAGTGACAGGGACAAAGAAAATGAGACAGAGATCTTCCATCCACTGGCTCATTCCCCAAATGCATGCAACAGCCAGGGCTGCAACAGACTGAAGTCAGGGAATAGGAAATAGATCTGCATCTCCTACATGGGGGCAGGGGCCCAACTACCTGGACCATCTTTCCCTTCCTTCCCAGGCTCAGTAGCAGGAAGCTGGATGGAAGTGGAGCACCCAGGACTAGAACCAGCAGTCCAATATGGGATGCCAGAGTCCCGAGCGGTGGCTTAACCCACTGTTCCACAACACCCTGCATACTTTTAATTCCATTTTCTATGACCTTTTTGAGGATTCCCGATACTTCTCCATATTAACATACCCAGCACCTGAGAGCTGTTCAACACAGGAACAGTATACACGTTACACATCTCTTTATACACTTTGCGTGTTACAACAGACAGCCAAAGGGACGTGAAGTGAAGCCTGTCACCTTTGTGAGCCATAGTCTGCAAATGAAATCCACCAGCTGAGAACCAGACCCAGCCGTTAGCACCTTTCACAAGTGGCTCACGGCCTTTAGAAGCCAAAAACAGGAACAAACAAAACAAAAAAGACCAAGCCAAACACTGGAGGAGACGTGCTAAGAAGGCATTGGCAGGTGCCAGCGCTGTGGTGCAGTAGGTTAATCCTCGGCCTGCAGTGCCGGCATCCCATATGGGCGCTGGTTCTAGTCCTGGCTGCTCCTCTTCTGATCCAGCTCTCTGCTGATGGCCTGGGAAAGCAGTGGAAGATAGCCAAGTGCTTGGGCACGTGCACCCGCATGGGAGAACCAGAAGAGGAGTGAACCAGTGGATGGAAGACCTTTCTCTCTGTCTCTCCCTCTCACTGTCTGTAACTCTACCTGTCAAATAAATAAATAAAATCCTTTAAAGATAATAAAGAAGGCACTGGCAGTTCCCTCTGTACTTGGGTTCTTGCAGTCTAATGTGGTAGACAGGGACTGAGTTCCTGGCTCCCGGCTTCTCCCAGGTCTGGCAATTGTAGGGACATCTGAGGAGTGCACCAGTGGTTGGAAGATCTCTCTTTCTCTCTCCAACAAAAAAGACTAAAAAATAAACTGAAAACAGAGAGGATGTCCCCTTGTTTCTGGCACACTTACAGAACTCTGCAAAAGTGGGATGAATTCCGCAGTGGCAGGCGTGACCCACATGGCCCCTTGCAGTAGGCTGGGCACTGGGGCATCTGGAGAGGACCCCATAGCAATCAAGTTCCTTTTTTATCAACACTATCATCACACACCAAATTAGCTGTGGCCTCAAGAAACTACACAACACAGATGCTTCCCCCACTGCATGGTTTGGGTTTGTTTCGCTTTTGCTTAAAAAAAAAACCAAAAAACAAAAAACAAGCAGAGCTGTTCCTGAAGCCTGGACTGATTACAGATCCAAGGTCACTGCTTCCAAATCACTGCAAGGAGGGGGTTGGAGATGCTTGGCTAAAAAAATGAAACAATGTAATCGTGGGGCTCCGCTTACGACCTGGCGAATCAGAATCTCTGGAAGCGGGGTTCCTACACCTGTGGATATGTTCCCAGTTTTACTTGAGAGGTGGGAGTGGGGAGCAGAGAGGGACACAAGCTTCTATTTACCAGTTCACTCCACAAACGCTCAGGTGCCAGAAGCTCAATTCAACCTCGGTTTCCCCCGTGGGAAGCAGGGACCTAAATGCTAGCGCCACCACTGCTGCTTCCCAGGGTGTGTGCATCAGCAAGAAACTAGAATAAGGAGCAGGCAGGCCTCGAACCCAGTATGGGACACAAACGCCAGCCCCACCCATAGATTTAACCAGCCCTCCTGGGGCCCTGATGCATACTCTGCTTGGAAATTCACTGCCTGAAGTCTGGAGTCTGGAGTGGATCATCAGGACGGGGCAGGTGTTTGCCTGGCGGTGAGGATACCAGTTAGGATGCCCACATTCCACATCAGGTCTGAGCTGAGCCCCAACTCTACTCCCGGTTCCAGCTTCGTCATAATGCAGACCCTGGGAGACTGTGGCAAAGGCTCAAGGAACTGGGTGCCTGCCATTCATGTGGGAGACCAGGACTGAGTTCCCAGCACCTAGATGCAAGCAGCCCAGCCCCAGCTATTGTGGGCGTTTGAGAAGGGAAGCCAGGAGATGTGAGCTAACTCTCTGTCTCTTGTCTTAATGATTGATTGTTTTAATCAATCAATCAATCAATCACCTGTAGGACCTGTTCACAGACTGCCAGGACCCCTCCACCAGCTTTTGTGATTCAGTCGGACCCTGAGCTGAGGGGTCGGGGTTGGGGGGTACGGCGGCCTCAATGTGCATCTCTAACAAGGTGCCAGGTGAGGCTGATGGTGCTGGCCTGGGGATTTGAGAGATCGGAGAAGACAGCTGAGAACCTGCGGGTAGAAGATTTTAGGTTTCATTTTATATACTTTTGTGGGTTTTTTTTTTTTTTTACCTTCTGTGCATATTTTTAAATAAAGAATGGCAACTGTCTCGCAATGAATGAGACAATTCTCTGGCACTGCATGGTCTTAGGATGACTCCAGAAAGTACCAACACGACTTCTTCAGTGGGACACTGGCTTCCTTTGGCCCTCCTACCCTCCCATCCCACAGGGCTCCCGAAGGCTAGAGGCCCTTCCCAATTTTGGACCACAACCCGGCTCTCCACCTGCTTCAGAGAGGGCCTTCCCCAGCCGGTGCCAGGCCAACTGGCTTCTAACTAAATCCTGGCCACCTAAGCACCGCTGTTCCCGACTCGGCCCCAAAGTGGTTGCTCTTGCAAACACCCAGTACAACAACTTCAATTGGCACTAGTTTCTGTTAACGAACAGAATGGCCCGCGCCAACCACAGCTTACAGCACGTGTCCTCGGCCTACTTCCCTCTTTTAAGTGCCTAATGATTATTGCTGCGCCCGAACACATCTGGAAAGAGCTGGGCCCGCCGCTCGCCCCCCTGCAGGCCCTCCTCCAAGGGCGCACTCAGCACTCCCTCCAAGTACAGACAGGTTACTCAATGTTGCTCCAAGCCAGAGCGCAGGCCTCAAACAATCAAGGCTTTTTTTTTTTTTTTTTTTTTTTTTTGGAGAAATGATCAAACCCGGGGGTGGGGACAGAACTTCCTGCAAGAAACCGCATCCTGAACAAGCATCACCACGACTCACTGTAAATAAATACTCTCTCCTTGCAGCACTTCCGTCAACTGTCAGGGCCCTGGCTCCAATCGCCTTTCAAGTCCAAACAGGAAAGGGGAGAAAAGAGAGTGAGATGGCAGATAGGAGGTTTAATTTGCTGCTTGCTGCAGTTTTCATTGGTGGGGCGCTTCCAATTCAACAGGCCTGCCAGCTGCCTGGAACGGCTGCGGGACCCCACTTTTTCCTGTTAACCTTCATAATTGTATTATTACAGGCTGACCTGCAACGGGCCTGCCCAGGGCTCAGAGGAGTGTGGCTTCTTCCCGGATCAGATAAGCAGCCCAGAGCAAACAGGCCCCTCGCAGGCAGAACGGGCAAGGGCGTCAGCAGAGAGAGGGGTGACCGAGCCCCGGGGACGGGGGCTGGCTGGAGGCGCTGCAGGGTGGAGGGCTCCAGAAGGAAATAAGCCGGTGACCTCAATTTTCTGGAAAACGACTGTGAAGGATATCCTTTTCAGAGTGCACAATGCGGCTGGGTGGGGAAAGAGAAGCAAGGCAGGGCTTTCGCCTCCGCGGCGGCCATGGCGACAATTCCTCCAGCGCAGGCCGGGCCCCTGCAGCAGGCGGGACACAAAGAACCTGAACGTGCCTGGTGCCTCCTCCCCTCCTCTCCCCTCCTCTGGGACCTGGAGCCCCACCTGACAGATAAGGAAACCAAGTCTGGGACAGTGCTGGTTCACAAAAAGGAAGCGGCAGACATTCAAAGCTTTGCCTGCACCAGGGCTGCTGCGAACGAACAGCTGGGAAGGCTGAGCACTGCACAATTCCAGGAGGTGCCGCACAATCACACACACTGGCAGTGGCAGCCCCTGGTATCTTGCTTGGAGCCGGAACAGGGCTGGTGCAGAAGCCCATGTCTAAACTACGGAGCACGCTGCCTCCAAAGTTTCCAAAAAGTAAAAATAGGCACCATCTAACAGCTTCTCAAGAATTCCTAAGGCTCTAAGATACTTCTGTTAGGGCCTTCCTGGCTTCCCTGTAGTGCTAGTTTCCCATTTTTCTCTGCATTATGAAGTTAAGCCCCAGCATGGTCTTTCGAAAGCCCAGTGCCTGACACATCATGAGCACGTGACAAATCTCTATTGCAAAGAGGGGGTGAATGAATGAATGAATGAATGACTCGGGTAGTCCAGGTGCAATACCTACGACAGGGAGCAGAGTAGACAGTAAGCTCCGCCTGTCTCTGAGAAGCCTGGGCCTGGTAGGGAAACGGGGACTCTCCCACTCCTGCCCACCCTGGCTTCCATAAGAGCTGCTGTCACTGGGAACACCCTTGATTTCGTTTTTCTCTTTTGAGAATCACTGTGGAAATCGGAGGTTCTGGTGAAGCAGTGGTAGTAGCTCTAGCTGCAGATGGAGGTAATAGAATGCGTTGCTGGCAGCCCAGGAGGAAGCAGGAAGAGTAATGAGCAGGGGAAAAGCATGTTGGAGAACGAAGGGGTGGGTGAAGCCTCGTAACCTCCGTGCGGACAGGACGTGCCCCTGAGCCTCTGCCCAGAGCAGGGAGGGAGCCAGGCGGCTTCCCTCAGGCAGAGGAGAGCCAGGCTGGAGACAGGGCTGAGGTGCCCAGGGCAGCCGCTGCCACATACAGGGGAAAAAAAATTAAATTAATAAAAGTAAAAATGAAGCATTACATGTAGCAGCAAAGTGTTATTAAAACGCTGTAATGTCTCAGAGGTTCCTATGAAGTCATGTTCTTACAATTCACTCGTAAGAATTTAAAGACAAAATTACATGCCTCGTAATTCTCCAGGGAGTCTATTTTTCCTGCGCGTCCCATTGTTTAGATGGGATGCCCAGCTCCCAGAGAGTTCAAATCACTGACGGGATTAAGAGGCTGACACTTTCCAGAAACCCGGCTGCACATTCCTGCACAGGAGCGACCGTCGATCCTGACTACGTCCTGCTGGACACACTTTCCATCCCAGCAGCGAATTCAAATGCCCACGGGTGCCAGGCAGTCGTTTACACACACGAAGCTAACACGCATGCCCAGCAGGACAGCTGAGACAAGCGCCATCCAAGTGGGCACCTTGGCCCCAGCTGGTGGCAACCACATCTTTGGATTTGGGACAAGCAGCCAGAAATCTAGTTTGTACATAGCAGATCTCAGTGAATATCAGTGATATTCCAATATTTTGACTTAGAACACCACGAGTCAAAACCTACCTGTGGCCTGAACGGCTCCATCTACGCAGACACCAACAATGAGAGCTTCTGTTGAGCCGCTGTCTGACCGGGCCCTCTCCAAGTCAGTACATGAGGTACCCCAAGCCTACAAACAGGGCAATACCCATTCAACAGATGAGTAACCTGAGTCAGCGAGCCACCCGCTCACCAGGGTGGTGACTGTCAAGCAGATGCCACATTGGTTATACTTGGATCCGTGTGGGAATCACTGTGGCTGATAAAAGACAGGTGCATGATGGCCTGGGTCCTCCATGTCCCGAGGCCAACCTGCCCTGTTCCACCACTCATGGTCACTTCCGGGGCTCAACAAGGCCTGAATCCAGCTGCCACAAAGGACTGGGAGAACTGACTCCAGGAGAGTGCGGACAAGGCCCCGTGCTGACAGCAACAGCATTCAAAGGAAGCTTGCCCGTGCTCAACGTGTTTTGCCTGTTAAGACGAAGATTCCAGCAGATAGAAGCAGAGCCCTTCTAAAAAAAAAAAATCCAGTCTTTCTAACATCTTTTTAGTAAACTTGCATACTCACCCAAGGGGGAAGGACCCGGATACCATTTCTCTCCCCTTTCGTCCCACTCAAGATCACAGAGAGATTTCAACACTTTGGAGTGCGCCAGAGACAAGTGCAGACACGCTCTGAGAGAAGAACCTCCCACGACTCATTCTTCCAGTTTTCCCAAAGTGATCTCAGCTTTTAGGAAAGAGGCTCCATTCATACGCACCGCACATCAGACAGTGCCAGACCTCATGGAACCTTCATGGGTGGATGGCTCCAAACAACGCTTCCCCGCTGAGGTGTGGGAATGGTGCCAGCCCCGGGGAGGGAACCCCAGGCACAGAAACAGGCTCCTTCTAAGACGTCAATCTTAGTGATGAACAGGTGCTCTCAGTCTAGCAAGTGATGTTTACCTCCTGATCAGAGTTAGTGATTCCCGCTGCCTCCCTTCTGCTTTCACACTCCTCTTGCAAGACCTCCACCAAAAAACATACAGAATGCTGCCTAAGTAGGTCGGCAAAAGCTTAGTAGGGGCATGTTATGCTTTAGTGATTCTGCAAAGAAAGGTTACTGGCTTGTAAGGTCTAAGCGATGCTTACGAAGAAAATTCCTGTCCCTCTCCCAAAAAGCACACTGTACCTAGGCGATCCCTGCACAACGGACGGAACCCAGCCAGGGGTAGGCAGTGTTAGGAGTTCTGCTATCAAGACCATTGGTTCAAGGGTTAGGCTTGCTTGCTTTTGACCTGTGAACTTGGGCAAATGATTTAATTTCTCCAAGCAGTGATTCCTTCATATTAAAGCCAGTGGATAATATAAGGGTACCTGATAAAGCCAGTTTTCCTGTGGATGAGACAGGAGGAACTTAAGGCGAGCACCCCATAAGGCACCTCAAACCAACTAGCAGATGACGGCTGCGTTGTCAGCCACTGAGATGGTCCTTATCGACTGCTGCTCCATCCGGAGCTGGGATGCCTTTTACAAACCTCCCTGCTTTGAACACCAAATTACCATCGCCATAATTTCAGGGCCGAATCATTGCCAAGTATTAATCCTTCGAAACCTGCTTAGCCAACTGCAGCCTGTGATGCCGGCACATGTCCTTCTCACAGAGGGCGCTTTGCATCTTACAACTTAATAAGGTATGTGGCACGCAAAGTTTGTTAGCTAATATCGAGCCCCAGCTCCAGTGGGATCAAAGAACACAGTGCATGTTGTGACCAGACCGAACGCAAAATGGTTTTCCAGTGCAGAAAGAGAATGCAAATGCCTGCCAATTCAGGGGAGCTGCATGGAGACAGTCAGCCAACAACACTGTGCGATCACATCCAGTGACATCTTTAAATCTTGGTAAGAAAAACAGGGCACACAGAAGAGCAGAATGGCAAAGGTGCTGCACTTGGGCCCACAGTAAGAATGTAGCAAGGTCCAAACTGGGGGTGGATGCAAAATTTAAGGAGGTACTCACTCGCATGGGGCATCCGGATTCAAAAGTCAGCACCTCAGAGCCAGGATCTCCTTAAATTTTCCTTCCTGCGTATCTTGCACACTCTATCTTAATCCAGTGTTACAGGGAGATAGAGAAATGTAATTATCACACATTTGGGTGCTGAGGCAGTAACTTGCAAAGATCCTGCAAGATGTATACTGATAGGTAACACAGGACAAGCCTCTCCCTTAAAGACTGGCATTCCTCCCCAGGGGAGACAGGATATCCCAGGCAGCACTTGGTAACTTTGCCAGCCTTTTCTTTCATCAGTTCTCAACAACCACCCCACCCCTCACCCCGTCCTCTCCCACACAAATTAGGATTAATTCCACAAGCAGCAGAAAATTCCATTCTCAGATATCATTTTTGTGGCCTAAACCCTACAAGAGAGTGGGACGCAATGAGACCATAAAGAGGGGTCACTTCTGTCACACTTTTCCAAGGGCTGTTTGTAAAGGAATCATTGTTTGACCAGTAAATATTCATAGAGGTTTTATTTTTAGAAAAAGAAAATGACACCATAATAAAGCTGACCTCAATACACTCTAACGGAGATCTATAAAATATGACGGGAATGAGAGCTCAACAAATCTCGCATCACTTCCACCTCGGAGCATGGCACATCTCTCCCAACACGTCTACAAGTTGAGCATTAAAAGAAAAGGAGGTGGGGCCGGCGCCTCCTGCAGTGCCGGCATCCCATATGGACTCCAGTTCGAGCCTGGCTTCTGATCAGTGCAGCTCCGGCCATATGGCCATCTGGGGAGTGAAGCAGTGGATGGAAGACCTCTCTCTCTGCCTCTGCTTTTCAAATAAATAAATAAACTTAAAAAAAAGGAAAGGGGGTTTTCAGACCTGAGCCCTGCCATGTTTGGAAAGTCCTTTGTGAAGGGTTCTGCTTTAACATCACAAAGCACCATTTACAAATAAACAAGTTACTAAATGCATAATACATTAGAACAAGAGGTAGGTGGTGGATAAAGAAAAACCACACCTGCACTTTGCAGTCAGTGTGTACTGGTTCCTAATTTTGATTATTTAACCGAAACCACTCTGGTTAGACATGCTAAACAAATAGACCCAAAACTGCAAAATTACAGGTGTTTCTTGGCCTCCACGCGGGCTGTGTTTAGATGGGCCTCGCTGACGACCCAAGCAGAAACACTTGCGGGTGGATTAAGAGCCAGGGCAGACAACGTGAGAAACACAGTTGCCCTCCTGGCTCGGCCTTCTGCCTGACTGTACTATGGAACTACTAACTCACAGCCAACAAGGGCCACCGGAATTCTGCTATCAGCCGTCCAATGCAAATTCGCCAAAGACTCTTGTCTGCATTAAGCGAGTCTGAAACAAGTCAGGGTGTTGGGACGCGTGAACACGCGGCTCGCTCTCCTCTCTGAACGTAACGGTGCTTAGTGTTACGGGCTCTGACACTCCTGTTTCAGCCTCCTCTCTCTCTAGAGAAAAGCCTACCGCCCCATGTTAATTTCCAACAGAACCGAAGAATGGCTTAAGAGAAGCCCCTGTCTAAATACTGCGAAATTCAATTTCTCCTGAAGGAAGACAGTGAGTGATATGATGAGTTGGTCATCTTTTTTTTTTCTTTAAAGAGAGAGAAGAATAAACAATTTTATGGAATATTATTTTTTGAAGACCTAATTATATACTAAGCAAGAAGTAATTTTTCCCTCCTGCCTACATTTTATGTTTTGGGCACTTCCATTTCATGTCCCTTGACACCTTTTCCAATAATCCATCTACTTGATATTGGAAAGCCTCACATGAATAAAACTTTACGGCACTACAGGCGTTTAGCCTTCCACTGACATTCCTGGCCTGTTCAATTCTGCAATTCAATCAAAATCAAATCTCAAAATCCTCTTGTCAGCCAGCACTGCTTTCATATGCCTGAGCCTTGTGTAAGGATAACTGCATCCAATCTTCCCCCCAAGCAGTGCTTATATTGTTTTATTACAGTTCAATGAGTGGAGTTCAAAATTACATGCAGCTGCCTACTACTGTGGTCGGGCTGTGTTACGCATGGACACAAGTATTGCCCACCAGGCCTGAAATCATTCACTTACTGGCCGGCCAGAAAGACCGTGAGCGCTTCTTTGTATGGAAGAACATCCTGTCTGCTGGATCTAAAGAGGGTGATGTTAACAGATCAGTCCCTTTATAAAAGGATTGTGAAAGCCCAATGAAATGCAACTCAAATGTGCTCCAAGTTAAGCATTGGCTAGAGCACATGAAAGCAAAGATAAACCTCAACATGCACGACTTATTCTCAGAAAGCTTGTGAAGGAAGATAAAGGCATCTGGAATAAAAGCCATCTTAAAGAATTTTTATATGTGTTTTAGATGATGAAGCTTCCTTTAAACGGCTTTTTTTTTTAAATACCCCCAATAATCCTTTCATGGAAACAAAAAGATAAAACACAAAGCCAATTAAATACAATTTAACCTGATGAACAATGCAGTAATTAACACACCAGTAGTTTCGAAATGCTCCTGATAAGCTGGGGTTGCAGGTGGGGTGGTGATGAAACGCACTGGGAGCTCAGCGCATTTTTTTCCACGCTAGGGCCAACACATTGAGTGCTGGTCCACTATTTTTTAAAAATGAGAAGAGCATGCTGGAACCACAAAGACAGGCAAAGTAGGCTTTAGCTGTGTAGCTGTTGAAATTACCCGGTCGCTGTAAAACAAGGCGACAAAAGATCTCACTACAGAAGAATTGTCAAAACCCCAAATAAAAATGTGTGTGCTAACCCCAGGCCACCTTTGGCTTGGCAATTCTACAGGTAAAACAATGGCCTCCTAGGGCCCCGTGTTCCAACGAAAAGGAACGAAGGCATGCATTTATGAAGGCGTGCATCCCCTGTGCGGGTGGCCGCGCGCCTCTCTGTGGCGAAAGTCACTGCCTAGAGGGTAAGACGTGCGTGCTTTTGCGAAAGGTTTACCTGTGAAGTCCCTCAAATTAGACGCCCCTGGAGCCCCTGAGAAGTGAATTGATATCCATTTCTAATACCTAGTATCTGCCACCCTGCATCTTTTGAAACAATGTCATCAAAAGGAACTCTCCAGGGAACATGAAAAGCTCTCCTATGGGACAGATACCCCTTATGCACCACAGAAATTAGTCTCAAGACTAAAAGTGGCAAGGCCTAAGTGCTGAGCTAACTCATAAGCAGAGGGAGCTGATGTCAAGGTATTTATTCCAGTGTAGCTACATTCACAGGTAACAACTCAGAAAGCCAGGGGAGTACCCTGCAAGGACACGTTGGTTTTGACTGCCATGGCGGGTCCGAAGAACCCAGTGAGGCAAGAGAGGAACAGTGTGGAGTCGGCCCGGTAGTCTCTAAATTTCCAGATCAGATGGAATTCTCTGGGCTAAATTATGAGGTTCGGGTTGGCTATCCCCAGGAAGCTCCCGTTCTAATTTAATATCGGAGAGGGCTGAACTCAGAGGGACAAGGCACACAGTTCGGCAGGTGGACACTGCTTTGGTCAAGAGCTGTCACAGAGCAGGAGGGCCTGCCTGCCTCCCTCCCAAGTCAACTGCAGTGCAATGTGATTATTTGTTAGCCTTCCAATTGCTGAGAAAATCAGCTGGAAATGAAAATGAATTCCACGTACCGGCCTCCCTCCCTCCGTTCCCCTTTCACTCACTGGAGTCCCAATGGATAGTGATCAAACCTCCGAGCCCACTCTGCTTTTCAGCCCCTCTGGAAAAACGAGAAAATTTGACAATCTGGTCCAAAGTCCTGACAACCACCATCTAGCGGAGAACAGTAGAAGCTCCCTGTAGCTGTCTGCTGTCTAATTCTTTCTCCTCCCCACCCAACTGGCATATTCCTTTAAAAAAAAAAAAAGATTTAATTAATTTATTTATTTGAAATGCAGAGAGAGAGAAGAGAAGGAAAGACAGAAAAAGATCTCCCATCCGCTGGTTCACTCCCCAAATGCTTGCAATATCTGGGGCAAGGCCAGGTCAAAGTCAGGAGCAAGAACCTCCATCCTTGTCTCCTGCACGGGTAGCAGGAGCCCAAGCACTTGGGCCATCTTCCACTGCTGTCCCAGGCACCAGTAGCAGGGAGCTGGATCAGAGGCAGAGCAGCCAGGACTCAAACCAGCACTCCAAAGAGGGATTTCAGCATTTCAGGCAGCGGCTTAACCTGCTGTGCCACAATGGCAGGCCCTGTGCCAATTCCCTTTAAATAACAATTTGAGTTTCAGCCCCCTGGAATACAGGCCACCTCAACTTACCTCTATGGCTGAAATTCCACAATCCTATTGCACTCAGTGGTGCTTGGTCTAGCATCAGCGAATGTTCCCACACTGCCTACTTCCTAAGAAAGGGGGCAGAGGGGTAAAGAGCCTTCATAACAAACATCCAGCCTAGTGAACAAAACAGACACCCAGAATAAGACAGGGCCCCTTCCCCAAACACTATTCCTAGCAAACCCATCTCACAACATCCACCAGGCGAAGGAGTGAGTGGTCCACAACAGGGATCATAAGCTTCACTCTCTCAGCTGAATGGCACACGCATGTGGAGATTCTGAAACCTGGTTACCTTGGTTATCCTCGCAGCCAGAGCAGATTCACAGTGTGAGTCAGCCAGCCCGACCGGCTGAATCAAAGGCTAGGCTGTAACAGGATTTCAAGCCGGGAGCAAAGAGGTCTGCGCTGGCGGGCTCACCACGCTCATCTGAGTTTAATTCCTGCTTCTTAATGAATGAAGCCAACCTGCACCCTGCACCCAAGGTCTGGTCCAAAAATCACTGAGATGACCAGTGTCATCTTCAGGACCTCAAATCCTATTCTTGTTGCTGAAGAAAGAAACATCCTCCCCTCGACGGTGGAGTGCACTGGTCATACAGTGTGCTTCCAAAGAGCCCCAAGCATACAGGGAGTTCACAAATGCCGGGGTACTTCCAAAAGTTCATGGGAAAGTGGAATTAAAAGATAAGGTGCATTTTCCACTGCCGCTTTGAAGTACCCTTTTATGTATCACGTTCAGAAACCAAAATCCTAATAGCCTCTGTCTTCTGTGGAAGAAAACGTGAAGTCTTCAAAGAAAGCGTCTCCCTACTCCTTTTTATGCAAGGAGATAACGTGCTAAACACTCACTATGACCCAGGCAGCTGCTTAAGACAATGAACAGAGCAGGCTCCCAGGGGCTGCGGCTCCGGGCCACAGCTGCCTAACTGCAGGGATTCCTACCAAACCACCTGCTGCTATTGGGTGCTGTGCAAAGCAACCATGTGCTTTTTGGCTACACTGTCACTGCTCCCACCCTCTCCCAGTGTCCCGGGACCTTATGAGCACACGTGCTCTCGCTGGGGGCGGAACAGCAGCAATCAAAGAGGAGAGAGCTGGTGTGTAAAGCCTGAAAGGTGAGACAGCTATACTCTCACAGGGTTGGGTGCCGGGGCAACTGCGACTGCCACACGAGGGGCGTGGGTGCCAGGTGCAGGCTCACCTCTGGGATGACACACGCTCACGTTCACAGGTGTGGGTCTATGCTGAAGCAGGAGCTAAGGCAGAGAGTCAGAAAAAACTCTCCGAGAACTGCTTTAAATTTTTCCTTTATTTTCAAAAATCCCTGCCACATAAATGATTGAACCTTGATTTTAAAAAAAAAAATTTATTTATTTATTTGAAAGGTGGAGTTACAAAGAGGTGGAGTTACAGAGGCGGGGGGGGGGGTGTCTTCCATCTGCTGGTTCCGAAGCCAGAAGCCAGGAGTTTCTTCTGGGTCTCTCATGGGTGAAGGTGTCCAAGCATTTGGGCCATCCTGTACTGTTTCCCGAGGCCACAGCAGAGAGCTGGATTGGAAGTGGAGCAGCCAGGACTCCAGCCAGTGCCCATATGGGATGCCGGCACTGCAGGCAGCAGCTTTACCCACTATGCCACAGTGCCAGCCCCGAACTTCGATGTTGAGAGTGTGGCCCTCAGTAAACACCCTTGACATTATGGGGAGTTTGTTAAAGCCACCACCGAGGGCTCCCTGGATGAGAATCTATATTCTAACAAGATCCAAAAGTGGGACCCTGTGCACACCAAGTTTGAGGAGTTCTGCTCTTCAACAGTTTTGATGCCCTGCTTCTCAGAGTGGATGACAAGGACCATTCCCTAACATCTAGTGCATATGGGAAAGTCCACGGAACATGGGTCGAATCATCAGAAGAGGTTGTTTAAGAACCGCTGACAGCTTCAAATGTGCATGTCCTCCATGCTGTGTTTGGGGGCTAGAATCAGCACACTGCTAACCTGAGCAACACACTAGGACTCCATCATTCACAAGTCTTCAAAAAGCAGGACCTGGCTTTGTGTATGTCCCAAGGAGCACGGGGCAGGGGTGCTTCTGGAATTCTTAAAGGGATACACATCTCTTCACAGTCATCATGTCTGGAGGAACTGTGCATGTTTTCCATGACATAGGCGCATGTGTGTGTGTCTCAGTGCTAAAAGCGCTCAGTAGAAAATGACAGGCAGACATGGATAAGTGCACGGACACACCTCGCTCCCACTCCCTCATGTGAGACATGCAGGCACACACCCCAGAGTGTGTCCCCCATGCCAGGACCCCAGCACACAAAAGTAGGAAAACACCCTCCTCAACTCCAACATTCCCTTTGTCTAGGACCAAATCAAGGACTTCAACAGGCAGCAGTCAACAACCCGTCACAGGTTAGCTTTCAGTCCTTAAACACCTCTCCCTGTTAATCAAAGACAAGCTGAAAACCAGCTCTCAGGCCTGTGCTGTAGCTCAGCGGGTAAAAGCCCTAGCCTGAAGCGCCAACATCCCATTTGGGTGGCGGTTCGAGACCTGGCTGCTCCACTTCTGATCTAGCTCTCTGCTATGGCCTGGGAAAGCAGTGTAAGATGGCCCAAGTCTTTGGGCCCCTGCACCCTGGTGGGAGACCTGGAAGAAGCTCCTGGTTCCTGGCTTCAGATTGGTGCAGCTCCGGCCATTGTGGCCAAGTGGGGAGTGAACCATAGGGTGGAATCTCTCTCTCTCTCTCTCTCTCTCTCTCTCTGTTTCTCTCTTTGTGTAACTCTGACTTTCAAATAAAATAAATCTTTAAAAAAAGAAAAAAAGAGCCCTCAAAAGTGCAGTGTTGCTTGTGTGTTCTCCTTTAAAAAAAAGAAAGAAAGAAAACCAGCTCTCAAAGGGGTCCCAAGTAAAATCTCACTTAAATTAAGTTTAAGAAAACTCTGTGTTTGATGCAATCTGGATAAAACGAATGATGAAAATGCTTAAATGCTGGACAGGGCGGTGCTTCAAAGAATGAACTAATTGCAAGGTGAGACAAAAACAAGACACATGTGCTCCTGGGTGCCTCTGGCTTGGCGAAAAGTTTGCAGTAAGGACCCACGTGGCTTCCCACATACAAAGGATCAAAATACTTCGGAGGACAACACTTCCAACATTTCCCATATTTGCTGACACAGGTTCCCTACAAAGGGCAACTTGTAAGGGTCGCACGTGGGGACGTTCTTTATCTGCGTCTACAGATCTGCAGGGCTATGCAAGAACCGTTAATATAATAAACACCACCATTTCAGTTTCCAGTTCAAAGTGTTCTTTTCCATTCAATTAAGTTATTAAAACATGACTATAATTTGACTACATTAATAACACAATGAAGTAAGCCTTTGGGTAAAGTAACTCAAGGCGGACAAAAGGGTTTCCCAAAAGCATGGCCAAAAAGTCCTGCCAAGCAGAGGGAAAGGAGTTAACGTCTGTGGGAAGTGCAACAGTCGCCCTGGCTTTGATGATGGGGGTGTTGGGGGGAGGGGGCAGCAATGGTCCTCCCCCAGCAGAAGCATGAGGCCCGCCCCTTGCCACTGACCCCCACGGGAGTCCGCCCTGTTCCAGGAGCTCAGGCCCCGTGGGCAGCAGGCACCAGACAGATGGGGCAGGGTGGGGAGACGAACACACCGAAGTCTGGTGAAACAGGAAATTTAAGATAACTATTTTTGAAATGTAAATATGGTTTTGCTGTTACTTTCATTATTGCCAAGGCAAAGAAGCTGCAGTCCCTTCGAGGTGAGAGGTGTTCCTTGTAGACAACTCTGCTCTCAGCACCTGTGAGTCGTGCCAAGTGGGCTGGCAATGCCCAGGTAGGAATTGTACATCCAGGCTGCTCACATCAATGGCCTGACCCACACTTTCTTGGATGGGTTACCCCTTGACCCTCAGAAGCACACACCCCCCCTGTTTTTCACCAGGGGACTCAGAAGGAGGCAGCTGGAGTCCTCCACGTGCACCTCCTGAGACTCAGCACTTTCTACCCAGAAATGTGGGACTGGGGACTTCTCCTCCTTCATGGAGATGCTGGGGAGTCCAGATCACACAGTGACTGCTGTGCAGTCAGGGCTGAATAGGCGAGGGAGTTTTATTAATGGTGACAGGGTCATCGTCATCTTCTCCAAATCAACCCATGGAATAAGAAAGAGGCCGTTCTTGGTGTTTTTCTTTCCTGGGATAAATCCGTGTCAGCTAGCACCAGTGGCTTTATCTTTAAAGAGAGAGTGTTTGCAGGTTATTGCTAGAGAAAATGCTCCAAATAAATGGGATTTGCCCTGGCAATTTATCTCAGAGCTGTGCCAATTACCCTCAAGGAAGGCACAACACATGCACATGGGTTCCCGCACTAGGACAGAAAGATGGGTACTTGCACACACTGACAGGACACGGGGCTGCTGAAGGCACAGCGGACTCATTCGCACATCTCTGCTGTGTTCTGAAATGCCTTTGCTCATCCTCCCCACAAAACTTCAGAACAAGGAAACAAAGGAAAAGGAAAAAAAAATCCAGAAATCCACAGAAATCAGAGCGAATGTGTTAACAACCATTATATTGAGCATTAACATATATTTGTATATTGACTCAATTTTAATATCTGAAAGTCCAATAAAGGCCAAAAAAGCCGAGCTACTATTTTTTATACACATTGGGTTCAGGCAAATCCACATGAGCGCTACACACAATCGATCCCGGAACTCCATGAAAATTATGATTATTGTGCCACAATGCAACTCTATTATCCAATAGTGTTCCCATTCTTCACCCAAAGTCACACCTGCCCTCCCCTTCTGCCAAGTACATACATCAAATATCCTCTGGGATCACAAAAGAGACCCAAGTCCTGAGCGGGGAGGGACCCACACCTCCACTTCCACACCCAGGAAATCAAAGCAACTTGACCCAGGAAGACCAAGCAGAGTGCCACGAGTTGAATCACAAGGGAATGTGCCTTCAGAGTTACAGTGCTTCTGCCACACCCCTTTAAAGCATATTTTTGTGTACTCTGTCTCATATTTCAGCAATTGAGAGCTCCCATGCACACAAATAGTAGGGGAAATGGCTCAACCACTGGGTAAAAACACATGCAGTTTGTCTGACATGCACAGTTGAGGCAAGCCAAAGATATGCCCGTGAAATATGTTTCTGTTGGGATTTATTGGCAGGTCTGTTTGCCACAGTCTTATCTGTTCCTTCTCCCAAAACACACCCTGCTTCCCAGCTCCGGCCATGGGCACACAGGACAGGGATTTGTGTGCTGCAGGCTTCCTCACAGTACAGCCTGACCAGTATTGGCTAGGACTCTGGCACTGTGCGCCAATTTCAGGAAAATGAGAGCTCAGCCCCTTTTTTCCTCCCCATTTTTTGTAATCACGTGGAGGCACAAGTGTTCTAGAAACCAGCTCCCCTACCAGTCAGATATTTACACTGAATCTTTACTAAAGGGCTTGCTATTACCCTGCTATCTCATCGGTACAGGATGACTGCACGCCTGACCCACACCAAGCTATATAATACTCCAACACTCACAAGCGTCGCCCCTCAACGTGCTGATCGAAGCAGAGCACCAACATTTTTGTTTAACGCAAGGCAAATCTCACAGAGAGAGCTGAACCATGAAGGCAGCAGCCAGGCGGATACATGTCCACCATGGACATATCCACAAACGCGGCAGCCTCATGACACACGTCGAGTTCTAAACGAACCAGCCTGGATCAGAACTTTTATTTCGGTCTCTCAAGGTGTAAACCCCATTTTCAAAAGCCTGAACAAACATCATATCAAATGAAGGTATTTTTCAAAAAATCTTCAGGAAAATGTAATATCCCAGTTCATGCCAAGGTGAAATAGTCTGCCTTTTTACTCTGATTTGCAAAATAGGTTATGTGGAGAAAGTAACAGAATATAGCATTTACCTAGCCATTTAGCAAATAATATGGAAGACCTGCTCCACATCTTTATTCAAATGAAAATACTTTCCCCCAGCATTTATTTCTTTAGCTGGTAGGAACCCCACCCTGCAAGGAACACAAGCGGAAAGCAATCTCTTGCAATGGACCATTTTACTTATTCTGCAATTTCTTACCCAAATTACACAGGTATAATTATTTTGACACTATAATGAAAAGAAAATGGGATTTGGGCACCGTAGGTTTATCTAATAACACTATTTCTTGCCAGACTTCACAGCACTGACAGTCACAAAGAACCTTGTCCATTCCAATAGGAAATATTTGATTTTACTGTAGGAACATTATTTATTTTCACCAAGTTGCTATTATCAGAAAGGATATGATAGCTGAATAATAAAAATGAAATCAAGAAATTCTGGTGTTTCAAGGCTTTATTTTTTTTCTGCTCTCACTTTTGACATTTTCTTCCCCTGGAGAGACAAGATAAAGTGCTGTCATAAATGGGTGACTTTTCTTGTCAAATGACAGATTTGATTCTCCATGGCAACCACAAATCAAGGTGCTAGTAGGAATTAAAGCTTCTCTTAAAAGGCGTCTTTATGTTTATAAAATGAATTTAAATTAAATGGGTATTAGGTACAGTCTTTACCTCAATTTATTTATTGACTGAAGAGCTCTGTATTGCAAGGAGCACATTTGCATTTTTAAGGGAAGATAACATACTGTCCTGACAGATGTATAAACAAAGAAGTTACAAGGTCATGCTTCACCCACTAGTTTAGAGACCCGAGGCGGGGTATGCAGATGGACATCTAGCAGTTACAAAGTATTTAAATACTGCACAAGGTGTGACAATTACCTATTACAGGAACAGACTGAAGGGCTCCCACTAGTTCTTCCCCTTAACACAGCTTTCTCTTAGTCCCAGCTAATAAAGAATTGTGTAATTGTCACAAACCGAATGTCAAACGGCAACATACCTCTTCATCCTGTGTCCCTCATATATATTTGCAAATAAATACTCCATTCAAAATGGAATTTTAAATGTGAGCCCCCAAATGCAGGCACTGCTGAAAAGAAAACAGCTGCTTTCCAATGTTTTTAAGAACACACACACACACACACACACACACACACAAAGACCACAGATTCAGATGATTTCAGAGGAATAAGATAATTAATCTCTATGTTAAACTGATTTCAATTTTCCTAAGCAATGAAAGTTGATTTGCTTTTCTTTTCTTTCTTCTTTTTTTTTTTTTTTAAACAGGCCATTAGAACTTAAGAAGCAAGGTAACGTGCTACTGGATCCTACATTAATTAATAAATCGGGCCCAATCTGCTTAATGGTAGCAAACCATCTAGCTAGTCTAGACGAGTAAAGGCTTGGAGGTCATAAATAATATCTTGAAAGCTGAAGTACAGCTTCTTTTTGGAAGGTTCTATCACAGCGGAGGGAACGCTAGCCTGCGCTGAAACACATGCAGGCAACAGTACAGTCATTCCAGTAGACATGTGTAACCTGGAATACGGAAAAGGAAACCACAAGTTCTACACTGCTCGCCGGCATTTGGGAGAATCCATCATTCTAAATGGCACCCAAGTATGCTTTGCCAAATTCGATTTGATACCGTCTCTCATTAAAAGACGCTATAGAGAATTAAATCACATTCTCGCCCAGCAATAGTTTCATGCCGGCACCTGGAACGGTGGGGGAGCCCCTCTAACAGGCTGAGTCAGGGTGGGCAGCAACAGCTGGCACGTCCACCAGAAAGAGATGGACAAAACAGCTTCATCTAAGAACTTGGGACTTTAAACGCTTGGACGTGGTCTGCATTGGGAGGGGGGGGTCACTGCTACTTTTATCTGGTGAAGGCTACAATGACTTTGTCCACTCTTGAGTTGAATCAGTACTAGCTATAATAAGATGGTGCCGCAAAGTTATAAATCTCTTTGGAACTCTGTGTACAAAGCATAGTTTATGGTGGTGTGAGTCACACAGAACTCTCTATTTCAGTCACAATGGCTTTTGTTTCATATTAGAATAAAGTGGGTTGATGATCTTATTTTCATTCCGTGTAAAAAGTCAAACTAACAGCACATCTGAAAACATTAAGTCAACGAATTACACAGCACCAAGGGCTTGCGGACAGCACATGCAACGCAGTGCACACATGGTAGATTCTGTGGGGTTAGGACACCGATCTTGAAAACAGGGGCCCACAGGTCTCCGGCACCACAACGTCAAAGCCGTCCCATCCACGGGAGCGTGGCAGGGCGTGCCATTCTCACAGACAGCGGCTTTAGCTGAGCTCATCCAGCTCCTTAAAGTGACTGACCCCCACTTCAGGCAGAGGGTGTCAGCAAGCCTGCCTGAATGCCACCGAGGCCATCCCAGCAAACTGGACCGTGTCCACCTGCAGCTTACAATGTCTGCCTTCCGTGGTCCACTGGGAGAGGGGAGACAGCCACGGCGGAGACCCTGCAGGATGAAAGGTAACACTGCGGAAAATCAGCCAAC
Source organism: Oryctolagus cuniculus (assembly GCF_051225735.1). Lineage (NCBI taxonomy): Eukaryota > Metazoa > Chordata > Mammalia > Lagomorpha > Leporidae > Oryctolagus > Oryctolagus cuniculus. The sequence goes on along the minus strand of NC_142876.1, from coordinate 79,119,454 downwards.
ACTTCGCAGACTGCTCATTAAAAGGCAACTCATAGGGGTGAAAAATGGGGATGCTATTGGCCTGGCGATGAAATGATGCACTCTTGTTTGAAAGGAGAAGAATGCATAAACCTCCTTCAGGCGCAGAGTCGGAATCTGGTTACTCTGTGTAGAGGTTCATGTCACGGAGTCAGCTCAAGAATTTCTTGAGAGAAATAAAATATGGTTCACTTCAAACAACACCTTCCACCTGCCTGCCAGGGCGCGCAGCTTCTCAGAGGGGCACCGGCCTCCTGGAGTCACGTCATCACCACAGAGGCCCACCGCAAGGCTCCGGTTCTCCGCCCGCTGAGCACCTGTCTCCACCTCACACTCTGAAATGCAGTACGGAGGCGAAAACCAGTGCACACACAGCTACAGGGTCTTGGGCCAAGTTCTCCAAAGGATTTAAGCTTCAGTTAGGGTGGGAAATCACTTCACCTGTGTTGGGATCTGCACTGCACTCAAGATAGGTCCTGTGTTCAAGTCCAGGGTATCCCATAGGCATCCACCAAAGGCAGACAAGGCAGCCACCACCTGCCATGCGTTTGCCACGTGCCTGTGACACCGCTACACCTGCCCCCAGTGAGGGAGCTTCAGATGTGTACCAGCTGGCTCCACCAACCATCACTGATGGTCTCTTCCTCTCCAACTGCAGGGCTGTGCTTCTAGCTCTGTTTCCATTTCCCAAATAAAGTGGCTCATTGTGCATTTTCCTTCGAAGCATGCCTGCCTTTGAACGCCAGCACCTGACTTAACCCCCAGTGGCTTCCAATGGCCCGTGTGTCCTCTCTCTGCGCCTTGGCCACTTTCAGATCTCAAAATCCACCATGGGTGGTGGTGGGGGGGGGAGCTACCAACAGTTCTCCTTTTAACCAAAGAACCAGGGTCCAGCATTGTAGTACAGTGAGTTAAGCTGCCCCCTGCAACATCAGTATCTCATATCAGAGCAATGGTTCAAGTCCTTGCTGCTCTGATTCCGCTCCAGCTCACTGCTAATACACCTGGAGAAAGTAGGGTGCTTAGGACCCTGGCACCCATGTGGGAGATCTGGATGGAGTTCCAGGCTCCTGACTTCAGCCTGGCCCAGCCCCAGGTACTGTGGACATTTAGGGAGTGAACCAGTAGATAAAAGGTCTCTCTCTCTCTGTCTTTCCTTTTCCCTGTGTGTCATTCTGCCTTTCAAATAAATGAAATAAATCTTTAGAAAAGAGAGTGAGAAGAGCCAGCTCACACCTAACACATGCTGCAGGTTTAGAACCTTGCAGGGCCCTGCTCAGCCAGGCTGGGGCCAGGAACATATGCCACCCCCAGGAGCCTCTTTCCAATGGCAAGACACCAGCAGTGACATGGAGCTTCTCTGGGCTGGGCTCTCTCCCCATGAGAAACGAGGATAATAACCTGTACCTCACGGGGGTGTTGTACTTTCAATTAATGCCTGTAAAATGCTTTGTGATCCCTGGATGAAAGGCACTGCTGGATGAAGGCTTGGAGACAGTCACGAGGGTGACTGTTATTACTGTATTTACTGCGTCTCGACCCCTGAACACAACTCTGCTCAATTAATCATCTTCTTGAGGCTCTGTCTGGCTGTGCCTGAGAGGGGTGGAGAAAAGTCTAGAACCACAGCGAGGACCAACAGAGGCACAGATTTTGAAACATCGAAGGCACTGGCAACAGGGAAACTAGCCTGGGTGGTATTTAGAGGTGGCATCATGCGCACTTTTCTCCAAAGACAGAGATGCCCAATAACCAACCTGCAAAGGGGATGCATTATTCAAGAAAGAGGATTGCCCACAGCTCTAAGAGCTGGGAGCAGGTGGTCAGTATCCCTGCTCACCCCAGCAAGGGGCACGTAGCTGACTGCCGAAGTCAGCCACCTCCACAGAGTGGGCTGTTGCGATGCCTCCCGCAAGAGCCCTCGCAAGGCAGGTGTTCTGGGCTGGGAAAGATGGATGGGAGGCCAAGGTACAACCACTCTGTGCCTGCCCTCTTCAGCGAACTGAACAGAACCAGGGTGCCTTTGGCTCCCAAGAGCTGGGCAAATGAGACGCCAGACAATGCTACACACACACCCTCCCCGCCGCCGCCAGCTGCCGCCACCTAAAACGCCCTTCTCCGAGGGCAGGGCCAGAGATCACGCGTGCTTCTGCTCCAGCCTTTCCACCCAGGTCGGGGATGAATAAGGCTGACCTCTGCTCAGCACTCACTTTGCAGGAAGCCTGCCCGCTGCCTGCACTTACAGAGAGCTGACCGCCAGCCAGGCAGGGGCTGTGAGAGCCAGACAGCCTCAGGCCCCATCTCCACCCTCCCACCTCTCCACCCTTCCTTACCAAACCCTGTAGGGCTAACTCCACCTCTAAACCTTAGCTTCCTCCTCTGCAAAGTGGGAATAACAGTGCCAGCCTCACAGGGTTTCGTGCTGTTGCAGGATCGGATGAATGGGAAAGAAGGCCTGGCTAGAATTATCTTCCTCCTGATAGTGGTGTGACATGCAGGCTTCTAACACATCCACTTGGCAGATGAGAAAACTGAGGCCTAGCATGATTAAGGAATTTGTGCAACATAGGACAGCTGGTAAGTGGTCCAACTGCACAGCCTGCTCCCTGAAACTAAGCCATGCTCCCCCATGCGGCTCCCACAAACCCATGTGATGCCATCAGGCATGGGACTCCTGTGTTCATGTACATAGCATTTCGGGAGGGCAGGGGCTGTACCCTGGCTTCGTCTGGTTTTTCACCCACTATGGTGCTAAAGGCGTGAATGAACAAACACCCCAAGCCTGCCCTTCACCCATCTTGGCAGCATGCTGAGCAGGTAAAACTACACATTTAGGAAGCTGACAGCTGTGGACAAGTTTGCACAGTCACCTGTCGAAAACAGAGGCCAGCTCATCCTAAACCTGCCCTAGACCTTTGATGAGCGGTGACGCTGCGTTCTCTCCACTCCTGACACCCACTACACAGCCCTCAAGCTCTCCTGCTTTGCTGGCCTCTGTGTTTTTGTCTTGGGGTTGGGAAAATGTGAACTGAGGCGAGCTGCTAACTTTTCTCTAGCAAACAACTTTCCCCAGCTATTTGTCAACTTCTGTCATTCAAAGGATACAACACAAATGTATATCTTTAATGAAATTCACAGTCAGGAAAAGTTGTCATCATCTAGTTATATCTGTTATGACATACATTTCATTTTGTTCAATACATAACAGAGAAGCTATTTAATCAAACAGAAGATTTTTGCTAAAATGACAGTCCAAGCAATGTCCAAACAAGCATTTATTATGCAATGCGAATCTGATCAGGATTGGATTGTTTTCAGTGAGAATTTTTCCCCCTTCCTCTTCCATTGAGAAAATAGCTTGGGGGGGGGGGGGAGGAGTGTGCAGGCAGAAAGCAACAAGAGACAATGGAGGTGGAGCCCGCTGCTGAGTCAGCGCTGAGTGTAGTGCCTGAGCCCCACCCTCCCGCGTCTACTGGGAGAAAGCAAAAGGATACAGCCGACCATCTGGAGAGTCGTTAGGGGCACTGCTGGGCTCGGGCCGTGTCTTCCCCTTCCTCGCCATGTGACAGCACACGCCACAGGAGAGACAGGTAGCAACTCACATGCAAGGAACGAAGACATCTGTGTTTCCCAAGTGATACTTCTCCTCGGACACATTTTTGTTTATCTTCATAATTTAATGAACAATTACCTTCAATAAGAAAACCTTGTTACTGCAGGAGAGTTTAATGGGTTGGAGAGATAGGAGGCCCAAGGCCAAAAACATCAAAAGGAAAAAAGGGTAAAGAGGAGTGTGGGTACCTGGGCTTTAGGCACCACAGATGGTGTGAGTTTGAGGAAAAGGGGAGAAGAGCATGTTTATAGAGGGTGATGACCATGCTCATCTTTCCTCTACTTTCACTACACAAACCCTAGAACACAGTGGGACGTCAACAAAGAACTGCTGGCTGCTTGGTTGGATGGATGGATAGATAGATAGACCGGTGGATGGATGGACAGACAGATGGAGAGTGGGATGAGTGGGTAGATGGACAGATGGATGGATGGGGTGGGAGGGTAGATGGATAAATAGGTGAAGAGGATATTTGAGTACATGGAAACCCCCCCCCAAAAAAAGGAATGACTGATAAAAGTGATTTTAATGTATTATCCTGAGAAACGGTTGCCTATTTTCACAGAGACCTTTCTCACTCTTGGTCAAGGTTTCTTCTGAGCCTTGGGGGCAGTCTGTTTTTCCTGTACCAGGTTGACTGGTCAGCATGGCAATGGTGACACAGACTGCCAGTGTCCTCAAACTTCACATCACCATGCTCTAGTTCATGTAAACGAGGGACGGTAAAGACCAGTGATCCCCACACTGAGAAAACTGTTCAAATAGGACTGCCGGACCTCAAAGTTTCTGATTCAGTAGGTCTGGGGCAGGAGCCAAGAATTCACTTTTCTACCAATTTCAAGGTGATGCGGGAAACATGGACCATGCTTCGAGAACCACAGTCCTGATCATCGCTAGGTTTCCTTGGACTCTAACAGGCTGTAAGTCTATTCCTGAGCTACCCAAACTCCTCTGAAGTCCCAACACCACTCGAGGCCCCATAACGGGGGACTGCATTGCAAGGGGCCCTGTGGTGAGGCTGGAACATGCCAAGTCCTCATGAGGTCAGATTTCTGAGCCCGTAGGAACAATTATTTAAATTCTTTTGTTCATTTTCAAACAGGATGTGCACACTGGCCACTAGATGCGTGAGTTACAGAAGCCTAACTGATGTGACGCAGGTGAGGGCCCCACCTGTCTCTCGGGAGGGACCATCCTCTTCCAGAGGCCGGCCACCGTGACAGGCTCTTATCCTCACATCACACAAGGGCCCCACCTGCTCTTCCATAGTTGATGCCTTCCTAGTGATGGGTCGTTATAGAGCACCGAAGGTGAGAACAGTCTCTTTAAAATCACAAAAACTTACAAACTCTCCCTAAAAACACACACACGCAGGCACACACGCGCACACACACATACATGCACGCACACGCGCACACACACACACACACACATCCTGGACTTCTCTGAGTATTAAATAGTTCTGATCCCTGGGCCCTTCCTACAAAGATGGCTCTCTCTCTCCTTGTTTCCAGGGATCACTTCCGGTGCCTTTCCAGACCCCAACCTTGTCCTTGTCCTCCTCCACCTGGGGCCCAGAAGTCAGGGGTCCTTCATCTTCCACCCTGCATGTGAGGTTTTAATGCCAGCACTTTGCTGCTGACACAAGCGTAAGAGTGGAAGGGGAAGTGCCAGATCATCCCACATCACCAGAGAGCTGAAGACCAGTGGGGAGCAGGACCAAGCCAGCAGGCAAGTACTTGAACAGGAAGCAGAAAGATCTCCCAGGAATCACTCTCCCCAGAAGGCCAGTTTGGTCACAGGGCTATCTGAGGCCCGTGCAATGCTTGCAATTCCACCAGTGTTGGGTGTTGGCTTTTAAATGGCAATATCCAAATCAGAGAGGAAATGACAGTGCATTCCAAGCAAAACTGCACACATTTAGACAGACTAAGAAAATAACAATAAAAGTGCAAATTTATTCTGCATGTGTGATCATGATTATCATTACATCAAGTTCCATATATGCCCAGCCAGAATAAATATTAACCCATTTTTATAAATGACTTTATACTGCATTTGTGGATCCAGCTCCACCCAAACCCAAAACAACACTGTTTCCATAGTAACCAACAGATTTCAAAGAAGGAAAAAGGAAGGGAAGACTTCAGAACGGATAGCAATCAAATAAAACAGCCAGCATCAACAAAACATGTCAGCATTCCTTAAAACACGCAGTCAGGACCATCCTATAGTCTAATCTCCTTCCCAGAAAACGACTCACTCTGCACCACCTTCTAGGAAAGCAGGCCCTCTCTCAAGAAACAACTGCAAAATTGCTTCCCTTTTAATTGAGGAACCGGGCAAATTTCTTGAGTCATTCCTGGGATTCAAATGGGAGTAGGATGAAGAAAATAACCATCTACTACACAATTTAGCACACACTGAAAGTCAGATTAATTATCAGCTGGTAATTATGAACTCTTAACTCGGCGCTGCGTATCATGTCAGAGTAGCTATTCTCTGGCTGACTGTAATGAGGAGGGAAGAGAAGCGAAAGCCAAACCTGAGAGCCAGAGAGCCAACAACCATAAAAGCCGCCCAGCAGCATCTACTCAGAGCCAGGCTTTTCACTAGAACTTGCTCCCGTCTCCATTCCCCCAAGCGGATCCTGCACGTGGCCCGGGTGTGGTAGTCTTCTCCACATCCCTGAAAGTTCTGGGGTCTTCTGCCTGCAGACAAAATCCTAAAGCAACACCTTGGGGCAGGGTCGTGTGCAGGCCAGAAGTGGGTCGGGCAGCGCGAGGGGAGCTCTGTGAACTCACAGGCCTGGCAAGTAGCCTCGCTCTCTCTTTCCTGCTTTCCCCCCCACAACTTCACAATGTGAGAGGTCAAGAACAAGAAATACTCCTACAAGGCAAAGGAGGTTATTTTGAGTCCTTGGCTCCTACTCCCCCTTAGAAAGAAGTTCCAAAGTTACCTAGTAATCTGCCCTCTCTCCCATCTTCTAGCCCTGGGGCCTTGGGTGGGCTATCTAACTGCCCTCTAACCTTCTTCAGTGTCAGTTTCCTCAACTGTAAAGCAGAACTAATAACAGTATCTATGGAGTTCATACAAAGATAAAACAATGCACACACAGGGCTTAGCAGAACACAACAAAAAGAATGGATGGTACGACTACTACTATTATTATTTATAATTCTTTCTTAGAGCATATACTCGAATTCTGACAGGGTTTCCTTAGGAAGCAACTCAACAATATTGCAGAGAGAGATACTGAAGAAATATTTCAGGACAGTTCCATTGTCAAACCCACCACTGCTCAGCACACCAGCCGGTCCTGAATGCCATAAGCTTCAGGGGTTCTGTTTCGGGGATTGAAAGGTACGTACCACCAGGTGAGCCTGAACCTGGCACACGGCTGAACGTTTCTTCTAACGCCTGCAAGGGGAGCAGTTCAGAGTGACCAACTGAAGCATGGTCTCCAGGACAAGAGGAAAATTCATCTCATGAAGAATCTGGTACATTTAAATAGTAAAACTGTCAGCCATTATTTTAATTAGATTTATTTGTTCAGACAAAACAGAATCCACAACTAAACTGCATACAACTGGGCACCAGGTGAAGTGTGGTTTAAAGAAATTGACATGTTTGTGCTCTGATGGAGTTTACAGCCCAAAGGGGAGTGCTTCCATTGAATGAACATACACAAAAATATATAGATAGTTACAAACCTTGACAAGCATTCTGAAGGAAGAGACAGGAGGGAATGCTTGAGGTTTATCAAAGACAATATTAACTCCCATCTTTAAGGTTTTTCTCCTGTACCCAATATAACACAGAAACGTCATATCCCGCCAATAAACAGAGCAGATTTATGGAAGTTTTAAGGATACAACTTCAAGCCTTTTCCATGTGGGGTTCAACACTACTGCAAGGCACTGCATTTAGCAAGAGCTACAGAAATACGATTCCTTCTTTTAAACCCAGATGAAAAGCAGGCTAAGTGTATGGTTACAGCAGACATACAAGTTGAAATATTCCAGTGATAAGAGAAGAAAAAAGGTAAAAATGAGAACGTCTACACTGGCAGCCATGCCTTCAAAGACCCCAACACGCTTTGCTCCTGGGCCACGTTATGAATCATCAACATCACAAGAATCCTAAAAGCACAGCCCACAGCTGCAGCTCCACAAAACTGCCGGGTGAACAAAATAAAAGGAACCACACTCAGATGACTCAAAGTGGTTCCATCTGACCAGGCCAAGAGCGGCACCCCAGCACAACCCCGGGCGACTCCCAAGTGCAAAGATTTATCTGAATCTGTTCTGCAACCCTATTAAGAGAGTTTCCCTTTACTTCTTCCTACAGCTTGCCTAATGGTAGAAGATGCACAAATGTAATTACATTTACATTTTATTATGAAGTCAGTGAGTCACTGGAAGTCCATGCTAGTGAGTACATTTTATTGTTTTTCATTATGTATTATGTGCTTCGTTGCCTTTAGGGCTGTATTTTTGCTGGGGGAGGAGGTACAAGTATGGAATACTTATTTCGGTGGACAACATACTTTTTGGACAGGGTTTTGGTGTTTATCGCAACACGATAACTCTCACACTGGATTATCTGAACCCCATCACGTAAGAGGGGTGCCTTATTCTTGATAAGGAGTAAAGATTTGGACTTTTGAGAGAGTAGGTGCAGAACTACTCATCATCAACTGATACCTGATACAAACCACACAAAGGTGACTGAGGAAATAAATGAAAAATCCAGGTGGTCTAAGAGGACTTAGGAGAGTTTGAAAAACATCTGAAATTAAGTGTTTTCCCATTTATATATGCCTCATTTATTATGTTTTAAAATTAATTTGAGAAAGAGAGGAACAGAAGAAAAAACAACTCTCATCCACTGGTTCGCTCCCTCAAATGCCCCAAAGAGCCAGGGGCAGAATCAGGATACTGAATCCATGCACCCCAAGTACCAGCAGGAAACAGAAGTCGGGAGCTGCAGCCAGGAGTGAGGCCCAGGAACTCTCATGCGGGATGCAGGCATGTTAACCACTAGGCCCAACACCTGCTCCCTGCCTTGTTTTAAGTCATATTCTCCAGTGGGAGCTCGGGTGTTGGCTCCACCTGCTTTAATATACACTATTTCTATCTTTGGAAGTAAAAGATGCCAAACTTGGGCCCAAGCATCTTCCTGTTGTCTGTAGCACTTGAAAGGGGCCTAGAACTTCAGTAAAAAGCCCAAATCTAAAGGACAAACAAGAAAGGCACAAGGGTTCACTCTTCCACTCATCATAAGACACAGTATTAATTATTTTAGTAGATAAAAAATGTGTTAGAAAGATCTGTAGGCAGAAATTCTACTTATTTTCTTTACCCTGAAAGTGAGAAGAGAAAAGAGAGGTCCAGTTAACATAACCCCATTTAATCTAACTCTCCACGCCAGGCCCATCTCCACAGCGGCCATTTAGGGAGTACTCCCCTCATAGGCATCGTACTATAGGGCACCTTCAGCCAGTCCCCCTAATGACACAGTCAGGAAGATTCCTTAAAAGCCTGTCTGGGTGGGATTTGGCCTAGCAGTTAGGAGTGCCAGTTGGGACACTGGCATGCCGTGTTGGAGTGTCTGAGGTCAAGTCCCAGCTCTGGCTCAAGTTTCCTGCTTACACCATGGGTGGCAGTGACGATGGCTCACACAATCGGACTCCTGTCACCCACATAGGAGACCCAGGCTTCTGGCTCTGGCCTGGCCCAGCCCTGCTTGTGTATGCATGTGACCATATACTCACTTGGTGAGTGAACCAGTGGATGAGAGCACTCTCACTCACTCACTCACTCACTCTCTGGGTCTCCTATCTCGATCTCTTTGCTATGCAAATAAATAAATAAATAGACTTTGCTTTTTATTGTACTTCTCAGATGGGGAAATCTAGGTTCAGGGTAGCAAAATAACTTACAAAAGGGTTGAGCAGGGGCCAGCATTGTGGCATAGCGGGTAAAAGCTGCCGCCTGCAGTGCCAGCATTCCATATGGGTGCCGGTTGGAGTCCCAGCTGTTTCTCTTCCCATCCAGCTCTCTGCTACGGCCTGGGAAAGCAGTGGAGGATGGCTCAAGTGCTTGGGCCCCTGCACCCACATGGGAGACTTGGAGGAAGCTCCTGGCTCCTGGCTCCTGGCTCCTGGCTCCTGGCTCTGGATCGGCGCAGCTCTGGCTGCTGCGGCCATCTGGGGAGTAAGCCACTGGGTGGAAGACCTCTCTCTCTACCTGTTATAAATAAATCTTTTTTTTAAAGGGGGTTGGGCAGCTAATAAATGAGTCCAGATATGAACATGGAGCCTGGTACAGCATCACATAAATGTTGGTCTCCATCTGAGGGAACAAAGCAACTTCATATGCACAGCTCATTCAATCTCACAAGATCTTTCTGAGCTATGTAATAGAAAAAGAAGAAGAAATGCAACTGAATGAAACAATTGCCAAATACTGTCCCCAGGGCCAGTGCTGTGGTGCAGTGGGTTAACGCCCTGGCCTGAAGCACCAGCATCCCGTCTAGGCACCGGTTCTAGTCCAGCTGCTCCTCTTCCCATCCAGCTCTCTGCTACGGCCTGGGAAAGTGTCGCTCCCCGTCTTTGTGGAGGAACGACACAGGACCCTGCACTGTTCTTTTGTCTGCTCAGCCCTCCCGGGTTTGCTGCTGGTTCTTCCCGGGTTGGCTGCCGTCCCTTCCACCTCCGTGGAAGGGCGGTTCCCCCTGGCCACTTTCCCCACTTCCGCGGGGGAGCGGCACACCGCCGGCCGGCTCTCTCGGGGGCTGCACAGGTGTTCCTTCAGATAGATGTTCCTGGTGCATGTTGTCTCTCTCCTCCTTTATAGTCCCCTTCCACCAATCCCAACTCTGCTACCCACACGCCGAGTACGCTGCTCTCCTCCAATCAGGAGTAGGTCCTACAGTTTATTGGTTGAACTGGAGGCAGCTGTGTAGAAGCTGTTTCTCCCTTCTCAGCGCCATATTGTGGGAGAGCAGATGCATAGAATAAGTCTTAATTCCAGTAACTTAGTCTAGTCCGGGTTGCTCCCCACAGGAAAGCAGTGGAAGATGGCCCAAGTCCTTGGGTCCCTGCACCCACATGGGAGACCCAGAGGAAGCTCCTGGCTCCTGCTTCAGATTGGCGCAGCTCTGGCCATTGCAGCCATCTGGGGAGTGAACCAGCAGATGGAAGACCTCTCTTTCTGTCTCTACCTCTCTGTAACTCTGTTTTTCAAATAAATAAAAAGTAAATCTTTTAAAAAAAAATACTGTCCCCACACCATGAGTACGAATCTCTCAAAGTAACACAGCAGCATGGAGTGTCACTAAAAACCCAAAGACTCATCCTATGATTAAATGGCAGTCGCCAATACAACTGACGTATAATTGGCCCCCCACGTCTCCCTTACCTCCAAATGAATGAATGAGAAGGAACAAAGGGAAACAACCTCACTACCCAGCAGAAGAGAAGCAGTTAACCACATTATGGTTTAAACCAGTGATCACCACTGGGGAGCTGCTTGATACTAGGACCTGGGTTAGGGGAGGAGTGTGCCTCTGCTTGTCACCAGGACTGGGTACAACCAAGAATGCCATTACCCTAGGAGAGGAATGTGGTGTATACAAAAAGAACTGTTACGTCTCCAGCAGTACTGATGCCCTCATTGAAAAAAAACACTAACTAATCAGTAAGCCTTACAACAGCAGGAAACGTCACCTCAAAGTCACTGAACAGGTCATGCACACAGTAGGCTCCTAATCAATACCTGTGCGAACACTGGATGCTCTATTACACAGGCAATGTGATAGCCTTAAAACAGCTACATTAGGGAAAGAAACTGGATTACAAAGCTGTGAGCCCAAGATCATTTCAACTATATATTCTGAATTCAGAAATGGCTAACAGGAAATACACTAAAATTTCACTTTCATTGCTTCACAACAGTGAGTAAGGTAGCGATTTTTCTATTTCTAAATTATGATAGCATTTATTGTGCAACCAAAAAAAAAAAAAAAACCCCTAAATCTTACTTAATTAGCCAAAAGCGAGATACATTAAATGATGACTGTTATCTGGATATCTGTAAATAGATCTCTCACTGTCACCTTTAATTTCAGAGCGCTCCAAACAAAGGTCAACAGTGGACAGCCCCTGCCTTCCACAGTCTTCAGCACCGAGGCTCCCATCTCTGGTAAGCACTCAGCAGCTGGCCCTGGGAGTCATACAAGCTCGGTTTGTGAGGCCAGTCTTTTCCCTTCTCCACCCCACACCTCCCACCTGCAGACACTGCCCACACTCTCCCAAGCCTTTGCTGCAACCTCCCCCACACCCCTTCCCAGCGCCGCCTCCTGTGCTGACCTGCCCCTCTCCTGAAGCTGCCTTCCACCTGCCCACCGCGCAGCTGCCCACCATGGGTAAGGAACGCCCAGCATTCTTATGAAACTGGCTGTGGTGATGAAACCGCACTACAATTTCCAACAGAAGGAACAGCTATGATCTCCCTAAAGGTGACTAGTATGAATATCAACTTTTGTCTTAAACACTTCTACCGATATATACCTTAACGGCAATAGGAGGAAGGAAAGCGCAGCCCGTGCCAACTGACAGGGAAGGAAGAGGCTGGAAGCACAAATCAAAGAGGAACTAAGGAAGCCAGAAGCACAGCGTAAACATTCAAGCCCGTGCATTTTGTTGCAGCCTATGTTTGGCCATTTGTACATAAAAATGATGTCTTGGTGCGGAGGCTATGGCGTAGCAGGTAAAGTCACCACCTGCAGTGTCAGCATCCCACATGGGAGCTGGTTCAAGTCCTGGCTGCTCCATTTCCCATCCAGCTCTCTGCTATGGCCTGGGAAAGCACCCTGCACCTACGTGGCAGACCTGGAAGAAGCTCCTGGCTCCTGGCTTCAGATCAGTGCAGCTCCAGCCACTGCGGCCAACTGGGGAGTGAACCATCGGACAGAAGACCTCTCTCTGCCTCTTCTTCTCTCAGTGTGTAACTCTGACTTTCAAATAAATAAACAAATATTTTTTAAAAAATGATGTCTTTTCCTTGCAAAATCTTCCAGGAAGAAACTTCTCCTTTATGGAGGTACCGAAGTGAAATTCTTCCTGGAGGTACCCCAAGGAAGACCTAATGGAGTGGCATCCCAGGTCAGGAGTCACAGGGTGACACGACAAAACAGAAGACAATGTCTGCAAAAAGTAGATAAGCGAGAGCAGTGGACGTCCAGCATCGCTAGGGTATTAAGTGCTTGACTTATGTGTCGGGTGAAGTACTGAGACAACTCAATGGGGTCTTCTCCCAATCGGACCATAAGCCGAGATGGAGTGTTCATTGTTGCACTGCACATACAGCACATGAAATGAATTAATTCAGAAAATGTTCTGTCTTTGGTTTCAAATAAATTCATCAAGTGGTTGCTCAGTGCGAGCAACATGTGAACGCTTGTTTGAAGGAAGAGAATTCCTGATTTTAGAAACCCGGGAGATAAATGTTCTATTAACAGGGCCATCAACAATAATAGAAAGTGAGCCACATAGGTAATTTAAAACTTCTAGTCGTCAAATGAAAAAGAAATAAAACTAAACTGAAGGATATGTTTCATTTAACCCAAGATATCAGGACTCTTATCACTTCAGCATGTACTCCAAGTCTTTGAGAAGTAGTGTGTGTTTTACACGCAGCCCTTCTCACCCCTACTGGCCACAGGCACACTCCCTCGCCATGACAGCACACATGGAAGGCAGTGAGCCCTGGAAGTCCAGTTCTGGAAGATCACACAGCCATGCCCTGCAGAAAATTCCTGAAGAGACTGTCCTGTGATGCTGCTTTAGAAACCTAGCGGAACTCTCCGGACTGGCTCTATTTCCACCAGCAAGATCTCCACCGGACCTAGACAGAGCCTCTAAGGAACGCCTGGGTAACTTCATGCCTTGCACCTCCAGAACTGCAATGACCTCCTTAGAGCACAGGGAAAAAAATGAGCTCTCATTAATTGGGTTATTTTATGTATTTGTTTTTAAATTAAGGTTCCTATCTATTTAAATTGAGGTTTGGTCTTCTTCACCTTTTGTAATAAATGATTAGGTCTCTGACATGCCCCAGGAATCCTGAGCCTTAAGAATCTGTTTCATTAAGAAATTGCTCTGTCTGAAAGAAATTTATTGACACTTATCTCATTTTCCCTCCTGCTCTCGGCGAGAGACACCTACGGTTTTCAAAGACGCATGTCTACAGATGAGGCGTCCCTGCATCTCCAGAGCCTTGAACACGTGCTGCAGAAACTGCTTCCTCATCTGGCAGCACTGGGTGCACTGTGGGGGTGTGGCGCAGCGCCCTCCAGAGGGCCCAACGGAAACAGCACTCCTCCCAACACCTCCATCCCAGCAAGTATTTGAAAAGCGCCCCAGTCAAGGCAGATCCTCAAACTCCGCACGCTGAGCCCCCTTCTCATTTCTACAGAATTCTTTCATTTCCACGTACGGTTCTGAGCGCCCAGAAAACGCAGAAGTCCCCTAATCAAATGCAATGGAAGCAGCACCAACTGAAGTCTGAGAGTTGTGTGGAGGCTGCCATGACTTGGCTCACTGTTCTCATTTCCTTAATAAAACATATTTTACAATAACTCTCCATTCATGTACTTAAAGGAAATACAGAACATTTTCTTTCAAATCACTAAATAGGTAGCCTCAACAAAAGCAACTTTGAACTGCACAAAATCATACGAAACACAAAGTTAAGGAAACATTTCTAACTCCCTAATAACTATTCCTCTTGCATATTTAGCCTTGCATTCATAATGTGGGAGAGATTATTTAGTGCTACATCCAACTGAGGTAAACGTGACACCTCTAGAATAGGCACCAGCAATGCACAATGCATCAAACTGTTCAAGTGACACTGGAAAAGAATATTACTGGATAATTCCTAATATTGAGAATTTGTATCCATACATAAAGAACCAACTGAAAATAGATCTCCAGAATGAAATTTCCTACGATGATTAAAGTAAAAATGTGAAACCTCACAGTTTATACAAGACAAGAAACATTTGGCTGCAAATGGTTTTATAATTTTGCTAATTAAAAATTATCCCATTTTCACTTTGGATTCATCATGTAACAGAAACAGGAGTAACCTCACCATGCCAGAAACACAAGCAAATGATTAAAGTTCTACTCTCAAAAAAATCTTTAAAAGTTGGCAAAACATTTCATTAGGCTACAAATCAAAATCCTTCTGTCCTTGACATCTCTTTAATGCCTTCCAGATTCCACATCTACTTTTTTAATTACTCACTGAATCACTCAGAAATTAAAATATGTTAAAAATACTACCCATCTTGGACTTCTGGAAAAGTCGTCTGATAAAATACAACCTTCAGGCCCCTAAATGAGCAACGGGCCCATAGTACCGCCTTCCGATTTGTAGAAAGTACTCACTGCATTTCACAATGAGATAAAAAATAATATTCCCAGAACCATGCCTTCATCAGGAAATCTGCTACTTGTAAAGAATATAAACAAATACTAAAAAGGGGCCACCGTGAACTCTCTCTCGAGCGGTTTGCCAAGTGGAAATGGGTACAACGATGATTAAAAATAAAAATCACTTTCAAGCTTCCAAGGTGTTACCAACAAAATATGCTTAAAAAAAAAAAAAGAATGCAAGTGGCAAGGAGGTTGACTGATGAACAAATATTTCTCTGCAAAGCTAATGAAGGCAATGTTTACGGCGCACACTTATTTATTTACGCTTCCCTTCCCTGAGCCCTCCATGCGCCATGGGCGGCAGCATGCATTAATGGCACTGAAAACCAGAAAACCTTCCAACTGCAAGTTACAGTAGTCACGGTGTCAGTGGAAACAATGAGTCACAGACGTTCAACCTGGGATGAGTTGTGGCAGCACCTTGCATGTGTCACCAGTGTGTCATGTGGCATGGCTGTTGCCATGGTGAGGCTCCATGTTCAGGAAATGTGTTAAGTCTCATAGAAGGCACCCAGCCATCCCTCAAGATCCCCATGCCCATGAACGTATCTTGAAATCTTTCTACTGCCGATAACATTGTGATTGGCTTCATCTCTGAGAAGCTTGTTAAGGAGAACGGCGGGGGTGGGGAAGAAAGTCACTTGGCGAAAGCCTAGAGAAAAATGAAGTCTACCAGCCCCAGTGTCTAGGCACGCGGGCTCCAGCATTCAGAGCGGATGGCAATCGCTTCCGATTCGTTCCAATGGAACAAAAGTAGACTATGCGAAAAGTAGAAGGAGTGATGTTTACGTGACTTGTAGAATTCCTGTGCGGTAAAACAAAGAGGAAAGCAAATGAGACCATCAGCTACACGGTTTCTTAGGCAGAACAGGAAACTGATATGGATTAAGGACATACGAATGAACCATCTTGGATAAGCTGACCAAAAAAAAAAAAAAAATCACCTTCTTAGGCTTTCTAACCTGAAGCCTCACCTTTCCCCCTGCACTGCTCTCAGGATCTGAAAAGCAGAATGAAAACAGCAGCAGACTCACAGTGGTGAGGACTGAACGATGAGCAGAGTCCCGGGTACACAGTGCCTGCTGCTGCAGGTCCCGGACCCACGGGGAGAACACTGCTCCTACGGTCACCTGGCTGGGGAGAAAGAGAAGCCCATTCCAGCACACGGAGTTTCAGGGCAGGGTGAACCATCTCTTCCCCGACAGCTGCCTTAAGTGCCAGCTTCCCAAATCTGCAATTTAGGAAGTAGGTTAAGAAAAGTCAAAACATTTTCACTTCCGAATGATAAGGAGGATTTTGTGGAAAAGAGAACTCTATGTTAATGCAGACACCTACACAAAGGATGCCTCTTGTGGCTCCTGGTGCTGGGCAAAACCACCACGCTGGCCACAAGTCACTCAGAACTAAGAGAGGAAGACGAGAGCTAGAGAAGCAAGGTTTCTAGAGCCTGGAGAAGACTCAGGAAGGATCTGGAACTGTCCTCACATCTTTACCAGGTTGTCTTGTAGAAGAGATGGGCTTGCAGAATCCCAAGGGGTCAAACCCAGTTATTAGGTAGAAAGCCCGGGAGCAGCAAATCTGAGTCCAACTTGAGAAGGAGCTCCCTAGCCCTCGGGGTTGGTCAAATAGATAATCAGCTTCCTCAAGGGCAAGACTATCGCCATCCCCAGAGTTACTCAAATACAGTCTGGATGCTCACAAAGAAGCAATTCACTCTCCTCCTCTGGGGCGCAGGGTTCATGGAGGGCCAAGCATAAGCTCCTGGTTCACATCTAGGAGCCTTATGAATGTCCATGATACACAAGACCGAGAGACACAGATACACAGCCACCTGTCCACACCACATTCACATCCCACACGCCTGAGACAGGCACACTCACCCTAATGATCACAAACCACATTTCTTTATTGACAGCGAGCTTCAGGGCTAACAACTAGCTATTATTTACTGAAATCTGACTACACGCCATCTCTTTGCTAATGCTCTATGTGTATTAATTCATGACATCCCACAATCACCTGTGAGTTAGGCCTTGTTATTATTTCCATTTCAAATGGGAGGAAACTAAGAAACGAGGAGGTGTGGCTTGCCCAGGACTGTCTGCTGACAGGTGGCAGAGCCAGGATGCACACCCAAGGTGTCTGGCCAGCATCCTGCCCTTCACTGCCATCCCCAGGATGTCAACTGCATGCTAAAGGGTCTGTTTCTTAGCCCCAGATCCTGCAATGCATTTATTTTTCACTTAGCAACTTAAAAAGGAATTTGCAAAGCTTTCACCCTAACTGTACCTTTGTCATATTCTCCTACCTGTTTCATCACAATGGACTTGTGATATGAGGGGCTCACCTTTCCTGGATGTTCATGCCCTGGGTCATCCAAGTCCCTTTCACCAGTATGCCAGATAAAGACATGTCCCTCTAGGTCATTTTCCCAGGAAGATTTCTTGGAAAGCCTCCCTTTCATGTCTCTTCCTTGGCCAGCCTCCCCCCATCCCTAACTACAGAGAACTGTGAACCACACCTCCTCCACACACCTTTTCTCTCCCGTGCTCTTTCCTACCTTGGTCTCTGCTTTATGAAAATGCTTCTCTGTTTCCTTAAACTTCTCAAGTGGTTATTAATATTGCCTTCGTGTGCTCATTAGATTTTTGCACTATTTAATATATAACATATATTCTTGGGGCTGGCACCATGGCTCACTTGGCTAATCCTCCGCCTGCGGCACCAGCACCCTGGGTTCTAGTCCCGGTTGGGGTGCCGGGTTCTAGTCCCAGTTGCTCCTCTTCCAGTCCAGCTCTCAGCTGTGACCCGGGAGGGCAGTGGAGGATGGCCCAAGTGCTTGGGTCCCTGCACCCGCATGGGAGACCAGGAGGAAGCACCCGGCTCCTAGCTTCGGATCGGCGCAGCACCGGCCGTGGTGGCCATTAGGGGAGTGAACCAATGGAAGGAAGACCTTTCTTTCTCTCTCTTTCTCACTAACTCTGCCTGTCAAAAAAAAAAAAAAATATATATATATATATATATATATATACACACACATATATTCTTAAAACCAGTCTTAAATGTTTTTTAAAAAATGTTGATATGTGTCTTCTAGAAAATTCACCTTGATTTCAACTGGTAAGACATAAGAGTGCAACACATTTTAGGAAACACAGGGTATGCAGGGAATGTAGATCCTGAGTCTCTTTTTGAAGCCCACTCTGACTCGGGGACTCATCCTGCCTTTCACTTCATCTCTCACCAGCCTCACTTTTACTTCTAGTTCTCTATTTTTCTTATACTGAATAGGGGGGCTGCGGAAGCAGGCATCTGGCCTTGTGATTAAGATGCCCACATCGGAGAACCTGGATTCGAGCTCCACCTCTGGCTCCTGACTCGAGTCTCCTGCTAACGCAGACCCCAGGAGGCAGCAGGCGATTACTCAGTTAATTGGGTTCCTGCCACCCCCAGAGGCCGGATACCAAACTGAATCCCCCAGCTCCGGGCGTCTGGCTTCCACCCCGGCCTGGCCCCAGCTGTTGCCGGCAACTGCAGAGTGATCCAACAAACAGGACAAATGGGACAGCCCATCTCGAAGAGCTGATGACGTTCTTATTTCATCCGAAACGGAAGACAAAGACTGACGCTGGATGCCCGTGACTGAGCGCAGAGAGCCGAGCCCTCTCCATCGCTTCAGGCTCTGACGGCTTCGAGACTACAGTCTGGCAAACTGCGGGCCCGTGGGCCACATCCAATTTGCAACCATTGAGCTAAGAATAGTCTTCACTCCTAAAGGATTGGGTGGAAATGAAAATAATACTACTACTTAGTGACA
The DNA here is from genome assembly GCF_051225735.1 of Oryctolagus cuniculus. Lineage (NCBI taxonomy): Eukaryota > Metazoa > Chordata > Mammalia > Lagomorpha > Leporidae > Oryctolagus > Oryctolagus cuniculus. Next base: position 79,100,497 of record NC_142876.1, on the reverse strand, counting down.
AGTGAAAAGTATGTGAAATTCAAATTTCAGTGTCTGTAAATAAATTTTACTGGAACATAGCCATGCCCATTCATTTACATATCGCCCATGGCTGCCATGCGTTCTGCACGGCGCATTAACACGACGCAGGGGACCAGGCAGCTCACAAAGCCTAAAATATTTGCTATTAGCTTCTTTACAGAAAAGCTTTGCTGGGCTCAGATACAGACAGAGAAGTTATAATACTCAGACATACACAAACTCTAAAAAAAATATTTATTTATTTATTTTGAAAGGTACAAAGAGGGATTCAGAGAGACAGAGAGAAATTTCCCATGTGCTGGTTCACTCCCCAAACACCCGCAACAATGGCTGGGATTGGATCAGGCTGAAGCCGGGAGCCGGGAACCCAGTCCACAGGTGTTAGGACCCAGCTTCTCGGGGCCAGCACTGTGGTGTAGTGGGCTAAGCCTCCACCTGTGACGCCAGCACCCCATATGGGCGCTGGTGCATGTCCCAGCTGTTGTACTTCTGATCCAGCTCTCTGCTGTTGGCCTGGGAAAGCAGTAGAGGATGGCCCAGGCGCTTGGGCCCGGGCACCCACATGGGGGACCTGGAAGAAGCTCCTGGCTTCTGGCTTCAGATCAGCTCAGCTCCGGCTGTTGCAGTCATTTAGGGTAGACCCAGTGGGTGGAAGAACTTTCTCTCTCTGTCTCTCCCTCTCTCTGTAACTACCTCTCAAATAAATAAATAAATCTTAATAAAAAGAAACCCAATGACTTGAGTCATCCCCAGGATATGCACCAGCAAGAAGCTGGAGTCGGAAGTCCAGTCAGTCCAGCACAGGATTTGGGCCTAGAAGCAGCATCTTCACCACTTTGTCAAGTGCCTGCCTCTCTTTTTTTAAATTACAAAAGTTTTCCCAAAAACTCAGTAGTCGAAAAAAAAAGGGTATCGGTAGGTAGCCCCCAGGTACTCGGCACCAGAGCCAGGTAAAAAGCTCTATTTTGGTAACTGAGCACTGACTGGAAGCATCGACACCCAGCGACTGGTGCCAGCCAGGCCTCTGCTTCTGCCAGCCCAGGTTGTGGCTCCCCTGATTTCTCATGCAGTGCTGCAGACTGCTCACCATCATAAGGGTAAACTATCCTGATACCTTTTTAAAGCAGCAACATTATTAACAATTAAAAAGCAGTTGCCATTCCACATGCACAATAACTTTCTTATATTTTAATATGCATATCCATAGTCTGATTATAACAGTGTGGCGAGATTGACAGGAAATGACTGAGTGTAATGGCTCCAAAGGAGACACTACATTGATCAGTAAATAATACACGTTTCTCGAAACTGTCTAACTGCATATTTACACTTGTCAACTTTCGTACACGCTGAAGACAGAATTCCTTTTCAAACATCCATGGATAAAACCTAATACTGATTTTTAAAATGTTTTTATGACAAAAGACATGCTTCTCCACTATACAAGGATAAGGTTTAAGTCTGATCCACCACATAGTGCCACCTGCAGCATTCGCCGTTGCAGCCTGAGTCTTCTCGGTCACGTGGAGGTGTGTACAGACGTCTGCACAAGGCTGAAAGGCAGATGCGCGGAGCATGTGTCTGGTCTGGTGCCTTGCAAGGTGCCACGTGCCGCCTGCAGGACTTTTCACAGCCAGCCCCGCTCTCCATGCCCCTGCTCGGCGGAGGAGGAGAGGGAGACTTGGAGAGAGATGACGCGCAGCCGAGGTTTCACCGTGAATGGACCTGGAGCCAGGAGATGAAGTTATCCGCTCAAGCATCAGAGCTCAAGCTCTCCCTACGCAGGCTGGGGGCCTGGGAACCTGGCTTTCACACGCTTGCCCAGGCAGTCCTGGGATCAGAGCCTTGGCAGGAGAGGAGAAGAAAATCACACTGGCTTGGGTTCAAGTCTTCTCTGCTCCCCGGCAAACACCGCCCAGGGGAGGAGCCCTGAGCAAAGTTAGGGCACATACATGACAGCCCCTGCCACATCACACAGGCTTGCCTGTGACAAGCTCCCAAACTCCCATCATCCTACGGGTTGGTCAGGGAATGTTCTGCTGTCAGGCGAAGCTATCTGCTCCGTGTCCTCAGCCTTCCTTCCACTTCCACTCCTGGCCTAAGGAGGGGAGCTTCTCCCCACCCTCAGTACCGCTCAATTGCACCACCCCAGCAGCTCAGGGCTGGCTGGTGTGGGGACAAGGACAGGGATACAGAGCCAGTCCTACCCTGTGACTGATGTGTTAAGCCAGAGACTGGACAGAAAGCTAGATGGGGCCCTTATCTCACCCCCACATACACACACCTGCAAGCACCTTTTTCATGATACAAGAGGTCAAAAATATTAAAAGGTAGAGTGTAGAGTACAAGGAGCACACTTAAACCCACTACACAGATTCTCCAAGTATCAAGGCTCTGCCCCACTTTTTCTTTCCTTCTATTTGCAAAGGAAATATCAAATGACGTGTCGCTTCCTCCTAAAGTAATTTAATATGCGACTTTTAAAAACTGGGAGAGAGAAGTCCTGAGATCAGGTCACCTGCTCGGGGGTGAGGGACTCCGGGAGCTGCCAGCGGCCAGAGCGGCTGCGTTTCAGAAGGGAACTGAAGAAAGCACGCACTGCCGAGCCCGACGTCACAACTCTGGGGAGGCGTTCAGACGGGAGGAAGAGGCCAGCAGGTGAGGAAGATCTGGGGGGGACGCTGACTGTATCACTGACTCTGTAAACGTCTTGTCTCTAGATAAAGCCTGCTTTCAGAGAGCTGGATTCCATCTCTTTCGACAAGATGAGTAGAAACTACAACCCCGGCCCTGCCGGCATCACGTGATGAGCCCTTAAAGGACCACATACTCTGCAGCCAGGGCTATAGTGAAGCCACCTGTTGCAACACCAGCATTCCCATGGTGGAGTGCCGGTTCAAGTCCTGGCTCCACTTACCACCAAGCTCCCTGCTAATGAGCCTAGGAAGCAGCAGGTGATGGTCCCTACTACCCAGGTGGGAGACCTGGATGGAGTTCTTGGCTCCTGGCTCCTGCTCCAGGCTTTGGCCTGGCTGATCCCCAGCTGTTGTGGCCATTTGGGGAGGGAACCAGTGGATAGACGATCTCTTTCTTTTTCTCTCTCCCTATCACTCTGCCTTTCAAATAAATACAATAAATCTTTAGGGGAAAAAAAAACAAAACAGAACAAAACTAAACATGGTATCAACTCAAAAGACAACGACGAGGAGGTAGGATGCCCTTGTGGTTAAGTCGAAGACTTTGAAGCTGGCCCAACTTGGGGTACATTCTGCTTCTGCTTCTTGCTCTGTGGTCCTGAGCATGTGACTTAAGCACTGAGTTTCTGTCTTTTCAACAAGGAACCCAGAACAGTAACCCCCGGAACACAGAGTCGCTGTCAGAATTTAACGAGACAGCTCTGTGATCGCCAAACCAGGGACTGGCCCAGCGATTGCCCTGTGAAGGGCCGCCCATGACCGTTTGTTAAAATTTTATTAAAAGGACTTAGGAAGATAAAAAAAAAAATAAAAAGATTCCATCTCCTCTCTCATGAACCTGTATCAATCAACTGTTTGCAGCCACACAGAAGGCCATGCTGAGGCAAACCTGAGAGCCACCACCTAAACAGGCCACGACCAGGGCCGACCCATCTGGTCATTCTTGAACAAGGTCAATCGCAGCATCCTAGGGATAGGGACTAAGAGGCCAACAACCCACACGTTCACCTCCAATTGTTTTCCAAAACTCAGGCTGCCAGGACCAGGACAAATAATAAACACCACGGGGATGTGAAATTAAAATGTACATTAATTAAATGTGCTAATCGCTCGTTCTGCTTCAAGACGGAATTTAAATGATGGCAATTCTCAACAGCTCACACATACACTGACTGGAAATCTCCATTTCTTGGCCTCTGTCTTTACTCGAACCAAGTTAGGAGAAGACCGAGTATCTTCAACAACTTCTTGCAATCTAGTCTAAGTTCCTAGAATTTTACATCACGGAAGATATCCTGTGAAACGGAATAGCTAAGTGCCTTCCTTCCCTAGTACATCTTGCTTCGGCGTATTGATAAACACCAAGATTAACATGCAAAAAGGGATTGCAAGGAACTTGCCCTGCCCACGTCAGCACCTGGCACACATCTGTGCCCCTCCCTCTGAGAAAAAAAAAAAAAAAAAACAACCTGCACTCAGAGAGTGAAAGTTGGGGTCTGTTTTTCACACCACACTTCCTTGCTATGCGAGGAAGCCTCACTTGATGCACATGTGTGAAGGGGACAAGCACAGTCCCTTTTTTGTCCCTTCCAAAGTTACAGAACTTAAAAAATAAAAGAAACTGTAAAACTATAATGTTTCACACACACCATACCAAAACCAGACGAAGGGCAGAAAATAAACTATGTAGTGAATCAGACAAATTCGGCACATGCATGTGTCAAAAATGTAATCACTACACAAGCCCATCACTGCCAAAACTGTTTGTGGGTAAGAGTCTTGCACGCACATAGCAAACAGGCTACCTGTCCACTGTGCGCTACATTAGCGCTGGGCACAAGAGGACACAGACTGCTCAGCAGCCATTTGCCTCATCTGACGTTACTTCTACTTGTACAAATCGTGAATGTGTAGGCTTTCCTGAAAGAACTTAGGTGAAAGAATTCTAAGACTACATCCACATTCCAAGAGGATATGATCAATTAATGATGTCTGCCTGAGGCACAGTAATGGACAAAGGTAGTGTGTCAAGAGTGTTGGCCTCCCTTGGTTTAGGCAAAAGGTTCAATGTTTTGTGTACTTGTTACATGAACAAAAGTCTGTCCGGTACATTAAGCATTTACTCTACAGTGAATCCGTATGTCCAGAAAAATGTGTATATAATCCCATAAGGGGTTTAGAGAGGAATGGGAAATATCTGTAATATAAATGCAGATTACCTTTATTACAAACTTGGATCATATTCTCAATCCTAAACTAATTTCCTATATCATAAAACCTATATTCAATTTTATAAATAGCATACACCAAGAATCATAAATTCAGCTAATGCAGAAATTTAGCAGATTTTTTAAAATAAAAGTGAGAAAAGGCTGTTTTAGAGCAAGTATGTGACAGGACAGAAAGGGTTCTTTCTTTGAAGATATGTTTTTCCCTCTGACTCTCCCTCCTCGGGGATATAACTAGAGAAGAAATAAATTTCGCAGCTAATATATATGAAGTAACATGTTTAACATTATCCAATGAATTTATATCTACCTGCACCATATAAATTTATCTCACATAAACTGCCACCTCCAACAGAATTCATTAAAACAATGTTATAGCTTCTGAATTAAATGCAATCTTCTAATTGGAATTTAATCTTACAATAGTAGTTGGTGGATTTTCTTTTTTAATTGACAAACGGAATAATTCATTAGTTTGTCTTACAGTCCTGTCTGAAGAATTTAAAAGTGCATTTGACATGGGGGGCGGGGGAGGGCAGTGACGGGCTGGCCATGCTCGGAGGAAGCAGGGGGCTCGTGAGGAGGGTGGCAGCTCTTCCACCACCTTCCAGAACCAGCACGGCCGCTGATGGGCAGGAAAGGATGGACTTCCTCTCACCACTCTGAATTACTACCTTCCCAACCGATTCCATTACCTTCATGTGAATGTCACGTTAATTTCTGATCTTCATCAAGCCAGACAATGGTTTCCACCACTGGCCCCGAGCCAATTAGCCTTGTGGAAAATATTCAGCCAATTACATTACTTGTATTAGGTTAGGGACTGGGGAGAAAGGCCAAATAAACGCCTCGAAAATACTTCAGAGATAAAATGTAAGTTGACACTGTCTCCACACGCTGGGGCCCACGTTATACAATCTGATAGGCAGCTGCCAGCACTCATAACAGCTTATTAAATCTAGCCTCTCTTTATGGCACGAGCGAAGATCTGTATTTTTTACCAATATTAGGTTCATTGTGTTATGAAAGAGACCAAAATACTTAAGATCATTCGCTCCGGCTTATAAAACCTATTATATAGTTTATTAAATTGTTAAAATTACTTTTCAGAGTCAAAATTTCAGGGACTGGAAATTTAAGCACAACAAAGTAGCTTCGCCACTGACAGGCTGCAGCGCAGAGGGGCCCACCAGCCGGCTTTCCTGTCCCAAAGCACCTGCCAGCTGCACCCACCTTCTCCCGGAAGCTACAAAGCCACCACCCCACCCCAAAACCAATGACAAAAAAAAAAAAAAAAAAAATCCATGTCTTCCAGTTTTATGTAGAAGTGCAAGGCACTCCTGGTCACACAGCAGCCCCTCACCAAGTCAGGAGTGAGAAGGATGCAATTTCCCGTGTTTTTACCTCCTCTTGGGAAGTCGAACACTAGGAACTTGATCATGAGAGAGATCAAAATAGGAACTACAGGCGAATAAGGGAAAACAACAGTGGGCAAATAAGATGGAAGCACATCACGTGACGCTCACACTCTCACACCCCATCCACGAGCAAGAACGCCTTGGAAGGGACAGTGCAGTGCGATGCCACAGCAGAGGCTGACAAACCAGCCGGCATTTTCACTCTGTCTCCTCAACTCTTCTAACTCGGTGCAAATGCAGACTTCTCTCATCCCATTTATTAATAACCCCGCGGCCAGCTGCCTGTTAAACCTGCAGCAGGCTCCGCCACTGCTCACTCCTGGGGTCCGGGATGTGCATGAGATAGCTCTAGGGTACAGCTTCAGTCTCATGAAACAGGAGTCCATTGCGATGCCCTCCTGGTACTCAGTGGCATTAAAGAACCCCACTCCAAGGGCCCCAAATTGTGCAGGCCTTCTTTCTGTTCCTGCCTCCTAAATTAATGTACGATACCAGCACAGCTATCACCAATAAATCAAGGACTATACCTACTGCTTGACCTTAAACACTTTGCCACCAGGATCTATGTGTGTGTGCCATGTCTCTCATAGTTTCATTTTCTTGCATTTGAGTGAGGGAATCTGTTGTCCTTGCTGCCTAAACCTGTGGCTCTCACCTAGTCCACCGCGAGAACACTTAACCAAGAAATCAATGTTTCACTCAGAACCAAGAGTTTATTTTGAGCCCAAATGCATCAGATTATCAGCTGTCATGATTAACTGGTGTTTCTTCTGGTCACTCAATAAACTCTAAAGTTCTCAGAGGCATAGGACTGTGAATAAATTTTTGACGATGGAGGCGCTAACTATCAGATGCACAATGCATGGAAGAACAGGCTACGGCATCATGGAGGGTGAGAAGCAGTCCTAGGGCACACCTTGGAAGTGTGCCTTGAGGGGAACTGGGAGGAGGGTAAAAGTCAGAACACATGCTCCAGATACGGGGGCTGGCATACCTCTACTTCCTACTGAGAATACAACGAAAGGAAGTTTATTACCATCTAATAAGTTACAAACCACTTCCACATTTAGAAAGAAAAAGTATTCAACTGAATCTAACAATACAGTTTTTTTCCAACAAGAGATCGTTTTCATTACAGTTCTTCAGATTGACTTTTCAGATAGTGGGACTTACCCAACTGAAATTAATGAATAAAATGAGCCTCATCCTCAATAATTCCATTCATGTGGTTTTGTTAATTTCATACATCAATTTTATGCTAGTGAGGTTGAGTTAGACTCTCAATGCTGAAGACAGAGATGACAGGTAACCTAAGACCTGAACCTGCTGATTCCCAGGACCCCTGTATGCGTTCTCACGTGTATCTCAGACCTTAGACTTTGCTCTTAACTCTACCTGGATCCTCCAAAGCTTTCCTAAACATATGCCACCGGCTCACTACCGTACAGGCGCTCACGAAAGTCTATCACAGCTGCAGAACTGTGCAGAACTGAAGAACTCAGAGAACCCGAGGGCTTGCCTAAGGCCACCCATTAAAATGATCCAAGATCTCTAACGCCCTCGAATTCCACAACTTCCTTAGCCATTTCTTTACTATCCAACCTAATGTATTGAAAGTGTAACAAGGGTGAAGGAGATAGAAGACTTAATTTTTTTTTTCTCTCTCTCTGTCTCTGGCTTCAGGAAAATAGAAAGCAAAGCACCAGTAGTCGGGCAAGAAACAAGCCAACAGGCTGTCTGAGAATAATCTGGTCTCTAATATTTGGGCCAGTTGCTTCAATAAAGCCTTTAAAAAAATCTATAAAATCAGAGGAATTTTTTTCAAAATGACCTCTGGCTACAAAATCCTTGAAAATCTGGCCCAAATAGCTAAATGTATAACAATGTGTCAACAGACACTTACCAGAGGAGGTTTACTAAGCTCAACGGGCTGTGCTAACCTCTCTATGTAACTGAGATAAGGGCAAAGGAGCCTTAACTGGGGAACAAATAACTAGCATCCATTCCTGACCAAACTCAGGGACTCAAGACACCCCGGTGATATTACATGGACTTCAGCTGTCCCATGTGTAGATGGAGGAGATTTAACAGACAATTTCCAGGGCTCCTCTAACCTGCTTGCTTTGTTGTAAACATAGGAAATCGTAGAAGAGACAGAGTGATCTCTCACACATCAGGCAACTATTAGGTTTCTCAAATTCTAAAATAGTGGGTTTTCCCCCTACACTTCTCTCTGTTAAATAAAATCTGTTTCAAACACAACTCTACCAAGACAAACAAGGTGAGTTTCTAACAATGCCTCTGACCACTAAATGCCAGTCAATACAAAACCTGAAACCAAATAATTCCTCATAAAATTGACCTCATCCTATGACAGAGCTACTATTGAGTGCTGTCAGTGTTCACCCAAAACATATGGCCTCCACCAATTATCCTCTCTGATAATGGCAAATCACAACTGTGCTTTACCACAAGGAAACCATCAACTTCTGGGGAAAATGATGGATGCTAGCCAACGTGGAAAACTCACGGAACAGAAAAATATCAAGTTCCCGCTAGCCCACCCCTACAAATTCAATGAATAAACTATGATTTTAAAAAATGCCCAGAAGTTCTTTGAGAACCCCAAGTATCCAATGCTTTCTCAAGAGCACTATCACGTGGAAAGCTCAGGATGGGACTCACTCACTGCACGAATCAGATTTAAATTTCCCCAAAGATGGAATAATTATGGTCTTCCAGCAGTTCATGTGATCACTAAGTTGTAATGGGACCAAAAGTTGGGACTCATCCAGTTGTGCATGTGGTGCTAATTTCAATAGCCCACGCCTCGGACTCCGTTCAAAACAAATAAGCAAATCACAAAGGCCCTCCTGAGCCCACTCTGCCATTGGTACATCCTTAGCTTGTTGTAGGAATTACCTAGGTAGATCTCACTGGAAAACAATGGCAGAATTTGTCTCTTCTTCCAAAACGAGAACCTCTCATTCTTAGTGGGCAGCTGCCCTGCGGGTCTTTTTGTCTTGTGAGTAATAAGGTGAATAGTCACAAACACGCACTCACCCTTCCAGCTAGCAGGCATCACAACCGTCCACTCATGGTTGACAGCAGATCAGGGAAGGGACCGAAGCCCTCGCCACTGCCGAAACGCGGCGCTGGGAAACTGGAATTGGCAGCCAAAGCTCCTGGGACACTACAACACAAAAATATTTTTTACACATAACTAAGACGTAACTTCTAAAACCACCACTTCCTTACACTTGAAAACAGCAAGGCACACACACACGCTGGAGGTGGGGGAAATCACCACTCTGCCGAGGGTATACCGATGCCTCGAGCCCAAGGCTGTCGGATACAAACCGGAAACGGTGTTTTGAAAGATGCACTTGTCAACTGCTTCACCTTCTACGCTGGAAAGGCTCTGTATTTCTTATGGACTTTGCAGCAAGTTTTTTAAATACTTTAGCATGACAAAAACACTATGCCCTGTTAGAAAGTGTTCAGGTTAACATCAAGCTGTTTTAACTCAAACCTTTTTTTATTTATTTGTTTGAAAGGCAGAGTTACAAAGAGACCGTGAAAGACAGAAAGGTCTTCTCTCTGCTGGTTCACTCCTCAAACGGCTGCAGAGACTGGGGCTGGGCTGAGCCAGGAGCCAGGAGCTTCTTCCCAGTTTCAAACAGCACTGGGGTCATCTGCTGCTGCTTTCCCAGGTGCATTAGTAGGGAGTTGGATCAGAAGTGGAGCCACCAGGACATGAACTGGAGCCCATATGGGATGCCAGCATCACAGGTGGCAGCTTTACCAGCTACGCCACAACACTGGTCCCTTAACTCCAATCTTACTTAGACATATGCACACTCCTAGGAAGTAATGATCTTCTGTAGCAGATGAAAATATTAAATAATTATATTAAAACTATTTTAAAATATTGATGATGATGATGAACACAACTAATGAAAGAGGTAACCATCATTATTTATTTTTTTTCTCCAAAATAATTCTGTTATTCTACAAATGGTTGTGAATGACACAAGGAGAAACACTCAAAGAGATACTTGCCTCAACATTGAATATCCGGTGGAGTCACCAGGATTCAAGACTAAGAGGCCTGAACCCTGGACTCCACATCGTGGTCAATCAGCCATGCAATGAACATCTCGGGATTCCAGGCTCTTCATGTACAAGGCCAAGTCCCTTCTGCCTTGAAGTTCCTCTGTCTTTTGAGAAACCATATGCCTTCTACATAACCTAGACTATTGAATTTTCTTTCAAGCTTCTTGTGTAAGAAGGGATTTTTATCACAAATCACTCTCATGCCAACTACCATCCAAGATGTGTTGTGAGGGTAGGTGTTGGTTCTAGTAGTTATGACACCTGTGTTTCAAATGCCTGTCAAGTCCCAGCTCTGCTCCCAATTTCAGCTCCTACTGACCTAGACCCTGGGGGACCTGGATTAAATTCCTAACTCCAGGTTTCAGTCTGGCCCAGCCCTGGCTTCTGTGGGCATTTGGGGAATGAACCAGTGAATGAGAGATCTGTCTGTCTTTCTCTGCTTCTCAAGTAAGTAAATAAACATTTGTTTGAAAAAGATGTGTTGTGGCCCAGAACTGTCCAAGTGCCTGGAGGAAGTCTCACCTGGATACCAGTACCCAACTCTGGCGAGCTGGCACCCCCAGCGGCTGATGGCACCCCTTGGCGCCCCACAGCCGGCTTCCGTTCCTCTGCAGGGGCCACAGTTTTAACTCGTGAGGATAACCTGTCCAAATGCATCCAACAACAATGCTTCTCAAACTTTAATGTGCCTGGGCACCACGTGCAGAGCTTTTCCAAACACAGATTCCTGGGCCTACCCCAGAGACACTGATGCAGTAGGACAGAAGGGGGCCTGAGATTCCGTATTTGCGACAAGCTGCCAGGGGATGGTGACACTGTCCATCACGGACTGCACTTCGAGCACAAATGACAAAGCCCCATTCTCCAGGTCCACAAGCAGCATTCCCAAGGCTCCGAGAGGCTCCCAAAGCTGTTGAGTCGATGTTTGAGTGCAAACGGGAAGAGGCGCACGTAATTCTGTCACTCTGACGCGAACCTCCAACCACCAACCCACTCACTCACTACAGGCAATGCAGATGCAGCGCCCTCCTTTCTATTTCAAGTAAGCCAGGGCTTGTCCAGGCTCAGGGTTAGCCCCTTTGCTATTCCAGCTACCGAGAACCTGTGAGCCTACTCCTTAGTGGCTTCTTATCCTTGGGTCTTAGAGACATAAGCCCCTTTAAGAACTTGCCCATCTACTTAAGCTAGGGCCCCACTTACCCTCAACTGTATCATCCCATGTGCTTATTCCATTTTGTTATAATCTGTGTTTTGTTTAAGTTATAATCTGAACTTTTCATCTATTCACCTGTCTTCCCCTCAAGGTTATAAGCTCTATGAAAGAACGGAACTGTTTTGTCCATCACAGTATTCTAAAGTACTTCAGAAATATGCCTGGCACATACCAGGCAGCTCATACAAATTCTTTTGAGTCAACAAATGGAATCAATAATCGAAAGAATTCTTCAGCATCTTGTAAAAATGTGATTGCCATTTATTAAAATCTCACTATTTTGTGATAGATATTGTTTTAGGTACTTTACAAGTTATTTCATTTAATTATATTCTTACAACAAAGTTCCCGGTGGATACTACTATTATAAGCTCAATATGCAGATAAAAAACTGACACACACAGAGTTTTAGTAGCCTGATTCTACAAAGCTTACACCCGTGAGAATCCTACATTTTTTTCCAGCCGGTGCAGTAATTCAAAAACGTTGAGTGGCTATCTTGTGACAGAACCTTTGTGACTCAGCCTTGCTGGGAAGTGAGTTCTGGCTGTGAGGTCCCACAGAAGATCCTAGGTAGCAGTGACGGCTCAAGCAGTTGGGTCCCTGCCACCTCCGTGGGAGAGCTGGATAGGGTTCCAGGCTCCCAGCTTTGGTCTCAGCCCAGCCCCCAGCCACTGAAGAAGGCATCTGGGGAGTGAACCAGAGGCTTGGAGGAGTGCGCACTCTCGTGCATGCTCTGTCCCTGCCTCTCAAATAAATTTAAAGAAAAAAAAAAAAGCCAGTGAGGATAGAGAGCTGGGAGATGTCATGCAGGAACTCAATTTCCATTCTGTTTGGGAGTCTGGCTAAGACATCAGCTGGCCAAACAATGCCCTGACAGCAGGATCATTAGTGCTGCCTTGCTTGGCTTCCAGTACATTCGAATAATCAGGTGCATCCAAAAACCAGGGAAGAACCAACACTGTGGTTTGTGGAGTATTTTGGTTTGCAGCCACAGATGCAAGACCCAATTCCACCTTCATGGAGTTCTGTAACTAACGGAAATATTTAACTGCTCTGAGCTTTAGAAATGAAAAATCCAGCAACTGAAGTAAAGAAACATATGAGAAGACTGACATCCAAATAAATTATCCAGAATACAGCCCAGAGGCAGAAACTGTCTACCTAAAAAAAATAGTATACCCAGAAACACTATCTTGCAAAATTGAGGGTGAAATAAGAGCTTTCCAGACCCCCCCCCAAAAGTTTATCACCTCTCAATAAGGGTGTTCCTAAAGATTTATTTCAGACCCAAAGAAAATGATTTCAGAGAGAAAGTTCTCTGATTTAAGAGAGTTGGGGAGGCAGGGCCAAAGTAACAGAGAATTTGTGAGTAAATGGAAAACAAATGCATAAACACAACAAAACAAAGTACAGGTCTCGAAATTTTAAAAAGCACCGTCCCTGGCGTCCTGCCCCAGCTCACTTGCTCGCTCTGAGCAGCGTCACTCATCCAGGCTGGGACTGCACGCTTGAGTGTGCCAGTTGGGCACCAGCTCCTCCTGCAGAATCCTGCCCTCCATAGCTGGGAGGTCTTCAGAGCCCTCACACGTGCATCTCTACCCAGGATCCCAGGTCACTCAGGCGAGGACCTGAGGAGGAGACCCCTTCAGGACCAGGAATTCCATGAGGCCCCTGGGGGCCCAGCGCCGAGAAGATCTGGCAGAGAACCCGGGCAAACCTTTGTTCTTTTCTACTGCACTATAGCCCCAAGAACCCCTTGGCCCAGAAGGCCAGCAGTAGCCCTGCCTCAAGCCTGCTAATCAGGAACTGCAATAAATTAAAAGCCCATTAAAATATCTGAGAGAAAAGCCTAGAAGTGCTCAAACATTAATTGTGCCATATTCAATCTGTTTTCCTAGAGATCTGAAAAGCCAGATTACCATCTTGGGGGTCATTAGAAAGAATTAGCCTTTCTCCTTTTTTCAATTTACATATTTAAAAATGCATACATTCTGGCAGTGGCTACTAAGTCCTTTCCAAGGCCTTCCAAGGCCTGTAGCCGCTCCAAATGCCACAGTCTGGCCACGGGAGAAAGAAGTCTGGGTGCCACAGGGGCCTGCTTTGTTTTGTAAGCAACGGAACCAAAAGCCCAGGGCCTGTGGTTGCAAAACAGCTCTGGGAAAACAGGTAGAGGCAGCAATAACACAACAGCGATGTTTTCTTGTTTTGTTCTCCCCTGTTTATTTTTCCCTGAAGCAATCCCTGCTCGGTACAAAAGTCTGCAGGGAGCTGGAAAGAGCAGCTGTGGTTCCCTGAGGCCAGGACCTAGCAATCAAGTTGTTTACCAAACACTGCCAGGCACCGGGAAAACAACAACAGCACAGGCAGTATTTGCATCTATTTTTCAAAAGCAGCCTCCAAAAGTGTTGCCTGCCCTGGAACTGCCCTGTGTGGCTGAGAAGAACTCGAAAATGAAAGGAATGAGCTGCACAGAGGATGGGCCCCCTCCGCCTCAACGTGAGCCATTTTTCCACTTCTGCGGCAGAATGCCTGGCCCAGGAAGGCAGGCTCGGGGTCTGCAGACTGTCAGGCGGGCTGCTGCGGAGGGGCCCTTCCGAGCATGCTCACCAGGGCCATCTGAGCAAATGACATCATCTGCTTGGTCCCCAGCAGACACTCAGCAGTGGTCCTCAATCTTGAGCGGGCACCAGCGTCTCCAAGGGGCTTCATACGAAACAGATGGCTGGCTCCCTCCTTCCAATTTCAGGAGGCCCAAGGGCAAAGGACCTGGGGGAGCTGAGAACTTCCAGCAGGATGCAGGTGCTACTGGTCCAGGTACCACACCGTGGGAATCAAAGCTGCCTGCCTGGGGCCGGCACTGTGGCGCAGTGGGTTAATGCGATGGCCTGAAGCGCCGGCATCCAATATGGGCGCTGGTTCGAGTCCTGGCTGCTCCACTTCCGATCCAGCTCTCTACTATGGCCTGGGAAAGCAGTAGAAGATGGCCCTTGCACCTGCATTGGAGAGCAGAAGAAGCTCCTGGCTCCTGGCTTCGGATCGGCACAGCTCCAGCCAGCCATTGCGGCCAAATGGGGAGTGAACCAGTGGAAGACCTCTCTCTCTCTCTCTCTCTCTCTCTCTGCCTCTCCTCTCTCTGTGTAACTCAAATAAATAAATAAACCTTAAAAAAAAAAAAAAAAGCTGCCTGCCTGCTCACCACCTCGCAGGTCCCAACTGACCTCTACCAGGATTCACCAGGCTGAGGATGTCTGTATATTGTGCAGAGCCTTCCCAGAACAAAATGCAGGGGGCAGGGTTCCACCTGCTGCTCCCTCCATCCCCTATCCTGCTCTGGGTCCTGGAAGGCTGCCCTCCGGCTTCTGGTTAGGTTCAACCAACGGAGGGTGCCATGTGTCAGAGGCCCGAGAACTGGGGGCATCCATTCTCCTCGCTCCCCTCTCCAAGGAGCACTGCAGGTTAATCAAGTCCCTCTTTGCCAGGAGCAGGGCGGCCATCTCCATCCAGCCCTTCTCTCCCCAGGTTCCTTCCGGTCACCACTACCCACTGCCCTGTCCCCGTAGGGATCAGGGAGGTAAAGCTACCCGTTACTTTCCCTCAGGGACCCCGACACTGAAGTCAGATTCAGTGTGGATCTGTCTTGGATTGAGGATGTTGAAGCTGCAATTCTAAATTCACACGTAATATAAACACACCATACATGCACATATATGTGTCCATATGAACATGCAGACAGATACACGGAAGTCTGCATACAAGTGTCCAGCTGAATTAGATTGCTCACAAGTCCTGGGAGCTTCAGGGCCAAGGTCACGGATCACACAGGGTGCACAGACTTTCACAGAAGAGTGGGCCTTTGTCTCAGCAGTTACACAAGCTAATAGGAAGGAGTGCATTGGTGAGAGCTTCAATCCTTCTCTCATTTACCAACTTAGTTTCTTTTGTTGCAAATGGCACCAAAATAGACAGGGAACAGAAGTGGGCGGAGCAGGCTCCATCACCACCTCCTGTGAATAACTTTCTGACAACGCTGAACCTGGTCTGAAAAGCACCTCGGCTGTTAGAAAAAAAGTGTGTGTTGTCAGCTGCCTCGATTAATAAGAGAAAAACAAATAATATCTCTGTTTTAAAAATAATAATAATAACCCCAAATGCACCCTAAAAAGGCATCTGTCTAAACAGTCAAGTTCTAAAGTTCTGGAAAAACTACTGCCAGATTTATCCCAATGGGTCTCGCCACTGGGGTCCGTGGCTGTGGCAAACTCGCTGGGCTGGGTTTCAGCTGAGTCCCCTGGAGCTGATCACCACGACTTTTACTGAGCTTACATCAGAAACATACCGTTCAACCCAACAGGCGACTTCCTGGTAGCAAAGGTCAAAACCAAGTATTGTAAAGGGAATATGGCTCCCATGTAATCACTTTTCTAGTTCACTAACGCTCAACCAGAACCCTCACTGCTTGTTTGTTTATTATTCTCACTTTCACGAAAAATCTTCAGGAACCGGCACTGTGGCTAGTATGTTAAGCCTCTGCCTGCAGTGCCGGCATCCCATACAGGAACCGGTTAGAGACCTGGCTGCTCCACTTCCAATCCAGCTCTCTGCTATGGCCTGGGAAAGCAGCAGAAGATGGCCCAAGTCCTTAGGCCCCTGCACCCTCGTGGGTGACCCAGAAGAAGCTCCTGGCTCCTGGCTTTGATAGGCCCAGCTCTGGCTGTTGTGGCCATCTGGGGAGGGAACCAGAAGATGGAAGACCTCTCTTCTGTCCCTCCCCCTCTCTGTTTCTAACTCTGCTTCTCTCAAATAAATAAATAAATAAATCTTAGAAAGAAAGAAAAAGTCTTCAGAACATTTCACTTGAAACATGAGGGCCAGAGAGCCTTCTCAGTGGCATCTATCTGCCCACCCACGTTCAAACCCTGTTATGGACAACGATGGACTGTGCCTTCTACCTTCCGGCCCCTTCTGGACATCGCAGACTCCCTCTTCTGTGTTGAGGAAATGCCACTGCTCCTTCACCTTGCCACCAACACCACTTCTCCCTGGCGCCCTCTGTCCATCACCAACTTCTTGACCAATCAGACGACCTCCTCCTTCCTCAGAGATACCCCAAGCCCCTCTCCCAGAAACCACCTGCAACTTCAGGGGCGTCATCAGGGAAGCACTGACCTCCCTTGAATTCCTGTTAGAGCCCCGTTAGTGCCCCACCTGGGGCCCTCCCCCCGCCCCCGGCTGTCACCTGCCCTCACAGGAATCACCATGGCGCTCAGTCACTGCCATCCCCAGACCCTTCAAAACCCCACTCCTCGGGGCCAGCTCCATGGCACAGTAGGTTAATCCTCCGCCTGAGGCACCAGCATCCCATATGGTTGCTGGTTCTAGTCTCAGCTGCTCCACTTCTGATCCAGCTCTCTGCCATGGCCTGGGAAAGCAGTAGAAGATGGCCCAAGTCCTTGGGGCTCCTGCACCCATGTGGGAGACATGGAAGAAGCTCCTGGCTCCTGGTTTCAGATCGGCTCAGCTCTGGCCATTGCGGCCAGTTGGGGAGTGAACCAGCAGATGGAAGACCTCTCTCTCTGTCTCTCCCTCTCATTGTCTGTGACTCTACATCTTAAATAAATAAATAAATAAATACAAAATTTTGAAGAAAAAAAAAAAGCCACACTTCTCATGAGCACCCAGGAGGGAAGGAGTGTTCCCAATCCAGCCTCCCAGCCTTCTAACCACAGGAGGCTCTTTGACATTTTCCCAGGCTTTGTGGTAACTGGTTCAGTTTCTGTCCAGATTCTTTCAGTGTGGCCACTTCTATCAACCTCAGTAGCCACCAACAAGGTCCTTCCAACAGCCTGGCCAAGGTTTATGGCAGGGCAGGGCCTGGCAGGGAGAAGGCACTCAACAAAATCTATCTGTTGAAGGACTGAATACCTGCCTGGTTACCTTAACTCCTTAATCTTGTTTTGTTTTGTTTTGTTTTTTTTGACAGGCAGAGTGGACAGTGAGAGACAGAGAGACAGAGAGAAAGGTCTTCCTTTGCTGTTGGTTCACCCTCCAATGGCCGCCGCGGCCGGCGCACTGCGCTGATCCAAAGGCAGGAGCCAGGCACTTATCCTGGTCTCCTATAGGGTGCAGGGCCCAAGCATTTGGGCCATCCTCCACTGCACTCCCGGGCCACAGCAGAGAGCTGGCCTGGAAGAGGGGCAACCGGGACAGAATCCGGCGCGCCGACCGGGACTAGAACCCGGTGTGCCGGCGCCGCTAGGTGGAGGATTAGCATAGTGAGCCGTGGCACCGGCATTAACTCCTTAATCTTAAAAAGCTCCTCTATTCAAGTAGCAACACAGCCTCATCACTGAGAGCATGGCCTTAGCTGTGACCTTGACCAAGTGTCTGTGTCCAGGAGAAGTGGGAAAATATTTGCTATTTTTATAGCTAAGGGCCTATTACCTGCTAATTTATCACTACTACTACTACTACTGCCTCCACACCTGTGGGCGCAGCCAAAACATGGTCTCCCTTCCTCTGAGAACTGCCCCATGTGTAAGACCTGGAATTTCATAATGGTCCTCACACAGCCACCTCTCGCTGGGTCTTCCTGGGAATTTGGCCCTGGACTGCAACAACACAGAGCCCCTCACCACCACCCAGAGTCCGTGATTCATGAACTCCATCTCCTTGAGTCACCTGAGTCTCACTTCTCCGAGAACCCCCACTTCACCCAGGATGCCCCTGCCTTCCCTTCTGATGTCTCCTTTAAGACATCCATCCAGCTCCTTCCCGAGAGTTGGGACTGGGGAGGCGGGGGCTGGGCGAGAGTTGGATTGCATCTCCTAGACACCAACACTACAGCGCCTGGGACACAGGAGGTCTTTATGTGTGACGCTAAGTTAGGGCCCTTCTGGGACCGGGAATGGTTCCCATAAGCCTACTTGACACCCGGGCTCCGATAAGCTGCTATTCAAGCATCATGGGGACTCGGGGCTCTGTTTCACAAATGCCTTCCGCTCGTGGTGCGGTTCAATGGCACAAGAAGCGAACCCGCCATTCCCCTTAAGAGAACTGGCTGAGCTAATCACACAGGGCTTGAGCAAGGCTGGCCTCCCGCTGGCAGGGAAGGTGGTGGCTGTGTCCCTGAGACCCAGGGGAGCCCCAATAGCTCCCTGAAAGGACAGGCAAGTGCACAGATAGCTGGCTGCCATCTGGGTTCTCTACAAGGCTTTCGTGGTAAACATGTTTACTTTCTTTGGATTGGCCGGGTTTATCAGGATCAAGTATTTTGTTTTGAGTGTTGCTCTGTAAACATGTTTACTTTGAGGGGAGAGCTTTTTTGATAGCTAGCACACTTGTTTTTCACACTCCTAAATTCAAAACATATTTTTCACTGCCTGTGGTAAACAACTCAAGGTGATAAACAAATTATATTGTCTCATCTTCACACAGGAGAGCTGATCCCTGTGTACCTGCTCCAAGGCTCGAGCTGGGCTGCGGGAAGCGAGGCGCACTCCTGGATGAGACCAAGAACCACACTCAGTGACAATGATACTAAGAGGTTGACATGGCAATGGCAGGTCCTGCAGGAAGTGACATCACACCTACACCCCAGGTTCCCCGGCGGGAGGATCCTGTGAGAAGCCAGGCCCAAAGACACCAGAGGTACTCCTGTTAGCTGATGGGGTCTACCTTTTCTGCAAAAACTTAGGGTTACATAACCAGCACACACATGAGCTGACACGGGGGGGAGGAGAATAAAACAAGGTTTCAGAGACTCCAGAAACCAGGTAGGACCCAGCATTAATGGCAATTCCTTTGAGACCTGTTTTCTGTGAAGATTTTTGCCAGCTTTTCAATTAGAAAAAAGGTGGCCGTCCCAAACATAAAACCAAAGAGCCCTCCCCTCCATCGCTGGAAAATGGGAACAATTAGAAATTAAGAGAAGGAATGGGAAAAAGGAAAATACCTGTTATGGTTTGAACACAATTTTGCTCCCCAAGTTTGTATACACGTTGAACTCCGAAGTCTCATGTTAGCAGTTAATGGATTAACGCTAATGGCTGGTGGATTAAGGGTGGAGACTTGCTCTAATTATGGCATCTAATTATGGAAGGTGGGCCCAGTGAGAGGTCTTTAGGTCACTGGGTGTTTGCCCTCTTCAGACAGTTGGTTACATAAGAAGAGCATGCTCCTGTCACCCTGCTGCCTGGCTGGCCATGTGACCGTCTGTCCACACCTGCTCACTGCCCACCACCCTCATCAAATGCCACGCTAACAGGACCACTGATCTTGGACTGTGAACCTCCAAACCATAAGCTTAAAAAAACCTTCCTTCCTAAGGAGCTTCTCTCAAGTATTTTACTTAAGTAAAAGCTGACTGTTTCATTATCTTTGGAGATAATCCGTGGTCCTTGAAGTAGGATTTAAATGTGCTATTTATAGAAAGCCATCAGAACAGTTACTTGTGGAGCAAGAAGTCCCATTGGAGCTGGACCAAATCTCTCTTCTAGAAAGTTCTCTGCGTCCCAATACTCCAACTAGAAACAAAAGCTACCTTACCACCTTGGCCTCTGAAGTTAACTACAAGTGACTTAAAGGAACAACAACAACAACAACAACAAAAAAAAACACCGTTACTTCATTGCTTCTCGACTTATGAATGGACTATATATCCTGATAAACCTATCATAAGTTGAAACTATTGCAAATAAAACGTGCATTCACTCCACCTCACCTAACACACACCATAATGTAAGACACACAGGGCACTGTAAGACGTCAGCTGCTTCCCCGCATGCCTGCAGGACTGAGTGGAAGCTGTGGCTACAGCTGCTGCCCAGCCCAGAGAAAAGGGAGATCTGTTCCAACATGGCCAGCCTGGCAAAGGCCAACCTGAAGGCGTTTGTCCTACGCACCATTATAAAGGCAAAGTTATATGTCCAACTACTCTAAGTCAAGCGTATCTGCACAGACCAAAATCTGTGTCAAAACACATTAATACTTCAAAAATTCCATTGAAAATGGGATCCAAAGATAATTTGGGTAGAAAACATTGAGATTCACGTCAAAGGTTTTCTAAATCATATGCATTTTCCATGAACTTTTTGAAGAGCCCCAACAGCCTTGAACACCAAATGGTCTTCTGAGCTCACGCCCCCAAAATAAAACAAAAACAAAACCACACGTATGAAAAATAAAACTAAGGCTGCGGTACCACTGTGTGACAAACATCACCAGTTACCAAACACGATTAGCGGATGTGGTATGGTCCTGGCAGAAGGGGATGACATTCTAAGGCGCAGTGACCCTGTCAGGTGTCCTACCCATTATTCAAACTGGAAAGATTACAGACCACACAGATATCAGAGTACAAACAAACCAAACAGACTCATTCTCCAAGGTTATAACATGCTTCAGGGACACACGGGACAGTAGGATCAGGAGAAAGAGCCAAGGGCACTTGGAAGCAGCCACCATCCAATCAAGAAGGGAAAGCAAAATAAACAGTATCCCTCTATACATACTTATTTACTTGAAAAGCAGAGTGACAGAGAGAGATATGTTCCATCTATGACTTCACTCCCCAAATGCTTAGAACACTTGGGCTAGGCCAGGCAGAAGCCACAAGCCAGGAACTCCAACCAGGACTTGTACATGAGTGAAAGGAACGCAAGTATTTGGGCCACCATCTGCTACTCCCCAGGCACATTAACAGGAAGCTGGATTGGAAGCAGAGGCAGGACTCAATCCGAGGCACTGGGACATGAGAGGTGGGCATTGCAGGCTGCAGCTTAAGTAGCTGTACCGTCAATACCTGCCTCTCCAGAGCAGTCCAGCAACAAGGCCTAGGGAGGTGGCCACGCACGACCAATCAGCAGGAAGATCAGCTTTGTCCCATCTGTTCCTCCAACAACATTTTGAGACATTCTGCAAAACAGTGCCCTTCTCGGAGCCTGGGTTTCCTCTGTTATGAAGTGACAGCACCGAATGCCATCTCTTCAAGCACTACGATGCTACAATTTCATGCCTTATAGCCAAAGCACTTGGGGGGGGGGGCTGAGAATTCCAGCCTCCATCGATACGACGCTCAGAGTGCTGCTGAGTGGCCCATGAAGGAATCCAAGTTCCCACAACTTAGAAGAGGTAGAAACAAGATCTCAGGGCTGTGTGACGTTGGCCAGTGTCTAGTCACGAAGCATACTCTGCAGCCGGTAGCTGTCTGAGCAGACAGGTGACTCAGCAGGCAAAGGGTTACCCACCAGCTACGCTTATCTGATCCAGGGCCCCAAAGTCATGTTTCTTCAATCCATAAAACCCAAGAAGGACATGACTAATGAAATGACTGAAGAAGAACTTTCAGGCAATTCTAAAAAACAACAAAAGCAGCACAGGAGTCAGTAGATAGGAAAACAACCAGGCCAGTGTTGCCCAACGTCTTGGAGTCACATTTCCTTCCGAGAAAGGAAGAATGCACACGGCAGGGTGTGGAATGACAGCAGTCGGGTTCAGAAACGTCTCGGGAGGCAGAGACAGGAGTGAGGATGGCGACACCATCGTGAGTGCAAAGTGTCGGAGAGTCAAGGGTCAGATGGCTGCTGGGAGTAGGAGAAACGGAAGATGACCCTGGCCTTGCCCTCTGGTGCACGCTGCCCCGAGGGCAGCTCATGCTGGAACTCCTAACGTGGGAGAGCCCTGCCTGCCCGCCTCCAGCTTGCCGGGCGCTCTGCACACAGCACGTGCATCCGGCCTCCTGCTCAGCCTTTCAGCCGTGGCTCGAGTCTTGCAGGCTGGAGGGAGGCAGGCCCTCGGGCAAGGCCATGGGTAGCAGTGGGCGACAGAAGCCACAGCGCTCTGCAGCCCCCTCTCACCCGGTACTCCACAGGAGTACTACACGAGCGCTTTCCCAGCACTCACACAGGAAACGCGAGGACGTCTGGAAAGACTCCCGGGAGAAAACCAAACTGGGAACCCAAGGATTATAATTCTATTTGGAGCTCCACGCTGCCTCCCACAGTCTAAATCCCTTGGCTCCTTGCATGAAGTCAGGCAGATCCTAGGAAGCAGGAAAGGAGGGAGCCAAGGCAGCACCACAGTGCCATGGGACGGACGCAGGGCTCACCGCGGCAGAGGGGGTGCCCTGTCTTCCCATCAGCTTCTCCAAGTAGGACGCTTTCCAGCCTCTCAGCCCCCTCCTTTCCATGGGCGCTGCCCCCTCCCCTCCACAAGTGCCACCTGTCCAAAGTCTGAAGTGCAAGATTGCTGCTTCCACCTGGAAGCTTCTCAAATGAAATGAAATCAAACACGTAGGGCGGCGGTGGGGGACCTTGCTTCTGCCAAGGCCCGTTTGGGTATTTATAGCATCATTCACAGGTCATTTAGAAGTATCACAATAGGGCCAGCACTGTGGCATAGTGGGTAAAGCTGCCACCTGCAATGCCGGAATACCATAGGAGCGCCGGTTCGAATCCTAGCTGCTCCACTTCCAAGCCAGCTCACCGCTAATGCACCTGGGAAAGCAGGCCCGGTCCTTGGGCCCCTGCCACACATGTGGGAGAACCAGAAGAAGCTCCTGGCCCCTGGCTTCAAATTGGCCCAGCTCTGGTCTGTTGCGGCCATTTGAGGAGTCACCTGGTGGATAGAAGATCTCTCTCTCTCTCTCTCTATAATTCTGTCTTTCTAATAAATAAATAAACCTTAAAAAAATTAGCTTGGTATTGAATTTATGGAGTCCCACCTATGGTTGCCTTGGCAGGACCAGACCTGATGATTTCACTGTTCTTATATGGCCCACAGGCCAGGCATTCCCCACCCAATGTGGGAAGTCCCCCTCTGATCCACTGTGGCACACAGAGAGCGGTAGGGTGGGGCCCACGTTGGCACAGCCAGCTTTGCAGTTCCAGAAGTTTAATGACGATGCTCCACACAAGCGCTTGAAGACAACAAGGAGGGCCGTGTCACACATCTCGGGGAGCTGGTGATCAGCTGCCAGGTGAGTTCTACAGACGACACTGGAGGGGGCCATCACCTCCCACACGTGTATCCCACACTGCCAGCTCTCCTCTGAGTCTACTTCTTGGCTGTTTCTGCACAGGGCATTGGAGTTTGGCTGCCTGGGGTGCAATCCTGGCTATGCTACTCCTGGGACAAGATGTTAAGGGTCTCTTGGCCTCAGCTCTCTCAGCTGCAAAATGGGGGCAATAAAACTTCCTGCATGATGAGTGATATGAAGATGACGCGGGTAACAGGCATTCTAAGTGGTGTTTTTGCCTTCCCAGTGTCCATGGGCCCGTCCACCACCCCAGTCCTCTACTCTCCCTACACCAGCTCCTCCTCCTCCCCTTCCTGTATCTGCCAAA
The DNA here is from genome assembly GCF_051225735.1 of Oryctolagus cuniculus. NCBI lineage: Eukaryota > Metazoa > Chordata > Mammalia > Lagomorpha > Leporidae > Oryctolagus > Oryctolagus cuniculus. The sequence goes on along the minus strand of NC_142876.1, from coordinate 79,076,461 downwards.
GTCCCCAGGACTTCTTTCCCAAGAAGCTGGGAGCAAAAACGAAATTGTCAGGGGTTCCACCCTGCCCTTCCTCCAATCCCAGCCAGCCACCACGTGCACCTGCGACTTTTGCTCCCAGCTGCTCCTATACCCAGGTCTCCATTTCCAACACTCTGGGACAAGGACAGAATGCCTGGCTTCAGCTCCCAACTCTGCCAGGCTGCAGCAGGTAACACAGCGTCTCTGCACCTCCGTGCCCGCATCCGGGAGATGGGGCTAGTGAGAGCCGCCACCTGCGGCGTCCGGAGCAGGTGAAACTGCACTGGTACAGAGCCTGACCCACAGCAAGGGCTCCACATCTGACGGTGCTGCTCTCCTCTCTGCTCCACACAGCCAGTAGAGCCTCACAGTCCCTGCCTGCTCTCTCCTCTCCTAAATCTCAGACTGTTTGTCTGCCCTGGCATCAGATTTGAGTTCACAACCCCTAAGCACCCAGTGAATCATGCCTCCATTTTGCTTTTCTGCCCGCTGATCTAATGTTACATCAAAGTTGCACAAATAGGCACGGGCACTCTCCTACGTGGCCCGGACACACCAACGTGGCCTTTCTGGGGGATGATTTGGCACTTCCTCATCAGACTTAAAACCTCATAATCCTGTTGGTCCCTCACTCTTTGGAATGGATCCTAATCAGTCACTGGGGAAAATTTGGCTACAAGTTTGCAAAGAAATATTCCACTGTATTAGCTGTAGTCTACAAAAACTAAGAAAACTAAATGTCCATTAACAACTATATACATGATTCATACTGACCGTGAAATACTACGCGGCCATTAACAAGTGCTTCAAGAAAAAAGGGGACCTAGAAGGAAACATGACCCCCAAATCAGAACGGTTCACCAAATGTTTGTTGAGTGGTATGTTGCTAAGTAACAGGAATGTCTTACAAAAACTGATTCTTTCTAAAGTCGTGATCTGAGTATTCACTGTATGCCAGCTGCTACAAATGAGCACATTCTATACACTGGCCGATTGCGAAATCCAATGAAGTAAGTTTTATTATCCCCATTTTAAAGGCAGAAAATGGCAACAGTGAGAAATGAAGTAACGTGTCCAAAGTCACAGAGCTAGTAAAGGGAGAACTGGGGTTTAAATCCCAGCCTTGTTCCAAGACTCTGCACTTTTTCCAACCAAAGCTGCTGCTCATAAACATATTAGTATATTTATAGCTACAGAAAGTATATTTCTATAGAGAAAAAAAAAAGACTAGAAAAGCAGACAGAAAAAAAAACCCTGGCAGTAAATTTTTCCTAAGGGGTGGAACTTCACGCAATTTTTACTTTGGTTTTTTAAATTCTTTACATTTATAAGAAATTACTTTTGTTAAGCATGGGAGGAAAAGACAAAGTTCTGTCTCATTTTAAAAACTCAAACATCACAGGGCTATCATGCGGCACACGGGTTACGCTGCTGTCTCAGATGTCTGCCTCCCATTCCCATGCCTAGAATGAAGACCCGCCTCTGCCTCTGCTTCCCAGCCAGCTTCCTGTGGAAGTGCCTAGGAGGTAGGAGATGATGGCTCAAGTACCTGAGTCCCTGCCACCCACATGAGAGCCCTGGATGGGAGTTCCTGACTCTTGGTTTTGGCCTGCCCTATGCCCAGCTGCTGCTGGAGGCATCTGGGGAGTGAACCTAAAAATGAAAGTTCTCTCTCTCTCTCTCTCTCTCTCAATCCCCTCTCCTCCCCTTCTCCCTCCCTCTCTCTCTCTCCCTCCCTGTTACTCTTTCAAATAAATAAAAATGAATACATAAGCACTTAAAACAAACACCCAAACACACCACCCACCTTTCCCCGCCCACACCGCCCTGTGAGAGTGCTGGGTGTGCTGCCCAGCGGTGAGGGGTCCCGGTGCAGGAGTCAGAGCTCCGGGGAGGCTGTGCAGGGTTGCTATAGAGATAACTGGGCAGGTATATGCAATGCTTCAATCAGGACACACACATCCCAGATTCTCTGTGGTAGGAGAGGACTTCCATTAGTTCATCAAAAAACGAACTGAAGATATTTGGTGTCAAACAATTCTGAACACATGTGTAGATTCTTTGTTATACACATTTTCATAAACTTTTTGAAGACACCTCATGTTGGTTATTATTATTACTAGCGCCGTCTTTACCATACTGAGTACCCTTTCTAGTCTCTCTCTGGAAATGCGTCAAACTGTGGTGCCCAGAGGACACGACCTGATACCTGTAACCAACGATCATGACAGGCCTGGCCACCCTCCACTCCCTCCCTGGCTCCTGAGCTCCGGGGGCTGACAACACAGAGCTGGTACTGACACCTGTTACCCTAGTCAACCCTGAAGTCACACGGGTGTCACTCAACCTCCTTGCCTCAGCCTCCTCACTTGCAAGATGGAGATACCAAGAGTTCCAACCTCAAGAACTGTGGCAAGGAGCAAGAGAGGACATGAGCTCCAGCCCCTGGGCACTGCCTCCAGCCCACCGTGAGTTCTCAACAAACGTGGCTGTGATGACTTTCTCGGCACCTGCTCAAGCAGCTGGGCTCTCCATGCGGATCCTGCCGTCTTCGTAGGCTGCCTTCCCTGTCTGGGTTTTCTCGTCCTCATCCTCTCCCCTACGTAAGCATCATATGATAATACGGAACAGACTTTTCCAAACCAGACACGCCCTTGTATTGATTCTGATTTGCTCCTATGGGAGGGTGTTTGGACTGCCCCAACTAACTACTGCCAACCGGATGGCTTCAACAACCGAAAGCACTTTTTCTCAAGATTCTAGATGCCCCAAGCCCAAGATCAAGGTGTCAACAGCCTGAGGACGCTCCCTGAGGCTTGCAATGGCCCTCTGTCATTAAGACTCTTAGAGGGGCAGGCATTTGGCCCACCAGTTAGGACTCCTGTATCTCATATGGGAGTGCCAGGGTTCAAGCCCTGGCCCTGGCTCCTGACTCTAGCTTCCTGCTAATATTCACCCTGGGATGATGGCAGTGACAGCTCAAGCAGTTGGTTTCCTGCCACACAACTGAGTTCCTAGCTCCCAGCATTAGCCAGCCTCACCATTACAGGCATTTGGAGAGGGAACCAGCGGATGGGAGGTCTCTTGCTCACTCAAGCGCATGCACTCTCTCTGCCTCTCGACAAACAAAGAAGAGTCAGGAGATGCTGGCCTTTGGTGACCTGAGCCTATCTAGTTCCTGTGGAAGATGGAGGCCCCTGGGAGCATCAGGACAGAGGGGCCTCCTCCTGGACACCACGTGCTGTTCAACCCCAGAGCTGCAGGCGACCCGCCTAGTCCTCCCAGCCCCCAGACCCACAGAGCGGCAGGGGCCGAGGTCTGCCAAGTGACGAGTCTGAGGAAGGTCTGACCAACCAGGCCAGCAGCCCCAGCTAGTGTTCACGTTTATGTCTTCCAGAGCCAGGATGGAAAGGTTCATTCCTGGCATAGGCTTCCTGATCTGCACTCTTGAGATCAACATAAATCAAAGTTGAAGGTCATTTTTAAAAATCAGTACATACTTCATTAAAACAAATTTCTTAAAAATGGAGTTTCTTGAACCACAGCGTATAATTTACAAAGTGCAAATGTCTGAGATGCATGTGCTAAATTTAAAGAAACAAGTATTATTAAACACCCCATTATGTAAGGCAGTGAAATGGATTTGCACTCCGCACATCCGTTACCGAATTTCAGCTGAGCTTCACAATGTTTGGCAGTTCTTTCCTTCGGTGATAATAAAAGGCTTTTCTTTCCATTAAATATCTAAATTAAGTCAAATAGTGTATGTTAAATAAGCCCATAAGTCTTTTTGTATGATGCAACGAAGTCTTGAAATGCTTATCTGCTGAGCACTCCAACTTAAAGGCAGGCGGTTTATGTCCCCTGCAGAGCCCCGAGCCCCTGCTGGCTTGGCCAGACTGTGAAAATAAGCTTCAAATGACCAAATGCAACTGCAACTTTAAAAGTAGGAACCAGACCAGACACAACAAACCACAGTGTAGTCAGCCTCACTTGTCATAATTCATGTGTGTGGAATTCAACTGTAAAAGCACTCTCCGAGCGCGCGGCTTCCTCCACTGGGGCGTTCTGCGTGCAATGTCAGATTCTGCTGATAAGCACCCCTGGGTACAAGTACACACTTTGTAGCGTTAACCAAAAATACATTCCTCCCAACTCCCAAACAGTTAGGTCAGCGCCATCCAACCCCAAACAATGTGCCAATATGTTGGAATACTCAGGCTACAGAAATAGGAACTCTATCGGTGGCTTTGTATTGACATTGGGTTCCTTTTTTTTTTTCTTTTTTTTTCCCTTTAACTTCCATCTCTACATTATTCTCCATTTTCATGTCCTACATAATGATCACTTATAGCAAATCTTTTTTTGAAAAACAATTTCATCGTGGTTTCAATGACTCAAAAATATAATTCTTACAGATTTTTTAAGAGGAACTTAAATGGATAAATATATACATGTGTAGATTTCAAAGCCATGCATGTATATATAGATGTAAACACATGAAAATGTAATGATCCAATTAGCACATCTTTTTTGGAAACTAAATTAATCCTAACAAAACTGGCCCAAGCCTCAGGTATGAGTTAGAGGAACTGCCAGCGACAATGATGATAGTAATAGCGGCCATTTTTTCAACATTTACTATGTGCCAAGTGCAGGGCTCAGCCTTTGACATGCAATTTCTCATTTGGCTCCTCACACCAAGTTCTGATAGAGGAGCAAATCTCATTCAAACGAGGGAACTGACTCAGAAATGTGAGTTCACCTGTTCAAGGTCATGTAGCCAGTGAGCGGAGGAACCACAAGTTGAGTCTAATTCACACTGTGCTATATTGCCTCCCAGTGGCGTCTTAGAAGTGAAATACAGGGCCTAGTTCAGGGTTGGGTCGTATGCTCAGTCCCTACACGGCCCCATCTTTTGGCTTAGGGAAGAGACGGAACAGCCTAGGTCCCAGGTCAGGAGAAGGCCCAAGAGTAGACACACCCTGGAAGCAGGGTGCCTGCCAAAGAGGGGAAGAAATCCCCACCCAGGCTTCCCCAACTATTCCCTCATGGCTTTCCTACCAAAAGCACCCCAAGAACGAATGTTCCTGAAGTGTCATTTGCCTCTGCTGACACACGCTCAAGGAGCACATGTTTAAGACAGAAAAGGCAAGGGAGTCGCTCCTTTCTGGAAGACACTCCAACCTTTCCTGGGCGATACAAAGATGGGTGAAGGGATAAAAGAGCACAGGCCTTGCATGACCCACTTCAAAGGCCTCTGCGAACAGCAGCTGGTTCCTACCCAGCGGGGGCAGACTCGGATCCCAGTGCTCAGTCTTCTGCCCCCATCCTGAGGGGCCAATCTCCACACCTGCGTTGACACAAAACCATGTGTTGACTCTGCCAGTCTCCTTGGAGTGTACAGAAGCAGCCCCACAGCCCTGCAAAGCTCCAGAGCTAAGGCCTCACCCCAGGCAGGCCTCACCTGCGAGTGCTACCCTGGGCATTTCCTTGGCAGGGCACATTGGGGGTGGGTAGCACAGGGGCATCCTGGAGTAACCAGGAGGTCAGTTCTAGAGCAACGTGCAACCAATTGGGCCTGGCAACAGTTACCAGGCAACCTCAACTCCTCAGGCCCCCAGACTGGTCCATGCCTCTTTCTTCAGCTCCAGTCAGGGGACTTGATCTTCCCCTAAGTCAGGCTCCCCCGGAGCCTTCCCTCTCCTAGCCCAGGTCAGTTACGTCCTTCTGGTCAAGCCCAGGTCAGCAATCTTTGAGGATACTGACTAGCATCTCTCTCAAATCCTATTTCCATTCCATTAGGAAATCCCATTAGGAAATCCCATAGAATCTGCCTCCAAAACAGATCTCAAACATAACCAGTCGTCCTCACCGTCATTACCAATGCCACTATCTCCTCCCTCCCGGACTGTGTGTGCTTTCTGCAGTGGTTTGAATGTGTCCTCCAGAAGTTCAGGTGTCGGAAACATAATCTCCAAATTCGTATGTTAGTAGTATTTGGAGGTGGGGATTTGGGAGGTAATCAGGCTTAGATGAGGTCATGGGGGTGGCACTCCCCAATGGAACTGGCTGGCTTTATAGTAAAGGGACATGAGACCCAAGCTAACGCCTTATTGCCTTCTGCATGATACCCTCCCCCAAGTTATGACACAGTAAGCCCCCCACCACACCCACAGCCATCAGCCAAATGAACTCCACAAATCACCCAGCCTCTGGCCTTTTATTTTGGCCACAGAGAAATGGGCTAGGACACTTCCAAACAGGTCTCCCTGTTTCTCCTCTTACTCCGGTCTGTTCCCAAAGTAGCCGGAAGAGGAAGCATGACACAATGCCAATCAGACCGATGCCTTCAGCAGCAGCAGGACCCGCAAGCCCGAGCAAGGCAGGCCCTTGAACAGCACAGCCCCGGTGAGCCCCGATCCCTCTCCCACCGCGCTCCTCCGCTTGACTGCCCGCAGCCACAGTGGCTTCCTGATGACCCTCTCACATCGCGCAGGCCACGTTGTCCCCCAAAGGGCTGTGAATCAGCCGTTCCCTCTGCCTGGGATACACAGGACGCACGCCCTTCATGGCTTTGCTCCAACAGCAGGTTGAAGGAGACCGCTCTGATGCCACAGCACTGCCAGCCTCATCCCCCTGCTGCTTCTTCTCCTGAACACATCTTGTCTACACCAACTATGAACATCTACAAAACAACCTGCTTATATGCCTCTCTCTGTCCGCTCTCTCTCTCCACACAGGATCGCGTGGAAGGCCCCATCTCTGTTTTGTTCACTGCATTACCCCACAGTGCCTTGCACAGAGTAGACATGGGGCAGGTGGCTGCTGAGTGAGCAACTGAACAGATGAATGCGTCCAGACATGTGTGCCTTCTGAGAAGGCCCTCTGTGTTATCTGAGCCTCCCTGGACACAAGGAAGAAAAGAAGAGTCTATACTTTCCAAATACCCAGCACAGACACCACAGCTCCAACACTCTTGAACACTGGGCCCAGTCACAGCCTCACAACTGCACGAAAGGAACTGAAACACCCCATGCCACCTTCTGGTGCAACTTCAATGTGTCCCCTCTAAAAATCAGGTTAATGGGACCGGCACTGTGGCGTGGTGGGTGAAGCTGCCACCTCCAAGGCTGGCATCCCATATGGGCACCAGTTCAAGTCCCGGCTGCTCCACTTCCAATCCAGCTCTCTGCTATGGCCTGGGAAAGCAGCAGAAGGCCCAAGTTCTTGGGCTCCTGCACCCACATAGGAGAGCTAAAAGAAGCTTCTGGCTCCTGGCTTCAGATCGGCACAGCTCCAGCCATTGCAGCCAATTGGGGAGTGAACCAGCAGATGGAAGACACCTCTCTCTTTCTCTTTCTCTCTGCCTCTCCTTCTCTCTCTGTGTAACTGTTTCAAATAAATAAATCTTTTTAAAAAAACATAATAAGATAAAACTCAGGTATTGCCCATGTGACAGTTAAGAGGTGGGGCACTGAAGAAGGGGTTGGGCCCCGAGAGCTCTCCCTGTATGAATGGGATCTGGTGCCCTTACAAAGGGGTCCTCCACCTTGTGCCATGGGAACACCCCACATGCCTCTCCTCTGAGCAATGCAATGCTCACAGCACCATCTCAACAGCAGGGACCAGACAACCAACCTGCCAGCACCTTGATCCTGGAGTTCCTAGCTTCCAGACAGCGAGGAACACATTTCTACTGTTTACATGTTGCCCAGTGTGTGGCACTTTGTTACAGCAGCACAAACGGGACTGAGACATCCTCATTCAACATTCCTTTCCACCTGCCAAAAAGATAACCAGGCCAAAGACGAGAAAAACACAGTTCAAATGTGTAAAACTGCTCGCGAATTAAAATTAATTAGACTCACAGCAGGCAGGCATCTTCAAAAGAAAATTTTCAGATTACTCTATTTTTTAAAAGTCAAAATTTTAATTCAACAGCATGGAGATAATCACGCTATCTGCTTTCAAGTTTTATTTTAACTCTGAAAGTTTAGTTTGTGAATTTTGGGACCCAGTACCATTCTGGCATCTCAAGACCCTCTGGTAATCCTATCAGCCTGTGAGTCCTGCCTTTGTGGTTAGCGTGCATGCCATCGACCACACACCTCCTGCATCCAACCAAAACGCTCTCAGAAACGTCTACGGGAAGTGTCCATGGGGACCTGCACCCCTCTGTTCTTTCTGAATCGTAAGCTCGCATTTCCAATGCCATGTTACTTCTGCTTGTTGTTTTACACTCAGACGTGATTAAATTTAAAAGAAATGTCCAACTAAATGGTACACATTTCCCTTTGATCAAAATTTACACAGAAAAAAAAAAAAACTGCCTATTTATACAGCTGAGCTCGCCGCGAGTCATTGGAATCATGCTTGCAGGGTAACAGTCATTTTCAAGCTTTTATTAGTTACTATAATGATCGGAGACAGGGGTCATCAAAATGCCTTTGCCAGAGCCAATCTAACATTTCTGCAAAGTCCCATTGTGAAATTAAAGAGGTCCAGGGAGGGAGGAGGAGGAGGAGAGCAGGAGAGAGGCAGACTGTTGTGCTGTGTGGCTACAGAGAGAAAAAAAGTCACCCAAGTATGTAACCCCGCGCAGGGAGCAGCACTTAGCGTAGGTTTCATCGAGCTCACCTTCCTGGGTTCCACAGGAAGAAAAACACTTCTGCTGCTAGGGCAGCGAGTCCCAGGGACAGATAAATAAGGAAAATTGCAAAAGTAAAGTGAAACCAAAAACTCTCACCTTTTAAAAGAAGTGACAAGGGGGTTGACCATACCCGCTGTCTCTAATATGCAGAGACTATTTTGTCTGGAGAATGGATTACAATGGCTAGTGTCGTTCATCTGAGCTTCCACAGAAGATTTTGTTGAATCAAATGTTTGTTAAATAAAAATTTATAAAATGGATATGGTAACTGAAAGCAATGCCTCAAATTCAGGAATGGGCAAAAGTAACAGCTATAAAAGACTTCACCTAGCCATTGGGAAAATTAGAGGACAGTCTTGTATAGACACTTAAATCCCACCTCCACCCCCAATGTGATCACCATAATCCCATCGCCATTACCCCCACTCCACCCCCCCATGTGATCACCATAACCCCACCTCCATTACCCCCACCCCACCCCCACAATGTGATCACCTTAACCCCACCCCCATTACCCCACCCCACCCCTCACCCCCAATGTGATCACCTTAACCCCACTCCCATTACCCCCACTCCACCCCTCACCCCCAATGTGATCACCATAACTCTACCCCCATTACCCCCATCCCACTCCCACCCCCAATTTGATTACCATAACCCCACCCCCATTACCTCCACCCCATACCCCACCCCCATTACTCTCACCCCACCCCCACCCCCAATGTGATCACCATAACCCCACTCCCATTACCCCCACCCCACCCCTCACCCCCAATGTGATCACCGTACTGCATTCATGCAGCAAAATGGCCCTGTTAGGGAACGCTGAAATGTCTCACGGAAAGGGTGTCTGAGATTTCAGACTTATTCTCCAAGGGTTCATGAAAATGATATGCAAACATACAGGAGGGTGGGCATGTCTGTGTGTACACATCTGAGAATACCTCTCAGAGAGCTAGGGAGAATGATCAACAAGTGAGGTCAAGTCTAAACAACCGGAGAGTCTGGAGAAAAGGTACAGGGAATTCCTCGCAACATTCTTGCAACTTGTGTGCGAATTTGAAAAACGGCCTGCTAATCCCACTCCTAAACTGTATTACTGTCTTGGTCATTTTCTAGAAAATGAAATAAACCAACCCGAAACAGATGCATTCTTCTGGTCATGCAGTCATGCAGTCACCCAGCAAAGCCATCTGCAGCACCTATCCAGTACCAAGCCCATCTCGCCTGCCAGAGCTGACTGTGTGTGCTTCTGTCTCGCTCCCCTGTGAATGCTAAAGAGCCACAGGATTGGTACAAGAAAAACATGACTTCCCAATTTGGAAATGAAGTCAGCCAGGCTAGCTGGCCCAGAGAAAACAACCCATTCTTTAATATACAGTGTTTGGTAATCAGGAAGGAAGATCCAAATATTATGTCTTACTTTGGCTAAAAATATTAAGCTCCAGTGAAGGTGATTTGCTCCCTCCAACCACGCCCCACCCAAAGGAGACACGAGTCTGCAAAACAGGTAACAATCACAAGAAAAGCTTCAAGTCCAAGTCCATATATGTTCACAGCATCCATGGAAGGCTATAACCAAATGCTTTCAAATGATGGAAACGCTGTCTAGTCATGTGTGACATGAGTTAAATAAGTAACAATGCAAGAATGTATTTGTCTGCCATTGCCCAGGGGTTTCTTGGGTTGAGCAGCCAAACTGGCACCAGGGATTACATTATCAAGTAGCATAGTATACCACTTTATTAACTGTCAGGGAAATGCCTAGTATAATAATAGTCAGGGGGAAAAGATGGTAATGCTACTACCACCACAGCACTGTAGCCAATCAAATCAAGATGTTTCGTCCAATCGTTCCCGGAGAATGGCTGGCACTCCATGAACACCGAGCCGACACTATCAAGTCTCCTCTACCTTAAGTATAACATTCACAACAGAGAGAAGAGCAGGCAGCTCTCTGATGGAGCACGGGCTCAGCAGGTCGCCTGGTTCAACCTACAGCTCCCCTACTGACCAAGCCACTTAGCTTCTCAAGGCCTCAGCTTCCTCAACTGTAAGATGGGAAAACAAATTCATTGGGTTATTGCCAAGAAAAAACAATTAGGTAATGTGTCCAGACTGCTGACACGGCATGTCATAGGCACCTTACCTAAATCTCACTCCTCTCACATACACCTGTCAGCATTAGCTCTCCCCAAGACAGCCATCAGGTATGCTGCATAGAACCTCGAATTCTCAAGTCCACTCTGTAAGTAGCAATGAAGGTGTCATGGTACCGCAGAGTACTAAGCCCTCCCCAGGGAAAAACTCTTAGCTTATCCTCTCAATGGACACCCATTTGGAGAAATCTGCTGGGTCTTTGATAGTGGGGTTTTGTTTGGTTTGGTTTTTGTATTTTATCTGAGCACACACACACCTTTCTAAGAATGCTAAGGAATGCAGTTAACATAAACAGCTAGCTGGACCAGATAATCTCATCAGATTGTAAGCAGCAATAAGATCCCCCAATTCTGAATTTCTACCCTTCTTAGGCAAACAGGGTTCTCCTACAGTTGGGAAAATTCAAGCTCAGGGTCAACTAGAAACCTCTCTGCTCTTGTTAAGGTGAGAAATGTGGGGCCAGCATTTTGGCCTAGCAGGTTGGGCCACTGCCTGCTGCTACAATGCAGGCATCCCCTAGGGGTACCGACTCGTGTCCTAGCTGTTCCAATTCTGAGCTAGCTCCCTGCTAATGTGCCTAGGAAAGTAGTGGAAGACAAACCAAGTACTTGGGGCCCTGCCACCCACATGGGAGACTCAGATGATGCTCCCGGATCCTGGCTCCAAATGGGCCCAGCTCCAGCAGTTGCAGCAATCTGGAGAGTGAGCCAGCTGAGGGAAGATCTCTCTCTCTCTCCCCCCCACCCCCCACTTCAGATAAATAAATAAACCTATCAAAAAAGTAAGAAATGCCATGAAAGCTTGCAAAAAAAAGAAAGAAAGAAAGAAAGGAAGGAAGGAAGGAAGGAAGGAAGGAAGGAAGGAAGGAAGGAAGGAAGGAAGGAAGGAAGGAAGGACGAACTACATCTGCCTTCTCAGAAACGCTAATTTAGTTTCTTAAGAACACATAAATCCGAAAAATGACTCTAGGGCCCTTTGCTTCCTGTTTTGTAGACTTTTAATGGAGCATTTGTGGAAGTACAACACACCACTCCTGGGAATGGTCCACACCACTTCATTTATGTGATCCTCCTTGCTCTTTTTGCAAGCTGGTGGGCATGGGAGCCACCTGGAGAAGATGGAAGGAGAAAGTACCTGAATCAAGGCTTGCAAGAGAGACCCCATCAGTTAGGAGAGCAACATCTATCGAGTGCGAGCTTTTAACATTTATGGGTTCATTTGTTACTGCAGCTAGCGTTACCATAGCTCCACTTTCTGTGGCCTTATCTTCAATTCTATAAACATTTAATGAACTTCTACCCAGTGCCAAACTCTCCTAATGCATCAAAGGACACAAAGAGGAGCAAGAATTGGCAGGGTTTCTGCCCATGTGAAGGTGAAGTTGTTTGTGTATGTGGGATAACAGGATCAACAGATGCATGAACTGCTTAGAAGCCCCAGGACGCCGTGTGATGTAAAACTCGCTCCTCGAAGGGACTTCCCACAGTACAGCATCACAAGCGTCTTGCAGCTTGGAGGTTATGTTTGAGGCCTTATTCTCTGCCATGCAGATCAACTGCATCCAATCTTTTTAAATCTCCTCCTGTGCTAGACACCAAAGCACAGGGCCACCCAAGTGTGTGCCAGTTGTCTACAATCGGAATTCTTGGGAAGTCGTGGACCTCCGCAGAAGGCTCCATCTCTACTCATCTTCCCTCCTGCCCTCACTTTCCCATGGTTTCTCCATGCAACAAACCTCTGTACTATCTATTCATCTAAACTGGAGTAACTTTAATTCTACTCTTTGGCTTAAAAAAAAAAAATCGAAGACCCAAGTCTTTAGGATGCCTCAAACCAACGAACCCACCCAAAGTTCAATTCCTCCCCAGCTTATGCAGTCAAAAACGAAGCTGTGGAGTAAATGCTACAAACTAAAAAGTGCTTATTTACTGCCCCAAAAGGCCCACACCAGCTCTGCGGGATGCAGGCAAACACTTTGTTCTCTCCAGAGTGCAAAATGGGCCGTCCTCAGTATGGCATCCAGACCCTGGTGACTGCCACGCCCTCGGTCAAGGGCTTTGGTTAACGAGACAGACACGTGTCAGCACACTCCTGAGAGAGTTCTCTAAGAAAGAAACAGTGAAGTGACTGGACAGCCCTTTGATTTCACACTAAAGTCTGATGAACTTCTATCGTCAAGTACAGGAAACCAGCAGAAGGAAGCAGACGGGTGAACAGAGGGGAGAAGAAAAGAAAGGGCACAGCACACACGCCCCATTCCTTATTAACTCCATACATCGCCCCCAATTACCTGGGGACATTTCTTCATCTTATTACAAGTGTCTGAAACACAGAACATGTTCTCTGCTAACCGGCAAATGAACCACTCGTAGCCTTCTGTTTGCCTCATCAATTTCTACACCTTTTTGAAAAATAGATCATTTTACATTCCTTTCCAATGATGGAAAAGAGTGGAGATTTTTAAAAAACATATATCCATTTCTCAGCATATGTGCAGAACGACTTCCCAGCATGAAACTGGCTGACCCCTTTCAATGTTCTCATTCCAGCTAAGCGGGGAAGCCCGTGGCGTGTAACACCACAGGAATCCTCGCAGAACTGTATCGGATGAGAGGCACTTGGCGGCTCGGAACGAGTCCCCGTCTGTCACTAGGGCTGCATCTGAGGTCATCTTCACAAGGACAGAAGGGGGCCTTTCCCCCACATTTCCCAAAACAGCAGCCTACGGCTATTCCAGTAACCCTAAAAGTGTCAGTGTGAAACCGCCCTGGAGAAAATGGCCTCTGACCCGCAATGTTCTCGCGAGGCCGCGAGGAAGACAGCACTCCTCCATGCTGACACAGTGTGCGGCAGAAGCCTGGAGCTCCCGTCTCCACACTCGGCCTCCGGGGCCAAAACACCTCGGCACTGACAGCTCAATGGAAATCTCTATGCCATTTTTTTCTCTAAAGCAACTCAGGTAAAGTCGCAAGTCATAATCAACAGTGACAGTTGCCATCTGAGAACAAAGGGATGACCTGACTCTTTGGCATCCATGCTAAGCAGCACATACGCAAATAAGAGAAGAAAGCAAAACACGCCAGCAGAGAAATGAGGACCATTCCCTGCCCCGACCCCCACTGAACACCCGCCCACTCAGCAATCACTCGGTGCCAGGGTGGGGCCGCAGAGGGCATGGGGGTCGTGTGGAGTGGACAGAGACGTACGGAATCAAAACACAGGAAAGCATGCTAGGACAGTACTGTCAGGGACGTGCCAGCAGTGGAGGAAGGTTCTGGAAGGGGACCTCTGGATACGTGATACTTACAGTCATCTGACAGAAAGAAGGTGGGAGAAGGCGGGGCAACCCGAGGGCCTAGCATGTGCTTTGCTTGGGCCAGACTAGATAGCACTGTTTTTCTTCAGTTTCCGACACTTGAGAATCAAGCCTGAACACTTTGTTCATTTCAGTTTTCTAATTTCTTTGGAAGATAAAAGGAAAGGTGAGCTGGCCATATCAAACTAACCTTTCGCCCACGACGATCACTGGACTAGGCTGTCTGCCTGCCCCTGCGGGCTTCCGAGTGTGTATCTCCCGCTCTAGGAAGGAGGAGCTGCACATGCAAAGTTCCCGGGGATGCTTTAACCCATCACCCATGGCCCAGGGCAGCTCAGCCCTGGCTCCAACACTCCAAACTCTATAAAGCCCTCTGACTTGGTACATTTTCAAATCTCTTTGCTTGAAAGCCTCAGAACGCATGAGCAGCAAGAAATGACGCCAGAGTGACTGCTAGAGAGGGTAGGCAACAAGAGCAAAATACAAAACAGCCCACAAACAGCCCAAACACCACGCACCAGCAGCTGTGAGCAAGCCCCGGACCTGGCAAGCGTGCCCACGAGACGCTGGCACCAGGGGCACGCCCAACAAGGGTCTCCGGGCTCGTCTGTCCGTGCCGGCACACCCGACCCAGGGAAGCTTATTTTTTCATACTGTTCATATTTCTCAGGGTAAGCTCAGCTCTGCCCAAAAAAAGAGACAGACTGATCCAAAGACAGGAAATACCACCAGACTCCTTTTCCGGTGACGGTGTTTTCTACTGGAAGCTAGGAAATAAGGGTACTTAGCAAGTCAGAGACAGAGAGAGAAAGAAAACAGGTTCTGGATTCCGGCAGGCTTGAGTTTCCAGCCTCCATTATCTATGTGCCCCTAAGCAAGGGAGGGGACTTTCCTGATTCTCTAAGGTGGGAGAAGCACCCACCGGCTCCTACTCTGCTTGTAAGGGTTAAACAACTTTGACATAAAGGGACCCAAACAGGACAGGTGGCACTAGACATCTTTAAGACTGTAACCCCATGATGTAGCTTAGCGGGTAAAGCTGCCGCCTGCAGTGCTGGCATCCCCTATGGGTGCTGGTTTGAGTCCCAGCTGCTCCACTTCTGATCCTGCTCTCTGCTATGGCCTGGGAAAGCAGCAGAAGATGCACCCACATAGGAGACCCAGAAGAAGCTCCTGGCTTCACATCAGTGCAGCTCCAGCTGTTGTGGCCATCTCGGGAGTGAACCATTGGATGGAAGACCTCTCTCTCTCTACATCTACCTCTCTGTAACTCTGCCTTTCAAACAAATAAGTCTTTTAAAAAAAAAGACTATAACCCCAACCCAGAATCTCTATGGGCCAATGGTAGCCTCTGCCAATCACACACACAGAAAGGAAGAAAGGAGACCCTGACCTGACACTGTGTCTGGTGCTTGCTGTGGGGGACTCATGGGGGGGGACGGGCCGACCCCAAAGTGCACAGACTCTCTGGCAGGTCTCTGACCTTTGGTTTTCCTCCCGAGTCCCATGGACTCTGCATTCTGCTCCACAGAATTCTGAGCACTCACAGGTATCATTTTCGTGACCCGAGCACAAAGACAAGGTGGGTCCAGACGTGACCGTCCTCAGCCTACGACCACTGAGATGGAATCAGTTAAGATGAGGCCATCATGAAGTCGGGCAGGGCCTTCACCCACGGTGGCTGGTGTCCCCATAAAGAGAGCTGCATGGACACACGCACACAAACAGAGCACCACTTGAAGATGCAGAGACTGGACGGCACTTGCACAAGCCAAGGAACACCAGAGATGGGCAGCAAACCTCCGAAAGCCAGAAAGGCAGGAGACGGATCCTTCCTCACAGCCCTGCAAAGGACCACCCCCTGCCACGACCTTGACCTTCGACTTCTACCTTTCAGTAAACATCTGGGGTTAAGCCAGATATGAGGGGAGGCTAATCACTTAAACAATCTGTGTGGTGAGCAATGCTTTCTCCCCTATGGAATGAGCCCATCACTGACCATGCACGTCCCTCTCCCAGCCATGGCCAGGGAGAAGAGAGGCCTGTGAAGACATCAGTGAGCATCCTCCATCCTCTGTCTCCGCTCCAGGGCATAAGACCGGAGCCAGCTGCCCTTAGGTGGGCAGGGCATGGGGATCACAGGTGTTCCTGCTAAGGCATCACATGGCCTGAACAGCATGGGGAATGGGGAAGCCAGACCAAGAGAAGTCCTGCAATTGAGATGCCAGAGAGGAGCTCAGGGTAACATCTCAAGCTCAGTTCTGCTTTCCACCGAGCACGTGTAACTCAGAACAAACAACGACTACTGCGGCAAGCATTTCGTCTGCCACTTGGGATGACATAAAGGGACTCAAACAGGACAGGTGGCACACAGAGCAGAGCCTGGATTTTGGTCCCAACTCTGGCTTCCTGCTAACGCAGGACCTGGGAGGCAGCAGGTGAAGGCTCAAGTAACTGGGTCCCTGCCACACACATGGAAGCCCCAGACTGAGTTCCTAGCTCCCAGTTTCAGCCCAGCCCAGCCCAGCCCCAGCCACGGAGAGCCCTTGGCGAGTGAACAAGCAGATGGGGGATAGGAGTATTCTCTCTCTCTCTCTCTATCTTGCTCTCTAACTCAAATAAATAAATAAAAATTAACTGATTTCCACAGGAAGGAAGAGGAACTGCAGTGAGCAAGGTGTTCTAGACCTGGGCTCTCATCCCATTCTGTAGTTGGGTGCCATGAGACACCCTTTATTCTTCAAATAAATGCTCTCTTTTTTCTTAAATTGGCTTGCAAAAAATTACTTGCAAACAGATATATGCATACATACAGGTATAAACATATAAAATATTTTATAAAATATAATGTATGTTGTATGAAAACACACACATACAACACCAAAATACAAACATAGCTCCAGGACAGTTTTTACTTTTTCCATTTGACTTATTTACATTTTCTAAATTGCCTATGATGCCTAGATCTTATTTTATTTTTAAAGATTTATTTATTTATTTATCTGAGAGGCAGAGTTACAGAGAGGAGAGACAGAGAGGTCTTCCATCCACTGGTTCGCTCCCCAAATGGCCGCCAACAGCCTGAGCTGAGCTGATTCACTGATCCAAAGTCAGGAGCCAGGAGCTTCTTCCATGTCTCCCAAGTGGGCAAGTCATCTTTCACTGCTTTCCCGGGCCATTAACAGGGAGCTGGACAGGAAGTGGGGCAGCCAGGACTCGAACCAGCACCCATATGGGACGCTAGCACCACAGACAGAGGCTTAACCTACTACACCACAGTGCCAGCCCCCGGTTTTTTAACACAGATATATTTCTTGAATCTACACCAGAAGTTCCCAAACCTTCTCAGTTTATACCACTCCTACTGTTTTTGCAATTTTTTCACACATTCCTCCCCCTACTCCTGCCAAAGAAATGTCTAGTAATCCTGTTTATTATGTCTAAGCAAGTTAATAAGGATTGAGTCCTAACAACTTGTCGCTATTTGGGGGGGGGGGGGGTGGAAAGAAAAAATTACTTTTATTCATTGTTAAACAATAACACAATACTCACTGATGGGACATATGTACCTGTTGTGTACTGCACAACTTCTCAAATTCTGAATCAGACTGGACAATGTCATCCTTGTTTTCTGTTCCATGATTTTTCAAAAATCCCAGCTTAGCAAAATTGTCAAACTATCAATAGGAAGATAACACAATCTAGCAATAAATCTATGAATAATCTAGTAGCCTGCAGTGTCCAACAGACGCTGCACAGTACTGGACTTGCCTTCAACAAGCCCCGTGAGGTTGCAGACCTTGTGCTTCTCACCTCAGAGTCGGGCAACTGCCTCTCTGCACACTTCAATGGCTGTGTACCTATCGCTAGGTTTTCACTAGGCCTTTCCATGTCAGCAAAATGAATGCTTTCACCTCAAGCCAAGGAAGGCACAATGTTTTTGAACATACTACCCACCCTATCCACCTGGAGTCTGATGACATGATCCTCACTTTAGGAAAGAACTGGCCTAAAAAGAAAGTTTAAACACAGAAGGAAAGATGACTACAAGCCAGGGACAAGCAGTTGACTTACCTTTAAGACAAATAACAACTTTTAAAGTTTTTAGTCTATTAAATCTTTATGTCTTGAGACAAACTGTGCATAAATGCTTGACCCTTAGATTAAGAAAGAGCAATCAAGAGGCTGGCACAGTGGCTTGGTGGGTTAACACCCTGGCCTGAAGCGCCGGCATTCCATATGGGCGCCAGTTCGAGACCCGGCTGCTCTACTTCCCATTCAGCTCTCTGCTGTGGCCTGGGAAAGCAGTAGAAGATGGCCCAAGTCTTTGGGCCCCTGAACCTGCGTGGGAGACCTGGACGGAGCTCCTGGCTCCTGGCTTCAGATCAGTGCAGCTCCAGCCACTGCAGCCAACTGAGGAGTACACAGTGGATGGAAGACCCCTCCCTCCCTCTCTCTCTCTCTCTCTCTCTCTCCTCTCTCTGTGTAACTCTGACTTTCAAATAAATAAATAAAATCTTTTTTAAAAAAAGAGCAATCAAGATGCCAAAAATTGCTGTGAGGATTGTATTCAAAGCAGTGGGAAGAGCCACATTACACTGGGGGGTTGATATCCCGAGCCACTCCAGGCGACATACTGAATTCACTATTGGCCAGCGCTCCCCTCTGCATATTTTCTTATGCTTTGTTTTGGTTTGTTCTAGCTGTATTTTTCCGCGCAGCATTTGTAGCAAATTCATCGCATGAATGGCTCAAGAGCGAGATGAAGGGATAAGGCATGGATTCGGGGACGGAAGGCCCTGAGATGACTCAGATGTGACTGACTCTGAGTCCAGGCGGCACAAGATCACCTCTCAGCTTTAACATCCCCCTCACGATTCTGCTACATTCACGGAAGGGCACGGGAGCAGGGGCGGCCCGCAAAGCCGAGAGGGAGATGTAGCTGACTTGGAACGTTTAACTCCTCATCGATAAGGGATAACGGGCGATGTGTCCACGCTGCCTTTGGAAAAGATGGACTGTTACCAATCAACAGGCGGCAGCACACAACTTGCAGTAACGAGACAGTGCAAAACGCCCAGAACAGGAAATAACCACAACTCCCTGAGGGACTGCATAGAAGGTTTTCTGGAAGCCACAGCAGACCCAGGGTCCCACTCTCCAACTGCAGGCAAACATTTCAAAGAAAGATTGAACGCACCTCCCAAAATCTCAATCAAGTTCTAGGTCTCAACAGAACCGGAGATGCCTGTCTCAACTTTGCCAAGCTTCTACGGGACTTATTTTTAACTTGTGAGCAAATGTAAATACATTAAAAACAAAAAAGGAAAAAAAAAGCAAGCCAATTAAGACACAAGTGTTTAAAGACACAAGGAGTAATTACAAATGTATTATTCATACCTAATTTACAAGATGAACTTCTTTCTGCAAAATATTAAACTGTTTACATGCAGCCTCAGAAGGCAATTTCCAAACCGCTTCGTGTCCCACTACGCCACAAAGCAATGACTATTTAACAACACAACGGCTCCTGGTCGCCTTACAGTGTGGACCAGGCAGTAATCAGAAAATGTTTGACCTCAAGATATCTACTTGACCCCACAGAAATGCAGACTCGCTTGCTATAAAATCCTAAACAATGGGGCAGACAAGGTCACAGGGTCAGAACGAGTATGAACAGGTCACCGTGCGGCCCACTTGGGAGCAATTACTTCCAGTCATGGCTAAGTGGACACTTGATTGAATACCACTAAGACAGCTCACATCCCACAGATAACAATCCTCACAGCGATTAAGAATGAAAGCCCCCATGATTCAGCCTTTATTACTCAAATGAACCTAACTCTTCCATAAAAAACTCTTGGTATATGCCTGATGCAAGGTCTAAATTGAAATGCCACCTCATTAAACAATAATATCTAATTTTATCTAAATGAATTTTCATGAAAGTGCACCACACAGCTCAGGAATTTTTAAAATGAATTATCGCAAGTGATACATAATTTCGCCAAAACTGGGGTGGAAAAAAAAATTAGCTTTAGGAATAAAAGGAAAACATCGGTGTCGAAGGAGACACCAGCTCCTCCAGGACCAGACACTGCAACACACTATGGGATGCTACAAAACAATGGTGGCCTATTTTTCTTTTTAATTCCCTAATTTTCAATAATGTCAGATAAAAACAAAAAAGGCAGCGGCTCTACCACCTATCCAGTCACTGAGGGAACTTCAAAATGTACATAATAGGTTTCAGATCCTCCTTGAACATCAGCTGAACTTGAGGCCTAGGAAGCCCAGTTGTTTTAAAAGCCCCAAGTTGAATGTCAAATGGCCTCGCCTTCGAGAGCTCCAGGGCACCCCTGGACCAAGGCCCCACAAAGCACGAAAGGGCAGGGGAGCGAGGAAGGCCTCATCGTCTCCATTCTTCTTGGTCCCCCCAATTCCGTGATCTCGCTGAGGCCCCTGTGTTTATTTTTATCATCACCATCTACTTCCGGTAAGTGATTCATTTTCTAATTACAATAACCAAAGCAAAGTTTCTTTTTGATGCAACGTGATTCAGGCTTTTGGAAAGCAGGTAATATAAAGAAACCATTCATTAACAACGCAGTCAGTACTCACTTACCTACTTGGGGTAGGTCAGCAAGATAACCAGAACTGTGGCAACGCTGATGAGGGATGACCTAGGAACTCCAGGGCCAACCTCTTCCTTCCGGGTCACACAGAAGTCCCAGGAGGACCCACGTGAAAGAAGAAAGAGAGAGCTGGGGCCCACGTGGGACCCTCAGCTGACGCGGTGGACGGACATTCCCTGCCAGGAAATCCTGAAGCTACTTCAACACAGAGAAGCCACCCCGCTGGAGGCAGCAGTGACACGCAACACAAACGACCCATCTCACATAAACCTGCAAGGAAGAGAAACCGCAGCGGACATGCACATGCTACACGAATTCTCTGCAACGCACAGACGGTTTCCATCGGTATGTATCCCAAATCTTCTTTCAATCAGGCACTGTGGCAGTGTCCTGCGTCTCCCGTGAAGCCTCAGCCATCCCGCTCGAGCACGACAGAACTTCAGAAAGTTCATGGAAAATAGAATTAAAGGTAAGTTTATTGTGGTGCAAAAAAAAAAAAAAAAGTTTGAACTCCACATCTGTTTTTCTCATAATTCACATATTCCATGAACTTTCTGAAGACCCTGGCATGCACAAATTTCAAAAACTTTTTTGAAATTTATCATGTATCTTAAAAAAAAAAGAAAAAGTTCAATCGCTGCATCACAGGGATGAAGACGGACTTCCCTTCCTGTGGTTTACCTCCAAATGCCCAAAATGGCCAAGGGACAGCAGCTAAAGCCATGAGCTGGGAACTCAAACCAGCTCTTCCACAGGGTGGGAGGGACCCGACTACCTGAGCATCACTCCTGCCTCCCAGGGTCTCCCAGGGTCCACATTAGCTGCAGTCCAGGAGCCAGAGTGAAGCATCAAACCCAGGCACGCTGATGTAGGACACGGGCACCTCAAAGGCTAGGCCTAACTTGCCTTTCAATTCCATTTCCCACAAACATTCTGAACTTCTCTCATATTTGTGTAGAGTACTAAAAAGCTCCCCTCTGGCGAGAGCTGACCAAAAACACTCAGTGAGCAGAAGGCACTATTGGCGCCATTTTCCCAAAGGCTCCTCTGCCTCCAGACTTGTGCAGGCAGCGCCCAGGCCCTCAGCTCCTCCCTCACCCTCGGGCAGTGATCTAGTCCACTTTCACACCAGAGCCACCGGTTGGAAACAGCAACAGGTGATTCACAAGCACTGGGCAGCTCTAAGGCAGGAAGCAGCAGAGTTACTCAGCTCACCATGGCAAGATGATTCTCTCCAGCATCACCAGCAGCTCCAACCAGGCTGGAGTTAAGGAAGATGCAGCCCTGACCTCCAAGAGTTCACTGTCACCCAACAGGCTTCAGGGAGCCCTGGGCGAAGCCCCGCCCCCACACTGCGTGACTGCCATCCAGTCCTTATGCCCTGAAAACTCCAGCGTCTACATCCAGGCTGGAGGTTGGACTAGATGATCTCGCACTGAGATGCCCAGGTCAGGAGAAAGGTACAAGAGCTCAAGTTACCCAGCACAGGAGCTGGGTTCCGGTCCAACCCCATCAACCGCCATTTGTGACTAAAGGGAAAGTGGCACAGGGTAACCAGAATCAGGTCACTCACTTTTATCCACTTTGTGGGTGAGAGGAAAAAAGTCCTTCAATAAAATTAAATATAAAGACTTTATTTTCACGGAGAAGACAATGTCTGCAACAACAAACAAAATATAAACACTTGTGTTGGGTGAGGTCATTCCTTCAATACATTTTTTTTAAAAGACTTATTTGCTTATATGAAAGTCTGAATTACAGAGATGTAATGGCCACAACAGTCAGAGCTGGGCCAGGCCAAAGACAGGAGCTTCTTCCCCATATGCCCCATGGGTGCAGGGGCCTAAGTACTTGGGCCACCACCCACTGCGTTCCCAAGCATACCAGCAGGGAGCTGGATCAGAATTGGAGCAGCCCTGACACAAATCGGTGCCCACGCGGAATGCTGGTGCTGCAGGAGGAGGCTTTACCTACTACACCACAATGCCGGCCCCAGAGAGGGCACTCTTTAACAAAGGGTACTTGAAGATTTACTTACTTGAAAGTCAGAATTACAGAGAGGGAGGGAAGGAGGGAGAGAGTTGGGGGGGAGGAGAAGAGAGGAGAGGGAGGGGAAAGGAGGGGAGGGAGAGAGAGAAAGAGAGAGAGAGAGAATCTTCCATATGCTGGTTGGTTCACTTCCCAAATGGTTGCAACAGCCAGGGCTGGGCCAGGCCAAAGCCAGGATCCAGGAGCTTCCTCCAGGTCTCCTACATGGGTGCAGGGGTTGAAGAATTCAGGCCATCCTCCACTACCTTCCCAGGCACTTTAGCTGGGAGCTAGATCGGAAGTGGGGGAGCCAGGACTCAAACTGACACCCATATGGGATTCCGGCGCCTGAGGGCAGCTTAACCACTATGCCACACTGCCAGCCAGGCTACTAAATGGAATGCCACAGAAAGCCTGCTCAAGACTCAGCAACCGGGGCCAGCACTGTGGTGTAGTGGGTAAAGTTGCCACCTGCAAGTCCTTCGGCCCCTGCACCCGTGTGGGAGACCCAGAAGAGGCTCCTGGCTCCTGGCTCCTGGCTCCTGGCTTCGGATCAGCCCATCTCTGGCTGTGGCTGCATTTGTGGAGTGAACCAGCGGATGGAAGACTTTCACTTTCTCTTTCTACCTCTGCCTTTCTGTAGTTCTGCCTTTCAAATAAATAAATCTTTCAAAAAAATTTAAAAAGACAGAAACCACCTTGACTTTTGAACAATTCATGTGTCTACACTTTGATGTCAAATAAATGAATTCCTTTGGGGATCACCACGCACCATATGTATGTGCTGAGTATCCATGGTTCGACTGGCAGGACAATTTGGCAATAAGGATACAAACTCTGGGTGTCTCCCATGGTGTCTTCAGGATGCAGAGAAACCAGGCAGCCAAGGGAGTCCATGCGCAGAGTTTGCTGTGGTCATCGTTATTTGTAAAACACTCACACGCCAAAACCTGCTGGTCCCCAACGATACCGTGGCTTCCCTTTTGTTCTTTTTACAAAAACATGTTTGTGCTAACACCTGCCGGCACTGGTTCAGTGTTAAATCAAAACAACTCCGGTAAATTGCTGACAAACAGGTAATACAGGTAGAAAGAATTCCCTGACTTTCAAACTCTCAGCTCAGGGGGAAAAGAAAAAACCGAGGCGTGAGATGTCCCCAGAGTCACCTGGTAAACACGCCTTCCCAATGAGAATGCGAAACGCATAGCAAACCAGGCACTCCACTAATTTTAAACACCTAATTATATCCTGCCTAAACAGAATTATTAAGAGGCTTCTGATTGACTTCTACAGGGCTGTGATCACCAACAAGCAAGCTTGGAGAAATACTGTGTGACCTTCCAATGTCCTCAAAAGCTATTCACGAGCCCCGAGCATGCCGACCTCAGGCATGCCACTCCAGTACTGCCAGGGAACCCAAGGGCCACAGATCCATTCATAGTTAGTGATTCTGGCGCATATGCCCTGATTTTTATGTAGGATACAATTTGGGGAAACAATGAAGATGAAGTTGGACAGACAGTTAATAACGGGGTTTGAGGACCTGATTCATGGGGAAAAGAAAGGAAAAAAAAAAAAACAGCAACATGGCAAGCAGCAGAACAAGACAGGTATAGTATTCGCAGGGATTACCCAAAAGAAACAGAAGTGGCGAATTTACAGAATTTACAAAGTCACAACTATAGGGGCCGGCAGTGTGGCATAGCAGGTAAAGCCACTGCCTGAAGTGCCGGCATCCCATCTGGGCACTGGTTCAAGTCTTGGCTGCTCCACTTCTGATCCAGCTCCCTGCTGATGGCCTGGGAGAGCAGGAGATGGCCCATGTGCTTGGGCCCCTGCACCTGTGTGGGAGACCTGGAAGAAGCTCCTGGTTCCTGGCAGTGGATCCGCCAGCTGTTGTGACAATTTGGGGAGTGAACCAAGGGATGGAAGACACCTCTCTCTCTCTCTCTCCTTCAAATAAATAAAAAAAATCTTTAAAAAAGTAAAAAAGAAAGTCATAACTTTAGCTTGGAAGTGGGGATGAGGTATGGAAATGGGAAAGAAAGTGCTGTTCTTTGTTATTTTCAAAGTCTTAACTACCTTCAATGAATAGAGGCTGTGAAACGCTTACCTACAGTAAGTGTTTCTGGATGTGAAAAGGAGTGCCGTACACGGTGAAACTCTGCCCCAAGTGGCACACCGTGTCTGGAAGATGTAATTTGGATTTCAACATAGGAGGTCCACCTGTGATAGATGGAAAGAAAACCAGAAATGAACCCCGCCAACCTCAGATCCTGCGACTCAGGCAGGGTGAAGAATCACCTACTCACACCCACACCCACACAAACCCGCCCGTCGACCCAGTGATCTGGGCTGTGTGCTGACCTGACTTTCCAAAAAGTCCACAGTCTGAGAATCAAAGGGTGGGTCTCATCTTGAACCCACTGCAGTCTGTTAGCACGTGCCATTCATTCCACCTTAGCTGGGAGAATATTCTCTTCACATTCGTATTAAAGGAATCAAAGTCTGGGAAAAAGTCCACGTTGAGCATTCCTGATCCAAAAATCTGAAATCAAAATGTTCTGAAATCCGAAATCTCTTGAGTACGGACATGGCTATCGAAGGTTTCAGATCCTGGACCATGCCGGGTTTGGGATTTCTGGATTAAGGATGCAGCACCACTTCCGATGCCGATTCTGACTTGGGAATCTTCAACCTGTACTAAGGCGGCTGCTGTCCTACCCAACACTCCCTTCCCCTCTTTAGAAAAACTGCATTGGGGCTGGTGCCATGGCGCAGCAGGTTAATCCTCCACCTGCAGTGCTGGCATCCCATATGGATGCCAGTTCTAGTCCTGGCTGCTCCTCTTCCAATCCAGCTCTCTGCTCTCTGGGAAAGCAGGAGAGGATGGCCCAGGTGCTTGGGCCCCTGCACCCACATGGGAGACCCAAAGGAAGCTCCTGGCTCCTGGCTCTGGATCGGCCCAGCTTTGGCAGTGGTGGCCATCTGGGGAGTGAACCAACGGAAGGAAGGCCTTTCTCTCTGTCTCTTCCTCTCACTGTCTGTAACTCTGCCTCTCAAATAAATAAATAAAATATTAAAAAAAGAAAAACCACATCAAAGGTATCGTGACATGGGGAGCAATGTCTTGGTTTCTTTTTTCTTTTAACCTCTTTCCAATTTTTACTTTACTTTAATGGTAAAAAGATACACACAGAGAAAAACAGAGATCTCCCATCAGCTGATTCACTCCCTAAACGCCTGCAGAAGCCAGGGCTGGGCCTGTTTTCTACTAGCACACAGCCCTAGGGATGCTCTGAAGTGCTAAGCGTCTTTCCTTGTGCTAGTACCCCGGGCTGCTGCGCCGCCTCATCACTGGGGAAACCACCCAACATTAGATCTTTCAGCTCATCTCCTAACCCCTGACTCCCAGGGAAGGGAGAGGGGCTGAGGGCTGAATCCATCAATGACGTCCAATGATTTAACCAACCGCACCTGTGTAATGAAGGCTCCATAAAACCCAAAGGACAGCATCCAGGCAGCTGCAGGGCGCTGAACACGTGCAGGCACCCAGAGGACGGTGGGCCCAGAGAGCGAATGGAAGCTCCACGCCCCTTCCCCATTCCTGGCCCTCTGCACCTCTTCATCCAGCTGCTCAGCTGTGTCCTTGTTAATATCTATTATAGGAAACCAGGAAGCATCAGCCAGCGTTTCCCTGAGTTCTGTGAGCCATCCCAGTTAACGGTCAAACCCGAGGAGGGGTCGTGGGAATCACTAGCACAGGTCCTATAACTGGTGTTTGGTAGGACTGAGCCATGAACCTCTGAGGTCTGACGCCGACTCCAGGCAGAGTTACCTGCATGGGACGCTCAGTGGGTGCTGGGTGCTGTTGTGGGAAACAATCCCGCATGTCCTGGCAAGCTGGGTGTTGGAGAGGGTAGGAGAAACCAGTTTTCCTGTGATGCAGCCCTTTCTGAAGGGAACAGTCACTCCAGCGGCACTGCTTGGAGGGCAATTTCTCACACCATCAGTACTTGGTGCTAAACCCTTTGTAGGCACTATCTCATTTAACATCCTGACAACCTGACAAGGAGTTTAGTTAATCCAATATTACATGAGCAGAACCAGGATTCAGCCCTAGGCCCTGCTGTACACAAGGGTGCGTGAAGCCCCCAACAAAGCCCCACCAGCCAGGATGGGGGAAGGGGAGAAGGGCTGAGCACACACATGCACAAGGTTTCCCATCCTGCTCCCCAACCGGCCCCCGCTGTAGAAATGAAATCACCACTTTGTCACCGGGGGTTTTCCTAGGGCACCATCCGAACAGCACAGCTAAATGTATTCCCCACCTCCTGAGGTTTAAATCCGGGTTTAGATGTGAATGAAGTCTTTGTTGCTTATTTCCACTCTGCACCTCTGAGGAGGAGACACGTAAATAAACCTCAGTGCAATGCTCAGGCAAAGTAGGAGAGATCAGTGCCAATCATGGCTTAGGACTCAGTTCCTGAGCCCTGATGCGATGGGTCTTACAGAGGTATCACAGCCCAAGGTCACCTGGGAGGGCACCGCCACTTCCAGAGCCCAGGCTGGGCCTGGAGAGCAGCTCTCAGAAGTCGCTCAGCTAGCAGCTTGGCCATGGTCCTGGATACAAACTACTGAAACCCCCAATAGGACAAAAACCTCAGAGCAATACAAAGGGACTTCAAAGTGTTCATGGAAAAACGGAAGCTGAAGATACATCCGGGGCTTACATTAGGCAAAGTGGTTAAGATGCTGTGTGGGACGCCCGCATCCCCTAATGGAGTGCCTGGGCTCAAGCACCCACTCCACTTCTGATACAGCTGCCTGCTAACACACATCCTGGGAGGCAGGAGATGATGGCTCCAGTACTTAGCTACCTACCAGCTATGTGGGAGACCAGCAGATTGAGTTCCTGGCCCTTGGCTTGAAGCAGGCCAAGCTCTAGCTGTTGCAACACTTGGGGGAAAGAACCAGTAGACTGGAAGACCTCTGTCTGTTTCTCTCTTAGTCTTTCCAATAAAAATAAATACATTTTTGAAGATCAATTTATTTTGGTGCAAAACTTACTGAAATCCATGCATGCTATTTTTCTCATAAATGCACTTGGCATGAACTTTCTGAAGACCTTACAGACATTTTTAGTCCAGCCTGATTTGTTTGTTTGTTTTTATTGGAGAGGCAGAGTTACAGACAGAAAGAAGGAGAAACAGGGACAGAGGTCTTCCATATGCTGGTTCACTCCCCAAATGGCTGCAACGTCTGGAGCTGGGGTGATCAGGAGCCAGAAGCTTCTTCCAGGTCTCCCACGTGGGTGCAGCAGAGCAGCCCAAGGACTTGGGCCATCTTCTACTGCTTCCTGGGCCATCTGCAGAGAGCTAGATTGGAAGTGGAGCAGTTGGGACATGAATCCGCGCCCATTTGAGATGCCGGCACTGCAGGTGGCGGCTTAGCCTACTACACCACAGTGCCAGCTCCTCAGCTTGGTTTAAACAGAGGTGGTCTGCTTGGGAACACCTAGGTCAAAAGGAGAAAAAAAAAAGATAGAGCAAGACACACACACACACACACACACATAAAGAAATACAAAGTCCTTCCTTGTAAGGACAGACAGGAGAACAGGACTATCATTTAGCTTTCACTGGCCCCTTTCTGCCTGCAGGATCACCTCCGGCATGACCACCTAGGATAGAAATTACCAATCACCCATGAGTGGGGAATGGTAACAATCTTCAAGGGCCAGCAAGTTGAAAACCGCACGGGAAGGGCCTGACCAGGAAGGCCGATGTGGCTCAGCATCCCCCAGACCCACTGTTTTATACAGCTGACACTGACAGCCCAACTGCATGCTTTGTAGGCTCTAGTGTTTCATAATACCATAAAGAAATCCTACTTTCCAGGGCTGGCACTGTGGAACAGCGGGTTAAGCTGCCACCTGCAGTGCCAGCATCCCATAGGGACGTCAGTTCAAGTCCCAGCTGCTCCGCTTCTGAACCAGCTCTCTGCTGCGGCCTGGGAAAGCAGTGGAGGATGGCCCAAGTCTTTGGGCCCCTGCACTCGCATGGGAGACCTGGAAGAGTCTCCCGGCTCCTGGCTTCGGATTGGTGCAGCTCCAGCCATTGCAGCCAATTGGGGAGTGAACCAGTGGATAGAAGACCTCTCTCTCTCTCTCTCTCTCCCTCTGTGTGTGTGTAACTCTTTCAAATAAATAAATAACTCAAAAAAAAAAAAAAAAAAGAAATCCTACTTTCCCTTCCATTTGCTTTTTTTTTTTTATTAAGTCTCAAGTTCTACAGGATTCCATAGGGCCTGCTGGCAGCTTTCTTACCCTCCCCTCTTGCAAAAGTTCTTCCTCCACCCAGCACAGTACAGAAACCATGCATCCAATGCCAAAAAGTAGATGGTCTCACTTAACCAAATCTACCCACTGCATGGCTGGCTTCTTCCCTTCACCCTGTTCACCCAAAACTGTTGGCAAGACAGGGCCTCGTTGAACGATTTTATTAAAAAAAATTAATTTGGTGTCAGTTTGAGTTTCCTTAAAGTAGGAAATTTTTAAAATAACTTGCTTATGAAAATGCTCAGTGTTGCCAAAGTCCCCTCCCAACTCAAGCCTCCCCGTGCAGGGAGGAGAGAGGAGAAGGAGAGTACTTTTTTTTTTTCTTTTTCTTGAATTTGGCAGAAAAAGCAAAGGGAAGCAGCTCTCCTACTCGCCCCACCCCACCCTTCTCTTGCACACAGAGAACAGAAAGTGCCTTAAGCAACAGAGAGGTTTACACTGGCCACTCCAATTGTACATGTCTGGCAATAACTTCTCGACGGGCTGCGAGGGGTGGGTGGGGCAGGCGCTACTGTGGTGTACACACTCCATTCCTAAAGGACGCAAACATGAGGCACAGTGAAACAATTCAAACCAAAGCCTGAGACCCTGCCTGGCTGTCTCCTCCTGTAACCTGAGAGAGAGAGAGGGAGGGAGCAGACTGCAAGTTACAATCACCACACCAGTTTTAACAAACATGTTAGCAGCAACCAGTGAGAACTCGATTGCTATTAAAACAAAACAAAACAAAACAAAACAAAACAAAACAAAACAAAAAAAAAAACACAGTACCTTTTGGGGCCAGGGCTGTGATGTAGTAGGCTATACCTCCGCCTGCAGCACCTGCATCCCATATGGGTGCCAGTTCAGGTCCCGGCTGCTCCACTTCCCATCCAGCTCTCTATTATGACCTGGGATAGCAGTAGAAGGTGGCCCAAATGCTTGGGCTCTAGCACCCACGTGGGAGACCCAGAAGAAGCTCCTGGCTCCTGGCTTTGGATCAGCCCAGCTCTGGCTGTTGTGGCTGAACCAACAGATGAAGACCTTTCAGAATCTCTGTTTTTCCCTCTCTCTGTTTATAATTCTACCTCTTAAGTAAATAAAATCTTTTTTAAAAAAAAGTTCCGTTTATAAAATGACATTAAAAAACAACATAGCTTCATTATTTCACAACTGATAATTATGCAACAGATACGTACAACTGACGAGCAATTTTTTTTTTTTTTGACAGGCAGAGTGGACAGTGAGAGAGAGACAGAGAGAAAGCTCTTCCTTTGCCGTTGGTTCACCCTCCAATGGCCGCCGCGGCCGGTGCACCACGCTGATCCGGTGGCAGGAGCCAGGTACCTATCCGGGTCTCCCATGGGGTGCAGGGCCCAAGCACCTGGGCCATCCTCCACTGCACTCCCTGGCCACAGCAGAGAGCTGGCCTGGAAGAGGGGCAACCGGGACAGAATCCGGCGCCCCGACCGGGACTAGAACCCGGTGTGCCGGCACCGCAAGGCGGAGGATTAACCTAGTGAGCCGCGGCACCGGACCTGACGAGCAATTTCAAACCCTCCCCTCAACTCTTTCACTCTGCAGAATGGTTTTTTTTTTTTTTTTTGGGGGGGGGGTACTGTTTTTTCAGGGGCAAAAGGCACAGATTGAGAAAATACACAAAACTCCTTCCTGACGAACTCCAGACTTTGTCTCGCTCTCTCTTTACGCAGGTCTCCAGCTGATAAGGGATACTCTGGGGAGTTTCTTTTGGTTTAAACCCAGCTTTCTCAGCAATGGGCTGAGGGTGATGATCACACAAAAGGAACAGAAAAAGTTGCAACCCTCGTTATCACAGGAAGCCCAACTGCTCAAAAGAGACTCCTGAAGGCCGGCGCCGCGGCTCACTAGGCTAATCCGGCACACCGGGTTCTAGTCCCGGTCGGGGCGCCGGATTCTGTCCCGGTTGCCCCTCTTCCAGGCCAGCCCTCTGCTGTGGCCAGGGAGTGCAGTGGAGGATGGCCCAGGTGCTTGGGCCCTGCACCCCATGGGAGACCAGGAAAAGCACCTGGCTCCTGGCTCCTGCCATCGGATCAGCGCGGTGCGCCGGCCGCAATGCGCCGGCCGCGGCGGCCATTGGAGGGTGAACCAACGGCAAAGGAAGACCTTTCTCTCTGTCTCTCTCTCTCACTGTCCACTCTGCCTGTCAAAAAAAAAAAAAAAAAAAAAAAAGAGACTCCTGAAAGATCATGGAAAATGAAGCTAAGTTTCTTTGGTGCAAAAAAAATTCCAAAACCAATGCAGTTTTTCATCATATTCATTTCCATGACCTTTTCTGAATACACTTTCCTATGCATGGATTTCAAGATTTTTTGCACCAAAACAAACCTTTTAAATTCCATTTTCCATGAATTTTTTTTTGAAATATCCTATTTATCTCCGGGATTAGAATGGCTTATATTTTTTTAAAGAGTTAGAGAAAGAGAGAGAGAGAGAGATTGATCTTCCATGCCAGATGCCTGCAATGGCCAGGAGGCAGCCAGGAGCCACAGCTTCATCGGCTTCTCCCATACTTGGGCCTTCAGCTGCTGCTTCTCCCAGGCCAATGGCAGGCAGCTGGATGGGAATGGGATGCTGATGTTGCAGAGGGTGGCTCTGCCCACAACTCCACAACGCCGGCCCAGAAAGGCTTACTGTAAAGGTAGTTAAAGCAGCCCAATATCTTTCCCTTAGAAGAAATGATTCTCAAAAACTTAATGTGGACAGATTAAAAAAAAAAAAAAAAAAACAGGTCCTTGCTGTAGCACTCAAGAACAAGAGCAGGTGCTGGGGTCAGAGACCCTGCATGTTAATAACCTGACACAAGTGATTCTCACGCAGACCCTGGAAGACACTGTATTTCGGTCCCACCAGAGCCAAGGGTCTTATCCCAGCCGTAACTTTTCTACAATGTGGTTTTATTTGTCTCATTCACAGTATGTATTCCAAGTTTGTCTGTCTGTCTGTCTCTACCTCTCTCCTCATCCCAATTCTAAATTAAAAGCCTGGACAGTTCCTGAATGTAGCTGACAACTTGGGAGCCAAAACTGACTGGACGAAGGACACACCCACATGGCCCAAGCTGGGCCAACCAGAGCCTTTAAACTCTTCCATGAACTTGGAAGTGGGAATAAGATCTGATGCAATCGCAGACTGTTCTTCAGGCTTAACTAATACAAGGGCACCTACCTGTGCTTGGGGCAGGAGCAAAGGCAGGCATGGTTATTAACAGCACAAATTATAAGCAAATGTCTTGGAGCAAACAGAGCTGCAAAAGTGATGCTCCCTTGGGGGGGCTGGGTCTCTGTTCCCATGTCCCCCCCTGACCGTGAGGGCCTCCTTTCACTTACTGGTGCTTTCCATGGTGTTCAAAGACACTTTAACAATAAACAATTTCCACCTGACATGCGGCCTCCAGCATCTCACCTCCAGGTACAAAGCAATTTCACTGGAGAGGTTAAGAGGTCCCCTGGGAATTCAAAGCCAGCAGGTTGTGGCCTGCAATGCAGAAGAGTGAGTCTGCAGCGAGCAGTGCAGGGGGGAAGGCACAGCGAAACCACACTGAGGCATGAAGAGGACTCTGCCCAGTTCCTGGTCTTTCCACTTCCTGCTTCCATTCCAGCTCCCGTCTGGGACTGCTCAGGCCAGGGCACTGAAGACAGCCCAGAAGCTTTCAAACAACCACCAGGCTTACTTGCCCAGCCCCCTCCTTGGCATGGCTGTGAGCCACCTACAATACCTGGACTTCCAGCAAGAACTCGAAGCACACACAGTCATACTCATCCAAGACAGAATTCCCATCCTCAAAGTCTCAAGGACCAAGGGCAACCTTTGGGGGCAGTCATGAGGAACCATGGGCGGACTCATCGTCAAGGCCGTCTGCAGGGATGCAGGAAAAATAAAACCCAACGAAGACACAACGAGATTCAAGAAGAGTGATGCAGGCAGAGAAGGTGTCCTGTTTCCTTTAGAATTCCAGTTCTCAATTTCCCATATATTCCAGGACACAACTCTAAATCATTCCAACAAATTCCCTCTGTCCCTTCCAACCAAGTAATCCCTCCACGGATTATTTTAAAAACTATTTTAAGGTCTAAGAAGGAAAGTTTCCGGACTCTCAGTAATTCATGTGTGACCCAGGAACTGCAGAAGAGAGCAACTCCCCGACCCCGCCCAGCCGTCCCTACCTGCAGAGGTGGGCAGTGTCCCCTGCCCTGCACCAGTCAATCATGCTAGGTGGCTACTGGCGGGGCCATCTTGGAGGAACTCCACACTTCAGTCCTTAACACAGTCCGAACGACATGGAATGAAAACAGTACTAAAAGTCAGAGGATTCTTTTCTCGACCACACTATGAGTCATAAATAAAGAGCTTACATTAATCACTTAAGCACTTCTAAAGTTCTTCTTCCTTTTTTTTTTTTTTTTTTTTTTTTTTGGGTGGGGGAGTAGCTGTTGCTTTGTCATAGAAGAACACATAAAACCCAGCTTCCAGAGGAAGGGCCTCACATATGAACGGTGCTCACCATTTATATTCTTCATGGGGGGGGGGGGACACTGCTTTTCAGTGATGAATGAATATTATATGAAACTGAAATTCCATTGCCTGCGGAGGATCGAACTGCACTCCAGCAGAGGCCTCACGAAGCGTCCAGCCACTCCCCGGGAAAGGTTCAACGGTGCCAGTGAACCCATTCTTGATGCAGGCCGTGATGCAAGGCCTCGGTGACATGGGACAGAATAGGGTGGGAGGAAGCACCCTCTACACCCTGCCCCTCTGTCCCCAGCAGCGGCCCCTGTTCTGACTAGTAGCCCTACTGGTCGTGCAGAGACACAAAACAGACTTACCCCTCCTGCTGCCTTGGCCTCCTGCCCCTTGAGCCATGGAGGGAGGCCGGGCAGGCATCCAAGGATATGAAATGGAGCAGCACAGAGGCAGAGGCTGAGCGGGCAAGAGATCTCTCGGTGGAAGGCGCTAATGGTGTTTGAACTTCCCCGAAGGCCCTACCCAAGTTCTGAGCACTGAATGAAACAAAGAGGTTCTAACAACCACTCCCTGCAGAGGGCTGAATGGTGCCCAGCCAACCCGCCAGCCCCAAGACGGATAGCGAAGAGCAGGAGAGTCCCACGGCCAGCAAGGCGGCCCGGGTTCCAGCTGGATTTAGGGTCAAAAGGTGGCTGAAGCATCGCCTTCCCAGCAGGAGTGAGTCACGAGGAAAGTCGGAACAGGGAGGCAAGGTGGTGGATTTGTTTCTCCCAGGCTCTGTGGCTTCATGTTGGCTTAGCAATATGGAGCGAGTGCAAGAGGGTAAAGGAGGTCATTCCAGAGCGACTGGGGGAGGCAAGACAGCCGTGACAGGTCCAGGTGAGGACAGAGGTCTAAGGCAGAGAAGGAGGAGGTCACAGCACAGCTACAGGGGTCCAGGCTGCCTGGCCTGACCCTGATGGAATGAGAGGAAGATGGCTGGGTCAGATGCATGGGTTCTGGAACCAGAGTCAGCGCCCAGTGCTGCCCACTACTATTGGGGTGATTGGCTCAGCCTCTGGAATTCTCAACAGCCTCATCTATGAAACATGGAAAAGAACAATCCCTCCCTCCTGTGGCTGTAAAATGTATCTAAGCCTTCAGTGTCTGGGGGCAGGTGGTTGTGACGCCCACATCCCACATCACACTTCCTGGGTCTGATGTCCACCCTTGGCTCTGGATTTCAGTTTCCTGCTAAAGCAAACACTGGAAGGCAGTGATGCTGGCTTGAGTAGCTGGGTCCCTGCCACTGATATGGGAGACATGGACTGAACTCCTGGCTCCTCTCGGCTCCAGCCCCAATCTAGTCCTGGCCATCCTAGGCACTGTGCACCAATGGGTGAGAGATCTCTGTCTCTCTCTTTCCATCTCTCATTATCTCTCTGTCGATCAAGTACATTTTTTAAAAAGCTTTCGATAACACAGGGGTTGGCAAACTGATTTTTATAGTCTTCCATGGGGGGGGTGGAAGGAAAATAACACTGCTTTTCAGTGATGTATGAATATTATATGAAATTGAAACTCCACTGCCTGTAAATAAGGTGCTATAGGAATGCAGCCACACAGATTCATTTACAGATCATCTACAGCTGCCTGCAAACTACAGCAGCAACATCGAGAGAGCAGAGAGACGGTACAGCCTGAAATGCCTAAAATACTTCCTGTCTGGCCCTTGACAGAAACATCTGCTGCACCCTGCCTAAGCTGACAACAAGCGTAACTAGCTGTGCCTCACTTTACAAGAAATTCAGATACCAAAATCTTTTTTTATTGAGATATAATTCACATACTGCAAAATCCAACTGTTGAAACTGCATCGTTGAATGGTTTTTAGCATATTCAAGAATTGTGAAACCATGACCACAATCTAAATACCAGGATATTTTCGCCATGCCCAAAAGGAACCCTGTACCCAACAGCAGTCACTCAACTCACCGTTGGGTCCCTGTGCCCTCCTGTCCACAGTTCCAAGCAACCACTGATCTACTTTGTCTCAACAGACTTATGAATTCTGGATAATCCATACTCATGGAACTTTATCTAATACGTGGCCTTTTGTGTCTGGCCTCTTTCTGTGAGCACAGCATTTGAAGATCCCTCCATGCAGTACCATGAATCCATACTTCTGTCTTTTGTAGGAAGTCACCTTTTTGTTTATTCATTAGCAGATGGACATGTGAGTTGTCACTATTTTTTTGGCTATTATGAATAATTCTGAACATTCATGTGAAAGTTTTTGTGTAAATGTGTAATTTCATGTCTCTTGGGTACATATCTGGGAGGAGAATTGCTGGATCACATGGTAACTTTAACCACTGGAGAAGCTGCAAAACAGGTGAACCATTTTACATTGCCACCAGCAATGTAAAAGAGTCTCAAGTTTTCCACGTTTTCACTGACACTTGCTGTTGTCATTTTGAACACAGCTGTCCAAGTGGGTGAAAAGTGGCATCTCATGGTGGATTTGGTTTGTATTTGCCTAATGACTAACTGATGAGCAACTTTTCATGTGCTTATTTGCCATTTGTATGTATTCTTTTTTTTTTTTTTTTTTTTTTTTTTTGACAGGCAGAGTGGACAGTGAGAGAGAGAGACAGAGAGAAAGGTCTTCCTTTGCCGTTGGTTCACCCTCCAATGGCCGCCGCGGCTGGCGCACCACACTGATCCTAAGCCAGGAGCCAGGTGCTTTTCCTGGTCTCCCATGCAGGTACAGGGCCCAAGCACTTGGGCCATCCTCCACTGCACTGCCTGGCCACAGCAGAGAGCTGGCCTGGAAGAGGGGCAACCGGGACAGAATCCGGCGCCCTGACCGGGACTAGAACCCGGTGTGCCAGCGCCGCTAGGCGGAGGATTAGCCTATTGAGCCACGGCGCCGGCCGCCAAATTCTTAAGACTCTGCCTGCAGTGCCAGCATCCCATATCGGCACCGGTTCTAGTCCCAGCTGCTCCACTTCTGATCCAGCTCCCTGCTAATGCACTTGGGAAAGAAGAGGGCCCAAGTCCTTGAGTACCTACACCTATGTGGGAGCCCTAGAAGAAGCTCCTGGCTCCTGGCTTCAGCCTGGCCCAGCCCAGGCAGCTGCAGCCACTTGGAGAGTGAACCAGTGGATGTAAGATTTCTTTTTCTCCCTCCTTCTTTCTCCGTATTTCTGCCATAAATACATACATACACACATAAATAAATAAATAAATAAATACAATTGAGTCTTTCCACTTTGTTCTTTTTCAAAGTATTTTGGGTATTCTGGATTTCTTGCATCATTTCCATATGATTTTAGGAATGCCCTGTCAATCTCTGCAAAAAAGAAAAAAAAAAAAAAGACACCTGGAGTTCTGATAGAGACTTTACTAAATCTGTAGGCCAGTTTGGGAAGAACTCTGTAGTAACAACAGCGTGTCTTCCACTCCCTGAACTAAAGCTATCTTCCCATGTACTGGGTTTTCTTTAACTTTCTCCAGGTATGATTTGTAGTTTTCAGTACAGACGTTTTATACTTTTTATTATATGGATCCCCACGTAGGTTTGATGCTAGTGTAAATGAAATTGCTTCAAACCTTTTTCATCAGTATACATTTTAACCTGGAATTGTCAAAAGTCAATAGGTAGGTTTGCAATAACAAGAACTGAAGTCTAATAGAAACTAAAGGTTTAACTGAGCCTGAATTTCAAGGAGACACAATGTCAGACTTTAAGCTTCCTGAGGGCAGGCATAGTGTGGGTCCTGCTCATCCCAATACCTAGCATGCAGCTGTCGCTCAGGAAACACCTCTTCAATGAAATGCCTAGCAGAAAATGTTTCACCTGCATTTCTCTGTTTTAGGCACTAAAAAAAATATTGAAGTATGCCCCTAAATACTGATTTCTGTAAGCCAGAGGTTGGTTCAAATGGTGTGGACTGCAGATATTCTTGACTATAATGAGACAGAATATTGTCATAAAGGAAAATAAGTGTGAAGAGAATCCCACCACCAGGTGATAAGCTGGATTTTCCAGCTAAAAACTTCAAGAAAATGTCACAAGGAGAATCAGGGCAAGCAGGAGAGGAAAGAATTTAGGGCATTTTGCAAACAGCATGGTCCTCTTGAAAACAATGCAGATACACACCCAAAGGTAAAGCAAGAAATGCTGCAAACGGTGCTGGACAAGTACAGCGGGGCGAGGGGAGGAGGGCTGGAAGCTAGACCCACCCACTCTGCAGAAGAGACAAGCAGAAACTCAGGTGAAACATGGCCCTTGTCACTGCTACCGCTTTCCTTTGTTGTCAAGGATAACCAGCAATCAATTAAAATGAGAGACGTTCACACTCAGTGTGTCAGGTACATAACCTCACTAACAATAACGCTAAAGCAAGAATTACCGTGGCTGTCCCAGTTCTAGAGCAGACAGCAGAGACCTCTCCCCATTGCCACCACTATCTTTAAACCCAGGGCACTGACTCCAAGCGCATACCATGCTAGATAGAAATACAAATACAAGCTCACTTGCTCCCAAGCATAGCAAATATCCAATACTAGTGAACATGCTACTTAGTTACTAACTTGATCCTAAACAAATCAAAGTTTGGAAGAAACTGTCCTTACCCTCTTTTAGAAGGACTTAAAGGGGATAGACATTTCACAACAACAAAACACTTGCAAATATGTTGCCACCAAAAGCCCACAAAGCAGGAAGTCGCTGGGGGCTGCGCTGGCATCCAGGCTCACATCTGCCTGCCTCACACCTGATGTGTAGCTTCAGGCAAGGTCCTCGTTGTAGCCAATCGCACTGCTCTAACAGGTGAGGTTGTGAGGCCTTCGTCAGGGCTGTGGTTCTACCAAATCGCTCTTCTTCTAAGCTTCCGAATGATAGGCAATCAACTTTCCCAGGGTGCAGATTAACACCTTTATCCATCCTACTCGACTACACGGCTCACCTCAGGTTAAAAGAGAAGAGTATTTGGGCATATTTGGAAATGCCCTTGATCACCAAGCCATTTCTTACAAAGACCAAAAAAAGAAAAGAAGAGGAAAAAAAAAAAAAAAAAGAGGTGGGGGCATGGGAACGGGTGGAAATATCTGTGCTGATAAAGTACATCTTGAGCCCTCTCGGCCCTGGCAGGTCCCTATTCTAAATCATTTCCTTGCGTTCACATAGTAAATTTTCTGCTAGATGTCTAGATATGCCGGAGATCAGGTTACCGTGTGAAGGACAAAAGATAAAAACAATCCGCAAGCTTCCATCTGGCTCCTCAGAACAAAGTCTAGAGACTTGAAATGTGAGCAGAAGCATGCTACCCAGGCTGCATGGCAGCGGAAACCACCCTCTCCCTCTCCGGAGGAGCCGCGAGGCAGCAATGCGTAAGTGACCAAAGTGGGCCCTGCGAGCCCTCAGAACAATTCGAGTCCAGACCCAGACGCGGAACACAATGTCGCTTCTGCCACAAGTGGGTGACGAGCTCAGAACAGAGCAACGGACTAGAAACTCCATGCGGGAGAAACGCGCCTGTGATCACTGTCCAGTGAGTCCGGTGTGAAAACCCAAGGAACGGTAATAATAATCCTGTAGCCGTTTATTAATGCAACCTTGCCTGGCCTTTTGAGGACTCCAAAGTCAATGCTGGAGGCTGGCCTCTGGTCAGACTGCTCCTAGGCCGCGTGGCACTTTGCCACACAAGACAGATTTTTCAATCTGAAAGAACCCAGCAGATCTGATACAGAACACGAGCTTTCCAACATGTAAGATTTAAGAAAGCCAGGCTCTGTGCAGAAGACATTAAACTGGTTTATATAGCAAAATCATGAGGTTCAAGCAGAAACGCAGCATTAAAATAATTGACAAAATGGCTCAACAATGAACATTTTCCTCCATGAAAAAACAACACCCCTAATGATTTTCACATGGCACATAAATTTTACAATACCTGCAGGAATATTTTCATTGGTCAAAGCAACACCATAGGTCTTTTTAGCTCTTAAGCATATTACGAGTCTTGCCTTTTTATGGCATTTTTGTTGTTGTTTGCACCCGGTGTAATAAGCTTTTGAGAACAAGAAACAAACCACAATAAAAAAAGGCAAAAAAAAAAAAAGACTACCCTTTGTGACTGCAACTTTCCCAAGAGGGGTGGGGGCCCGGGCCACTCGAATCCTGTTTTTATGGCTGCTATCTTGATGCAATTAGTGTAACATAATTGTCCGCGCAGGCCAAAGTCGAGGCGAAGTTGAGGTACTTGAACGCGTTCCCGAAAATCACTTCCCTGCCTCTCCCTTCAGCTTGCTGCAGCAGATGTTGGCTGTTAAGGCGCGCAGACGACACAGTTCATGACTTCTCCAAGACGGCTGTGTGCCACATCTGCAGTTGATGAAATGGAGAGCAGAAGTGTGGCAGACACACAGAGGAGAGTGCGAGCGAGGCAGGCAGGCGCAGGCTGGGCCAAAGGAACTGTCTTGAAGGCTGGCCTAAAAATAGACACCCACTCGCAACTCCTCCTCCCGCCCTCCTCAGCCAGCTCATAAAAGCGGGCCTGCCTGTCCTATTATGGAGGCAGCCTATGGCAGCCGTGTCCTGCGTCCTGCGTCCTGCGTCCGAGCCGGGCTGCCGGGGAGCGCGCAGGAGCACGGAGGCAGGAGTGGAGGGAAGCAGGCGGTGCAGCATCCTCAAACTACAGCTTCGCTCTCCGAGCCTCGGCATAACTGGGCTGTGGTCCAAGTTCAGCTGGGCCCCCAGAGAAAGGCAATGCTTGTGTTTAGCCCGCACAATACTGACATAACATTAACAGATTTACATATGCAAAACTGTGAAGCAACAGGCATTCCCCCTCAATTGACCCACAGCTTGTAGTGTCTGCCGAGTTACTCCCCGCTTCGGCTCTGTAACCAAGTGGGCGGCTGCGAATACCATCTGGGTACCACTTATTGAAAACTGGCAGTCGCTCTGTAATAGGCAAGCTGGCAATAAGAGGGAAGGGAATAAATTGCATCATTTAGTTAACATCCACTTGCTTTGCGGCTGTTAAAAACCCATGACTGAATAATAATTTGGTTATTTCTTTTGCCAGAAACTGCTGTCAGCCAAATTGTACTACGCACGCTGCAGAAGTCGACTTGCAAAATTTCCACTTGAAAAGGGACCGAGGAAGATCGGGCGACACGGGCACCCCACTCTCTGGCTGGGAACAGCGGAGACTCCAGCGGCATGGTGGCTCTGAATCCTCCACACGTCCCCTTCTACCCCAGCGTGGTCGCCACCAGGCCCTGTGGTTTGCTGCCTGACCACGAGAAGCCGTAGCACCAAGCAGTGCTGGGTTATAGTGCCCCCACTACAGCTCGGCTCTTAAAGGTGCGCAGTGACAAGCGACATCAATGCAGCTCTCAGCTGGTCGGACAGGCAGCTGTGCCCAAGCAAGGCTTGTCCTGAGGTTGACATGGCCCAGCTTCCACTTCAGCATCCAGTGCTGGGTGAGCACCAAGAAATCTGACCACCCCCAGCCTCGGCCTCCCGAACTCTGCGCCTAGAGCAGCCCAAAGT
This sequence comes from Oryctolagus cuniculus, assembly GCF_051225735.1. Taxonomy (NCBI): domain Eukaryota; kingdom Metazoa; phylum Chordata; class Mammalia; order Lagomorpha; family Leporidae; genus Oryctolagus; species Oryctolagus cuniculus. Next base: position 79,035,283 of record NC_142876.1, on the reverse strand, counting down.
AACAAAGACAGTGACAGAAAGCTCAGACCCCCACGTGAGGGCTGAAGCGATCTTCAGTAAACCCCCGTGTGTGAAACAGTTCTCTTTTGGGCATATTTGTGAAGATACCAAGTTCTCTTATTTATTATATACCACTGTGTATATGTGTCTACATATGCACATACATACATATGCACATACATTACTTTCCTTTTCTGTATCTCTTAGAAAAATCAGGGCTGAGATATGTAGAAGTGATCAATGTTATAGCAGTTTTAAAAAGCTGTAAGTAATTAAAAGATATATATAAACACATAAAATCTTTTTATGTAAATCTTTTCATATAAGATATAAACATTATTTTATATGATATAGATCTTCTTACATAATACAATGTCCTTTATATATCTCTTAATAATCACCTTTTTAAAAATACTATAGCTGTAGTCGGTTACACATATTACAGTCTTACCAAAGGAATGTGAATAGAAACAAAAGGAAAATTCAAAACGAGGAAAAAAGCAAAGAAAGACACTGCATTGATCAGCAAAGTACTACAAGAGAACAAACTTTGATCACATTTGTAACAGGGGAAGACGAGAGTGTGTGCAGTGATGGTAACGGCAGCAAACTCTATGTTCATAAATCCAAACCCGGAGCTCTTCTTACTTCTGCGTTTGAAGAGCAAAGGCTGAACGACCTTTCCACACCCCAAACAGACCCCATCTGATAAGTGTAGACACCTCGGTCAGCCGTTCACACATTAAAACAGTCAGAAGAGGGAAGGGAGGAAAAGGCGGCAGGGCCGTTGGACTGAGACTCAGCCGGGAGTCATTTTCAAGGCCAAAGTCAGTGCTCAAGAAAGATAACGGGGTTCTTTTTTTCAGATTCAGCTTACGATTGTAATCTTACCTTGCTCTAAACAGCTTACAAGGCAAAGAGAAGGAAAAGTCAATTCTCTATCTAGAGATATCAAAAGATACTAGGACGAGAAAGTCATGGGCTGAATTTGCTCCTTGCAAGGATAAAAAAGAATAGTATTTCCTAATTGCCAAGCTTATAATCAGTTGGTTAAAAGGAAGTAAAATTGGTGTTTTATTCACACCACACACGCACACACACACCAGCATGCACACACATGCACACACGCACACACGTTGCATGTGCCTGATAAAACAAGCCTGCTGTCAGGGAAGAATCATCGGACCAATGGGCAGAACTGGTTTTCACCAAAACCCTGCCACGAAAGCCAAGTGATCTTGAGTAAGTCACAATTTCTCTAGCTCTCATCTTCCTCTCTCTGGGAAACAGCAATGTGTATAACAAGGTAGTACTAGAATTTCCCAAATGTGAGTGAAATAATGATTTTCCTGGTAACTACTGCACACTTATCATTACAAAATGTGAACACATACTGTGAAAATAAATGAATCAGAATTAACTCAGGATTTCAAAATTATTTTCATTTTACTTTTTAAAAGATTCATTTATTTTATTTGAAAGGCAGAGTTAGAGAAAGGCAGAGAGGTTGATCTTCCATCTGCTGGTTCACTCCCCAAATGGCTACAAAGGCCAGGCTGGGCCAGGCTTAAGCCAGGAGCCAGGAGCTTTATCCAGGAATCTCATATGGGTGCAGGGGCCCAAGTACTTGGGCCATCCTCCACTGCCTTCCCAGGCACATCAGCATGGAACTGGATTGGAAGTGGAACAGCAGGGACTCTAACTGGCACCCATACGGGATGCCTGTGTTGTAGGCAGTGGCTTAACCCACTACGCCACAATGCTAGCCCCATTTATCAGATTTCTTATTAATTGACTAAAACACAAAATTTATATGAGTATAGCCCATTTTGTCAATAAGTAGGGACTAAAAATTAAAAGGTTAAAGAACCTACAATCCAATTATGGCTTAGTTCACCCTAAGACTCTGGACAAAGGCTGCATTCCTAGAAAACACTTTGAAGCTGTTGCCACATCTCTTCTCACTGCTGCCTATTTAAAAGAAATCACATTTCTCCTTACTGGTTTTCACTGTCTCAGGCACCCTCAGCTCTTCTACCAGTGAACCATGGCTTGGTTTTCCCTAAATTGCTTTAAATATTAAATATGTCCTGGCAAAAGTCCAAACGTGGAGCTACCATCAGTGATTCCAAGTTAACCTTACCCCATTGTCTTTGAGTAGGGACAATGCACTTGACCTTTGCCCAGTGGAGTATGAGCCTGAGGGTTTTCCCCAGAAGGGGCTCACCGACTTGTTATAATCCACACAGGCACCTTGCATAACACCTCCCCCCACTCCAACATCCCATTGCAGACATTCCCAAGCCAGCTGGCAAGAGCTGGTGGTCGACGGCCAGGAAAGAGAGTGAAGGCAACTGGTCCACTACAGGCAGGAATTCCCACGCTGGCCTCATTAGCAGCAGGGTAGGCAGCCAAGACTAAGGTTAACATTAGCCAAACACACCTGGCTAACCTTGTAAAGAATACAGATTTGCTCATTAACTGAGCTTAGAAAGGTGTGACCCACAAACTTGAAGGCTGTTTTCAGGTCCTTAATGGTACAAACGTTGTGATCAAGTTATGAATTTCCACGTGGTTCATCATCAGGTCTCTAGCACTTTCCAATTCTGGACAGTTGGGCCTCTGGCCATAGCACTTACACTTACACACACACACCCCACCTTCATGACGTGCTAAATGAAGCCTAACAGAAGTGAACCTTCTAGTCTCGGTGCTAGGTTCCTGACCGCTCACCGGCTGATCAGGTGAGGTGCATCTCCAAGTCTGCATGGAATGGCACTGGCACCAACGACTCTCCCTGCTCATTTCCAGGGAGCCAGGGAGCTGCCAAGCCTCTGCAGCCCACTCTGTAAAGGGCTGTAGCTCTTACACCCAGCTCCGGCTCCTGACTCCAGCTTCCAGTTCACAGCAGACCCCAAGGGGCAGAGGCAGCAATGACTCAAGTCCTGGGGTTTACTGCCATCAATGTGGGAAGATGTGGACTGGATTAGGGGCTCCTGGCTTAGGCCTGGCCCTGTCTCTTCCAGCCACTGAAGGCATTTGGGGTGAGAACCAACGCGTGCTAGTGTGCGCTCTCTCCTCACTAAATAAATTGAAACCGAGCCCTGAACTGTGCCTTGAATGCCAACACAAGATACCATCAGGCCCGTCTCCTCCACTCCCCTCCCTTAGCTCCTGGTGTCCTCACCCTGCGTTTTGACAGCACCGACATGAACTCAGCGACTTGAGGGAGTGGCACAGCCAGCCCCACAAGATTTCTCATCACGAGACACATGAAGTCATTTGCTTCTCCAATAGATGATACCTTCATGGCCTGTATTATCTCAAGGGGTTTTGTTTAGGGGAATTCCAGGTCTGGGCAGGGGGAAAGCCCACTCGGCCATCAAAAAAATTCCCTGAAGAGCACAGCACCATTGACCAATCACAGGAAGATCACGAGAGCCACTGACCAACCAGGAACCTGCACAGGAGATGAACAGGCATATCTCAACCCCAACTTCAATCTATAGAACTTTTACGCCTAACCCCTCAGGGAGCCTGGGAATTAAGCAACTGCTGTGGGCTCCTTGCTTGGTGCTTTGCAAATAAATAGCTACTTTTTCTCCTACCACCACATCAGGGATTGGCTTTCCCACCCAGGTTTGGGGGCTCCACAGCAACTCTCCCCACTAGGTTGGGAGGGGAGATGCTACATCTAACTCAATAAATAGTTTTCTTTTTTTTTTTTTTAAGGCAATGATTCAATGGTGAGATAGGAATTTATTCCACAAGGAACACCCAGTTACTGATGGCACCAAGCATGGGTTTGTTCCTTTAGTTTCTGGGCTGAAAATAAAATGTAAGGGCCCATTTTCATTAGGTGCTCAAGAAAAGAAGGAATGGAAGGGGAAGGGGAGGGAAGGGGAGAAGAGGGGAGGGGAAGGGACGGGAGGGGAGGGGAAGGGAGGGGAGGGGAGGGGAAGGGGGAGGGGAAGGGAGGGGAGAGGAGGGGAGGGGAGAGGACAGGAAGAAAAGGAAGGGAAGGGAAAGGAAGGGAAGGGGAGGGGAGGGGAGAGGATGGGAGGGGAGGGGAGGAGAGGGGAGGGGAAGAGAAAGGAAGGAAACTGCTTGCTGCTAAGACAAAACAAATTGCGAAATCTAGAAATAAATACTCAGGGCTGAATTCCAACAACTGTCACTGCTGTCAGTTTTAGGAAATAAAACTGATGAAACACAAAAAAAGGTTCAAGGGGAATTCAATCTATCTGAGCTTTACATAAAGTAAAGATTACAGGTTTCTAAAACAGTGAGGATTAGGCCACACTCTCCTCTCGGGCAGCCGGGCAGGTGACCCCTCCCCACCTCGGGCTGACACTGGGAGGAGTCCCTCTGGAGCAGCCCCTGATCACCAGGTCAGGGAACAGACAGCAGGGGGAGGCCGCAGGTTTGTGGATACTCTTCATGGAGGGAGCAGAGCTTGGCAGGCAGATAATCTCTCCGGGCCTCCTCCAGGGCACAGCTGCGGTAGGGCCCAGCCGTCCTCCTTGGGCTGCTGTGTTCCTGGCGTCCCAAGTCACATCTTTTCACATGGCTCTGAATGCCACCCAGGAACTCACGCTACCAACCAGGGACGCCCTGAGCCATGCTTCAGGGACAGCTCGTGGGTTTCCTTTCTTCTGTGGCATCACAGAGCAAAAAGCTCTGCTTCTGGGGCTCAGAGAGCACAGGTGACTATGAACTGAAGACCCGGAAGGGAGGAGCACCTGGCCTAGCAGTCAGGACACCCACTCCCCACACCCCAGCACTGGGGTCTGACGCTCAGCCCCAGCTCCCGGCTCCAGCTTTTGCCACCGCAGACCCAGGGAGGCAGCGGTGATGGCTCAAGTGGCTTGGTTTCCGTCACTCACACGGGAGATCTGGATTGAATTCCCTCGCTCCTGGGTCTGGCCCAGTCCCAGTTGTTATGAGCAGTTAGGGTGTGAACCAGCAGACAGGAAAGCGTGCTGGCTCTCTGCCCCTCAGATAAAAATGAATAATTTAAAGACACAAGAAGTCACTGCGGGAATGTCCTTCCAACACAATGACCTGACACCCTTTTCAACCAAATACCTGGTTGGCTTATCAGCAGCAACCCTTCTGGTCTTCCAGAACATTCCAGCTAGGTCTGGAGAGGATAGCTGTGGGCTTCTCTGCAGCTGTGGGGAGCATCACCCCCCCTCCCCACTGGAGTGGCCCCTGGCAGCACAGGTGAGAATCCTGGTTGTGTACATCCATACTGATTAGATGGAAAGATCTAAGGTATCTTCCTCAAACTGGAAGAAGATCCTTAAACCAAACTGACTTACCCTGTCCCAGGGGTGGGGCCAGGACAAACAGTCAATTTCAATTTCGTAAGAGGCCAAAGGACAGCGTGGAAAAGAAGAGAGCGTGGAGACAGGATGAGGCAATCAGCAGTTTCCCTTCGCTGGGGCCTCTGCAAGCGCCCTGTTCCTTCTTTCTTTGGAAGGGAGAAACCCCAGCAAGGAAGGCACGCCCATGTGTAAGCCCACGTTTGAAAACGTGGGGGACGTGCCGGCTGTTCAAAACCACAGATGGCCATCAGTGCGGACGTTCTCAAAAGTTGTTGCGATGAATGGAAGTTGAGAAAGTCATGAGAACAAGATGCCACCCCTAGTTTAAATCTAAATACACACACAGTCACATGAGGGTGCAAGGAAAACGAAATTAAAAGATAAGCTTATTTGGGAGAGAGCATTTAGCATAGCAGTTAAAATGCTGGTTAAGACACCTGCGCCTCACATCAAACACGCCTGGCCACCCCTGCCCACCCCTGGCTCCTGACTACACCTTTCTGCTAATGTAGACCCTGGAAGGCAGCACTGATCGTTCGAGAAACTGGGTTCTTCCACTGACACAGGAGACCGAGCCTGAGCTCTGGGCTCCCTGTTTCGGCCTGGCCCAGATCTGGCCCAGCCTTCGCTGTGGTGCTGCACATCCGGGGAGTGAACCAGTAGCCAGGAGCTTTCCCTCTGTCTCTCTCAGGCAGATGGATAAATGAAGAAAGAAGATAAGCTTATTTTGGTGCAAGAAAAAAAAGATTAAAAGCCACGTCCATGAGAGATCTTCAAAAATTTCTTGAAAAAGCTCCCTATATTTTAAAGAAACCTATGTACGGATTTCAAATTCCCTTTAATTACATTTTTCCATGAACTCTGGGAAGTATAGCCTAAGTTTTCACTGTGAAAACAAAATCATTGCTCTTCCAACCGCATCACAAAATAGCAGGCTGGGATCCATCACTCCGCAAGCTTCTTCCTTCCCAATTCGGTTATTCCTGCCTCTATGCTTCCCCGCCTCAAACTCTACTGGGCCTTTACTGCCCACAGGAAACGAGACGAGGTCAAAACAAAAAGAAGCAAGTACTAACGATGGTTGCTAACATTTAGTGAGCACTAGCTATGTACAAAGTCCTAAGCATTTTGGTTTTGCTGTATTTACTCCTCGAATCAAAGCGAGAACACAGTGAGGCAGATGCTGCGATGTTACCTACTGAAGAGCTGCGGCAGACTGTCTAAGTCGTGTATCCTAGGTCACACAGCTAGTAACACCCTCTGCAAACCCCCCACCCCACCACACGGCGGGCCTCTGGATTGACAGGTTCCACATCCACAGACTCAACCAACTTCAGACAGAAAACCGGCATCAGTACCGAACATGGACAGGCTTTTCCTCTTATTATTACTCTCAAGCAGGGGTAGGGAATGCGCCGAAACAACTACAGGTGGGACCTGAAATTCAACACATCTATAGCAGGCTGATTTGTAAACTGATGTGGCTGTGAATGATGTCGTAAGTATCCAAATGGCCCTCCAAAGAAAAAAGGTTCCCTACCCCAATACTGTAAAACATCGATTTATGTAACGTTTCTATTGTATTAAGCATTGTAAGTCATCTAGACATGATTTAAAGTCTGCGGAAGGACCACAGGGTCTATGCCAATACCATGCCGTGTTATAGAAGGCACCTGACCTATGGATTTGGGTATCCACGAGCACCCTGCAACCAAAGCCCGCTCAGATCCTAAGGGATGGCTGTACCACCTCAAAGATATGAACCAAACAAGTTAATTTTTGACTTCTGAGCTGCTAAGGGTCCACAGGTTGGTGATATATTGGATTTTCGAGGTTAATTTTAACTTCATGAGATTCATGCACTGATTTCATATATGATGCAACTCAACTCTTAGCAACACACTAGGCACTTACAACTCATACCTGAAACGGTCACACATTCACTGTCCTTCTCTCCAACCTATTGTTTCTTCCATGGCGACAACTCAGTCACTAGGGTTTTCCCCCTCCCAAACCACATGCCTCTAAAAATCCTTTTTATTTTTTTCCTTCGGTAGGTTACAAAACAAGTGCATTTTAATAATGCATACCTTCAGTAGCTTATTTCAGAGATAAGATATAATAACTGGGAATAGTGATTGCTCAGTTTGGACTGTAACTTGTGATCTTCATCTGAAGTAAGCCTGGTTGAAAATCCTTGAAGAGAGAAGAAATGGTAAGCTTTATTAAAGAATACACCAATTCTAGAAGCTGCTCCTAGAAAAAAAATGCTCTCTGGTAAATTTGTCATTTTTTTAGATTTCTTTATATTTAGAGAAATGTCTTTCTAAAATTTGAAGCTAAACATATGTCAAAAACATTTTTCTGACAATTTTTATTTTTAAAACTGTGACTATAAATGTAATACATGTTCATTGTATGGAACTTTTATAAAGAGTATAGCATAAATAAATCAAAAGCAAGAGCGCACCCACCAGCCCCGGCCCTAACACAGCTTACTGAGAAGCGGCCACATCAGGCGCAGGTGTTTGGCGTAGTGGTTGAGATGCCCCTTGAATCACCTGCACCCCACCATCAGGGGCCTGGGTTTCAGTCCGGCTCCACTCCTGAGTGCAGATTCCTGTTCATGTGCGCCCTCAGAGGCAGCAGGTGATGGCCTGACACCCATCTGGGAGCCCTGAATGGAGCTCCTGGCTCCTGGCTTTGGCCTGACCCAGTCCCAGCTACTGCGGGCATTTGGGAAATGGACCAGTGAATGGGAGATTTCGTTCTCTGTATGTGTCTCTCTCTCTGTGTCCTTCAAGTGATAATAATAATAATAATAAATAAGCAGCCATATCACTGGAGGCAATGATGGTGCATGGCGGGGGGCAGGGCTGCGGTCCCTCAGCTCCCCGTAGACTTCAACATCACCCTCCCCCTCCACACACACAGATCATGCAGCAAAGGTCGTTCAGGGCACAAACCCTTGACAAGGGTTGAATCCTGTCTACTCAACTCAGGAGTACTAGCTCACCGACCCTGAGCCAGTCAGTTACTTCACCTCTTGGTGCCTCCGTTTCTACATCTGTAAAAGCAACAGCAGTACCAACGCAGTCACACTGAGGGTCGGCTAAGGTCTACAAGGTGATACTCAGAAACTCATTAGAATTCCAGCAACTGAAGCTCTATTTAGGCGTCTGTTAAATAGTTCACATCCAGTGGAAATACAGCAAAACCATGAACGCATGTACTTGAAACTGCATGGAGAGCTCCGTTTGTGGAAAAAAGGAAGCTAGGAGAAGAAGAAAAGAGATTCCATTTCTATAAACGTACGCATATCCCACTGTGCGAACAAAGACTCATTTTTATTTGTTTAAGTTTTCAAAGATTTATTTATTTATTTGAAAGGCAGAGTGACACAGAGAAAGAAGCAAAGAGAGAAAAGACAGATCCTCCATCTGCTGGTTCACTCCCCAGATGCCCACAACAGCCAGGACTGGGCCAGGCCAAGGCCAGGAGACAGAAACTCCATCTGGGTCTCAGACCACATAGATGGCAGGAACCCAGGTATTGCACCATCACCCACCGCTTCCCAGGCGTACTACCAGGAAGCTGCACCCAAAGCAGGACAGCTGGGACCAGTCCCTGTACCTGCTAATGTGTCACATGAAGAAGTGAATTCTTCTAACTGTCTGGGTTTGTCTACTTGGTCTCACCCTGCAGCACCTAATGGAGGTCAAAGGCAGCCAAGGTGCTCGGCTCTCACGGTAGCAAGACCCAGCACACAGGAGGAGGCTCCTGCCAGGCCACAGTGAAGCCACCCCCGGACCCCAGGGAGCCAGGTTATACAGCTAAGAGACACAGAAACTCGTGTTCTTGAGTATTTACACTCTTTAGAAGGAGGCTCTGGGGAGAAGCATGTCGGACACGGGCAGCCTGAGCCTTGCATGGGGTATGCTCGCTCTACTTTCAACTCCCAGAGGAGTAAACATAAATTTTTCCACAGGAAACAATTCCTACAGCATAAAACTATCAAGGCTCCACAAAAGCGTTCTATAAAATGTCAAGACATTTATAAGAGTAAAGTGCGCTATAAAACACAATGACATAAATTACAAGACGTTTCTATTTGTTGATTCTGAACACAACAACATGGAACTGTCTTTCCCCCACTATACTCTGGGGATCCCTCAAATCCAACGGCAAGCCACGGAGAACCGTTTTGCTCTTTCGAGAGTGGCATTTCCTTGGTCACATGGAAACCTTGGAAGCCTAACAAAAACCAGTGCAACGGAGCAGGCACGGTGGTGCAGCAGTCTGGGCTGTCACCTGGGATGCCCACTTCCCATATAGGAGCGCCAGTTCAAGTCCTGGTTGCTCCACTTCTGATCCAACTCCCTGCTGATGCATCCTGGGAGGAAGCAGATGACCACCCTGTGCAATAGAGGGAGTTCTGGGCTGCAGGCTAGGGCTTGTGCGCGCCCCACCTTCACCCCCCACCCCCGCTCCCGCAGGCTGTTGCAGGCATTTGGGGAGCAAGTCAGCCAATGGAAGATCCATCTCTCTCTCTCTGTCTCTCTGTGACACTCACTCTGTCTCTGAAGTAAAGGAACATAAATCAACATTACAAACAACAACAACTGTTCTCTTCCCAGCAGAGCAGTTTGGAAAAAAAAAAGTAATCAACATAGTAATGGCCTGGACAGAAGACGCTCTTTTGCTACAATTCACATGCATTGAGTTTCCAGGTCCCTCAAATTACACTTTAGTTAATTTTCTAACATACAAAAGAAACATTCAATCTTTAGTTAGATGGTTAAAGGGCATTTTCTATTTCCATTCAAAAGCTGATTTTAATTGTTTTGGGAGGCAAATATGCCAAAGTAGAGAAGGAACCACTGCTGCGTATGTGGGGCTGATCAGACTTATATACTGTGATGGCCAGAACCTGCCTGAAACTTTTGATCCCCACCCACTGTGAGTGGGCTTCCATGGCAACTCAAGGAGCATTCCAAGGGTGGATGTACTATGAAAGCAAATCCCCTAAGGTTTTCCCATTTAATTTCATCCAATAAATCAACCATCTCCAAACCATTCCCTCCAAGCAGTGCTTAAATATTCACCAATTATTACCTTAATTTTATCCAAACTTTCTGCAACAATATTCTAACATGCATGTAATTCAACATTTAGTAATCACCTACCTTTGTGTATTTATGGAGAAACTGAGACAAGGAAGACAAAATCTTCCCCAAATTAAGTCTGCTTGAAAGATAGTAATATAAAGAACCAATGATGGAGACGGTGCTATGGCACAGCAGGTAAAGCCACTGTCTGCAGTGCTGGAATCCCATAGGGATACCAGCTCAAGTCCCAGCTGCTGCACTTCCGTCCGATCCAGCTCTCTGCTATGGCCTGGGAGAGCAGCAGAAGATGGCCCAAGTCCTTGGGCCCCTGCACCCACGTGGGAAACATGGAGGAAGATCCTGGCTCCTGGCTTCCGATCAGCCTGGCTCTAGCCATCCTGGTTATTTGGGGAGTGAACCAGCGGATGGAAGATCTGTCTCTCTCTCTGCCTCTACCTCTCTGTGGCTTTGCCTTTCAAATAAATAAATGGATCTTAAAAAAAAAATAATGACAGTCACTACTGTTGACAACTAACTGCTCTGTTAGGCAGAACCAAAGCAATAAAGCAGGAAAACAAATGTGAAAGAAGAGGAGACAAAACTGCTGTCTATGTGATGTCAAGTTTCCTGGTTTCTTTGAAATGTAAGAAAAATAAAAACATAAGCTATCATGAGAATTCAACAAGATGATGGAATATAAAATACAAGAGACACAGAGTTTTATACATACCAAAAATATCAATGAGCTACTCTTTTCTAGGTACAAAATTACCAGGAGAAACAGAGACATATCTGAATCAAAAGATAATTAAACTATATTCCTAGATCAGAAGACAGAGTACAGAAGAATATCAAATTCTTCTGAGGTTAACTCACTATTTCAAGTGTTAATCAAAGTGAAAAAGCAAATTATTTTCACAAAAAAAAAAATCAGAAGGTGGTTTAGAAAAACTAAAAAGCAATAAAAACAAAAATTTTTAAAGTAGAAGAGGCATTAATGAAAGATCTTCTCTTAAACATATTATAAGCACAATAATTCCAATAGGATGGAATTGACAAAGAACTAGGTAAACAAATCAGTGAAAATGCAAAAATAATATTGACAGCTTTCACAATGATAGCATATATCTGAGCGCTTACTATATGACAGGTGCTCTGTATTCAGCTACCAAATAAGTTATGACCGTAACTCAAATTCCTTTGAAGTTGGTTATTTTAACTTAAATAACAATAACATAAGCAGAGTAATTTTCTGAGTATACACTGCTACACTTTCATTACTTGTTTTGGCTGTACCTGCCTCTTTTACCCTTTTACCAATAACATTTGTGAAAAATCTTGGGTAAAGCATTGCTTTTATTATTTTCATTATTCAATAAAACTGCCTTCCAAGTTGTATGTGATGGTTAATAAATATGAATTTCTGACACCTTCAAATGTCAGCCTCCCTGAACCATAATATTAGCCCTCAGGTGCTAAATATCTGAGAGCAATCACAAATTTCTCCATGTTGGCAATATTCTCAATTTTACTATTTTGTGTTGAAATACATAAATATTTTTGCTTAAATATTTTTACAGCTCATATTCTAAACTTCACTTTCAGTTCTTTAAGTTGACGAATCTTTTTACAAGACGGAACTCATTAAGCAAATGAACTTGCTCTATGAACCCTTAGGATGTTTGCCCAAACCTGGACACGCAGCACCGCAGGCCTTCTTCCCTTCACTTCATTTCTGCACAGAATTCACATCATGATTGAAGGCAGGAGCTCCATCATAGATTCCTCCCACTGGTGAGAGCCTTCCAAGCACTTACAGACTGTCACAATTCATTTCACTGTTAAACTTGTACAGCTCTTCCCTTGTCTTCCCAAGGACAACACCTCCAATACTGTTCTCTTGGTGACCATTTTTTCTAATAGGTGCAATCTGCTGACAGTTTCAGAAGGCACAGTGTGCATGCACCCCCAAAGCTGTTAAAATTTCCAAGAATTTTGTACAAAAATACAACCGAAATTTACAGTACTCACAAGAGTTTAATACCATCAGGGAACACCTACTTTGATTTTCAAAACAGTCTCTAGAACTCTCAAACACTTCTACTGGTAGTCAAACAGGAGGATTTACTGGATTCCACCTTGGTGTCAGCTGGGAAATCTGGTAGTTTGGTTATATGTATGTTGCTAGTTAACGACAGCTCCTATTCGAGTGAAATACAGGGCAACTTCAACGCACTTGTGAAATATATGGTCACTATAGTCACTTCCAATTGCATAGTTACTGCACAGGTTTCTTAATCTAATAAAAATGGTTTTTACCAAGATACGATCTCCAAAATAATTCAAAACCAACAAATGTCTTTGCAATGCTAAGCCTATTAACAGAATTTATAATCAGTCACAGTAACCTCAGGTATTTCATCTTCAACAGACTGGAATGCCAAGAGCTTTCATCTGATCCCATCTCGGGTGGGGAAAAAAATCAAACTTGTTTTGGGACTAAGTTTCTGTTTGAAGTGTCCTGTGACATCATTGTGGCACTGGCGTCACTGTTTATAAAGAAGTGCCATAAGTAGTGCAGCACAGTAACTGTTTTTAATTCACTTTTGGAATGTGTTTCAGAGATCCTGGAGTCTGGGGCCAACATCATGGCGCAGCAGGTGAGGTCACCACCTGTGACCCCAGCATCCATAGGAGTGCTGGTGCCAGTCCTGGCTGCTCCACCTCCTACCAACTCCTTCCTGACGTGCCTGGGAAAGAAGCAGAGATGGCCCAAGTGCTTGGGCCCCTGCACTCACGCGGAAGACCTGGATGAAATAAGCCCCGGCTATTGCAGCCATTTGGGGAGGGAATCAGTGGAGGGAAGACCTCACACTTGCTCGCTCGCTCTCTCTCTCCTTACCAAGTAACTAAAATAAACCTTAAAAAAAAAAAAAAAAGAAATCTTGGAGTCCAACATGAGTGAAATTTACAAAAACAATGATATGATCTAAATGAAAAGTCACGCTCCATAGAGTGAAATATAAATACACTTTCTGCCACTGCCTATGGGTCTCATCTTCCTAAAGTGAGTACTAATTTGGAAAAGACATGGTGCAGGCCTCCTGACCTGTACTTGTTCTGTGCTTTCACTATGTCCCCAAATTAGTGAAAAAATGTGGAAAACGTCATATAGAAATCAGTATCTCCATGCCCTGGAGAAAATCAGGTAATAGTTCATCAAATAAGCTCTGGCTTCTAAAAGCTTGTGTTGTTTGTCAAAAGGATTCATCACAAAATGCACTTTTGAAAAGTTTCACAAATGATGAAATAAACATTTATAAGTTTACAGCATTCAAAAATGAGCAACGCATCCTCACTGCAGTGGGCCCACTGAGCCTGCGCGGCTCCTGGGGCCCTTTCCCCACCCGTTTCACAGGAACCCAGCCCAGGGCCCCCCCAGCCAGAGAGCACAGGAAGAAACAGGCGCTACCAATGCACCCCCAGGCTGGGCAAAGAGACAAAGGGTTCACTGCTGTTCATCTCTCAGAGGTCTCTGAATGAGCACCTCACACTCCACAGGCCAGACGTGGGAGTAACACAGAAAGTAACAGTTCTCTTATAATAATATAAAATAATAGTATAAAACGAAGTAAGTGAGGCAAGTGTTAAACCAGACAGGATTCTTGGGCAACGTCTATAAAACCAGGATTTCCCAGGCAAACTGACATACAGAGTCACTCCTCACACTCCTGCTCCATTCCTGTGAGGCGGACCCTTACCATCCCCATTTTCTTTTTTATATATAATTTTATTTTACTATTATTTTCTATTTGAAAGGCAGAGTTACAGAGAGAGAAGGAGACAGAGAGACCTGCCATCTGCTGGTTCATTTCCCAAATGGCTGCAATGACTAGGGTTGAGCCGGACCAAAGCCGAGAGCTAGGAGCTTCTTCCTGATCTCCCATGTGGGTGCAGGGGTCCAGGGACTTGGGCCATCCTCCACTGCCTTCCCAGGTGCATTAGTTGAGTGTTGGATACGAAGTGGAACAGCCAGGACATGAACCAATGCCCATATGGGACACCAGCACTGTAAATGGTGTTTTTTTTTTTTTTTTTTTTTGGACAGGCAGAGTGGACAGTGAGAGAGAGAGAGAGAGAGAGAAAGGTCTTCCTTTGCCATTGGTTCACCCTCCAATGGCCCCCGTGGCTGGCGTGCTGCGGCCAGCGCACCGCGCTGATCCGATGGCAGGAGCCAGGTGCTTCTCTTGGTCTCCCATGGGGTGCAGGGCCCAAGCACTTGGGCCATCCTCCACTGCACTCCCTGGCCACAGCAGAGAGCTGGCCTGGAAGAGGGGCAACCGGGAAAGAATCCGGTGCCCCGACCCGGACTAGAACCTGGTGTGCCGGCGCCGCTAGGCAGAGGATTATCCTAGTGAGCTGCGGCGCCAGTCAAATGGTGTCTTAACTCACTGCACACCGGCCCTATATCATCCCTATTTCCATAAAAAAATTGTTAGCTCAGGGCTGTATGGTAACTTGTTGAGGGCCACAAGGCCTATCTGAGTGGAACCTAACTCTAGAGTATATGCACGTAGCCACCGTGTGATATTGCTTTTTCTGAGAAACCTGACAGCACAGACGTGAACCCCATTTTATGTTAAAATTTTGAAAAAGTATTATTCACTGAATAACTGAATAACTAGAAATTATTTCACAAACAGGTCAAATCCTTGCCTCACAACATACACAAAATAAAATTGAGATGGGACGGCCAGCACTGTGGCACAGCAGGTTAAGCCACTGCTTCCGATGCCAGAATCATATGTCAGAGTGCTGGTTCAAGTCCCGACAGCCCCACTTCTGATGGAGCTTCCTGTTAATGCACCTGGGACGGCAGTGGAAGATGCCCCTGCCTCCCATGTGGAAGACATGCATGGGGTTCCAGGCTGTTGGTTTCAGCCTGGTCCAGACCCACCTGTTGAGGTCATTTGGGGCATAAAGCTGCAGATGGAAACTGTCTCTCCCTCTCTCTTTGTAGCTCTGCCTTTGAAATTAAAAAAAAAAAAAAAAGTTTTAAAAAATTAAGATAGATTGAGAGTTAAATACTTAAAAAAGTAAGAAATGAAAAAGGAGGAATGGAAGAAGACAGAAAAGACAGAAGAAAGAAAAACACCATAATACAATTCTAAGAAAACAAATGTGCTCATTAAAAGTCTGTCTTAGGGGCCGACGTTTTGGCACAGGTTAAGCTGCTGCCTATAATGCCGGCATCCATATGGGCACTGGTTCAAATCCCAGCTGCTCCACTTCCAATCCTGTTCCCTGCTAACGCATCTGGGAAAGCAGCAGAGGATGGCCCAAGTCCTCGGGCCCCTGCCACCAACACAGGAGACCAAGATGGAATTCCTGGCTCCTGGCTCCACCTGGCCCAGCCCAGCCACCGCAGTCAACTGGGGAGTAAACCAGCAGCAAAGATCTCTCTCTCTCTTTCTCTCTCTCTATTTCTCTCTGTCACTCTGCCTTTCTAATGCATATTTTTTTTTATAAAGAAATAAATCATCCTAAGGAGGTAACTGGAGATACACAGAAAAATATGTATCAGAATGTTCATCATAGCATTACTTGTATCAGCAAAAGATTAGAAACAATGTAAACATCCAACAAAAAGAGATGGGTTAAATTATGGGAGATAGTAAACAGATTATAGCAATCTGTAAAAACCATGCTTACAGAGAATAATAATACAAAAAAGGTCATACTATAATGTTATTTGAAAATAAACAGAAAAACAAAAATTGTTTTTTACTTATATGTGTTTGTTCATAATAGGTTTTCTTCAAAATTAGATTTAAATATACAAAAACATTCATACAGCTAGCTATTTTATTTCGACTAGGAAACAGAATCACAATTCTAAAAGTCGGGCTGACAGCAAAGAAATCTTTCTCATCAAATAACTGGGAAGTTATTAGCTCACTAAATGGATGAGACAGGGAAAATATTAAAATTAGTAAAATGATTTTTTAAAAAAGATTTCTTTATTTTATTTGAAAATCAGAGTTACACAGAGAGAGGAGAGGCAGAGAGAGACAGAGAGGTCTTCCGTCTGCTGGTTCATTTCCCAAATGGCCGCAACAGTCGGAGCTGCGCCGATTGGAAGCCAGGAGCCAGGAGCCCCCTCAGGGTCTCCAACATGGGTGCAGGGGCCCAAGGACTTGGGCCATCTTCTGCTTTCCCAGGCCATAGCAGAGCCGGATGGGCAGAGGCACAGCCAGGACTCGAACCAGCGCCCATATGGGATGCCAGCACTGTAGGCAGCGGCTTTACCCACTATGCCACAGAGCTGGTGGCCTCAGAGTAAAATGTACTTTTGGAGGAAAGTTAAGTTTGCATATTATCAGATTATCTTCTACATCTCAAATGGTCAATTAATAATTTTCCATGAAAAAAAAAACCAGCTTGTTTTAAAAAGAAGCCCACTGTGTCCCTAAATTGTGACATGCAGCAAAAAACTACTGACCACCTGAGAGAGTGTCCTTAAAAACTCACTGCCCTGGGGCCAGCGCTGTGGCATAGCGAGTAAAGCTGCCGTGTGCACCACCAGCATCCCATATGGGTGCTGGTTCGAGTCCTGGCAGCTCTCTGCTATGCCCTGGGAAAGCAGTGGAAGATGGTCTAAGTGCTTGCATCCCTGCACCCACGGGGAAGACCTGGGTGAACCTCCTGGCTCCTGGCTTCAGCCTGGCCCAGCCCTGGCTGTTGCAGCCATTTGGGAAGGGAACCAGAAGATGAAAGACCCCACACACACACACACACACACCCTCCCCTGCTTTAACTCTACCTTTCAAATAAATAAAATAAATCTTAAAAAAAGAAAAAAAAAAAAAAAACATTCACTGCCCTGATGGTTGTTAGCCTGAGCCAAGCACAGTGAGACACCGTCTCCCCATCCCGCTGCCCTGGCTTGAGCCGTGTGCTTCCGCAGCCCCCATGTCTCCTTGGAAATCTGTGTGTCCTGTGCTCCTCACGACTGGCCCTGGCCTGCCCTCAGCCTCCTCCTCCTCCATCTTCCACTGCAGCCTGCCTCCTGCTCACTCAGAGCCGCCCCTTCCTACGACAACCGGCCCCACCCCACCCCACCCCAGAGGCGGGCCTGGCTGTCTGACACCATTGGCTACTAAACACAGATGTCGCCAATCAGAGAACAGCACCCACCCAGTCATGGAGGCTAAGCCAATCAGAGAACAGCACCTACCTAGTGAGGGGGCGGAGCAATTCCAGCTGAAAACACGTAACATTTACTGGAAGTTTCTTGCTCTGAAAACAAAGCAACTGGACTGGGCGGCCTCTTCCTCTGCATCCTGTGGCGGTGGGAGAACTGAGTCCACGGACTCTGGGGTGCCGAAAGGCCTTCGCACCTCCAACTCCAGCGAAATGAGCTACGCTCTCGGCAAGTTTTAGTAGTCATTTCTGTAACGTGACCATCAAAGTCTTCTCACTAGAAGAATGAACACCATCCTATTCCTCTTAGGACTGAACTGTGGTCTCCAGAGACCACAGCCCTCACGCATTCTCAGCTGCCCTCGTAAGGTGTAAGTGACACCGCAGTCTAGACTTCAGACCAGCCAGAGAAGCAAGAACGGCCCGTTGGGACCCCGGCTCGAACTGCTTTGATGCCTGCAACCTTAACCTACTAAGCCAATCAGGCCCCATGTAAGCCTCCTACTAGAGCTCTAGGGAAAGAAGGAAAAACCCATCTTTTGCTAAAAAAATGTTTCTGTAGGAAAAAAAAAAAAAACCTGCTTGTAACCATGTCCCACAAAAAGAAATGGGAATTTAAGAATGAGGGAAACAGGGGCCAGCATGGTAGTGCAGCAGGTAAAGCCACCACCTGCCAACTCCAGCATCCCACGTGGGCGCTGGTTCTAGTCCTGGCTGCTCCTCTTCTGATCCAGCTCTCTGCTATGGCCTGGGAAAGCGATGGAGGATGGCCAAGTGTGTGAGCCACTGCCACCGATGTGGGAGACTGGGAAGAAGCTCCTAGCTCCTGGCTCCTGGCTGAGACCTGGCCGAGCCCCAGCCATTGTGACCATTAGGGGAGTGAAGCAGCAGATGGTTGATCTCTCTCCCTTTCCCTCCCTCCTTCCCTCCCTCCCTCCCTCTCTCTCTCCCTCTCTCTCTCTCTTTCTCCCTCACCCTCTCCCCCCCTCCTCCCCTCTCTGTAAATCTTTCAAATTAATAAATCTTTCTTTTAAAAATGCAGGAAACAATAAGAAGGCAGGGCCAGATAGAAGAGAAAGCCACCTCCTGACAAAACTGTTTTGGTAGCTGGATCCATCTGTACCTGAAACTAACCATCACCATACTTCTCAGTGACATGAGCCAGTGTATAATTTTCTATGTCATAAGATGTGAGATGGGTTTCGGCCACCAGGGTTCCCATGACACCTTGTCCACATTATAGCCTCAACCACCTAAACATAGAGTGTGTGTCTGACTCCTCCATGGACAGTGAGCTCCTGCAACAAATACCATGTTTTTCATCTTCTATCTTCCTTGCCTAGAAAAGAATCCTGGCTCCTTGGGCCAGCTGTGGTCATTGAAGCAAACTGCTGAACCTCTCCCAGGCTCAGCTTCCTAATTTTAAAAACAAGATGGTTAATCACAAAGATAGATAATAACAAGAGGATGTGGAGAAATTGGAACCCTCATGTATCACTGGTGGGGATGTAAAATAGTTCAGCCGCTTTGGAAAACAGTTTGGCAGTTCCTCAAAAGGTTAAACATAGAAGGTACCATATGGCCCAGCAACTCCACTTCTAGGTATATATCCAAGAGAACTGAAAACATATGTCAACACAAAACCTTGCATATGAATGTTCATAGTAGCCTTAGTCACAAAAGCCAAAAGTGGAAATCAGCCAAGTGTCCGTCAACAGGTGAATGGCTGAGCAAAATGAGGTGTATCTACACAATGGAATACTATTCAGTCATTAAAAAAAAGAATGAATTACCGATTCACGCTACAATACAGACGAACCTTGAAAACATTATGCTGAGTGAAAGAAGCCAGACACAAAAAGCCACATATTATATAACTCTATTCATATGAAATGTCCAGAACAGGCAAATCTATAGAAACACAACATAGATCGCTGGTTGCCAAGAGCTGAGCGATTTGGGAGGGAGCGGGGGTGGGTTGGGGAGAAGTAACTGCTAAGGTATGGGGTTTCTTTTGCAGGACATGAAAATCGTCCAAAACCAATTGTGGTGATAGCTATACAACTGTGCAAGCAGAATAAAAACAAGTATTGAACTGTACACATTAAATGGGGTCAATTTACATATAGGAATTGTATCTCAATAAAGCTGGTGCAAGACGCATGTGCCAGTGGAACAGATGGAAGCTGCAGTCCCTTGCCACCAGGCCCTGCTATGACCCTCTATGATATTTTAGATGAAACTGGCAACATGTAGCCAGCGTCGCTGGGCAAGTTCTTTAATCTCTAAAAATGAAGACGAAAGCATCTTCCTCCTAAGGTGGTTGTGAGGACAGAATGAATTCTATGTAGACAACGACAACCACGCCTGCACACACGCAGCCTTCTGAAAGCTGCGGCTGTTGAACTGCAATCCACTGCCTCGACCCTGCTGTGTGGCCCAGGACACGCTCACTGCCAATCAAATTCCCTTCCATGCAAATCTTCAGCCTCCAGCACCAGTCTGTCCCCTCCTACAGTCCTTTCTTTCACTAACCCGCTAGCTCAGGACATCACAAAGATGCATTTCCACTTTGGTTTCTTGTTTTCCTTTCTTCTGGGAGATGGGGGAAGAAAGAAAGAAAATGCAAATAAGTTATGACAACTAGCAAGTAAACGTTTTTCATCTTCTGCTTGCAAAGCCAAGGCCTGATACCCGACTGCTACAAACTACTTCCATGTGTCTCCATCCTAGGCGGAGAGGGAAAGGGGCCAAGTGTTCAGGCCTGATGATAGGAGTTTGGGTTGGAAACCAAGACTCTCCAACCGACTCTCAGTCTTGGGCTTCTGCCCCCCAAGCTGTCAAGAAATGGAAGGATTTGAAAGTGTTCTACAGAATTCCTCTCAAGGGTTGTTTCTGCTTGGATAGGGAGAGGGTAACGGTAATCACTATGGGCATGACCAGGGCAACCACAGGCGCTCCTGGGATTTATGGAGGGCTCACTGTGTTCTAGGCCTTCTGCCCTGCTCGAACACAATTACATGCATGAACTTCCCCGGGCCTCGCCACTGGCCTTACGCAGTGGGTGCTCTCAGGGTGTTCTGCAGATGAGAAAACAGACACAGGGCAATGTTTGGTAATGTGTCCAAGGTCATGAGGCTTGCAAGCGGCCAAGGCTGGGGTTCTGAACCAGACCCTGTACGATTTGCACTGGGCTGGATTCTTTTAATTTTTACTTATTTTTTCATTTACTCTGAAGGGTAGAGTGAGAGCGAGAGAGAGAGAGAAAGATGTCTTCCATCTTCTGGCTCACTCCCTAGATTCCTGCAATAGCCAGGGCTGGGCCAGGCCAGAACCAGGAGGCCTGGAATTCAATGTAGGTCTCCCAGGTGGGTGGCAGGGACCCAACTACTTGAGTGATCATCACTGCCTCCCAGGGTATGCATCAACAGACAGCTAGATCAGAGAGGCATGTTAGCACACAATGCAACTACCACCTCTAGGCGTTAGACTCATAGGGGCCAACATTATCTTGCTTTTATGGCAGGCTTAGGATGTGCCAGATTCTGAGCATTTTGTGAATTATCCTTACAACATCCCTAATAGGTTCATATTATTATTGTTACCAAACCATTTTACAGATGAGCAGACTGAGGCTAAAGAAATCTACCCAGCGTTACACAAATACTAGATTCTGTTCTGTTTGGTTCAGAGATCACGTGTATCAGCAATAGATAATTCAGGTTTTCTGTTGGTGGAATTGGATCTTTCTTGGGTCTTCCTCAAACAGGAAACTGAGCGATGACTTATGGGCCCCATAGGTCAGTGATTTGGTCTTCCTGGGCCCGTTCCACTGTCTTGATTTCATTTGCTGTTTCCTCCTGCTCAGACAACCCTGCCCCGCCTCCATCCCTTCCTTTAGGAGCAATGGGAAGAGAACTGTGCACGTGGCAGTGTGAGCTCCTAAGGTGAG
Organism: Oryctolagus cuniculus; assembly: GCF_051225735.1. NCBI lineage: Eukaryota > Metazoa > Chordata > Mammalia > Lagomorpha > Leporidae > Oryctolagus > Oryctolagus cuniculus. The sequence continues at coordinate 79,013,690 of NC_142876.1, read as the reverse complement.
GGGATGAACGAAGGAGCCAGGCTGGCCGTGTGAGGCAAGGTGGGAACAAACCCTGGCGGGGCCACGTGCACAAGAGTGGCCAGGGAGCGGCCGGCGAGAAGCGGGCGAAAGTAGAGAGAGGCAGCCCAGGCCGAGTGGCGAACTGGGGGAGAGACAGAGAGGATCTGGCTCGGGACAGAGCCAGTGAGGGGTCTGTGACGCTTTCTTCCCAAAGGCAGGGAACTGAGGGGCATCTTACAGCTGTGTGTTCACAGCCCACCTGTGGGTGCCACAGAGAAGTACGGAGGAAAAGGCCCCTCCCAGAAGGTAGGCCAAGCTGGGCACGTGTGAGAGTTCTTTATGTACAAAAATCAGCACGTGGTCAAACACTGACTGAGAGAGGCCTTACCTGGCACACAGGCAAAGCAGCCATGGCCAAGGCCCTAAACTTATAGGCCAAAGGCCTTTATTTGGACACAGTCATTACCCTATGCAAATATCTGAACATTTGAAAATCTTGATATTCTAGCCATGGGTCTTCAACGTTCAAATTTTTTCTACAGTTCAGGGTATGGGGGAAACACTCCAACTCAGAGTGGCCTTCTTCCTCCCAGACACACAACGGGAACTCCTGGTGAAAGCCGCCTTCCTTGCACCAGGAAAGAGAGGCTCGGAGGCGACGTTGAGAGACGCCAACGGGCTCAGCGGCAGCTGCCGTCCTGGGCCTCGTGACAGGTGGAGATGCGTGTGCTTTGACACCGGCTGGAAGAACCCAGGCTTCCCTCTCTCACACCCTAAGAAGCAGGGCGAGTCGCTGCCAAGCGGCCGTATGACTTCACCCTGTGTAATCCGCACGGCACGTGTGAATACCCACAGCATGCCAGATTATCAGTAAGGTGATAAGGCCTGTGTGTGATACCTGCTTGGCACCATTTGAATGAGGTTCCCGTGGGCCACCTAAGGTTTCGTTTCGCTTCCTGTTATCTGCACCTGCACCAATTTCCGAAGCAAATAAAAACACCCAACAAGGCCATGTTTTCAGAGCTTATTCAAAAGCGAAGAGGCGAAACCAAAGCCAAGCAACATAGACCCCCAAACACAACAACAACAACAACAACAAGAACACACGGCCACAAGCCTGGGGTTCCAGTTCTCGCACGAGGGCTCTGCGGTATGCTTCCTTTAAAGCTCCTCATCCTGTATCAGGCCTGGCTATTCAACATGACTTTTGGCCAATAAAGACAGAAAGAGTATAATGGATACCGGTCCTACGTACACCAGGCCGCATGCGTCATTTTCCACACGGATTAGCTCATTTAATCCACAGAACAAACTGACGGGGTAAGGGCTATTCTTTCCATACTTTTAAACACACACACACACACGTACACACACGTGCACTTATGGAAGATGAAGGTAAATGAGAGCGGTTAATAGGCTTTAAGTCACTCAACAAGTGCTAAAATAGCCTCCTTAGATCAATGTTCATTGAACTTGAGTCCTGGCCACTGACTACTACTCTGCAGCATGAATGACACCTCCCACTCTGCTGTCAGGATCCGGTTACACCCAGAAGCAATGCCACGGGCTCACAAGGTGTCTTCTGTCTCCCTTTGCAGACTTTTGTTTTTCTGGAAGTTATGTATTAGGGGGAGTTTGTATGTCCATGATTGGAACTGGTGCGAGGTTATTTCTTGCCATCTTTGGAGGGTGATCACTGAACAGGGGAACAGAAAAAAATCAAATCACCTAGCAAGGAGTTAGAAATGTCCTCTGGCACTCTATCTCTGATGGAGGGCGACAGGTCAAGAGATGGGAAAGGACAGCTCCATGGAGTGCCCAGCACCAGCCAGCGTTACTCTGGGCAGCCAGGAACATGGGCGGCATGACAGCAATTTCTTATCAGTGCCTTTTAAGCGGCAACGAAGCGTTAGGACATTGCATTTTGGTGTTCATCCATTTGCTGTGCAAAATTCACTGTGTCAGAGAGTCTTTGCTAAATACACTTATTTGGTGGCAGGCAGGGGGAGGGGGAGGGCTGAAACAGACTGTTAATAAGAAATTCAAATCAAGAATTACTCAAGACGACACCTGCCTTCTGGCCTAATGAAAAAACCAATCTGTCAGGTCTTAATTAAGTGCTCAGGCTAGAAAGGAAAAGCAGCAGCTGATACTTGATACAGGACCTTGTATGTTTCCCGTAGTCAAAATGCAACTGCAAGTTGAGGTGGGCGTTCCATCAGGGCAGGTTAAGCCGCTGTTAGGGATGCCTGCACCCCATACTGGAGCGAGTCCCAGCTGCTCCACTTCTGAAGCAGCTTCCTGTTAATGCACGTGGGGAGGGCAGCGGATGTGGCTCAAATACCTGAGTCTCTGCCAGCCACGTGGGAAACTGGGATGGAGTTCCAGGCTCCCGGCTTCAGCCTGGCCCAATCCCAGCTGTTGCAGTCATTCAGGGACTGAACCCGTAGATGGAAGTGGGCTCTCACTGTCACTCTGAAAGTCATATCTGTTACATAAATGGTAACTTTGCATCAAGATGACTCATCTGCTTCTGGGCAATCATATACTCAGCAAATAAGCACTGAGGGAGATCAGTCTCATAAGCCTGCTGACAAAGATGCCTACAAAGAGCAATATTGGATTTGGATGTCTAAATGATGTTTATATCAGAATGCCTAACTGCGAATGTCCAAAATAAGCTGGGGCTGGACAGGCGGAATGTCAGGTAATTAGGAACTAACACTTCCTGGTCCAAGAGCAATGTAAGGCCAATAAATAAGCAGATCAGTGAAGAGATGAACAATGAACAGATGAAACGTGTGAAGAACAAATCAATGCACATTCGTGTGTTACTTTCACAGCCAATGAAATAACCTAACTCTTATTTCACGTGATCAGGAAGAAATGCACCGATCTATAAACTCCACAACTCTCACTGACCACGAGAAGAAGAGCTAAAAATTCTGACCACAGAGCTCACCTACGGTGGGTGGGGGTCGCTGCAGGGAACAGCCTAGCGAGCCCACCCCCCAACTGCCCAGAGGTGGGAAAACCGTACACAGACTACAAGTTAAGAACTGGTTTGCAAATGACAAGCTGTCCTGAGCAAGTCTCCCTTCTTCCCCTAGGAACTGAACAGCAGACATCTTGCCAGGGAAGGAGAATACAGACAGACTATGCAAACTTATTCAAACCCCAAACCTGACTATAAAACCCCTGTTCAGTCTAACGGCTGACCCAGTATCATTCCCGGTGCCTGTAGTGAGAAAATGAATGCTATTGTGAAAAAGGCAACTCAATGGGCAATCTTGTGCACAGCTGTGATGGCCAAGTCCACTGCCGGCTGAGGGCAGACGGCTCGCTGAGCTCCCTTGCCCTTCTTCTGCTCATCACCAAGCGGGTCCAGGGCAGGGAAGTCGGTGCTTAGTTCTGCCAAGAAAGCTCCACGCCCTCAGCTGACTCAGAAAAAGATTCCTCTTGGGGGGAGGGGGGAGGCAGGGGGAGCAGGCAGGGACACCAACCTGCTGGGGCAATCCTTGCTGTCCCCAAGAGGCCACAGAAGGGGTCGTGGCTCAGGATGCCCACATCCCACGTCAGAGTGCCCTCATTCCAGTCCTGCCTCCCTGGGAGGCAACGGTGATGGCTAGGGAAGCAGGGTCTCCTCCACCCATGTGGGAGACCCGGGCAGAGTTCCAGGATCCCAGCTCTGGCCTGGCCCAGCCCTAACCATTGCAAGCATCTGGGGCAGTGAACCAACAGATGGGACCTCTGTCTTTCTGTCTCAGCTTCTCAAGTAAGTAAAAGAAACAAATAAAAATTATTTGTTCAAGGATAGGACCAATGCTGTGATACAGCAGGTTACGTTCTGCCCGTGGTGCCGGCATCCCATATGAGTGCTGGTTCGAGTCCTGGATGCTCCTCTTCCGATCCAGCTCTCTGCTATGGTTTGGGAAAGCAGAAGAAGATGGCCCAGGTCCTTGGGCCCCTGCACCCGCGTGGGAGACCCAGAAGAAGCTCCTGGCTTCAGATCGGCCTGGAAATGGCCACTACAGCCATTGGGGGAGTGAACCAGTAGATGGAAAACCTCTCTATCTCTCTCTCTGTCTCTCTCTCCTTCTCTTTCCCTCTTTCTGTCTGTAACTCTGTCAAATAAATTTTTTAAAAAAATGACTATTAAAGGAAAAATAAAAAAGCCATGGATACCCAAAAAGTGTCTCCTCCAGTATGGTTACTGGGTGCTCCTCAAATACTCATCATACCCCTTCCCCAGGAAAACCCACACGCGTCCTCTCTCCCTGGGCTCTCAGAGGCGGCCCCTCCCTCCCCTCAGAAAGCACCCCAGGTCCTCTCAATGCCATCACACACCACCATGTGGAGCAGAGCCGTGTGCCAAAAGGGAAGGAGAGGAAAAGCAGCTGCGAACCTGGAAGGAAGCAAGGAGGCAGGAGAGAGAAGTGATTTTACCCTCCCTGGCTCGGCACTCAAGAAGACAAAGGGGAGGGTGGCTCGCCAACACCTTGTTCTCCGAAAACACACACTCGAGTGACAGGAGTCATCCTTCTTGTCAATAAACAGCCACCAAAAAGCAAGCGTTTGCCAGGGGCCGATGCTCTGTTAACGGCTTTCCATGCATCTGCTCTCAGATGCCTCCCGTCAGCCCTAACGCCAGGCACCGCAATAACCAGGACCTCAAAGACTCAGGCACTTGGCTCAGAACGCCAAAGCCATGAAGCGGCATTCCTAAGAGCACCTCAAACAGGCAAGGGCAAAGACTACCTGGCCCAAGGGGAGAGGTTCCAGAATTTGAAAATTCAACACTCCTGACTTCAAACGCAGCTGGACTTGAACCATCTTAGGGAGGCTCGCTGTTTGTCAATGAGGGTGCCTCCCGCCACCCCGATCCAATGCAGCCGTCCAACAAGGCCATAGCATGACTCCTGTGTTTTGTATGGCATGAGTCTCCATGACAGGAGGCCTGGCTGGCTGGCAGCCCCTGCAGGACATGAAACAAGCGGTGTCCTCGCAGAAGGAAGGGGAAGGTCGAATACTCAGCACTTTGGGATAACAGAAAGAAGAGAGCGGAAACGCTTTTCTAGGGGTGTTCTTGGGTTTTAGGTCCCAGGCCTTCTCAAGAATGAAGCCAAGGGCAGGTGATAGTGAAAGGCAATACAGGTAACAGGGGCAGAAGGTACAGGGTGGTGAGATCTGGCAGCAGATTAGCCTCCCTCGCAGGACCCTGCCAAAGGCCTGCAGATAATACCGGGTCCAGGAGAGGGCCACGACACTGCACTCAACGCACAACTTGCAATTCAGGAGGAGGTATGGGCTTTACAGGCAATCTGGATTCAGTAAAAGAGACGGAGCTGTGATCCATAACGAGAGTGACATAGGAACTCAACTTGTTACGCCTGTCCCAACCAGGTCCTCCCGTTCTACAGAGGAAGAAACCCTGGGGCAGAAAAGCAAAGCCCTTCAAGACAGTTTAAGAACCCAAGCAAGGAACAGGCATTTGGCCTAGCAGTTGGGATGACTGCATCCCATACCAGAGTGCCCAGGTTCGAATCTCAGCTCTGCTCCTGACTGAACCACGGAGGGGACCTCTGTCTGTCTTTCCACCACACAAAGAAAGAACTCCAGACAAGGCCAACTTCATGGGCATGTGACCTGAGCAGTCACTCAGAGCCCCCTTGCTCAGAAAACCTCCACACTGAGAGGGCCTGGGCCTTGTTCACCATCTTGAAATTTTAGGAATTTTTAACAGGCTTGCATTTTGATTCTGCATGGGGTCAGCAGATAACACGGCTGGTCCTCGCTGCTTTGTGTTTGTTCCTTGAGTTTTCAAAAGCCTCGTAAGACCTGGATTTTTCTTCTACATTTCAAGACAACTTGTTTCATGGGCTATTTACACTCTATGAAACCTGGCTTGCCTGTCCTAGAGTCTCAAAAATTGATATTTAGTGCAGGAAGCAAGCAGTTTGTTCACCTCACCCTTCATACATGCTCCGACCTGCCAAGCAAAATGTGCCTGGTATGACTGTCAGAGCCCAAGGAAGAGCAAGCCTCAGACATCGCTAACGGGCTGCAAAGGGGCTGGTGGGGCAGGATGCATTTTTCACCTCAAGGGGCTACGAGAATCTGAACTACTCATTAAAAATCAGTTTTTCGGTTTCAAACTCATCCTATTTTGTCTTTTAAATTGTATTTATCTGTACTCATTTATTCCAAAGCCAAGGAAATAAAGACACACACTCAGAGATTGGGCGACAGAGAAAGATCTTCCATCCGCTGGTTGACTCCCCAAATAGTCAGGGCTGCGTCAGTCCAAAGCCAGGAGCCTGGAGCTCGATCCAGCTCTCCCACAGGGTGGCCAGGACCCAACAACCTGCTGCTTATCCACAGACAGGCAAACTCCTCCCACATATGCACATGTGCATGTGTGCAGAAAGGCCCAAGCACACTCACCTGGAACAAACAAGCCGACAGGAGACACTCACAGCTCCAAGGTTGTTAAGTTCTCAGTCCCTGGGGCCAGCACTGTGACGCAGTAGGTTAACACCCTGGCCTGAAGCGCTGGCATCCTGTATGGGCGCCAGTTCGAGTCCCGGCTGCTCCACTCCTGATCCAGTTCTCTGCTATGGCCCGCAAAAGTAGCAGAAGATGGCCCAAGTTCTTGGGCCCTGCACCCGTGTGGGAGACTCAGAAGAAGTTCCTGCTCCTGGCTTCGGATTGGCACAGCTCCAGCCGTTGTAGCCAATTGGGAGTGAACCAGGGAATGGAAGACCTCTCTCTCTCTCTCTGCCTCTCCTCTCTGTGTAACTCTCACTTTCAAATAAATAAATATTTAAAAATAAATAAATGAATAGATTCTCAGTCCCCAAAACAGTATACATGTCAGTGGTTATTTTGTTCCTTCTGCTGCTGGCCTCAGAAAAGGAAGAAAATCAAATACATATATATATAATGGAAAAACAAGTAGTTGTTAACAGTTATATAGGAGACTACTGCTTCATAATACAGGACTATACATTAACATCGTAAAGAAAAAAACATCTGACAGCAAGTATACGTAGTGGGAGGGAGGGAGGTGTGTAGCCTGGTGGTTAAGATGCAGCGTCTCACAAAGGAGTGCCTGGGTTCACGTCCCACCTCCAGCTCCTGACGCCAGTCTCCTGCTACTGCACATCCTGGGAGGCGGTAGCAGGTTGATTCAAGTACTCGGGTCCCAGCCACCCATGGGGGAGGCCTGGGTTGAGTTCCTAGCTCCTGGCTTCAGCCCCTGCTCACGCTCACCACTGTGGCCATTCAGGGAGTGGACCAGCAGGTAGGGGCACTCTCTCTCAAATAAATAAGGAAATGAAAGAGGGATAAAAAGAAATGTAAAACATATGGAACATGATCTGTGTATTTTTTTAAATAGTACACCCATCCATACGTGTACAGCATACATACGAGTGTATCCCACACAGACTTAGTAAGTACAGACTCATATTTGCCAATGTAAATACCAACATCCACACACGTACCTAACCACAGACGTAGGTGTGCCTATCACTGGGATCCCAATGGCTACAGGACACAGCGAAAACCACATCCCTGCTGCAGACCAGAGTCTCCTTTCTAGCGAAGGCGTGGCTTGCATCAGACCATCGCTAGGGTCCTCTGGAGCTCTGCCAGGTCCCCACTGTTGGGGGTCAGTACAGCCCAAGAAGTTCCTCCATCAATACTCCAAATCCCAAAAGCAAATTGGCCTCCACCTGCCTCCTCCTTCCGACAGCAAGCCTAATGCTCAGTTGGCAGGGATAAAGTGGAATCAACTATCTTAAACATATGTACATAGATATAGTACAACCTAGTAATATTTTAAAAACATGATTTCTGAATTATTCATTGCAGAGGCTCTCCCCAACCCAAGGGCTAAGGACACAGGGACCATGGACGTTCAAGTTCGAGGGAAACATGCCATCCTCTCTCAGCCTCCACTCAGCCTGCCTCCTGCGGTGTATGGTGGGGCTGCTTGGGATTTTCCCACTCTGAAAGAGAAGCTGTTTGGCGAGCCAGGCTCTGTGACCACCCAGGATCTGAATTACGCACAGGTGTTCGAAAATACAGAGGGATCCAGCATCATTAAGAGCATTAAGCAATCATCCCAGCACAAGGAGGCAGTTGCAGAAAAGAAGACCAGAGTTTGGGCAATGCTTTGGGAAATAAATTCCATAGCCTTTCACCAAGTCGAAACCTTGGCTTTGGACACACATAGGAATGAGCCTGGCCTGATCTTAGCTCCCCGTGGACATCTGCCAGATCACAAAATTTGACCCAATTGGCCGGCCTCACCGCAGAGAAGGGCACTGCTGACCAGCGGATGGTCCCGCCGGCCTGGCCAGCATGGACGGACGGCAGCAGCAGGATGGCAGAACACTGGCCCCGGCCAAGGAGGGAGTCTCTGCTTTGAAGACAGTCATTTTTATCATGTATTTTTTCTAAATAAATACCCCAGCAAACTTCAATCTGATTCTCTTCTTTATAGACTTCAATCACTCTTTATGTCCTATAAAACATGGCTAATTATTCTTTTCTTCTTTCTCTTGTCACTTTGGGCTGCCGTGTAACAGTAAAAACTGCCAAGCTCTGTCCACGGAGAAATGCGTGCCACAGGGAACTGCATTAGAAAGGAAAGCGCTCACGACAAACAAGGTAGGGCCAGAGTTGTCCCATAAGGTTTTACCGACCTAGAAAAAGACACTAAGTTACAAGTATTATTTCTCTTTAAATAAACCATTACCAAGAAGGACCATATTTCATACAAGAAACCTGACTTTTTTTTTTTTTAAGTTAAAACCGTTGTTTAATGGGTAACACGACTCTAATGGGTCCTGTTGAACCCACACTAGTCATTTAAAAAGAGCATTGTCCAAACACTCCTTCCTTTGTTATATTTTTCTCCATTCTTCAGGGAAATACTATCTACCTTTAGACTCATTTTGTTTAACATCCCTGGTCATTTATGTTGTTTACCGAGTATCTGATATTCCTAATAAAATGTCAGTACAAATAACCGAGTTGTCCAGGAGAAAAAAAAAAATCCTAAAGATTTTTCCCAACCTTCCCCAGCTAGTCAAGGTAAACACATCTAGACGACTGGAGTCAGCCACTCTGACACAAATGCCTTTTCTCTTTCCTCTTAAATTACAAAAGATTATCATTTTACTCAGCAATGAGCCTGGCTAAATTGAAACTCTGTACATCAGAATTAAATATGTTCCATCTACTCAAAATGAACAGTGTATTATTTATCTCTAATACTTAATGACAAAAAAAAAACTGATAACTTTCTCTGATTATACTACTGATTTCATCCAGTCTCGCATCATCGATTCTCCTGGTCATTAGCATAATCACAGTGCAGCCACTCCGGCTTAGGCAGCAAGTTTGATAACACAGACGAAAGTAGATACACACTATTTTAAAAACATGTTCTGATTTTCATCTAAGTATATCTTTATTTATATGGCTTTCTTACCATAAAGATGCCAGCCCTTTAAGATATGCAGAAATCACTTTCCACACTGAAGAACAAGGTGCTATATCATAACAAGGATACAGAAGTACAAAGCGCCTGTTAATTAAACATCCCTCTTTAACTCGCTACCCTGCATATGTAACGGTTAAGTTCTAAGCCAAGTCTTTAAATAAGAATGAGAAAATGGCTAGGCTCCTTCAAATGAATGCTTTGCATGGTTTTTTTTTTTCCTTCAATGTTAAGAGATCAGCCATTTGATGATTATTTTTTTAATCACTCCCTGATTTTTTTTTAATTTTTCCCTACAAATAAAAACATCACGAGGTGCAAGTCAGGACTATTGGTTTCATGTGCGTCCTGTGGTATGCAGAATATGGCTGTGGTTTAGGCTCAAATGTAACGAGTTTGAATTAATAGAGTTTGAAAAGGTTCACATGTAAACTCAGTAAGCTGCAGCTACATGTAGCCAGAGGGATGAATTTTACAAAGTATACCACTGAACAACAACAACAAAAAAGCAAGCTATTAAAAAGAATGCATACAGTAGGATACTATGAACGCAAATCTTGTGCATGTACAACAAATCCTGCATTTGGGAGAATACATACATCCGTATCAGAAGCATAAAGAATTCAGGGGACGAAATGCAGCCAGTGAGAAGAGGTTAGGTCACCTGCAGGGGGACAGATGGGGTCAGAGGAGGAAGGGACACCCAGGCCTCTTCAACCAGGGCCAGCAACGTGTTCCTTCTTCAAAGCTCCGCAACAGGTACATGGTTGCTCACAGAATTACTCTGTGTCCCTTTTTAGTGTCTTAAATATTTCACAATGAAAACTGAAAGGTACAAGCACACAGTTTTAGGATCAGCAGCTTCGTAAATCTCTACCTGACTTCTTTCCTCAAAAGTTCTTCTCGGCTCTAACAGATCAAAGTGATGGAGGCCAAGGCACCGCATTTTGTTCTACAACTGGGCCACTGGCTACAGATACTGGAGCCCTGCATCCCAACACAAAATCCATTTCCGCTGTCTTCAAAACTGCTGTATTATTACCTCATACTTAAAGAATTCTTTAGCCTCAGTACTGTGCTATGGGAAAATCGTCTCTAACACAGGGATACTCTCTATATTTAGTAAAAAGTGACTGTCCTGCTTCCTAAGTGAAACAAAACAAAAACAAACACAGAAATGAGAACTGCCTATAAGTATCTTTTCAATTTTGAGCAGATCTGAATGCGCGTTCAAGGGAGAGCAGGCTGGACGCGTATCTTGTGTGTGACTTCAGGACGAAGGGGTGTCAGAGAAAGGTGACCCTCTGCCCAGTGGGGAGCCCACCCCAACACACACATACACCCTAGCCCCATTCAGCAGACTGAAAACTGCGTGCTGCGGCCGCCATCGGGAGACAGGAGCGAGGCACCCCAGTGCTGGCCAGGACGATGACTTGCTTCCACAAGTGTAAGAATTTGCTGTGCACTTACCGCAGTCACGGCTGCGCGTTTACTGTCAACAAGCATCACGCTGCAACAAAAGCCATTATTTAGAAAAAGAGAAGAACACGTTGAAGCAGCTGAACCCTCCTTAAGCCCAGGGGCGGCGTGCCCGAAGACACCAGGTCTGCAAGGACACGCCTGACAGAAGCCCACAGAAGCAGACCCAGGACTGACAAGTGTCTCTTCTGACAGACAGGTTCTCTCCAACATCGTCTGCCCCGGCGGGGGACACGGATGCTCTCCAGTGTCCCCTCTCAGGGTCCGACGCACCTCTCCCCAAAAAACTAAACGTGACGGCAAACTTTCTAGTGGGAAATGTCTATAAGACATCACCAAGAACAGTCCGTCACTGATTCCCTAACGAAGAATCAGTTAATTATTTGGCCTCTCTTAATGAAATGATTAACATACTAACAAACAAGGTGGAATGACTTAGCGCCCACCTGCAGATGCCATGAAACAGAGACAATAGTCACACTGCGTGTTTCTACCATCGCACCTTCTATCTCTTCAATAACTTCCACCTTTCACCTTTCACAGAAACCTTTTATGCAGTGGGAGACATTCTAGTTTGAAAATGTGGCCCATCAGAGATTCTGTTTATTTGTTTTTTACAAAGAGCTTCAGGGTCTGAACAGAATTAAAAGAACTTTGTATTACAGGAATATTCCAAACCCACCTGAACTTCTAACCCTAAAACTAAGTGCCGCCTTTGGGGTAGCTATTAAAGCAAACCACACCTAAATTCAAAATGAGAATTAAAAAAAAAAAAAGTTATGGGCAGGTGTTGCAGCACTGGGGATTAAGCTCCTGCCACTCGGGACAACCACATCCCATATAGGAGTGCTGGTTCAAGGCCAGGTACTCCACTTCCGACCCTGCTTCCTGCTGATGCATCCTGAGAGGACTGGGCCTGTCACCCATGTGGGAAACCCAGATGGAGTTCTGGGCTCCTGGTTTTGGCCTGGCCCAGTCCTGGTTGTTGCAGGCTTTTGGGGAGTGAACCAGCAGATGGAAGACGGATCAATCTTTCTATCTTTCTCTCTCTCTCTCTCTCTTTCTCAAGTAGGTAAAAATAAACAAATGTTTTTTGTTTTTGTTTTTGTTTTTAATTCAGGTGAGAGCATTTTAGACAAACAGTTTACTGCAGGGTAACTTCAAAAGACAAGTTACTTACGCAGGCTGAAAATGTCTGTACAACTTTTATTTAAATAACTCTTTTGATCTTAGTGGTTAGATCTTAGCTGAAGCCCTGAATATTTAAACATGCCTCCTTAGCATTTTATCTTCCTTTATCTCAGAATCTTGCAGGATGCCTTCTTTTCAGGATTCTGCTGTACTTATTGGTGTGGCTTGCTGGGCAATTTCCATCGAGAATTTCCCAAGATGCTTAGGGAAAGTGAAAAATTTAAGCCAGCAGGGTTAATCCAGTGAGCAAACAGTTCAGATTTTACATTGAAGATGGAAATCTCAGAGGAAAATGTTCCAGAAAGCCACTGGCCCCTAACTGGTAGCAGCAACATGACAACACCCCTTGGCAAACATGGATGCAAACCACTGTTGTTCCAGGTAGCTCTGATCACTCCTGTGAACGGCGCAGCTCTGGTCTCGCCTCTTTCTCTTAAGTATCTGATGTTTTTCTGTGCTTCACTCTGAAGAGAAACCCAAATTCCTGTCTCGGGCTTCAATACGGCAGTACAACGAAACCCTGAAGACTCTCAGCTTTTCTACAACCATGGTAACTGGGGAGCCCAGCTTTGCCACTTCGGTGGGCATCAGCATCTGTGGGGCATTTTTTTTAAATGCTGGGGGTGGGGGGCAGGGAGGGCAGCTGGCTTAGACAATAAGACTTTTGCATCCCGCACTGGAGTACTTGCGCTCAGTACTGGGCTCCTAACAGCCTCCTGCTAATGCACACCTTGGGAGGCAGTGGGGATGGCTCAAGTAATCTGGTGCCTGCAGCCCATGTGGGAAACCTAGATTGAGTTCCTGGCTTCCAACTTTGGCCCAGCCCGGCCCCAGCTATTGAGGGCATTCAGGGAGTAAAGCAGTAGGTGGAAGCATTCTCGTAAGCTCGCTCACTCTCTCTAATTTAAAAACAAAAAATCAACGCGGGACCATGTTATGGCTCAGTCACACTGGCATCTCATACTGGCCCCCTCTTCAAGTCCCAGCTGCTCCACTTCCAATCCAGCTCCCTGCTAAGGCGCCTGAGAAAAGCAATGGGAGATAGCCACGTGCTTGGCTCCCTGCATCCATGCGGGAGACCCAGATGGACTTCCAGGCTCGAAGGTCCCAACCTCTGTCTCTCCTTCTGTTAACTCTGCCGTTCAAATAAAATCAATACATCTTTAAAAACCAAAACAGCACAAATGCTGGCCCCACCCCCGATGCGGCATGGCTGGGAGCAGAGAGCTCCACTGTGATTCTTACACTCACGTGCATCCAGCTTTTATTCTTAAAAGAAATTCAGATACATGAAAAATAACAGGGTAGCCCTCAAAGTGAAACAAAATGAAGCAAAACTAAAAACAGTAAAATCTGAATGGAGACAGAAGTTTCGTTCCTAGACTCCCCAGCGGCATAAATCACTTGGTCCACGGGTCTCTACTTGGTGTGCATCATACATGCAATTTCAACATCGGCAGAAACTCGGATTTAAGAGCCTGTATTTTCATCTCAGCCCCTACCACACCCATACTCACTCCCCGGTCTGCATGCAGATAAGCAAGGGGCCCTGATTTGAAACACATTGAACTTGGGCTCCTTCTGCCACAGGCATGAGCACCCACGTCCATCTCTGTGCTCGGCGCCCTCGGCGCCCCTAGGATCGGCAGTCACGGGTACCACTCACTCAGGGAGCAGGCACTGGGTTTGGAGAAACTCCAGCAGAGCTCACATCACAGACTCACTGCCCTGTGAGCAGCAGCAGTGCCATACACACTTGAGTAACAGCAGCACAGCCCTGGATCGTCGCATCACTAAGCTTAAAGAACTTGCCTTCAAATGTTAGCCCCAGTTCCCAGGCAGGGACGCCGCAGCAGAGAAAGTCACATTATGACTCCACCACACAGCTGGGAAGCAAACAAAGACACCTTGGAAACCCAGCTTTTGAATTGGATGTTAGAAATATTCATCATTGTCCCAGTCAATAAAGCAGACCACAAAATTAACTATGAGCAGAGATCCTGGCAAAAGGTGCCTGACTAGCTAGTAATACATAGGTAACCAATTATATCATTCAGGACAGACTTTCCCCTACCCCAACAGAACCTATTCCGTAAACACAAACAGGGACCCAACAAGGCCACTCTCAGATATGCGAGCCTCCCTATCTCTCAAACAGAGTGACGGGAATGCGACTTCAGCTCCGTGATATCCCCACTTTCGGCTGTTTGAGGGAATAAACCTATCACAGAACGACCCTGGGTCTAAGGAACAACACGGTCAACAGGACCCGGGGACACGACCCTGTGTGCATTCATATCCTTTCTGTGCGTGTGCAAAAACAACACTCTTATTAATAATGTGATTTGGGAAGAAAGAGCAATTAGCCCTGCACAGCACTGGCGAGATGGTCCCCAGCACACGAGACATATGTAAATATTTCGTGATATCAGTTCCATTTGAGTAGACCTGTCAAGATATTTACAGGGCTCCCCGGCACGTCTGTCTTTAATTAAATTTTTGCCCAGATACTTTAATGTAATTTAAATAGATTATTAGTTGTCAGGATCTAATATAAATTTTGTTTACGATTTAGTTACTTTAACTGAAGAAACTAGGTTAACCCCACTGCTGACCGGCTTCAAACACCAAGACCCAGCCTCTAAAAAGCCCCCACTACCCTTTGCATTTTCCCAATAATCTTAAATGATTACAGCCTAACTGTGAATTTCAAGGCACTAAATTGAGCTCCGCTTTTTCCTTGCCAGAGTGGGGGGGGGGGGTGCGGGGGGGGGGGCCTGGAGAGGGTCATGAGAAAAAAAAAATTACACCTGTTCAGGTACTAGATTCTTCCTTCCAAGGCAGCTCGCTCTCCCAGTGGCTGGCAAGGTCGGAAACATTTGTCTCGCTTTAAGTCCCATAAAATAACTGCCAAACAAACACCTGTTGTGCACAGGGCAGGGCGCACATTACAAACTGGCGTCAGGGGATTGCAGAAAGAAAAACAAGCCTTGCAGAGACATCCACGAGCCAGTCTGGTCCAGAGATTTCAGGGCTGGGGAGAACACCAGTGCAGAGACAAGCACCCGGCTTCTGGCAGCACCTTCTCCTGAATGGGAGCTGACTTCTAAACAAGGCTTGAAAAATGCCTTCACACAAACGGACTGTAATTAATAAGAATAATTTATTAAAGAAACAAAGAAAGCTGTCTAACTGTCTTTCCTGACCGCCACGCACTTGACCCCTGCTTACTTCCTCTTTGCAGAATACCAGCCTTGTAGCCCTAATTGCAAAAGCATTATCTATGGGATGCAAAAACCAAAGCACTTCTTCAAATCAAACGTTCCTTACAGCATTTATTTTGAGGTTGGGGACACAAGCCAAACCTGCTTAATTTCCATTAACCACATGGTCACATGCACACTGAAATAAACTAAACATGTCCCAGAAATATAAAACACACACACACACATACACACACAACTATTATGCATAAGACACCCCAAATTTGGCCAGGTTCACCCCTGTTTCAGGAACTCACCTCCTCTATGGCCTGCTGCTGTTCCTGCTCTTAGCACCTCTTACTTAATTCATCCAAGTCCCACAGGAAAGAAATGCTTTTAAAAATCAGTTTAAGATGGCTCTTTGGATAACACATGTATAGCAAAGTGGCCTTGATCTAGGGTTAACAAGTCACAAGAAAGATCACTTGGAGAACACACGGGCCCACGTGCACACTTAGCTGCCTTGCTGGCCTCTCTCAAAAACTCAGTGTTTGATCACCTGCGGGGACTTACCAGCATCAACTTAAAAGAAGAAAAAAAAAAGACCCTGTAAACAGTAAACGTATATGTTGGCTCTTGCATAAAGTCCACCTGTCTATTCAACAAATGCTTTTCTTGAGGTTATTTTCTTTAGCAAACAAACCCCTACCTGCTTGAGGACTTTATCTACTGTAGGCTCAAAAAACACACTTTAAATAAAAATGGCCAATACTGCTGGCTTAGCAAAAATGACATTTACTATCACTGAGATCTAGAAAAGAGGTATGACATCTAATAGGATAAGAAAGGAAAAAGCCCTTAGCAAAATTTAAAAAAAAAAAAAAAAAAAAAGACCAGAAATACCACCTGTGCAAACCTGGCTATGTTCTGGAAAGCTTTTCTTGGTGGTACAGGAACTGCTCGCACCCAGTGTCTTGAAGTTGCAATTAAATTGTAGTAATTTAAGATGATCGCGAGAGCAAAGGGCAGCGGGAGCTCTCGGGAGGGCCTCCCTCCCCACTTAGCGCCCTTCAGTCAGGGGTTAAATGAGTTGCTTTAATGTAAGTACCTTAAAGTAACTGAATCATAAACAAGATTTATACTATTTTCTGACAGCCTGCAATCTATTTAAATTTTATTAACGTGTGCCTAAAATTATTTTTAAAAGACAAAACTCTTTGTATGCCCTGCAAATATTCTTGGCATAGCCACTGAAATGTGATCGGTACTGTAACACCTAACCTTGTCTGAACACACGTGCGTTTTTTTGTGATGCAGAACCTTACAAGATAACGTCTCCAGACTGAGTTGGAGCCTTAAGAAAAAACATGAAAACCAAATAAATTTGCCCAGTAAGATTGGCTGCAAAGAGGAAGCTGAGTTCAAAAGAAGTTGTCACATCTGCTATATTCTCCTTTCCCTTTCTGAATTTTGGCATTGGCCATGCTGTGGTATAAATATATTTGTTGGGGAAATATCACAATTCTTCTGTTAATTTAAACTACTGCTGAAAACGAAATACCCTTTGGTAGCGCCTAGGCAGGCAATTCACAAGGCCGAAGCTATATTCTTAAGAGAACCAAGGAAAAACTTAGTAACAAGGGGAAGGAAAAAAAAAAAAAAAAACATGGCTGGGCTCAATATTAACTCAGTTAACTTTTGCTATTGTTGGTTCAAATGATTTAACTAGAAAATATTTATAGCTTTTTAAAAACATTACAGATTGCAGAAAATTGCCCAACAGCATCCTTGTGTATGTTTAACTCACATTGCATAATTATACAATAAAGGTATATTCAATAAAACCTACAGACTCTGAAACACGTCGTGCACTGTGGTTATGAAACTGGCTTATAAAAAAACATGAAGTGCTTACTATGTGATCAACACTTGCTAATTAAAAATACAATTTTCGAATGACAGTTCTGCTGTACGTATTTACTTGTCCTGGTCCTACTTTGTTTTACTTAATTAAAAATAACATTTAATTTGGGGGATAGCTTTAGAGCAAAAAAAAAAAAAAGTGCTACACAATTTATACTCCAGGATTTAAATATAAACATAAAATCTTACAGACATCTACAGCAATATACACCCCTTAATTTGAGAGAGTTAATTTGAATAGCTGATGTTTCTTTCATTATACTTTGATAAACCTGTGAAAACAAAATGCTAAAGTAATTACTGTTACTACTGCCTTTAAAAATGTAAAGCAGTTAAATTTTCCTAGACAACAAGCAAGGACAAGTTACAAAGAACTTGAATAAAAGCAAGCAACCTGGTCATGTTGAATGTCAATCTGAAAAAAGGGGTTATGTCTAATCTGGAGAATTTCTCTCTCTCTCTCTCTCTCTCTCTCTCTCATTTTTAAATTCCAAGAGTGGGCTGACACAAAACTTCATCACCAGGGACTTTTTTTTTTTTTTTTTTTTGAGCTTCACATCAGATTTAAAACCCGCACATACAAAACCTTGGCTTCTCTGACAAGGCAGATCTTCTAAACTGGATGTGAGAAAACGTTATCTAACTCTAGTGTAGGAGTCTAATGTTGGTAAAAAGAATTCCACTGCACCGTTCTGGGTAGCAAGGCTGCCTCCGGATGGCTTAATATTCTTTTAATGCCTTTTTGGGTGCATTCCCCTTGTGAAAAACGATGCATTTAAAAAAATAATAATAACTTGTTTAGCAACTCAGCATCCATCAGGAACTCAAATGCTGCCCGGAGAGGGGCTGAGTATTTCCTTCCAAGTGAGCCTTCCCTTGCACAACAAAGATCAGCATTTGCAATGGTCCATTTCTGCATAAGTGAACATATAGCCTTGCTGCGTGATCGAATAGTCCAGGGTTCTCTGTGCGGCAGCTCCTGACAACCACCCAGCAGCAGTTCTGTTTGATCTCTCCTGCTTCCTTAATTTGGGTTGTCAAGGTTCAGCAGTTGGAGGCTGTTTACTTTACTTTTCCCCCCTCCCCAAAAAAAGTGATTTTTTTTTCTCTCTCTCTTTCTCATACAATGACTAATCCAGAGGCTAAGGGGGGTGGGAGAGGGATGCAGCCAGTGGCAAGAAGTTAGACTTTTTTTTCCCCTTTGCAGGGAGATTCTAGCTGACACCTTTTGAATGGTAACTAGTGGAGTTCTTTTCTATATTTTGAATGCTTTTTAATTATGAGACCTCTCCCAAATAGAGACACGAAGAAGAAGAAAAAACAATCCATTTCCCCAATGGTTAAAGCCTGAACCCAGTCTTCTTTTTCTGGACTCAAAGAGATGAGTATTTCCATTTTCAGAGTCAAAACTCTAGTGGAATTCTAAAGAAGACTGGCCACATTTCTCTCTGGGTCAGAAAATAGCAGGAACTCCACAGTTAGGCAGGCTACCCTGAGGGGAAAACACCTGAGGTCCTACTATTCCACTTCAAATCCTGGCTAAGACATCCCACCTCCCCCCACAACGGATTCTCATTGTGGAAAAAACGGGACTGGGGTGGGTGGGTAGGGGGAGGGAAGGAGATGCAAGGCACAAATTGTGCAAAGATTCTCCAATGTTTGCAGTAGTAGGAAAATTCCTTAAACATCCTTGAGGTTTCCTGAGCCCAGCTATTGTGCCGGTCCTAAGCCCCTCTGGTGTTGGTCTCCGAAAGCCGGATGGGAAGGTGGATGGGGTGAACGCACTCCTTCCACTGGGAATCCAGAGGGCTCCTCCGGCGTTCTTGCCAAAAAGGCGATCCCAACTTGGAGAATACCTGCGCCTGTCCAGGAGGGCTACCCCAGGCCCTGAGCCCTGCCCTGGAGAAGCTCAAAAGCAACCAAATGCAAGGTCCGCATTAATTTCATAATTCTGCCCAAGCCTCGCCGAGGAGGGCTGGGGTGGGGGGGCGGCTGGGGACGGAGGGAAGAGGAAGAAGCAAGTTTCATTTCGGGTCTTCTGGTCGAGCAAAAAGAAAATGAATTAAGACGAGAAAGTGGGATGAGCCCAGAGTAAAATCAATACCCTTTCTAATCAGCCCAGCTAGGGTATTTGGACACAATGACTTGGAAATAATTAATAGATCCAAGGGGGAGTGGGGTGAGAAGGCGAGCGAGGGATGTCACCATATTTTATCCAAACACTTTCTACTCCACGCTAAACTTTGATCTCCACATTTTCGGATTTACGGAAGAAAAACGGGGGGAAAGGGGGAGTAAGCCCAGCCTTTCGAAGCACCTACCAGCTTGAGGATGGGCATGGTCCTCGCTCCGCCCGTCTTTCCGCTGCGCTCCCGCCGCCCAGGCTGGCTCTCGGGGGGCGCGGAGAAGCCCCCGGCGCCGCCCGGGGCCCTGGGCTGTCCCTTGCCCACGCGCCCCGGCGCCCGCAGCCGCCTCGACTTACCCGCCGAGTCCGGGGAGGCAGAGGGGGCGCCGCCTTCACGCCCGCGGAGGAGGCGCCGGCAGCACCATGGTCCCCGGCGCCGCTGCCGCTGCCCCTTGCCCGCTCGCTCGCCGCGCGCTCGCTTCCTCTTGCAAACTTTCGGGTTCTGTGGTCGACAAGAAACCGGGGCGACCCTCAGCAAGTCTTCCCCGCGCAGGTTGGGGGGCGGGGGCCGGGGGAGGGGAACTGAAGGGGACGGGACGGGAGGAGTAGCCTCAGGGGCCGAGGCCGGGAGGGCGGCGGGCTCCCGGGACCCGCCAGTGCGCGTGGAGGGAAGGGAATCCCGGCACAGAGCCCGAGACCGGGAAATCGGCCCGCACCTTCCCCGGGATCTTACAAAGTTGCAACAACAAAAAAGGAGGGGGAGGAACGGGGGAAGGGGGTGGGATAGGGACACGATCGCAGGCGCGAGGTTTGGAGTTACAACTGTTTATTTAGTCTTTATTCTCACGGGGGGCGGGAGCTGCGCGGGAACGGGGGGTGGGGGGTGCCGCCGGCAGCGATTCCGAAGCAAACACTCGGGAGGGGGCATGCGACTTTGTTTCTGGGCGCGGAGCTCCCCGGCGCCCGTGAGTGTGTGTGTGTGTGTGTCACCGCCAGTCTCCGGGGACCAGGGCGGAGCTCACAACAGGTGGGGAGGGGGGCTCTCCGAGGGCCAAAAAGGAGAAAGAATCAAAGTTTCCGAGCGCGGCGGTGTCTGGGGAGGAGGGGGGCGGGAGGCGGGGGCGAGGGGAGGCGGAGGCAGCAAATGACCGCGACCCCGCGGCAGCTGGCAGACTCCTCGGCTCCCGCCGCCGCCGCCGGCACCGCCGCGGTCCCCACCCGAAGCGCACGCCGGCTCCGGAGAGTCGTCTCTGCGGGACGGGGATGCGGAGCTGGGAGCCCGGGAGGAAGGCTGCGCGCAGGCAAGGGACCGAGAGCCATCGGCCGCCGGGACGCGGCGACACGCGCGCGTCGCTGGGCAGCAGGAGGACTTAGGAAATCCCCCCCTCCTGGTCCCCCGAGCTGAAGAGGGGGGTAAAACCAGAAAGTGTGTGCGTGCTGGGGGTGGGGGAAGACGGGTGGGGGGCGCGGAGACCGCCCGCAGCGCACCCGGTTCCCGCGCCCACCCGCAGAACTGGCCACGGCTGTCGCGGGCGCGTCTCTCGGGGAAGCCGAGGCCGCGGGGGGCAAGTGCGCGGCGGGGTGCGCGTGTGGCTGGGGGGTGCGCGCGCGCGTGTGTGTTGTCGAGGGTTGGGGTACCGGGTGCGAGAAATGCCCCCGCCGCGGGGTACGCAGCAAGTCGCGCGTGGCACCGGGGACGTTCCTAGGCGCACGGGGCCCACGGCGCAAGCGTCCCCACTCCGTCCGCCGGGACCCGCGGGGCAAACCAAGGGGCACACACCCGCGGAGAAGCAAGGGCAAAAGTTTGCTCCAAGTTCCAACTTGAGGCTCCGGAGGCACCCGGCGCGCGCCCCCTCCCGCCGCGGCCGCGACCCCGGCTCCCGCATTCGCCCCGCGCCCGGGCCGCCACCGGACCCCGAAGCTGGGTACTGAAAGTTGCGACAGGCGGCCTGGGCTGCCCGATTCCTGCCTCCCCGGGCGCTCGTGGGGGGAGCGCAGGGAGAGAGGCGTGGAGGGGCCGAGGGCGCAGCGATGTCGCCTCCCCGCAGCCGCCCCCGCCCCCCCGGTTGACTTATGCAAATAGGCCCAGGGTGCGGGCGCCGCCGGGGCTCCCTCCACCCTCCGGCCGGCCCGAGGCCCCCACCCACTCCGGAGCCAGGGCCTGGACCCGGGGGAGACGGGTAGAGAGGGGAGGACTGGGGGAAACACACGTGGAGCCTGGAGGTGAAAAGTAGTTTTTTTCTTTTTTTTTTTTTCATTTTCCTTTTTTTTTTTTTTTTGTGCTGATTGTTGTTGTTGTTTAAAGTGCCGGAAACAAGGCAGAAGGCGGCTTGGGAAAAAGTGGAGCAGAAATGGAAAAATACAAACTCACCCGCTGCAAATGGTCTCTCGGTGCAAACTAAGGTGTTTTCGGGCCTTTTCCCCGCGCGCGCCCACTCCCGCCCGCGCGCGCGCCCCGCGCACACACTCACCGCGCGCACACACACACACACGCACTCCCGGGCGAGGGCCGAGTACAGCGTGCGGCCGCCGCGAGTACAGCGTGCGGCCGCCACACAATAAATAACAATAGATTCCTCCGCTCCGGACTAGCTTCCCGGAGCCCGGCCAGCGCCGGCGCCGGCTGCGGCGCGCCCAGCGCCGGGCCTGGGGCGCCCCCCGCCAGCTCGCCGCCGGGTGTCGCCCCCCACCCGACCCCGCTCCGCCCCGCGTCCCGCGCGCGAGCCCGCACCCCGGCTCCCGGCCCCCCACCCCGGGGCGCTGGCGGCCGCCCCCAGCTCCCCACCCCCCGCCCCCGGCATCCCGGAACAAATAAATAAATAAGGCGCGCGCGAGAGGCCAACACGTCGCGGAGGGAGATGTTGTTATTTTTTGCTGTTGTGCGTCCCTGACGTCACATCCACCTGCTGGGTAAACAACAGGGCTCGCAGCAAAAAAAAAAAAAAGCAACTGCCAAAGCTGGGGGGGTGGGGAGTGGGGGCGGGGGTCCGAGCTGGGTGGGGAGCAGGGGGCGCCCGCGCGCGGTGGAGCCCCGGGCCCCGAGAGGAAAGGGACCGCCGGGGCAGTCCGGCAGGAAAGACCTGGAAAAAGAGGGGGTCCGGGGGCGGGGGGGATTCCCGAGAAGACGGGGCTCGGGGGGCGCACTCGGCTCCCCCCACCCCCAGGGACGCGCGGCGGGGCCGGAGCCGCGGGAGCTGCGGGCCGGGCTCGGCGCTCCGCACGCCGGCGGCCGCGGCGCGGAGGCGCGGCCCCTCGGGTTAAAAGTGAAAGTGCTGGCCGCGGTGACAGTGGCGGGGGCGGCCCGGGCGCCCGCGGCCCCCTCGCGCCGCGCCCGCGGCCCTCCCTCGCCGCCCGGCGCTCGCTCTCCGCGCTCCGTCCAATGAAAGGAGGCGAGTTCGCGAGGTGAAAGTTCAGCCGAAGGACAAACCCCCGCTCCCCGAGCGCGCACACAGCCCGCGGGCGAGGGGCTTCCTGGCCCGCGGTGTCGGGCCGGGCCGGGCCGGAGTCGCTGCCGGAATGCGCGGCGGGACCCGCTGCGGGGGAAGCGTGTGGCGCCGCTTAGGAAAGCGCCCGGGGCTGGCGTGTCGGTCGGTTGTTTAACACAAATTACCTGCTCGCCCGGAGACCGGTCACGTGCAGAAAGCTTTGTCCGAGTCTTTGAAAAGGTGAGTTTTTTTTTTTTTTCTCCCCCCCACCCCCTCCTTTTTGCTGTTTGGAAGTTGGGTTGAATTTGGAATGTTAGAGAACTCCAGCAGGAGCCTCACTGAAATGTTTGGAAATCCAGCGTTCGAGAAGCAAGGAGACACTCCAGTTTCTCCCACTTTTTTCGAAGCCTACTTTGTGTTATTCAAAACCTGACTTAGAGGATCTCTGCAGCGTGTTGTTGTTGTTGTTGTTAACACAAATTATTATTATTTTTTTTTTCCAGATACATCAATCCCAGATGCTACCAAACTCCGGAACCAGCGTTCCCAGCCACCGACTGGCCGGTACAGCAGGCCAGTTATTTATCACAGTATATTAAAAGCCACCCTCCTGGATTCCCGCACAGCGCTGCCTGCCCCTGAGTGGGCACAGGGGAGGCTTACTGTCCCGTTGGTTTGGAGACCAGCACGGTGGTAGATAATAAATTTCCTGGAAAGGGGAGTATACGATTCTTGTGTATAATGTCTTTTTACAAACATCGTTAAACATTAACAGACGACCTTAGATCTCAATTTCAGTGATAGTATAAAATTGCCACCTGAACATTGCACCTGCGTTGCAAGTCAAAGATAAATAAATAAACAACACAGCCATTCACGGTTGCTGCAGAAGATAAAGCCCGAGAAAGAGACGCTGGGCTAAGGTAATTGCAGCCTAGTTGGCTTCAAGTAAGAATGCGCCTCCTGTGCAGGGTTCCACGCTCTCCAAGCCAGACCAACCGTCAGATCTTTTCGGCTAGACGCTAAGTAAATACAGTGCATTTTAGTTAATGTCTTCATTAAGAGTCTAAGATACTAAAATGACACCACTGGGGCGGGGGGGGGGGCACCGAGCAATGCAAAACTAAAATCCCTCTCTACAGCTGATATTTATCCAATGCTTACCTAGGCACCGACCTAAAATCTGTATGTCTGCTCAGCTAATGCTCCCAACAACCCTTTGACATCACCGAGAGTTCCATGTGCCAAATTCACATGGATTTCCGTGGAAATCTATAAAGTAGCCAGTTTATGGGGGGGGATTGTTTTTAATTTCTAAAATGTTTATGCCAAATACAACATGTTTATGGTATGTGCCCGGTTGTAGAATTATAACACAGAGGAATAGCAATTTATTTAAATGTGACAAATGTATTCACAGTCTCTAAAGAATAATTCATGTTCTGATCTTGTTTTTCAGATTGAGCAGTGTGCTTTTTAAAAATTATTCTTGCGGTCATACCAAAACGGGCTTTACGTGGCTGCTGACCTTATTCTGCATTTTAACAACTGCCTGAAATTCTACATCCACTTGCAAGTGGGGACTAAAGGCAGGTTGGCAACAAGTTTTGCAGACAAAAGGGAATCCTGGTTGTGGATCCCATGATACAGCGTACTCAATTTCGTACAGATTTTTGTGTCTCATGTGCTGCCTTATTAAAGAACTTCATGTCCATTTGGTTTACGTTACAAGGAAACTTAACTGTGGCTTAACATATTGCTCATTTTCAACACTGTCACGTCGCATTCGTAGGGAGCAGATTTTAATTTCTTTATCAGTAATCAACTGGAAGTTTCTTTTTGTTAAATTAAAGCAAGAAGGGTTTTGAAATATAAAGGGCATGGGGGTAGGACGCCACCTTTTGGCGACAAAACTAAATAGAAATCTCTTTTTTTTTTTTTTTTTTAAAGCAGATGTTCCCAACCTAATCTTATTTTTAATTATACCAAGGCAAAGGTGCTTGTCCCCATTTCCTTATATTTTAAGAAACAGGTTGTAGGGGAGCAGGGGAACCAGCATAAATCATGGTTAGAAAACTGCGGGTAGCTGCAGCCACAGTTCGGCCTGAGCAGTGAGAATGGGCTGGTGCCCCGTGCCATACTGTGAACTATGTCACACTTGGACTTCATCCTCCAGGTGCTGTGTCAGTGACTCTATGGGGGACAGGAAGCCAGAGTGGATGGGTGCCACCCAGCCAGATACCTGAGTGCCCTTGAGAACTGAGAGCTGAACAGACAGGGTCAGCACCAAATCGGTGTTTCCTGAACCACAGTCCTCACCATCCAGATTCTTGCTGCTCTTTGTGGCACAGTAATTCCTAAAGAATTAATATACCGTGTTCATTAGAGTGTACATGTTAAGGTGCTTGTCCTAAATGTTTTCATTTGAATGAACCTACTTACTTCTTTTTCTATTTTTACTTCAAATGCAAGACCAGTGTCACCCTCCCTAAATTAGAAACAAGCACAGTGAGAATAGACACTGGCAAAACTGACATCAGAAATGACTTTTTGCAGAGGGGGAGGGGTACGTGTTGAGAAGAGTTACTGGGGCTGGCGCTGTGGCACAGAGGGTTAACGCCCTGGCCTGAAGCATCGGCATCCCATATAGACCCGGCTGCTCCACTTCTGATGCAGCTCTCTGCTATGGCCTGGGAAAGCAGTAGAAGATGGCCCAGGTCCTTGGGGCCCTGCACCCACATGGGAGACCCGGAAGAAGCTCCTGGCTCCTGGCTTTGGATTGGCGCAGCTCTGGCCTTTGCGGCCAATTGGGGAGTGAACCTTCGGATGGAAGATCTCTCTCTCTCTCTCTCTCTCTCTCTGCCTCTCCTTCTCTCTCTGTGTAACTCTGACTTTCAAATAAATAAATAATTTTTTTCAAAAGTGACTTAAAAAAAAAAGTTATTGACATGAGCATCAATGGAAAATTTTTTTTTTTTGATCCAGAAGATTCCAAAGTGATTGAAAATGTGAATCAGTGTTATCTAGCACGGTCTCTATGTCTTCGGGAACATGAGCATAATTGGGTAGATCAAATTACCCACGAGGAAGTTGAGGCCCCAGATTTCAGTTGCCCCCCGCCCCAGCCCCCAGGCCACATAATTGGCTGATGGTTGGGCAAGGTTGGAAATCCAGGTGCCCTCTCCATCAAAGGTGACCATGCAGCTTGCCTGGCTTCTCAGAAACAGCCAGCCTATGTATGACTTGAGGCCACAGGGTCAAGGTCGAGTTCAACTCCTCCCTCACCGGCTTCTCTTGCCCAGGTGTAGCAGATATCCTGGCTAGGGTGAACCCAGTAGAAGGGCTTGGGTTGTGGGGAGGAGGGCAGTGGAGTCCGAGGAGGGGCGGCCCACAGAGGAAAGCTTGCACTGCTGAGTTAGTTTCCTTTGGAGAAGATGAAAATGGCTCATGAGGATCACAGGCATCGGAACACCAGGCAAGAGCCCATCCGTCTGTGTTCTCAGGTCCCTGTGTGTTCCCCTCGGACACCAGCCGGGGATCTGTTGTTTTACAGGGTACCCTAGTAACAGGCACTCAGAGACCAACCACGTGTGGTAACTGAGAGTTAAGGAACAACGGAACAAAACATTAAGAGGCTCAACCTTAAATCTAGAGACAGCAGATTTTCCCATGTTCTGATCAGAGAGTAGGGGGCCGCCACCTGCAATGCTGGAATCCCAAATGGGTGCTGTTTCACATCCTGGCTGCTCCACTTCCCCATCCAGCTCTCTGCTAATGGACTGGAGAAAGTAGCAGAAGATGGCCCAAGTGCTTGGGCCCCCGCACTCACATGGGAGACTTTAAAAGTTCCTGGCTCCTGGCGCCTGCCTGGCCCGGTGCTGGCGGTTACGGCCATCTGGGGAGTGAACCAGTGGATGGAAGATTTCTCTCTGTGTCTGCCCCTCTCTGTGTGTAACTCTTTCAAAATAAATAAATAAATCTTTTTAAAAATGATTGAGTGGGGACTTAGCTACCAAGATTGCATTTCCTGCATTTTGTTTTTTCTATCAAGGACACAGTTCTGTAAAGATAACTGATGCTGTGGTGTAGCTGATAAAGCCACCACCTGCAGTACCAGCAAGGCTGTTCCACTTCCCATCAAGCTCCCTGCTAATGGCCTGGGAAAAGCAGTGGACCCCTGCACCCATAGGGGAAACCAAGAAGCAGCTCCTGGCTCCTGGCTCCTGGCTCCTGGCTCCTGGCTTTGGCCTGACCCTGCCCTGGCTGTTTTAGCCATTTGAGGAGTGAACCAGCAAATGGAAGATTTCCGTCTCTCTCTCTCTCTCTCTCTCTCTCTCTCTCTCTATATATATATATATATATATATATATTTCTGCCTTTCAAATAAATAAATAAATCTTTTAAAAATAAATAAATAAACTGGACATGGTCTGCCAATATTTCTGTGTTTTTCTAAAGTGGTCCTTGTGAAAACAGGTTGCTGGTAACCGCATGATACAGTGCTTCTGGGTCCCAATGTGTGACAATCCTTGTGAGCTGCACACACAACCAACTGGTTGCTCAAATACCTTCACTCTTAACCCCTACACCCTAAGCAATCACAGTGCAACACGTTGGTACCTTGGAGTCACGAAGAGTATAGGTGACTCCACCTCACCCACTGCAGGTGCTGGAATAATCTCGTCTGGCTACATAACATGAGATACGCTTGGCCCTCAGCTGGGCACCATCTGACAGTGTGTTAAAAATGCAAAAACTTGGCCGGCGCCGTGGCTCACTAGGCTAATCCTCCGCCTAGCGGCGCCGGCACACCGGGTTCTAGTCCCGGTCCGGGGCGACGGATTCTGTCCCGGTTGCTCCTCTTCCAGGCCAGCTCTCTGCTGTGGCCTGGGAGTGCAGTGGAGGATGGCCCAAGTGCTTGGGCCCTGCACCCACATGGGAGACCAGGAGGAGGCACCTGGCTCCTGGCTTTGGATCAGCGCAGCGCACTGGCTGTGGTGGCCATGTGAGGGGTGAACCAACAGAAGGAAGACCTTTAAAAAAAAAAAAAAAAGCAGAATCTCAGGCCTACCCTAGACTTGCAGAGTCAAAACCAGCATTTGAAAACCCGCCCAGCCATGTGTCACACACATTCAAATTTCAGAAGCACCGCCTGCAGCCCCTTAGCAGGCAGCAGCAGCATCAGCCTGTCAGGTAGCCCTGCAAGTCCTCAGCTGTACCTGTTTCTCCAAACTGGCATCTTTTGTAAACTTTGTTGGTTCCTTGTTTTTCAGCCACTTGCAAAGTTAAGCCACTCAATCACCTATGTAAACCGTGATTAATTCCTTTGACATTAATAACAGGGTGACTTCTCTCTGCTGTTACCCCAAAGAGACTGCTAATTGCCCTCCAATTGTTTACCTTTGTATTGTTTTATGAGAGCTCAGAGAAAGATGGAAGATATTCCCCCCCCACCCCCCCACTGGGCCAGGAACAAATGCCAGACAGGTTTTGGGAAAGCTGAACGCATGCTATGACTACACCTTGTTAGTAGAAGGGCTTTGCTTTCTTTGTTTTGTTTTCTTTTTTATGGAAGGGATGACGCCTCCATAATTATAGGTGTTGCTGTTTAAAACCCAGAGTGTTTTCCAAACCACGGAGGGGCCACACCTCCAGCAGCCCAGGAGCCATCCTGGTTAGATTCTCTTTGCAGTTCTCGAAACAGTTTGCAAAGTCACAATCAAGCACTACTAGATTTACATTGAGGATATGGGGGGGACCCCATCCACTACCAAGTATGGTTCCTTCCGGATCAAATACAAAGGAACCCCAAGGAAGCCTCACAACTGATGGTTAATGTGTATTCCTAAAGTTTCCCCAAGAGACTACAGGTTTCCCTTCACCTTCCTGAAAAAGACAACAGGTTACTTTCATAAGCCACCCCCCAAAATAATTAAAACCATTGTTTTAACGCTATCCTAAGGCAGTGCAATTAAGTCTATGAGTGAGTAATTGTGTACCTGAATTCAAAATAAGATTTCACATGTAAAGCAAAGTTCTGATTGCAATCTCTGAGAAGTGCCTTGGCTTATATTTAGAAGGCACAAGTGCCAGCTCAGCATTACAATAGGCATTGTTCTGGAGGGCCTGAGACAAGTCGTGTTTGTGTGAGAAGGGAGACAGAGCAGGTGTGCCCACCTTCAGGAACAGTGGGGCTGTGTGCTCCAAACTGAGAAGCCTGGAGGAGGCAGTGAAGGAGACTGAGCATGGTGGTATGCCAACAGTTTTGTCAATGGGGACACAGCATAAGGTTGAGATTTGTTGTTTTGCCCGGCATCAGAGTGCAGCGAGTTAAGCCACCACCTGTGACACCGGCATCCCTTAGGAGCACTGGTTTGAGATTTGTTGTTGTTTTTCTTTGTTTTTTGTTTTTAGTAATAACTATAAAATAGACATCCAAGTGTTCTTGAGCTACCGCTAACAATTATGTTAAACTATACAAAGATTGAAACTCTGGTATGATTCTGTGGTGGTAGAATGAAGTTGAAGTTTTCCATATGGACAGTTTTAATGATATATGTATCTGTCTATCTATCTATACATTCACAAGATAGAGAAATGCATCTGTATGTGTATGTATGTGTGAGCTAGCATGCAAATATATATTTCCTAGCTGTGTCCACTGAGAGAGGCTACAAGCAGTAGCACCCCAATAGTGATGAACACACTGAGCTCTCAGATTTTGGTTTCTAAAGACCTTTCTCCAACAAGAGAAGTAAGAGCTGCTTGGAGAACTAATTCGTTCAGGTGTGGAGTAGGGAAATATGTTTGCAGCATCTTACGGTGGCAGAAAGTGCTTAAAGAAAGCAGTAGAAACAAAGGAGGAGCGAGGGTCTGAAAGGGCACAGGAGCCGGCCTGAAATAACCCAAAGTCGAGACATTTTGAGTGAGAGAAGAAATAACAAGAGCATTTAGTATATAAAAGTGTACTTAAAAGAGCTAGTGGAAAATGGAGTTAAAAGATAAGCTTGTCTTGGTACAAAAAAAAAATAGAAATCCTTGAATATGAAGGATCTTCAGCATGTTCATGGACAATGTTCATAAAAAAAGCTATGCATGAACTTCAATTTTTTTTTTTGCCCTACAATAAACCTCTCTTTGAATTCCACTTCCCACTAAGTTTTTGAAGTACCCTTATATACACACATATACAGAAATAAATGGAGAAGTGACACCTCCTCCTTACAGAAAGCCAGTGGGCCCAGCACTCTGTGTTTTCCTAGTTGGAACAGATGATCCTGATGCCATGGCTACAGAACTGAATCAGGTGATGGGAACTGTTGAAGGGGCTTGCATGTGAGTAGTAGGGAAGAGTAGAGGCAGTGGAAATCTGAGCACATTTCTTCAACCAAAGGGAAGAGATGCTGACTGCTGTCACCAAGAAAGCAAGCAAGCCCTGGGCAAGAGGAGCTTTTCAATTTTCAAGGGAGGGGGAAAAAATCCTACAGATTTTTATCCAAATATTCCTCATTTTTAAAATTCTACAGAGGCATTGCCGGCACTGTGGCATAGTGGGCTAAGCCTCTGCCTGCAGCGCCAGCATCCCATATGAGCACTGGTTCGAGTCCCAGCTGCTCCTCTTCCGATCCAGCTCTCTGCTATGGCCTGAGATAGCAGTAGAAGATGGTCCAAGTGCTTGGGCCCCTGCACCCATGTGATAGACCCGGAAGAAACTCCTGGCTCCTGGCTTGGGATCTGCCCAGCTGTGGCCAATGCAGCCACTTGGGGAGTAAACCAGCGCATGGAAGACCTTTCTCCCTGTCTCTCCCTCTCTCTGTCTGTAACTCTACCTCTCAACTAAATGAATAAAATCTTTTAAAAAAATTCTACAGGGACTGGCATTGTGGTACAGCAGGTTAAGTTGCTACTTGTGACACCAGCATGCCATATGAGCAGCAGTTCAAGTCCCAGCTACTCCACTTTCAATCCAGCTCCCTGCTAATGTGCCTGGGAAAAACAACGGAAGATGGCCCAAGTGTTTGGGTCTGCAGGGACCCACATGGAAGACCTGGATGGAGTTCCAAGCTCCAGGGTTCCACTTGGCCCAGCCCTGGTTGTTGCAGCCATCAGGGAAATGAGCAAGCAGATGGAAGATTAATCTCTCTCTCTCTCTCTAACTCTGCTTTTCAAATAAATAATATAAATCTTTAAAATAAAATAAAATTCTAGAAAAAATTTTAAAAAACCAAATTCTAAATGGGTCAAACAGAGCTGAAGGGTGTATCAAAGCCACAAGCTATCCATCTGTGACTGCTAACTTTGGGGAAACAAAGTCACGGTATTAGTTGGGCCTGATAGGATTTGTTTCTTAAGTGAGCAAGGTGAAAACAACCAGAAGAAGAGAAGCATGGAGGGTATGTGCACTTGTAATTCCTTCCCAAGTATGAAGAAGTCGCCCCACACATGCTGGTGAGGAAGACTGGTCTGCGCTCTGAATCATGTCAGCAAAGAGTTGCTTTCTCAAAAACCACAAGCGGCCCAAATAGCATCATCTAGGAGATGCTGATATTGAGGAGATGCTGATATTTAGAATAACTTTTCGTTCTTCCCCAGAAGAGTGAATTCAAGTGTTCTACTGGGATAGTTCATTCGAGGAGCCTAGTGCCAGGGCCAACCCCTGCAACCATGGCTGTCATTCTGCATCTAGAGAGAGCCATGGAAGAGTCCAGTTCATCTTGGGCTTATCTCTTCTGTGTCTCCCCACCCACCCCATTGCCTGCTGTTGCTGCTCAAATCGGCACAGGGCCATATATGTTCAAGTCCCTGCTCTGGAGAGGAGCTTGCTGTCTAGCTATAAGGTGGGCTAGAAGCACAGCAAGGTCATGCAGTGAACACTTTAAAGGATGAGCAGCCACATGGGAGAGGGGGCCATCTGGCAAGACGGTGGAGCCGAGAGTCCTTGTGGATGCGTCCCGGCACGCAGAGCTAGGACAGCACCAGAGCCTTACAAGTGAAAACAGCCACAGCAACCAAGTGGAATCTGCCACTCCCTGTGATTCCCACTGACAGGGGTGAGCCTGGTGAAGGTGTTTACCAGGCTCAGCTCCCAGGCCCAGCCATGCGGAGTTCATCCACCTAGAACATGACCACAGCATCAGGACCTCACAGAGCTTCCTGGCTGACAGAACTATGCACAAAGTTAGGGAACTGCTGCCGTGGGTGAGTCTGAAGACAGCAGGGAACAGTCCCCTGGGCTAAGGGGAGGCCCCTGGGGGCCCCAACGTACCCCAAACCCTCTATCCCTCAACGGTGGCCGCCATACTTCCCTCGAAAGGACCAACCAGTGAAATGGATTCCCCAGAAGGAGGTGGAGACGTATTCTTCAGTGTGGCCTTAAGATCCTGCAGGTTAGAACCCCCTAGATGGAAGAGGCCTGTTTCAAATCTACTCCACCAGAGTGCTAGGGAGGGGTCATGGAGATAGGCATTTTTACAAAGCTCACCAGCAGGCCATAATAGGCAACGAGGTTTGCAATCCTTCCAATTGCTACCCACCATGGGACTGTCTCCACTTTACAAGCGAAGTTTATAAAAATCAAGAAATAGGAGCAGGCATTTGGCTCAGCAGTTAAGATGCCACTTGGAACAGGCACCTGCATCCCATAACAGAGTACCTAGGTTCCAGTCCTGGCTCTGCTTCCCATCTAGCTTCCTGCTAGTGTGTACTCTGGGAGGTGATGGTTCCAGTAGCTCAGCTCCTGCCACTCACTTGGGAGACCCGGATGGAGTTCTGGGGTCCACGGCTTTGGCGTGGCCCAGCCCCAGCTGTTGCAGGTATTGAGGAGTAAAGCCAGCAGGTGGCAGATTCTCTCTCTCTCTCTCTCTCTCTCTCTCTCTCTCTCTCTCTCTTTCTCTCTCTCTCTCCCTCTTGTCTTTGGCACTCTGCCTTTAAAATAATAAAATAAATCTTATTAAAAACACACACACACAGGAATCCTGACTCTCAGTTAAGAGCTTCTCAGGTTTCAGCTGAAGGGATCCTAGGCCTGGGAGTCCAGATGCAGAGGGAAGGCTTTGACATCCGATCCTCTCAGTGCCATCCAAATAATTCCATTTAGGCTGCCAGCTCCACCAGCTTCTGAATTAGGGCTGCCCCCCATCTGCTAATTCATTTGCCTCACCAAGGGCAGGAAGGTTGGGGTTAAATTTTCTTTCTAATTGACAAATAATATGTATGGGTTATAGCGTGATGCTTGGATACATGTCTACTTTGCAGAATAGTTAGGTCCGCATAATTAGCATATCCAGCACCTCAGCTAGTCATCATTTCTTTGTAATGAGAACATACAAAGTTCTCTCTTTTGGCTATTTTTGAAATACGATAAATTATGAGTGCTCTGAAAAAGTTCATGGAGGGACAGGCATTGGTGCAGCAGTAAAAGCACAGCTTAAGACACCTACCTCCTATATCAGAATGCTTGGTTCAAGTCCAGGCTACTCCACTTCCCTGCTAATGTACACCCTGGGAGGCAGCAAATAACAGCTCATGTACCACTCCTGCCACTTGCATGGGAAGACCAGGGTGGAGTTTCTGAGTTCTTGGCTTCAGTCTAGCCCAGTTCCAACTGTTGCAAGCATTTAGGGAGTAAACCAGTGGATGAAAGATCTCTCTCTCTCTCTCTCACTCAATTTCATGGTCTCTGCCTCTTAAATAATCCTAATACTTTTTAAAAAGATAATATGAATTTTCCATGAACTTTTTGAGGCCCCCTTACATTATGAGCTATAGTTATGTAGTCAACCTGCTGTGCAGTAAACTACCAGAATTTATTCCTCTATCAGATGATAACTTAGTTTTTAAAAGATTTATTTGTTTATTTGAAAGAGAGAGAGAGAAAGAGAGAGATCTCCCATCTGCTGGTTCACTCCCCAGATGGCTACAACCACCAGAGCTGGGCCAAGCTGGAGCCAGGAGCTTCTTCTGGATCTTCCATGTGAATGCAGTGGCCCAAACACTTGGTCCATCCTCTGCTGCTTTCCCAGGCACATTAGCAGGGAGCTGAATCAGAAGTGGAGCAGCCAGGACTCAAACCAGCGTCCATATGGGATGCTGGCACTGCAGGTGGAGGCTTAACCTTCTACGCCACAGTGCTGGCCTCAAATGATACCTTGTTGACCAACATCTCTCTCTCTGGAGGGCCCCCGCCACACACACACACACACACACACACACAAAGCTCCTGGCAATCACCATTTTTCTTTCCACCTTAATGAGTTCAACATTTTTTAGATTCCACATGTAAGTCAAACCATGGTATGGCGGTTCCTCACGAAACTAGAGTCATCACGTGATGCAGCAATCTTCTGATTAGGCACACATCCAAAGGAACACAAATCCATGTGCTGAGATGTCAGCACTCCTATTTTCATTTCAGCATGGATATGGAACAAAGCCTGTGTCCATCAGCGGATGAACAGATTGAAAATGAGGCATACACAGTGTAATATTATTCAGCCTTAACATCTCAGGAAATTCTGTTGTTTGCAATGACCTGGATGAACCTAAAGGGCATTATATGAATTGAAAGTAGCCAGGCACAGAGAGACACTGTACTGTTCAACTGTTGATGCAAGAACAGATGAGATACAATTGTCCTCCAGCATCCTCCAGGGCCCCTGAGGGTACAAACAATCCTCAGATGCTCAAGCCCCTCCTACAAAATGGCTTCGTATTTGCATATAACCTCTGTATATCTCCTGTGTGCTCTAAATCATCGCGCAATTACTTATCACACCTAACACAAACACTACGCAAGTAGCTGTTATGTTGCATTGTACAGGGAGCAATGACAAGCAGAACAGGTCTCTACATGCCCCCCACCCCAGGTATTTTCTACCTACGGTGGTCTGACTCTCTGAACATAGATGCCATGGATTCCAAGGGCCAACTGTACTTTTATAAAGTCAGAAGTGGAAAACAGTGGAGGCAGAATCACCTTCCAAGGCAGGGCCTTCTGTGCAGCCAAGCAGGCTCCTCCAGATGAGACTTTCAGCTGTGGCATTATTTGACCTGCTGGGCTAGGTAAGCGTTTTGGGGGTTGTCCCATGCATTGCTGGGCATTAGGCATTAGAGTTGTGACAACTGTCCCAAGACATGACAACCAAAACCATCTCCAGATCTTACGAAATGTCCCCTAGGTGGGCCAAACCTGATCTCAGGCAAGAACTACTGCCCTAGAAGTCCCCGGAGGTCCCCAACACTCCCCTCCCTGCCACCAGTCAGATCAGAAACCAGTCTCATTTCTCTCTGCAACTGAGAAACCAAACTATTTCCTTTCCAAAACAGAGTGGCCTAAGACGAGACTCTCTGTGACTTGAAGATGGCCTGAGGCCGGGTCCCAGAGCTCGGTCTGTGGCCACCAGCCCATTCTCAGTCTGACACAGCTTGTTCCGTCATGATTAAGCAGACTCTATTAGAAGCCCGGGACTCCATACACAAGGTCAGAAGTGTCATCGGCCTCAAAACAAAGCACAGTGAAGAGGGTGGCAAAGAATGGAACCATCACTTGAGGGTATTGCATCTCACAGGGATGTGTGGGACTTCAATTAGGCAGAAATTGCATCTCGGTGTTCTCAGTAAAGCTCCCTTTCTTCTGGGAGGTCCAGGGCCTTTGCATGCCCGGTACAGGAAGCACCAGAGCTGACAGAGAGAGTCATCCCACACAGGGGTCAGCCTCTCTCACCAAGACCCCCTTCTCAATACTAACTTACCCGCTCTCTCTAAGACTTCTGAGCAATGTTTACAGCCCGGCCTGCTGTTGCTGTTTTAAAGACCAATTAGGTGGCCAGCGCCGTGGCTCACTAGGCTAATCCTCCGCCTTGCGGTGCCGGCACACCGGGTTCTTGTCCCGGTCGGGGCAGCAGATTCTGTCCTGGTTGCCCCTCTTCCAGGCCAGCTCTCTGCTATGGCCAGGGAGTGCAGTGGAGGATGGCCCAAGTGCTTGGGCCCTGCACCCACATGGGAGACCAGGAGAAGCACCTGGCTCCTGCCTTCGGATCAGCGTGATGCGCCAGCCGCAGCGGCCATTGGAGGGTGAACCAACGGCAAAAGGAAGACCTTTTTCTCTGTCTTTCTCTCTCTCTCACTGTCCACTCTGCCCATCAAAAAAAAAAAAAAAAAGACCAATTAGGGAAAAGTATGAATGATTACCAGGTGGAGAGACTATGGAAATAAATAAGTATGGCTAACCTTGACATTCTGATGGCTTTTACATCCAACAAGATTCTAAGAATTCAGTTTGACTTTGGAGAAATCTCATAAGAAGCAGAAGTAGTCATCTTCCAAGGCCCCTTACCCAAGCACAACTGGTGTTGAGCAATCAATCATTCATTCAACGAATATCCATCAAATGCCACTGGGTACCCAACACTGTTCCTGGACATTAGAGAGCAGCAGTCAAAAATGAGACAAATCCTTGCTCATACACAGCTTACATCCAAGTGAATTTCTTGGTGAATTATGTACAATTTTTCAACAAAGCATGTTTGTTTAAAGAAGGAACTAGAGGGCAGGCACTGTGGCACATCAGGCTAAGCCTCTGCCTGCAGTGCCGGCATCTCATATGGGTGCCAGTTCAAATCCTGGCTGCTGGACTTCCAATCTAACTCTCTGCTAATGGCCTGGGAAAACAGTGGAAGATGGCCCAAGTGCTTGGGCCCCTGCATCCACATGGGAGAAATGGAAGAAGCTCCTGGCTCCTGGCTTCTGATCAGCTCAGCTCCAGCCATTATGGCCATTTGGGGAATCAGTGGATGGAAGATCTCTCTCTTTCTCTGTCTCTCTTCTCTCTGTCTGTAACTCTACTTCCCAAATAAATAATTTTTTAAAAAAAGAAGAAGAAACTAGAAGTGAGTACATGAATTAACCAGCTCAGAAGCTTTTGTTAAGTTATCACTTCAGCGGTAAAAAGCCAAACAGAACTTCTGCAGATTTGAGGCAGTAGATAAAAATGGAGAAAGAAATGAATAGTATTGGTAAGCAAGATGTAGTGCAAACTTATCACAAAGAGGCTTGAAGGCAAATTTACCAATAGCGGTAAAATTAGGCTATTTTAACCTATGGCACCAGGGCATCTAGAAGGGCATAGGTCCTAGAACGATTCAGAAAGCAAAATGAAGCCAAAATTTGTAGGAGAGGAGAGGGAAGAAGGGAGGGAAGACGAGAGAGGCAAGCGGCGCACATCTCTACATGGCGAGTTAGCTGTGGCGTTCCACCGAAGAGTTCTGTGCCCAGGGAGGCACGGGGGAATGGAGATTATGATGCTGGCATACCTACAAGATCCAACTGGCACAGCAAAACCGGCCTCTCCTCCACAAGCAGCAAGCAGCCTCTTCCTGTGCCTCTTCGGACAGAGAACCGCAGAAGGCAGAAGAAGCCATTCAGGTCACTCCAGCAGGTGCTGGGGCAGCGGGAGTCCTATGCTCCAGGGGGAATCAATGCTGTGGGAATCTGGGAGTGAATCTGGAAGTTGGCATTCTGGAGAAGTGAGGATAACAGCCTGTCTCATTGAGAGCATCAGCCCCCGGGAAGCAGCAGCATCCGCACTCGGCGAGCCCAGCCCAGCTGGCCTGCTGTCCGCCTGGCTGAGCTCTGTGCCACTGCAAGGTCACGTGTGTCTGGGTGTTTGTGAGCGTATTACCCGGTTGTTTGTTTGTTTCCATCTTCCCTATAAACAGTTTGGTCTCCTTCCGGGGAAAAGAAATGATGTGAGCAGAGCACACACACACACACGCTCTCAAAAATACTCTGCGTGGGTAACCAGGAAACCCACGCTTGTTCTAGGGTGAGAGGAACCTTTAAGTGGAAGACCCTGGCTTTTCTCACGGTTGCATCTCATGCCGAGTACTGGATAATATGGTGGAAGTCATGGGTTTTTGCCGTCATCGTTTTCATTTATTTGTGAGGCAGAGACAGGCAGATGGAAAGAGATGGAGCTCTCATCTGATGGTGCCTTGTCCAGAGGCCCATAAACCCTCTCAAACATTCCCCCACATGCCTTCCCCTTGTTCCACTAGGGCTCATGTCAGCAGCCTGCAACTCCATCCAGGTCTCCCACGTGGGTGGCAGGAACCCAATTACTTTAGCCATCACCATTAGCCTCTTAGAGTCTGTGTTAGTAAGAAACTGGAGTTAGGAGCCAGGAGTTGAATTCCGGTACTCTGACATGGGACATGGCATCTTAACTGCGTGGCCACACATCTGCCCCACGAATGATATATTTCCTTAAAAATTACAGGAGGAGCTCTTCAGTTATGTAGCAATGCTGTGGTTAGCTCTCCAGGTTCATGAGCAAAGAAAACACTTGTGTAGATTAGAATCCTGGTTTGTCCAGCATGGTTGCAAATTCTTCTACAATTTGCCTCCATTGCCTGGCTTAGGAGGATGTTATTTTCTGCCTCTGTTACGTATTTAGAAGGCAATGGTTCTGTGCTTTCTATGCTGTGTGGGAGCATCACAGGAACCTGTGCCTTGCTGTTGCCTCTGCCTGCCACCTCTCCTGCCTCCATTTTGCTTGTGTGGCTCCGTCATCCCCGTTA
The DNA here is from genome assembly GCF_051225735.1 of Oryctolagus cuniculus. Classification (NCBI taxonomy): domain Eukaryota; kingdom Metazoa; phylum Chordata; class Mammalia; order Lagomorpha; family Leporidae; genus Oryctolagus; species Oryctolagus cuniculus. Next base: position 78,975,258 of record NC_142876.1, on the reverse strand, counting down.
GGTTCCAGCTTAAATGTCACAGCCTCGAGGAAACCTTCCCAACTCTCTCTACCGCCCCTCACCCCCAACCCCCATACCCTCCTTCAGAGCTGATATCTAAAAGTCTGTCTTGTTTCTTGACTTACTGGTCATTTATCATCTGTCTATTTCACTAGAAATAAGGCCCATGAGGCCAGAGACCGGTCTGTTTGCTCACTACAAATTCCTTCATGACACATAATTGGATTGAATGAATGACCGAATGAATAAATGATCGAGGGACAAGATCACTTTGCCATCATAGGATCCTCTCTTTTTTTAAAGAATATTTATTTATTTGAAAGGCAGGGCAACAGAGAGATGGGCAGAAAGAGACAGAGATAGAGAATCTCTTGCATCCACTGGCTCATTCCCCAAACGTCTGTAACAGCCAGGACTGGGCCAGGCAAAATCAGGAACCAAGATCTCCATCGAGGTCTCCCATGCGGGGTGCAGGGACCCAAGTGCTGAGGCCATTATTTGCTGCCTTTCCATGCGCTTTAGCAGGAAGCTGGATGGGAAGCGGAGGAGCCACGGGGATGCTGGCTTCACAAGCAACCTCATCTGTTTTGGCCTTTCCTTGCTCCATGTAAAATACTGTTGACAACACCCAACTCAGAAATGAGAAATTCAAGTGGAAAGGAAGTTCTTTTTGCAGGAACCCTGATGACAACAGTGTGGCCACGCTATGTAGGAGTTCATGGAGGCCACCAAGAGACATGGGAGGAGCCCTGAGGGAGCCACACAGGATCTCCACCCACCTGATGGCATGTGGCAGGTCCAAAGGCAAACTTGAGGAATGGACAAAGAAATGTCTCCTGGCTCAACATATGTATTCACACATGTTAGTTTCGACTTAAAGGTTCACCCAGACCCCCAAACACCACGACCTTTTAATTATGTGAGCAGATACACAGGAGATCTCTCAGAGTTATTCAAAATTGGAAACATATGCCATAGGGAATAAAGCCATGCAAACATCATACTCAGAACTGAAATACATGATGCGTAACTATTCAATAATGCAAATGAATACACACACACACACCTGAATTTATGGTTCCAAATGAGTGTGGTGCCTTGGAAAGTGGTCACGGGGAGGGTCTCTGCACTTATCCCAACAATGATTCCATTCATCAAACCACAGCTGGATTCCCCCCTTTGAAATTTCCATGAGAAAATTAAGACAGTGGTTAAAACATTGCCTCTCATGTGGAATTTTGTCCATGTGGCTCTGTTTGATTTTTGAAAATTACCAAATAGAAATTCAGAGCATGTCCTGGGGGGCGACCAGGCAGGTAATTCCCAATATTTTCCTGCAATAAGGAAGCTTGGTTTTCTTGTCTGGTTCAGAAAGTAGCTTTCAAGGCAATAGGCAAAGGTGAAATTCACAAGATGCTTCACTGGTAGCATCACTGACATAAGCATATAATTTCTTCAAGTAGGGAAGCTTGAAAGACAACATTCTGGGTGATCTGTAACATGTAATATATTTATTTAAAAATTCTATATGATTACTTACAGAACATCCTTCTGTGAAATAAGGTAGCTTGCAAATATGCACAACTCCCACTACTAACTCCCTATGTGCTACCATAGGGAGCTGTATGTCTCCATTCTGCTATCTAATGTGAGAAATTAAAATATAACTCCTGCTGCTTTTCAATCAGTCATGGGCAAAAATCGGGAGATGGACTGCTATAAACACAATTAATCATTTGTTTCATAAAAGTCACAGGACTGCATAATTATAACTTTGCTTTTTAATACTCAAAAAACAATGAATGCTCAAAACAGAAAAACTGGAAAACAGTAAGTTTAAGCAATAAGTAACAAACAACCACAATCCCAAAGACCTATAAATAATCAAGGTAGACATCTGGGTATATATATCCTTCTAGAACTTTCCCTAGCATGTGAGTGTGTGTGCACTGTAGATGACACACTTGGGATAGACAGTCTATTCTGTTACTTACTGGCTGTGGGACTTTCAGCAAAAATCTCTGTGCCTCCTTTCCACCATCTGTAAAATGGGAATATTGCTTTCCTTGTGGATTTTTTTGGAACAATTAAATAACATAGGAGAACCTACAGCTCACAGCCTACTGTCTGTCACATAGTAGGTACTCAAATTAACTTTCTCAAAAGTATCATTATTATATAATTTGGAAGGCATCTGTTTTTACTGAAGACTATATTGTGAACATTTTCCTCAACATTTTTAAATTTTATTACAAGAGCTATTAATCTGTCACCCAGAACTGTCCACAAACAAAACGTTATAGCCTGGGATGAAGGCCGTGACAGCAAAACTAGCTGTCAGAATTAAAAATAAAAGTCCTATAATTCACTACTGAACCAACAGAATTAGCATCCCCTGACAGTGGGTTCAGGTGAAAATTTGTTAACATTCTTTTAGATAAACATGATCAATTTCACACTCCCCCCCCCCCAGGGGATATCTGTCCATGTCTGGAGACAACTTTCACAGCTTGGATGGGAGGCAAGGGGGTTACTGGCATCTCGTGGGTAGGCGCCAGGGAAGCTGTGAAGCACCCTACAGGGCACAGGAGAGCCATTTGAAATGTCATTAGTACAGGAGCTAAGAAACCCTGTCTAACCCCAACTAGCATCACAACCAAGTCACTTTCCCACGAATAACAAGGATCCTCATCACAGCTCACACTTATTGAGCATGAATGCCAAACGCTGTGTTAACTGTGGCCTCTGTTATCATACACACTTTACTGAAATAGACTATGAGGATGAATAACTTCACCTCGAATCACCAGCTAACAGGTGACTTAGCTCTAACTTGACCTCACCTCCTTTCATTCTTGAGTCTACGTTCTCAACACTAACACTCTTCTGCCTTTCCGTGTGCTTCTCTACGTCTCTAGGTCTTTAAGGAGACGCTTCATGATTGACAGTGGTAGAGATTCCATCTCGTATGCAAACTCCATTGACATTCTAGCAGAAGCCTGGGATACCATGTTGAGAAAGATCCTGAGGCCCTGATCTGGATGGTTCAACAGAAAGAAAGCCATGATCGATTACTGATGTCTGCTATGGGGATGGTAGGAAGAGTAGCGGTGTCTGTGCCACATCTTTGTCATCCTTGGACTAGTTGATCTTTATTTGAGGTCTTTCTAAGAGCCAACCACCTACGTTCTTAGTTCTACCCCTCCCCCCATGAACAGCTTCAATTCTTGGCCAAGAGCCACTTGCAGACCTGTGCACATCAAAGAAAATGAAGGACTAAGCAATCTACTGCAAGGGTTTCATTCAACACACAGTTTTCCCTGGTTACAGAGAAACAACTTCGCCTGCAGAAGACAGCAAACATCAAAGTTGGTGAAAATCACAGCACACCTCCACCCAGAGTCAAAGCCAAGAACAAACAACTTTGGGGGCTGGACTGATTTCATAAGATAATCTGAGTGACTGAAGTGGAAAACAGCAATGACTACAAACTTGAAGGAGGCCAAAAAATAATCTATTACATTTTTTTTAAATTATGCAATGTTTACCAAACTGAAATCACTGGGAGAAAAAAAAGGAAAAAAAAAGGAATCACACAAACTTTACTAAACAAAGTCACATAGAGACAAACATTTAAACCACTATAACCAAGACAAGGAACTGAAGCTTGTTTTTAGTTACAAAGATCTGAAGGATGGGAGTGGGAAATAAACAAAAGTCCAAAGGGAAAATCATTAATAAGATACTCTGAACTATTTTCCCACAAGTAATTTCTTTGAAGAGAAAAAAAAAGCCAAGCTATACTCCTCTATGTTAAAAAAAAAAAAAAAAAAGCCAATCTCCTGCATTCCTGTCCAACTAAAACCTCTTTGCAAGCAGTCAACCAAAGAGCTGAAATTCCGTTGTCATAGCATTATGTCTGTGGGGTACCACTTCAGAAAACCTTACCAACAAAAAAAGAGCTGAGTAATTAATATGAGCCTCTTGTAAGCAAGGAAGAAAGAAAATTAACAAAATGAAACCCACCCAAAAAGAAACTACCAGAAACCTGGATTTATATCCTTGCAGTGTATAATTGCAAGAGCTTCCTGTTTATTAACAACAACAAACAAATACACACACACACACACACACAAAACCACCCACATCAAGTTTCCCAGGAAGTTTGATATTTAAGTAAAACATGTGGACTTCTTTAGTGAAACAGACGTAAGCCAGCTCTACCACTGATGGATGAACTGCTGTAGTTTTTATCAAAGGAGTGGAAAACAGATTCCAAGCGTTCTCTTTCTATCTGCCTGAAAGATTCCTGAGAGACATATGGACATGCAACAACATAGAATTTTTTTTTACGAAATAAGCTTTGCTAAAATCAAATCATCAAGGTAAAGCAATTTACAACACAAAGCAAATCAGTATTGAAAACTCTGTTTAAGTAAGATGGATTTTGCGAATGTCAAGCTTGAGACAACTCAGCAAGAAATAACAACGGTGCTAGATTTTTTTTTACAGCCAGGACAACTAAGAGTTGTGTCTACAAGGCACCCAAACACTGTGATGAAGAGAGGAAGTCAGTGACTGCCCAGATGTTATGTCTAGTCACCGTGGGCTGGGATTTTCTCAGTGTTACTCTGTCTCTAAGCATCACTGGGAGTTTGCTAAGAGGGCTTTGCCCATGTCTTCTCTGTCACTTCACACTTACAACTACGTTTAGTAACTTACTCCGGTGGGACTGCCCTTGGCCTTACATGTTCACTGCTACAGGTGTACTTGGAAAAAATCAAATTCTCATCTTTGGGAATTTTCTCAGTTAATAAATACTTTTTCTATCACATCAAAGCCTATAGTAGCCTCACCAATTTCCAACAACCACCCCCTTCCGCAATTCCTACCTCTATATTGGATACAACAGTAATATCCCTGCCTCCTAAGAGTTATGGGAGAATTATGCTAGTTCAAGTTCTCTGAGAAGCAGTCAGCCAGAGTGGGTTACATGTGCAAGAGCTTTGTGGAGAGCTGGTGGAGACTAAGAGAGCATCTGCCCAGGAAGCTGGTTTGACTGTCGTGGAATAGATAGGCAAGAAGGGAGCTTGAGCAGGGCAAGTCTTAGGCTGTGATGCAGTCCTAGGGAAGTTTCAGAGAGTCCCAGAGCCAAATCACTTGTGTCTCCTGGTAACCGGCTTACACCACTGTCCCTGCCACACTCAGTCATCAGTGGGGAGAAGGCTGTGGGAGGTGTGGCCTTGAGGTGAACACAACGGTGAGTTCAGGGTGCAGTCATTGACCATTAGTCAACGATGCCTCCCTCTGCGGGGAATCTGGGAGAAGCTAACTCATGGCCATCCCCAGGATTCAACGGGATAGCACGCATGAAGCTCTTGTCCCTGCCTCAGAATAAGCGCTCCATTAACCAGCAGTGTGACGAGGAGGATGCTGGCTATGATTGAGATGTGGCTTGTCTCCCAGAGGTACATGTGTTGGAAGCTTGGTGGCCAGTGTGTCAGTGTCAAGATGGCAGAAACTTTAAGTGGTAGGACATTAGTTATGGGGATGCCATCTCAGGAATGGATTAGTCTTGCCTTGTGGGAATGGGTCAGGTCTGGCAGGCGTGTATTCATTCCCAAGAGAGTGGGGGAGTCTGGCCCCTCTCTAGTCTCCGGCTGCTTTGCTTGAACAGGTGCCCTTTGCATGCCGCCAGCTCCTTTTCTGTTTCTCCTCCATGCAGTGACAGCTGGAGACCCCCGCAGGAAGTTGATCATGCTGATTGGACTTCCCAGTCACAAGAACCTTCAGCCAAGTGCACCCCTCTGTAAAGCACCCGGCCTCAGAGATTATGTTGTACCAACACAAAATGGACCAAGACGATCTCAGAGAGGAGGACACCACACTTCTTCCTCTACTGAAAGTCTTGGAATTTGACTCATAGTTTCCCTCCACACATCCCGGCAGCATGTGGTGAAGCTGCAAACATCCTTGTGTGTGAGATAATCCAACACACCTTGCGTTCCTGCGCTCAGCGGCCCCTCCCCTTCCAAACACATCAGTAAACAACTACTGGACAGTAGGCTGTATCCTACCACCACCCAAACAATCCAGATAAGCTTTATGTCATCCCAGCTGGAGAAACATGAATATTCCTGGCTACTGACAGCAAGAAGAGGAGACTGAACCAGAGCCTGGCAGGCTTCATAAAGTGAGGACACAGAGGTGGGCGTCAGCAAGGTGGGATTCCAGGGAGGTCCACGTGGCTCAAGTCTGCAGCGCAGAGCTCCAGATAAGGGGGACCCCTTGGTTACCCAGATGGGAACTGATCATGCATTTAAGGAAATGACCCAGAGCTTTGGGGCAAACACCCACAAAGATGAAAAGGCATAACCCTTGCAGCTCACATACAGCTGGAAGCAGTGGGTGATCCCTGCGGCTGGAGTGGAAGGCCTCATAATTCACAGGGCATCAGGTAGGAATGAGGAATGATTAGCCCTGGAGAAGATGTTGATCTGGTCTCCCCAACCAAAGATTAAACACCAGATCTACAGGGAACAAACCATTTTCAAATACCATAACCTTGTCCCAGAACGGAGCATGAAAATGCTTACAGGAATATAAAAATAGCCAGAATACACCTAGGTAAAATTCACAATGTCTGGCATCCTATCAAAACTCACCAGCTATTTAAAGAAGCAGGAAAATAGGATCTATAATACCTAGAAAAGTCAATAAAAACCAACCCAGAGCTGACCCAGATGATCAGACAAAAACATTAAAAGTTATTATAACTGTGTCCTGGGGGAAATTAGAAAATATCTTTAATTGCATACAAATAACATGCAACACATTAAAATGTGCTGCATACAGCTTCAATGGTCTTAGATGGAAATTTACAGCATTCAATGTGATTAGAAACAAAAGTTCAGGGCCAGCGCTGTGGCGTATCAGGTAAAGCTGCCACCTGCAGTGCCGGCATCCCAAGTGAGTGCCAGTTCGAGTCCCAGCTGCTCTACTTCCAATCCAGCTCTCTGCTATGGCCTGAGAAGGCAGTGGAAGGTGGCCCAAGTCTTTGGGCCCCTGCACCCATGTGGGAAGACCCGGAGGAGGCTCCTGGCTCCTGGCTTCCGATCAGCATGGCTTCAGTCGTGGTGGCCAACTGGGGAGTGAACCAGCAGATGGAAATCATCTGAGACTGGAAGAGACTGTTTAGTTGGGCTTTTTTCTTTCTTTTTTTTTTTTGTAGGAAAGATTTTTGATGATGAATTTGATTTAAAAAAAATAAGACTATTCAGGTTAGTTCTTTTTTCGTGGGTGAATTTAGCTAGCTTTCGGCTTATGAGAAATTGGTGCATTATTATCTCTCTGGTGCCGCAGGGATCACCCACTGCTTCCAGCTGTATGTGAGCTGCAAGGGTTGTGCCTTTTCATCTTTGTGGGTGTTTGCCCCAAAGCTCTGGGTAGTTTCCTTAAATGCATGATCAGTTCCCATCTGGGTAACCAAGGGGTCCCCCTTATCTGGAGCTCTGCGCTGCAGACCTGAGCCACGTGGACCTCTCTGTGTCTAACTCTGACTTTCAAATAAATAACTAAATCTTTAAAAAAAGAGAAAAAAAAGTTCAACTAAACATATTAGCATCCAACCTAAGAAACATAAAAAAGAGCGACTAATCCCAAAGGAAGCAGAAGAAAGAACTGATAGATGCAATAATCAATAAAATTGAGAAAGTCAAAATAACAGCTGGTTCTTTAAAAAGATCAATAAAATAGATAAGCCATTAGCTAGATGCACAACAAAAAAATAGAAAGAACACAAATGACCAACATCAGGAATGAAGGTTCTTTCGTTTTCTTTTGTTTTTAAGGTTTATTTTCATGTATTTGAAAGAATGAATTGGAAGTGGAGCATCTGGAACAGGCACACACAGCGTCACAGGTGGTGGCTTGGCTCAACCTACTGTATGTACCACAATGCCAGCCCCCCAGCATCAGGAATGAAAGAGAGAAAATCTCTACAAACTCCACAGGTATTGAAATGATAGCAAGGAATACATGTAGCCATTCTATGCACATAATGAAAAAACTTAGTAATAATGCACCAATTTCTCATAAGCCGAAATCTAGCTAAATTCACCCACGAAAAAAGAACTAACCTGAATAGTCTTTTTTTTTTTTTGACAGGCAGAGTGGACAGTGAGAGAGAGAGACAGAGAGAAAGGTCTTCCTTTTGCCGTTGGTTCACCCTCCAATGGCCGCCGCGGCCGGCGCGCTGCAGCCAGTGCACCTCGCTGATCCGAAGTCAGGAGCCAGGTGCTTCTCCAGGTCTCCCATGGGGTGCAGGGCCCAAGCACTTGGCCCATCCTCCACTGCACTCCCGGGCCACAGCAGAGAGCTGGCCTGGAAGAGGGGCAACCGGGACAGAATCCGGTGCCCCAACTGGGACTAGAACCCGGTGTGCCGGCGCCACAAGGCGGAGGATTAGCATATTGAGCCGTGGTGCCGGCAGTCTTATTTTTTTGAAATCAAATTCATCATCAAAAATCTTTCCTACAAAAAAAAAGAAAAAAGCCCAACTAAACAGTCTCTTCCAGTCTCAGATGATTTCACTGGCAAATTCTAACAAAACCAATTCTATACAACCTTTTCCAGAAAGTAGAAGAGGCAGGAACACTTCCGCACTCCTCTCATGAGGTTAGCATTAACCTGATGCCAAAACCAGACAAATACAATACAAAAAACCTACAGACCTATATCTCTGATGAGTAGAGCTGCAAAAATCCTCAACAAAATAATAGTAACTCAAATCCAAAATGGATGAAAGGCAAACCTTCCACAACTAAGTAGGGTTTATTCCAGTAATTCAAGGCTATTTAATCAACAATTAATCAATGTTATCACTATGCCAAAGGTCAACAGGGGAAGTACTGCATGATCATATAATTGATGCAAAAAAATATGCGATAAGCTTCCATAGCCACTGATGATAAGGAAAGCTTCAGCAAACCGGGAACAGCAAGAATGAACATCAGCATGTTTAAAAGTAAAAGACTGCATGTTTCCCCAAGATTGGGAAGAATGATGCCTTTGTGAATATCATGCTGGGAGTCCCACACTGGGTAATTAACCAACAGCAGAAATACAAGCCATTTAGATCAGAAAGGAAGACCTACTCACAGAAAACATGACAGTCCAGGAAGAAAATCCCAAGAAATTTAAAAAACAAAACCTCTTAGAACTAATAAATGAATTTAGTGTGACCCCAAGATCAAGTTCAGCAAACAAAAATATATTTGTGGGGCCAGCGCTGAGGCATAGTAGGTTAAACCTCCCCTGTGCGCTGGCATCCCATATGGGCGCCGGTTTGAATCCCAGATATTCTGCTTATGAACCAGCTCCCTGCTAATGTGTCTGGGAAAGTAGCAGAAGATGGTCCAAGTGCTTGGGCCCCGCACCCACAAGGGAGATCTGGAAGAAACTCCTGGCTCCTGGCTTCGGATCGGCCTAGCTCCTGGTGTTGTGGACATCTGGGGAATGAACCAGTGGAAGGAAGACCTCTCAGTTTCTCAATCTCTACCCCCCCACCCCCCGTGTAACTCTGCTTCTCAAATAAATCTTAAAATAACAACAATAATAAATCTATTGCATTTCTAGTAACTACTAATGCACAGTTGGAACTCCAATTTCTAAAGAATCTCATTTATAATAGCTCCAAAAAATAGAGAAGCAATACTTTGGTACAAAATATAGCAAAATATCTACAGACTATATATGAGAAAGTCTTTTAAAAATTCATGGAAGTGTATATTAGAAAAAAAAACTGCATTAATTTCAAAACTTTTTTGCACCACCATAATCCTTAAATTTCTCCATAAACTTATGAAAGTACCTTTAACATACTACATAAAATACCACAAAATAAGTAAATGAAAAGACATACCATGTTTATGGACTGAAACACTCAATATCATGAGGATGTAAATCTCCACAAGTTGATCTATAAATTTAGTAGGATTCTAGTCAAAATCCCAGCAATATCTTTTTTTTTTTTTTGCAGATAAAGACAAGGGGATTCTAAATTTATGTTGAAAAGCAAACAACTAGGGCCAGCGCCGCGGCTCACTAGGCTAATCCTCCGCCTTGCGGCGCCGGCACACCGGGTTCTAGTCCCGGTCGGGGTGCCGGATTCTGTCCCGGTTGCCCCTCTTCCAGGTCAGCTCTCTGCTGTGGCCCGGGAGTGCAGTGGAGGATGGCCCAAGTACTTGGGCCCTGCACCCGCATGGGAAACCAGGATAAGTACCTGGCTCCTGCCATCAGATCGGCTCGGTGCGCCGGCTGCAGCGCACCAGCCGTGGCGGCCATTGGAGGGTGAACCAACGGCAAAGGAAGACCTTTCTCTCTGTCTCTCTCTCTGTCCACTCTGCCTGTCAAAAAAAAAAAAAAAAAAAAAAAAAGCAAACAACTATATATAAAAAAAGCAATTTTGAAAAAGGAGAGGAAAGTAGGAGGACTTATGCAACTTATATTTTCAAAGTTTTATTCATTTGAGAGAGACAGAGACAAAGTGCTCCTTCAGTTGGTTTGCTCCCCAAATATCTGCTACCACTAGGGTTGGGCTAAGGATGATGCCAGAAGCTGGAACTCTACCCAGGTCTCCCCTGTGGGTGTCAGGAACCCAATTATTGAGCCATCACTGTTCTTTCCAGGGTTTGCATCACAGGAAGCTGGAGTGAGGAGCTGGAGATGGGAATCAAACCCAGTAATTCAAAGTGGGACATGGGTAACTGAATCCCCAAGCAAAATACCCACCCTGGAATTACAAAACTCTGAAAAACAGAGATGAGAAAATCTTGAGACCTTGTGTTAAACAGAGTTCTTCACTAACATCTATAACCCAATTCATATAAGAAAAATTGATACACTAGACTTCATCAAAACTTAAAACTTTTGTTATTCAAAAGACATAACAAGGCCGGCGCCGCAGCTCACTAGGCTAATCCTCCGCCTTGCGGCGCCGGCACACCGGGTTCTAGTCCCGGTCGGGGTGCCGGATTCTGTCCCGGTTGCCCCTCTTCCAGGCCAGCTCTCTGCTGTGGCCAGGGAGTGCAGTGGAGGATGGCCCAAGTGCTTGGGCCCTGCACCCCATGGGAGACCAGGAAAAGCACCTGGCTCCTGGCTCCTGCCATCGGATCAGTGCGGTGTGCCGGCCGCAGCGCGCTGGCCGCGGCGGCCATTGGAGGGTGAACCAACGGCAAAGGAAGACCTTTCTCTCTGTCTCTGTCTCTCTCTCTCACTGTCCACTCTGCCTGTCAAAAAAAAAAAAAAAAAGACATAACAAGACAGATAAACTAATAACTGGGAAAAATATTTAGAAGTTCTCCAATGAACTTGGATCCAAAATATATAAACAACTCTGAAAACCCAATGGAAACAAATTTCAAAATGAGCAAATGGTTTGAACACACATTTCACGAGGAAAGTATATGGATGACGAAAAAGAATGGTAAAAGATGCTCAATGTCATTGTCCATTAGAGAAATGAGAATTAGGTTCCATGACCCATCTATTAGAATGTGCAAAGAAACTGTCAAGACCAGGGACCGCCAAGAATACAGAGCCACAGAGATTCTCATTCTTTGATAGTGGGACATAATGATACAGTCCGTCTGGAAAGCTGAGTTGAAGACATGCTTACTCATATGACTCAGTAATCTCACTCCTATTTATTGACTCTAGATGAAGAAAAACAAAATTCACACAAATATCTGCATGTAGGGGCCGTTGTTGTGGCGAAGCAGGTTAGGTTGCCACCTGCAACACCTGCATCCCCTATGAGTGCTGGTTCAAGTCCCAGCTGCTCCACTTCCGATCCAGCTCCCTGCTGGCATGCCTGTGAAGGCAGCTGAAGTGCTTGGGCCTCTGCACCCACATGGGAGACCTGGATGGACTTCCAGGCTCCTGGCTTTGGCCTGGCCTGGCCTGGCCCTGGCTGTTACAACCATTTGGGGGAGTGAACCAATGGATGGAAGATTTTGCTGTCTCTCCCTCTCTATAACTCTGCCTTGCAAATAAATAAATAAATATTTTCTTTAAAAATCTGCACAAAAATGCTTGTAACTTAACATGACTAAGCTTTTATTTTATTCTTTTTTCTTTTATTTAAATATTTATTTATTTATTTGAGAGAGAGGGCTACAGAGAGGCAGAGGCAGAAAGAGAAAGAGAGAGAGGTCTTCTATCTGCTGGTTCATTCTTTAAATAGCTGTAAAGACTGGAGTTGGGCCTATCCTAAGCCAGCAGCCAGGAGTTTCCTCTGGGTCTCCCACGTGGGTGCAGGGGCCCAAGAACTTGGGCCATCTTCTGCTGCTTTCCCAGGCCACAGTAGAGATCTGGATGGGAAGTGGAGCAGCTGGGACTCAAACCAGCACCCATACAGGACACTGTTGCTGCAGGCAGCAGCTTTACCAGCTATGCCACAGCACTGGCCCTAAGGTTTTCTTTTAAAAATGGTTCAATTACATGTTATGGACATTTGACTGTGACAAAAGAAAGAAAAGAACACACCTTTCCTTTCTGAGAGAAAAAAAAATTGTACCAGCTTATTCATAATTGCCCAAACAGGCAACAGCTCAAATGTCCTTCAACAGTGAGTGGATTAACTACTTATGATACATTCATAGCACGGGACACTACCCAGCAGTGACAAAGAACTCCTCATAGACACAACAATTGGAATGACTTTTAAGGGAATTAAGCAGAGCGAAGAATGCCAATCTCAAAGGGTTACATAATGTATGATTTTATCTATGTGTCATATTGGAAAAGGTAGAATTATAGGGATGAAGAATAGCTCATTAGCTTCCAGGAGTTAGGAGTGAGGGGCAGAGAGTGTTTTGGGTAATGGATCTGTTGTGGATCCTGATCATGGTGTTGGTTACATGAATCTATGTATGGCAAACTCACAGAACTCTACACCAAGCAAGTCAATTCATGCTGTACAAACTTTAAGAACAAAGGAATAAATGAAGTCCATCATCTTTCAAAATGGTTATTTGAAAGGCAGAGTGACAAAGAGGGAGGAGAGACAAAAAATGAGAGAGATAGAGAGATCTTCCACCTGCTGGTTCACTCCTCAACTGCCTGCAGCAGCTGCGGCTGGGCCAGGCCTTTTTAACCACAGCAACCCCTACCACAGACAGCCAAGTCTTCTCTCCCTGCATTCTGGAAGGGTGAATGCAGCCCAGCTGACTGAGCCCTTCTTTCCTACTATCTTGGCAGAAAGACACCAGGTCCTGTCGACTGCAGAATCTGAAATGGCTCTGGAACTGGTTCTCTGCTTGCTAACCCCAATAGGATTTCTTTAGTTCTACACTGTATACATTCCAGTCTCGATTTGTACTGCCTCCTATATAGTTTCCCTGGTCCCAGTTTCAATTTGTCTTTTCAATATTCTCCTCCCCCCTTTTCTTTTAAAAGATTTATTTATTTATTTTCGAGTCAGGGTTACACAGAGAGAGGAGAGGCAGAAAGAGAGAGAGAGAGAGAGAGAGAGAGAGAGAGAGAGGTCTTCCATCTGCTGGTTCACTCCCCAACTAGCTGCAATGGCTGGAGCTGTGCCGATCCAAAGCCAAGAGCCAGGAGCTTCTTCCAGGTCTCCCACATGGGTGCAGGGGCCCAGGACTTGGGCCATCTTCCACTGCTTTCCCAGGCCATAGCAGAGAGCTGGATGGGAAGTGGAGCAGCCAGGACTAGAACCAGTGCCCATATGGGATGCAGGTGCTTCAGGCCAGGGCATTAACCCACTGTGCCACAGTGCCAGCCGAGAGAGATCTTCCATCTCGTGGTTCACTCCCCAAATGGCTGCCACAGCTAAACTGGGCTTGGCAGAAGGCAGGAACCTGGAACTCCATCCAGGTCTCCCACATGGCTGGTAGGGGCCCAAGTACTTGGGCCATCATCTGCTGCTTTCCCGGGTCATTAGCAGGAACTGGATGAGAAGTGGAGCAGCTGGGATTTAAACCAGAGCTCATATGGGATGCTGGTATTGCAAATGGAAGCTTAACCAGATGCTCCACAATGCTGGCTCCTGCCCTCTGAATTCCCACAGACAGCCTTTCACTTAAAACAAACAAAATCCTCCAATGATCTGCCATCACCTTCCAAGGTAAAAGTCCAAACTCTGGCTCCCTTCTCCTCCTACACTCACCGCTTCACACCTGATTCTCCCTCTTACCTTTGTTTTCTTCATTTGAAAACTTCCTGTATGTCCTCTAAGGCTTCCTTCCAATATCCCCAGGGGGAATGTTACTCTCCCTAGACATCTATAAACCCTACAGAGTGTGCTCGGGCACCTTTCCACACGAGCACAGGCATGGAGTCTCCTCCAGGTCCGATGGCAAACACAGGGCCTGGCAGTGAGTGGTGTTCCAATACCTCTTTGTCAAAATGGAATTAGAGGGCCTATGCTGTGGTACAGCAGGTTAAGCCTCTGCCTGAGGCGCCAGCATCCCATATGGGCGCTGGTTCTAGTCCTGGCTGCTTCTCCTCCGATCCAGCTCCCTGCTAATGCACCTGGGAAAGCAGTGGAAGATGGTCCAAGTGCTTGGGCCCCTGCACCCACGTCGGGGAGACCCAGAAGCAGCTCCTGGCTCCTGCCTTCGGAGTGGCCCAGCTCCAGCCATTGTGGCCATTTGGGGAGCAAACCAGAAGATGAAAGATCTCTCTCTCTCTCTCTCTCTCTCTCTCTCTCTTTCTTTCTCTCACTCTGTAACTCTGCCTCTCAAGTAAATAAATAAATTTTAAAAAAGAAATGGAATTAAAATAACTGATAGCAGTTTAAGAAAATATCAGAGCACTGTCCCAGTGTCCTGGAGCGACAGCTTCAGTCCCTAGCATATTTTTTTTACCAGTTTGTTACGAAGTCCTTACCAGGGGCTTATCTGTGCAGTGGTATATCAGAGTTGATGGGAAAAGGACAGAAACACACAGACTGGGGAAGCTAATAATATTCCGGCAAGATTAATGCCCCAGATCCTGACTCCTTTTAATATTTATTCTAATACCATTTTTCCTCTTTAATAGAATATGAGAGTCATTCCGACTTCAATAATTTAGAATATATTCCTGACTTGAATATGGGTTAGTCCTCTAACCACATGTGCTGTCCTCCCAGAATGATTTCTTGCTTTCTGCTCTGGGCCTTCATTAGCTCTCTTTTTTTTTCTTCTTCTTTTTTAAAATCAGTTATTCTCCTTGCCCACAATTTTTTTTTACTTCATTATTATATCTGTCTTCTTTCAAAATGTTTTTCGGTTTCAAGTAGAAGAGACACAGCTTAAACTGGAAAGCTTTTGTTTTTAAAGTTGTCATTCAAACTCTCAGAAAAATCAAAAAAGAAAGAGTGTCATCCAGGAAGCTTAAATGCTTCCCCACAGGCATTGTCAGGGGCTGGGACCACACATTATGGGCAACCATCAAAATATCCTTGGAGATACAATCATTGGTCTTTTTAAAACAGAGAGATGGAAGTTTTTGTTTATAAAAACAGTAATAAGTTGCCATTTTTTCAGAAAGATATTATGGGAGCTGGCGTTGTGGCACAAGGTTAAGCTGCAGCCTGAGACACCAGCATCCCATATCAAGATGTTGGTTCAAGTCCCGGCTGCTCCACTTCAGATCCAGCTCCCTGCTAATGCACCTAAGAAGACAGCAGACGATGGCCCAAGTACTTGGGCCCCTGACACCCAGATGGAGACACAGAAGGAGTGCTTGGCTCCTGGCTTCAGCCTGGCTCACCCCTGGCTGTTGTGGCTAGTTGAGGAATAAATCAATGGATGAAAGATTTATGCCTCTCCCTCTCTCTGTTGTTCTGCATTTTAAATAAATCTTTTTTTTTTAAAGAAAGAAGATATACAGTCATGGGACCTCTTTAAGTTTAGTGGCCTAAGCTTTTGTGATCACGAACAACTGACACTGAAGTATTCTGAACCTGCATAAATATGTGTATTTTTGCTCATTTATAGAGTATACAATATATGAACAACTAAAGTATGAACATGTACATTCATCTAATTATGTTGATGTGAGCATTAGAAACCAAGCACTTAAAATACAATTTCAAAGCATGAGATGAAACACAAAGCACAGAAGTATTTCTTCTACACTGCGATGGACTCTAGCATTTGGGCCGTGGATGTGCCCACCACTCTGGAGATCACACATACAGAGTGTGCTATGCTGGGTTGTCTCAGAAGGGAGGTAGGCAAGTTACAACAGGAGTGAAGGAAGTGGTTATGGTGGACGTGCATGGGAGGGTGCCCTGTTCATGATGCCCCAGGGACCACATCTGTGCACCGCCTTTCTTCCATTCTCCTGTTAACCCCCTAAGCTCCAGGATGGGTTCATTTCCAGGCTTCGTTTTCACTGGCCATAGGCACCAGTTTGAGGGATTCAGACTGCAGAAGCCCTATTACCACTGATTTTTTTTTAAAGATTTATTTATTTGAAATGCAGAGAGACACAGAAAAAGGGAGGGACAGAGAGAGAGGGATATAGGGAGAGAGAGAGAATCTTTCATCCACTGGTTCAATCCCTAAATGGCTGCAACAGCCAGGGCTGGGCCAGACAGAAGTCAGGAGCCAGGAACTCCAGCTGGGTCTCCCACATGGATAGTAGGAACTCAAACACTTGGGTCACCACCTATTGCCTCCCAGGTGCATTAACAGGAAACTGGATCAGAAGCAGAGGTAGGACTTGACCCTAGACACTCTGATAAGGGAAGCCATATTATAAACTGCAGCTTAACCTGCTGTGCCACAATGCTGACCCCTACCACTGAATTTTAAGTGTGGAGCTGAGCTCTTTGTTGCCTCTGAATAAAAACCATAAGGGCAGAAGTTCAGAGTTGCAGGAAGACACGCTCCAAACGCCATGGAGAATGCCTAGCCACAGTAGGAGAGAAATCAAGGACAATGTGCCCTCATCTTGGCTTGGCTATAGAAGTCTGTGAATCCTTGCTTAAAACTAGAGTGGATTTGGTTTTTATGGTTTGCAACTTTAAAAAAGTTTACAAAAAGCAGTGAGAAAAATCCTGAGGGATTAGATATCATTCACTCATTCTGAAAACATGTATTTACCTCCAATTATGTGTCAGGCCCTACGAGGATTCCACCTGCTAGAAATATGAGGGAAAACATTCGTGGAAATGTGCATTATCTTTTGATTCTACTTTTCCACAAGCGTTCTGAAATATCCTCATAGAGCAATGAACCACCAAAAAGAATTTGCACTTACAGAAATTACACAGTAGCAGGAATTCCAAGGAATGGATAAGATTAAAGAAATTTAAGTTATGATTCAATATGATAAAGAGAAATTTACAGGTAGGACGGAATAGAATGTATCTGGCTGGGATGGCCAGGGAAGGCCTCATAGGAGATGTCAAGGAAATAAGCCAGGATAAAACCTGGGGGAAGAATGTGCTATACAGAGAGAACAGCAGTACTAAGGCCCTGGGACAGACCTCTGTGGCAGAAAGTACAGCTAAGAGGGTGGTGTGGCTGGAGCAGAAGAGAGAGGAGAGAGGGCAGCAAGAGGGGAGGCCAAGGCAGCAGGGTGAGGTGTTGCAATGCCTTGTGGGCCACTGGAGGTCTTAGGCTTTTCTCTGCATAAGATGGGACTTCTGCAGGGTTTCCACCAACACAGGGACAGAGTCTAACCATTTTTGCAATTGCATGGCATGAAAAATCTTGACAGAGCTGGAAAGGTCTCTTTTAAAATGCTCTCGGGGGGACCCAGCACTGCATCAAACATCTGAAAAAGCTGTCAGCCATTCATGACTCTGAGGAGAAAGATCTGGACCTGCAGGAGGTCCAAATAGGGGCTGCAGGGTGTCAAGGTTTCAGCTTAGTTGGGACTCAGCAGCTCCTGCTCTACCTCAGACTCCCCCCACTCTCCCACTGCTCCCCCCACAGTCCGCAGGTAGCAAAGATGCTGCGACAGAACTCTAGGCATTAAACCTCCACCAGCCACAGCTAAAGATGTGACCCTTTTGGGGTGGGCATATGGCACGGCCAGTTAAGCCATTACTAGGAATGCTGCATCCAATATCAGTGCTGGCTTGAGTCCCAGCTCCTTGCTAATGCACACCCTGGGAAGGCAGGACATGATGACCCAAATATTTGGGTCTCTGTTACCCACTTGGGATACCTGGATGGAGTTCTGGGCTCCTGGTTTTGGTCTGGCCCAGATGTGGCTGTTGAGGCCATTTGGGGAGAGAACGAGCAGTAGGAAGATCTCTCTCTCCCCGCCCCCTTTCTCTCTCTCCCTCTCTCTCCCTCATCTCTCTTTTTCTCTGTCACTCTTTCAAGTGAACAAATACATAAATCTTTCTTTTTAAACAGATGTGGCTGTTGTGTGTCCCTTGAGCTCATGACTATTCCAAGCAATTCATAATAGCTCCAAAAAGAATCTCAAATATTTGGAATTGTTATTGCAATTCCAATTTGCTTTTGCAAATCTCAGCTTGGAATTGCTTTTGCTCAATTTTCAAGGTTGGGTTGTGATATCAGGAGTTTACACCAGGGCTGGCTGTGGTACAGCAGGTTAAGCTGCTGTCTACAGTACCTGCAACCCATATGGGTGCTGGTTTGAGTCCTGGCTGCTCCACTTCCAATCCAACTCCCTGCCAATGCACCTGGAAAGCAGTTGAAGATGGCCCAAGTGCTTGGTCCCCTGCACCCACTTGGGAGACCTGGAAGAAGCTCCTGGTTTCTGGCTTCAGGACTGGCCCAGCCCCGGCTGCTATGATCATTTGAGGAGTAAACCAGCAGATGGAAGATCTCTCTGTGTCTCTCCTCTCTCTCTGATTTTCAAATAAATAAATAAATCTTAAAAAGAAAAGAGTTTACACCCTGGGAGCACAACCCCTTCCAAATGACAGGATGACTTCACTCTGGCATGAGCCCACCTGAGACAAGAATTCCTTATTTTGTGTTTAGAGAAAAAGTGCTGCTGAGATGTCTCCAGTCTTCAAAAGGAGTTCCAGGTCCAGCGATTTTTTTTTTCCTACTGAGCTCAGGGGATGGAAGAGCAGCCAGGCAGCTCTGTATTGGTCTCGTGAGAATCTCATACTGACTTTGCCACAACTGGTGCCTCTTATGGATTGGCACTGTCTGCTTGCAGGTCTGAGAACCTAAAGCTGGTGGGATTTGCAGGGAAACCTGGTAGAGCAGGCGATCATGGCCAAGCAGCACAGTTACCTTGAGTATATCCTGTTGCATGTCACCCAGCCCCTCTACTTTGCAGACCAGCACACCAGGGCCATCACCCCTTTGGCCAAGGGACATCTTGACGAAGACCCCAGTACAGCAGTGTAATTGGGTGAAGACAACCACTTAGAGCTGGTGTAGGGCTACCGGGTGATCTCACACACTGTGAAAGGCTCCAGTGCCCCTGCCAGGGGTCCCTAACCTTTCTCCAGAGGCTCATACTCCACAATTACACGTCTAATAAACTTCAAGTTTTCCCTTTTAATTAAAATGTTAATATCCCTGGATAGAGGCAACAGGAAATGATTTAAGCCTTGTCTCTCTTAATATGAATGATATTATTAGATACCTTCCAGTAAAAAATCTTTCTTTAATGATGTCATTTAAATTTAGAGAAAGATCATAAAAAACAGTTAGACTCAAGGTGGATGGACAAAGATTAAGCAATAAGGAGACTGAGCTATTAAGGTGGGAAGAAGGAATACTGAGCAGAAGAGTAGCTGGAGCCCACACACAGCCCCCTGGACACCCCACACTTGGGTCCACAGCCAGTTTTGTTCACACCCCTTCAGTGTCGAATGCTGAAATGATTGCACCAGGTCTCCAAGTTTTTCAACAGGCTGAGTTGGAACCAACAAGCCACGTGAGTGAAGTAGCCTGATTTTAAGATGTGAATCTTTAATTATTTATGAACATTATGCAAGGTGATCATGTTCATCTTTAGCCTGGGCACTTCACCTTCTCTGCTTCAGGGCAGGGATTTGCAAGCTACAGCCCCCAGCCCATTGTCCATTTCTATAAATAAAGTTTCACTGGAACACAGCTATTCCAATCCATTTCTGCACTATCTTCTGCTACTTTCCCACTATGACAGCAGACTTGAGTAGCTGTGGCAGAGACTATATGACCCACAAAGCCTAAAATATTTGCTCTGATCCTTTACAGAAGAAATGTATGAATCCCTTCATTTAAGGTTTTTCAGCTGATAGACTCTGTTCTTTTCCAACTGATTGGTTACGGTGTCTAAATGAGTGAAGAAGAAACAATCTGGGCTGTTGCCACAGCTCACTAGGCTAATCCTCCGCCTTCGGCGCCGGCACACTGGGTTCTAGTCCCGGTCAGGGCGCCGGATTCTGTCCCCGTTGCTCCTCTTCCAGTCCAGCTCTCTGCTGTGGCCTGGGAAGGCAGTGGAGGACGGCAGGTCCTTAGGCCCTGCACCCGCGTGGGAGACCAGGAGGAAGCACCTGGCTCCTGGTTTTGGATTGGCGCAGTGCACTGGCCGTAGCGGCCATTTGAGGGGTGAACCAAAGGAAGGAAGACCTTTCTCAAATTCATTGGCCTGTTTATGCTCATTTGATACCCTATAGAAACAAGGAAAAACAATCAAAACTGGCCACTTGATATCACAAAACCAAATAATCAATTTGAGTACTGAGCAAGTCATGAAATAAGACAGTAGTAGTTTTGCAAAAAGACTCTGGGAATCAGAAGCAAAGTCCCACCTCTGTCACCACTAACTGTGCGATCTTAGGCTTGAGCTGCAGTCGCAACATTCATAAAATGCTAACATCAGGAAGTGAGTACTAACAGCTACTTGGAAGGTTTGATAGTGAAGTTCGGATGCCATGCGATGTGTGTTAAGCACTTGGAACTTACTAGAAGCTCAGTGAAGATGCAACCAGTGGTCTTACCAGTACTTGTAACAGTATCATGGAAGTTCAAACTTGGCCGCACAATGCAATTTCCTTTCTTAGACTTCCTTAATAAGGAAAATTATTTTAGAGCTCTTAATGTTTGAAAGGAAGTCTTAGGAGAAGCATAGAAAAGCCCCTTCTATCAGACACGCTTATCACAGGGTCTGGTCCCTTCAGTGCATCCTACTGATCTAGCGTGCTACTTCTTGTTACAAAAGCTTAAACAGGAAATGTGCAGAGCGAGTGTTCGGTAACTGTTGGTTGATTTGTTTTGATGAATGGGTGCATGAATGAAAGGATTAAAAATGGTACTGAGTCAGGAAAAAAAAATCCCAAGTTAGAGCACAATTTCCAAGAAATTGTCACTGAACAGACTTAGAGAAATCCTGACTGTGAGACCATCTACAGGAAGAAAGATGCACTCTCATTAACAGTCAGTGCCTTGAAATGAAGGAGCAGGGCGGGGTGTGGCGAGGGTAGAGTGTTCTTGATTAAAAGAGCCTCAGGAGACATAATGATCTAATGCAAAGCACAGCCCTTGCCTGGATTCTGGTTTGAACAAATCATCCAGGAAAGAACTTTTGGGGACATCTGAGGAATTTAAATATAAATTGAGTATTAGATAATATTGGAGAATTAATATTAATTCTGTTAGCTTTAATTATACTATGGTTATGTCATTTTAGGACTACATAATGGAGTACCTAGGGTTAGGATATAGTAATGACCTTCCTCTATGTCAAGATAATTTAACCAAAAAGAAACAAAGAGAAAGAAAAATACAAACATAGGAAAAAGTTATCCACTGCGAAATCTAAGTAATGGGGATACTAGTCTCTACATTTCTGATGTTTGTAATTGTATAAATTTACATGATAAAGGTGAAACCAAAATTGTCTTTTTTGAGTTCTTTAAAAATTTTTAGTTTATTTATTTTATATATGTGGAAGGCAGACAGCACAAATACACACACACACACACATACCACACACACACACACACAGACGGATATAGTGAGTTCCTGTCTGCTGGTTCACTCCCCAAATGCTTACAACAGCCTGGGATGGGCCAATCTGAACCTTGGAGTTAGGGACTCAGTCTGGGTCTCCCACGTGAACAGCAGGGACCCACGTACTTGAACCATCATCTGCTGCTCCCCTGGATCTGCGTTAGCAGGGAGCTAGGAGCAGGAGCAGAGCCCAGACTCAAACCTAATTCCCATAAGGGATGCAGGTGTCCCAAGAGGCATCTTAACTGTGATGCTAAAAACCCACTACTCTTTTCTGAGTTCCTCAGGATACTAAATTACATTTAGAATTGTGTTCTGGGGCTGAGTTACCCTTTCATCTCTCAAGTATATAAAAGTCACCAGTTCTGGGGGCTGGCATTGTAGCACAGCAGGTTAAGGTACCAGTTGGGACACTGACATCCCAGATCCTTGGAGTCAGAGTGCCGATTCGAGTCCTAGCGGCTCCACTTCCCATCTGGCTTCCTGCTAATGCACCTGGGAAGCAGCAGTGGATGGTTCAAGTACTAGAGATTCTGTCACCCATATAGGAGACCCAGATAGAGTTCCTAGCTCTTGGCTTTAGTCTGGCCCAGCCCTGGCTGTTATGACCATTTGGGGCATGAACCAGCAGATGGAAAGTCTCTCTCTCTCTCCCCACCTCTCTGTCATTCTGCCTTTGGAATGAATAAATAAGTCTTTAAAAAAATTTTTAATCAAGGGGTAGAGACAGAGAAACAAAGAGACAGAGAGACTTCCCACCCTCTGGTTCATTCCACAAAGGCCCACAACATCCAGGACTAGACAAGGCCAAAGTCAGGATCTGAGAACTCAATCCAGGTCTCCCCACGGGTGGCAGAGACCCAGTAACTTGAGCTCGCACTTGCTGCCTCCTATGGTCTGTATTAGCAGGAAGCAGGAATCAAGAGCTAGAG
Source organism: Oryctolagus cuniculus (assembly GCF_051225735.1). Lineage (NCBI taxonomy): Eukaryota > Metazoa > Chordata > Mammalia > Lagomorpha > Leporidae > Oryctolagus > Oryctolagus cuniculus. The sequence continues at coordinate 78,952,373 of NC_142876.1, read as the reverse complement.
ACTAGAGTTGAGCCCAGGCACTCTGATATGGAATGTGGGCATCTCATGTGGAGTGTTACCCAGTAAACCAAACACTTACCCTTACTTCGTTTTTTTCCATGAACTTTCTGAAGTCCCTCTTAGTAGTACTCTATGTGAAAAATAACTTTGGCAGCAGCAAGAGCTCCCACTCCTTAGGCAGCTACAATAGTCCAAGCACATGCTAGAGATTTCGCATGCATTTTTCCATTTAATCCACAGAGCACTATGAGGCTGGCACTCTGATTCCTGTTCTGCAGGTAAAGAAACCACAGTTCTAAGACTGTGCCGTATGCCAAAGTGGGGACTTGAATCAAGGCCAGTCTGATCCTGAGGATCACGAGATGACTTCTACACCCCGCCCCCCCCCGCCCCCATTATTTCCCTACACCTCCAACCTGCTTTCCTATACCTCCAACCTGCTTAGGGCCTTAGTTGGCACAGGCTGCTCACCCGCCAAATGGCCGAACTTCACTTATTCCTCTCACCTCATCTCTTCCACCTCTTTTATTTTTACACATTCCTTTTCTAAAGAAAAGTCCCCACTTTTGATTAGATGCCTTGTGGGGAAAGTCCTCCCAAATACTTCACACTGTCACCAGTTGGGACAAGTCGTGTGCGTGTGTAAACAGTACAGATATCATTTAAGACATATTTGACTTGGAAAGCATGTGGGTTTGGCCTGGACACCTTCAAAATTGGAGTTTTATCAGTAATTGTTGCTTAAGAGAACTCAAAGAAAGAAACCATTAATTAAGAGCCAGTGCCCTTGACACTGGCTGGCTGGACTTGATGCCTCTGGTTTGCTGGGGAGGAGAGTACGAGAGTCTTAGAGGTTGGCTGTTCCGTGTAAATGGATAAAGTTACAATTACCACCCATTCCTCTTGACCAGCATCTGGGGGCTTTGGCATTTCTGGCCAAACTCCCCCTTTTCCCTCCTCCATGAGAGCAAAGGAAAGCCACGCTGCTATCTTCCGACACTTCTATCAAAATTGTAGTCTACCCGGAAATCCAGAAAACTAATTCTCACTCATATGTTCTGCTTTCAGAATGGTTCATGTCAGGTGATTCCTTCCGGGGTTCTTCAAATTTTTACAATTATTTTTATCCAACAAGCTCTCTACTGTACTACTTCTTATTAGAAAAGCTTAAAAATATTTTTTGAATAGTCACAGAGTTTGACATTTCAATATGTTTATATTGGTCCCTTAGACAACATCTCTCTCTCTCTCTTTTTAAGTCATTTGAGAGGGAGGGAGAGAGAGAGAGAGAGAGATCGAGCTCCCACCTACAGATGTACTCCCCAGTTGTCTGCAATGGCTGGGCTGGGCCAGGACAAAGCCATGGACCTAGCAAGGCAATCTATGTCCCCTGTATGGATAGCAGGAGCCCAACTACTCAAGACATCAGGATGCACATTAGCAGGAACTAGGAATTAGAAGCCACAGCCAGGAATTGAACCCAGGTACTCCAATATGGGATACAGTGTCTTCACCAGTATCTTAACTGCTATGGCAAATTCCTGCCCCTAGAACATTTATTTATTTCATATGCTCTCCGCAAATCTGTGTAAGCCAAAGTTGTGGTGTCGCCATCTTTTACAGTTGTAATCCACTAAGATTGTGGGCCAGCAAATGGGGACATTTGTAATCCCAACCCTCTGTCTCATCCATGATTTGTTCTCTTGTTTCGGTTTTCCTTTCCTGGTCCAGCAACACAGAGACCTTGTCAAACCAAACTCAAGATAAGTAAGGCATGAACAATTCATTGTCAAGGGGAAAACACCAACCAACCAACCAATTTAGTGATTCCAACACCCTCAGCCCACAAGTCCCTTGTGTTCCCCTCATAAAGGACACAGCCCCTCCTGTTGGCCAATTGGCTGTAAACTCTGCAAATCAATCTCCAACTCCCCAACACTGCTGAGCACTGCTGGGTTTCATTTTTCTCCCTTACTGTAGCAGGAGTAGTGTAAACATGCAACGGGACAATTAGATGCCACTTTTAGCACCATCACTCCATCTTTGGGGAGCTGAGAGGACTGCCCAGGGCCTTCACACCAAAGCCGCCTCTTTGGTCTCCAACTCAGCGCCTCCTGAGACATTTTTAGGACCTCCTCCAGAGGCTCAGGCCCAAACAGATGTCCCTCTCGCCCCCACTTCAAAATGGTGCAGCGTGAGGGAATACAAGCGAGAAGAAAGAAAAAAAACAGCTTTGGAAGCCATGTGTCACAGTATAGAAAGTGCTTCATACATTAAGAGAAATCAAATGAAAACCAAAAAATATGCAGAGTTCATGGGCATGGTTGAAAACAACTTCTAGCAGCCTCCTGGCTGAGCCAAGCTCACATGAACCAGAAATGATTTGATGGAAGTACATGTCAAGCTGGATGGGGTTTTGATAGGCGAGGTCAAGCTTGATCTTGACCTTGTCAATCTTGGCACTATCAACATTTGGAGCTGGATAAATCTTTGTTGGAGGCAAGGGGGCGCTGTCCCAAGCAACTGTTGGCAGCTGCCAAGCATCCCTGGTGTAACCTACTAGACACCCACAGCAGAGCATCTGTGGTCGTCAAAAATGTCTCCAGACATTGTCAACAGTCCCCTGCAGGCAAACTCACCCTCAGGTGAGGACTATGGACCTGAAACATGAGTTTGGATTAGATAAAGGTTATTCAAAAAGTTTGTGGCAAAATGGAATTACAGGACAAAATATTTTGAAGCCCATGCATAATTTTTTCATAATACACATTTCTGTGACTTTTTAAAAATATTATTTATTTGCAAGGTAGAGTTACAGAGAGACAGAGAGAGAGATAGAAAGAGATTTCATCTGCTGGTTCACTTCCAAAATGGCCACAATGGCCACGGCTGGGCCAGGCCAAAGCCAGGAGCCAGGAGCTTCATCCAGGTCTCCTACATGGGTGCAGGGGCCCAAGCACTTGGACCATCTTCCACTACTTTCCCAGGTGCAATAGCAGGGAGCTGGACTGGAAGTGGAGTAGCCAGGACTCAAACCAATACCCATATGGGATGCTGGCATTGCAGGCAGTGGTTTAACCCAAGTATGCCACAACACCAGCCCATGCATGAACTTTTTCAAGACCTTTCATATGCATGGATTAAAAACATTTTGCACCAATATCAACTTAATTCCATTTTCCATCAACCTTTTGAAATCACCTTGTATATCATGCTCAAGACATAGTTCCATTAGTTCAACCAAGCAGGCTTCTTGGAATCCTGTGGGTGGGTTTGTTGCAGTTTTGAAATTCAGCTCTCCAAAAACTCACCTAGAGAGGACTGAGAGGAACTGTGGAGCCCCGGCTCATCCAGTTCATAGATTAAGAAACTGGGGTCCAAGCCGCTGGGGCTGCCTAACTAAAGATCTTAATATAGTGGCAGCCAAAGAAAGGGCAACGTATCAGAGAAGGGAACAAAAAAGGCAGAGCGACAAGGAAAGAAGGAGTGGGGGACTGCATGAATGCACACTTGTGTTGAGGTGTGAGGGGGCTTCAGGAAGTTCATGGAAAATGCTCAGACTAATCCACACGGGAGTCTCTGCCTGTATGACTTCAGCTGTAGGTGCTCAGGGATTCTCAAGGCAGCACATTCCACCCTCAAATTAGGAAACCTAGGGCCAGCGTTGTGGCATAGTAAGCTATGCCTCCACCTGTGGCGCTGGCATCCCACACGGGCACTGGTTCAAGCCCCGGCTGCTCCACTTCTGATCCAGCTCTCTGCTATGGCCTGGGAAAGCAGTGGAGGACGGCCCAAGTGCTTGGGTCCCTACACCTGTGTAGAAGACCTGGAAGAATCCTGGCTTCAGATTGGCTCAGCCCTGGCTGTTGTGGCCATTTGGGGAGTGAACCAACAGACAGAAGAGCTCTCTCGCTCTCTCGCTCTCTCGCTCTCTCTCTCTCTCTCCCCCTCTACCTCTCTCTGTCTGTGACTCTACCTGTCACATAAATACATATTTTAAAAATTTTAGGAAGCCTTATTTTTATGCACCATAATAACCTTATCTATTTTCTTGAGATGTAGGGGGACTGAGAGAAAGAGACAGACAGACAGAGCTCCCAGACACTAGTTCACTCCTCAACTGTCCCCAGTATCCAGGAGGCCAAAGCTGGGAGCCAGAAGCCAAGAACGTAATCCTGATCTTCCTTTTGGGTTGCAGGAACCCAACCACTTGAGCCATCACCACTGCCTCCCAGAGCCAACATTAGCAGGAAGCTGAAGTCAGGATCCAAAGCTGGGAATCAAACCCAGGCACACTGATGTAGGCTGCAGACAATTTCACCACTGGGCTAACCATTTGCTCCTAAATTTATCTTTTAATTCTATTTTTCACAAACTTTTTTGAAGTACCTTCATATGGGCCAGGGAGCAAACATGCAGGCTCCAACTTCTGGTTGAGAATGCTAACAGTTCTCAAGCCTACCTACTTTTTACTTCCTTTTTTTTTTCTTGACAGGCAGAGTGGACAGTGAGAGAGAGAGAGACAAGAGAAAGGTCTTCCTTTGCCGTTGGTTCACCCCCCAATGATCGCTGCGGCTAGGATTAGCCTAGTGAGCCACGGCGCCGGCCAACCTACCCACTTTTTAAAAACTTGAGCCTTGGTTCCACCTGTCTATGTCTATCTGAGTCAGAAAGTCAGCAAGGGAGGTCTAGGTTTCAGTATTTTTTTTTTTATTTTTTATTTCTATTTTTTTGACAGGCAGAGTGGACAGTGAGAGAGAGACAGAGAGAAAGGTCTTCCTTTTGCTGTTGGTTCACCCTCCAATGGCCGCTGCGGCCGGCACACCGCACTGATCCGATGGCAGGAGCCAGGTACTTATCCTGGTCTCCCATGCGGTGCAGGGCCCAAGTACTTGGGCCATCCTCCACTGCACTCCCTGGCCACAGCAGAGGGCTGGCCTGGAAGAGGGGCCACCGGGACAGAATCCGGCACCCCGACCGGGACTAGAACCTGGTGTGCCGGTGCCGCAAGGCGGAGGATTAGCCTAGTGAGCCGCGGCGCCGGCCAGTTTTAGTATTTTTTAAAACCCACTCTCCAGATGCATCCAGAAGCAGCCGAGTGGACCGGGGATGGATCTAGAGGAGACAGGGTCCAGACCACAGCCATCTGCAGACCTGCTGTGGCTCCAAGCCTGCAGCGGAGCCTTCCAGATGTCCATCTTCAGGCAGCACCACTCCCTGTGGTCCATGCGTGACCCAGGAGGGACACTTCTTTCCCTCCAAGTGAAGGAAGAGACCGTGACCACAAAGCAAGTCCTTGATTCTCACAGATACTCTGGATCAGGCAAAGAACCAAAAACTTCCCTGGTCAGCACACCCTTTAGAACAAGAACTGCGTATTCCCAAGTGCCCATGGGCAACAGACAGGCGGTACTGCAGGATTTATTCACAGGCTGGGCAGAAGTGCGTCTGCAGCAACTGTATTTGCATGAGAACAATATTCTGCATGGAAAACTGGGCATGCAAATTTAACCCTCATTTGGCAATGGCAGGCTGAACACTGCAGAAATGAATCCATCACCCCCTTCCTCTGGCTTCCAGCTCCTCAAACCTAAGAGAAACCAGAGCTTCTACTTCCTGCCATGGGCTTCGTGCCTCCCCAGCCCAGCCGGCAGGCTGCACGCCCTCCTTCTGAGAACTCCTCTCAGCTAGAGCGCCCCCTGCCATGGGCTCTGCCACCCGGCTCCAGAAAGCAGATGTGAGGGACCACATTGGCTGCCTGGGAGAACTCACCGCCATCAGCACACATTCCCAGCCGTCCTCCTGCTGGCTTCTGTCAGTTTATTCGTCAGGCCCATGTTCCTCCTCCCTCCTCACTGCTCCCCACTTGCAGCCCTCAAGTCCAGGTGGGGCTCCACCTGCACCCCCAGATACGGAATTCGAGCTCAGGCCTGGCTGAGCAGAGCCTGGCAGCCTGCTGGCCACAGGAACTTGTCCAACGCTGGACATATGGGCTAATCACAGCCAAATGCACTGGATTCTCGGTGGATTGGCATTTTTGTCAAAAGAGATTGGCTCAGGCTGGCGCCGCAGCTCACTAGGCTAATCCTCCACCTTGCGGCGCCGGCACACCGGGTTCTAGTCCCGGTCAGGGCGCTGGATTCGGTCCTGGTTGCCCCTCTTCCAGGCCAGCTCTCTGCTGTGGCCAGGGAGTGCAGTGGAGGATGGCCCAAGTGCTTGGGCCCTGCACCCCATGGGAGACCAGGAGAAGCACCTGGCTCCTGCCATCGGATCAGCGCGGTGCGCCGGCCGCAGCGCGCCAGCCACGGCGGCCATTGGAGGGTGAACCAACGGCAAAAGGAAGACCTTTCTCTCTGTCTCTCTCTCACTGTCCACTCTGCCTGTAAAAACAAAAACAAACAAACAAACAAACAAACAAAACAAAAAAAAAGAGAGATTGGCTCACAAAGCCAAGCTCTCGGCTCTCAAAGATATGTTGGGTCAGGCAAAGAACCCTGATCCTCCCTTCTTCAGCACATCCTTAAAAGAGGGTCTGGGGGTTCCTAAGGGCGTGGTGGCAGCAGACTGGCTGAGCTATAGGATGTGTTCCCAAGTGGAATGATACCAAGTTACCTTGGATGTTTCTGAGTGGGCAGGGCTCAGACAGAGGCTGGAGGGAGGCCACCTGAAAAAGAAGCCTGCAGTGGGAAGGAGAATGACCCGGAGGCCACAGCCTGGTTTCAGCCTCAAGATGTAGCCCTTTCCTGCAACCAGCTAATCCCCTTGTGTGTGCACCAATCTGGAGTAAATTCCTGCTGCGGACTATTGAAACATTCCCAACAAGCATGGAAGACATGGGACTCCCTCTGATAATCAACCATCAAAAAAAGAAAAAGAAAAAGAGAAAAAGAGGGAGGGAGGGAGAGAGGGAGGGGGAGAGAGAGAGATGAAAGGAAAAGATGAGAGAGAAGAAAAAGGAGCAGCACCTTGGTTGTGAGATGAAGTGGGATGCAAACATAGTGTGGAGATGAGGGGCACAGGCTTTTAGAATGATCTAGTTAGGGTTCAGATCCTGGCTTTGCCACTGTTGTATTGACCTTTAGCCTCTCCAATTTCGGTTCCTCATCAGTAAAGTGGTTTATAGAACACATGTCATAGGGAGCATGGAAGGCATGTGTATTCTAACATCCAGCCAAGCAATTCCTGCACTCCCTGACAGGCAGCATGGGTCAGGGAGCAGAAGCCAGAGAGACATTTGCGAGACCCCATACTTGTGCAGGTTGTGTCTTCCTTGCCCTGTGCACCTGCTCAGTACCCCTGGTCTTGGGGATTATAGTACCGGAGCTTATTTATTTTTCATCTCTTTCTAGACCTGGAGAATTAATATGGAAGAATTTTTCTACCAGCCTTTACTTCCTTTATCCCAGAAGGCTCACCCTGCGATGCTGCCCTGGGGTGCCCAATTCTCCCCCTTCCCAATCTTGCACATCTAAAAAAGTATCCAACTCAGTTTGTGAACTCAAGAGGCATCCATGGCCTTGACAGCCCATGACAAGAGCTTCGAGTGATTGCTGACATCATACATAAGAGTGTCAATTGTTAAATCAACAACAGGAGTCACTGTGCACTTACTCCCCATGTAGGACCTCTCTGTCCTTAATGTGTTGTACTATCAGAATTAATGGTAAAACCAATCTTCAAACTTTATACTTTGTGTGTCTGTGTGGGTGCAAACTGTTGAAATCTTTACTCAGTACAGAGTTGATCTTCTGTATATAAAGCTACTTAAAATGAATGTTAATGAAGATTGTGATAGGAGAGGGAGTAGGAGATGGGATTGTTTGCGGGTGGGAGGGTGGTTATGGGGGGGGAGGAAGAACCACTATGATCCAAAAGTTGTACTTTTGAAATTTGTATTTATTAAATAAAAGTTTTCTATTAAAAATAAAAATAAAAAAGTATCCAACTCTACAGGATTTTGGGGAAAGTTCTTGGATATATTTGTGACAAGCTCTTCCATGGTACCTGGGGCCAACCTGGTAATGCAAGAAGTACCAGGGGCCCCGAACTGGGCCGGCAGCTACTTGGTGAAGCCAGGAGACCACATCCACAGAAATGAAGACTGAGACATAGCCTTGCCCTGCTCAGCCCTCTTTTATTAACATTGCAACACAAAGAAAGGCAGGAGCCAGACATTTAGCCTAGGGGCTAAGATGCTGGTGTCCCACATTGGAATGTCTGAGAATTCGATTCCTGTCTCTGGCTCCAGACTCTGGCTTCCTGCTAACGCAGCTCCTGGGAGGCAGCGGTGATGGCCTGAGTGATTAGGTTCCTACCACCCACCTGGGAGACTTGGATTGGTTCCTCAACTCCACAGTCTGCCTAGCCCAGTCCTGGCCATTGTGAGCATCTGGGAAGTGAACCAGTGGATGGGAGTGTCCTCTCTCTCTCTCTCCCTCTCAAATAAATACATACTTTTTTTTAAGAGAAAAAAAGAAAAACAACTCTCTCTAAGTGAAGGAACTCTTAATTACCAGCCCCATTCTCAGGGAGGTGAATATGTTTGCTGTGTTTTAATTATCTTGGCCTTATTGTTTCATAAGAAAATAAAAAACAGTCTCAACAGGGAGACTGCAAGGAGCGGAGGAAGCCAAACATAACTTCTGCACCTTATTAAAAACAATTAGGGATTGTTTGATGAGGCAGATTCGCTCCAGATGGCCAGCCTCCACATAACCATGGTTCATATTTCTTCTCACCTTCCCCCAGCCTCTTCCCAAGTTTTGCATCATCAGTTTTCTTAAAATACAAGGAAGGGATTGTAAGGGATGCTGTTCCCACGTTGGCGACTTTTCTTGGTGGCAACCAAGTCATTTCTGCACTAACATTTATTGGTGCTGGGTCCTTGGGGCTTCTTCTCTGGTCACATCTGGGTCCCAGCTCTTGAGTGTTCAGGGCTGAGACTGGAAGACTCACTCTCAGCCTCCTCAGATCTCTAGGTTTGCTCTGCAGGGTGAGCCAACGTGCCTGAGCAGACCTGGGTGGGGGGCAAGCCTTTATCAACTGGCAAAGGGATTTTAGCTATCAGACGAGCAGAAGGGAGGGATGCAAAAGGCCACTGTTAGGTCACATTGGCCACTCGCCCACCTCTGTCAGTGTGTTGCAGACAAGAGCCCAGACTGGGGCTTCCTGCATCACACATGGCTCTCTGCATTTTCCATCGCTCTGTGCCTTCTCCTACAGCAGGGCAAGCTCAGCTGACTGCTGCCTTCTCACTCTCAGGCAGAGCGTTATCTTCTTCTCTTGCCTCCCATCCAATGTCTGCACCCCAGCTGGGTTGACGGCACCTCCTGTTTGTTGATTTATATTGCAACAGTCTGTTCTAGGGTCTGCTCTAGGCTCCTGGAGGGCAAGGATGAACCATATTTATCTCCATCTTCCCAATACTCGGCACAATACAAGATACAAAGTCTGGAAGCCCTCAACCCTACTTATCTAAGAGCGTCATTGGGAACTTTCTTAAAAACACACCTCCCAGGGCCCTACCGACTTGAGACATGGTTTGGGGTGGGGATCCTCGATCTGTGTGTTTAAGCAGCTCCCCAAGTGATACAGACATATGTAGGGCAAGGATTCACACCTGCTACAGTTCTCTCTAGACAGATGTGGACCAACACCCAAGATTCACTTCAGGGTGAAAACAGGAAGATACAAAGCAATGCTTGGTGGCTGTCATGGTTTCAATTGTGAGAACCTTACCCCTAGTACCCCTGAAAATCATACTATTTGGAAACATGACTTCGCAGAAGTTATGACATCAAGACAAGTCCTACAGAAGGGGGGGGCTCCACCCCAGGGACTGGCATTTTCCAAAAATGAGGGAAAGCTGGACACAGACACAGAGGGGGAAGGCCAGGTGAAGATGGAGACAGACAGGGAGTGACGCACCTCCCAGCCAAGGAGCCCCAGGGACTGCCAACCTCCACCAGATGCCAGGACAGAGGCATGGACCGGGTTCCCCCAAGGAACTCCCAGAAGGAACCAACCCTGCTGATGATGGGTTTTAGACTTCTGGTCTCCCGCACCAGAAGAGGATACCTTTCTGTTGGTTGAAGCCACCCAGTGCTGGGGGGATAGGTGGGAGCAGGGAGAGAGGTGCTTTATTATGACAGCCTTAGGAAACCAACAGAGTGGTATTTGTCAGAAGTATCTGTCTACTTTTATCATTTTTCTAAGTTTTTATTTATTTAAAAAATTATTTTTCCTGAAAGGCAGACAGAGATAGACAAGTGCCTGCAACAGCCAAGGCTAGGCCAGGCTGAAACCAAGAGCCTGGAACTCAATCTGGGTCTGCCACATAGGTGGCAGGAACCCAAGCACTTAGGCCATCATCCGCTCCCTTAGCAAGAAGCTGGACCAGGTGCAGGGTCGGAAGAGCTGGAACAAAGAAGGAATGGGAGTGTCCCCAGCAGCAACTATGCTGAACACCCGTCCCTCTACCTGTTTTTAATACAGACCTTGCTGAATGAATGCCCAAGGGATTGTGAACACCATGACCCCTGGCACAAAGGACAGGTTGGCTGGGAATGGGAGGAGGAACAGACTTATTTTCTACCATATATACCATTTTTTTTTGACAGGCAGAGTGGACAGTGAGAGAGAGACAGAGAGAAAGGTCTTCCTTTGCCGTTGGTTCACCCTCCAATGGCCGCCGTGGCCGGTACGCTGCAGTCAGTGCACTGCGCTGATCCGATGGCAGGAGCCAGGTACTTCTCCTGGTCTCCCATGGGGTCCAGGGCCCAAGCACTTGGGCCATCCTCCACTGCACACCCTGGCCACAGCAGAGAGCTGGCCTGGAAGAGGGGCAACCGGGACAGAATCCGGTGCCCCGACCGGGACTAGAACCCGGTGTGCCAGTGCCGCAAGGCGGAGGATTAGCCTAGTGAGCCGCGGCGCCGGCATATATACCCTTTTGTACTTCGGTATACATTAACATGCTATCAGAAAATCCACACTTGTACAATTATGGTGAATTTTTTTTTTTTTTTTTTACAGATTAAGAAATGATCTGAGAGCTGCTTCACCTCTAAGAGCCCCAGCCTTCACATCTGGAAACAGAGGGACAGCAGTTGCCACCCTGCCCATGGGTCTCCCATGCACTAGCAGCACCTGGCACAGGCTTCGTGGCTAGCATGTGCTTCCACAACTGTCCGAATGCAGACAAGGCATCTTGCATGGAACCCTGGGCACACTGGAAAAGAGAGTGGTGACAATCAATAAAGCATGTGCCCAATCATGCCACACCTGCAGTGTGTGCTGCACAAGGGAGAAGCTTCCATGGTGCTTTGCGGCAGCAGCAGTCATGTTGACATTGGGGGTTGGACAACTAACTCTATGCTGCGTACATGGGCCCGGGGACACTGTCCTGTGCACAGGAGAAAGCTGGTCAGCAACCTTAGGCTCTACCCACCGGAGGGATGCCAGGAGCAACTCTTCCCCCCATGTCCCCATCATCAAACATGTCCTCGGACTTTGCCAAGAGTCCCTGGAAGAGCACAACTGACTGCAGTTGCCAACCAGAGGGCTGCAGATCAGTGGTTCCCTCTGTGTCTTCTGCAAACCAGAAGCAGCGCTCTCCCCCAAGGGGCTTGTTAGAGATAGAGGGCGAGACCCTGCCTCCTGCTGACTGAACCACACCTACTTGCAGACCGGGGAGATCTCCAAGGGATTCGCATGAACACTAAAAGTTGAGACTTGGATCTGCATAGTTAGCTGCCCCCTCCTCTCCTAAACACCGGGATGCCTGGCGATTTGGCTAAAAACACAACAGCTGAGGGTGCCAGCATTGTGTTGCAGTGGGTTAAGCCACTGCTTCTGACACTGGCATCCCACATCGGAGTGCCAGGTGGAGTCCACCTGCTTTGCTTCCAATCCAGCTCTCTGCTAATGAGCCTGAGAAAGCAGTGGAAGACGGCACAAGGACTTGGGCCCCTGCCTCCCATGTGGGAGACCCAGATGGGGTTCCAGGCTCGTGGCTTCAGTCTGTAGCCATTTGGGGAGTGAACCGGTAGATGAAAGATCTTTCTCTGTCTCTCTCAACCTCTCTCTCCCTCTCTCTCTCTTTCTATTTCTCTGCCTTTCAAATAAATATTTAAAAAAACACACACACACAATTTCTGGGTTCCACCAAGCCTGCTGCATCCCCTGGGGAAAAGGGCTAGAATTGATTTTTTTTTAAGTTTATTTATTTATTCAAAAGCCAAAGCAACAGAGAGAGAGACAAAGACACAGTTCTCCTCCATTCACTGGTTCACTCCCCAGATGCCCACAACAGCCAGGGCTGGCACGTCTGAAGCTAAGAACTAGGTCTCCCAAGCACTGAGCTATTACCTGCTGCCTCCCAGGGTGCACATCAGCAGGAAGCTGGACTAGAAGCAGAGGCAGGACTCTGTCCCAGGCACTCTGATGTGGGATGCAGGCATCCCAAGCAGAGGCTTTACCCCTCTGTACCATAACACCCACACTGGGAACTGGCATTTCAATACGAATGATGATCAGGAAGTATGGGGAATCTGTGTTTCTTCAGGGTCACAAAACGTCACAGTTAACTTTCTAGTACTGCCTTGGGAAAGAGTGTCTTGGCTCGGTGGTTTGTCTTGCACATATTCAACAAATGCCCGCTGAGCACTGGCTTAGGGACGGGGGCTACAAGAGACACGCTCCTCAGTTGTAAGCAAAATCTAGGTGACATTGTTGCAGCTCCTGGATCGAACTGTGCCTGAACCCTTTGACTTCCCAGTCTTAGGAACAAGGAAATTCTTTTCTTATGCCAATTTAAGTTTGATTTCTAATCATTTAAGTTTGACAGAGTCACAATGAACACACTGCTTATTAAGGTCACCAGACCAATTCAGCTCCTAGAATCAGGGGTATGAAGCAACCTTTAATCATAATGCAGCAGCCCATGAAGCTCTGTCCATAATACAGAGCTCCGTGAGCATGTGCCATGGTGCTTTCTGTAGATACAGATAGCAGTATAAACTGAATGGCCTTCTGGCGTTACATGTCAGTCTCTTGAGTTTGGGTCCCATGAACCAGTGCTCAGGTTTCGATACTTTTGGTTACACTTAACAAATCGGATATGCAGTCTAGCCCCCGAAAAAGCAGGGATGCCACACCCCACCCCTGGTTTTCAGGCACAGCTTCTTTAAATACTAAAGTTGCAAAAGGCAGCTGGTCTGCGGATCTTCTTCCAACATGGGCAACAAAGCTGGGTCTCCTCTCCCTTTTCTTCCTTCTAACTTCATTTGTTTAACACCAGGCTTAGCACTTTTTGCTGCATTTCCCATGACCTATAAAGTATCTACAGTCAGTGTTCCTTTATCATTGCCCCTTCCCAGATGCGTATTGCTTTCTAAGAGTTTGCTTCAGGTTTCACCTTGGTCCCTAGTGCTCACACAGCATGGTGCCCGGAGCCCCTTCATTGCTTGCTCCGTTGTATCTCTCTTCACATACAACTTGCTGAGCTGACTCTGTTTCTTTCCAAAACAGGTCTCTGTTTTTCCTATAGTAATGCCTGCCATTGATAACCCCAGGCCTGAGCAACACTGACCCAAGTGCTTACTCCTGAACCCATACACCCAACGGCTAGCCTACTTCCCTCCATGGGAAGTATGGATGACATGGAATAACCACGGAAGCCTTTAAAGAAGTCCACCTTTGTGGAGAGCAAACACAACGTGCATAAAGAGGCTTAAACCAACACTGGTATACCAGGGGATTTATCCTAAAAAACAAACAAACAAACAAACAAAAAAACAAAACAAAAAAACACAGTAAGATAAGTATGCAAAGCTGCAAAGCTAGCTAGTCAAAAATGCTTGCGGTGTTTACAATGTTGGTAAATTGTAAATAACCTCAAAATCCAACAACAGATAACCAACTTTAAAATTACACTTCAGTAAATATCTATAATAATGCAGACTTCCATATAAAGCAACTGGTGATTGAGCACAAGCTGACTGATAGTTAAAAGTGAGCTCAAGTTCTCCAGGTACATGAAGACAAGAGTGGAGGGAGCTGGAAGGCCAAGGTCAGCTGGCAAAACACCCAAGAATGCAGTGTGGGGAAGGAGGGAGAGGGGTGGTGGGTGCACATGGCATCAGAACTTTCCCGGTTTAACCCTCTTTGGATGGTCTAAAGGCATGGAAGCCAACTGATTGGAAGATGGCTGAAATTGTCGCCTGGCAAGACACAGGACATGGAATCAGCACCATGCATTAATATTTAAGCTGGAGGGACAGGTGTTTGGCCTAGTAGCTAAGATACTCCTTGGATGCCCATGTACCCTGTTGGAGTACCTGGCTTCAAGTCCTGGCTCTGCTCCCAATTCCAGCTCCTTGCTAACGTGCACTCTGGGAAGCAGCAGATGATAGCTCAAGTACTTAGGTCCTTGCCATTGATATGGGAGACCCGGATTTAGTTCCTGGCTCCCAGCTTCATCCTGGCCCAGCCACAGCCGTTGCAGGCATTGGAGAGTGAACCAGTCTGTGGGAGCTCTCTCTCTCTCTCTCTGTCTCAAATAAATAAAATTAATACATAAAAGGGTTTTTTAAAAAAATATTTAAGGCACAGTAGCTAATCATCATCAAACAGTGGACAAACAGCAACCAGAACTAGTGAGGAGTCAGGTGTCTCTGCCGAACCCTCAGAAACCCTGTCCTACAAACTTGCTAAGTTCAGCTAGTATGAACTGTGCTAGGTTTTGTTTTGTTTTTAAGATTTTGGGCCATTTTCCACTGCTTTCCCAGGCCATTAGCAGAGAGCTGGATTGGAAGTGGAGCAGCCGGGACTAGAACTGGTGCCCATATGGGATGCTGGCACTGCAGGAGGAGGCTTAGCCTACTACACTACAGCGCTGGCCCCATGTGTTAGGTTCCTTAACCCCCTTGTGTAAAGTGGAGGCATCAACAGGACTGATCGCAGAGAGTTGACATGAATGAAGTACTTGGAAGAGCAATCAGCTGTGGCTCACATCTGTATGCATTTGCTCATGGTGTTATTGGCACCAAACGCTATCTCTAAGCTCTTCTCTGCCCACAAGGCAGAGTTGGGATTCGGAAGTGAACAGCTGCACGGCGCTATCATCTTCTGCACATTCACACTTAGCAGTCTTAATGACACATCACAGGGAATCATTGGATGTTATTTAACTCTCCTCACCCGCAGCCATGGACTGCATCACACCCAACCCCAACAGCCATCTTGCTCTGCAGATTTCGGCAGCAAAGTCATTCATAAATTACAAAAACGGTGGCTTCTTGTTTTGTATGAATCAACTCACAAGATAAATATTTAAATCCAATGTGGCTTCAATTGTGCTCTCAATTGCTGGCTCCCACTCTCCTTCTATATCAATGGGTGCTTTTTTTTTTTTTCCCCCAAGCTGACTAATGAACAGAACTGTCAGAAACCCACTGCTCATGCTCTAGCGAGAACACATTAGCAGTCTCACATAAATATAAAAACTGTATTCACTGCAGCTAGGGAAATGAACACGCGGCACACGAAAACTTCAAAATGCTCCATTGCTATCAGCAAATAAAGAATCCAGGGTGATAAACACAATTAGCTGAGTGACTGCCGCTCTCTCGACATAGAGTCAGCCCTGTATCACCCCAGCCGTCGATAAATAAATGCTAATCTGAAGACCAAACCTCTGTGTGCACAGAGCAACCTCTATTTTGAAGAGCTCATAAGAGTCTATATCTGAGGTTATAAGGGGGGAAGCATATTTATGTAATTTGGGGATATTTACCATCCCTATGTTGTACAAAATCACATACTATTGAATGTATGCTCCATTCAAAGTGGGGGAGAAGCCAGAATTTTCTACCTTGAACATGCAATATTTTCTTAAATGTCATTTCATTCCGATCCTCCACCTCTCCATGGGCTGCTCTGTTCCAATTTTACAGTTTATTCATTTCGTGAAAATGTAGCGAGTCATTCCCATGCGCCTGGTGCGGCTGGGATGATGGGATCCAGGGAGAGGGGCCCCAGCCTCCAGCAGCCAGCCCAAGAGCCAGAAAGGAGAGGTCATTCATTGGCTTCCAAACCGCCGCGCTCGCTAGAAGCACTGTAAACTCTCAAACCGCAGTCCTCTAAGATAAATATTTAAATAAAATGTGTTTGCAATTGTACTCTTCGATGATAATTACCGGCTCACCCTCTGTAATGGTAGCAATGTGTGTTTTATCTCCTTGGCTCGCATGGATTTGTAAGCTAAAGATTCGGAAGATACTAAATCGCAAACCTTCGTGATCAAAGAGAAAATATGCCTGTTCAAAGTCATTGATTCTCTCCAGCTTCCCATTTCTTGTCTCTCAACCCTTCGACCATGCTGAGGGTGGGGTAACAGGTACAATGTGCACCTGTCTCTCTGCCGTGATGAGGCTCAGGGCTCTGGAGAAGGTCCTCTGAGCAGCGAGTCCCTCAACAATGCTGAAGAAGATGCACCCAGGCCCTCTGACCAGTTCTGTCCAAGCCACTCACACCAGCAACCCCAACTGAGTCAACAGTACCCATACCAGGGCTCTGACAATTCAACAACAGAAAGCAATGATAATGCAGCACAACTCAGGAAAGAAGTCAGACAGGGACTCCTTCCATTTCTTTTCTCTCTTTCTCCAATGCGGTAGATCAGGCTACTACTCAGAAACAGTTCCTTCCCATACCAATGATGTGGTGCAGTGGGTTGAGCTGCCACCTTTATTGCCAGCATCCAAAAGAGTGCTGGTTGAAATCACAGCTGCTCCACTTCTGATCCAGCTCCCTAATGCTCTAGGGAAAACAGTGGAAGATGGTCCAAGTGCTTTGGTCCCTGCCACCCACATGGGAGAAGAAGATAAAGTTCCTGGCTCCTGGTTTCAGTCTGGCCCAGCCCCAGCCATTGCAGCCATTTGGGGAGTGAACCATTTGATGGAAAATCTCTCTCTGTTTCTCTCTTTCTTTTTTTTAAATTTAATTTATTTTTTTTTTTATTTTTGACAGGCAGAGTGGACAGTGAGAGAAAGAGACAGAGAGAAAGGTCTTCCTTTGCCGTTGGTTCACCCTCCAATGGCCGCTGCGGCCGGCGCACCGCGCTGATCCGATGGCAAGGGCCAGGTACTTATCCTGGTCTCCCATGGGGTGCAGGGCCCAAGGACTTGGGCCATCCTCCACTGCACTCCCTGGCCACAGCAGAGAGCTGGCCTAGAAGAGGGGCAACCAGGACAGAATCCGGTGCCCCGACCGGGACTAGAACCCGGTGTGCCGGTGCTGCAAGGTGGAGGATTAGCCTAGTGAGCCGCGGCACCAGCCTCTCTTTGTTTCTTTGTATCTCTATCACTCTGCCTTTCAAATAAATGCAGCAATAGATAATTTTTAAAATTCATGGAAAATGGATTTAAAAGGTAAATTTATTTTGGTGCAAAAATTAAAATTCATGCATAGGTTTTCATAGTAAATTTTTCTTTTTTAAAATATTTATTTATTTATTTATTTGCAAGTCAGAGTTAAACAGAGAGAGGAGAGGCAGAGAGAGAGAGAGGTCTTCCATCCGATGATTCACTCCCCAGATGGCCGCAATGGCCAGAGCTGCGCCAATCTGAAGCCAGGAGCCAGGAGCTTCTTCCTGGTCTCCCATGCGGGTACAGGGGTCCAAGGACTTGGGCCATCTTCTACTGCTTTCCCAGGCCATAGCAGAAAGCTAGATCGGAAGTGGAGCAGCCAGGTCTTGAACTGGTGCCCATATGGGATGCCGGGCACTTCAGGCCAGGGCATTAACCCACTGCGCCACAGCGCCAACCCCATAGTACATTTTTCATGAGTCTACTGAAGAACCCTTTTATACATAGATGTCAGCATTTTCTGCACTAAAATAAACTTCTCTACTAATTCCATTTTCCACAAACTTTTTGAGCTGCCTTCATATTTACAACTGTCTGCTAGACATCTTCACCTGGATGAAGATTCACTGCAGGTGAGTCTTACCCAAGTTCCCTAAGCCTATTTGGTATCTGCCCTCTGGATGTTCCTTTCCTGTGGGCCTTCTTTTGGCCACCAACTTGGGCAGTGGATGCTGGTGCTCTGGCTGCATTTCCTTGGGCTTTACTCTTGTAGCGGTCTGCAGTCTCCCAGCTGCCCCCAGGCTTGACATGGGAGCTGAAGCCCACTGGACCTTGTAGGCCAGATGTACAAGAGAATTAACTTACAGAAGACTCCCTGGGTACCAATCCCAGCTCCCCCACCCCTCCCAGGGCAGGGGGAACAGAAGGTGTCGCTCTGACACACGTGTTCTACTCAGCTTCCCGGAGCTCCCCAGGTGTCTCTAGGTATCCACAAGGTAGGGAGCTTGAGAACTGGCCTTGCTCACCTCTCCTCTCCCAGTCCATTCCCCTCTCAAACTACCTGTACAGGATGCTTGTTTCTGGGCCTTCTTAGGTAAGAACCCAAACAAAGACAAAGCGGCTCTGAGTCCTAAGCCAGAAATCCCTGACTCCATCCCTTTTACCACTCATGGCTAATTGACCACACACACACACACACACACACACACAACGGTCCCTTACTCATATGAAAATATAACTAAGAACCTACAAATGCTTGCTGTTAGGGAGGCAGCTAGGATACGCAGGATCCAACCCCCAGTTCACAATTTAAATGAGGAGAGAGGCAAAAGGGAAAAAAAAAAACATAAATAATATCATGACTCATAGACATGAACCTTATAAGGCAAATACAACAGAGTGATGAGAGAGAGAAATCAGAAAAGGTCATTTTAGGTCAAGTAGTAGGGGAAGGCCTCTCTGAGGAGGTGACTTTTGAGTTAGGATGAAGAATGAGCTGAGCATATGAAAATCTGGGGGTGGAGGAAGAGTATTCCAAGGAGACGGAACAGCATAGGCAAAGGCCTGGAGATGGGAGAGCTCGGTTGTCCAAGGACAGGAAATAGCGCAGAGCAGGTGTAAGTATGGAGGATGATGAAAAAGCTGGTGTGAGGGAAAGGAGAGAGGTGGGCAAAGGCCAGACCATGGCAGCCCTTCTGGGCTATGACTAGGGGTTTGGGTTGAATTCTAGTAACCACGAGAAGCTACTGAAAGGATTTAGTAAGGGCATGGCGTGATGTGATTTGGATTTTAAAAAACTTACTCGGGCTCTGGCAAGAAAGCTACTTTGGAGGCTGCAAGACAAGGAAGCCCAGAGGGTCTTGCAATCCAACCCACTGCTCACTCAGTGCTGGTCCTGAACTCTCATCGGGTCTCTCCCATGCTATCAGGAGAGTCTCGAGCTCCAGCCTTGAAGGTGTGCAAGCTGCAGGCAAAACACAAGGACTAGGATCGGTGCCTTTACAGAGCTTTTAAACTCCTGCTGCAAACAGTAGAGGAAGGCGCAGTGATAGGACAGTGCACTGACGTGAGGCCAAGGGGAGAGGTCCTGCTCAGACCTCATCTCTAACGAAGAAATGGCTGAACGCAGGCCTGAGGGAGGAGCAGGGACGAGCCGGGTGCCTAAGTTCTCGTGCAAGGCCAAAGAGGAAGAGCTCGATGTGCTTGGGGAGACCGGAGCATCACATCTGGCAGAGGCACAGAGGATGGGAAGGGAGGTGACGAGCTACGTGCTCACGTGGCCAATGAATGCTTAGTGAATGAGTGAGTGGTGAGACTCGCAGGCTAAAAGGCAGAGAGTTCTATTCAAACTTTTCTAGCCCTTTCATATTGCCATTCAAGAACTTAAACCACGCCGGCGCCGCGGCTCACTAGGCTAATCCTCCGCCTTGCGGCGCCGGCACACCGGGTTCTAGTCCTGGTCGGGCCGCCGGATTCTGTCCCGGTTGCCCCTCTTCCAGGCCAGCTCTCTGCTGTGGCCCGGGAGTGCAGTGGAGGATGGTCCAAGTGCTTGGGCCCTGCACCGCATGGGAGACCAGGAGAAGCACCTGGCTCCTGCCATCAGATCAGCGCGGTGCGGCAGCCATTGGAAGGTGAACCAACGGCAAAGGAAGACCTTTCTCTCTGTCTCTCTCTCTCACTGTCCACTCTTCCTGTCAAAAAAAAAAAAAAAAAAAAAAAAAAAAAAAAAAAGAACTTAAACTACACTGCAAATGTAGTCACGGACTGACAAATGAGTCACGGTCGGCTCAGGAAATACTGATTACACCTGCTCCCGGCCAAGCCTGTGTCCATGCAGCACCATGGCTGTAGAGCTCTGGAGGCTTGGCTCTTCCCCTGGAGAAATTCCTACAGGTGAGTGACAGCTGTCTGACCATCAGACTGTGCTTTGACACTTGCACGACTTTCGCTTGGAGCAGGTGTTTGGCAGAACACTTGAGACGCTGCCTGGAATGCCCGCATCCCCCATCGGAGTCCCTGTGTTCAAGTCCTGGATCTGCTCCCCATTCCAGCTTCCTGCTAATGTGCATGGTGGGGAGCAGCAGTGATGGCTCTAGTACTTGGGTCTCTGCCACCCATGTGGGAGATGCCAACTGAGTTCCAAGTTTCTGGCTTTAGCCTGGTCCAGTCTCAGCTGTAGTGGGCATTTGGGGAGTGAATCAGGAGATGAGAGATGTCCATCCGTCTGTCTGTCTGCCTTTTTTTTGAAAGAGTTATAGAGAAGGAGAGGCAGAGGGCAGAGAGAAAGAGAGAGAGAGAGAGAGAATCTTCCATCTGCTTGTTTACTCCCCAAATGGCCACAATGGTCAGGGCTGAGTCAGGCTGACGCCAGGAGCCAGGAGTTTCATTCGGGTCTGGTCTCCCATGTGTGGTTCAGGGGTCCAAGCACTTGAGCCATCCTCCACTGCTTTCCCAGGCACATTAGCAGGGAGACAGAATGGAAGTGGAGCAGCAGGGACTGGAACCGGTGCCCATATGGGATGCCAGCACTGCAGGCAGTGGCTTTATGCACTATGCCACAGTGCTGGCCCCTCTCTCTGCCTTTCAAATAAATAAATAAAAATGTAAATGATGATAATTAAAAGTGAGGTATAAATGAAGTGGACTTGTAATGTCGATTAAGCATAGGAATCCATTTTTTTTTTACAGATTTATTTATTTATTTGCAAGGCTGAGTGATACAGAGAGAGGAAGACATGGGGAGAGAGAGAGAGAGAGATCTTCCATCTGGTGGTTCATTCCCCAAATGCCTGCAAAAGTAGGGCTAGGACAAACTCAAGCCAGAAGCCAGGAACTCAATCCAGGTCTCCCATGTGGATGACTGGGGCCCAAATACTTGGACACATTAGCAGGAAGCTGGATTGGAAGTGTGGAGTAGACGGAACTTGAACCAGGCACTCTGACATGGATGCAGGCATCCCAAGTGGTGGTCTAACCCACTGATCGCCACGCTCACCCCAGAACTTACTTTCTGAAAAAGGATATCTCTCTTTTTCATAAGTACACAAAGTATGGAGTATGGGCTTAATCCCTGTCCTTGGTCAACAGGAAGAGGGAACTCCTACACTCTCTCCTCCACTTTCCATGGCAGATTTGTCCAACTCCGTAACCTCATGGTCCAGTATTCTTCCTCCCTACACCTTTGCTGTCCAGTGTAGTGGCTGTGAGCTGTGCAGGATTCCAGAGCCCTTGAATGAGAAATTGCAACACACACAATTTCAAAGACTTAGTACAAAAAAACTAACGGATCTCCTTAATCATTTTTATATGGGCTCCACGTTGAAATTGTTCTAAGTCAATCGATATATTGAGGAATGGTTTGAATATAGTAAAAATAATGTGTTTGTTTAGATCTGCAAGAAACTCTAGGTGAACACAGAAAATGCACCCAGCTGGGCAGACTGTGTAGCCACACAGTAAGCTCACACCTCAAACACCTACTGGCTGCCTCAGTTTACAATACACGTGATGGCACCACACTTCCCACCACGGTCACTACCACTTTCAGTCTGGGTTCAGATAATCCCCTTCCACCGCTCTATAACCACTCCCAAACTGTGAGCTTTCCAAGGCTACAAGCAAACGCCGGGTCTTTTCTCAGTCCGTGACCACATTGATTCTGGTATGCATGTGTGTCTTTACCACACAAAAATGAGCTACTACCTTGGGGCTGGCGCCGTGGCTCACTTGGTTAATCCTCTGCCTGCGGCATTGGCATCCCATATGGGCGCCAGGTTCTAGTCCCGGTTGCTCCTCTTCCAGTCCAGCTCTCTGCTGTGGCCAGGGAGTGCAGTGGAGGATGGCCCAAGTGCTTGGGCGCCTGCAGCCCTGTGGGAGACCAGGAAAAAGCACCTGGCTCCTGGCTTTGGATCAGCACAGTACTGGCACAGCGCTGGCCATAGCAGCCATCTGGGGGGTGCACCAACGGCAAAAGGAAGACCTTTCTGTCTGTCTCTCTCTCTCTCACTACCTAACTCTGTCAAATAAAAAAAAAAAAAAGAAAAGAAAAAAAGAGCTACTACCTTGACTAGGCCCCTGTCTTTTTGCTTTATGTGTCACTGACAAGGTTTCCAGATGCTGTGATCCTAACGCACTTTTCCTGTCACCGTGGTGGTTTCTATTGTTAGATTGTACGCATGGCAGTATTTCTGAGAAACAATATGTTGCTTTTCTGCTGGACAGTGCTATGCTATAAAGCCCCGATTCTCAAAGCAAGTGCAGCAGGTTAAGTTGCCACTTGCAGCAATGGCATCCCGCATCGGAGTGCCAGTTTGAGTGCTGGCTGCTCTACTTCCCATCCAGCTTCCTGCTAATGCACCTGGGAAAGCAGCAGATGATTGCCCAAGTACATAGGCCCCTGCTACTCATGTGGGAGACCTGGATGGAATTCCTGAGTCCTGGCTTCAGCCTGGCCCAGCCCTGACCATTGTGATCATTTCCAGAGTGAACCAGTGGATGGAAGATATATCTCTCTCTCCCTCCCTCCCTCCCTATCTCCTTTTCTCTCTCTCTTCTGCCTTTCAAAGAAAAAAATCTTTTTAAAAAAAACTGTGGCATCTCAAGTCTCTGCTTTACAGAATGCAAAAGTTTTTTTTTTTTTTTAAAGATTTATTTATTTATTTAAAAGCAGGGGGTATGGCCTTTCATCTGCTGGCTCACTCCCCCGATAGCCACAACGGCTGGAGCTGTGCGATCTGAAGCCAGGAACCAGGAGCTTCTTCCAGGTCTCCCACGTGGGTGTAGGGGCCCAAGGACTTGGACCATCTTCCACTGCTTTCCCAGGCCATAGCAGAGAGCTGGATTGGAAGTGAAGAAGCTGGGTCTCGAACCGGCACCCATATGGGATGCTGGCACTGCAGGCTGAAGCTTTACCTGCTACGCCACAAGAGCTTCTTTTAAATTTATTATTTTTAAAGCTGTATTTCTAAGGCACACCATATAATCTATATGTATATGGCTAATGATTATTTTGATTTAACCACATTACTGCTAACATCACTGTAAACCTGAAAACAACTGTTAGGTATTTATGAGAAATGCCAAGGGGAGTGAAATAAATATAAAGTCTTGCTGCTTGGAGAAAAATAGCATTGGTTTATAGCTAAGAAGGGCTGCACGGCCGTGCCAATGGCTCTTCCTCCGAATCCCAGGTGCACAGTTCCTGTGACATCACTGGGGAGGTGCCAGGGCCCGGGATTCCCGCTTCTGAGCTGATGACGCCTGTTTCTGAAGCCAGGCTGTATCCCAGTACTGTCAGGATGTGCCCTGGGGGCCTGATGGGAAAACCGGCATAGAATATGGACTCACTTAAACATAGACACTTCCTTAAAAGCTTTTGGTTCGATGTGAATGTAAGTCATTTTGATTACTCAATTTCTATATTTATTAGGAATGATAAACCAAAGTACTTGAAAATAATTTCAGTGGCGATGAACTGTGGCACCCGATCGATGCAGGACACGGCAGTCAATTAGCCTTTCACTTTATTTTGGTCCTCAGCAATCGACTGCAATCAATACTTTCAATCTCCATTGATAGCAGAGCGCAAATCACAAAGAAGTTTCCTAAGTGGGTGTCACGGGGCGTGCAGGCAGCTCGGGCAGCTGGTCCCGAGCTGTCCCCTGCACCAGGAACCAGGTTTGTGCTGCCGTGGGGACAGCGCCAGTCATTTCCGCACGAGTAGCTAGCTGCAAACGGCCACTCCGAGCTGAGCGGATGCTTGGCATCGAAACAGCCGCTCACCATAGCCAGGTCTGTCTTCTTCAAAATGGAGCCTCTGCAGTCATCTCAGGTTGGAAGCTTGGGGAAATCCACTAATTGAGCACCAGGAAGGAACTTGACAGTAAATCATGCAGAGCTCAACCAGGACAGAGCAGGGAAGAATTATAACCTGGGGAGATGGGCCTGGCGGTGTGGTGCAGCGGGTTAAACTGCTGCTTGCAAAGCCGGCTGGCAATTCCGTATTGCAGTCCACTCAAGTGCTTGGGCCGCTGCACCTGATGCAGTTCTGGGTTCTTGGCTTTGGCCTGGCCCAGCTCTGGGTGTTGAAGTCATTTGGGGAACGAACCAGCAAATGCAAGGTGCCTCTTTCTCTGCCTGTCTCTCTCTCTCTGTAACTCTGCTTTTCAAATAAATAAATAAACAAACAAACAAACGAACTCTGCTTTTCAAATAAATAAATAAAAATAAATCTTTTTAAAAAATTACAACCCACACCTTCTAAAAGTGCTTTTAAAAATGGGGAGGGGGGCCGGCGCCGCGGCTCACTAGGCTAATCCTCCACCTAGCGGCGCCGGCACACTGGGTTCTAGTCCCGGTCGGGGCGCCGGATTCTGTCCCGGTTGCCCCTCTTCCAGGCCAGCTCTCTGCTGTGGCCAGGGAGTGCAGTGGAGGATGGCCCAAGTGCTTGGGCCCTGCACCCCATGGGAGACCAGGAAAAGCACCTGGCTCCTGGCTCCTGCCATCGGATCAGCGCGATGCGCCGGCCGTAGCGCGCCGGCCGCGGCGGCCATTGGAGGGTGAACCAACGGCAAAGGAAGACCTTTCTCTCTGTCTCTCTCTCTCACTGTCCACTCTGCCTGTCAAAAAATAAAAAAAAAAAAAAATGGGGAGGGGGAAGCAGGCATTGTGGCATAACAGATAAAGCTGCTGCCTGCTTGCCAGAATCCCATATGGGTACCGGTTCGAGTCCCGGCTGCTCCCATTTCTGACCCAGCTCCCTGCTAATGTGTCTGGGAAAGCAGCAGAAGTTGGCCCAAGTGCTGGGGTCCCTGCACCCACTTGGGAGACCTGGAAGAAGCTTTTGGTTTTGGTCTGGCCTGGCATTGGCCATTTGGGGAGTGGACCAGCTGATGGAAGATCTCTTTGTCTCTCCCTCTTTTGGTGTCAATCTGCCTTTCATATAAGTAATTTTTTTTTTTAAAAGAAAAGATCAACGTGATGGGAGAGTGCTTTTGCTGAAGGGGCAGGCCCTGGAGCAAGGCTTCCTTACTCACTCTCCCCATGTCTTCTTCAGCACAGACGACCCCTGAGTTGCCATTGAGAGCCCGCCGCCCAGCTCTGATAAGACACATCACCACTCCATGTCTGCGAGGAGTCAGCACTCGTGAGATGAGCAGACCGGGTCAGGCTGGTGGTTTGCAAACTGAGTTCCCTGGAGTCCTTCACGCTTCAGAGAGGGAGAAGAGTCTTGAGCCAAACGCGCTCCTCGCGGCAAATGCACAAGAGCTGTTCCACTTGTTTATTTTACCTGGTTCATGTGACCTTGTATGAGATTTGTTTGAAGACAAAGGCTAATTAAGGCCTAATGGTCTAAATGCTGGAGCCAGACTTCCTGGGCGTGTATACTCGGCTTCCACTTCTTGCACAGTTATCTACCCTCTCTGCACCCCGGTTGCCAAATTAAGACACCAGCAGAACTTTAAGGGCAGGAGGGCGCTGTGGTGTAGAGGGTTAAGTGGCTGCTTGCAACACTTGGCATCCCACGTGGGTGCTGGTTCGAGTCCCGACTGCTCCACTTCTGAGTCAGCTCTCTGCTATGGCCTGGGAAGGCAGCAGAGGATGGCTCAAGTGCATGGACCCCTGCACCCATGTGAGAGACCTGGGTTGGCCCTGTTCCAGCTATTGCGGCCATTTGGGGAATGAACCAGTGGATGGAAGACCTCTCTCTCTCTCTCTCTCCCTCTCTGTAACTCTGTCTTCAAATAAATAAATTAATTAAAAAAAAAAAAAAGGTGAGGTCGATGGCCCTAAAGAGCAGCTGAGAGGTGCTATGAGTGACAAATGCTAAAGGCCTGGCCACAAGGATCCACTCAAGGATCTTCACAGAGTGGGCATTCTCAAGTGTAAGCAGCACAGGGAAGGAGGAGACACCCCTTGGTCTCTTAAGTCAGCACTCTCAGGTTCAACGCAGTCTGCAGGAGCCCCAGGCTGGGAGACCAAGGGCAGCCCCAGTAAGACCACGGTCAGTCATAGCCACATAGCCTGGGATGGGCGGGGGCAGTCGCATACTTGACCTTCTTGTCACTGGCAGGTTCACCAATCCTCCCTGTGAGCAGCCCCGGGGAGCAGGAACTGTTCAGATTAACGCGAGGTCGCAAACATCCTAATAGAAGCCTGCCACATGCCAAGGAGAGAATCCAGCAATTACTGAGCAAGCTTCACATAGACACGAAACGTTTCATTTATATCATGAAAAAGACCCATGCTGCTCTGCTCTACAGATGTTCTTAAGAGTTAACGTTTCTCTGCGGAAGTAGCCTCCAGAGCGGAGTACATTTATATGATTGTAGCAAGAATGTTCTGGGCCATCTGCTAGGCTCACACCAACCTCCTGCCCACCCACCGCACACACAGAGAGCCAGTTACTTCTGTTGCTAACACATTCACAGAGACGACTGGGGATCGCAAGAAGTGATACTCCTACCAGGCTCCAGGTGTGGCCCCGGCTGCAGGTCCAGGGACAAGTTTGAGTGACAAGGTTGTACGTAACTCCACATCCCCCTTCCTCACCCCGAGCTCACGGAACTTGGAGGGAACACCTGACAATGGAGCCAATCAGCCTCTCTCCCAGAGTTCAGAATTGGGTGGAAGAGGCTCTCTTCCTTCTGAGACGGTCTCTCAGATGTAGAGAAGATCTGGGAATTCAGGCACCATGGAGCAGCCATGCAGACCGAGGGGGACCATGGGCAAATCAGAAGGTACATTGGAAGACTCTGGCAGATACGTGCGATGCGTGACACAAAGGGACTCCTGGGCCCTGCAGCTTTTACTTCCTGGGTCCTGCTCTTAGCTTCCCATCACTTGGCTCTCACAAGCCACCAGCTCACCAGTAGAACAGCTTTTCCTCTTTTTAACGTAAGCCACTTTCTGTTACCTGTAACTCAAGTGTTCGGACTGCACAGCATTGCCCACTGTAAATAGTACCCGAGGGCGAGCACGGGTCCTTCTCGGACTTCAGGGAGAGCCTGTTAGCTACCTGGTGACCGCATGAACGAACACGATACCCCAGGAGTGGTGTTCTCTACACCCAGATTTAGAGAAGCGCTTTTGCCGCCTGCTCGCCGTCAGTCCTCGAAATCCAATCGCGAAGACAACACACTGACTGGCAATTCTCCCACTTACGCCATCTATTCCCTCGGCACTCTGATTTCATTCTTTGTATCTGGCAAGGGAGAAAGGGACTTGGGGAAGGTGTATTTCCCCTTTAAATACCCTGAAAGTTATGCATCTATCTTTCCCAAACTGCCAAAATAATTGTTTCATTTACAGAACTGAAATTCTCCAGGGAGCGTCCCAGGGATGTTCTAAATTGCTAACATCAGATATGCAGAAAACAAATATGGAGCAATCCATATGCTCCCAATCCTGAATTTAGCATCTCAGCTCAACAAAAACTTACATTTCAATCACTCGCCGTCAGTCGAGTGTTATGAGTATGTGCAGGGTTAAGGCTGGATCGAAGCCATCGGCCTGGAACCTTCTGCAGAGCAGGGCTCTGTCTGCACAGCCCGAGGCTCCGGCACAAGTTGCCATTTAGAGTTCACTTAAATTAACACGTACAGGCTGCAGAGCCTCTGTGGATGCCGAAACCTGAGAAGGCACCGGCTATGTGACTGCAGAACGGGAGGTTGCCAACTTTCTCTCTCTTGTTTTTTATTACTCCCCCCAAAAGTTCGGTGGTTCAGGGGGTTATGGCATGGCCAAGAGTTGACCATTTCTCTGGGTTCCGTTATGAAAACAAGATGTCAGAAGGAGCAGGAAGATCTGGAGCCTGCATGAAGATGTCGACGACAGCTAACAGGTGCACAGCACACTCTCTTCTAGGTACTATTCGCGGAACCTCACACCGGCTAACTCACTTGCTCTTCAAAATATCCCATTTGACAGCTGAAGAAACTAAAGCTCAGAAAGATGGACTAACATCTGCTGCTTTTCTCCTGCCCGCAGCCATTTCCCCCTTCTACTGAGGTGGCTGGGCTTCCCCTTGAATAGCTACGACTGCCCTCCTGCACACTCTTTTAGTGGGAAAAAGGCCCTAAATTACACTCTAGGGCAAAAAGGTCCTACTGAACTCAGTTGCTGTTGGACCGTGAGCTGCACAAGGGCAGCACTGATCTTTTCTCCACCCAAGAGCCTAGCCCGGGGCACAATGTAGGTGCTTAATAAATTCCTGAATGACGATCAGATATACGTAGCATCCCGAGGGAATATAGACAACCCCCGACTGATGCTTCAGCTTAGGAGGTTTTCTTGGCCTCACAAATGGTGCAAAGGCGACACACATGTAGAAACTGCACTTCAAAGCGTGCACTGGGTCTTTTCCTAGGCTCATGCCATGTACAATCACTTGCTTTCATGACGCTGGGCAGGGGCACACGCTACAGCTCCCAGTCCCCTCATGCAATCATGAAGACAACAACTGGTGCTCTACAGTGCATTGTGCTGCTAAGCTAAGATGTTCAGTAGGTTAGGTGTGTCACACACACTTTTTACTTACAACACTTTCAACTTAGGATAGGCTTATCAGGATATTGCCCCATCATAAGTAGAGGAGTGTCTGTTACTATGAAGTGTGATTTTGCTACAATGGCTGTGTGCTTAAGAGATGTCCTGATTGGTCAAGCCTTGGGCATGTATTTCCCCTAGACCAATCAGGAGCTGCCCGAGGAATGTGAAGGGAATGAATGGGTAGACGCTCTCTGGAGCTGATTCGTCCTGACCATGAAGTCCTAGAGGGTCTGCTACCTCTATCCTAGACCCGAGCCAGGTTCCTGTACTTTTCAGACCCAGATGTGCAGATCTTCTTATGTTCTCTGAGACGCCCTTTATCCTGCACATAAATTCTCCGTCTGCTTAATTGAGCCAGAGTTGGTCTCTGCTGCCTGCAACCACATCACCTTGCATTCTGACTGGAATATTTGCTTCATTCACACGACATAGCTAGACCCGGGAAATTTAACTAACAGGGACACAGAGCAGTGCTGAGGGCTCAGGACCTAAACACTAAGGGCATAGCAACCGAATGTTTTTCACCATGTGCCTCCATGAGCCTGGGCCTGTGCTAGGTCTTCCTAGATTTCTTCTTCCGGTCATCACAACACAATGGCGTACCTATTATCACACCCACTTTGCAGATGAGGAAACCAAGGGCCAAGGAGGTTAAGTGCTTTGTTCAAGAATGCAATGCAGGGGGCCGGTGCCGTGGCTCACTTGGTTAATCTTCCGCCTGTGGCGCCGGCATCCCATATGGGCACCGGGTTCTAGTCCTGGTTGCTCCTCTTCCAGTCCAGCTCTCTGCTGTGGCCCGCGAAGGCAGTGGAGGATGGTCCAGGTGCTTGGGCTCCTGCACCCGCATGGGAGCTCAGGAAGAAGCAGCTGGCTCCTGACTTTGGATCAGTGCAGCGCCGGCCGTGGCAGCCATTTGAGGGGTGAACCAACAGAAGGAAGACCTTTGTCTCTCTCTCTCTCTCTCTCATTATCTAACTCTATCTGTCAAATTAAAAAAAAAAATGAATGCAATGCAGTGAGTGGCATAGTCAGGGCTGAAAATCAACGTCTTCCTGAGGCCAAAGCAAATGCTCTTCCCCTGTACAGTAACTTCAGGAAGGGGAGGCGTGGCTCACTGGCAGGGCTGAGAATTCCAGTTGCTGGGCCTTGAGCTAAAGGACAGAGAAGCACTGCATAGAGGCTGAGCTCAGGGAGCTAAACTGGGTGGAGGGATGGGGTCAGAAGGCGCTGAAGTGTTCACTGCCTATTTTTCAATTAAACAGAATATGCCCTCAATTAAGGAGGGATTTTGTCAGAGCCCATAAAGGCTCTAAGGATTGGCTGAACTTCCCAAATCTCCCTCACTCCCATGCTCCAAGCACCCCCATCTTTCCCCATCATGGTCTAACATAAGCAGGCAATCTCTTCCGCCCTAAGTCAGCTCTCTCCCATTCGACATGAGGATCCATTCACAACCAACTTGAAACTCACCTGCACTCATGGAGACCATTACACAGACAAACGTAATCTGTTTTCTTCCCTTGATATAGGGAGGAGTGGGTAGTTTGGTCCTCACAGTGTCCATTTCACTGTCTCTGATTTCCCTGTGAATGGACCTGTTCTCTCTTTAAGCACAGGGTGGGCATGTGATTCAGGTCCGCAAAATAAATGCCTTCTCCCCACCTCCACCCTTCCCATGTAGCTCCCAAATGGTCTCATGGAACTCAGTCCTGGGAATTTTGCTGGACCAATGATAGAGAGAAACTCCCTTCCTTGGAAGGACCAACTAAAAGGACCAGTACCAGCCCAGAGCTGCCTGGGAACAAAACCAACACTAAGGGGTGGGGAGTAGAGAAAGGAAGGGCAGCAGCACAAGCAGAGAGGCCAGTTAGGGGACACTCTGCTCCAAGCAAGAGATAACTGGACCCCAGAGGTGATGAGCAATAGTCAGATTCTGGGTGAATTCTGGAGAAAGAGCCCCGTGGGTGTAGGGACAGATGTCAGATACGAGAAAAGGAGGAGAATGAATGATGATGACGCCAAGGTTCTGACATGGCCCAAGAGGCAAATGGAGGTGCCATTTAGTGAGAAGAGGCAGGTTGGGGGTGAACGTCACCAGCACCAGCACTCTGCCCAGCTCCCCTCTGGCTGCGTCACACACGGCAGAGCAGCAGGAGGGGAAGGGCCTGTGTGCAGAAGGAACGCACGTGCCAGCAAGGGAGCACTCCAGGCAGGTGCCAGGTTCTCTTCTGACAGCCTATGCCCATGAGAGCAAGAAAGCACTGCCTACAGACAAGCATGAGTGTGTCCTCACGACCTGACCCCTCCCACCAGGCCCCAGCTCTGGAAGGTCTCACCACCTGCCAACAGCACCACACTGGGGCCAGGCTTACCACACAGGATCCTGTGTGCACACAGACCACCATGCTTCATACATCCCCATTTGGGAATTAATGGTGTCTTTCCTTGTCTTTAGTTAAGACATTTAATTCTCCGGTAACGTACTTTTTCAACATTGTAGTAAAATGTACAGAACATAACACTTATCATTTTAACCAATCTGAAGTGTACAGTTCAGTGGGACTAAGTGAATTCACAATGCTGTGACCATCACCACCATCCACTCCCAGAACTTTTTCAGGATCCCAAACAGAAACCTGTGAAATACTAGCTCCCCATCTCTGCCTCCCTCCAATCCTTGGAACCCCTGTTTTACCGTCTGTCTCTGTTGGACATGTAAATTTAAGATCCCACTGGACATCCAAGTGAAGACACTGACAGGCTGTGAGGTGCTGTGACTCTGGGGTTGAAGGATAAGACAAGAGCCTCAAGTCACAAGTACCTGGTGCGGCACAAGCATAATAATTCCCACTAATGGAGTGAAATGGGTAATTTAGCTTCTCTCTCTCCTGTGGGGCCCAGAAAATGAATGTGGGGCCCAATTCAGAACCTAGCAATTTGAGGGAGAGGGTATATCGTCAAAAAGTTTGTGGAAAGTGTGTATTCTGCAAAATGAGGGGTGGGCATTGTGGTATGGCCAGTTAAGCTATTTGGGATGCCAAAATCTCATATTGGCAGAGTTCCAGTTCAAGACCCAGCTATTCCATTTCCAATTCAGCTTTCCGCTAATGAATCCTGGACCCAGCAGATGCTGTGCAGGGCCCCTGCCACCCATGTGGGAGATGCGAATTGAGTTCTGGATTCCTGGCTTTGGCCCTGCCCAGCCCTGGCCATTGTGGACATTTAGGGAGTGACCCAGCAGATTAAAGATCTGTGTGTGTGTGTGTGTGTGTGTGCATGTGTTTCAGCTTCTTTCTCTCTCTCTGTCACTCTGCCTTTCATATAGATGAAAATAAATAAATAAAACATTTTTAAAAGAATGAAAAACTATGCTTTGATGACAGAAGTTTTTTCGCCAAAATAAACTTCTCTTCTCATTCCATTTTCCGTGAATTTTCAAATACTCTCATAGCAATGCCTTAGTAAATATTTGTTCAATTGAGTAATGCAACTCTTTGCTCTCCAGTTTGTGGGAACAACCATTCACTGAATTGAGAATTTTAAAAAGCAAAGCTTTTAAAATAAATAGTTCTCCTTTTTGCAAAAAAACAAAACTCAGAACAAATTTTAAAACACACTGGCACTTTTTTTTTTTTTTTGCAATTTTCAGAAATAATGTTTGACTTGTGATCTCTTTGGCTGATGACTGTGCCAAAATCCAGTACCACTTGACACCACGCGATGTTACATAAACAGACCAGGAGTGACACGACCAGATGTGGCATGTCACGGTGGGGATCAATCAGCTTGAAAAGCAAGAGAAGAAGTTCTGTCTAAAACCAGGCGTTCAAAGTGTTTCATAATTGCCAACCCCTATTCAAATTACTCTGGCGGCCTTTGAAGAAAAATGTGGTCGTGCAAGGAGGGAAAATTATGGCAACCGAGATGAGATGGAGACAGCGATTTACCTTCAGTCGACAAATGTTTTCTGCACAGCACAATCTTCAAGTGCCAGATCTTGATAATCTCAGTTCCGTGCAGGTATTTAGGAGCTGTTGCTACTCAGTGGGGAGCAACCTGCTCCATCTACGTGTGTGATGCATAATCAGGGCGTGGGAAATATTGGAATTTACCATTAGGTGATATCAGCGGAATCAGTGTCTCCAGCCTCGCAGGCACAAGTACAAAAATTTGGGGGCTACGAACTTGGGAAGGAAGGCCTTCAAAGACTTCATTCTCCTGACATCTGCCTCCCATCACCTCTGTAGCCATAGATCATGACCCCCCAGAGCAAAGGCGACAGCCTTGAAGTTGAATTGAAAGGACCTTTTCAACATAAGTAGAGGCAGCAAAACTCTTAAGTAGAGGTGCAAGATGGACAAGTCTTCTTAGACCCAGACTCAGTACTTCATCCAGTGAAACTTGTTCACACGAACATCATTAGTGTATTTTCTCTAACGCATCATAACCTCTCAATTTGCTTAGGCTATATTTGTAGCTGTGCAAATATCTGAATTAGGTATTTATAATATAAGAAACCAAATAGTATCTGGAAGGCACATGAGAACCTCCAATTAGTTGAGCTGGAAATCGAACTTTGAAAGCTAGGATGTATTTGTCTATTTTGGGGAAAAGAAAAAAAACCTCTTTCATTTAGCAGGCCGGTAATCCAACTCATACGTACAGGGGAAGATTAATTTATGCCAACCCCCAATTTTATCATGGGGATGTAGAACTTTCTTACGAAGTAAAAGGAGAAAGCGATCAACATTGCTCCATATTCTTTATTTATTTAAATTTTTGGTAATAGTGGAAAAGTATATTTAGGAGGGATTCCACAAAATACTTTCTTAACCTGATTCTATCTTTTTTTTTTTTTTTTTTTTGACAGGCAGAGTGGACAGTGAGAGAGAGAGACAGAGAGAAAGGTCTTCCTTTGCCGTTGGTTCACCCTCCAATGGCCGCTGCGGCCGGCACACCGCGCTGATCCGAAGGCAGAAGCCAGGTGCTTCTCCTGGTCTCCCATGGGTTGCAGGGCCCAAGCACTTGGGCCATCCTCCACTGCACTCCCTGGCCACAGCAGAGAGCTGGCCTGGAAGAGGGGCAACCGGGACAGAATCTGGCGCCCCGACCGGGACTAGAACCTGGTGTGCCGGCGCCGCAAGGCGGAGGATTAGCCTAGTGAGCCACGGCACCAGCCTGATTCTATGTTAAGTCACCACCCACCTCCAGGTTTCTGGGCTTCCACCTGTCTCCATTGATGACCAAAGGCCATTTTCATTGTTATTATATCATGAGAAGATTTGTGGACCAAAGTAAGTGCTATATTTCCTGCGTCTGAGTGCTGGCAAAACACACAGGACTTTTATTCCTAATGACAGTCAGTGAAGAAAACCAACATGTCCCTGATGATGTACCAAGAGTTTTCTAACAAATCCCACCGCAAAACTGAAAGGCAGAGATCTATTCCAAGGGACAGAATAACTTCTCTGTCCTGGGCTTCTGAATGAACCATATATTCTAGGTAAAACCATACTTTAGTCATGTATCCAATTTATCAAAAACTATTTTTAAGTAGTCACGGCCCTATTAGACAATACACATGACCACTGCTAGCAGAAAACCTAATCCCGACTTTTCCTACCACCATGGTTGGTCTATGCTACGTTCCATTATCAACTGGCAACACTGATCCACACAAGTTATTTTTATTTAGCCAAATCACACAGCTTTTAAGCATTTGCTCAGGAAATAATTAATTCAACAAAAAGCTTTTAAATATATTTAAAGACCATGAACTCCTCTTCTTCCATTTAATCATTGGGAGTACATTTAAGACACAATATGTTCTAGAAGTTCCAAATGGAGAGGATTTTTAAATATCTCCACTGCATATCACGCTATCCATGGATTGGAAAAACCATAGCAATTGCATCTTAGCCCCTGGACATTCAAGCATGCCTTCAATTTACATAAGAGCATATTTCCTTCCAGAAAGTAGGAGATAGTTTCAAAAAGTTATGCAGTCTGTCAAACCTATGGTGTATATGCATGGGAATTAAGGTCAACAACATTGAAAATACAGTGGATTAGGGTAACTGATGACTTGAAAACCTTGGTAGGGAGGCAATGAGGAGCCCTTAGACAACTAGGTAAACAGCAGAGTTGTTGGTGGGCTTCAGGAACTACAGGTTTCTGTTGCAAGAGAGAGACTGGAGCCTGAGGGTGAAGATAGTAAGTTAAGAGAGAGGAAGTGTCACTGGGACATAGAATCACGAGGAACACAGACCCGACCGGTTTTCATGACAGCTGCAACGGGAACTGTTGGGTCACAAAGGACTGGCAGGAACAATGAGACCAGGAAGATGTGCCGGGGCTCATCAGGGATTCCACCAGCCTGTAGACCACTTCAGCTGGACGCTCAGGCCTCCCCTGTGAGCACAGAGGGTCTCCTGATGGTCTCGATGGTGGAATGGCTGTGATGCAGGCCCTGTGCTAGTTCTGGGAGAGAACCAAGGAGCGGTACAGAGAGAAGCAGCAAGCTGAGGCCAGAGCCTGGCAGGAGGACAATGCAGTGGGGATGGCTAAGGGAAAGATGAAGATAAAAGAAGGACCCAGGGCATGGAGTGCTATGGACAGGCCAAGGCCAGAGGCCAATTCAGAGAGTGCAAACTATGCAAGTGAGTTCAAGAAGAACCACCCAGAAAAAGCTCACAGGATTTGTCAATGAGGGGCTTGGCTTATTTCAGCTGTGTCCCATTAAAAGTGAATAAGGAGAGCTGTGGCTCTTCAGAGAGACGTGCGGGGTGAAGGAAGGAAGAAAGGCGGGCAGCAGACAGCCTCAACAGCATGGGAGCACAGCAATGGAAAAACAGCGTCCCAGGTGGAATGGGGTGATTTCATTGTATGCAGTGCACAACTGAAACTCCCGGCCATGGGTGTCAGGGTTGAGTGAGAAGGCAATCAAAACTACAGGGGAAGTGACAGAAACCATGGGGAACCTGCAGGAAGCTGCTTGGAGGTTGGTAAGATAAGGCATGGATATAGGTTTTTGATAGAAACTTTGTTTTCTTTGGTTTTGAGTGACTAGTAAAAGGGTTACAAGTGGTATGTTTTGCTTGGAATTTTTTTTAAACATCAAATAGTTTGCTAATATTTAAAAACTGGAGGTATTTCACAGCACATTGCTTTCTGAATTATCTTGACATGTGGGATGATGTGGGGCACTTCCCCACTTGGCAGCCGTAGGCAGGTGGGGCCTAAAGGCGGCCATCTGCTTTGGATGGCCCAGGTGATCTTCTGTCCCTGGTCCTCACTATTCTCTGTTGTCTATCCCAACCCACCCCATTCATAGCATCTCCCTGACCCTTTGAATTTATTTTTTATTTGTTTGAAAAGCAGAGATGGAGATCTCCCATCTGCTACTTCCCACCCCCAATAGTCTCCAACAGCCTGGGCTGGGCCAAGCTGAAGCTGGAGCTAGGAACCCCATCCGGGTCTCCTACATGGGAGGCATGGACCCAAACACTTGAGCCATCACCTGCTGCTTCCCAGGGTGCACATTAGCAGGAGTCTGAAATGGGAACAGTGCTGAGACTCAAACCAGGCACTCCTCTATGGGATATGGGTGTCCCAAGGGTGTCCTGACCCCTGTCCCAAATGCTAGCCTCTCCCTGGTCATTTTAAACACATGCATTTGCAACCTCTGAACTGGAGGCTCTCATTAGTACTAAGGGCAAAGTAGAAAGCAACGAACATTTAAAGAGACTGTAATTAGAAGCAATTTCAAGGTCAGATCTCAAATACTCCCCTCACCAATAATCCAGAGATAATGGATGTAACTTCTACATTATATTTACTCTTAAATACAAATGCACATGCCCTTAGTCACAGTTCTGATTCACAGGCTCTAAGGGGAAAAGTTGCATTTAAAAAAATTAGCTTGGGGGCCGGTGCTGTGGCAAAATAGGTTAATCCTCTGCCTGCGGTGCCCGCATCCCATATGAGCAATGGTTCGAGTCCCAGATGCTCCTCTTCCTATCCAGCTCTCTGCTGTGGCCTGGGAAAGCAGCAAAAGATGGCCCAAGTCCTTGGGCCCCTGCACCCACGTGGGAGACCCAGAAGAAGCTCCTGGCTCCTGGCTTCAGATCGGCGCAGCTCCGGATGTTGCAGCCATTTGGGGAGTGAACCAGCAGATAGAAGACCTCTCTCTCTGTCTCTCCTTCTCACTGTCTGTAACTCTACCTCTCAAATAAAATTTTTTTTTATTTTTTTTTATTTTTTGACAGGCAGAGTGGACAGTGAGAGAGAGAGATAGAGAGAAAGGTCTTCCTTTGCCGTTGGTTCACCCTCCAGTGGCCGCTGTGACCGGTGCACTGCGCTGATCCGATGACAGGAGCCAGGTACTTCTCCTGGTCTCCCATGGGGTGCAGGGCCCAAGTACTTGGGCCATCCTCCACTGCACTCCTGGGCCATAGCAGAGAGCTGGCCTGGAAGAGGGGCAACCGGGACAGAATCCGGCGCCCCAACTGGGACTAGAACCCGGTGTGCCGGCACTGCAAGGCGGAGGATTAGC
The DNA here is from genome assembly GCF_051225735.1 of Oryctolagus cuniculus. Lineage (NCBI taxonomy): Eukaryota > Metazoa > Chordata > Mammalia > Lagomorpha > Leporidae > Oryctolagus > Oryctolagus cuniculus. Next base: position 78,914,903 of record NC_142876.1, on the reverse strand, counting down.
CTAGTGAGCCACGGCGCCGGCTTCAAATAAATTTTTAAAAAATTAGCTTGATGTGGACAAGATCTGGGCTGCTTTGGACCACTTTCTAGTACTTCTTCTTCTTCTTCTTCTTTTTTTTTTTTTTTTTTTTTTGACAGGCAGAGTGGACAGTGAGAGAGACAGAAAGGTCTTCCTTTTCCGTTGGTTCACTCCCCAATGGCCGCTGTGGCTGGTGCACTGCGCTGATCTGAAGCCAGGAGCCAGGCGCTTCTCCTGGTCTCCCATGTGGGTGCAGGGCCCAAGCACTTGGGCCATCCTCCACTGCACTCCCGGGCCACCGCAGAGAGCTAGACTGGAAGAGGAGCAACTGGGACAGAATCCGGTGCCCTGACCAGGACTAGAACCCGGTGTGCCGGCGCCGCAGGTGGAGGATTAGCCTAGTGAGCCACGGCACTGGCCTCTAATACTTTTTTATCCTGCTTCGTGCACTTGTTCACAGGCTTCCCTGCAGAAACATCCATGCGTCAGTGCTCTGCCTTGAGTGTGCCCTCCCCAAGCTCACGTGTTGGAGCCTTGATCCTCAAATCCACCTGTTAATGCTATTTGGGGGCACGGTCTGTGGGAAGTGATGCGTATTAGATAAGACCATGAGGTTAGGGCCCTCACGATGTCATTTGGGGCTTTCTGAGAGGAGGAAGAGAGACTGTGCAGGCACACTTCTCTGTCTCGCCACGTGATGTCCTCAGCCATGGTGTGATGCAGCCAGAGGCTGTCACCAAACGCTAGTGTGGTGCTCTGTTTTTTTTTTTTAAATATATATTATGAAGACTTAATTATTTATCTAAAAGCCAGAATTACAGAGAGTGTAGGGGAAACACAAACAGGGAGAGAGAGATCTTTCATCCACAGGTTCACTCCCCAAATGGCTGCAATGGCCAAGGCTGGGCCAGGCCAAAGCTAGGAGGCAGCAGCTTCATCCAGGTCTCCCACGTGTGGGTACAGGGGCCCAACCTCCAGTGCCTTCCCAAGCTCATTATCAGCGAACTGGATCAGAAGTGGAGCAGCCAGGATTTGAACCTGCATCCATGTGGGATGCTGGCACTGCTGACAGTGGCTTAACCTGCCAGACTAAGACACTCAGCTACCAGGAACCTAAGGCACGGCCCATTGATCACAACCTGCACAATCGGGGCTAGCGTTATGGCATAGCAGACTAAACCTCTGTCTGCAATGCCAGCAGCCCATATGGGTGCTGACTGGAGACATCACTGTGTGTGTGGTGGACAGTGGGGAGGGGAGAGGAGAGGGGATAGGGGCAAGAGGTAAGCATCTTCTCCCCCCAGCCAGCCATTGCAGGACAAACCTGCAGGTGATTTCACCGCGGATTTTTACCAACAGAAAGCAGAGGACACAGTTGACAAGGAGCAAGTCACTGCGTTTCGCTGTCCCCAGAACAGCCCCCTCCTGAGGCTGTGTGCACGCTGAGAAGCAGACGGGGTGGGTCTGCAAGGGGAGGGGAGCAGCTGCACTCACCCCCACTTGTGCCCTCTGGGAGCAAATCCGGTCATCACCCCACTTGTCTCTGTTCTGCAGACTCTCCAGCCCCGTGACTTGCGCAAGAAATCGGTCGAGCCAGATTTCCCCAGAATTGTGGCCTAGCTCACCCGAGAGAGAGAAAAGCCCTGGGTCTCTAAGCACACTGGAAATCAGGCTGTGGGGCACCCAGGGCCACGTGACCAGGCCATGGCTTTCCAGGCTACCACATCCAGTGGTTTGTTGTCTTACCTATTTTCTCCTCCAGGGAGGTAGGGAGAAAAATGATGCTAGCCCACGAAGCCAGGCTCCCCAGTGACCTGCCCTTAGCCCTGTGCAGTCCTGCTGTGCGCAGGCAGGCTATGGATGTTGGGAAACCATCTTGTGGAAGTTCCTGCGGCATCCTGAGCCTATGCTATCGGACGGGGCCTGGATACCTGCCTGCTAAGCCGAGAAAAAGCGCGCACCTGGTTCTGTGCCAAGCCAAAGAGAGGACCCACTTGGTAGCATAATAGCCTAAGATCTCCAAGAAACTCTGACATTTGTGTATGCTTTGTAAAGCTTTCCTGTAAAGCAGTGAACTCCCTGGCAAGGCTGCTATTTTCAGATGCACCTGAAAGCTACGGGGCCCCTACAAAGCAATCTAGATGAGGTTTTCATCTCAAAGGAATTGCCACTAAGCCAGGGCGACTCTGGCAGAAGCAGCTGCGACCCAACCCTTCTCACACCAAGCATGGAATAAAAGGAAAGAAGGCCTGGCTACATCAGCGCCCGTGGATACCTGGCATCCCCCAGTGCCCGTCTGTAAAAGGCAATACTTGCTTTGTAACAAACAAGGTGATGAGTGTGCTGGCACTGGCACTGGGACTCCACAGCCAAGACCTTGGGGTTGGCCGCCCTGCTGAGAATGTCCACACCCCCACCCCTGCCCCTGCCAATGACAGGAAAGCAGGGAGAAATGGGAAAACGGTTACACAGGGTTTCTTTTTTTGTTCTTACTGTATGCCCGCGACAGGACCAGGTGAGAAGAGAATCTTTGCGTTCTTGCACTTTGTGGTCTGGTTTCTCTTCTTCCTATTATGTAAAAAGATCAGCTCTTTCTGGTTCTGTTGAACCTAACTGCACTGAATTCCTGGGTGGCTTTTCCCTGACCTGAAGACCAGGGGGACTACAACAAAATGCCCAGCCCAGGGACCAGATCCCGTAGGCTCCCTGCCACCCTGGCCATTTACCGTTCATTCTCCCCATTCTGCCACAAAGCTGCCTCTTTCTATAATTTATGTTACAGTGCCATCTTATGGAAGTTTATGACCACCGTTGATGGATACAGAGACTCTAGGCTGTCTCTTCTGTATTTTCCAGAAATATATGGGTTTAAAAATCATCTTTAATTAATCACACCAGATAAATGTGTCAGGAATGGTGAGCCGTATATAAGAAAGCAGGTTTGATGTGATCTGCGGAGGGCCAAGCACTACAGAGAGCGTCTGAGCAGCCACACAAACCTTCAAGATAACTGATGCGTGTTTTGAAGGCGTTTATGTTCTTGTTCAATGACTATTACTGCATACACCGACATCTCAAAGGTGGCGTTCTCTGCAAACGCCATGGCGTTTTTGGAAGGAGGCTCGGAGGGGGCAGGGTCTATTCTAAGTCGATGATTTGTGGCCCAGAATTTTCAGATCTGCACTCTCATTGTATATCTTTCTTGCAAGAAAAAAAAAAATCCACAAAACTCTCTGGACCCATATCAGCATGACACGAGAAAACCCAACCCCGATCATTTGCAAATGTATTCCAGTCCCAGGTTTAATTCCAGGAGAAGGTTCCTTGGAGAAGCCTCCTTCCGGAAGTCTGCCTGCCAAATCCGGGAGGCTCTCGGGCTTGTTTCCTCTCTCTCCTCCAGGTTTCTTTCCACCCACAAAGTCAACGTGCATCGTGAATGGGCCTGAATTTAATTCCTTCATCCAGAACTTGCCAGTTCTCTGCGGCTGCACTGCCAGTCACTCTCCCTGCAAGGCACGGGGCAGGGGAGGGGTGGGGGGAGGTGATTGCAATTCCCGTTTTGTTTGCAGGGGGAGGTGGGGTGGTTCTGGGTAAATGAAATGCATGCATGAGATGATTCTGAGGGGACTGGAGCTTTGCAGAAACAAATGCCCAGTTCTCTGTAGCGACGAGACACCACCATCCAGCAGAGCCCTCGCTTCTGACTCCAACGACTCCCGCCTTGGAGAAGTCTTTTGTTCACACTCTGTGCCTCTTCCAGTCTGCCCATTTCAGCTTTCCCATCACTCCCACAGGATCGGAACACAAGGTCTGGGCTGACGGTGCCAGGCAGGGAAGGCATCCCTGAGTCTCCAATCTATGGAGACCCCCTTTCCACTTTGTAAAGATACCGAGCTCATAGTGTTTCGTGATGAAGGGAGAAAAACTTAATATGCATTTAGCCAGACACAAAGTAAGAACTTTGGAACAAAGGCAGTTTATAAAAAAAAAAAAAAAGGCATTTGAATGTCAAATATTTCTTGGGTTTTTCCTGCCCTGTCACAATGAAATTCGCTTTCCTTCTTAGCTGCGCCATCTGCAATCATAGTAGGCACCACCATTTCACATTAAATGCTCCTAATAAATCATGCTGGGCGCTTTGCTTGCTTGATTCCTGCTTCTCTTAGTCTCTCATCCAGCTCCCTTTGCGTACCCCCACCCTGCACCCCAAATCTCTGTTTTGCTCGTGAACTTACCTTTGCTGACCTTTCTTCCCTCTCCTGTTTGGGGGGGCTTTTCTTGCTTCAGTCCCTGCCCTTACAATGTTCTTCTCTCTTCACTGTCATCACCACATCGGAGGGGCGCGCCTGGTCCCCACGTCTCCCCCATCTTTTGCTGAGTGTGTGTTTGCTACTGCTCCCCGCCATCCCCCACCCCCAGCCCCCTGCGCGTCCTTAATCAGAACATTATCAGAGACTCCAACACACTCAGCTCAGAGTCTGAACTGACTGTACCCATCAGGAACTCTTAAAGTGACTCCTTACAGATGCAAACGTGACTTCAAGGGCTGCCTTCACCCCGACCCCACCTCCCGATACGGATGGCGTTTCATGGCTTGTTCCAATTTCAATGCTCAGTTTACCAGTCGAATGAAGATGATTTTTCTAATATCCATCCTGCAAACTCCATCTGGGATCTGCCAAACAAGCTGTGTTCTTCTGCCTCTCTCACAGGCAGGAATGACAAAAAGTCTGCACGAGGAGCAGGAACGAGGTCAGGACTTTTAGATCCTGAACCACGACAAGCCCAAGCACACGAGAACACAGAGAGGAACTGAAAAGGACAGGGGAAATGAGCGTCCACCTGCAAGGGAAGTGTTTTCCGCCCTTGCCAGCCCCCTGGTGCCAATCACCTTGGGAGAGCCCAAGTTACCATTCTCCAAGCACCAGAAGCCATGGGCAGCTACTATCATCACAAATATCCTGCGATGTTAGTGCATTGCAGAATTACTATCCTTCCAAGCTTTCGGCCTCGTGTCTTGTGTGAACAGAGAACCATATGGGAGTTCTGGGGGGCTAAAATGGATACACCAATTATTTATAGATTCGGACTGAAAATCCTGTGAACCGCCTTCTGTGGAGTTCCATCTTCTGAGAACAGACTTGAAATAGACACAGTCGTGGAACGTCTCGGAATCATTTAGAATAATCCTGAACATGATATTGCAAGTAGAGAGCGGTGGAGTTAAGCCTAAAGAATTTTAGAAGCCCCTGCAGGAAAGAAGGACAGAGATTTAAAGCTATCTTTTGGAAAGCTCTAGAAGGAGGCCAGGTGGCTCAATTGTTTTATCCCGTTGGTTTCAGGAACTTTGCCCCTCGGCGTGCTTTCCTGCTGCAAAATTCTGAAATTTGACAGGGCTGCTTACATAGCTAAGTGTCCCCCTGTTTGGAGTAGGTTTCTCTGAGGGCTTTACGTATGCCAGACACTCAGTCAACGCTTATGAAAAGGATGCAAGAAGAAAACACAGTCTTCTGTTATCGGTGCTAAGAACACTATAGGACCACATATGGTTTGGAGATACGTCTATTGATTGATGGTCTCTTCCTGGGCCTTCCTAAGCCTACTGTCATGATCTGACTCCCCGCCTTCCGGGCCCCAGAGTCATTGTCTCTCCCCAGCCACATGGACGTTTGCTCTTTTAAAAAATAATATTCATTTATTTATATTTATTTTATTCATTTATAATTTGTTATTTATTATTTATTTTATTATTAATTAATTATTTGAAAGGCAGGGTGGCAGAGAGAGATCTTCTATGCACTGGTTCACTCCTCAAATGCCCGCAGTAGCCCACATTGGGTGAGTCCAAAGCTAGGAGCCAGGAACTCCATTCATCTCCCAGGTGGGTGGTAGGGGCCCAAGCACCTGGGCCACCTTCCACGCCCACCAGGAGCACCAGCAGGAAGCTGAGTCAGAATCACAGAGCAGCCGCGACTCCAATGGGATGGGAGCCTCCCAAGGGTCAGCTCAACGCTCTGTGCCTCAACACCCACTCCTGGGGACGCAGAGTTGACGTCTGCGGGTTTTCCCGGGGGGTGAAGGCAGCATTTCCGGCAAGATTTGTTTATGCTCACTATAGTGGTAAATACCCATGTGACTTCACATCAGCCTCACAACAACCAACATTCGCTTGTATGTTTCCGTGGACTAATAACCCGGATGAGAGAGGTTACTGGCTTGCCTGGAGTCTTCCAGCCAAGCGATGCCAGACCTAACCCAGCTGTCGCCAAACACTGCCCTGTCTGTTACTCATCAATCTGAAAACCAGGAGGGCCTGCAGGAAGAACAGCTGAGGCCAGTTAAAATTTCTCCTGGCCAAAACGCTATTTAAGGGCATCAGAAAAAGATTTTGCCTTTAATTTATTTTTAAATGTCTTTTAATAAAGAGCACCCCAGGACACACGGACAGGGTTCAGAGGCCCCAACTGCTCTCTGCTGTTCCTCTCCTCTGAACAGACACATTTGGTCCACGTGCCACCTGCAACGCTGAAAGGAAAGGGAAACAGAAACATATATTTACGTTTGGTGACATCACCACCTTGGGCATGAAGTTCAAGATCCACGCTTAGTTCGGTATGGAACACAGCGGCCATGACCTGCTTGAAGACCCCGCACACACACTGATTGTTCCATTTTTCCACAAACTTTTCCAAGTACCCACTCTGTACTTGGAAAAAAGTTCTCATTACTCAGAAAGTACCTTTTGCCACTCTATCAAACTTGCTTGGAACCCAAACAAACTTTTACATTTTTCTGGTTAATTGTAATTCCCAGGGAGTAAAAAAAAAAAAAAAAAAAAGACCTAGACAGTTTTCCAGGGGCAAGGGAGCACTGGCATTTCAGGTAGCCCTCTCTTCATCCCAAACACATGCAGGTGTTAACTAGGCCAGTACAAAGACCTCAATAGGGCCCCAGAGTTGTGGCGTAGTGGGTAAAGCCACAGCCTGCAGTGCTGGCATTCCCACATGGGTGCCGGTTCGAGACCCAGCTGCTCCACTTCTGATCCAGCGCCCTGTTAATGTGCCTGAGAAAGCAGAGGAAGATGGTCCAAGTGCTTGGGCCCCTGCATCCACGTGGGAGACCTGGAAGAGGCTCCTGACTCCTGGCTTCAGCCTAGCCCAGACCCAGTCATTGCGGCCTTTGGGGACTGAACCAGCAGGTGGAAGATCTATGCCTCTTATTCTCTCTGTGTAACTCTTTCAAATAAATAAATAAACCTTAAAAAAAAATCTTGACAGCACTGGGTGCTGGGCGCAGCAGTTCGAGCTGCCAGCTGGGGCACCCACATCCCACATGAGGGTGCCTGATTTTGCTCCCAAATCCAGCAGGTGTTATCCCTGCCACCCACGTGAGACCCTTGGATTGAATGTGTAATTCCTGACTTCACTCTGGCCATTGTGGGCATTTAGGGAGTGAACCAGTACATAGGAGCTCCTGTCTGCCAAGTAAAAATAATTAACTGAACACAAAAACAAAACCATGGAGCACACATCGTGGTACAGTGGTTTAGGCATCCTCTTGGGACACCTGAATCCCCATACTGGAGTGTCTGCTTCGTTTCTCATCCAGCTTCCTACAAATGTACACCCTGGGAGGCAGCAGCTGATGGCTCACGTACTTGGGACCCTGCCGTTCATATTGGAGACCCAGATGGAGTTCTTGGCTCCTGCCTTTGTGGGCATTTGGGGAGTGAACTGGTCAATGGAAGATCTCTGGGAGTCTCTGTCTTTGTCTCCCTGCTACTCTGCCTTTCAAATAAATAAAAATAAATAGCATAGAAATAAAAACCAAAGATCCTGAGAACTGACACAATGCTAGGCTCTCTGCTCCATCTGGTTTGAATAACGTCAGATGGAAGAAATAAATTCTCTAAACCTTGCAACGCAGCATTCATTGAGTGATCACCAAGAGTCACTTTCTGTGGGGGTCATTTCCAAGCCAAGCACCTACAGCGAAAGTACTGCCTATTTGTGCGATGCTGGGAGGGTTGCGAATGGGGACGCACACCCACATACCTTGCCTCTTAGTTTCAAACCTCTGTGTGCCACAATTTCTGTTCCTGTGGTTGTGGCAAGGAGTGGGGTGGGGCTCTCTGTGTGTGTGTATGTATTTGTGTGTGTGTGTGTGTGTGTGTTCCTTGCCTGGTCTTTGTGCTTCGGCTGAACACCACCTTAGATCATCCTTGACAACAGAGTAAAGGTTATCATCAGCATGGTGAATAATGGATGGGGGCCATTGTATTTTCTTGTTTAGGAAAATAAATCATCCTGAAAACTTGTATTATGCTCCATGTAAAAGGGAGGCACATCAGCACTTGCTCCGCTTCCTCCCCGGCGTGGGTTTGGCAGGGCGCCTCGGGCTGGGAAGAACAGCCAGGGGTTGCCAAGCGAGCGCTGCTTGATTCCATGCCCGTTCCTCTAGGGGATGTAAACATCCTGCCCTGGAATACTTCACCAACCTGTAGCTAGAACACCACCGGGGATGACGGCGCAGCTGGGAAAGCTGGAAACCGTGAGTCATGGCAGCCACCGGGGCCTGCTGCGGGACCAGGAGGGCAACCGTGCAAGCTGCATCCAGCCCAGCCCAGCCCAGCCCAGCCCAGCCCTGATGGGAAGACAGCGCTGAACTCAGTGGAGAAGCAGATAAGGGCCCGAGAGCAGAGGAAGGCAAAGAGGCAAAGCTTTCCTGAGGCCCGGATGACCACACCCTGGATACTGCTGGGTTTTCAACATGCGTTGTCCCATGTCCTGTTGAGTTAGTCAAAGCCACGGACTCCAGAGCGAGACGCACCTGGATCCTGTCACTCACTAGTTGAGCAGTCTTGGGCAATTTGCTCATTCACTCCAATCCTCAGTACTTTCATCAGCTAAATGGGGACAGGCCAGTGACAATACTGAGATCCTTTCACAGCACAAAGGCAGAAGCAGCTGCCCTGGGTCCCAAGGGACACCCGCACCCCACTGTGCTAGCAGAAGCAGCCCCTCCTTGGGAACCTCGCTGCCCTGTTGCGAGCTACCCCCTAATCTAGGAACATCAGGGCCGCTCAGGCACTCACACAGAAGCCACGAGGGCCTGTCGGGGCAAGGGCTGGCTTGTTCTCATCGACAGGTACCCCATCGTTCCAGTTGCTGGCTACCTCTGTAGGGCTGTCCTGGAGAGATGGATACTACAAAGCTTAGCACACGATAGATCCTAAGTAAATCAGTGTAGTTATGCCCTCTGGGCAGTAGGGGGAGCAAGACTAAATAAGGTTAAGCAACATGGTGGAAGCAAGGTTGGGGACCAAGGGCATGATTCCAGGTGTGCAGGACTGGTGAACTCATGACTGCTAACCCGGGTTTATCGATGTGAGAATCTCAAGTGCCCAGTTCACGATGGTGTAAGACAGCTTCCTTCCCAGAGAGAGTTATTCGTTGCATCAGGCAGATCTCAGAAGTCAGTGTTTGCCCTGAGGATCTGCTGAAGGGAACCAAGACCCCGTTGCTGATGGGATTGTTTTGATGATATCATCAGACTTATCACGTGCAAAGCACTTTCTGGAGTCTGAATGCAATAAATTGGTCTCAGCTGGGGAACAGAATTTGGGGCACAACTAGTTTTGTGTGTGTATGTGTATGTGCGTGTGTGTTTTAATTTTATTTGAGAGGGCCGGTGCTGTGGTATAGCAGGTAAAGCCACTGCCTATAGTGCCAGCATCCCATATGGGGGCACCTGTTTGAAGCCCGGCTGCTCCACTTCCAATCCAGCTCTCTGCTATGGCTTGGGAAAGCTGTGGAAGATGGCCCAAGTTCTTGGGCCTCTGCACCTGTATGGGAGACCCAGAGGAAGCTCCTGGCTCCTGGCTTCAGATCAGCACTGCTCTGGCCATTGTGGCCATCTGGGGAGTGAACCAGCGGATGGGACCTCTTTCTCGTGTTCTCTCTCTGCCTCTGTCTTTCAAATAAATAAATATTTTTAAAAATTTTATTTGAGAGAGAGGGGAGGGAAGAGAGAGAAAGAGCTTCCATTCACTGGTTCACTCCCCAAATGCCTGCAACTGCAGGGGCTGGACTGAGGTGACAGATAGGAGCCAGGAACTCAGTCCAGGTCTCTCACGCAGGTGGCAGGGACTGGGTAACTTGTGCCATTAACACTGTCTTTCAGAGTCTGCAACAGCAGGAAGTTGGAATCAGGAGCCAGAACCAGGAATCAAACCCAGGTACTCTGAGGTGGCCCGAGAGCATCCTCACTAGTGTGTTCAGTGCTACACTAAATGCTGGCCCCAGTCCTAGTCCGGCTAAGTGTTAAGTACATTTGATGTCATTCTTCTGCTTGGGCACTCTGAGCGAGCAGAGGCTCCCTGTGAATGCTGAGGGTGGGGCCAGGGGAGGAAACAGGTGAACAGATTCATATTGTCAATAGCACTCGTTGAGAATTTTCATCAAGGTAGCATGCTGCTGGGCCACGTTTACAACGACGATGGCTCAACAATATGAAATGTGATTCCCATGTTGTGGTCACAGGATGGGTCTTCTACCTGTCTCTCTAAGACATAGTCTTCAGTTCCCACAGCTTGCTTCTCTGTCAGCTGTTGACACTTGAGTATGAAATAGTCACTGGGAGGAGGGACGGTGAATCGGTGGGAACAGGATGTAGGCAGGTAAGTTTGGTAGAGGGAAATGGGAAGGTAGGAACATTACTGGGGGGCAAGGAGGAGAGGCTAAAGCTCCAAAAGCCACCCAGGATTTTGCTGTGTGCCCCCCGGGTTGGCAGTCCCAGCAGTGCTGGGAGGCTGGCTCCGTCCGAAGGATCAGAATTTGTATTTTAATCAGATGCCCGGGCAATGTGTACGCACGCGGCTGTCTGAGAAGCACTGCTCCAGGAGGCCAGGTCTCCAGTTGCACTCGGCGGGGGGGGAGCTGGTCAGGGGTGGTGAGAGCAGAAAATGAAGTTGTAAGAGATGAGAAGGTACCCGAGTGTTTGCCTAAGAGGTTATCCTGTCTGAATCGGCTGGAGGGGGAAAAAAAATCTGTTACTGGATGATGAGCAGGCTGTGGCTGCAGTTGCACACAGCATGACGGCCATCTGTGTATAAAAAGCCAAGTCGGGGAGGAAAAGCAGGAGAGCAAAGCAAAGGAGCGCCGTGCGGGAGCGCAGGGCTGCCTTGGCGGCGGAGCGCGGCCAGGTGTGGGAGCGGGGAAGCTGGACTTGAAGATCAAAGGCAAGTGCATTGTAAAAGAGAACATCTTGCCCACCAAACTCTGGCCCTCTGAATGCAGAGGGGGCGCCGACTGAACAGACCAGATGTTAGCCACGGAGGGACTCCGGGAGCCTGGAATAAACTCACCGTCATGGCTCCGTGGCATGGAGACCTCAGGACCCGCCTGCCCACCGCCACATAGAAGCAATGGAGGACTGGCAGAGCCATCCTCAGAGGCACCCAGCCAAGGAGGAGGTGGCAGCCTTGCAAATGGGCAGTGTTTAATGATGAGGCACGTTGGCTTTTGCAGGTGACGAAACAACCCAGTTTTTGCAAAGAGCCATGTAGGCACTTGGCAGTCCCTGGCGTGGGGTGCAGCAGGTGCCACCTTCCGAAGGCCCGAACCTGGGCATGCAGGTTATTTTCAGACAGAAGAAGGGGTGATGGATCCCCGCTCGGAAGCTGTGGCCTCTGCACCCGGACTTTGGTCCCCATACCCTCAACACTGTCTCTACACCAGTAGCACTGCGGGACCGCAGGGGACCAGCAAGGATTCGCCCGTCTCATCAACTTGCTAATTTTGCACAAGTACAAGCTGGTCTCCTCCTAATTGCCCCCATGGAGATTTTCATAAATACATTTAAATGTAATAATTATTATTGTTATTTTACTTTGTTCTTCTAGATGGCACTTTTCCTTCAAGCGGCTCAAAAGAACTATTCTGAAATTATCCAATTAATCTTTGCAAAATTCCGGTGAAGAAGCTGGGTGGCAGTTGCTCCAAGTTTCTTGGGGGAGGGAGGAGAAACAGAGAGCTTAAAGGCCTATAGTGCAACGGGGAGGGCCCATTCCCCCTACCGGTGTGCATCAGCTTACCATCACCCACAGTGTCACTGCCGGTGCCACCTCATGGTAAGATACACAACTTTGGGGCCAGCACTGTGGCATAGCAGGTTATATGGGCACCAGTTCAAGTCCTGGCTGCTCCACTTCCAATCCAGCTCTCTGCTATGGCCTGGGAAAGCAGTAAAAGATGGCCCAAGTGCTTGGGCCCCTGCACCCACGTGGGAGACCCAGAGGAAGCTCCTGGCTCCTGGCTTTGGATCAGCGCAGCTCCGGCCATTGTGGCCAATTAGGGAGTGAAACAGCAGATGGAAGACCTCTCTCTTTCTGCCTCTTCTTCACTCTCTGTGTAACTTTTTCAAATAAATAAATAAATCTTAAAAAGAAAAAAAGATACAGGACTCTGTGCAAGTCTCGTCCCTGCCCTGGGCCTCAGTTTCCCCATCTGTCATGTGCAGAAGAGACCGCAGTGCTACCGCTTGGCAGCTCAGGGTAGGGCTCTTCAGAGATTTTTGAACCCTCTCTCTGAAGCCCCATCTGCTGGGTAGCACAGACTCGGGACTCCCACCCCGAGGGGCTCTTTTGCAGTTCCGCGCTTGCGACGGTTTTATGCACTGCAGTGTAAATGGTACCCTTTAGGATGGGAGAGGGCTAGAAGGTCCTCTGAGCCCGGGAGACAGATGGTTGGGGTCAGATCCTGGCTCCAACACTTGCCAAGGTCTATGACACGGGCAGGACGCTCAGCCACTCTCAGCTTATTTCCATATCCGCGGTGATGACTCGCAGAAACACACAGCTAGGGAGCAACGAGGGAGCCCAGTGAGCACGCACAGAGCTGCGAGGAGAAGCCTGGGTCGCAGGGTCTGTGACTGAACCCCGGCTCACCACTGCCTAGCTCAGTCGCCTTGGACAAGTCACTCCACCTCGCTGGATCCGAGGAGGCTCCCTCTGGGGATTAAGCAAGCTGATGCACGTAACTTATAACCGAACCTGGCTCGGAGTCCATGCTTGATAAATGTCACTATTAATCTCATAATTGTTGCTTAATTTCTTGTTTCTGTTTTATCCTGTGGAACCACAAACACCGGCTTCCGCCACCAAGGAAGGGGATTACTCCCCAAAGCAAGGGCAGTGTGGAGAGGTACACAAAAGGGCCACTCTCCCCTGGGAAATCAGAAGTGTGCGGGAGTCCAAGAGAGCATTCCTTCTGGGGTCAGGGAGCCTGGGGTCTGCCCTGCCAGGCTGAGTGGCACTGGCCAATGCCTTCACCCTTCCTTCCAGCTACATAGCTGCAGAGCACGGGTTGCATGCTTACTGCCTGGAATTGTTAGGAAGACTACCTGCACTAATGCACACTGACGCGTTTTGTAGATTTTCGGTGCCTCGGATATTGAACGTATTACAAACCCAGGGACGTACACTGATATCCTGACAACTCAGGGCGATCTGATTTTTCACCAGAACAAGGGAAAACCCCATGTTTTTTTCTAGGTGTGCTTCTATTTCCCGTCCCTTTGAATTACTGTGGGTGGGAGGTGAGGAAGGCCATTAAAAGCTCTTGTCTCAAGCAGGGGGTGAAGGGAAGGCACTTTAATTTCCGGCGGTGCCAGCACATGGGGTTCCAGCTTCAGCACACGCTGCTGCGAAACCAAACCAAACAAACAATAGATCCACCCACCCAAAGTCGCTCAAACCCTGGGTTTCTCTTTGCTCAGTTTCCTGTGGATACTTCAAAGCCTGGAGACTTTGCAGATGTCTTGGTGGTGATTTCCCTTAAGCAAACACGTGGGAAGTGCTCCAATAATGGAGAAATCAGCTCCCGGAAAGGATCTCGGGGGGCAGAAGTGCGGCAGGGCTGGGGGCCGATTCCTCAGCTCACCTCCGGCACTTGCAGCGGGGAGGCAGTTCCTGGGTTTGAGCCCACGAACAGCCCAGACGGAACTGGACTGCAAGGAATCACGGTGAACACTTGATGGCTGCCAAGCCCTTGGCTGGAAGCTGCCACCCACATCAGAAGATGAGGACAGGAGGGGCGGGGGCTGTGGTGCACTGGGTTAAACCCCATCCCCACCCCGACGCAACACTGATATGGGCATCCTGTAGCACAGCGCTGGTTCAAGTCCCGGCTGCTTCACTTCCAATCCAGCTCCCTGCTAATGTATCTCGGACACAGCGCAAGATGGCCCAAGTACTCCCACTCGCATGGGAGACTGGGATGGAGTTCCTGATTCCTGGTTTTGGCTTGACCCAGACCTGGCTGTGGTGGCCATCTGGGGAGTAAATAAGCACATGGAAGATTCTCTCTCTCTTAAAATAAATAAATAAATCTTTAAAAAGGCAGCTAAGAACAAGAACCCACTGGGGTGGGTCCCTGGGTTACTTCCAAATCTGTCTTTGTTACATTTTTCATTCTCCTCCCAAAGCAAATTGCCCTGACCGTGAATGAGGGCAATTCTTAGCTCCAGCATGTCCAAGGCTCTGACAGGGAAAGTGAGTCGCGATGGCAGGAACGCTCACTGGTGGACTGCAAGCTGCCTTGCTGAATTAAGAGCCGGCCCAGCCACCCTGCAGAAGACGCTGTCACAGTACAACAGTGCCGACACACCTACAGACGGGGAGGATAACAGTGCCGACACACCTACAGACAGGGAGGTTAAGAGTCCCTGCCATTGGCACCGTGAGGCTGGGACTTGAGGTTCTCCAATATAGAGGATGTTGCCTGGGGGGCGTCACTCTGTCTGTGCCTGCACCCTCTCTCTGGGCATCAGTGTGTTGCTTAGATCCGGGTGGTGGTGCTCCCAGCTACGGGACACATCCACTGAGGTCAGCAAACGCTCAGGGCCACCCTGGCCTGTGCCTGGGAGACGCCCTGCCTGCCTGCACTTCCGCCTGATTCATGGTTTTATGGAACAAAGACCCTAGGACACTATGATGGGGGCAGGGCAGCCTCTGGAGTGAGTATCAGGGGCTCTGCCTCCCCCAAGTCGAACGGGAGGGACAGATAGACTACTCCATGCTACACTTGCAGGGCTCAGAGCCAAGGCAGGAAGCGCACCTGCGGAGGTGGGGCGGGGCTTCCTGAGGAAGGTGGGCCAGAAAAGTGGGTGGGGAGAGGTAGGAGAAGGGAGTGCTGTGGGAGGCAGAGCAGCTGTGCAGTGGCACCCCGGGGTGGGGTGGGGAGGCCCCTCAACTACAGAGTCCAGAAAGAGCTGCCGACTTAGCTCCTTATGGGCCCCTGGAGGCCTTCATCCCCAGGGCAACTGGAAGTGACGCATCACCCAGTGCCAGCCCCCGGCTTCTTGGCTTATGCTAATTGGTAAACCCGGTTGGGCCTCACCACATACAAAGCTCTGGATTCTACACTGAAGGACAGAAAACTTCTCTGTGTCGTGCGGCGGAGCGCCTGACGCTCTGGAGACTGCGCCGCTACGGGGACCTGATGGTGGATGCCCCGTGAGTCAGTTCGGGTCTTCTCACCCAGGATCAACATCCCCCTCTTTTCTGAGCAACCATCTTCATGATTCCACCCCAGCTGCAGGGATGAGTGTGTGACCCGAGCTGGGCATGGCCCAGCGTCTCCATCCTGTGGCCACAGGGACTGGCTCAGGGCTGTGGATGGGAGCCAGTTAGAGCCAGCGGTCCTGAACCTCGGGACGTGCTGCGATTGCTGAGAGGCCTGTTCTGGTTGTTATGGATCTGAAATTGGAAGGTGCTTTTTTCTAGAAGTGGAGCCAAGACAACAGAAAGAGAAGAAACAAGAGAGTCGGGCTCCTGGATCAAACTGTGCCTGAAGCCACTTCTCCCCAACTTTCCAGTTGTGTTATATATATATAGCATTTTTCCTTCTAAGAGTCTTGGTTGGCTATTCTGTCACCTGCAATGAAGTAGTTTTTTTTTTTTTTTTTTTGACAGGCAGAGTGGACAGTGAGAGAGAGAGAGACAGAGAGAAAGGTCTTCCTTTGCCGTTGGTTCACCCTCCAATGGCCGCCGTGGCCCGCGTGCTGCGGCCAGCGCACCGCGCTGATCGGATGGCAGGAGCCAGGAGCCAGGTGCTTTTCCTGGTCTCCCATGGGGTGCAGGGCCCAAGCACCTGGGCCATCCTCCACTGCACTCCCTGGCCACAGCAGAGGGCTGGCCTGGAAGAGGGGCAACCGGGACAGAATCTGGCGCCCCGACCGGGACTAGAACCCGGTGTGCCAGCGCCGCTAGGCGGAGGATTAGCCTAGTGAGCCGCGGCGCCGGCTATGAAGTAGTCTTAATGCAACAGTGCTCAGGGTGAAACTCTTCCTTCATCCCTAATGTTAGAAGCTACTAAAATCCATCAGGTGCTTTGTTAAATTCTTAACAATAAAAACAAATTTATCCCCAGGCTGGTGTTGTGGCCCAGGAAGTTAAGATGCTGCGTGTGATAGTGGCATCCCATATCAGAGTTCTGATCCAAGCCCTGGCTGTTCCGCTTGTGATCCAGCTCCCTGCTAATGGACCTGGGAAGGCAGCAGAAGATGGTCCACGTATCTGGGCCCCTGCCACCCATGTGAGAGATCAGGATAAAGTTCCAGGCTCCTGGCTTCAGCCTGGTCTAGTCCTGGCTGTTGTGGCCACATGTGAACCAACAGGTGGAAGCTAGCTCTCACTCTATCTCTCCCTCTCTGTCACTCTGCCTGTCAAGCCAATAAATACATCTTAAAAAATTTTTAAAAATTTATCCCCAGTGAAAACTTGAAGCATCAGCTACATTGAGCTCTGAAAAGCAGAGTACAGAATGCAGAAACACATTGCTTAACCAATGGTAAAATTATGGAAAAATTCCCTAAAAATAGGGAAGAGGAAACTGGATGTGGAATTAGGAGATGGAGACGCAGCTCTGTGACCTCAGACAAGGGACCTTTCCTCTGGGCCTCAAAATTCTCAGCTCCACTCTCTCAGGGGACATGGCCTTTGCTAGGCTTTGGTCACCCAATGTCGGCAAGCACAGATGTAGAAAGCCCTACTTGTACCCAAGGGAAATGGAAGTTTCTCTTCGAGCTACAAAAGTCCCTACCTGCTTTTGTCTGGGGTAAGAAAGGCTCATCACTGGCTTGTTCCCAGGGAAGGGACAGACCCCAAAGGGTCCAATCATGGAGATCTCAAAAGGCAGCCCTGGGAGAGGGTGGCACAGAGGGGCTGTGGGGTTCCAGCCAGGTGTGAGCCCTAGTATGTGCCACCCTCTGACTGGCTGAGAGAGAGAGAGAGAGAGAGAGAGAGAGATACTGGCCAATCTTGGTTTTCTCTCAATTCCAGCCAGGGAACAGGAAGGAGTTCACAGTGATCACATGGCAGCCACACTGATTAATTTCTAAATGTTGACACTGACAAGTTGTGCATGCTAAGTAATTTTACAGGAATCTGATGGGCAAGTGCTTTGTTTACTTAAATTTACCTAAATACTAATGTTTAGTATTCAACTAGGAATCAACCTGAAAGTTTGTACAACTTTTCAAAACACTTTTTTTTTAACCTAGTCTGAACTTCTAACAGTGAAGAAATATCTGTAAGAATCAGAGAGAGGAAATCAGTCACTGGAATAGGACTTTCACAGGCTTTTATTTATTTATTTATTTATTTTTTATTTGACAGGTAGAGTTAGACAGTGAGAAAGAGACAGAGATAAAGGTCTTCCTTCCGTTGATTCACCCCCCAAATGACTGCTACGGCTCTGAAGCCAGGAGCCGGGTGCTTCCTGGCCCCCCTGCGGGTACAGGGGCCCAAGCACTTGGGCATCCTCCACTGCCCTCCCAGGCCACAGCAGAGAGCTGGCCTGGAAGAGGAGCAACCAGGACTAGAACCCGGCACCCATATGGGACGCCAGTGTCGCAGGGGGAGGATTAACCAAGTGAGCCACGGCACCAGCCCCACACAGGCTTTGCTTTTAACATCGTCCTGTCAGATGTGGGCACCGTGGTACAGCAAGTTAAACCACTGCTTGGGATGCCCAAATCCTCTATCAGAGGCCAATTTGAATCCTGCTTTCTTCACTCTGCTGATCCAGCTTCCTGCTAATGCATGCTGGGAGCAGTGATAACGGCCCAAGTACTTAGGCTCCTGCCACCCACTTGGGAAACCCAGATGAAGCTCCTGGCTCCTGGCTTCAGCTTGGTCCACCCTTAGCTGTTGTGGGCATTTGAGGAATGAATCAGCAGGTGGAAGATCTCTCTCTCTCTCTCTCTCTTTTACCTTTCAAACAAATAAATAAATCTTTTAAAAAACCTACAGTCACAGAAAAATATATTTTGTTCTTTAACAGTTCAATCTTTGAACCAATTAGATGTTTCTGTCTGTAGCAGATTTTAAAATTGTGTTTAAAATGCAATCTACAAACAGGCACCTGAAGTGGCTGTTGAGATTTGTCAGTGGTGCCTTCTCACGGCAGATGCCCCTTAAAAGTAGCCCTGGGGACTCTCACTCACCCTGAGTCCCGGTGGAGCCCCGACACCACTCTCGCCTCCGCTGTCTCATTCGGAATAGCAACCTGGGTGGCTCTTCTAGGGCTCCCCATGGGCCAAGACTCAGAACTTAGCTGAACAGCAAAGCAAAGATCAGAGTAACTACCTTTTTATACTCGTAAAATCTGACAGCCTCAACTCTCAGCAAGATGTCCACAAGACACAGCACACCACTCTCATTCTGCCGCGTGATCGCAAGAGGCAAAGACCATCCCTGTGGACAGGAGATGACCCTGCCAAGAAGAAGAACTGGATTTACAACCCCAGCCTGCGCTGCAGTTCCTCGGGGGCCAATGCACTGCCTGTGGGAGTGAAACAGGAGCACCCGTTGCTGAAGGTGAGCGGTGACCTACTTCATTACCAGTGCAGGGCTTTCTAAATTCTAGAATCCGGGGCAGACTTCACCCATCCTCACACCTCCCCTCCGGGTGTGACTTGAGAAAGCCCTATCGACGTGGAGTGATGCACAGAACAGAACACAGTGGTTGCTTGTGGTATCTCTCACAGTCACCCAAAAGGCTGTTTGGGGGGGAGGGGACTTGCTATTGTTACCCCTGGCATCTGTTAAAATGAGGACGTATTGGGGCTGATGTTCTGGTGTAGTGGGTAAAGCTGCCACCTGTGATGCCAGCATCCTATATGGGTGCTCCACTTCTGACCCAGCTCCCTGCTAACGCGCCTGGGAAAGCAGCAGAGGATGGCGCAAGTGCTTGGGCCCCTGCACCCACGAAGGAGACTTGGAGGTAGCTTCTGGCTTCAGGGCTCGGCCTGGCTCAGCTCTGGTCATTGTGGCCATTTAGGGAAAGAAGCAGTGTCTATGTCTTTCCTTCTCTCTCTGTAACTGACTTTCACATAAATAAATAAAATTTTTAAAAATGAGTATGTCCGGCGCCACGGCTCACTAGGCTAATCCTCCGCCTTGTGGCGCCGGCACACCGGGTTCTAGTCCCGGTCGGGGCGCCGGATTCTGTCCCGGTTGCCCCTCTTCCAGGCCAGCTCTCTGCTGTGGCCCGGGAGTGCAGTGGAGGATGGCCCAAGTGCTTGGGCCCTGCACCCACATGGGAGACCAGGAGAAGCACCTGGCTCCTGCCATCGGATCAGCGTGGTGCGCCGGCCGCGGCGGCCATTGGAGGGTGAACCAATGGCAAAAGGAAGACCTTTCTCTCTGTCTCTCTCACTGTCCACTCTGCCTGTTAAAAAAAAAAAAAAAGAGTATGTATTGCTTTTGTTCTACAAACAAGGATTGCTGTGAAAACAGGAAGGTGTCTGCACTCTGCCTTAGGCTGTGACTTTAAAACAGCTGGTGGAGTAGCTGAAAGACAGGACCACTGTAGTCCCCTGAATCATGACCATCAAGGCCTCCCCATAACCAGCAAGTCACAGTTCGCATGTTCTCATTTAATCTTCACACTCAATGGTGGGGACATTTTTTATGTCCATTACCCAGATGAGCAAACTGAGGCTCAGAAGAGCCAGGAGCCCACAGCACGAGCAAGCTGGTCTTCCCACTCAGGACAAGGTGCTCTTTCCCATAGCACCCCCAGACAGTGAGCAGGCTGGAATCCAGGCAGAGGGCTACACAGAGACAGGGGCTGGGTGGGCCACAGCTTTGGGCTCCCGTGTCAGAGAACAGAGCAAAACAGGGCTGGGGCCAGCTCACTGGGGCACTGGGGTTGCGGGGGCTGGGGTCTCAGATATGTCTGCGCATTGCTGCAATCTAAAATCCAGCTTTAAATTATTACGCGTCCTGGAATGCCACAAACAATTTTGAAAACTGCCCGTCAGGATCAGAAAGACACTTGGGGGATGGATCTTCAAAACAACCGCCAGGAATGAGAGATGGGCCCCTGGGACCCAGCAGCACTCTGCCCATTTATCAACCATCGTGGCCTTGGCCCTGCGTGCCCCGGGGGGCAGGCACGCAGCCGGGGGGCAGGCACGCAGCCGGGCTGCAGGCAAGGCAAGGCAAGCCGACACCCTTCCAGAAGCAGCACCCACATGACGAGAGATTTGTGCCTTCTGCTCCGCGTATTAAAAGAAAAACCAAACCAAGCCACCAGCGCCTTCTCTTTCAAACCGAGAAGCAAAGCTAGGGACCGCTTCCTATCTTTCTTTTTTTTTCTATTTGCTTGCAATCTTTCTGGGCAGCGCAGGAAGCACCCCCACAAGTCAGGGGACCATATTTTGTGCAATAGCAATTCTTCTAAATATAGGCCGTCACGCATCACAAGAAGGATACAGGCACTGTTCTCCAATGCTCCACGGAACAGGGCGGCTGGCAGGGCGGCAGGCGGGGTTCCGCGCTGAGATCCTGTGCTCCCTGTTAGCAGGAGGCTGGCTGCACTGTCTCCCTGGAGCGCGCTCCCTACCACCGCATCCCCTCCGCCCAGGCCTGCCTTAACAGGTCCATCAATTCCCGGGATGCCAGCAATGCCTCCTTCCTTAACCCGGAAGTAGCCGTAGGGATCCCAAACTGGGGCTATCGCTAACACTGGCCAGTGCCAAAGGCTGATTTCTGCTGTAACCTCATCTTCACTGCAGACACATAAAAGGGGAGACCTATAAACATTTCAGATTCATAATATACTACTTCCTCTCAGCTCTTGCAAGCGGAAACTTTGCTTGCGAGCAAAGGTGCGCTTCGCCTAAAAAAGTCATTTTCTCTGTCAGGAGGGCTCGTGGTGCACTTAGTCACAGCTGAAAAGTGTTTTAATCAGGCCCTTTCTCCTTTACAAGCCTGGCTTGCTCTGGGCTCCATCCCACAGCCGCGGGCAGGGAGGAAGATGGCTCTCAGATATCCTTTTGTTACCCTAATCAGAGCCAGAAGGATTGTATTGACTTTGGGGCCTGGGGGAGTTGTAGTTCTTTTGTATCCCTCTCCTCCAAGAAATCAAGTTTGATTAATTTGTCATCAAGGAAAAATGTGTGATCTGCTCGGAGCCAGGCCTTTGAAGCGGGAGGCTGGGCTTGGATTGCGGAGCTCGGGTCAGTAGGTAGAACAGCAGTGGTGCCCAATCGAACGCGTATCCCCTCTGCAGAGCTGCCAGATAGCATTTGAAACACCGCCCCACTCCGCCTTTTTTTTTTTTTTTTAACCTTTTCCACCCAAGTGTGCAGAATTGGATTGCTCCCGGTCTAAGACCTCTTTTACTTTAATTTTTAACATAGAGTGATCAGGTCCTCAAAGCGCGGAAGACCCAGAAAACATGTAGCCCACTCCACAAAGCACGGGGTGGAGGGGGTGGGGGCGGGGAGGACCTGACCTCCCGCCGATCTTAAAAGACCGCTGAGAGTGGGAGAGCCCAGAGGGCTGAACCCGGTGTCAGCACGTGCTTCTGGAATGAATAATCGGAAGGGGTCTCCAGCTGGGTCAGGGGACAGATGCTCATTTACGATGCCCCGCCCTTGTTAACCTGCACTTAGTGGAGTTCCCAAACTGCTGAAAATGCATAAGGCAGTGGCCCCAAGATATTATTTAATCCTAGACTTAGCGTCGTATTTCTTCTTTGGATGCGGTCTATGCTTTATAGGGAGTTACAGGGCTTTTAAAAATTACAGAGTAAGCAGCCTGTGCATTCCGCAGTGTCAGAAGCCCCATATTTAGCATGCTGGTGCACAGGCCGCTCGCCATCGTCGCCCCCCAGGTATAGGCAAGACGGCGCGACGCGGTGAATTACCCAGCAGAAGTCAGGGGCCAGCTTGGCTTTGAAAGATGTTTGCAAAGCATCAACAAATTATAAACAGCCTCCGCGGTTACTGAATTCAGAGTCTAAACTGTTATTAGAGAATTTTAAAACAATAGCGAGATTAGCGAAAACACCTGGCTTGGGAAATCTAAGGGTATTTTCACTTAAAAAAAAAACACAAAATGACTCTGCTTATGAACACATTCAAACACTCTTTCCTTCAAACATGCATTGAATTTGTACTGTGACAGGTAGGTGGGCCACCAAGATGGCTCAGATACACCACCTGCCTTTCTTATGGTCTGATAGCATGGCTTTAGTGACGTTTGTCAATTTACTAAATTGTAAGCTCCATGAAGCAGGCACGATGTTTTATTTTTGTGTCCTCGGTGCCCTAGCATGTAAGAGTTGTTTGATACGTACCTGCCAAGTGAATGAGTTGGGATTACACATGGTCCGTATCTCAGCTCTACTAATGCCAATCAACTTTAAGATATCCGGGATGAAAATAACATGCATGCAATGTAACACAGGGGACTCCTTGGAATTTTCCATAATTGTCTCCAATGACAAGTCTGACTGTCTAAAATCCAGAGTGGACAACAGGAGCTTTATGCCTCAACAAGAATTTGTTCAGCCTGGAAAATATTTTTTTATCAACTGAACTTGCATCTTATATTCTGGAGTAATGATGGAATCATTTCCTTAGAAAATAACTAATTAGAAATATCACCCAGGCTATGTTCAAGGCAAATCAATTCAGAAGTCGGGTACACAGAACTCAAGCAAGGGGCCAATTTGTTTCTCCGAGTATGGTCCTGGTAACTTGGGGAGACCAGGGAACAAGCAGTTGGGAGATCAGTGGTTTTGGCCAGGATATTGCCAGTGAAGACTTCCAGGACCTCAGACAAGCTGAGCTGAACCAGTCTCAAGAGCAAAAGAGTTTCCTTGGAGCAGTTAACCGTCTTTACTGTTTGGATGAAAGCGTACAGCCAACCAATGGAAGTGCCATTCAGTAGCCCTCTGCTAGGTGCAAAGGAGTGAGTTGGGCGCTTCATGTCGTGTTACCTGCTTTCAAAAAGCTCTACCCATCCCTTCTAATGAAGAATGCAGAACTCAGGAGAAGTTGAGTAAGTTGGTCAAGGCACAAGACAATAGAATTTCAACCCAGTAAAGCAAATTCCTAACTAAGCTTATTCCATTATGCCAGCTTGCCTGCTGACTGTACACAATTCAAGGCTAAGTTGGGCACCCCAGATGGCTTCAGTCCAAAGAGAATCCAACGGGTCTCCCTACAGCCTTCAGTGGCAAAACCACCAAACCTTTTACCAGGACACCTGACATTCTGGTCAAGAAACCAAATCCCATCTCCTCTGCTCTTCCTCTTTGCAATCTCCAGTAGCAGCATTTGCAAACACCAATAGTTAAAGGTCACCAATAAGAAGCAAGGAGGGATTTTTGCATGATCCATCTGTGCTGGGATAATCCAGAGTTGGCCGTGAATACATTTAAGGGCCTACACACTAATTCTTTTTCACCTGCCATCCACACCAGTCAAATGTGTTATTCTTGTACATTCTTCGGAGAAGTGTGTTAGGCATGTGTGCCTACAGATTGGGCACTCAATAAGTGAGACAGAAAAGCAAGCTTCAAATATAAATTTTTTAATTCCTAGTTAAAGCCTTGAGAAAAATAAGCAAGTGGATGGTGGGTCCAAACTGGTTCAAGACAAATTCGCCCACATAGGACTGAAGCAAAGAAGCAGGTTAGAAAGTGTGTCTTCCCCACCTAAGCTAGGCCATGAAGGTAAGAGCACTGATTTCAACAGCCAGGAGGTTTGCGGATCTGGATGAAATTTCACCACAGAATACTTGTGTGACCTTAAACAAATTCTTTATTTTTTTTCTGTATCATTTCTTCTTCTGTAAAATGGAAAGTTTGAGCTAGGCCAGCAAATTTTCCACCTTTCGCTTAAAGCTAGAGAGCCCTTCCTTTACAAACTCTCATATGGAATCTCCAGTTTCTATCACAGCAGCCTGGCATTAGTATAGGCTGGGGTCACGGTACCTTTCATGTGTGTTGGCTTTGCAGCTGACGGTGTGACCTGGGGGAGGTTATTTCACCCTTGAACTTCGTATCCACACACTGGAAATGCAGACAACAACAGTGTCTACTTCATAGGGTTCTGGGGAGAAGTAAATTAATTCATCTGTATGCTTGGATGGCATGAAACTCCATGCCTGTTAGCAGTTATTACTGATACTATAGCTATGAACAGAGCCACAACATAGTGCCTTTGCCATCTGGCATTCACCAATTTAAAGGACTTACAAATGGACCCAACACTCAAAGGTAGAAGAGCTCCTTATAGGTACAGTGAGGTTTTCTACTTCCTGTGATAAAACCAGAGAGAAATGTAAGGAAGTGCTTCCTGGAGGTGAGGACAGCAGTTACTTCAGTGGGGAGCAAGGCAGTGCTTGAAGGGGACTCTGGGGTGGCCGGCAAGGTTCTATTTCCAAGAGTGTCCTCCTTACAACAATTCACTGAGTTACGCACCTGTGTGGTTTTCTCTACCTTTTATTTTACAATAAAAACTACAATGGTATTTCATAAAACAAAAACAATTAGTACATAAATGGTACTTACTAGCTTCCAAAATTTAAAGTTTTGCCATGCATACTGATAATGCATTCCCTGGTGGAAAATAAAATATGCGATCCACATAAAAAATGTTTTGTCATGCAATGCACGGCGGTGTTATTGTTTCATTAGACTTTCCAAAATACTTTTTAAAAATAAAATGTACAGTAAGAACTCTGCAGTATCTAAAATTATTTCTGTAGAACCAACCTCCTGGGGCCTGCTTTTTGAAAGCCAATGGACCTCTGTGAAAATTCTATGTGATTCTGTGATGTTCGTTTTTTACAAAAGACACATTCTGGAAAACCGGAATCTTGTCCTTTTATAATTTGACTATCCTCATGAAACACCAATTATTTTTGCTTTAATAAGGATAGACTGTGTTCATGTTTAACCTTCATTATTTCTCTGCACGAAGAGTGAATCACAAAACCCAAATGTTTCCTAAGACCTAAAACCTTCCTCCAGGCCCCTACTTTAAAGAATCCTGCATGTGCAAAACGCAAATGATTTAAGTTTCCTGAGTTCAAGAGGAAATTGGGGAGTAAGAACTTGTCTGCATCTTTAATGCAGGGAGGAGCACACGCACTCAGCTCTACCATCTGTACAAACGGTACCAGGGTTCAACATGCTTGTGATTAGAAGCGCTTATGATTTATGCTTGCTAGTTAAATATGCTTATGATTTAAACTTATTTTCTCTGGCAAGAAATAAGCTAGTCAGCACCACAGCCTGGCCAGATGATGGGAAATAGAAATATATTTCAGTGATATATATTTTAACTTGCTGAACTTTGTAAACGCTACTGTTTTCTTTTCTTCCTATAACAAAAGACCTATCATCCTGTAAGATGCCAGGGATTTTTTTAAATACATTTGTTAGTGAAAAAGCAGTTAAGAGTTACTTAATAGAAATTTTTACATGAAAAGGAATCACCAGGAAAGAAAAGACATGCATGGTCTTCACCCCCTCAAACACGGATGTTAGGTGGGGAAGGCAGAGTGTTTGCTAACAAAGTAACCAAGAACACGTTCCAAAAGGGGCACTGATAATCTCTAGATGACAAAGCACACACAGGATGCACGGCGACAGGAGTCAGACTCAGCTATGAGAAGCAGATAGTAGGAGATTCCAAAGCTGTCACAGTGTCATGCGCTGCCCCACAAAGACTGCACTAAATTTGCTGTGTTAAAATTGCCTGGGCATCACACATGCATTCTTGAGTTGCTAGCTCTTGTGCCGACAGAGGCGACAGTCTGCAGAGAGAGGCAAGAAATAAGAGTTTGCTGGCATTCTTGTTTTCTTTCAAATGGATACATGAGGGATCCTCAAAACATTCATGGAAAATGGAATCAAATGGGCCAGCGCTGTGGTGCAGCGGGTTAAAGCCCTGGCCGGCAGTGCCAGCATCCCATATAGGTGCGGGTTCAAGTACCAGCGCTTCACTTCTGATCCAGCTCCCTGCTAATGCGCCTGGGAAAGCTGCAGAGGATGGTCCAAGTCCTTGGGCCTCTGCACCAACGTGGGAGACCTGGAACAAGCTCCTGGCTCCTGGCTTCAGCTCAGCTCCAACTGCCATTTGGGGAGTCAATCATCAGATGGAAGACCTCTCTCTCTGTCTCTGTCTCACTCTATAACCCTTTCAAATAAATAAAATAAATCTTAAAATAAAAAAGGAAAATGGAATTTAACAATACATTTATTTTGGTGCAAAGAATTTTCAGATCCATGCACACAAGAGGCCTTTGAAACATTCATGGAAAATGTGTCTTATAAAAAATTATGCATGGATTTAAAACTTTTTGTACCAAAATAAACTCATTTTTAATTCCACTTTCCAAGAAGTCTTGAAAGTACAGCATAGTAGACAGCCAGAGAGGAAGAGTAAATTTCACTCTACTTGGCTAAATGGGAACAACTGAATCTCATGGTTATTCTGTAGCACAAAAAAAGAACCCAGAACAATCGATTTAGTCTAAAAGGAAACCATCATTACTAAAGAGTTAAAAAAAAATGAAAACAAGCGAACTGTTTTGTTAAAGACCAGGTTGAGCGCTATGTGCAGATGTGTTCAACAAGGGAGTGTAAAAGTAGAAATAGAGGCTTCCCAAGAGACCACAGCGCACCTCAGACAACCCACTAAGTGTCAGGCAGCACACTAGGAGCTTCACACGTCACAGCTGCTGGACAGAATGTGCAGAATCAATGGGGTTACGGGCATCAGCGCACACAGACTTGTAACCCAATTAAGAGTGAGCAACGGAGTTCATAAACCTGCATGCAATTTGAAAC
This sequence comes from Oryctolagus cuniculus, assembly GCF_051225735.1. Lineage (NCBI taxonomy): Eukaryota > Metazoa > Chordata > Mammalia > Lagomorpha > Leporidae > Oryctolagus > Oryctolagus cuniculus. The sequence goes on along the minus strand of NC_142876.1, from coordinate 78,887,724 downwards.
CTGGGGGATGAAAATGACATTTCTATATACTAAGAATCCAAATAGAGTGTGAGCATGAGTGGCAACAGATTAGAACAGAACTCCAAATTCTGCAACCTAATAACACTTAAACCCCGTGAAATTATACCTCGAAAACAGAGAAGCACAAATTCCCAGCAATGTAGTCCCAAATTAAAAGACTGCAAGAGCATTTGCATGAATACTCTCGACATTTGCACCAAACACATACATCACTCCATTTCTCAAGTAAGAAAAATACAATCCAGTCTTACCTTATTGCTGCAAAAGGCTGGAATAAAAATTACCGACTTAGAGAAGCAACTTTCACATGTATCTGAACATCAAACACAACACACAATATAAAATCAAAAATAACTGGAACAGAAAAGTTTTCAGTCTGACCTTAAAAATACTGAGGAAATCACTAGATGAAGCCAGATCAAAAGCGAGGGCATTACACCAGCTTGTAGCCAGATGTGAGAGGCTCCCCGATTGCACAGGGCACAGATGGTATAAAACGGGGAGGCGGCGGGGGCGGGGGGGGGGGGACAAGCAGATCCAAAACATAAGGCAAATAAACCTGGTTCAACTTAGACAGGTAAGGCTGTCCTACAGAATGAGTAACGTTTGAGGCAACTGATAAGATTTTAAATTTGTAGCCGGCGCCGTGGCTCAATAGGCTAATCCTCCACCTTGCGGCGCCGGCAAACCGGGTTCTAGTCCCGGTTGGGGCGCCGGATTCTGTCCCGGTTGCCCCTCTTCCAGGCCAGCTCTCTGCTGTGGCCAGGGAGTGCAGTGGAGGATGGCCCAGGTGCTTGGGCCCTGCACCCCATGGGAGACCAGGAAAAGCACCTGGCTCCTGGCTCCTGCCAGGATCAGCGCGGTGCGCCGGCTGCAGCGGCGGCCATTGGAGGGTGAACCAGCGGCAAAAGGAAGACCTTTCTCTCTCTGTCTCTCTCTCTCACTGTCCACTCTGCCTGTCAAAAAAAAAAAAAAAAAAAAAAAAAAAAAAAAAAAGATTTTAAATTTGTGACAAATGGTGCTAGATGTCTCAAGGTAAAATGTGCTCACTCATTTACGTTTTGGAATCCTTTTGTGTAAAGAATTAAATGAAATGAAAATTCTCCCTGAGGACACATGCCAAGTGACGGTGACTTGTTACGAAACAAATGCCGAGAAGAGGGAAGATAGTGTCTGATTTTTTTTAAGAATAAAATACAACGATTGTAAGCCACATTACCTAATAAAGATCTAGGACGTCTGGGGAGAATCAATATATAGGGTCATGAAATTCATAGCTCTATTTGTAAACAGAAACTTGGTAACTGCGCTAAAATGTGCAACGTTGTTGAATATTTGTCATTCATCATATGAAGCGAAACAGCTAAAATTTCCACCTCCTTGATCCTGCATTAAAAGTTGCTTCTTCGTATGTGAAAGGGTGCCAGGTACCAATAATTTTTACAAAGAAAACTCGGGAACACACCTATCAATGCTGTGCTCATTTCTAAAATGCAAAGTTGCCAGTTTAACAAATCCCAGATAAATAAACACTTGTTCTAACATAAAAGTTCAAAAAAAATCCTCTGACTTCAATATTAGAAGTTGAAATTTTCATTAAAAAGAAGTCTTGCATTTCATTAAACGAGTTGACAGCTTTTCGCAGGCAGCAACCCAAATGAAAACATTTAACACAGATTCCTCTGACTTCATGATTTCTGAAGGACACGAGCGCATAGAATACCCAAAGGCTATTTCATCAGATATTCTGACGAGGTACACCCAACACACACATATACAATGGGACTCTGAACTTCAGCAGCAACGATGAACAGAAAAATACTGACTTCACAATGGCTTTCGCTTACCATTCACACAGTTTGGGGAATACTTCTTTCTTTTCTTTTTTTTTCTTTTTTTTTTTTTTTTTTGACACCTCTATGGATTAAAGAATCCCTCCAGTTTAGTAACAGCTTTGCTAAGCTACGTTTAGAAAGTGACAATTAATTTTAGTGGAAATTCATTCCTAGGCTACTTTGATAGTCATTTGAACAGTTTCGCGTTATTTTACATGCAATTTTATAGCTCTATAACGTTCATTTAATCTTGTTCAATGGTGCTGAACCCCAGATGCCGCAAGATATTATAGAAAAGTAGTTACTGCACATACGGAGTAACTACTTTTTCTGAACATTAATTTCTTTTCTCCTAACAGGCTGAAATGGTATTTATTAAAGAGAAAAGCCACCACTCTGGATTACAGGTTTTATATCAGGGACTTCCGGAGATGGGCTACTTGGATTGCTGTGGTACTAGCCATAAAATCTTTATTTATGAACATCATCTACTCCAGTCTTAAAAGAATGGCTTCTGGGGCCGGCATGTGGTGTGGCAGGTAAAGCTGCCACCAGCCAGCAGTGCCGGCATCCCATATGGCTGCTGGTTCGAGACCCAGCTGCTTCACTTCCCATCTAGCTCTCTGCTTTGGCCTGGGAAAGCAGTAGAAGATGGCTCAAGTCCTTGGGTCCCTGCACCCACATGGGAGACCTGGAAGAAATTCCTGGCTCCTGGCTCGGATCTGCCTAGCTCTGCCCATTGCAGCCATTTGGGGAGTGAACCAGAAGACGTCTCTCTCTCTCTCTGCTTCTGTCTCTCTGTAACTCCACCTTTCAAATCAATCAATCAATTAATCAATCAATATTTTAAAAAAAGAATGGCTTCCTTCAGTCTTCACAGGATTTCTGGTTTCATACATTTGGGTCAAGGGAGGAGGGCTTTCCTCATTTGTCACATGCCGGGGTCTCGAGTGAGGTCAGAGAATCACATTACAGTCACTGCGGCCGTTGCTAAAAGTCCCGGTGTCCTGGCCTCCCAGACCGCCAGGAGAAACGCAGCAGGCGGGCAGGCAGCCTAGTTGTTTCTGCCTGCCAAGGGGCGAGAGGCACGGGTAGATGATCTCGAAGGTCCCTTCCACCCTAAAATTCTAAGAGTCCCTGGAGCTATCTTTGAACGGTGGAGTCGTGTCAGCACACAGAAGACTCTCCACACACAACAGAGTGACTTTAGGTCTCCATGAGTTAAGCTACATAAGAAGTGTCCTTAGAGTTTGATGCATATATAAAAATAATAGAAAGCAAAACCAGAACAGTCAAATCAGATGTATAAGAAATCTCTGCGGGCTCCCCCCGCCCACCTCCACACACACTTGAAAGAAGTAGACAGGAACCCACTATAGCTGCCTACAGGAACACAGGTTCACAGGGACCGGCACTGCCTGATGGTTCCTATCTGTTTCCTCTTCACCTGACCCCACCTGGCTGTTCAAACTACCCAGGCTTTTTACATGTTGAGTCCCCAAGCTCTTGAGAAACTTTAACTGATCTCAACATACTTGTTTAAGAAATAAACAACACACAGGCGGTCCTCTGCTTTGTAATGTGTGAACTCCTACAGAAACCATACAATACAAGAAAGTGAAAAGTAGACTTCTCCTTTCAAAGGGGAGTTCCATATTCAGAAACCCCTCCCCCCTCCAAAAAAAAATTCAAATCCTAATTATTTTCTCTTTGGGAGTGACAGTTGATGATACATGAGGTCCTCCAAAAAGTTCATGCGAAAATGGACTTAAAAGATGTTTATTTTCATGCAACACGCTTTTGAAACTCATGCCTGGTTTTTCGTAACACACATCTTCCATGAACTATTTGAAGACTCCCACACTTGCCATCTTTCTTACATGTGAGGTTACTTTATCTTTCTCTTTGTAGCTTCTTACAGCCCGATGAGAGGCTAGGATGTGAGATGTGAAGCACATGTGGAGGCTTTGTGTTTGACACATTCTTATTAGCTGTGAGGGAGTTAAATAATCTTTATTGCTAAGTATGATTTTTAAAGGATTTTTAAAAACATTTTCCTAATCAAAATTTTAAAAGAAGTGTTAAGAACAAAATGCAGGAGGATCTTAAGATAATTTCACAAGTGTAGCTGGATGCATTTGTTGTTGAGCCAGAACCATTGTCCGGACCGCTGGCTGCCGTGTCATCATCGGGATGTCGCCGGGTAGGTATGAGAACAACAGGTGGGCTCCTCCACAACCTCTACGGTTTAAGGCAACACCCTCATGGTAAGGTCACCTTCAAACGGCAAACCCTCATGCCACTTTCACCACCGAGAGTGAAAGGGAGAGAATGAGGAGCTGTCACAAGGGGAACACCTGTCAGTGACCAGACTGGACCAGGTCAGTGTACGTGCTTCATCAGGGTGACTTGTCCGGGAAGTGAAGTTGACAAACTGGGAGTGTTTTCCATTTACCCGTGGCTGAACAGGGGATGTGGTTTGCAGATTCCAGCACCCAGCTCTGTCGCTTGCCTGCCTCGTGTCCTTTAACAAGGCACAAATTTGGTCAAGGCGCAGTCGGCAGATTGCGCAGTGCAGTGTCTCCTGGACCCAATTATATCTGCAGTCTCTTTCAACTAGCAAGTCTTGTGTGCATGGTGTAAACCTGAGCTACAAGCCAGGGGAGGGGGAGAAGGCTGCAGTCAACTTACCCCTACAGTTGGCTACTGTTGAGTTTCCCTTTCGTGTTCTTTCCCCTACCAAGCGTACCGTGAACGGCACAGCAACTTTATAGTGAATGTACGTGTTTGCTGTAAATGCCAGGTTCATTTCAGAAATGTGAAAAAGTTGAGGGGCAAGAGGAAATCTTCAAATAGAGCAAGCCAACCTCGGAAGGTGCCTATGAAATTTGAAATGTACACAGGTTACTTGAAATGGGCGCTAACCCTCCTTGTTTAATGGGTGTGACTTTTGCAGCCTAAGCAAGTGCCTACAATAGGCTGTCTGGGCAAGAACGGGAGCAAAGGACACGTATTTGTTGCAGTGAGATGTCCTGGCTCTGCCTCCCAGATCCTGAGAGTTACAGGAAAGGGAGCCCCGGGCTTCTGAACGCTGTTTGCAGAGAGCACAGAGTTGCACCTGCAACCGCTCAGCTGCCCACGATTCTACTGCAAGTTCCCGCTTTGCCCAGCATTGGCCACGATGGGTAAACTGCCCAACACACAAGTCACATGCCCTGCCAACTATTTCCTTCTATCTCAGGAAAGTATTAGCTGCTTTAATCTAAGAAGGTAATGAGAGGCTTTTAAACTGATTAAATCAGCTTAGTTCATACCAAGTCTATTATGACTAAATATTCAATTAAAACAATTTCCAAAGCAAAATCTGACAAAATCCTTTCTTAAAGCAATTTAGATGATAGGTTCTTAACATTAGGCAAACTCAATCCTTCTCACAGTTGGTATTTTCCAAAGGGTCAGAAAAAGTTGCAAAAGTTCACTGGGACAAAAATCCACTTTGTGTGTGAGCCATGTCCCATGAGCATACACGAGAGAAACTAGGAAGCATGGATGTGAGCCTAGCATTCCTATTTATTTCACTTTATTTTTACTTCAAAGGCTATATACATGCAAAAGTTCAACATGTCATCACAAATCTTTTAATAAAGTTCAAAAAAATAAAAATGCTTCAAAATCCATTCACTTATGGAAATGTATACGACAAATATACTGAAGTCAATTATATCTTTTTTTCTTATCTATCAGAAAAATACTTATATTATTTTAAAAAAAGTTTTAATTCATGTCCAGAATAATTTTTTTTAAAAAATCCTTTAGGAACAGTCATAAAACAAGGTCAATGTTAGTAAAGTGCTACATGGGTCTGATATCCTCACACTTCAGTTTTGAAATCACAGCAGAAACTCATGTTTAGAAAAGAGCATCGTATAAAAGGGATTTTGATGATGCTGGCTGAGGCATCAGTAACGCAACTAAAGAGCACAGCGTTCATAAGCAGACGTTGTGGAAGTCCTTTAACATGTTCGAGCAGAGAATTTTATTTCACAAACACATGTTGGCGGCATAGAGTAGCCTGTCTCTGCTGGTCAGCACTGCAAGAGGCATTGAAGGTACAATGATGTCCTGAGTGCAGGGGACGCCTGAGCTCCAGACACTGACAAAGCAAGCTCACAGGAGCCTCTCCAGCTGGGCCTGGCACTGTTCAGCTAAAGGCAGCCAGAGGCTCGGCCAGGTCAAGAGAGGGAAACCGGCTCATTCCCAGTGAGCCTCCATGAGCCCTGGGGTGACCGGTTCCTTCCTTGAAAACCGGTACGCTGTTGGTAGTATGGGATCAACTAGAGTAAGGACTCCAACAGCTCCCAGGGAGAGAACGCACCCCAAGGCCCACCTTTGTGAAGGTTCATATTCACCTGCGCCACGAGACTTGGCTTCCTGCTCCCACATGAAGAAGAGTGGGGAGAACGGGCCACCGATGGCCAGAAGGGACGCTCCAGGTGAGCAGGTAAAGGGGGCACAAAACGGGGTGGGGCTGACGTGCAAAGCCCTCAGTGGGCAGACACAGCGGCCCTTTGGCAGAATCTTGGTTCAAGCAATTAAAATGTCACCTTCTCTTGAAATCAAAAATGCCAGGTTTCCCAGCAGGGAAATCCCTCGCTAAGTCTTTCGTTGAAAAGGCCGAAGTGAAATTCTGCTTGGAAACATTTCCACGAAGGGTCCAAAGACCTCGGGCTTTGGTTTATATCCTGATCTGAACTGTGATGACCGTTTTCATGTTAGGTAAACCCAACTATTATTTTCCTTTGATTGCTAACAACAAAAATGTTTTAAAAATGAAAAATAAGAGATGTGCGTGATGTTAGTGCAAAATCAGATGAAGTATGGTTTTTCTTTTCGCTGGGCGAGACAAGAACAATACCCAGCTGAGAGTGTGTAGGAATGTGTCACAACAGACAGACAGGAGACAGGTTTCACCAAGCTCGTATTCCTCCGTGTACAGCATGGTTTGCAAAAACAGTATTGTCATGGCTGCGCACGTTCTCATTAACTAGTTACGGCAGAGCTACTTAAAGGCAAACTGATGCCTTGTGCCTCAATGAAAGAGGAGTGTAGAAAACAATAATTAGACTGAATAAGGAATTTTAAAGGGACCCCCAAAAAAATTCAGAGTAAAAAGAAAACAGAATTTCAAAAGCAAAAATAATAATAATTTTTCTTCCCCAAGGAAACAAGTAATGTGACGGTAGAAACCCACTCCCTCTCCCCCCACCCCACCTGCCACTTTGAGTCCTAATTGCCCACTCTGCAAGCACAGAAACCCACTCTAAATGCACCAGCTCCGGGCTGCGGCAAGTCTTCTCTTCACTCTCCCTCCTGTTAAGACCGTTTCCAAAACCAATCAGCAAAGGACAAAGAATTCTTTACAGAGTGCAATTAGTGTTTTCCACGTCCACCTTCAAAAGCATGATGCTCTTCATGGGCTAAAGGACAGAAAAAAACAAAAAAGAAAAAAAGGAAAGAAAACTTTAAGCAAAGGATGGGCCAACCCTTCTCTCGGCATCTCATTCAGCTTCCCCAAATGTTGGCAAGAACTCAAAACACCTTTTCTGCCAGTAACTTAGCTAAGGCGTGCATTTCCTGAGAAGCGTAATAATGAAAATTAAATCAAGGGATACACAAGCCATGGGCCGCACTGCCTGCCTCTGCTGTTCCCGAGAGGAGGAGGCAGCCGGCAAGCCCAGGAGGTGAATACACCCGAGCTCCAGGCAGAGGCTGCAGGGATGGGGGTTTGCACCCCACAAATGCAAGGGGAGGTCCTTCTGTTACCCACAACAGAGCCATTCACAAGCCTACCTTTAAAAATAAAATAGAACAAAAACAAAACAAAACAAAAAAACACACAAGGGTGACAGCCGTGATACTCGCCCCCCTCCCCCCAGCACTCTGCTGGGGAAAATGAAGTCTCAAGATACCGAAGGGTCTTTTATCATTCCCACTCCCCATTCGTTGGTTGGTTCTCCCCAGTGGATTTCCCACCCCCTTGATGGCTTTCAGAATGACTAATTATAATCAGGAACTTGAGAGTTAAAAAAAAATATGCTACTGAAAATACTTGCAAAGACTTCGCATTTCTTAGAGTAGGAGGTGGGAAACAGGAGATCTGTGAAATGCATAATAAAGGCCAGTGGCCAAGTGTGAAAACCCCCGTGCTGGCCTTGGTTAACCACCAGCAAGGTCTGACTCAGCCGCGGGGCTGCGCAGGAGCCTGTGCGCTTTGCACCCTGGGCCCTTGCAGCCCCAGAATGGAAGGCACAGAGAAGGCAGACCCTGAAGCCCCTCCCACTTTACTGTTGTCCACATAGACAGGCAATCCCTCGAGGATGGCTGCGTGGGGAGGGAAGACAGGACTATTTTTCTCTGTAAAGACATCTTTGATGTTTACTCCAGCCTGCTCGTTCCTTGCATGAAACACTGGGAAAGGCACACCTTGGAGATCCTGGGGATATCTCAGGCTGCCCCGAAATCTGAGCTAACGTCATTGAACACTTGTGAGAGCTATTAACTATATAAATATTGCATTTTGTGTGTGTGCTCAGGGCAATCACCACCATTCTGCCATAAAATAGATGGTGCTTTACGGCCGGGCAGAGGAGCGGTAGAACTATAGTGATCCTGGTCTTCAAATGATAACTCTGGAGGTGTGGACCAGCCAGGCTTCTGTGACTTATAGGTGTGACAGACAGCCTGAGCTGGGGTGCCACCACGCTGACGTGTAAAGGAGACAGCAGAACAGAACCTTCAGCCCCCGAGCATCTGAGGGACCACAGGGGCTGCAGCTGCCCCTACATCAGCCTCGGTACACAGGGACTTTATAACCACTCCCAGCCACGGGCCGGAAACTTCCTGGAAAAGGGAAAGGAATGAATAGTTCAGTCTTCATGGGCCATATGGTTTCTGTCCCAACCATGAGCTTTGGCACCTTGGCAAAGCAGCTATGAACAATATGTACACAAGTGTGTGCTGCCGAATGCCAATAAAACTTTATGGAAGGGTGCTGGTGCCGCGGCTCACTAGGCTAATCCTCCGCCTTGCAGCGCCGGCACACCGGGTTCTGGTCCCGGTTGGGGCGCCGGATTCTGTCCCGGTTGCCCCTCTTCCAGGCCAGCTCTCTGCTGTGGCCTGGGAATGCAGTGGAGGATGGCCCAAGTGCTTGGGCCCTGCACCCCATGGGAGACCAGGAGAAGCACCTGGCTCCTGCCTTCGGATCAGTGTTGTGTGCCAGCCGCAGCGCGCCAGCCGCGGCGGCCATTGGAGGGTGAACCAACGGCAAAGGAAGCCCTTTCTCTCTGTCTCTCTCTCTCACTGTCCACTCTGCCTGTCAAAAAAAAAAAAAAAAACTTTATAGAAGGGCACTGAAATTTGATATCCACGTTGTGCTCAGGTGCCACAAAATATAGTTCTTTTGATTTTTTTCCCCGCCATTTAAAAATGCAAAAACATCATTCTCAGCTGCACCCCTATGCAAATGGGCAGGGAGAAGGGGGGGAGGGCTGATTTGGCCAAGGTTCCCAGTTTGCCAATCCTTGCTCCAAACAGTTCGCCTACCAGAAAAGACCTCTGCTATCCAGCCACTCTGCGGAGCTTAACAAAATGGGGAGGGAAGGGAAGGGTCTTTGCACACGGTGAGGTTCTCGGTGAAATAATCATCTGTAAGTTATCAACGGCCCGATCCTCATCTCCCTGCTGTCGGCCGAGGGTGAACAGGCTTGGGTTCTTTCTACGCACAAAGTCTGCGGTCCGCCTGCTTCTGTGCACTTGAGACTGCTCACACCAGGATGCCACTGACAAGGCAGAGCAAAAGCGAGCTCTGGCCGTTTCCAGCTGAGCACCCCCTGCCCCTGGGCTGCATCGTGCTGTGAGTGGCGCTTCGGCCCAAACCTCAGCTTTCCAGGTCACTTCTGCAGCACGCGGCGTGTAACCCTGCTCAGGAAAAGACCGCCTGCCTCATGTCAAGTAAAGTAGATTGCTTGTTGTTTTTCCAATTTTTTTATTTCAATAATCCTTGCATTTTGAAATGTCCAGTGATGAGATTCAAACAGTGGACGTCTGCTGAGCCAGTTCTGCAGCCCTCGTAACCTGCCATGGCATCCGCCTTCAGGGTGTGGGTTCACCTTCATTCAACCGGCTGGGTACAACTTCCTTTCCCTTTGTTTGGCTCTCTTCTTCCCCCGCCCATCACAAGAACTAAGCCATCAATCATCCTGTCCCGGGTCGGTCTTACCTGAGTGTGTGGCCATGGCTCTAGAAACTAGCCTAACACTCTGTGGCCTACTTATCCAACAAACCAGTATCTGTTGAGCCTGCTGTCAATCAACATATGCCCTGGGGATTTAGTCAGAGAACTCTGAAATGGAAGGAACCTTGGAGATCATCTAAGACCAACCTCCTTGATACTCCACAGTGGCACCGAAATCCAGAGTGCCCGGCTCAGCGACTCCTCCCTTGGGTCAAGGCTAAGGCCGAGTGAGTGATAAAGAATGTCTTAGCCCCATGTGTAAATGGCAGTGGAACGCACTTCCATCTGTGGACCTTCTGCCAGTTAGGTTTGCAGTGACCTTTCAAGTAGTATCTGGAGTGAAAACGCAATTACTGCAGCCCTGGAGAGTAAAAATGGCACCAATGAACGTGCCATTTCCATGCTGCGAGCCAATGAGCGCCTTCCGTGCTGCCACCCTTCTGGCTCTCATGGGGAAACCTTCATTTAGATTCTGGAAGATGGGCACCTCCAGACCAGACTCACTGGGCACAGCCTGAATCGTTGGCCCGCATCGTGCTATTCCGGACATCAAGCCTGAGCTGTAACAGCCTCTATCGCACGAGGACAATCGCAAAACAAAAATGTGATTGAAAAAAAAAATCCTTGTTGGGAAACATGAAACAACCAGGCAGCGTATTTCAGCGATTCTAAGATGCACTGGGCCCCCAATGCCACACACACATATTTGAAGACCTCTGGAATCAATAACTGGTTGGGAGCTTTTTATTTTTCTTTCTTCATAAGACTTCATAACAGGGCATCTTGTCACCAAAAGGCATCTTAAGATTCAGTGAAATGTAATAGTTGAAAACAGTGGGTTCTTGATTCTAGCTAAGGATGTAGGACATTTATCACCTGATCCTAGCTTGGGGTGTAGGATATTTATCACCTGATTCTAGCTTGGGGTTCAGGACATTTATCACTTGTATGTGTAGGACTGTCCATCCTCCCCTCTCACTCACAGTTAAAAGTGCGATCTAGGGGCTGGCGCCGTGGCTCACTTGGTTAATCTTCCACCTGCAGCACTGGCATCCCATATGGGCACTGGGTTCTAGTCCCAGTTGGGGCACCAGGTTCTAGTCCCGGTAGCTCCTCTTCCAGTCCAGCTCTCTGCTGTGGCCCAGGAGTGCAGTGGAGGATGGCCCAAGTGCTTGGACCCTGCACCCGCATGAGAGACCAGGAGGAAGCACCTGGCTCCTGGCTTTGGATCGGTGCAGCACCGGCCGTAGCAGCCATTTTGGGGGTGAACCAATGGAAGGAAGACCTTTTTCTCTGTCTCTCTCTCTGTCTATAACTCTACCTGTCCAAAAAAAAAAAAAAAAAAAAAAAAAAAAAGTACAATCTGCAGTCTCTACCACACATTGGCTTTCATGGCGCTAAGATGTTTTCATTATGGGAAAAGATGACTTTTTCCAAAGAGCACACAAAAGCAATGGACGTGAGTCATGATGGAAACAATGGGTCCACACACCTGTTCGTCCTGGTGACCTCTCACCCAGCACGCGGGTGTTCTCTCGGTTCTGTGGCACAGTCACCCGCACTGAGGAAGTACTAGCACTTCAGCAGACCAATCAATCACGCCCAGGCTCAGAGCGAGCTGCCTCCACACACAGACGCTACGTATTACACACTGCTGTTGAGGAAGGCATGACTGAATAGCTACCTGGCAGTTCACGTAATGGCATTTTCGTTATTGCTGTTTCCAATAGAATATCCATTTTTTTTCTGAGCATAACAAAATTCAAACTCAGGTTTAAATTTCTGAGACTTAACAAAGACAGTATGTACTTCCCTTTCTGGTCCAACCCATGAGGCAAGAATCAAAGCTCGTGTTAATTTCTGAGACTAAACTTATCCAAAGGTATTTTAGTGAATTCTCTGCATTGTAGAATCTCAAATGATGCTGCCTTCACCTCATTTGCAACACAGTTTCTATCTCTGAGAGAATGACAGACTAGGCTAGAAAGTAGGAACCAGAAATGAAGCACTTACGTTTATAAAATACTGCTTTAAAAGAGAGGTGGGGCAGAAGTTCATGGATCTTCTCTAAGACGGTGGCTTCGCCTGCTAGCGAGGCGCTGGCGTTCCACACCTGGACCACATCCTCGCGGTCCCGCACGCTGACGCTCACTCCTATGACTTCGTCATCTGCAGGGCAGGGGAGGGGAAACCAAAAGGCCATGAGTGACCACGGCAAGGCAGCCTGATGGTGTTCAAGCACGGAGTCGCTTTATCTTTGTAAGCGCGGGACAAGATGGGAAGAAGAAGGTGGCGCAAAAACACCTGCAATCAGCCAGCATCTCTGTGGGGACGTGCTGGGAACAACGAGTTCATACACCCGCCCCCTCCCATCTAAACACACGGAGCAACAAAGCGCCTCTGGCCAAACGCGCCTTCCAGATAAGCCTGTTTGCCCTTTTAAACAAGTTACCAAAACTTCTTGTTTCGATGAGGTTTTTTTCTAAAATGGGTCACATAATTCCCCACCCTCCAAAAGCCGAGTAACCTTAAAGGAACTTTTCCTCCCTGCCCTGCAGTCTTTGTTAAGGACAGCAAGAATTTCTCCAGACTTCCTGCAGCGCTGCGGGGGGGGGGGGGGGGGGGAGGCTGGGGTGCTCCTGCTGTTTGCCCCCTGTGCTAAGGGGACCCAGCCTGTCCCTCCCCAGTTTTCCCGGCTTTCTGTGCTTCACTTGTCTGCCTGCTTCTCTCCTGTTAACTCTCCCTGCTCTCTGGTGCTTTCCTCTAGCAATGATCCCCCGGGGTCATGGGCACTGAACTGGGGGCTAGCGACCCGACTGCCACCTGTTAGCACCGCGTGCAGAGTCACAGTAACTCTGCTATTTGAGTCCTTCAGTGAACGAACATTAAAATAATTACCCACGGCAATGAGCACAGGCATTCCGGGTTTGGGGCTGCCTGGTGGACCCTGAGAAACCTGACCAGGTAGGGAGGTTTCGTTGTACTGTGCTACCCTCCCTCACAGTCACTGTGTTTACAGCGAAACAGTCCAGACTTCCGACTCCCACTGTGACATGTTGATGACACAGTGATGACGCTGGGTCAGTGCTCTGCCCTTGCAGGCTCCGCATTGATAACTTACATGCAAAACATGAGCGCTGTCTGAAGTAGGGGATTTCGCTCTGGTTACTGCGCTTTGCCTGATTTGCTAGCCTCTGCGAATCTAAATATTCACACCAATGGTTTTTCCAGCCGTCTTCTGGTGGTTAAAACACCTCAGTTTTAGGATATAATTTATTTATTTTTTTTGACAGGCAGAGTGGACAGTGAGAGAGAGACAGAGAGAAAGGTCTTCCTTTGCCATTGGTTCATCAGCACCGTGCTGATCCGATGGCGGGAGCCAGGTACTTATCCTGGTCTCCCATGGGGTGCAGGGCCCAAGCACTTGGGCCATCCTCCACTGCACTCCCAGGCCACAGCAGAGAGCTGGCCTGGAAGAGGGGCAACCGGGACAGAATCTGGCGCCCCGACCGGGACTAGAACCCGGTGTGCTGGCACCGCAAGGCGGAGGATTAGCCTAGTGAGCTGCGGCACCTGCTAGGATATAATTTAAATAAAGACGCATCCAAGTCACTGAAAGAAATCACCTTCTTCTTCCCTTCTCTTCCTCCCTGCCTTCCTCCTCTCCTTTCCCAGTGAACTTGATCCTGGCCCAACAGAGAGGATTTGACACTGAGTCCATTTAGGTAAATGCTCAAACAGGTGATAGTAGCCCATGGTGTTAGAAGTTAGACCAGTGGCTGCCCTCAAGGGGAAGGGTTTTGGGGGGATTCTGGGGAGCAGGTAGCACCTTCCTCTCTGATCTGAGTGCCAGCACCAGGGACAGCTTTCTCAGCGAGCACTGACGAGGCTCTATTCACACAGTGTGTGCAGCTTGCTGTAGGTGCATCACACTTCAATAGAAAGTTCTAAACAGACGAGTCTGGCCATCGCCATCCATGGACATTTATTACCCTGTCAAGAAAAGACCATTTTTAGGTATAGGTGTGTTTTTAATTTATACTTTAAAAACACTTTGAGCTGGGGCCAGTGCTGTGGCGTAGTGGGTAAAGCCCCCGCCTGCAGTGCTGCCATCCCATATGGGTGCTGGTTTGAGTCCCGGGTGGTCCATTTCTGGTCCAGCCCTCTGCTAGGGCCTGGGAAAGCATTAGAGGATGGCCCAAGTCCTTGGGCCTCTGCACCCATGTGGGAGACCCAGAAGTTCCTGGCTCCTGGCTTCGGATTGGCACAGCTCTAGCTATTGCAGTCACCTGGAGAGTGAACCAGAGGATGGAAGACCTCTCTTTGTCTCTCTGCCTCTCTGTAACTCTGCCTTTCAAATAAACAAATAAATCTTAAAAAAAAAAAAATACTTTGAGCTAGAGCACAACATTAAATTTTATGTGAAAATAAAACCAAGGGAAGAGGGAGGCTTTGCAGTGTGCCATTCTCCAGGCTGGATCCGCCTTTCGGAGGGAGGTGTGAGTTTGTCTGTCGGTCTCACTCATTTCCCACACTCCTGGTCCGAGGCTTAACTGAGCTGTCACCATCTTGGTTTGGCTTGGCTTTTGGTCACTCGGCATAGCCCTGAGCACAGCCCTGTCACAGGGGCAGATCCATCAGCAAATGTGTCATATTCCTAAGTTGGATCCCGCAGCAACACATAAACTGGCAGCATTAGACACTACAGCGAGGGGGAGTCACTGTTTGAAGATGACAGTGTGAGGCCCACAGAGACTGGCTGACTTGCTCCAAGAGGCAGGGCAGGTTAATGGAAGAGCTAATGGTTAATAGTTAATTAATAGGTAACCATTAATAGTTAATGGTGCTCTCCCTTTCCTAAGTCAACCGCAGAACAATTGCACGTCTTTACTCAATACTGGCTATTTATTATTACTTAGGCTATTTTCTCCGGTCCTGGAAACAAGGATAATTCATTCTAAAAACCTCCTCTCAGGGACTTAGGTGTTTCTAATCACACACAGGATGCATTTAGTCTAAGGACTCCCTATCGGAATGGAGGAACTCTTAGGGCAATTTTGTCTTAAACCGGGATTTGTCTGGAGTGAATAAAAAGTGGTGGAAGAGGTAAGCAAAACAAAAGAGGAATTATTGGAACTGTTAGCGAGATGGATTTGAAACTTGCCACGGGAATGGAGGGACATCAGGGGCTGGCTCTCAGAGCTCCACCTGAGGAGTCGCAGGGCCAGCAGATCAATATCAATTAGCTTTTAAAAAAAAAAAGGCAGGGAAAAAACAGCACTGAAAGCTGAATGGGAAAAACAGGACTCTCTGTGTTACCTCCAAAGCACTCAGAAGACTCAAGAAGAAAGCGCAACTTCAAAAAAAATAAAAAAAAAACCAAGCAGGTGAATTCTCTTCTTTGAGTGGCTTCATGGTCAACACGGAGCAAAACGAAACATGCCGACGGAGGCTCTTGGACATTCACTTTGTGTTTGCAAATGGTCTCCAAAGACAAGTCCTGAAGGCCTGAGCTTTGCATTTCATCTTCACCGTAGGATGAGAATGACGACAGCTGCTTGCCTCGCTGTGCAAACTCTCTGAGCAGGGGAAGAAGTGCAAAGGTGGACTGGGAAGTGCACAGGGACTGTGCCTGCCTCCCCAGAGACACCTCACTGGGCACCAAGGGCACTCTGCTCTTCTGGAAGCACAGGGACAGAGAAAGGAACTCCACCACAAGCAGTGTCATGCCCAACTGACGTCTTTTTTTTTTTTTTTTTTTTTTTTTTCCCCTGCTTCCTTATTTTGGACAGATGGTTGTGGATACAGGGAAGCTGAGCTATGAGGGGAAAATATGCATACACCTCATGCTGAGTGTTCGGTATCTGAAATGCTGGTGACTAAAAGTGTTTTAGATTTGGGATTTTTTTCTGGATTTTGGAATACTTATAGATATAAATGAGATATCCTTGGGGATGGACCCATGTCAAAACAGGCAACTCGTCTATGTTTCCTTCTTTTTTTTTTTTTTAAGATTTATTTATTTATTCAAAAGGCAGAGTTACAGAAAGGCAGAGGCAGAGAGAGAGAGGTCTTCCATCAATTGGTTCACTCCCCAGATGGCCGGAACGGCCAGAGATCAGGAGCCAGGAGCCAGGAGCTTCTTCCAGGTCTCCCACATGGATGCAGGGGCCCAAGACTTAGGTTATTTTCTTGGGCCATCTTCCACTGCTTTCCCAGGCCATAGCAGAGAGCTGGATCAGAAGTAGAGCAGCCAGGACTTGAACTGGCATTCATATGGGATGTTGGCACTGCAGGTGGTGGCTTTACCTGCTACACCACAGTGCCGGCCCTTTGCCTATGTTTCATAAACACCTTATACACAGAGCCTGAAGCTAACTTCATACAATGCTTTCAACGATGCTGTGCATGAGACAAATTTTGTGCACAAGAGGTCAGGCATGGAAATTTCTACTTGCGGCTCAGATTTCAGAGCATTTTGGATTTTGAGATTAGGGATGCTCAACCCATACCCGCACATGAAAATAAAGATACATATTCACACACATCTAACGTGTAAACCTCACAATCACATGGGGGAAAAAAGTCTGAACAACCTCACAGTTACAAAATAAACAACTCTAAGACACACGACCGGCCAAAGACACACTTGACACACTTGTGCGAGTAACAGGCTAACCCGAGCACACAACGCACGAGGCAGGGGTGGTGGCTGGAGCGAGGGTCCCTTACCTGCTGCCACACAGTCTGTGAACTGTTCTCCGATAGTTGCTAACAACAATTCTTTCCAAACTGTGGACTAGTGTGGGAGAGGCACAAAATAGAAAAACAAAACACATACATGTTTTTTAGAACATCTTCAGGAGCCAGACAAGTTACATTTTCCTCAGCTGTACCTGTACTTCTCATGCCAAACCTCTGGGGTCTGCAGATGGCTGCAAACCCCAGGCGTAAACATGTCCCACAGTGGCATATGCTGTTCTGGTAACTTCTCCAAGGGAGCCACAGCCTCACGGAAACCCCTCTCTGTGAGACCCCGATGATGCCCAGAAGATTGGGGGGGCCAGAAAGGAAATCAAACGACTTACTTAGAATGTTCTCATTTCTTTATCTCTTGCTGATACAAAATGCATCAGCTGATAATACCCGGATGCCCTTAGTAAAACCCTCTTTAACACTCTTTCCTCTGTTTTTCTCATTGCGAATAAGGTACTTCATATGCTTAGGGCAATTCCTTGTTTGTTGAATGCTAGACTTCTGCAGAATTCCATTCACTTGAGGCAGTGCTAAGTGACAGCGCAGTAAGGATGAACGGATGCAATTTCCCTGAAAGAATTAGTCACGCTCTGGTCAATCTCCGACCTCCTGTTAGGAAGTCCTTCTCCTAAGGGTCTACTAACGGCACCCAGTGAACAGTGAGCAGGCAGAACCCCCTCCCTCCCGGCCCACTGGGAGCCCTGAAGCTCTCCCAGTCAGTGTTCTTGCCAAGCCCCAGGCTCCGAGGTCTCCCAGGACTGGGCTGCTGACTCTCGGGGACCTGGGAGTTTACAACCTGAGAATCAGCTTTGGTAGGTGAGTAAAGCAGTCACCACAGGCCTGACCTCCCAGGGGTGCCGTGAGTGTGAGATGACTCAACAGATGCTTCACAGGATTTAGCTCAGGGATTGCAACAAAAGGGCTCCACTTAAAGATCCAGCCCGTCAACCACGCGACATGTTTGCTTTAAGCCAAGTACTCGATACATATTAACTACAGTGACAGTGTTTAGTTTTATGTTCGAATGAGCTTAATGCTGCCTCGGGCATTTTTTAACCAGGGCAGGGCAGTTAACCCTCAGCCTGCAAGTGGCTTTTCCTTTCTCTTTGCTGGATCCTCCCTTCGGGTCTGCTCCTCTCCCAACTGGCAGCCACTGCTTTCCTTTTTCGTCTGTCCACCTGCAGCCTTTTCCACTACGAGGGGTGAAGGTGAGCATGGGGAAAGGAAGCCAGGAGAAGGGAGACTTCATGCTCCCGGCTGGCCTTCTGGCATAGCCGGCTCACCAGACTCCCTCCCAGAGGCCACAACGGGAGCAGGCTGAACTGCCTGGGAGGAGGGCACCTGCCTGGCCACGGGCGCCTTATTATGTGTTAGACAAAGAGCTTTACAGCCACTTTTCAATTAACACTGACATCGGGAGTGCTTCTACTACAGCTCAAAGTCTACAGTGAACATATAAAGAAGATGAAAAGGTGCGAGAACACACACTTGGGGGAATTTTGTAAAATCTCAGATTCTTCCGTTCTCTTACAGATTCTCTGTTCTCTCTTTTTTATGGGGGAGGCAGTGGGGCTTCTTACTCTCGCCTGATCTGTTACATGTTCCTCTGATACTTTTTATAACGTGTGCCAAGTAACAGTCGAACCTATACAACTTGACATGGAGTTTGTGCCTTTAGCCAATGAAGCTGGTGCTAACTTCAGGTGTGTGCTTATGGGGCAGGGACCCCAGCTCAAACCAGGGGGCTCCTGGAGACACTTCCGTCCTGGGAGCTTCTCCACATGAAAGAAACCATGAGAAAGTGACACTGGGGAGCATGGGCCCTTCCGTCCACTTTCAAAGAAGCCTGGGGGTTTTCTAGGGTTTCGATGACGGATTCCATAGTCATGTTCATCATTTGCAGCTAATATGATGAGTGAGAGCCTAGTCCTGAGAAACCAGGGCTGCACACCTGCAGCCCAGCAGGCCTTCCTGAGAGGCTGTATATAGCTGGGCACAGCTAAACAGTGGGCAGGTTCCACGCCTCCCCATTCTGCATGCCAGGGGCATTCAGAACTGCTCCTGCCCCACAGCACAAGAGGGAAGAGCCCCCCTTCCCACTTCTTAGAACCAGTTCCCTCATGTGAGTTACAGCAGGGCAGGAATGATCCCCGGAGAGGATAGTCAAAGCTGGAGGGAGACGTGAGCTTGCAGGTTCCGGGGTATAGTGACACTCCAATACGGTGTCTGTATGGTGACAATCCCTGTTTGATTGAGGCGACCGTTTGAGGCAGAAATCCACCCAAGTCAGACCTGAACTTCTCACCCCTGGGCCTGGGAGGAGACCCGCAGGTGGGCTCTCTGAAAAAGCACAAAGTGCTCCTCGCATGCAGTCAGCGACCAGCGTGGCCCAGCCTGCCCTGGAAAAGATCAGAAACAAACCTACCGTGCTGTCCTTGGGAACTTTCATCTTCCAGACGCCGCCCTTTGCATTACTCTCCTCTTCCCTGGACCAAAGAGCAAGGGGGAGAGTTACGTGCGAGGGAGGACTGCTCATGCGAGACTCAGCGGCTCTGCGTTCACCTAGTGTGACGACGCAGAACCTCAGCAGCCAGGGCAATCAGGCATCTTTTGATAAACTGCCCCCAGTCCTTTCACGGAAGGAAACAAGAAAGAAAGAACAGGAACAGGGAGGGAGAAGGGGAATTCAGGGGCCCCCAGGGCAGGGAGGGTGAGGGGGTCAGGAGGTCCTCCTCCAGAAGGGTCCCCAGACTGGAGGTGGGCAGTTCATGTGACTGCTGCCCGTGGGTGGAGGCCTTGGCATTTCAGCAGCGTGTTCAGGACACTTTCTCATTTGATTCTCCAATCACCTCCGGGGCCACAGGTGTCCCAAGGTGGACACTCTGCTGTTTATCACCTGCACCCCGCTCTGGCAAGAGCACCCCATTTTCCTTAAAAGGAGCCGCTGCCCCTGCTCTTCTGCCAGATCCACTTGGCTAGGTTAATTCCTCAACCCGGCTTCCAAGGCAGGCCCACGGCCCGCATCTGCCCGAGAATCCTGCCTCTTCGGGACTCCGGGATTGGCCAGGGATGGTGGGGTGCGCCACCGTGAGACAAGGGATTCTGCCGGGGCTGTTTAGTGCTGACTTTGACCAATTTGCAGGCTGCAGGCGGGAGCTTCTGAAAGCCATCTTGCCTCTGCAAAGGAGGAAGCCCGCCTGAAAAAATTAAAGCAACGCAGAGCAAAGCAAAGGGAATATGATGGAGACTAGCGGATTGCTGCTGGAAACCAGCCAGACTTCGCAGTCCGTCATTTGCTCCTGAATGAGCTTAGCTCCATCTACGCTGTGTGAATGACGAGATGGCTCAGGAAGGCTGCAGGGTGTGATAGGAGGCCTCCTCACTAACAGGGACTCCAGCCTGCCCAGGCCGACTGCCCCATAGCCCCGCCACGACACCGTCCCCAGAGACGACACGGCCAGCTCTCCACCAGGTCCGTGTGTGAGAGCCACGTCTCAGGTGCCAGATTCTGCCACGTATTCACAACCACTTCCCCCCTGCCTCGACCTCAAGTGGCACCTTAGACACTCACCAGAGTGGCCGCCTCTCTCCTCTCATTAAATGGTAGCTACATCGCAAAGGCAGGCTGGTCACGGGAGGTATGTTATTGTACACGCTCCAGAATATCTTTAAAAGAAAAACACTTTGCTTAGCAGCCCGGTATTGACTGCACCGCTAGATCATAAGATTAATGCATTATAGAAAAAAAAAAAACAAAACAGTGATTCTTACTTAGTACTATGCATTCAAAATAGGCTTTTCTCAGTATCCCTTCTAATTTTCTGTGAGAAAATGTAATGGCACATGAAAGAAAGTTCCTTGACATGGTAGGGCGGGTTCTGTGTTTTAGGAAGCTACGGTGATTAAGGAAGCATTCCTGGGTAACCCAACACATGAAACTGAGACGGCAATACACAACATCAGGACTGAAGTTAACAAACTGTAGTGTATTAGAGAGTTTTTGCTATACAGACTCTAGCTCTTCCTGTCACAAAATTAACTATACGAGATGACAGACACGTTAATCTGCTTCACTATAGGAACCATTTTATTATTTATATGCATCCCATAACATCATGTTGTAAATCCCAAATATATGTGATAAAATTTGCTTTTAAAAAAGAAATTATCAATTGACACAGGAGGAAAACGTGCATTTTCCTACTGTATAAATCAATGTTTATTTAAGTATATTAGGTTAACTTTAATTTGTAAGGAATTTAAACCTTTTTTATTTTTATTTTTTTTTTCTTTTTTTTTTTTTTTTTGACAGGCAGAGTGGACAGTGAGAGAGAGAGACAGAGAGAGAAAGGTCTTCCTTTTGCCATTGGTTCACCCTCCAATGGCCACCGCTGCAGCCGGCGCACCGCGCTGATCCGATGGCAGGAGCCAGGATCCAGGTGCTTTTCCTGGTCTCCCATGGGGTGCAGGGCCCAAGCACCTGGGCCATCCTCCACTGCACTCCCTGGCCATAGCAGAGAGCTGGCCTGGAAGAGGGGCAACCGGGACAGAATCCGGCACCCCAACCGGGACTAGAACCCGGTGTGCCGGCGCCGCAAGGTGGAGGATTAGCCTATTGAGCCACGGCGCCGGCCTTATTTTTATTTTTTAAAAGTTACACAGAGAGGAGGAAAAGCAGAGAGAGAGAGAGAGAGAGAGAGACAGAGAGAGAGAGGTCTTCCATCTGCTGGTTCACTCCCCAAACGGCCACAAAAGCCAAAGCTGGGCCCATCTGAAGCCAGGAGCTAGAAGCTTTTTCCAGGTCTCCCATGCAGGTGCAGGGGCCCAAGGACCTGGGCCATCCTCCACTGCTTTCCCAGGTCATAGCAGAGAGCTGGATAGGAAGTAGAACAGCCAGGACCTGAACCAGCGCCCATACAGGATGCCAGCACTGCAGGCGGCGGCATTACCCACTATGCCACAGCGCCAGTCACCCTTTTATATTCTTGAAGGGAAAATATTTTACATTTTGTATTTTTCTATAACTATTTTATTTTTTAAAGATTTATTTATTTATTTGAAAGTCAGAGTTACACAAATTGGAAGAGGAGAGAGGAAGGAAGGGAGGGGAAGAGGAGGGGAAGAGGAGGGGAGGGGGAGGAAGAGAGGAAGAGAGAGAGAGTGAGAGAGTGAGAGAGTGAGAGAGAGAGAGAGAGAGAATCTTCCATCCACCAGTTCACTCGCCAAATGGCCACAATGGCGGGGACTGGGCCAGGCTGAAGCCAGAAGTTTCTTCCAGGTCTCCCATGTGGGTGCAGAGGCCCAAGCACTTGGGCATCGTCTGCTGCTTTCCCAGATGCATTAGCAGGGAGTTGGATCAGAATGGAGCAGCCGGTCTTGAACTGGCGCCCATATGGGATGCCAGTGTCGCAGGCAGTGGCTTTACCCACTACGCCACAAAGTCAGCCCCCTAACTATTCTATTTGAGAGAGACAGACTATAATAGAGACAGCGTTCTCATCTGCAGGGTCACCTCTCCAAATACTGGCAACAGCTTAGGGCCAGAGCCAGGAGGTAGGAATGCAATCCAAGGCTCCCACAGGAGTGGCAGGAACCCAATTACTTGTACCATCAATGCTATCTCCCCCTCCCCACCCAGGGTCTCCATTAGTGGGTAGCTGGAGTCAGGAGCTGGAAATGGGAATTAAATCCAGGCACTCTGACGTGGGACGTGAGCATCTTAACCACTAGGCTAAATGCCGGTCTGGTCTTTGCATCTAATGCTCTAACACACACAGATTCTCAACAGTTATGGCTGAACTGTCAATGATACTTTGTGGTAAATGGATTGGCTTTATCCTAAAAAACAAAATCTAAATAGGACTCTGCCAGTGGTCTGACAGGTTAATGGTACCTAAGAAGCTTCCAGTACTGAGTATGTGTACTGCCCAGTGTTGAGTATGTGTATTTCTTTGTAACACACTGTGACTTCTCAGCCCCGAAGGAGTCTGTGATGATGTGGCTTCGGGACTGGGGGTGGAAGGAGGCAAAAAGGTGGTGATTCTTGGCTCTCCATCCTCCTCTGTCCCCTCCTAGAAGAACAGGGACCGGCTCAGCTGCTGAAGCAAGATGCTGCCCGTGACCAGGGAGTTAGACCACACGTTTGGGTCCTCAGAAAATCCACACCATGACTGTAACCCCAGGGGCAGCATGAGGAGGGAGGGCCTGGAGGAGTGGATCAGGCACGAGGGCAGAGCCCCTGGGGTGGCAGTCGTGTCCCCCTGAGAAGAGGAAGAGACCTAGCTCTCTCTCTGCCCTGCGAGAGCTCAGAACCACAGTCGCCTGTAAACCAGGAGGCAGGCCCTCACCAGAACCTGCCCATGTTGCCGCCATGACCTTGGACTTCCCATCTCCAAAACTATGACAAAGACTGGTGTGAGTGTGAGTGTGTGAGTGTGTGTGTGTGTGTGTGTGTATGGTGTTTCGTTTAAGCTGCCCATTCTATGGTATTCTATTACAAAAGCCTGAACCGACTCAGACACAGCAATGGGTCACATAAAAATGACAGCAACAGTAATCAAAACATCAACAAGTGACACCTCCTGAGCTGGCGCCTGTGCAAGGCTTTGCTCTATGAACTTTTCTGTTCGTGTGATCTGCACGATGACAGGGAATGGGGAGCATCCTTGCTTCAGAGACAGGGAAACTGCGGCACAGAGAGAGGCCTGGCCACGCGTCACTGTCTGGTCTGACCACTACGGTTAGGATGAGGCCACGGGGAAGGAAACATGTGCCAGACTGCTCGGAATGGGTTGTAGAATGAACACAGGACTGCTGTGCCGATGAGAACCATGCTCCGTGTGGTGAGGGAAGCAGTCAGAGTCTCCTAGAGGGTCTGAGAGAATGGGCTAAGTCCCAGAGCAATCAGACATTGTGGTGCAATGGGTTAAGCCATGGCTCGGGATGCCCATACCCCATCACAGGATCTGGTATGGAGTCCTGTCTCCACTTCCTTTTTTTTTTTTTTCTTTTAAAGATTTATTTATTTGAAAGTCAGAGTTGAAGAGAGGGAGGAAGAGAGGCAGCAAGAGCAAGACAGAGAGATCTTCCATTCACTGGTTTACTCCCCAGTTGGCCGCAATGGCCGGAACAGCACCGATCTGAAGCCAGGAGCCAGGAGCTTTCTCCGGGTCTCCCACGAAGGTGCAGGGGCCCAAGGGCATGGGCCATCTTCTACTGCTTTCCTAGGCCATAGTAGAGAGCTGGATCGGAAGTGGAGCAGCCAGGTCTCAAACTGGTACCCATATGGGATGCCGGCACTGAAGGCGGCAGCTTTACCTGCTACGCCACAGTGCCGGCCCCGGGCCTCCACTTCCAAAGCAGCTTCCTGATAAAGCACCTGAGAGGCAGCAGACGGAAGTCCAAGTGCTTGTGTGCCTGCCACCCACGTGGGAGACCTGGATGGAGTTCTGGCTTCTGGTTTCAGCCTGACCCATGCCCAGTTGTTTTGGGCATTTGGAGATGAACCAGTAGATAGAAGCTCCTCTCTCTGTCTCGCTCTCTCTCTGTCACTCTGCCTTTCAAGCAAATAAATAAATCTGAAGAGAAGAGAGGAGACTAAAGGAGAGAAAAGAAAAATGGTGCTGGGGCCTCCTGAACGAACTCACATGACAAACCTGACAGGTTGTTCACATCTGTTTTATGGGTGGGGGGAGCTGAAATGATTACAAAGGTGGTAACGATGAACTGTGGGATGGAAACTGAAGATAGAGGCCAGTGTATGGCACAGAGGGTTAAGTTGCTACCTGTGACACCGGCATCTCATGTGGGCGCCAGTTCGAGTCCCAGTTGCTCCACTTCTGAGCCAGCTCCCTGCTAGTGTGCCTGGGAAAGGAGAGGAAGAGGACGCAACTGCTTGGGCCCCTGCACCCTTATGGGAGACCTGGATGAAGCTCCTGACTCCTGGCTTTGGTCTGGCCCATCTCTGGCCATTGTGGCCATCTGGGGAGTGAACCAGTAGATGGAAGACTTCTATCTTCATCTCTCCCCTTGCCCCACCTCTGACTCTGCCTTTCAAATAGATAAATCTTCAAAAAACAAACTGAAGACAAAATCCCACAAGATGGTGGACCTACTGAGAACCCTCCTTGAACCCCTTCTGCGGAAAAGGTGTTCATGCAGGCGGAGCTGAAGGTAGATTTGCAGTAACAGCAGCTTCTCAGACAGGGGTCTGTCCTTAGGCACTGTCTATCCTATACATGTTCAACTAATAGAGGAAACGCCAGGACTGCACCAACATTTCAGTTTCAGTGGTGCAGGTGTGGACAGAGAGCACTGGAAAATGAAGCCGGGACACCTAAGGCCTTAGCCAGCATGCTATCAGTGTATATACTGCAGGTGCATCTTTCTCCCATCTTGAAAGCCACAGACCAGGTCCTGCAGTCACAGAGAGAGAGGGACCCCTGGTGAAGCCACTTGTCCTTCACTGAGATGTCCTCACTGCACCAGGTCCCGTGGTCAGCTTCACTCCAGCCTGAGTGCCCTGAGTCCCCTGCTACCACGTGGCAATGACTTCCACAGAAGTCATGGACAAAGTGACTCTAAAATGAAAACCCCTGCCTAAGGTAAAATCCAGGGGCCTTTGGAGCTGGCAAATGCCACGACGTCTCCTGAGAAGCATCCAGACCACAGCTCCTGCCCTCACCCCCCTGCCAACCTACCTGCTTCTCCTGCCCCAGAGATAAGGAAAACACTCCGAGGATCACTCGAAGCGCTGTAGCTTTAGAAGCGTCTCTTGAAAACCGAAACAAAATCAGATCACGGGTTTTGTTTGTCCTGACAAAACCGACAGGAAGAGATGACAACCCAACAAGACACAGCGAGGGCCTCAACTCTGATTTCAGTACTTATGCAAGCACATCTTGGCATGCTGGTGCATGAACACAAAACAGGAGCAAAGCATCCCACGATACCACTGAAAAGCGTCCCCTTTAAAATGTCTTGGCATGGAGCAGACCTGTTTCCTTGTTGCAAGCCTCACTGCATAGGGAGAACACCTGTTACCTGGGCTGAACAGTGAGGTCACTGACAGGCTCGGCAAAGCCTCAGCTCCTAAGACCCTCTTCCTCCCCTGCAGAGGCGAAAGGGCTCAATAATTTGGGATTTGACCCTAAGTCTTCTTAATGGAAACCACCTAAATTTCACCACAGATAAAACCCTAGAAATAGATTGCAAAAGCCATTGGCTTATAATTAATTCTACTTTGCTTGCAAAGTAGAAGTTGGAAGGAAAAGTAAACTGGGAACAATGTTTACTGACGATGGTTGAATGCTTTAAAAAAAAAAAAAAGCCTTAATGCACACCCAGAGACTGAAAGCAGTATTAAAGTTGGGTGTCAGTTAGCAGGCAGTCATGGCAGGGTGCTAAGCTGAGTACCTGGGGCACTGACTGTGCGGGAGGGGCAGCCTCTGGCCGTGGGAGTCCACTCCTCCAGCTGTGGGTTCCCCAGCATCACTCTGGCATCTCGCCTTGAGGAGCCAAGGCTCGGCCACGCCTGTCCAGTGGATACTTGGGATAACTCTTATAGGCCATACTGCTTCTGAACCCCAGGGGCCCCTTCTGTAGAGTGAGTATGGCACAGCAATCTCATTGGCTGATTTTCAGTTAAATACAAAGTGAAAATCCTGGGGAGGATTACATCAAGGGAGCAAGGTGGGGGGTTAGCACATGAAATATAGGGACCACTTGATAAATCCCCAATCTACTAGCTTTTAGTAAGATGATAATATTGGTAGCATTTTTTATTTTCATTTATTTGAAAGGTAGAGTGAAAAAGAAGGGAGAGAGATCTTCTACCTGCTGCTTCACTCTCTAAATGCCTACAACAGCTGGGGCTGGGCCAGGCTGAAGCCAGGATCCTGGAGCTCCACCCCACCTCCCAGGTAGGTGGCAGAAACACAAGCACTTCAGCCACCATGTACTGCCTCCCAGGATACGCACCAGCAGGAAGCTGGACTGGAAGTGGAGGAGGGACTTGATCCCAGGCACCCCCATGTTTTGGGATATCCCAGGCAGTGCTTAACTCCCTGCACCACAAAGCCCACTCCCCAGTCTCCGAGTTCTGACTGGAGCAGTTACGCCCCACCTGACAGTCTTCCGCCAAACAGGTCATCATTTATTGCTAGGAAAGCAGGGCTATTTCCTCCTCAACTTCCTACTGGAATGTTCTAAAGAAAAAGAATATCCTTGAAAATTCTGGAGAAGAAAGGATGCCCTGTGTGCACTGACAACAAAGTGGTACATTTGTTTTGTCAAACAAAACAGAAACAAATCCACCCAGCACACATACTTCAAAAAGCAAGAAAGAGATCCCAGACTGCTTCTGAGGGTCTTATAGTCAGGGTAGCAGGAGACTAGTAGTTCTTTGAAATATTAAACACCGATTTCTGCTCCTTAGGTGGTTCCAGTTGCCCGGGGGCTCCCCATCAACAGAATCAATGGTCTTTTCGGGGAGGTGGATAAACTCACAGCAGACTCAAAGCTCAGGGCTTCTCATCTGCAAGAGCTGGTACTTGACAGAGAAATGGGTTTTGCTTTGAATTCCAAAAGGGCTTGACTTTACTCTGAGTTGGGCGTTACAAGCTTGGAGTGAGGAGGGGAGCATGGCGGCCAGACCTTGGGAAGACTGGGAGAAAGCCCCTGGGGAGTCTGGGAAATCCAGAGCAGAATAGAGTGCACCCTGCCCCCTGCGTGCGGCCCACGAGGCTCCAAGCCCCCCACAGAAGACCCTCTTCCTGTGCACAGTAGCTAGGTCAGAGGACAGTGGGAAGGTGGCAGGGGTGATGCTCCTGCAGCCTAACAAAGTTCCTCTCATCCTGTCGGGGAGTGGGGTGGTGGCCAGTGACTCTAGGAACCCCAGCTGGGAGCAAGGCCACGGAAGGGCTGAGGATGGTCAATGAATACCCCAAGGACAGGAAGGAGCAGGTGCATCTCTGCAAATGCCACTTCCGGGGAGAGAGGAAGAGAGTGAACCTTTCCCCCTAGAACGATTTAAACTGGAAGAGACCACGTGCTCCATCCGAAGTGACCGATGTAAGATTCCGATTCACTCACCATTCCATTGTGTCCACTGCCATGAACAAACATGGTGGGTCACGGGCAGTGTGACTTCTGATACATGTCTGCATAACTGAGTTTTGATGATAGAATGGTGATCCCATTTTATATATGATGAACAAATGAAATCATGGACAAAGACTCCTGTTACATAAGATATTAGGTCTGTGCTAGACGTAACTACAAAGTAGATCCGGCTTCAGCTCCTTCTCTCTCGTTACACAGTGTGAGCTTCTCCCTCTCTCCCCTCGGCTCCGCCCCTTTACCCTCGTGGTTCATTCCAGGCTGTTCAACTGCAGCCACACCCCACTGTGGGCTGCCCTGGGTCCAGGGCAGTGAGCACTCTGAATCAATCTGTCCACCATCTTCCATTACCCACACTGACCTGAGAAACCTCTCCTTCTGAAAGAAGAACTTCACTTCCCCCAGGCTTGGGCACTCAATCAGTTACCCTAACTCAGCACCCTGCAGCGACAAGTCTCCTCCAGTCCAGAGGCCAGACTTTCAGAGTCGACATCCTAGGTAGCTCACTAGATGATTTTAGCAGACATGAGCAGGACATTCTGTCAATTTTAATAGACAGCATAGGTTGTGCATTTTCCGTGTATGATCAATGTGGCTGAACTTCCATTTGCAGAAGAAATATGACAATTCTGTTTCACGTAAATTTCAGTAAGAACTCAACTTACGGGAAATACTAGGAAGAACATAGCCCAGGAGGGCCGAATATGTGGAGATCTTGAAGATGATAACACAGATCGCTGGGCTTTGGGACAGAAAGCTGCAGAGTTCTCAAATGTGGGATTGCTGTCTGTGGCAGACATGGCTGAAGAATACTGGGGCAGGGATATGCTGTGGCATAGCAGGCAAAGCTGCTGCCTGCAGTACTGGCACCCCCCCATGGGCACCAGTTCAAGTCCCGTTGCTCCTCTTCTGATCCAGCTCTCTGCTATGGCCTGGGAAAGCAGTGGAGGGTGGCCCATGTCCTTGGGCTCCTGCACCCACGTGGGAGACCTGGAAGAAGCTCCTGGCTTCAGAATGGGCCAGCTCTGGCCTTTGTGGCCATTTGGGGAATGAACCAGTGGATGGAAGTTCTCTCTCTCTCTCTCTCTGCCTCTGCCTCTGCCTCTGTCTCTGCCTCTGCCTCTCTTTAACTCTGCCCTCCTAATAAATAAATGAATCTTAAAAAAAAAAAAAATACTGAGGCCCAGGGAGCCTCCCCTGGCCAATCACACGTGGTAGGTAGCTCTTTCCTCTCCCACAGGGGAGACTGGCCTTGCTCAGAAGCCAGGTTCTGTACTGCACCCTCTGAAGATGCAAAAACTTGGGAAAAACGTGGAAAATCTGCACACGTTCAGGAAAGAGTAAAAGGAACCAGTAAGCCTCTGGAACACACACCTAACTGCAAAGTGGAATTTTCCAAGAAAGACAGGAAAGTAGGAAATAAATTTAATGCCCAACAGGCAGAATTATTGTTGGCCTGGAGGAGAGTGTCCTCAGCAGGGGCTGCTGGGTCCTGGGGAGGCCACACCTCTTCCGCTGTGCAGTCAGCAGGGAGTGGACTGAACAGAAGTGGAATTCCAGTACCAGGGACACCACAGGGCTGGCTCTTTGCACTGGCTGTGGGGCCACTCACCTCCCAGCCTCAGTCTCCCCAGCTAATAAATTCTTTCCCCACCCCAGCAACTTGGATTGCTAAAGGGCCTTAAAGTATAAAAAGACACGAATGTCTTGGTGTAAAGCAATCACTAACAACGCATGATTCTTACATTTCATCCAAGCACAAATGTGGCAGGGAGTGTGGCAATCAGCAGAGAGAGAGGGGAACAAAGAAGGGCATATCCTGGGGCGGCGCTGTGCTGTAGTGGGCTAAGCCTCTGCCTGCAGTGCCGCCATCCCCTGTGGGCGCTGGTTCATGTCCCGTCTGCCCGTCTTCCGATGTAGCTCTCTGTTAATGGCCTGCGAAAGCAGAAAACTGTCCTAGTGCTTGGGCCCCTGCACCTGTGTGGGAGACCCGGAAGAAGCTCCTGGCTCCTGGCTCCAGATTGGCCATTTGGGGAGTGAACTAGCAGATGGAAGACCTTCCTGTCTGTCTCTGTCTCTGTTTCTCTCTCTCTCTGCCTGTAGCTCTACCTCTCAAATAAATAAAATCTTAAAAGAAAAGGGCATGTCCTCAAGTGACTTTAAAATCAGCACCCAGGCTATTCCTTTAGTACTAAGTACTATTCAAGAGATGCCAGGGCCACTCACAGGCAGAAGTCCCAAAAGTCAGTGGTAAGTTAAATTCGGTTTCACAAGCAGTTGGCATTCGTGTAATCTGGGTGTGACTACTTGAGACCAACAGCCTAGAAGCAGTGGTATGTGGTCTTCTGATAGAAAACATGAAAGGGAATTAGATGAGTTTCCAGAGAGTAGCATTTGACCTGCTGGTTAAGGTGCTGGTTGGGACGCCTGCATCCCACACTGCCCTGGGTTTGAGCCCCAGCTCTGCTCTCAACTCCAGCTTTCTGCTAATGCAGACCCTGGGGGTCAGCAGTGACAGCGCAAGTAACTGGGTTCTTGGCCCCCGATGTGGGAGACCTGGATTGAGTTCTAAGTTCCCGGCTTCAGCCTTTACCAGCCCTAGTCATTGAGGGCATGTCGGGAGTGAACTAGTGAGTGAATGGGAACTCTCTCCATCTACACCCCCCTCAAATAAATGAAAAATTTTAAAAATTCAAAAATGTATCTCCCACTAAAAGCAGGCAACTGGTGGCAGACGAGTTTACCATTATTGCTAGGTACTTACTATGCACTTTTTACTTCGTTGTACCATTTCATTCCCACACAACAGCATCGTGTAATTGCTAGCATGATTCTTCCCATCTTACAGATGAGCAAACTGAGATACAGAGAGGCTGAGGAACTTGTCCAAGCTAGCAAAGGGCCAGCTGTGGGCCAGGAAGCCAGGCAGTGTCACTGCCCCACACTCTAGCCCATGCCATAGCTGAGGGTTGGGATCTAGTCACACTTTAGTAAAAGCCAGCCACATCTGAGGGCTTACTAAGTGCCAGGCACTACAAAGAACCCTTGCTGAGCTCTAGGGAGCAAGCTGTATTGTTAGCTCGGGGGAAAAGGCGGGCAGAGACACCAGAGGTGGAAGCCACATCCTGACCACTCAGCGCAGTTTTCTCAACCGATCTTTCACCATTGTCCTTCCTCACCCCATCCCCACCCCCTGGCTGAAAGGACCCCTTCTCCCAGTCATCCTGGAAGAAACGTTCTCTAGGATTTATTTAATTATTTGAAAGGCAGGAGAGAGAGAGAGAGAGAGAGAAAAGATGGGAGAGACAGGGATCATCCATCTTCTGGTTCACTACCCAAATGGTCGTGACGGCTGAGGCTGGGCCAAGTGGAAGTCAGGAGCCTGGAACTGCACCCAGCTCTCCAGTGTAGGTGGCAGGGTCCCAAGCACTTGGGCCATCATCCACTGCCTTCCCAGGTGCATTAGCATGGAGCTGGATCAGAAGCAAAACAGCCAATACTGGAACCAGGGTGCATATGGAATGCCAACATCACAGGCACTGCCTTAACCAGCTGTGCCCCAACGCCAGCCCTACCCCAGATGAAGTTCTAACAGCACAAACTATACTTGCTTATGGACTGTGTGTTCATGTTCTATCTATAACAAGAGGAAGAGGTGCTCACCTACCCCCCAAGAACCAATTTTTGCCGCCACTGAGAACTGTGGTTACTGCTGAGTGTGCTACAACACAGCAAAGTGGCTCATTGGCAAATTTCTCATTCATTCCTTCAATATTTACTACATGAAAGGGTAGGGATGCAACAGACTGCAGACCCATGATTCCATTTATATGAAGCTCAGTAACAGGAAAAATCAATGGAAGGTGTCGGCAACGAGAGCAGGGGCTGCTTCTTGAGGAGGGGTCTGTGGGGAAGGGGGCCTGAAGAACTTCTCTGGTGCAGAATGATGGACATTTTTTGACCTCCCATCTGTGTGATGGTCACAGGTGTGTATACCTTTGTCAAAACTTACACATAAGAAACTGCATATAAACTATATTGCAATAAAATCCAGGTTTAAGGAAAGCATGTCCTGGAGTGCCAGCCCAGGCATTTTTTTTTTTTTCAAAGATTTATTTGAGAGGTAGAGTTACACAGAGAGAGAGATCTTCCATCCACTGGCTCATTCCCTAAGTGGCTGCAACAGCCAGAGCTGGGCCAGACTGAAGCCAGGAGGCAGGAGCTTCCTCTGAGTCTCCTGGGAGGGTGGCAGGGGCGCAAGCACCTGGGCCATCTTTTGCTGCTTTCCCAGGCCACAGCAGAGAGCTGGATAAGAAGTGGAGCAGCCAGGTCTTGAACTGGTGCCCACACGGGATGCTGGTACTGCAGATGGCAGCTTGCCCTGCTACGCTACAGCACTGGCTCTGGTCTGGGCACTTTACTAAAGATGCCAACACATTGCTGGGCCCTGACGTCTAACCCAGGACTGTGTGTTATCCAGTTGGGGCAGGAAGAACAAGTCAGTCCCCACTTCCGACTTCACCGCTGTGGGCCCCAGGATCCCACACACAGCTCTGAGGATCCGGTGTCGTCACAGCAGAGTGGGAAAAACCCCAATGCATCTTTCAAAAGAGCAGGCAGCTCTGAGGGCTTCACTCAAGGACCAGCCTTATGATCGAGTGCTCTGAGGGTCACCCAATGGGTGCTGGGAGGCGGGAGCTCAGGTCCAGAACCTCACACCCAGGGGACTCCAGGGGAAGCCTCTCCCCAACTCGGTGCAGCAGCCCGCGAATCCCCCAGCTTTGGGCCTGATTCTGGGATGAGGGGCTGGAAGGGGATCTCGGTGCGACTTCTGCCTGTGAGAGGCTGCCGGACAGAATGACCTACATGCCAATCTGCCGGGCCTTCTGCCACGTGAAGTGACTTAGGGACACACGGGAAAACTATCTGAAATCTGACCCTTCCAGAAAATTGATGGACATGTGGTCAGTCCAAGTCTGAAGCAGCCCTTTTCAAAAAAGAGGCAGAGGGGCCGGTACTGTGGCTCACTAGGTTAATCCTCTGCCTGTGGTTCTGGCAACCCATATGGGTGCTGGGTTCTAGTCCCGGTTGCTCCTCTCCCAGTCCAGCTCTCTGCTGTGGCCTGGGATAGCAGTGGGATGGCCCTGCATCTGCATGGAAGACCAGGAAGAGACCCTGGCTCCTGGCTTCAGATCGGCATAGCTCCAGCCATTGTGGCCATTTGGAGAGTGAACCAATGGAAGGAAGACCTTTCCCTCTGTCTCTTTCTCTCACTGTCTGTAAACTCTACTGGTTAAATTAAAAAAAAAAAAAAAAAAAAGCAGAGAGAGAGAGAGAGAGAGGTGGGGGCAAGAACTGACAGAGAATTCTCATCTGCTGGTCTACTCCCCAGATGCCTGCAACCAAGCCAGGAGTTGGGGCCTCAATCCAGGTTTCCCTCCTGGGTGGCAGGAATCCAATTACTGGAGCCGTCACCTGCTGCTTCCCAGGGTGCACTTTACCAGGAAACTGGAATCAGGAGTGGAGCTGGGAATCGAACCCAGGAACCCCCATATGGGAGGTAGGCCTCTTAACTGGCCTTTCAACCTCTGGGCCAAACGTCTACCCTTCTAGTAGCCCTTTCCCAGGCCATACGCAGTGTGTTATTATACTAGACGTGAGGAGAAACTTGACAGAATTTGCTATTGGAGAAAATAGGAGCATGATCCACTACATAAACCAGTTTTCAGAAAATGGTCACCCTCCGGGCCAGCGCTGTGGTGCAGCAGGTTAAAGTCCCAGCTTGCAGTGCTGGCATCCCACATGGGCGCCAGTTTAAGTCCCGGCTGCTCCACTTCCAATCCAGCTCTCTGCTATGACCTGGGAAAGCAGTAGAAGATGGCCCAAGTCCTTGGGCCCCTGCACCCACATGGGAGACCCAGAGGAGGCTCCAGGCTTTGGATCAGCTCTGCTCTGGCTGCTGCTCTCTCTCTAGCTCTACCTCTTTCTGTAACTGTCTTTCAAATAAATAAAATAAATCTTTAAAAAAAAGAAAATGGTCACGCTCTGAGTTGGTGACATCTGCTGAGAACCTGTCACGCGCCAGCTACCCTGCTAAGCATGGTGCAAACACGATCGTACTGAACCCTCCCAGGAAGCTGCGCAGGGAGCTGCTCTTTCTCTAGAAATTGTACAGAAACAACAGGGTTGCTTGATCCATGCCGAATGTAGGGTAATGGAGTCTAAGGCAAGGCAGCAGACTGGGCAGAGACCCCCGACCTCCATGCTCCACGCTGTCCTGCTCTCCCCTTGTGACCTCTGTACTGTCCATGGCCCTGCACCTGCGGGGAAGAGCAGCACAGATAACGTGTGGCAGAGATGGAGTCTCAACAGGGGCACAGCAAACTGGCCTCAAAACCTTCGTCCCGTGCCACCGTGGTCGGCTTCTGGCGCAGGCCCGTGCAAGGTGCAGGTGGCGGAGACTGTACTAAAATGCACCACAGAGCCCAGGCCAGAGCAGACCCCTCCGGGAAGGGGCTGCAGGCACACTGGTGGTTTCCAAGGTGGGGGGTGGGGTGGGGGAATGCCCAGTGCACCCCTCTCCTGCTCTTACCTGTACTGTCTCCACTGTGTAGATTTTCTTCAGGTTCGACGCACACTCGGCCGCCGTGGCACCAGGGAGGGACCTGAGAAAACCAAGCCCAAGGACAAAGACACAAACAGAACGAGTCGTCACTGGAAGGTTCCACCACCCCACTCTGAGGACTTAATGCAACTCAGGTCTAAAACGACAGGTGGGGCAGCTCCAAGAAGCCAGGCCGAATTTAGAATGTAAAATCTCAACTCTGGGAAGTCGTGCCGGCAGGTGAATTCTGCAACACTTGACTAGGAAACGAGAAAACCTACGTCAGAAAGGTGTCAGAAACTTCCAGAATCACATTTTTAAAAAAATAAGGCAAATCACCCAGTAACACTCTGGCTTTTTGCCTAGGACTTTAGAAGAGAAACTGCTTCTGGTACGGATGGCAATGAGACGCAACGTCTTGACCTGGTGATCTGAGTGGCACTCTGATGGTAAACACGCACCCACTCTTGAGAAACAGCGTGGCCCCTCACCTACTTTCAGAAACCCTGACTTGGCAAAGTCAGCTTTGGCTTCATCCGAATCTGCACGCGTTTCCCAAACGCTGGCCTTTGGAAACGACTTGCTGTTGTTTCGCGAGCTCTGCTGAACTTGCTGGCCACAAGGCATTCGGCTTTAGTTTGCTACACATTCCACTAGATGGCAACATACTACAGGCTTAGTCACCAGAAAAGCCATGCAACCAAACCAGCTTTATAACGAGTGCCATTATTTCCTGGGATCGGGAGGGAAATGACCACGTCTTGTGATCTTTAGATGTGTAGGCCCGGTTGCTGCTGCCTTTTCTTTCTCCCTGTACCGACCCAGCAGTCTGTACTCAAGAACATCGGGATCCAGGATAGCAAGCCTAAGAGACGTTTCACCACACGGATCTGGCTTGAAAGCCCCTGGGGAGACGTAACCCTTGCAAGTGAAATCCTAAAAGAGACAGTGTGTACTGGTCATGGGCACCCAGGGACACAACCTGCAGAGACCCGCAACACAGTGGACTTTTTGCAAGGCTACAGGCAATCATGAACTGCCCACTGGCTCAGAGGCAGGGGCAATGGGTGGCAAAGCACCATGCTCCTTGAACTATGGGCTGAGGAATGCACCCCAGGTGTTGCACCGGAGCACAGATCCCTCTTCTAGAGGTCATAATAATGGATTACTCTGGGGGCAAAGGGGCCCTCGCTGGGCAGGTGAAGTCCACTAAGTAAATGGACACCAAAGCACTGTGGTTCCAGCTCTTCCGTGGTTGTCTGTACACTTGCTGGACATCACTTTTAAAAAGCAAATCGGCAGTCACCACCAGGACTGCATTTTGCTGCCAGATCTGAGGCCTAAAATAACTGTTGCACAGTGTGGTGAAGAGCAGGTGCTCCATAAACACTCTGCTAAGAACACTGGATAGGGGCTGGTACTGTGGCCTAGCAGGTAAAGCCATAAGGACTCCGGTTCGAGTCCCTGCTGCTCTACTTCTGATCCAGCTCTCTGCTATGGCCTGGGAAAGCAGTAGAAGATGGCCCAAGTCCTTCGGCTCCTGCACCCACGTGGGAGACCTGGAAGAAGCTCCTGGCTCCTGGCTTTGGATCAGAACAGTTCCAGCCGTTCCAGCCAATTGAGGAGTGAACCAGTGGACTGAAGACCTCTCTCTCTGCCTCTGCCTCTCTGTAACTCTGCCTTTCAAATAATAAATAAATAAATCTTAAAAAAAAAAGAACACTAATAGAATCCACCATCTGCAGGGATCCAAGGGTATCAGCACCACTGAAGAACCAATCTGGATAAATGCAGAGGTTTATGCCCTTTTCTGGGCTTAATTCATAAAAAGATTAGGGAGGAAACTAAAAACATACCTGAACTTTTTCTGACTAGATTATTATATGAAAAACCCATTGTTTTTAGATGGAAAATCTACCGGCATTTATTCCAATACTAATTTTTCTTCCTTTGAAAGGTTGAGCTGACTGCTCCCCAAACACGCCCAGCAAATCAATTCATGGACTCTCACATAGGAGTATACAGACGGCTCCTTCCCTAACTCTGGGGTGTGTGTGTATGTGTGTATATATATATATATATAATGTGTGTGTGTGTGTTTATGGGAAGGGAGGAGGTACTTCCAATTTTTTTTCTTAAGATCGATTTATTTAATGGGAAGAGTGTCAGAGAAAGAGAGACAGAGAGACAGATCTTCCATCTGCAAACTTCAGTACCCAAATGGTCACAATAGCCACATCTGGACCACAGTGAAGCCAGCAGCCAGGAATTCCATCCAGGTCTCCCATGTGAGTGGCAGGGGCCCAACCACTTGGGCCGTCTTTTGCTGCTTTCTCAGGTGCATTAGCAAGGAGCTGGATCAGAAGTGAAACAGCCAGGACTCAAAACAAGTGCCCCAATATGAGATGCCAGTTTTGTAAGCAGCAGCTTAAGCCACTGTGCCACAATGCCAGCACCCTTTACTAAATTTTTTTTAAAGATTTATTTATTTACTTGAAAGCCAGAGTTACACAGAAGAGAGGAGAAGCACAGAGAAAGAGAGAGAGGTCTTCTATCCACTGGTTCACTCCCCAATTGACTGCAATGGTCAGAGCTGTGCCAATCTGAAGCCAGGAGGCAGGAGCTTCTTCCGGGTCTCCCACATGGGTGCAGGGGCCCAAGGACTTGAGCCATCATCCACTGCTTTCCCAGGCCAAAACAGAGAGCTGGATTGGAAGTGGAGCAGCCAGGTCTCAAACTGGCACCCATATGGGATGCCAGTGCTTTAGGCCAGGGCATTAACCTGCTGTGCCACAGCGCCAGCCCTACCCTTTACTAACTTTTAAGTTGTGCTTCAATTAAGGATGGTTAAGAATGAGGCAATTTCATCTTAAGTGTTAAAGTGATCTTATGGATAGGATTAATTATCTGGTAATAATAATAGATACAATTAAAAGGAGTGAATATCCAACATGGGAAGAAATCCACACATGTGACTCCTAGAATGACAACTGCTTTAAATTGCACTCTGACCTCAGGATCAGCCCTTAAGGCATTCTGGTCTGGCTGAAAAGCCCATGAGAGCATTTCAGGCAAGGAAAGCCAAGATACTGAGGCAAAAAAAAAAATGTCCTACATGAAGGACCTCTGTGAGTGAGACCCCAATGGAAATAAGTGGTCATCAAAGAAGAATGTAATTTTCTCTGAAGGGAGGAGAGAACTTCCACTTTGCTTATGGCCTTGTCTAAATACTGAAGGAGTTTCTGGATTTAAAAGGCTTCCATAGCCTAGGCAGCTCATATCAAGAGCCTTGGGTGATCACCGATGTCATACATAAGAGTGTTAACTATTAAACTAACAATAAAAGTCATTGTGCACTAACTTCCCATGTAGGATCTCTGTCCTCAAAGAGTTGTATTATAATTATGTCTAAGTGCTCCCAAAAGATATATCATTCTTGGGTGCTTCACCAAAGTTTATTAAGTTTCTAAAAAAAAAAAAAAAAAAAAAAAAAGGAAGTGAAATTAACTTCAAGATGCAATGAGTTTGAACAGCCCTTGTCTCAACTATTGAAGAACAGGTTCTTTTTTGCTTTATTTTGTTTAATTGTTTTTTTTTTTTACTGTGCAAATTATTAAACTGTTTACTTAGTAGAGAGTTGGTCTTATGTGTATAAAATTAATTGAAAATGGATCTTAGTGGAGAATGGGACTGGGAATGGAAGAGGGAGGAGGAGTAGTGGGAGAGTGGGTGGCAGGGCAGATATGGTAGGAAGAATCACTATATTCCTAAAGTTGTACTTATGAAATGCAGGAAGTCTGTATTCCTTAAATAAAAGGTTTCTTGTGGGGGGGGGATAAAAATCAATCAATCAATCAATAAATAAATAGAAAGAAAGAAAGAAAAAAAGAATGAGGTAATTTAAATTCTCATTCGTATAGCATCATGCCAATTTAAGCAACCACAATGTGAAGATAATACCATTAAACCCAGAAAAAAAGTCACTGAAGAACAGTGCTTGACGTGCCTCTCTTAAAAGCCTCTGCCCCCCACTTTTGGTCTTTTGCTTGCATTCCCGAAGAGGAGACAATCACGTATGTCATTCAGGTTCCCTTCCCTTCACTGTTCAAGGTTTTCCAAGAAACTGAGTGTCCAGAGGCCAAGGAAGAAATCTCTAGAATGAAACAACGAGGGGCCGGCACTGTGGCGCAGCAAGTTAACACCCTGGCCTGAAGCGCTGGTACCCCATATGGGCGCCAGTTCAAGACCTGGCTGTTCCATTTCCGATCCAGCTCTCTGCTATGGCCTGGGAAAGCAGTAAAAAATGGCCCAAGTTGTTGGGCCCCTGCCCCCGCATGGGAGACCCAGAAGAAGCTCCTGGCTCCTGGCTTCGGATTGGCACAGCTCCGGCCGTTGCGGCCAA
This sequence comes from Oryctolagus cuniculus, assembly GCF_051225735.1. Lineage (NCBI taxonomy): Eukaryota > Metazoa > Chordata > Mammalia > Lagomorpha > Leporidae > Oryctolagus > Oryctolagus cuniculus. Next base: position 78,848,695 of record NC_142876.1, on the reverse strand, counting down.
TGGGGGAATGAACCATCGGACGGAAGACCTCTCTCTCTCTCTTTCTGCCTCTCCTCTCTCTGTGTAACTCTGACTTTCAAATAAATAAATCTTAAAAAAAAAAAAAAAAGAATGAAACAATGAGGCAGTGATTCCTAGTGTAAGACAACAATGCCAGCAGCAGATATGTAGAAGGGTGCTACAAAATGTTCGCGGGAAACTGCATTAAAATATGTCTATGTTGGTGCAAACAAATACTTGAAACCCACACACATGTTGCATGGACTTCCTGAAGACACCACAGATGTACTAAGCTCTTGCTACTGCGATGAGCACTTGGCCTCCATTGCATTCCTGCACCCTTACCATGCAACTGTCAATATTACCTACACTGCTTTGCTGAGGAATTTGGGCTCACCAAGGTTCAGTAATGCACCCACAGCCACAGATACGTGTTCCAGCAACACATGACCCATCTGCCACCTCCTGCTCTTACACGCTTACACTGTTAAATGGGCTTTCCCAGCTGACTCCTGGCATATTCTCATGCTGAGTCTCATTTAAAAATTGTTTTCTTAAAAAAAAAATGTATTAGAGGGGCTGGCACCATGGCATAGTATGCTAAGCCTCCACTTGTGGCACCAGCATCCCACTTGTGGCGCCGGTTCTAGTCTCGGCTGCTCCACTTCTGATCCAGCTCTCTGCTATGGCCTGGGAAAGCAGTAGAAGATGGCCCAAGAGCTTGGGCGCCTGTACCCACATGGAAGACCTGAAAGAAGCTCCTGACTCCTGACTTCAGATTGGGCCAGCTCCGGCTATTGCAGCCAACTGGGGAGTGAACCAGTGGATGGAAGACCTTTCTCTGTCTTCCTCTGTCTGTAACCTCTCAAGTAAACCTCTGTCTGTAACCTCTCCAGTAAACAAAACATTTTTTGAAAGTTTTAAAAAATGTATTAGAAAGGCAAAAAAAAAAAAAAAGAGAGAAAGACAAAAACAAGGAGCCCCCATCCATGGTTGACTCCCCCACTTGGGCAGGGGCTGAAAACCCAAGCCAGGCCTCTCCGAGGGGTGGCAGGAACCTAATTTCTTGGACCCATATTGCTGCTTCCCAGAGTCTACGCCAGCAGGAAGCTGCAGTCCTGAGCTGGAGCTGGGAACCAAAGGCGGGTACTCCAACATGGGACATGGGCACCGACCGCTGCCCCTGCTGCCCCTGCTGCCCCGACTGCCAGACCAAATCTCACCCCTGAATCTCATCTGTATTTGCAACATTATAACCCTATGATTTGCTTAGAGAAAACAATACAAGGAGTCTCTGAAAAGCTTCTGGTAAACGTGTATTATGAAAAAACTATGCAGACATCTCAAGACATCTCTGCACCCCAAATAAACTTATCCTTTAATTCCATTTTCCCACAACCTCTTTGAAGTGGCTCATACGGAGAGAGTCTTTCCATTGGAGCAGGGCAGGGAGTGTCATGCGCAAAGACACCTCTCCTTGATGGATCAAGACCTCAGGGCACTGACGGACCACGGCTTGGGAGGAGGCGCAAGTTCCCTAGAAGCTCAGTTTCCTAACTTCTTCCTGCAGGAGGCGAGACTCCCTGCTCTGAAGGTTCCTTCCTGCTTCCGGAAGTTCCATTAACTGCTGGCCAGTTTCATGGACACTCAGGTTTCAAAGCAAACAAAACAACGTTGTCAGAGCGACCACAATAGCTAATGGTTGGCTGGCTGGCCGAGGGCGGGAAGACAAGGCGCTCTTCAGGGAGCCAGATCTGATTCTGACAGTCACTGGAATGCACTGATTCACCAAAATCCCAGGGCTGAACCTCAGACTTCTTTCACAAGCAAAAGTGGGCCATGTGCATAGAATCAAGGTGAGCAGGGCGAGCGAGCTGAGATTGTTCTCTGGTCTGCCTGTGATCGGCTCAGGCTGTACTGGACTCACTGATGACAGGTGCAGCCAGAAGCAGTCGTCTACTGTTTGTTGTGTTTCTTATAGTGCTGCAGGCTGTGCCTGGGCAGACTGCGCCCTCGGCAGCTGGCGGCCTCTCCTCTGCTCCCTGTCACTCCAACAGTCAGCTGCAGCAGCTGGCAGGTAACGGCTTGTGAGGCAGCTCAGTGAAAGAGACACTTGTACCGGTGGCACGCAGTCTGCATCTTATCTTGAAGATAAGTGTATATAGGAAGTCTCTTATCTTTAAACGAAGTCATTCTAGTTCATTCATGCTGCACACCTTAATTTCCCAACAGAATCCTACCTGAGCTCGCTCTCTGCAGACCAAAGGCGCTCATCTGGAGGCGATGTGTCCCCCCCAGAGAACATCTGGCCACATCTGGAGACCCTGTTGGTTGTCCTAGTGGAGGGGCTTCTTCTGGCACATAGAGGCTGAGGGGGCTGCTGGACGTCCCCCAGTACCCAAGACAGCCCCGCCACAGGGATGACCTAGGACAAAATGCCAGAAGCATGCTGGCCCGGAAACCCTGCGGCGGACACTGACAGTGGTCTCCAAGACCGGAGACACACAGCAGATTCTAGCTGCTGGGGATCTCTCCAGACAGGGCCTTGGTCCCCATGGTACTCCTGTTCCGGAACCAACATCCCTGCTCTAGGAACTCTCAGGCTCCTGAAGGCGGTGAAACAATGGTCAGATCCTTCCTACTCATGTGGGAGGGACGAGACGGAAAAGAAAAGCCAAGAGGGGAATACACAGCCCGCCTCCCACTCCTTGGGTTTCATACCTGTGAACTCAGATGACTCAAGTGACTTGGATGGGAAATATTTGGGAGAAAAAATTGCATCTGTACCAATTCTTAGTTTTTTTTCGTCTTGTCTCTATCCCTGACAAATACAGTTTAATGATCACTTAAATAGTATTAGGCATTATAAGAGGTGACTTAACATATACTGGAGGTTGTATGTAAACAGTACACTGTTACATATGGGACTTGAATGACTAGGGGGTTTGCTATGGAGCTGGTCCAGACTCAGTCCCACCTAGATACCAATGGTCGCTTATTCCAACCATTCCTACGCGAAGACACGGCCGGAGCTGTGCAACTCCAGAGAACCAAGGAATGAGGACCTGCTTTCAACTTCTCTGAACGCAGAGCCACTCTCACAGAACACAGCTAGAGCTGAGATACGACGATGGAACAATAAATGCCCCGTGATGGATGCATCTGTTAAGGAACTGGAACCGTCCTTCTAGGAGTCTCCCTCTATCTGATGCTTGTAATGTCACAATGTTACTGAGCTCCTATTACAGGACTTCAGCTGCATTTGCTGAAATTATTACACCAGTCCTGCAAGACAGCTGTCATGATCCCTACTTTATACTGGGGAACCAAGGCTCAGAGGCTCATTTCTAAGTAGCAGGTCCGGGTTCTGCTCCTGGTTTGTCTAGCTCTGATGCCCGCAACTTTCCCCTTGGACTGCGCTGCCTCCCAAGGGGACTGGAGGCGTCACTGTCAGCGGTGGGTGAACACATTTTAGCTCATCCTACAGTGAATCCCCTTCTCAATCCTTCCTAGCCCACCGGCTCCCTCCTGGGGTCTACCCACTGCTCCTGCACCGATGCAATCTGGCCACACTGTTGGAGGCCACAGAAACAAGAGATGCAGGAAAGGGTCAGGTGCCACTGGACTCCCTGGCAATTATGATACTTCAGATGTGTATAGCACATGCCCAGGTCAGCATTTTGGAGCACTGGTCAAGGGAGAAAGCTAAGGAAACAACAAAGACTGGGATGGGCTGTGGCAGGATGGCAGAGGAGGACAGCAAGAGACCTCAGCTCAGGTCCCAGCTCTGCCACCTCCTAGCTGTGTGACAAGCCCTCACCATCCTCTCTGGAGACATGGTCTCTACTCATCGCTTTGCTGCTTAGCCTACATGCTGCCAATGCTATATAAAGTATTTCTACAGTACATCCAACAGCATTTAACAAGCAATTGATGCTGATATCATCCTCGTTGAGACAGGATGTAGACAGGGAAGCCATTAGGACTGAGAGACACCAAGATTATTTCCTAATCTGTGGAATGGGCAGTAAGAAGTTTCCCACAGAGCTGAGAACCTCCTGCACCCACCTGCAGGGGGAACAAAGCCCACTGACAGCACCTCTCTGGACCTAGGCCGTTTTGATTAGGACGTGGCAAAATCCACAAACGGTGGTGGTCAGGACAGAAGTGGGAGTGGGAGGAGACTCTTACAAGTCTGACACATGTACGATTAACGTAAAGATGCGAGGGGAGTGGTTTATGTTACCTAAGACCAGAACTCCCAACTCCAGCTTTATATCACTCCTGTGCATCTCCAACTTCAGAACAAACTAGGACTGGGGAAAACTCCTTTTCTTTGGAGAGTTAGGAAAGGGCAGGATGTGGATAAGCGTGGACCAGCTGCTCTATGAAGATGGTTTCCAGGCACCTAAGCACCATTTACGTGCAAAAATCTAAAATGATATTTATTTAATCACTCAAGCAGGTTCCCGGGAATCTTCATAAAGCCTTTAATTTAAGTCTGAAATGCATGAAAGCGTTGAAGCTTGAGCCACCTACAACTGAGGACTGCCCATCACGCGGGATGTACTTGCATGATCTCATTCCCTCCTCATTCAAACACCTTGTGGGAGATCAGAGCGCAGCCCCACCTGGCACAGAAGCAAACTACTTCTGAGAGTAAGTACTAGGGCAACTTGTTTAAAGAAACAGCGTGTGAGCAGCTCAATTCACAATAGCTAAGACATGGAATCAACCCAAATGTGTGTCAGCTGAAGACTAGATAAAGAAATTATGGGATATGTACACCATGGAATACTACACAGCAGTGAAAAAAATTAAATCCTGTTGTTTGCAACAAAATAGATGAAACTGGAAAACATCAGTTAGTAAAATAACCCAGTCTCAAAAGGGCAAATACCATATGTTCTCCTTGATCTTTGATAACTAATAGAGCACCTAAAAGGTAATCTATAGAAGTGAAACTGACACTCTGAGATGTGATGACTTTGAACAGCCCTTGTCCTGAGGAACAGTTTTTTTTTTTTCATACTATCTGTTGATCTCTCAGTCTAGATTAATCATATGTGTATGAAGTTAAATGAAAATAGATCTGAGTAAAAAACAGGAATGAGAATAGGAGAGGGAAGAGGAAGAAGCGTGGGAGGGTGGATATGGTGGGAAGAGTCACTATGTTCCCAAAGTTGTGCTTAGGAAATGCATAAAGATTGGATTCCTTAAATAAAAGGGTTCTGGGAGGAAAAAACAGTGGTGGTCAGAAGCCAAGCTGGGACTTGAACTGAGGGCTGCCAGCCAACCTTGCTCCTGGTCTCTAGCCTAAACCAAACACAGCCAAATGCATGAACAACACTCTGTGTGGCACCGCAGACAGGCTCTGCACCCAGCACGGCCCCAATTCTCCTGCAGTTCGCAATTCTCTGACCACCTGCTATGGTCTAAAGTCACTGACAATGTTCTTGGGGACATGGCCTTCGTAAATACCCAGGGAAATGATCTTAACCATTTCCTGAGTAGCCCTTAGGGGGCCATTACTCCACTCATGAGCTGTCTGGGTATCTGGAGATGCTTCTTACAAAGCAAAGACGCTGAAGAGGTTCCCCCAAACTCTGCTGCATCCTTGTCATTGAAAGTGTGATCCATGGATGGGCACCCCAGCCTGGGAGCTTGTTAGAGGTGCAGACTCCAGGCCCCACCAGACACCTGCTACACCCCACGTGATTCAGACACACAAGACAGCTTGAGAGGTGCTGGCCTATGTCACGGAAGTCAGGTCACCAGGAAAGGGTGCTTGGCTAGGGGGTAAGATGCCAGCTGGGATGCTCACAGCCCACACCAGAGCTCTGGGGTTCAGTCCTGGCTCTGCTCCCAATTCCAGCTGTCTGCTCATGTGGACCCTGGGAGGCAGTGGGTGATGGCTCAAGTACTTGGGTTCCTGCCACTCATGCTGGGGATCTGGATGTAGTTCATGGCTCCTGGATTTGGCCTGGCCCAGCCCTAGCCATTTCAGGCATTTGGGAAGTGAATCAGCAGGTGGGAACTCTGTCTTTCCCATAAATAAACAGATAAGGATACTAAATTAAGTTATCATAAGAAGCCAACAGGTCTGCAAGTAAAATCTAATGAGCAACAGCATCCCAAGAAAAATGTAAAAGTCATTATTCTCACTGATGCATTTGTCATCACGTGACCAAGACGGGGTTATGGTTCAATGTGAAGGATGAGTCTGTATGGGGGCTTAAATAGGGCTTTGCAGGCAAAAGCTTTCTTTTTCTATGTAACTTTTTTTTAAGGAACTTAATACTTTTTAAAAAAAAGATTTACTTATTTGAAAGGCGGAGTTAGAGAGGCAGAAGCAGAGAGAAAGAGGGGTTTTCCATCTGCTGGTTCATTACCCAGCTGGCCACAATGGCCACAGCTGGGCCAACTGAAGCCAGGAGCCAGGAGTTTCTTCTGGGTCTCCCACGTGGGTGCAGGGACCCAAGCGCCTTTCCCAGGTGCATTAGCAGGGATCTGGATTGGAAGTGGAGCAGCAGGGACTCGAACCGGCACTCATATGGGATGCCAGCACTGCAGGTGGTGGTTTTACCCACTATGCCATAGTGCCGGCCCCTTTCTAAGTTTTAAAGGAGGAGGTCTTAGGCTTAATCTTCTCCCACGAAACCAGCATCTAGTTTCCAGGAGACCAGACGCTGGCCCTCTTGAGTCCTGTCCAGCTCTCACATTTTTGCTTATGCCCCACCCGGTGCTCTCATTCAGAGGGGAGCAGCATCCAGCTGGGTTGGAATTGCCAGTGCCCGGGGTCACTCAGCCCCAGATTCAAATCCTGCTTGCGTTCTGCATCATCGCGGGACTTCCAGCAAGTCACTTCTCCAGGACTCGGTTTCCTCATCTGCAAAAGTTGTTGATACATCCCATGTAGACAGCATGAGGACTCTGGTGGATAACTCTAGCTGGCACTCAGTTCAGGGCTTAACACACAGGACTACACTGCAGTTCATGTGAACAGGTTGCAGCAGAAAAATACACTTGACACTTGATACGGTATGGGATGTCCAGCTGCTGGTCCCATGTGCCCAGTACCCAAGCATGTTCCTTACATATGATTGGAAAAATGAATGCTGATTCCACCATCTATGGGAGAGGACTTCGGTTCAGCCAGGAGAGGCCAAGCTTAAGGGGAAAGTCTCTGAGGCCAGGATGAGGACTCTTAAAAGCCAGTGTTCCTGTGGCATTTCCATCAGCATCAGGCTCAGCTGTCCCAGGGATGATCTGCACAGGCCCGGTTACATGATTAAATACGCTCCTCACATATCACTCACTCCATTAAAGATAATTTCATTTTAATCACTCTTGGATAGATCTGTGGCTTGCGGCTACATCAGCTTCCTGTCTGAGAAAGAGTCACATACAAAAATGATCCTAGTCCTATTATGGTTAATAATGCATCTGCTGAAATTGTCTGCACGATACAAATGTCTTGGTTCTGCATCTTTGTTTATTCGATTTTGATTTCTCCCTGCTTCCCTCTGTTATCACCGCTAAGCTACCCATGTGGCTCCTTTACGGTAGTCACTGGGGCTGTTTGCATCTCCATGTAGAACGGACCCTTCAGTGTGTGGCCACTGGGTGGAAGAGAAGTGTCACAGTGGCAGAGTTCACGACAGATCTAAACAAGGCCTGCGTCTGAACTGTCACGGCGCCACCCTGCACATCTTGCCAGCTGCCTTCCGTCTCGAAATAAGGAAATGGCAACTGTAATATTAAAAGCAGGGGAGAAATTTTTTTGAGCAGTTAGTACCAGCTAAGGACTAGCAACTTTTTGGAGTGAGGATGTTTACGGCCCTGGGATCACTCTGCAAGAAGCGACCCCTGAGCCCCCAGCCAGAAAAGCCATGAGTCCCCCAGGCCAGGGTCCTTCCCTGCCACATCTACCCACAGGCCTCTTGTCCCTTACAGAAAGTGAACCCTGGGCCATTTAGGGTCTGTGGGTTTGGAAGGGCAAGTGTGGGGGAAACACAGGGAAAGAGGCGATGCCAGCACAGTCCCTTCCTGCCGTGGCCCTCTTCTGCCCACGTTGTCCTATGAACAGGGATGATGGTAGAGTCTCCTCTGTTGAGCCTGAGCCCTCCTTTAGCAGATCTGTCACTAGGCAGCACACCATTGCAATGCATTTGGAAGCTCTGCCCTTTGGAAGGTGGGTCCCTGCAGAACTCAACACGTAGACTGAAGCAGGTGGCACATGAGCTGTCCCTCCCAGACAGCAAGGCCCAAGCTGCAGTATCCCCCGCTTCCTCATGACCTACAGCTCTGCAAGTAAAAGATCAATAAACAGGGAGACAGGGCCAGCACTGTGGTGTAGCCAGTAAACCCGCTACCTGCAGCACCGGCATCCCATATGGGTGCTAGTTCAAGTCCTGGCTGCTCTGCTTCTGAGCCAGCTCTCTGCTATGGCCTGAGAAAGCAGCAGAGGATGGCCCAAGTCCTTGGGACCCTGCACCCATGTGGGAGACCCAGAAAAAGCTTCAGATTGGTGCAGCTCTGGCCATTGCGGCCATCTGGGGAGTGAACCAGCAGATAGAAGACCTCTCTCCCTCTCTCTCTCTCTCTCTTTGCCGCTACCTCTCTGTAACTCTGCCTTTCAAATAAAATAATTGAAAAATAAATAAATAAAAAATAAACAGGGAGGCAGTGACCTGCACATTTTGTTGCCTAGGCTTGCCTTTTTTTTTTTTTTTTTTACCAGAGGTCTGGGGTAGGGTCGGGAGCCCTGTGGTTTAAACAAGCATGGCTGGGATGTGGGACTGTGCTGTGAGAAGAAGGGGCAGCGAGACACTATGCTGGGGGCATGGGAGGGTAGGGCTGGGGGGATGTGTACACGATGCTTCACGTTTATGATGACAGGTTCACAGATACTCACGAAGCACCTCCTGGGTGCCAGGCACAGCCACAGGCACTTCCTGAGGATGGGAGGCAGTCGAGAGTCTCACAGAGAGAGGCAGAGACAGGAGAGGAATTGATGGTCTGAACATAAACACCAGCCTCGGTGCAGATACAGAGGGGGCGAGCCGGCTCGCACTGGCAGCAGAGGCTGCTCGGGGACAGGTACAGAGCACAGGGTATTTTAGGAGGGCCTTGAAGGATGCAGGGCAGGTTTTCTGCAGACAGAGGGGAGGAGGCAGCCCAAGCAGAGGGAACATCAGGAGACAAATCTCACAAGCTGGCAAGTCCAGGGTCGAGCCAAGAAAAGGGCCAGCAGTCAGATGCTACTGGAAAGAATGAACAGATTGAGTGGTATCTTGGCGTTGAGGAGGGGGACGCACAAAGGAAGTGGGTTTCTTGTTAAAAACAGCAATACAACTACAGCCATTTGTATCATAACCTGTAAGCCTATGGGTTTCCTTGAAAGCAGTAAAAGTTATTATTTACTTATTTTTTACTAATTTAAATAATGTTTTAAAAGATATTTACTTACTTGGGAGACAGGGAGAGTGCTGCCCATAACAGCCAAGGACAGGGCCAGCCCAAAGCTGGGAGCCAGGAACTCAATCCAGGTCTCCCATGTGGGTGGCAGGGATCCAAGTACTTGAGCCATCACCTGCTGCTTCCCAGGGTCTGCATTGGCAGCAAGCTGGAATCAGGAGTTGGAGCTGGGAATCAAACCCAGGTACTCCAACATGAAGCAGTTGTCTTACCCGCTAGCCCCAAGTACCCATCCCAGAATCCCTTCTTTAAATGCGAACAGCCCCATTTCAAAAAGCCAAGTGAGCCACCACCACTACTACCATTCAGAGTTGCTTTGGTGAAAGATCCAGACCTCCCTGCCTGGACCACACAACCCCACAGCACAGAAACCCCCGGGTGGTGAAAACCCACGGTGGAGGCAGAGGAGCGGGCTAGGGAGCTGGGCGTGCCAAGATCAGGGCATGTTTAGGATGCTCAGCTTGCCGGCGCAGCTCGCAGTGTTTGCGGAAGAGAAGAACCTGGCTGAACAGGTGCACAGTTAGGCAGGGAGAGTGCAACCAGGACCTGCAGGGGGTCTGGGTGCAGAAAGTGGGGAGGAGGGGGAAGTGTAGACTCAGACCCTGTTTTCCAAGAGTTATCAAAGTACGAAGTACAGAATGGGATGGAGCAGAGTGCTTGGGAAGAGAAAGAGATCCAAGGACAGAATAGAAATTCCAGTTCTGAGAAACTGGTAGTAAGGTGGGATTGTTAACTGACATATGATAAGCAGAAAATGAAGAGTGGAGAGAAACCAGCTCAGCTCCTGAATAACCAGGGCTGCCTGTGGACACCCCGGCTCTCAGCAGTGCGTCCCGAACTCGGGGGGAAAGTCAAGGGCTCAACACTGAGATTTCCAAGTGAGCAGAGGACAGTGAGCCCAGAAGTGAGATGGACCACTCTAGGTAGAATTCAACACCACTGTCGGCATCTGGGGCTGGCCAACTTGGGCCAGGCTGTGCCCTAGGAGCCCACAGAACCCACGAAGCTTACCTTCTGGTGAGAGATGACAGCAAACTGTAAGGACTGAAGGGGAAAGTAAAACAAGGTTGGGGCCCAGGCAGTGTGTGCCATTTAACATTGGTGGACAGGGACCATCTGCCGAGAACATGACACACGAGCAAGGACTTGAAGGACAGGAAAGAGTGACCATGCAGGTAACGGAGGGACGGGCACACCAGGCAGGTGGGAGCAAAGGCCTGGGCATGGGCTGATGGAGAAGGAGCAAGGGACCAATGAGCTGGAGGGCATGGGCAGAAGAGTGGCAGAGAGAGAAGGGGGGGCCCGGCAGCAGCAAGGAAGCCTGCAGCCTCGGGCTGCCCCAGCCCTCCGGCTTCTGCTCTGGGCAGGTTGGGGGTGCTTATAGATGGATCTGCGGCATCTGCACTGAGCAACTGGAAGGATTAGTCTGTTGTCAACTGCTCTTATCTGAGATTAGACAGAAGGCGGCATGTGTGGGATGGCAGCTGAGCAGGTGGCTTGGCACACGTTGAGTTTGGATGTACAATACCAGGGTACTGCAAAAAGGTCACGGGAAAGGTATATTATGGTGTATAAGGATTCTGAAATTTTTCTGCATCACAAGGAACTTATCTTTAAATTCCATTTTCCCACAAATTTCCCAAAGTACCCTCATATATTAGCCATCCTCTGCATGCAGACAGGACGGGGAGCTGGCTCTGCAAGTAGAAGTTTTGGGTGTCAGCTGCCCTTGGATGGCATAAGCCTGGTGCCTGGATGAACTCCCTCGTGTAGGCAGATGAGGGAGGCAGCCTGGGACAAAGCTCAGAGAGAAGGAGCCGTGCCACAAGAAGCAAACGAAGCAGAGACACACAGCCGAGGGCGCCTGCCAAGCATCAAGACAGCACAGGAGGGGCTGGTGCTCCACAGATTCACAGCCTGGCTGCTCTACTTCCCATCCAGCCCCCCGCAAATGTGCCTGGGAAGCAGCAGAAGACGGCCCACATGCTTGGGCCCCTGCCACCCATGTGGGAGGCCCGGATGAAGGTCCAGGCTCCCAGTTTCAGCCTGGCCTAGCCCCGGCTGTTGTAGGCCATTTGAGGAATGAAACAGCGGATGGAAGATTTCTCTCTTTCTCTGTCTCTACCTCTCTCCATTGATCTGCCTTTCAAATAAATAAATAAACGGGGCCAGTGCTGTGGTGCAGTGGGTTAATCCTCCGCCTGAGGCGCCAGCATCCCATGTGGGTGCTGGTTCTAGTCCCGGCTGCTCCTCTCCCAATCCAGCTCTCTGCTGTGGCCTGGGAAAGCAGAAGAAGACGGCCCAAGTCCTTGGGCCCCTGCACCCACATGGGAGACCTGGAAGAAGCTCCTGGCTTCAGATCAGCACAGCTCCATCCATTGTGGCCATTGGGGAGTGAACCAATGGATGGAAGACCTTTCACTCTGTCTCTCCCTCTAACTGTCTGTAAATCTACCTCCCAAATAAAAAAATATTAAATAAACAAATCTTGAGGGAAAAAAAAAAAAAGCCAACAGGGCAGGACTTCAGAAGTCCAGAAAACAGAAGGAAAACTATTCATTCCATATTCCCAACCCCAAACTACTCATCCCAGCTGCTTAAATTCTTAGCTGCAGAGCCTAATTTCTTTTAACCACACAAGGATTTACAGGAGTTGACTGTGTGCGTGTGTGTGTATGTGTGTGTGACTTCCTAACACTGAAGTCAGACAGCTTCTCCCAGAGCCTGCTGTGGAGGTACGTGGGTGCTGTGCAAGGCCAGTCGCTGGGGAGCGGGCTAACAGCAGTGCTAACAGCTAGCCTTTATTAAGCCCTCCAAATTTTGCACACCTGCCGGGTGTTTTGCCTCCATGGCTCTCACGGAATGCAGAACAGCCCAGGGAAACTCAGCTGGCTATGACTACCTCCAGTTTACAAACAATGAAAGTGAGGCTGGGCGGGCCAAGGTCACGTGCCCATCACCATCCTGGAGGCTGAAGGTGGGCCGGAGAGAGAGCAGGGAGATGCTAAGGGTAGCTTTAATTAGCAGAAGACTGCACGCTGGGGCACTCAAGACACATGTATGTCATTCGTGACACGTACGGGCCAAGCTGCAGCCAAGGCTGCCTTGCAGGGCTCGTCTGAGAAACCTTGTTCCTCTCTAGAATGTTCTTTGGGGAGAAAAGGTTACCACATGAAGTTCTAGAATATGCATACCCCAAGGGAGAGGGGGGCAACATACAGACACGTGATGGATTCCAAAGTTCGATAAAAACAATGGGGACAACTGATCAAAATGAATGCATATGGAAAATGTTGAAACTCATTATTTCTAAATTCTTACTGCCATTTCTGTCAAAGATGTGGACACTGTGGCAACAACACTGTGGCAATAACAGTTTATCTGATTACTGACTTACAAAGAAAACTGTGGACCAATAGTACGAAAGACACAATTTGCATCTTCACTGAAGTTACATAGTCCTGAAAGGTACAAGGCAATCTTGAGAAGCTGGTGTTACCCAGCACGACATCTTGGGCCCTTCCTAAAACCGACTGTAGCTGTAGACCCAACTGCTTGAGGAGAAACCGCTGAGGGTTCCCATCAGCCAGCAGTCTCCACAGCTGTGACCACAGGGCCAAGCGAACACCCTGAAAACAGGTACCAGGTAACAACAGCAGAGCTACCGCACACCTTTGAAAACAAACACCCACGATTCCATTCTGCTGAAGTTTGCCAAAACCACGGTGGTTACGAAACTTAAAGGCGCTCTCAGCATCCCGTACCGAAAGTGAAAACGCTGAGAAGCCAGGCTGCCTCCTTCTCCTCCGCCCCCAACTTCTTGGGCTCCCCAGCAGAGGCAATGGCTCCAAGCGTCCTCATTTATGGGCGAGCGCTAATCCCAACAAGGGAAAAAGGGAGGAGTTTGTCTTCCTTGAAGCAGATGATTAGGACTTTCTAGAAATCTTGCACGCAGTTCAGGCAACGCCTTTTAAAAACCAAGCTTTGTGTCTGCTCAGTGAGTCTCAGATAACTATCGCGTACATTTCCTCCTAGCCAGTTTCATCACAATTTCTCTAAGTTCTGGAAACAGCTTGGAAGCGTCAGCAACAGGCACCCACGGCAGCACAAATACTAAGAGGGAAGCTTGCATTCACCCCGTCAGAAATCTGCACGTTCCTATTACCCGTCGGGCTCAATTCTAGGCACTGTCACTGAGCAAGTATTCAGGACAAGAAAAAAAAAAAAAAAGAAAAAAGAAAGAAAGAAAAAAGAAAAGGCCCTTTGATCTTTAACGGAAGGCAGCGGCTGAGGCGCCGTGCAGACAGATTGAAGATAAACTCATATATAACAGGCTGCGGTTAAACGAAGCGCCAAGGGGAGAAGGGACTCTGGGCAGGAGCAATCAGAATGAAGGGGGTTGGGGGGGGGGGGAGGTTTCTGTTTCAGAACCTTAGACAAGGAGGTCGCTGCAGAGCTGTCACTGTCCCCTTGACTGACAGGGCGAGCTGTCACTGTCGGATTCCCAGCGCACGGCAGGTGTGCACTCCGGAACACCTGCCCGGCGGACGAGCGAGAAGCGGTGCCGTGCACCGCTGACGCCACCACTGCACGTCCCCAGGGGCTGCCAACTTCTCCGGGGGCTGCCATGGCCAAGGTCCTGTCCTGGGCTCCCCAAGAGCCCCGAGGATAACCCGGACAGCCGCTGCCCACGCGGGGACCCGACGACCCCGGCCGCCCCTTCTCGCACAGCTCAGCCCGGGCGCACGCGCGCCGGCTCCGTGGTGCCGAGCGAGCCCCGGGGAAAGTGCGGCCGAAACTTTCGGGGCAGCTGCGCTCTGCTCTCCCGGCCCTGCGACGAGGCGCGCGGCGCGGCCCAAGCCGTGGTTCCCGACCCCGCTCCGCGCCGGCCCCCGAGGGCGCGCGGCCGGATACGGACGCGCGCGGGGCCGGGGTCTGCGCCATTGCCAAGCGGGGTCGCCGTGGCTCGCGGCTTGCGGGGCGCGGGGCGCAGGGGCCGGGCCGGGCCGGGTGGGGCCGAGCGCACTGGGCCCCGGGCCGCACCGGGGACAAAGCGGCGGCGCAGGCCGGGCGGACGCGCGCCGGGGCCGCAGCCAGGACGGAAGCGGCGGGTCCCGCGCCCCCTCACCTGTCGAGCCAGAAAGTCCAGGGCGAGTGCAGCGGGACCCCGCCCGGCTCGGGCCGCAGCGCCGACAGCTCCTGCAGGCCCAGCGGCGGCTCGGCGGCGGCGACGCGGGGCCCCGGCGGCTCCCGGGTCCCGGTGGGGGGCGCGGCGGCTGGGGGCAGCGCCATTTTCTCCGCCCCGCCTGCGAGGCCGGCGGACGCACGGACCGCGGGGCCGGCGGCGGCTGAGTCACCCCGGCCCCGCCCGCCCCGCCCCGCGCGCGCCCCGCCCCGGGCCTGGGAGCCGCTCCGCGGGGCCGTCAGGGGCACGGCCCGGCTGGCCGCGGCCACCGCACAAAGGCAGGCCGGCCGGCCGCGGTGGGGACGGGGCTGGTGAGACGGTGCGGGCCGTGGCGTGAGAGGGCCGGAGGACGGGCCAGGGGCTGGCCGAGCAGCCAGGCGGGAGACGAAGGGGGTGGCAGGCGGGCTGCGCACAGATGGAGCGGCGCGGGGCCCAGAGGATGGCGTCCCGGGCTCCCGCGGTGCGAGGGAAGGCGCGGTGGAGAGGCTGAGGACGGATGGGAGAGCTGGCAGATGGCTGGAGGCGGGAAGCAGGGCCGCAGGGATGGCAGGGCAGATGGAGGCACAGTTGGATGCGACAGAGATGGATCAAGAGACTCCGGGGCCCGAGAGTGCAGGACCGAGGGCCCGGACCGGAGAAGACCAGGGGAAGGGCAGCTTTGCCTTCCTTACGCCGGCGGCATGCTTCCAGCTGCAGCGGAGGCGGACGACCCCACCGCACCCTCGGCGGCGTCACCGCGTGCCCGCAGAGAGGGGCTCCAGCCCGGCGCAAAGCACGGTTCCCAAGGCCCGCCGGGGTTCTCTAGGCCTGCCCCAAGCACGGCCAGGAGCGGGAGGAAGGCGGGCCCTGTGTTTCCCGCAGCTCTGCACACCAGGGAAGTCCTCATGCCAGCGAGATTGCTGAGCCAGGGGTGACTGGGCACCTCCCAGCACAGCCGGTCCTCAGGTCTCTGGCACTCTCCTACAATAGAAAAGTGAAGCCTGCGGCTTATGCACATCTTTGGCACGAACCCGGCGTCCTCTCTGGCCTTGCACAGCGAAGGATGTGGAGTTGCATCTCATTACATGTTCTGCGTGGCCTAGCACAGGTTCTGCTGTGGCATGGACTGGAAGAGGTGCTGCAAAGCCAGCGGGGTCAACGACTTCCCGGCTTCCTAACAGGCTACCAGGAATCCCAGGGCTAGCATGCTCCCTCCAAGGTCAAGGTCAAGGGAAGGTAAAACAAGCTTGAGAACAGGAGGCTGCTTTTCCAGCCCTGCTTCAGACATAAGCACTACTCATTTGTTGTTGGAAGCCACGACCTATTTTGTAAGTGCCTCCCCACACTGAGAAACTGGGGGTCCTCTTAGAGGCATCTGTTACTGTTGTTCAATCTCTTCTTTTCAAGAAGATATATAGGGGCTGGCGCTGTGGTAGAGGGGGCCTGCAGCGCAAGCATCCCATATGGACGCTGGTTCGAGTCCCTGCTGCTCCACTTCCAATCCAGCTCCCTGCTAATGTGCCTGGGAAAGCAATGGAAGATGGCCCAAGTGCTTGGGCCCCTGCACCCGCGTGGGAGACCCAGTGCTGTGGATCAGCGGATCAGCTCAGCTCCGGCTGTTGTGGCCATTTAGGGAGTGAACCAGCGGATGGAAGGCCTCTGTCTCTACCTCTCTGTAACTCTGTGTTTCAAATAAATAAAAAAAATCTTTAAAAAATAGAAAAATAAAAAAGTAAATCACATTATACGTGTTTAAAAAAAGATGACCTATATATGGTGTTGTTTAGGCTGTCATGAGAACTTTTTTCCTTACTGACATGTTTAACCCTTACAATGATCCAGTGAGAAAGGTACTATGGAAGTCTTCAAAGAGTTCAAGGAAAATGTGTTTTATGAAAAAAGTAGGCATGGATTTCAAATACTTTTTCGCAACAAACTAAGCATCTTTTAATTGCATTTCCCACAAATTTTTTCAAGTACCATTGGGTGAGCCCATACTTTTTTAAAAAAAATTTATTTATTTATTTGAAGCACCAAGTTACAGAGAGAGAGACCTTCCATCTGTTGGTTCACTCCTCAAATGGCTGCAATGGTTGGGATTGGACCAGGCCGAGGCCAGAAGCCATACAGGTCTCCTTTGTGGGTGGCAGGGCCCCAAGCACTAGGGCCAACCTATGCTGCCTTCCCAGGCACATTAGCAGGAAGCTGGATCAGAAGCAGCTGAGACATGAGCCCTGTGCTCATATGGGATGCTGGCATCCCAGCAATGGCTTAACTCGCTGCACTACCATGCAAGCTCCTATATGAGCCCACACTTACTGCTGAGTAACAGAGAAGCTAAATGAACTGCAAGGAAAACAGCTCATAAATGGTACAGCTTGGATTTAAATATATATTTATTCAGACTGGAGTCTAGGCTTTCCATCAGCTGGTTCTCTGAATAGAAAACTAACAGGTCCACCTAAGAGAAATAAGCCACAAATAGTAGCTCTCCTTCCTTCCCAAGACCATGAAGGTTCCTGCCCAGAGGAAACCATGGCTAACAGTTTCTTGCCAGAAAAATGCAAGTATGCACACACAAGCGTGCAACTGGATTTGTAAGCTGTATGTCTGCCTTTTTAAAAAAATAAAACGGCGGCCAGCGCCGCGGCTCACTAGGCTAATCCTCCGCCTAGCGGCGCCGGCACACCTGGTTCTAGTCCCGGTTGGGGCGCCGGATTCTGTCCCGGTTGCCCCTCTTCCAGGCCAGCTCTCTGCTGTGGCCAGGGAGTGCAGTGGAGGATGGCCCAGGTGCTTGGGCCCTGCACCCCATGGGAGACCAGGAAAAGCACCTGGCTCCTGGCTCCTGCCATCGGATCAGCGCGGTGCGCCGGCCGCAGCGCACCGGCCGCGCCGGCCATTGGAGGGTGAACCAACGGCAAAGGAAGACCTTTCTCTCTGTCTCTCTCTCTCACTGTCCACTCTGCCTGTCAAAATAAATAAATAAATAAATAAAAATAAAAAAAATAAAACGGGAGCAATTACTAGAAGCTCTGGACCTTATTCCTTTACTCAACATTGCATAATTGAAGATTTTTCCCTATTAAAATGTATAGATCTACTTCCTCTTCAGGGCTACAAATCAATTCATTGCCAAGAAGTAATATAATTTAATTCACTAGCCCTCAACCCTGATGTGGTTGCTTGTCATCTTCTGTTATAGATCCTGCTACCGTAAGCATTTGTGCATTTTTCCTCACCTCTGCGAGTGTATCGCGGAATAAATGTGGCGAAGCAGAATTGTTGATGTCATTTGAAAACCTGGTACACAATGCCCAGTAGCTGTGCAGAGTGGGTCTGTGAATTTACAAGGAACTGATATGTAAGGACCCAGTTCTGTATCAATCAGACTGATTCTAAACATTTATATTTTCTAAGTGGCATTCATCCGAACAAAATCTGAAGGCATTGGCAGGGAAGAAGTGTTACGTCCTGATGACTAGAACTAGTCAAACTGTCCAGTTGAGGGTCTTACGCCCCTTAGTAATATCCTTGGCAAGTGCCAGGCTTTGGGCTAGCTGTTAGGATTGCCCGCATTTCTGAGTTCTTGGATTAATCCCACGCTCTGCCCCCTCACTCTAGTTTCTCCCTAGTGCTCAGTGATAGCTCAAGGAAATGAGCTCCTGCCACCTGCGGCGAAGACCTAAACTGCATATCTGGCCCCCAGCTTCTGCCCCGGCCCAGCCCCGGCTGTTGCAGGCATCCGTGGAGTGAACCGGTAGATGGGAGCTCTCTCTCTTTGCCAGTCTTTCTGTCTCCGTGTCTTTCTGCCTCTCAGATGGAATAAAACAAAAACTAATACTCCCAGGAAGAAAACTCTGCCTAATAAATTCTATCTTCAGGGCCAGCGCCGCGGCTCACTAGGCTAATCCTCCGCCTAGCGGCGCCGGCACACCCGGTTCTAGTCCCGGTCGGGGCGCCGGATTCTGTCCCGGTTGCCCCTCTTCCAGGCCAGCTCTCTGCTGTGGCCCGGGAGTGCAGTGGAGGATGGCCCAAGTGCTTGGGCCCTGCACCCCATGGGAGACCAGGAAAAGCACCTGGCTCCTGGCTCCTGCCATCGGATCAGCGCGGTGTGCCGGCCGCAGCACACCGGCCGCGGCAGCCATTGGAGGGTGAACCAACGGCAAAGGAAGACCTTTCTCTTTGTCTCTCTCTCTCACTGTCCACTCTGCCTGTCAAAAAAAAAAAAAAATTCTATCTTCAGTATCTGTGAAAGGCACTGTATGACGTAGGATACATTGCTTGCAGAATTTAGAACTGGAAACAGTCTGACAGTTTTTCTTCATCAAATAGAAATCATAGACTTCCCACTTTTTTTGCCTTGGCTCCCAGGACGCTCAAAATTACAATCACAACATTGATACTAACCATGACGAAACATCACAATTTTTATATTTATTTCCGTTTCTATTTAAATTAGGAGTAACCTAATTGCATACGTGCATCTTATACTGTGAATTTCTAGTATATCAACACATACAAATTTTAATGGCTAATACAAGAGGCCAGGCCACATGGCTGAGAGGCATGGAGGTGGCAATGGATGCAGTGGTTGGAGACACCTAGACACTCTGGCGCCCTCCAGAACCATTCCCAGAGAGCACAGATGTGGACAATTCCCCACCTTTCCCCCTCTTTGCAGCTGGTGGGCAGGAGTCAGAAGCGGAGGCAGGGAAGCGGATGTGGGGATCACCCAAGCCAAGCCATCACTTGCAGACCAGGAAACTGAGGCCCAGAGAAGTGAGAGGACTTACCCGAGGCCACAGCTCTAGGCAGTGGGAGGCAGGACTACAACGTGGGCAGAGTGAGGTCCAGGCCAAGGCGCTCCCCCACCGCGTAACACGCAGCCCAGACGGCTTGAGGTGACGTGACAGAGGACGAGGTGACCCCACAGCCCCTAGCAACGGAAACAACAAAAAGGACTTGAGGCACTCATAAATAATTAAGCAATTAGCCGCAGCAGCTACCCCTCCCTTCCACCATCCAGTCACCAAGGCAACTTGGGCAGGGTGCCTGCTGGTTGCCTAGTAACAGTGTGGTCTGCTCCCCTGACATGCTCCCTAGGCATCAAAGGAGTTGCTAGCCAGGAAGAACCTTAGGCAGGGCTCACTGGTCCAATGCCTTTGCTTTCCAAATGGCGAAATGGAGGCCCAGAGAAGCTGGGTAACCTGCCCTAGGTCACACAGCTCCCCGCCAGCCTCCAACTGCAATTGCCTTCTACTGTACCCAGGCCGCCTCTGGGAGGCTGTGGATGGAGGAGAGGAGGAACAGAGGAGAGCTCTCCAGAGTTCTGAGAAGAATAAGAAAGTCAGAGCGAGTGAGCAAGCAAGCAAGAGACAGAGACCTTGAGCTCTCACATGCAATTAGCAGGAGCTGGTAATCCCATCAGCCCAACTTTCACCGTCACCATGGCAACATGGGTGAGGCGGGTGCTGGTTGCCTAGTAACAAGTGGTCCTCTCTCTTCCATTCACATCCGGCTCCCCAGGAGTCACAGGAACAGTGGAATGTTTGAGTTTGGAAGGCAGGACAGGGATCTTAGCCTTCTCCTTTCACCCATGAGGAACTGTGGTTCAGGAACACTGTGCCAGTCACACAGCCACAGAGCTGGCTGGTGCCGTTCCCTCCACTGATGGCCTCTGCCGCAGCCCTGCAGGGAAGGGACATTCCACTCAGTAAAGTCAGATCACGGGTGCAAAGGGGCTGGTGGTCCCAGGACAGGAGCTACTTCTAACACTTGTCTAAACAGTGACCATGCCACACACACCACGTGGCACCTGGTGTGTGGACACAGGAGGCACAGTGCACAGAAGCCTAGTCCTTGGTCTCCGCAGGCAGAAAACCTATAGATAGAAGCCGGTTCTCCCTAAATCTTGTGGGCTTCTCATCCTCTCTGGGACTCATCCGAGGAATGAGCACCCTGACAGTCTCTACCTGCCAAGCCATCATTAGAGTTAAATGGGGAAAAAAAAAAAAGTGTGCAGGGACCGGCACTGTGGCATATGGGCTAAGCCTCCACCTGCGGCGCCAGCATCCTATGTGGGTACCAGTTCCAGTCCTGGCTGCTCCACTTCCAATCCAGCACTCTGCTATGGCCTGGGAAAGCAGTGGAGGATGGCCCAAGTGCTTGGGCCCCTGCACCTGCATGGGAGACCCGAAAGAAGCTCCTGGTTCCTGGCTTCAGATTGGCCCAGCTCTGGCCACTGCAGCCATCTGGGGAGTGAACCAGCAGATGGCAGACCTTTCTCTCTGTAACTCTACCTCTCAAATGAATAAATAAATTGTTTTAAAAAGTGTGCATGTTGAGTAGAATGATGTAGCTGATGCTGACGTTCATTTATGGCACATTCAGTAGATAGGTATTGCATGTCTGCTGTGCACATGCCACTGTTCTAGGTTCTGGAGAGCCACTGGTGAGAAGTATAGACAACACATACAAAACAAATTCCAGTCTCAGGGACCTGATATTCTAGCGTGCACGTGTGTGTGATTATATATATATATATATAATATCTATGTGTTGAAAAATAGTGTGTGTTGAACGGGTGGAAGAACTCATTGGCAATATGCTTGTTTATGTTGCTGGGCTGCTTCTCTAAGACTGAGAAGTTTCCTGTTTACAGGGTGTGATGCTATAAATATGCAGGCCTGATTTCTACGTGGGAACTCTGTTTTCCTTTCTTTTAAGCATAGGAGAAAAACGCAGGCAGTGGCCACTAGAGGGCAGTGCTCTGTCCCCCATGATCCAGGGCACAGGAAGGCACCGAACTGGGACAAGGACCTTGACAGAAGTGTCCAGGAATCGAAAGCCTTGCAGTTGGTCAATCCTGGTGCAGTGGCTTGTGGGTGAGGGAGAGACTTGAAACTTCTCTGGGAAGCTGGGAGTCTGGGGAGGCTCTCTCATGGTGTTTGCTTTCAGCGAGACTGATCCTGCTTTGACCAAGATCCTGCCCTGGGTACACTGTAGGACCCTGGGCAGTTATTAGCCTTGCTGAGCTGATTGCTCATCCGGGGCATGGAGATGATAACAGGGGGTTCCTTTTCGCAAGCTGTACATAGAAAAAGCTCAGCCTGGGGCTGGTGTGGTGCAGCGGGTTAAGACACTGGCATTCCATATCGGAGCACCAGTTCAAGTCCTGGGTGCCCTGCTTCTGATCTAGCTCCCTGCTAATGGTCTGGGCAGGCAGAAGATGGCCCAAGTACTTGGGTCCCACGTGGGAGACCCAGATGGAGCTCCTGACTCAGCCTTGGCCAGGCCATTATGGCCACTTGGAGAGTGAGCCAGCAGATGAAAGATCTCTCCTCTCTGTCTTTGTCTCTCCCTCTCTCCCTCTGCCACTCTGCCTTTCAAATAAATAAATAATAAATAAGTAAGTAAATAAAGGAGCTGGATTGGAAGTGGAGCATCTGTGATCGGACTGGTGCCCATATGGGATGCCGGAGTTGCAGGCATAGCTTTACCTGCTACACCACAACTCCAGCCCCTAAATAAATAAATCTATAAGAAAAGAAAGAAAAAGCTCCATCAGTGTTACTTTCTGAAAGACCCCCGAAGGTCTGGTTCAGAGTTGCAAGGGGAAGGGCAAAGGAAGCTGCATTTGTTAAGCATCTGCAATTAAGGGCCAGGGTCGTGGCCAGTGCTGTAACATAGCGGGTAAAGTGCTGGCATCCCATATGGGCGCCGGTTCAAGTCCCAGCTGCTCCACTTCCGATCCAGCTCTCTGCTACAGCCTGGGAAAGCAGCAGAAGATGGCCCAAGGCCCTGGGCTCCTGCACCCCTGTGAGAGAGGAAGAAGCTCCTGATTCCCTGCTTCAGTTCGGCCTAGCTCTGGCGTTGCAGCCATCTGGGAAGTGAACCAGCAGATGGAAGACCTCTCTCCCTCTCTCTCTCTGTAAATCTGCCTTTCAAATAAATAAATAAAAGCTTAAGAAAAAAAAAAGAGCCAGGGTCACATGGTCACGGAGCCTTCAGAATGTGGCATTGGGGGTTGGCCGCCCCACCCTCCACACCCATCCACCTGTCAGAGTTCTCATCCCCTTCCGCCTGCACCCTGTGTTGTTTTTTTCCCCCACTGTGGCCACCCACTCCAAGTCTCCTGACGTCCTGAGTGCCAGCCACATGTGGCAGGTGGGACTACAATGGCTGCTAGTGAGTCTCCCAGCTTCCCACCCCTGCCCTCCAAGCCCCAACGAGAGAGCAGCCAGCCTGAGCAACAGTGGCCGACACCACTGTGATCACGCGCCTCGTGCTTCCCAGCTCCCCAGTGCTCCCAGGCTGAAGCCCAAACCCTTCCTGGTGGCCAACGGGACTCAGCATCTCCAGGATCCTTCCAGCCATAGGGCTGAGCTGTCCCCCTTCCTCAGAGCACCTCTGTGGCCACAGGGCACCTGCACATGCTGTTCCCTTCCCTGAGTCGCCAGTCTCTGCTCTGCATGGCCAGCTCCTTCTCCTGCCTCCAGCCCCCACGCTGAAGCATCCCGGGCTGGGCACATGTCACAGGTGGCAGTACACACCACCCGTTTCCCCCACCAGCATATGTGGCCTCTCTCGTTTGCCCCTGCCTAGTGTGAGGCCTGCTGATGGACAGCTCGCTATGAGGATTTGTTAGGGAGATGACGGATATAGTCATCTCCCTGTGTCTAGTCTTTCTCCTTTGCCAGCTCCTCTTTTCCATGGCTGCCACGTCCGTTTTCCTGCAAAGCCCTTTTGTCCTCTTATTCCTTTGCTCAAAAGCCCTAAATGGCTCTGTGCCTCTCACAGGCCACCTGAGATCTCCAGCCTAGCACTGCGCATCTCCACAATTCAAGCCATCTTTCCTAATGCAGCTGCCAGTGTATTTCCAAATATATTTGCTTATATAGAGACCTATATTTATATATACTTGGATATAAAACATATGTGTTTGGAAAAGTGTGTGTGTGTGTGTGTGTGTGTGTATGTGTGTACATATTCCAAACAGACCTGCCCCTCTTCCCTTGCTGCATCTTTAGCTCTGCCTCGACACGGGCTCCCTCAAGACAAGCTTGGGACCCCCTCCCCCACCCCTGCCCCCCAGGGCCTGGTGCAGTGCCTGGCTCCCGGGAGATTCCACTTCACCGCATCAATGAAGGGTGCACTCCTGCTTGGTAAACACACTCTGTGCCAAAGAGAGGCCTCCCCGTTTGTCCTGGGACTCTGCGTCTCTTCTCTACACATCCATACTGTCTACCCAGAACAGGAGATCATTGCCAAACACACCCCAGGAAGAGATAAGACACCCAGAGTGTCCCCAAGCCACGGTGGGGCTGATGACTTCTTTCCTCAGTGGTCTCCAGTCTCCGTAGCATGGCAAAGGGAATTCTAGGAGGGGAAACATCCCTTCCCTGGAAAAAAAAAAAAAAAAAAGCCCTAATGGTTTTTGGAGACTCTGGGTTTGAGGGCAGCCCAAGAATTCCGAGGAAGGGGCTTTGTTGTGGCTCCCTGGTATTCCACCGACACGAGGAGAACTGGCTGGCAGAACCTTCTCCTACTGCCGGGCACGTGGACTGTCACATGCAATCCTGCAGGAAACACATCTTGCCACCACCGGCTTCTTACCCAACAGCAGTTACTAAAGCCCCCGGGCCAGCCCATCCACTAGGGATGTGGGGATGGCTCAGATGGGAAGCTGGCCTGGAAAGCAAGGCTGGTCCACCATCACTTGGTCCTTGGTCATTTTGAAAAGAGAAGAAATGATGGACAGTAGTGAAGCAATGGGCTTACAGGGAAATCTAAAGGCGTGTGCTTGAGCCCAAGCTTCAGAGGTGTATAATTTGGGCCAAATCCATCAGCCTCCTCCAGTTTCCTTTTTCCCCACTGAACAAGTGTGCTCACATGACTCACTCGGCAGTGCTGTCTGGGGAGTCGGATCCGGGCACTGGTGAGGCCCCACACAAGCCATCAGCTGTCACAACATTAGCGGTGGTGGTTCTGGAAGGGACAACCCACATCTCCTTCGCTCATGCAATGTGGGTTTCTCCGATGCACTCTTCAGGAGCTCAGAGAAGAGTTATGTAGGGGGAACCACCGTCCCAGTTGCCTGGGACCATCCTAACTTGTTCACCGAAAGTCCCGTGTCCCAGAAAACCCTTCAGCCCTGTGCAAACTGGAAAGGTGGGCCAGCTGGGAGCAGATGCGTGGGGCCCTGCCTGCCGCGTCGGGTTCAGCACCCATGGTAGCGGCTGCTAGTCCCCAGTGTGGGTTGAAAACTGTTCATACAGCAGGCGTTCTTTTACCACAGAGAATCTGCTCCAGGGCTAAAATTAGGTTTGGGGCTTTCAGCTGTAGCTCACAACTCATTCAGAGGACCACCGGGCACATCAGCACTCTGTGCTCTCCAAAGCTTTATTTTTAAGCTGAAATAATCCTATTATTACGCAAGAAATCCTAATAGAGGAAATAAAACTTACTCTGCAAAGCATAAGGTTATGCAACACAATGACCCCCTGTGCCATATGTCCCTGTACTTTGAGGCCCATGCTGCTTTTTCTGAAATGTATTTATTTTATTTGAAAGGCAGAGCAGCAGAGATAGAGGAGGTGAGAGAGAGAGAGAGAGAGAGAGAGAGAGAGAGAGAGAGAGAGAGAGAGAGAGGGAGGGGGAGTGGGGGGAGAAATAGAGAGAGAGGAAGAGATTATATTCACTTGATTGCTTCCCAAATGGTTGTAACAGCCAGGGCTGGACCAGCTCCCGCCAGGAGCCTGGAACTCCATCCTGGTCTCCCACACGGGTGGCAGAGGCCCAAGCACCTGGGCCTCTTCTGCTCTTCTTCCCAGCTGCATTAGCTAGAAGCCATATCGGAAGTGGAGCAACCAGACTTGAACATGTGCTCTGATATTGGATGCTGGTGGCTTAACCTGTTGCATCACAATGCCGGCCCTGGCCTGCGCATCTTGAGGGTGAGGAGCACGCCTGCACAGTCCTCAGGGGAGAGTACAAAGTACTGTTTGTGTGGTGGGTCCTTGATAAACACATGAATGAATCCTTTCATGGCTGAAATGTTTTACCAGTCATTGACTTATTAAGAGCTAAACACACTAACATTTGAGAAGCCATTTTCAACGGATGAGCAATCAGAACAGGCAAGTAAAGTCATTTTTGAAATGACGTCACAGTATTTCTTTTCCAAAAAACATTTATCTAATTGCACAACATTTTCTGAGCTACGGTGCAAAGTGCTGCAGTGGCAGATCTCTCCGACCTGCAGTGGACACCGGCCCCTGCAGGCCCGGCTGCGGCTGCTGTGTCTTGCTCCTGTCCCGTTACATATTATGCACATTGTGTTAAGTTGCACTTTTTGTTATTTCTTTATAAGTTTCCTCAGAGTTTATGGTGAGAAAATATCTTCTTCCCAGAGGCTAAAAATATGTAAGTATCCAGTAGTTCAGGTCTTTTATGGAGGTGATGGTGAACATGGGAGCCCTAAGATGACTTTCTATGGAGGGTTTTAGGTCCCAAATATTCACCATCATTGACAGGGTTCTTGAAGATAATGGAGAATGACTGTGTGTGGGGGTGTGTGGTGTTTAGGATTTAGTCAAAAGGCAGAAAGACAAAGAGAGAGGGAGAGAGAGAGAGATGGGGGAGAAAGGGGACAGTGAGAATGAGAGAGCAGGAGAGCGCCTGATCAATCTTCCACTTTCTGATTCACCACCCACACAGGTGAACTAGGCAGGACTGGACCAGGCTGAAGCCAGGAGCCAGGAGCTCCTTCTCCCACACGGGTGGCAGGGCCCCAAGCACTTGGGCCACCATCTGCTGCCTTCCCAGGCACAGGTACAGGAAGCCTGGTCAGACTTGAACTGGGGCACTGATAGGGGATGCCAGGATGGTGGGCAGCTGCCACCAGGGTGCCACAGTGCCAGCCCCTACTCTTGTGCTGTTAATACCTACTAGATCCTTCAGAACTACCTTCTGGATAATCCTAAATTTGCGTTGATCTCCTCTCATTCTTAATGTGCCAAAAGGTCATGTTTTCTTACTTTATTGGACTCAAGTTATTTTGTGTTACATTAAACATGATCTTGTCGATAAAACGCAGTACCATTATTTTTCATATTTTGCAAAAGCACAGTTAATGATGCAAATAATTCCCTATTTTTCATTCTGAGGGAAAATCACTAATGCAACCACACTCCTGGCAGGAATCGAAATTGAGCAGGAAGAAGACACAAACCACCCATAAAGGCAGGACATAAATTAGCAGCGAAGACACAAGCCTACGGATCACAACGGCCAGATGGCAATGAGCAACTGACTCACTCTGTGTCAAATCAAATAGCATCTTAATAAGTTGCTGCATCATCGCTGCCAACTTAATTTCATTAGAAGATATCGGAAAATGCGTATGACCTGCAAGAGCATCTTCATTTCCTTCGCTCAATAGCATTTGGCCCGAGTGTCCTCTCCTGTTAGATCCAGAAGTCAATTTACCTCAAATGTGGGCTTTTAGGCTTCTAACCCTCAAAAGCAGCCCATGTGAAAAAATACTTTAGCATCAAACTGGAATCACATTGTTGGAACTAAAAAAAAAAAAAAAAAAAAAAAAAAAAACCTGGAGACCCAGTGTTTGGTCCAATCTTTCATCGAAGAAAGAATTCAAACACTTCTTTTTACCAGGCAAGCTGGTAAGCACACGTTGTCATGGAAACAGGACCTGTTCAGCCCCTACGAGGGATGACATCCTTCATCTAACTAGGTGTTCACTTCCTCTAAATGGGGAGGAATTGTTGTAGCTGAAATCCATTACAGTTCTTTCAGATCTGCATCAAAAACAATCATTTCCTTTATTTTATATCGTAATACACAGACACGGGGCCTCATTCTCAAAAAACAGAGAATTAAAATTACTTGCAAAAGAATCAGAGCATAAACAAAAAGATAAAAAAAAAAAAAGGAAAATGAATCCTGTGCTATACATCTGTTCACGCACAGGGCAGGGATGGGAGAATGGGGCCAGATAACAGCGTAGCTCCCTTCCCCAGAGTGGGACATCCTTTTCCTTAATAGCATCAGCCACCGTTTCGCACAGAGTGATGCAGGCATCCATCAATTCTCGGAAGTTGAGGTGACTCACGAACAGGTGTTAACGTCCCCGTCCCCGTCCCCGGGAACAGCAGAGTCCTTGCTGACCTGCAGATGCCGAATGAACCTGCAGAGGAACCCGCTATGCTGAACGGACGCTTTCCACTCCCGGACAGGCACCTGCTGAGAAGCACCGGGCACCAGCTAACGTCCTGGGGAGGGCGACATTTACAACAAGAGGGGCCCCGTTCTCTGTTTAAGAGGTGGCCTCAAGTTCTTCCTGGATCAAGGTATCTGAGGAGAACATGTTTTCCTTTGCTTTTTCCAGCAAAGATCGTTCCTCCACCTCCCTCCAAAGAGAGAGTCCGTTTCTCATATTTTGCGTCTGAGAACACTAAGGTGTCAGTGAAGCCGTGTCCATGCACCTAACGGTGCAAAGAAAAGCACAAATGCTTGCTTGGGGGCAGGCGCTGCGGTGCAGTGGGGCTGCACCGCCCCTTGGGATGCCTGCCTCCCACACAGGAGGGCCTGGCTTCAGCCCCTGCTACCCCACACTTCTGATCCAGCCTCCAGTCCTGTGGGAGACCTCGATGGAGTTTCTGGCTCTAGCGTTGGCTTAGCCCAGCTCTGGTTGTTGCAGGCATGTGGGGAGTGAGCCAGGGGGTAGAAGATCTCTCTGTGTGTCTCCCTTTCTCACTCTCTCTTTTGAATAAATAAATTAACCTCAAAAACAATAAGAAAATGAACCACCTGTCTTAAGGATGGGCCAAGGCAGAGCAGGTGTTGTGGTACAATGGGTAGAGCTGCTGCCTGCTATGTTGGCATCCCATATGGGCGCTGGTTCAAATCACAGCTGCTCCACTTCTGATCCAGCTCCCTGATAATGTGTCTGGGAAAAGTGGTGGAGGATGGTCCTGGCCCTTGGGCCCCTATCACCCACATAGGAGATCTGGATGAAACTGGCTTTGGCCTGGCTCAGTTCCAGCCCTGGCCATTGTGGCCATCTGGAGAGTGAACCAGCAGATGGAAGATTCTCTCTCTCTCTCTCTCTCTCTCTCTCTCTCTCTCACCCTGTTTCTGTATCTCCCTCTCTCTAACTCTAACTTTTAACCAAGTAAAGAAATCTTTTTTAAAAAAACAGACAAAAGACCTGAACAGACATCCCACTAAGGATAGACACATGGCAAAGAAGCCTATGAGAAGACATCCAACAGGAGGGAATTGCAAATTAGAATGACTGGGGACCCACACTGTGGCATAGTGGGTAATGCAGCCTCCTACAGTGCCATCATCCCATATGGGCGCCAGTTTGAGTCTCGGCTGCTCCACTTCCAATCCAGCTCTCTGCTGTGACCTGGGAAACCCAGATTCTTGGGTCCCTACACCCGCATGGGAGACCCAGTAAAAGCTCCTGGCTCCTGACTTTGGCTATGGCCATTGCGGCCATTTGGGGAGTGAACCAGCAGATGGAAGATCTCTCTCCCTCTCTCTCTCTCTCTCTCTCTCTCCCTCTCCCTCTCTCCCTCTCTCCCTCTCTCCCTCTCTCCCTCTCTGTATCTCTGCCTTTCAAATAAACAGTCTTTTAAAAAAAATTAGAACAACTGAACCCCACAGCACTGACAACACCAAATGCTGGTAAGAACATGGAGCAACAAGAACTCTGACTCACTGCTGGTGGGACTACAAAATGGTACCGCCACTTTGTAAGTTTATTACAAAAGTAAACATACTTTACTCGTGCATTCCAGCAATCACATTCTTTGGTGTCTACTCAAATGTACACAACACACAGGCACACACGGACGCCTACGGCAGCTGTCTTCGTAACCACCACAACTGGCAAGGAGCCAATGGCCCTAAGCAAATGAGTGCATCAGCAAATGTGCTATGTCCAGACAACGGACTATTGTCTACTGCTGAGAATAAGCAAGGGATCATGCCAGGAGAAGGCGGGAGGAAACTTAGATGCTTATCCCCATGTAAACAAAGCTGATCTGGAAAGACTACCTATTGTATGACTGTAACCGTAAGACATTCTGGAAAAGGCTTAGGACCCACGGCTGTATGGCACCTGGGGAAAGAGGCAGGGGCGAACAGGTGGTACACAGAACACTGTGAGACAGGGCAGTTATCCTTTCTGATCCGTGTCGTTTTATTCTCGTCAAAACCCACAGCAGGTCCAAACCCAGGTTTGCTGATTATAAAAATGTACCACCTTGGCAGGCGGTGTTGAGAATGGGGATGGGGGATGGCGGGAGTGGGGGGTAGGAAATTCCTTACCTTTCACTCAATTTTGCTGTGCATCTGAAACTGCTATAAGAAATACAGTCTATTAAAGAAAAAGACCAACAGCGACAACAGTTTCCCCTTTTGTGAGAGCGTGACTATGTTTACTCTTTCTTATCTCAGCTGCTCCACCAACGGGGACAATCGTCATCCCCATTTCATACACCGGGGGGCTCATGGCAGTTAACGGACATCTCTGCCAGCACACACAAGAGGTACAGAGTGCAAATCCAAGACTGCCTGCTCCCACACCTGTGCCCCTAAGAGGTGCAAGCTCCCGCAGACAACTGGTTCCACCTTCCTGAAAAACGAAGTGTGTCTTTGATTTAGGATGCATTCAAATGATGTCTCTAAATGTTCAAAACCCAGTTCCAACAGGGAAGGTGCTTGCCTATCTGGTATACAAAGCACGGGGACACCTGTTAAATAAGCAGTATTGAACCTGCAAATATCAGAGTTCAGCTATATATTAATAGCAGTCTAGTATTTGCCATAAATCTGGGTGACTCATCTGCTTTTGGAAAGGGGCTGTTTAAATATCATAAACCCATATGGCTAAGAATCTCAATAAACTCTAAGCATAAAAAATATGAAGAAAATCACAACAAGGCACAGCACAATTAAACTGCTCAGAAGCAGGACAAAAAGACATATGACATACAGGATTATGGATTTTTTTTTCATGGAAACCAATACAAGCAAGAAGGTAAGGGACCAATCCTTTAAAGTATTGAAAGAAAAAACAAACCTTCAACCTAGAATTCAAAACCTGATGAAATATCTTTCAGAAACACAACAGAGAAGACGTCTCTGCCCGAAGCATGGAATACCCATGCTCTCCCAGTTCCTCCCACTGAATGCAGTGTCCACCTTGACCATCACACACGAAGCAAACGTAAGACGGCTCTGCAAGGTGGCAAGCAGGTGATGTGACACCTAGGAACCTTGGTGCCCAAGGAATGACACAGTGGTAAGTTCCTTGGGTTTTCTTTTTGCTTTACGTCTTTCAGACCTGGAGCTGGAGAAGCTCATAAGACATTCCGATGAGCTCAGATTTTTAAAAATCTGCTTCTTCTAGCCAAAGGCTCATCCCAGGAAGACAGAAAAATTTTACCCAACAGAAAAACAAAACAAAACAAGAAAACGACTGTGATGCTACCTTTATCGAAGCCAGCATGGCAAGTGTGGAGCTTAGATGTCCGCCTTCAACATGTAGGGAAAATTAAATACACAGCAAGAAAAACCCCGATCCCTCCAAAATGTTATCTCAAAAAAAAAAAAAACAAACCAAAACAAACATCTCATGTAAAATACAACAAGGTAGGAAAGCTGAAAGAAAAAGGGTAGGAAAAGATGTAATATGCAAACTCTAACCTCCTAAAAGAAGTTAAAGTAGCTACATATTGACATCAGATAAAGGAGATTTCAGGCATTTTACTAGAGACAACGAAGGACATTTCATGGTTATGAAAAGTTCACCCTACCAGGAAAGCACAATAATCCTACACACATGTGCACCAAGCAGCGGAGACTCGGAATACACAAAGCAAAACCTGACAGACCGGAAAGGAGAGGGGCAGGCTACAAGTCCAACTCGGAAGCTCAACATCCCTCTCTCGGCAATGGACCGAATGCACTACCAGACGGAAAATTCGCAAGGGCACAGCAGAGACAAACCTCAAGGTCAGCCCACAGGATGTAATTGACATATACAGCACTTAGCAGAACTTTCAGGTTTTTTTTTTTTCCTAAGAGTTCATGGAATACTCACCAACATGGATTATATTCTTGATCACAGAATGAACTTTAATAAATTTAAAAGAAGAAAATATAAAAAAAAGACAATAGGGACATTTTCACTGAAAATTAACCAGTATATATAATAGCCATAAATGAGGTTATTGAGGGTGAGGGCATTTGGTACAGCAGTTACAACACGGCATAGGATACCCACATCCCATACTGGAGTGCCTGAGTTTAATTCCTAAGCTCTGCTCCAAGTTGCAGCTTCCTGCTAATGCACACCCAGGGAGGCAGCAAGTGATGGGTCAAATAGTTGGGTCCCTGGCACTATGGAGAAGACCTGGATGGGGTTCCTGGCTTCTGGCTTTGGCCTGGCCCAGCCCCAGCTATTGCAGGCATGGAATCTGGGGACTCAACCAGAGGGGTATTCCCCCACCCCTCCAGTGTCTGTCTTTCAAATAAATAAAATTTCTAAAAGGAAGCCTTAAGGACAAGGTAAATACACACAGACTTGAAAGAAAATGAAAATGCAACATATCAAAATACATTGGATGCAGCTAAAGCCCTGCTAAGAGGGCAATTCATAGCACTAAATGTTTATATCAATAGAAAAAGAAAAGGTCTTACATGTCACAACCTAAATTCTTATATTAACAAAGAAGGAAAGAAGATCCACGTAACCTAAATTATGCAGAAAGAAGGGAAAAAGAAAGAGCAAATATCAATGAGATGGAAAACAGAAAAATAACAGAATCAACAAAACACGAGGAGGAGATATAGAGACGGTTTAGGACATGCAAAAGCTGGAAATATCTATGAGAGCAGATCAACACTGATAAGAAATAAGAAGAAATGAATGAACTAAAAATGAATGAAATAAGGAGGAGGAAAATGTGGCAGAAAGTTAAGTAGACACACAGAAATGAATGAACACTGGATCTTGTCATCACATGGGAAAACATAAGAAAATTCTATTATTTAAAAAACTCTCTAAAAGATAAGGAATGGCTTACACAAAAATAATAACAATGCAGTTATTTTATAACATGAATAACAGAACAATATATGACAACAACTGTACAAAGGTTGGGAGAAATGAGAATATGCTATAAAAATTCTTGCACACCATGTAAACAAGCACCATATCATTTGAAGGCAGACTGTGAAAGTTATACACAACAAACCTAAATAGAGAAGTAAAATAACAAAGCGAAGCGAAGAATTACAGGAGATACAGGTGGGCGCTGTGGCCCAACAGCTGAGCCGCCTCTTGGGATATGCTCATCTCATCTTGGGAGTGCCTGGTTCCATCCCCAGTTTCTCTGCTTCCAACCCAGCTGCCTGCTAACACACATCCTGGGAGCCAGTGGTGACGGCTAAGTTATTTGGGTCCTTGCCTACACGGGAGACCTGAATGGATTTCCGACTCCTGGCTTTGATCTGGCCTAGCTTTGGCTGTTGCAGGCATTTGGAGTGTTAACCAGGTAAAAGCTTGCTCGCTCTCTCTCTTGCTCTCTCCCCTCACCTTTTAAATAAAAATAAAAATGCAAAAAACAGAATTATAGGGATAAAAATAAATCATAGATAATATTTAATTAATCTAAAAGAAAGCACAAAAATAGAGAAATGGAAACAAAGGGAAGGTAAGACAAGAGAACAAGGTGACAGATAATAAATCATACCATATTAATATTGCATTAGGGTCAGCACTGTGGCATAGCGGGTAAAGCTGCCGCCTGCGGTGCCAGCATCCCTTAAGGGTGCCTGTTCAAGTCCTGACTTCTCCTCTTCTGATCCAGCTCTCTGTGATGGCCTGGGAAAGCAGCAGAAGATGGCCCAAGTCTTTGGGCCCCTGCACCCACATGGGAGACTCAGAAGAAGCTCCTGGCTCCTGGCTTCAGATCGGCGCTGCTCTGGCCATTGCGGCCAATTGGGGAGTGAACCAGCAGATGGAAGACCTCTCTCTCTCCCTCCCTCCATCCTTTCTCTCTCTCTCCCTCCCTCCCTCCCTCCCTCTCTCCATTCTCTCTCTCTGCCTCTCTGTAATTCTGCCTTTCAAATAAACAAATAAATAAATATTTCTTTAAAAATATATTGCCTTAAATCTAAACACTCTACCCACTCCACTTGAATATTAGGGTTTATTAGATTGGATAAAAAAGCAAGACCTAATGATAATGCTTCCTACAATGAATGCACTTAATTTTTAGTTATTTATTTATTTGAGAGACAGAAAGAGAAGGAGCTTCCTTCCATCTGGGTTTTGCTCCCCAAATGCCTGGAACAGCTGGCGTGATGGGTGCCAGCAAAGGGAGCTGGGAACTCAATGTAGGCCTCCCAGGTGGGCGGCAGGAAGCGTTACCCGAGCCCTCACTGCTGCCTCCCAGGCTCTGCATCAGGCAGCTGGAGGCAGGCATCACACCCAGGTCCTGTGACATGGGACAGGGTGTGTTAATCACTTTAAATAAACACATACAGGCCGCTGCGGCTCACTAGGCTAATCCTCCGCCTTGCGGCATCAGCACACCGGGTTCTAGTCCCGGTCGGGGCGCCGGATTCTGTCCCGGTTGCCCCTCTTCCAGGCCAGCTCTCTGCTGTGGCCAGGGAGTGCAGTGGAGGATGGCCCAAGTGCTTGGGCCCTGCACCCCATGGGAGACCAGGATAAGTACCTGGCTCCTGGCTTCGGATCAGCGCGGTGCGCCGGCCGCGGCGGCCATTGGAGGGTGAACCAACGGCAAAGGAAGACCTTTCTCTCTGTCTCTCTCTCTCACTGTCCACTCTGCCTGTCAAAAAATAAAATAAATAAATAAAAAAATAAACACATACAGATGGCTAAAAATAAAGACAAAGTGTCTATTTTTCTTCCTGCATGTAAAATACAAAGTCTCTCAATTTAATAATTATTTACAGAGCACCTACTATGAGTTGGGGAAAACGGAGAGGAACAAAAGGATTGCGAGAATCTATTTATAACCCCACAGCTGTGCACGTGCACACACACAGACACATTCTCTCTCCCTCCCTTTCTTTCTCTCTCTCTAATCCTTACTTTGTAAGCAAAATTAGATGTACGTTGGGGGCGGGTGTTTGCTACAGCAGTTAAGTAGCCACTTGGGATGCCCACTTTCTATTTCGGAATGCCTGGTTTGAGTCCAGAGTCCTCTGCTTCGGACCCAGCTTCCTGCTAATACCCTGGGTTGCAGCAGGAGATGGCCCAAATAATCAGGCCATCTCATGTAGGAGACCCTGATTGAGTTCCAGGCTCCGGGCTTTGACCTGGCCAACCCTGGTATTGTGGGGATTTGCAGAATGAACCAGATGGAAGATCTCTCCATCTTTCTCTCTCTCTCTCTGCCTTTCAAATAAAAGGAAAAATAAACAATAAAAAATAAAATGTTGATCCTCAACTTGATTTTATGAGCATATACTAAAATAAAGTACTTTTAAAAATGAGTGGAAAAAAACATACTGTGATATTTCTAATCAAAAGAAGGCTGCATAAGCTGTATTACTATCACACTAAGTAAATTTCAGGGTGAAGCATATCATCAGGACTAATAAGGTTAATAACATAAAGGAGTCAGTTCACCAAGAGAACAATAATTACAAAAATTTTTCCTTCTAATACCAGAGCTCCAAAACACATGAAGCAAAAGCTGCCAGAAATACAAGAAGAAATAATGCAAATCTGGAATTATCTCAGAGATTTCAACATTCCTCTCTCAACTGTCGAGAGAGCAAGTGGACAGGAAATCAGTCAAAATGTAAACAATTTTGACATCGTCATCAACCACTGTGACCGATTCACACTTTATACCAATATAGACAACTTTATACCAATGGGCTGATAACACGGACAAAATGGACACATTCCTTAAAAAGACACAATCTACCAAGGTTTACCCAAGAAGAAATGAATTTGAATAGCCAAATATCTTATCTTTAAAAGAAAAACCTTCCCCCAAAGGAAACTCATGGCTCAAATTGCTTCACTGACGAATTCTACCAAACATTTAAGGGGAAAAATACCAATTCTACATGAATTCTTTAAAAAGCAGAAAAGGAAGAGAGCAGTTCCCAACTCATTCTACTGGGCCAGCCTCATCCTGCAACAAAAACCAGATAAATTACAAAAAAAGAAAATTGGATATTGATAAGCTTCATGAATATAGATGCAAAAACTCTAAACAAAATGTAAGCAGGAAGAATACAAGAGCACACAAAGGGGATAAAACTTCATGTCCAAGTTGTGTTTATCTCAGGAATTCAAAGTTCAACATGTGGAAGTCAATTAGTGCAACTCACCATTCAACATACAGTAAATCCACACTGACAAACAGAAAGCATTTGTCAACACCCAATTCTGACTTCCAAGGAGCAGACAACTGTCAGCAAAGTAGGTATCATACGGCATAAAAAATCCACGGCTGATAGCACGTCATGGTGAAAGGCCGGATGCTTTTCCTCTAATGTGAAGGAGGAGTCTCTGTTTTACGTCTTATCAGAGGTTCCAGCCAGTTCCACGAGGTAAGCAACAGAGAAGAGCATCCGGGTCGGAAAAGAAGACACCATGATCATCCAGGTAGGAAACCTGATGGAACTGACCCGAACCTCCTGGAGTAAGAACTTCAAGATACAAGCTCAACATAAAAAAAAAAAAAATCAATTACATTTTATATACTAGCAATAAATAATCAAAAATTGAATTTAAAAAAATACTGTTTATCAAAAATATGAAATACTTATAGACAAATCTGCTAAAAGATGTACGAGAATTGTAACACTGATAGTTGGTATAAAACATTACTGAGGGGCCGGCACTGTGGCACAGCAGGTAAAGTCGCTGCCTGCAGTGCTAGCATCCCATATGGGTGCCAGTTCAAGTCCCGACTGCTCCACTCCTGATCCAGCTCTCTGCTGTGGCCTAAGAAAGCAGTAGAAGACGGCCCAAGTCGTTGGGTCCCTACACCAGTGTGGGAGACCTGGAAGAAGCTTCTGACTCCTGGCTTCAGATCGGCGCAGCTCTTGCCATTGTGGTCATCTGGGGAGTGAACCAGCGGATGGAAGACCTCTCCCTCTCTCTCTCTCTCTCTCTCTCTCTCTCTGTAACTCTGACTCTCAAATTAATAAATCCTTAAAAAAAAAAACACTACTGAGAAATTGAAGACCTAAATAAATGGAGAAATATGCCTTGTTCATGCACATGATGGAGTCTCAAAAAGTTCCTGGGAAAAGGGTTAAGAGATGATCAATATTTTTGAAGTATGGGAAGATGCAGTATTGTTCAGGTGCCAACCCCCGCCAACACTGATCTACACACAACCCCAAGTTAAATCCCAACAGGCCTTGAAAATAATTTTGGTAACTTTATTTTAAAACACTTATATAAATGCTAATGACTTAGAACTGCTGAAACAAATGGAAAAAGAACAAATTTGTAGGAAAAACACTATCTACTTTGAAGGCTTATTATAAAGGCACAACAATCAATAATACAATATGGCACCAAGATACATAAACACATAAATTCAACAGAATAGAGTCCAGGCATAGGCCCACACATCCAAAGAAAATGGCTCACTGAAAAAGGTGCAAGTAGAAATTGAGTGAATGATAAATTTTTCAACAAAGGATGTACAAATGAAATTCCATATGCAAAAAAACACCCCAAAATAAAAACTTTTCAATTTAGACTTCAAGCCACTTATAAGAATTTACCTATGTAGTATATAAAAGCATATTATATATACTTATAAGTATACAATATACTTATATATAAAAGTATAACATATATAATTATATATACCTAACATATACATTATATAAAGTATATATTATATATAAAATATTATAGTATATATTATATAACATATAATTATATTATAATATATAATATATAATATACTATATAATAATATATGATTAATATATAATACATATTCTATATTAAATTATAATAATTAAATAACTAATTATAATAATTATAATTACAATAATTATCATATATATTATAAGACATATATAATATGTAATACAATGTACAATATATTATATAGCATGTAATATGGTTACATATTATATAATTATATAATACGTAACATATAGTATACTACATAATATATATCTATTATATAATCATGCATTATATATTACATATAATGTATATGCTATAATGTAGATATATACATTATATAATGTATATATAACATATACAATACATTGTATATGATATATTATATATGTATATGTATCTACATATATGAATGCATATATACATATATGTATATGACATATAATATATAATACAGTATATGATATCTATTATAAATTATATGCAAATATATTGTATTTGTATTGTGTTGTATATGTCATATATACTATACATTATATATTGTATATATAATATATACAATATAATATAAACTATATTATATATTAGTGTATATGTGATATTACATAAATCTATGATATGTGATATGATATATATTATGTATTGTATACTATATAGCTATATTAATATATTGCTATATAATATGACATATAATAAATTATAATTATGTAATAATAGCAATATGAATATATAATACTAATATATGATGTTATATACTATATGCTGTATGCATACTATACTATATGCTATATATGCTATACAGTATATATGCTATGTATATGCGATATATATGCTATATAGTATATATGCTATATATACTATACATGCTATATATACTATATACTATATATGCTATATATGCTATATAGTACATGCTATATACACTATATATGCTATATAGTATATATAGCATATATAGCATATATAATATATATTGTAGTATAGTGTGTATATCATGTATTATATCATATATAAAATATATATTATGTAATTATATATTATATAATATATATTAATATAATGTATAATGTATAATACATAAAATATAAAATATATAATATATATTGCATAATATATATTGTGTAATAATATATATAATTATATATTATATATTACTTAAATATAGAACATAAAATTAAATGTATAACCTAAAATAATAAAAGTTCTGGAAGAAAGCACAGGAGTAAATCTTTGTGACCCTGGTTTAGGCAAGGATTCCCTAGATATGATACCAAAAGTATGTTTCATAAAATAATACAAATTGATAAACTGTACTTCATTAAAATTGAAATCGTCTGCTCTTCCAAAGATACCAATAAGAGAATAGAAAGACATGCTACATACCAGGAGAATTTGAAAACCACATATCTGAAAAAGGACTCATTTCTAGAATACATAAGGAACTCTCAAAAGTCAATAAGAGATCAAATGACCTGTTGACAAAGTATGGGCAAAATCTGAAGAGATTCATCAGCAATGAAGACTTATGATGACAAATAAGCACACGACAAAACACTTCAGTTCTTTAGTCCTTATTTCCAATCTTGTAGAATTCTATTCCCAGCCAAACTATCAACCCAATCGGAAGATAAAGTGAGGGCATTTTCAGAGAAATAGAATGTTGAAACGTTTTCCCCCAAAGCAGCTTTCTCAGGAAGTTATGCATGTTTGGACAGCACTTGGAAGTGGAAGGAAAGAATAAAACAGAAAAGAGAAGGACGTGGACGTGTGTGACAGGGAACGGGGCTCTGATGGGGAGTAGAGAGCACACTTTGTTAGAAAAGAAGTGTTGGGGCACCAGCCGTGCAGGGAGCAGCAAGCACATCTGGAAGATAAAGGAGCAATCTTCACTTATGAGACTCCTCTCACCACACAAAAGCTACAGGCATCTTTACCTCTGCAAACGCCACCTCAACAGCTGTAGTCATTCTGGCCAATTAAAGAATCTCTAACTCATCTAAATCAAAATCCAGTGCAAAGCTTGGTGGCGGGGGATAGGACAAATTTATATGTGTGTGACAAGTGTACAGAGTGGGCATTTCAAAAAGATAAACTTTCATTTTTTTTTAATTGCAAGAAAGACGTCAACTAGAAAATTGAGAAATAGTAGTAGGTACGTCCTCAAAGATAGTCTTGAGGACCTCCATTCCCTAGCTTAGAACATTTTATACTGATGCACCCCAAAAACCTTACAAAGTCTATTATCTGAAATTCTGTAGAAT
Organism: Oryctolagus cuniculus; assembly: GCF_051225735.1. NCBI lineage: Eukaryota > Metazoa > Chordata > Mammalia > Lagomorpha > Leporidae > Oryctolagus > Oryctolagus cuniculus. The sequence continues at coordinate 78,808,830 of NC_142876.1, read as the reverse complement.
AGAAAGGAATCACAAATATACTCTTTGAATTTTGGTAAGAGGACGAATGGATGCGAGCAGGTAGCAGCTTTGGTCTGTGACACTCACACCGTTGTTACACACACAGGAAGAGGATGAGCAAGGCACGTGTTAGATCCCATCAACCTGCTCTCACCTTAGCGACCCTGCCCTCGTAGCTGCATTCCATCTTTCAGAAGCACCGTGTAGGGTTACAACGTGACTTAACCACTAGAGGGAGTTAAATCAGCTGTTACATGTAATGGAAAAGAGAGAAGTCAAATACAGACACTCTTTTCTTTCCCTCCCCCCTTGGAGCCATGGCCATAAAAAATTATAGAAATGTCAATAATTTCATTTTAAATGGTTATAGCATGTTGGTATAGATTCCCTGTTTCATTTCAATATTGGAAGCGCTTTTTTTTGGTGATTAAAATACTGCCGATAGCATAATGGGTTTCTCAATTACGTACTATCAGATACAACTCTCATTTAATATTGATATCCCACCAGCATGTTTTCCTTCAATTACATATTTGCCGACAAAGTCTCTCTATGTACTTCAGGCTTCCAGACCAGAAGATGGTTTTTACCTTGCTCTGCCAGTTGGTGTTGTAGGATCTGTTGTAGACAGTGTAATCAACTGACCTAAAGCTCCAGGGTTCCACATCCATAAAATGGGGGTATGTGGTTTTCCAGGAATGCAAAGCACTTCTGTGCAATTGGACCTAAAAAAATCCCTATTCTAATGGATACACTGTAATTCAAAGCTATTGATTGGTAAGAATCCTTCATTCCTCCTCCCAAGTCCACCACAGCATCAAGGCCCTAAAGCACACGAAGACCAGAGGTGATCTCTCTTTACTATGAATTCTTCTTTGCAATTCTGTATTTTGTTTACCTAATTTTTGAATATTTTGGTATCTTCCAAAGGAAGCCCTTACCCATCAGCACTTCCCTTAACCCCCAGGGAATGGGTCATCTACTTTCTGTCTTTATAGATCTGCCTGTTCTGGAGGCTTCCCATCAATGGATTTATAGAGTGTGTGTGGCATTTCTTGTTTGGCTTCTCTCACTTAGCACGATGTTTTCCAAAGTCCATCCATGTTGGAGCTTCGTGTACCAGTGCTCCATCCTTTTATGACTGAGTAATATTTCGTAGTGCGGACAGGGACAGTGGGTTTCTCTGTGCACTTGCATGTGCACATCTGCATTGTTTCCTCCCTTTGGCAAATGTGAGACCTGATGCTATATCTGTGTACAGGTTGCTGCGGGGACACATTTCCATTCCTCTCGGGTACAAACCTGGGAGCAGAACCGCTGAATTAGAAGACAGCTCCATGCTCAACTTACTGAGGAGCAACCAGAATATTCTGTCACACAGCTGTATTCACTTTACATTCCCATCAGCACTGGATGAGGTCCCAATTTCTCCACACTATCTCCAATGCCTGCTGTCTGCTTTGTAAGTAATAGCTGCTCTAGTATCTCAGATGGTTTTGATTTGTATTTTCTTACTAACTGATGATGCCAAGTATCCTTCCGTGTGTGTGCTGGCCATTGTGTATTTGTTAGGAGACATGCCTAATTAAATCCTTATCCTATTAAAAGATGGGGCTGTCTCCTTCTTATTGAGTTACAGAAGTTCTTTATATATGCTGGATACACGCCCCTCATCAGATAGATGATTTGAAAACCTTTTTTCCCATTCTGTAGATTGTCTTCCTTTTCTGGATGGTGTTCACTGAAGCACAAACTTTAAAAAGAGTAGTCTTCGTTAAACCATATTTTGGGGCCGGCGCTGTGGCATAGCAGGTAAAGCTGCCATCTACAGTGCCAGCATCCCATATAGGCGCCGGTTCGAGTCCCGGCTGCTCCACTTCTGATACGGCCCTCTGCTATGGCCTGGGAAAGCAGTGGAAGATGGTACAACACCTTGGGTCCCTGCACCCACAAGGGAAGACCCTGAGGAAGCTCCTGACTCCTGGCTTCGGATCGGCACAGCTCTGGCAGTTGCAGCCAACTGGGGAGTGACCCAGCGGATGGACCTCTCCCTCCCTCCCTCTCTCTCTGCCTCTCCTCTCTGTGTGTAATTCTTTTTTTTTTTCTTTTGAAAGATTTTATTTATTTGAAAGAGTTAAAGAGAGAGGTAGAAACAGAGAGAGAGGTCTTCCATCTGCTGGTTCACTCCCCAGATGGCTGCAATAGCCAGAGCTATGCTGATCTGAAGGCAGGAGCCAGGAGCTTCTTCCGGGTCTCCCATATGGGTGCAGGGGCCATTTTCTACAGCTTTCCCAGGCCATAGCAGAGAGCTGGATCGGAAAAGGAGCAGCTGGGACTAGAACCGGCACCCATATGGGATGCCGGCATTTCAAGCCAGAGCTTTAACTGGCTATGCCACAGCGCTGGCCCCATAACTCTGACTTTCAAATAAATAAATAAATCTTAAAAAAAAATTTCACTGATGTGAAATTTGGCAATATGCCACGAATATACACATCCAGGTGATGAATCATTCATTTTCATTCAACAAATACAATTACTGAGAAAGGTATTTTGAGATAAGAAGCGATCATTTTTCTTCCTCTGTTTATCCCTTTATTTCCCCACACTCAGGCAGAAGGTAGGCTTCTGGGTCCAGAAGAGGCTTATAGCAGGCAGTATCCTGGCTTTTGTTTTCCCAAACACCTAAAGTTTGGAACCACAGATATCTAAGGGAACTAATTATGTCACTCAAAGAATAAGAACGAGCTGGCTTTTCACCCTCTTCCAGAGTTCACAGGCACTACCTGGAGGTAATGGGAGAAGAAGAATGAAGAGAGTACCAACCCAGGGCGGGTAACCCGGTCTGGCAGACGTACTGCGGAGACAAATGGCTATGGGTGCATTTAATACTAGAAGCATCTCCAGCCCAGATCTCACAACTCAAGTCTGGCAAACCACGATGGTTTGTCAGGACAGGAGCAACATAGCAACAAGCAACCAAACATCAGACGTGATACCCCTTATGGCCCTCCTGGACACTGTCCTGAATGACAATTTGCCATGCAATGAGGGCACTTGTCCAGAATTGTAACATACCCCAAAGCAGCAAGGAGCAACAACAAAACCCAAGGCTGCAAAAATGGCAACTCAGAGTCAGAAATTGGATTGCTAGGATAGAGTTGTATTTCCTGTACCCTTGATTTCATAGACTCACATTCAAACTTGCCAAACGAATACTGTTCTGTGCAATGCACAAAGCATCTGGCTAGCCTAAGTCGGTGTGGGGAATATCAAAGTCAGTCTAGCCATAGACAGCCAAGGCATTTATAGTCTCAGAAGGGCAAATCGGAATAATGTCAGTTGCTATCTATACCACGCCACCTGCATGCACACCTAGTGCTACATTCTCTGTAGATGGATCTCATTTAACTGAGTCTTCCTCACAACAGGCACCTGAGACTCAGAGGTTCAGGGTGGGTACGGCATCTGCTCGAGGATAACTGGCTAGTATTCAGTGGGACACGGCCATGACCAAGGGTACACCTAACTCCAAAGCTGACTTTAAGTCTTGAGGTTATGGGTCCCTCCCATCAACAAGCCACCTGAGTACTGTCCTTTGGTAACTAAATATACACTGGACTTGGATTTTGGCTTATTTTTTTTCCTAAGAGCTGGGATGGAGTCTAGTCTAACCAACCTTCTATAACTTGGGGTTCAAGGTACCCATGGCAGAAGCCTGAGGCTTGACAGCAGGTATCAGTCAAATGCTCCACGACCAGGGGACCCACAGCCTTGACTGTATCTGTCAAAGTGTGCCCACCAGGTCCTCTGAACAGGATACTGGTTACCATTCACGTCATCTGTGCATGCATCCAAGAAGTAACATAATCGATAAAAAAAAAAAAAGACACAACTTTTCTACCCATGTGCAAACAAAAAGAATGTGGTTACGAACAAAATGGAAATTTTTCTTATAGGAGAAAATCTCAGCTTTGTGATGCAGGCACTCAACTTGGCGCCTAGGAAAGTATTCAAAATTCTTGCCTGAAGCATCTTAGAAACAATAAAAGGAAAATAAGTTGATTCTGGCCAATGAAATGCTTTTCCTTAAGCATTAATCTACTGAACAAATGTAGAGAATGAAGAAATAGAAACATAAATGCTTCAAGCAAGCCATGACTTCTAATTTTTTTTTTTTTCTGCTGCTGCTTCAGCTATCTCAACCTGGGCAAATGACTAAACCAAATCTCAAATCCTAAAAAAGAGAAGTATATGGAGACCTAGAAAACACAGAGAAGTTTGAACTACAAGAGAATAGCATCTCTTCTTTTGTGCTCCCTTAGGAAGAATAAATCTCCTGCTTGGGTCCTATAACCATTTCACTTCCATTTTCTTGTATACAGGCTCAACTTCAGAGCCCAGCACCCTGAGACACCATTTTGTCCGGTATCCAAGCTTGTAAATGGGAACATTTGAGATTCCAAGAGGTCAAGTGACTTGTTGAAGCTCACGTACTCACTGGAACAAATAATATTAACACTTCAGCTAGGTGGGAAAGGTAGCAGCCCGGGACGGGGTGGGGGACTTGGAATCTCCTTCTCACTCAGCCACTAAGGAGCCTCTGTGTTTGTAACAAGTCAGTATTGGACTGGATGGTTTCCAAGACCTTTCCCTTGAAGGGGCTCTCCTTCTGTCTCTCGAGTTCATAAATTCAGGGGCTGTCTCTGCAGTTGTGATGCCATGGCAAGTTATCTGCAGTGTTTTAGGGGTGGGCTCCACAGGTAAGACTCTGCCTTGTGATCCCAGATCTCACACTTGCTGTGTGTGGTCAAGGCATGAATGAACGAACCCCTCCAAACCTCAACTGCAAAACAGAGGCTGGAACAGTAGGAAGGGCAGAGCATAGCATCCCAAGGGTGACACTGAGTAACACGTCAAGGCAGTTGCTCCGTGCCTGGCACACAGCAGGTGCTTTGTCAACTATTCCCACAGAGCCACCAACCAGAGTTGGGAGTGATAAACAGCAGTCTCTCCTCTGGACTAAGGCTCCCATCAAAGAATGATCTCATTCTCTACAGCTCTGTGTCTGGCTTTAAACAAAGAAACAAAGTAACCACTTTCCATCCTCTCTTGCTGACACTGACAGCAGGAGCTCTGAAGCTCAGGGAGGGGGTGGGGGCTACTTAGAGGGCAGGAACACTTTTGTGCTTTCTCTCTTCCTTTTCTTTCTGCCTGGAATGCAGAAGCAGTGTCTGGGGTGCTAGCAGCCTCTTGTGATCATGAGGGAAGATGCAAAAAATTTTCAGAGTCTCAGTCCTGGAGCCAACAGATCAGTGCCAGCAACCACCGACCTCTAGACTTCTTGTTTCACAAGAAAAATAAATTTCTACTTTTTTTTTTTTGCTATCACTATCAAAACACAATTCCTAATCAAGACCTTTTCTAAAATCTATTCCTCCTTCCCGTCAATGAACATTTGCAGGTCTGCTTGGTCAGCCTTATGCCCCTGGCCACTTAGGGGTCCTAAGACAGGTGTTCATTAGCTGCCACTTCACTTTCCACCAACAATGTCCAGAACTGTCCTCAAGTGCCTTGCTACTCAGTGGGGTCAGTAGACCAGCAAAGAGAGTGTCACCCAGGAGAAGTGCCGAAGCTCAAGTTCATCCCCAGCCTACTGAATTGGACTCTACATTTTGACAGGATCCCCCAGTGACTTCTGTGCACAACATTTGAGGCTCTGGACAAGACTTCCAGACCTTGCTCCGTCATCCCTCTTAAACACGGCTGCCCAGTCTTCCAGGAAGCTTGGCTCCAATCACCACCACCTTCCCTCTCCAGAGTCTTCAAGGGCTCCTGATAGCCTACAGACTACAGCGGACACTTCTTAGGCTGACAATTGAGAGGTCTCCATGATCTTGCATTGCCCTAGAGACGCCCATCCAGGCGCCTGCCAGCAATGACTACTTCTCTGCAGAAAAGACAGGTGTGCCTGAGAAACGACACATTCCTCAGTTCTGGCTTTACCATGCCCCTCATCAGGGACACAGGGGTACAGATAAACCAGACCTGGTGTTTCGCCTTTTAAGGAACTTAGAGACTAGTTAGAAGGACGGGGGTGCGCGGGGTCGGGTGGGTGGGTGGGTGTTAAAGGAACTTAAATGAATAACAAGTAACAGCTGCTAAGAGGGACAGGCACAGAGGGCAGTGAGACTGGTCGGAAGGCTGGCGCTAAGGACAGGGAGTTTGTCGTGTAAGGGGACCAGGCACAGTCGAAAGAATTGGGTGCGTCGGAGGATGCGCACAGGGACGAGTCCCGGGCTCACCCAGAATACGGAAACCCCCTGGAGGAAGCGGGCACAGGGATCACCTTCCAAGTCCCTTTAGAGAAAATGCTGAAGAGACCCTCTGGCACATGTCTTCACAGGGTCACTGGGGCACGCGGCGCAGTGGCGCCCTGAGCGGAGCCCTTGGAAAAGCAGGCCAAGTGGAACGCAATCCCAGCCCCGCCACTTCCCGGCTCTCAACTCCCTTGACCCCCAAACCCGTGCTTCCTCCGGCGCGGAGCGGGGCGAGAACAGAATCAACTTTGCAGCTGCTGTTGAGGGTGCTGCTGGCTGGGCTCGCCGCACGCTGCCGCCCTCAGCGGCGCCCCCCAGGAGCGGAGGGCTTTTGTGATCAGGGTGATGGTGACCACGGCTAATAAGGATCAGTTTTCGGCAGAAGCCTCGGCCCCACAAATCACTGTCCCCCCGCCCCAAGAGGCCTCCCGACCCTGCCATCCCAGGCAACCTCCCCCGCACGTTGCCACCGTGACCCCAGCGCGGGCGCCGGACGCCGCCGCCGGACCCCGGTTACCTGGGGCCAAACGCGACTGGTCGCCGCCACCTGCGTCCTGGGCCCTGCCTCCCTCCCGGCCGGCCGCCTCCGGCCCCGCAGCTACCGCGGCGGCGCCCCCAGCCCAGCCGGGCCCGGGCGGCGCGGGATGCCTCGGCGGGGCTGGCGGCGGCGGCCACGCTGCGCGCTCTGGCGGAGGGGAGGGGGCTCCGCGGCGGCGGCGGCGGCGGCGGCGGCGGCGGCGGGCCCGGCGGGGGGCAGAGCCAAGAGGCGCGGCGGCAGCGGCAGCGGCGGCAGCGGCGTTGGAGGAGGAGAAGGAGGAGGAGGATGCGCGGGGCTGCGGGCGACAGCGCGGCCCTGTCCGCAGTGAAACCCGTGGTGCCCGGGGCGCAGGGAGTGGCCGTCGCCTCCTGCGCGCACCATTCCTGATATGGCGGCGGTGGCGCGGTCGCGGCTGCGGGAGCCGGGGAGGGGCCGGCCGGGCGCGGGCTGAGCCCCGCCGGCCTGGGAGCTCGCCCAGGGCCCGCGCGGCGCCGGAGCGCGGGGCCGGGCGGCCTGCGGGAGCGACGAGGCCGGGAGGCGGCCCCAGGGTGGAGCGCACGGCACGGGGAGGCCGCGATGGCGAACGCCACTGATCCGGGCGGCGGCGGCGGCGGCGAGGCAGCCGCGCTGGGCCTCAAGCTGGCCACGCTCAGCCTGCTGCTGTGCGTGAGCCTGGCGGGCAACGTGCTGTTCGCGCTGCTGATCGTGCGGGAGCGCAGCCTGCACCGCGCCCCGTACTACCTGCTGCTCGACCTGTGCCTGGCCGACGGGCTGCGCGCGCTCGCCTGCCTCCCGGCCGTCATGCTGGCGGCGCGCCGGGCCGCGGCCGCCGCGGGGGCGCCGCCGGGCGCGCTGGGCTGCAAGCTGCTCGCCTTCCTGGCCGCGCTCTTCTGCTTCCACGCCGCCTTCCTGCTGCTCGGCGTGGGCGTCACCCGCTACCTGGCCATCGCGCACCACCGCTTCTACGCCGAGCGCCTGGCCGGCTGGCCGTGCGCCGCCATGCTGGTGTGCGCCGCCTGGGCGCTGGCGCTGGCCGCGGCCTTCCCGCCCGTGCTGGACGGTGGCGGCGGAGGCGACGACGAGGACGCGCCGTGCGCCCTGGAGCAGCGGCCCGACGGCGCCCCCGGCGCGCTCGGCTTCCTGCTGCTGCTGGCCGTGGTGGTGGGCGCCACGCACCTCGTCTACCTCCGCCTGCTCTTCTTCATCCATGACCGCCGCAAGATGCGGCCCGCGCGCCTCGTGCCCGCCGTCAGCCACGACTGGACCTTCCACGGGCCCGGGGCTACCGGCCAGGCGGCCGCCAACTGGACGGCGGGCTTCGGCCGCGGGCCCACGCCGCCCGCGCTCGTGGGCATCCGGGCGGCGGGGCCGGCCCGCGGCGCGCGCCGCCTCCTCGTGCTGGAGGAGTTCAAGACGGAGAAGAGGCTGTGCCGGATGTTCTACGCCGTCACGCTGCTCTTCCTGCTGCTCTGGGGGCCCTACGTGGTGGCCAGTTACCTGCGGGTGCTGGTGCGGCCGGGCGCCGTGCCACAGGCCTACCTAACGGCCTCAGTGTGGCTGACGTTTGCGCAGGCCGGCATCAACCCCGTCGTGTGCTTCTTGTTCAACAGGGAGCTCCGGGACTGCTTCAGGGCCCAGTTCCCCTGCTGCCAGAGCCCCCAGGCCGCACAGGCCGCGCTCCCCTGCGACTTGAAGGGCGTGGGACTGTGAGCTCTCCTGGGGCTGCCTTGCCCTCCGCCTTGGACCGCGCATCTGTCCCCTCGGGCAGTGTCCGAGCTGCCTTCTGGATAACTCTGAAGTGGACCAACACCGGAACTGTGTAGAGCTGCCGTTCTTGGGGGGGGGGGGGGTGATGGCCGGGCGGGGTATAGGGGCGAGTGGAAGGAAGGTTCTGTGTTCCAGCCTGCCCCAGCCCCCGCAGACCTTCTCCGCCCCAGAAAGGCCCTGCGGTGACTTCGTCCTGGCCCTGGGGTCACTTGCTCCATGCCTGGTTACTTTCTCCTTTCTTGTAAATGGAGGCCAAAGTGATCGTCTTCCTGCGACGTTTCTTCCAAGGAGCTGCCTTGGACGCCCTCAGGTGGCACTGCGTTTTGCCATGGACACGAGGAACCTGGGTGGGTGGGTGGGGGGCGGGGGTTGCACGGTTACATCTCTTGGGAATCTGCCGTTGGAAACAGGGGACCGCGGGAAGCTGTCTCACCCGCCTCCTGTGTGGCCCGCGACAGCGTGGTGGCACGGGGTTGGGCCATCGCGTCTGGTGTTTGCTGTTGAATTTGAGGGGCAGACGTGGGAGTCGGTGGGGGAGGCAGTCGTTTTGCACGCAGTAACCAAGTCACGAGTCACATTTGGTTCCTAGTTGACGCTACTGCACACCGTGGGGCAGCTGCTCTCTGTATTATATCCGTCTCGAACGGAAGCATCTCTGTGCAATTGTGACTTCTGAAGGAGTGGAAAGTGTCTTGGTCAGTGGTGGTGTGGAGAAAGTACAGTACTGCATGCGTCCTGTGTGTTCCTGGTGGCTGGGCTCGGCCTGGGACAGGGAGGGCTCTGGGAACACAGTGCCAAGTTGAGGTTGTTTAGGTACCTTTTTTTTTTTTTTTTTTTTTTTTGCCAAATAAAAAAGTTAGTCATTCTATGGAAACGGCTTGTGGTTTGAGAAGCCCGGTTTTATTCTGTCTTATGAAATGCATTCCCACTTTGAAAAGTGTTCTTCTGTGGTTCATGGTATAAATGAATGGAATGGAAGGGTACCCTCCTGCTGGGAGACCAAGCATTTCCTTCAAGTGTTTGCTAGGTTAGGCTGTGCTGTTTGTTCTACTGATGGTTGTTTTAAAATTAATCATGGGAGCTGTCATTTTTAAATAATGTCTCTTTGCTAGACACCGTAATCTTAAACTGGAAGACTGCAAGTACTATATGATATTTTTTGCTTATAATGCTACATTTTTATTAATGTACCTTCCGTTTTGAGGATTTATATCTGTATTTCTCTTTGCATTATACAAATATACCAGTATTTTCACTCTGGAGTGGCTGTTTTGTTGTTATTGTTGTGTGAGCCGGGGCAGGGTGCTCGTGGGTAAAAGACGTGGCATTTTGCTACTATCCTGCTATCCTGTTAGTAAACGATGCTTAGTTTAAAGTTCTGGAGTCTGAACATCAGCATCCAAGACATCTGGAGGCTTTCAAGGTACAAGACAAAAATCTGAAAATAATCCCTCAAGAGGGAAAACAACTACAACTTAGATAAACATAGAAAACACGAGTACCAGGAAAGCAGTCATTTTGGTAAGCAGATTCTAAAGCGGTACAATAAATACATTGAACTTTATTTTTTGTTTGGAATAATGGAAGAGGGTGGCAAAAAAGTTTATGGAAATGTGTATTATGGACAAACTATGCATGGATCTCAGCATTTGTTGTGCCAAAAATAAACTTGCCTTTTCATGCCATTTTTCCATGAACTTTTTGAAGTAGTCTCATGAATTATTAAGTGTGCCTTCCGAGAGGCACGAAGTACTGAGGTGTGGCCAGTGTATCCCTGGTACACAGGGAGCAGAGTTTTGTTTTGTTTTATGAAAGTTAAGCAGTCTTTGAAGAGAGCTTCACTTTTGGGAAAGGTGAGTAACAGTTGCACTCGTTCTCCCTGCGACTTAGATGCAGGTAGATGTCAATTATGCAGATGCCACTCAGTGGAAATCTCAGCCAATCCTAAAACAGAGCACCCCAGGAAGGAAGTCTGTGCTCATCTAACCCCTCCACTGCCCTGAGTGATCCACATTGCAAAAACAGCAGTTCCCAAGTGCCACTGGAAATATGTGGCACTTGCCACGGCACAGAAACAACCCACCTTTGCAGACTCCTGAGTTGCTCCAGCCTCGGGCACACACCTGTGGACCCCACATGGCCTTGAGTTCACACGCCATTTTTTCCATAGGCAAATCTATAAACCAGAGGTCTGCAAAATTTTAGATTCATAAGAATTACTCTTAAGTGCTTGCATGGTCCAGAGACTCTTATTAGGATGTATTGAGTTGGGAGCCAGAGAAAACTTTTTTTGTGGGGGGGGGGGGGAGGAGAAGGAGGGTTGTTTATTTGAAAGGCAGAGTACAGTAAGAGAGGGAGAGAGACTTGCAATGGCTAGGGTTGGGCCAGATCAAACCAGAAGCCTGGAACTCCATCTGGGTCTCCCACATGGGTACATGGGCACAAGCACTTGGGCCATCTTCTGCTGCTTTCCCAGGCTCATCAGCAGGGAGATGAATTGGAAGTGGAGCAGCCAGGATTTGAACCGGCAACCACATGGGATGCTGGCGTTGCAAGTGGCAGCTTAACCTGCCACACCACAATCTAGGCCCCAGAAGAAAGCATTTTTGTCAAGTTCTTCGGTTGCTTGGAGACATCCAAACCTGTGTCCAGACGTAATTGACTTTAGACTTGATGTGTACGAACTTGGCCACCCTGTTGGGTTTTTGGTTTTTATTTTTTTAAATTCTGATTGGATGAGAGAAGACAAGCTACCCAGTAGAGTTCAGGTGATAGTAACAAGAAATTAACAGCCAACTACAAAGGAAAAAGAACCCAGCTGTTGAAGAGAAAGTAGTGTGTTAGGCAAAAAGTCCCTGAAAGCTTGTGGGCTTTGGGGGTCAGTGTATGATCAGCATGTGCTTTGGTGGTTAATTATGCCGATTAAATGTCATCAAGAGAGGGTTGGCTGTGTCCAGACCCTCTGCTCGTTGTATTGGGACAGGGACAGTGTATATGGGGAAGATCACCAAACAGCTCCTTTTGTTTATTTGGGAAGTTAACTTGGCATGTCTTCCCCAGAGTGAGATAAACGAGCTATCCCATACTTGAAGCAATGGAAGTTAGATTGCTCGTACATAAATCTTCATCTGCATCTCCGTGGCATGGAATTATGGGATTTAAAATGAGCATTTTTAAGTCTTTTGATAGCTTATGTCTGATAGCTTTGCAGAAACTCTAAATTTACACCAGACATAGTTACTTTTTAAAAAAGTGTTCCAGCCAGCGCCACGGCTCACTAGGCTAATCCTCTGCCTTGCGGCGCCGGCACACCAGGTTCTAGTCCCGGTCGGGGTGCCGGATTCTGTCCCGGTTGCCCCTCTTCCAGGCCAGCTCTCTGCTATGGCCCGGGAAGGCAGTGGAGGATGGCCCAAGTGCTTGGGCCCTGCACCCCATGGGAGACCAGGAGAAGCACCTGACTCCTGCCATCAGATCAGCACGGTGTGCCGGTTGCAGCGCGGTGGCCATTGGAGGGTGAACCAATGGCAAAGGAAGACCTTTCTCTCTGTCTCTTTCTCTCACTGTCCACTCTGCCTGTCAAAAAAAAAAAAAAAAAAGTGTTCCAATCAAAATGAGGAAACATATGTTAATAACAACATGATTCATTTCTCTTTGTCCACTCTTTAGCTTTGACAAATCTTGGAAGTTTTGCCCTATTGGTTTCTACTTTTTCTTTTCCCTCTCTTTTTTCTTTCTTTGCACTCTTTTCCTCTCTCCCTCTTCTCAATCCCCCCCTCCCCCATTCAACAGGGAGCTCCGGGACTGCAATTACAGTACAAGACAACTATTTCTGCCAAATCTTTGGTCTCATCACCAGTCCCCTACATTCTCAAGTGCCCTGTCCCTTAAGAGGTAGCAGAATCCTAAGAGAAAGGGCCGACTTGGGATTTAATTTTGCAGGTGGTGGCATTGGGTGGTGGCATCGGGGGTCTACCCAGAATCCTCAGGGCCTGCAGGACTGAGCAGAAAAGAAACCTCTTAGTCTAGGTCTTTTGTGGTCTGGCCTCTCCACCACCCAGACGTCCTCCCCTGCCTTGTACTCCCGTCTTCCCTTTCTTGGGCTCCCTTTGCACAAGCACTCCACTCCCCCTGCCCCAACCCAGGAGTTCCTCACCAACCCTTGAGAGCAAGGGTAATACAGTATTTAACGCCTGTACCTCTGTGAGCCCAGGTCCTAGACAGGCTCCGGGTCTGAGACTTTTGGGAGCTTTTTGGGTCCCAGCTGTGCCCCCTGGGCTCCCACAGTGCCATATGTTTACCTCCATGAAGTCTACACTACACCCGTGCATACCTCTGGCTCCAGGCTCTCTCCAGTCTCACCTCCTCCACGGCCTTCTCAGGCCTTGAACTCAAGTCACTCCAAGTTGCAGGTGGTGCTCTGAGCAGAACATCCTACACCACCCCTCACGCCTTTGCATGTATCGTTCCTTGTGCCCGAAGTCCTCTCCACCCCGTTCAGACAGAAAGGGTGAACTCCCAGCCTCTACAGGGAGCAGGAGATGGTGCCAGTATACACGCTACAGTGTTGGCAAGGCACCAAGCTCAGGCATTAGGTCCAGCACCATGGCAGGCTGAACAGCAGACTCACTGGCCCACGGGCATTTGAAGTGGTCTGTGTGCACTGAAGCAGCCAGTGTTAGATTATAAACTGCAGTGGATCCAAAATGCGGCTGGCTGCCTTCACCTGGCAGACAGGTTACCCTGTGTGGACTGCAGGACTCCTGAGCCATCGCCACTCCTTCACAAGCTGCACCCCGGCTGTTTCCAGAGTTAAAAAGCAAAACAAAAAGAAATGTGGTCTGAGTTCAGGGAGTTCTTCATGAGTTTTCTCTAACTTGAACAAAACGTCTGGGATTTCCCTCAGCTGTACAGAGAGCCCTGTTGGTTGCTGGGTGAACACGGGACCCTGGGAGCCACAGCAGTCAACTTGTAACCAGGAGGAGAGCAACTACCCAGTGAAGGTAGCAGAAGAGAGAAATTTAAAGTGCAGGCACTCGCTTAAACCTTATTCAGCTGCTTAACCAAAGCGGCAGCCTTTTGATAAGTATTCTTCATAGCCCGCACTGTGTTCACACCTTTTTAAAATATTAGGCTTAATTGATTTCTTCTAATTGTCAGACTATCTTGCTGTGCTTCTATGAGACCAACCTGGCCACGGAGCAAGAATGAAATAGATTAAACATGATTTCTTTGATTGAGGTAAGTTCAGAAGATTAACAAGTACCGATTACTAGAGGAGTTGTGTTTCATTGCACTTTGTAAGACCTGTTTGATCATCAGAGGCTTAAAACTTTTGAAGTCATAAATCTAGTTCCTGGAACCTGGAAAACCAGCTGAATGAAACCTCCAAGGAGCCAAGGAGAAGGCAGTTTTTGTGTTGGACCGTGCAGGAGGACACGGGGTTAGGAAGGCACACTTCTCCTGCTGAAGAGCTAGCCAGCTAATTGGGGAAACTTGGCAAGGGCCCCCCAGACCATAAAGCAAGGCGGAACGTGGGAGGTGCCAGCGAGGGAATCTGGTTAGAGCGCCTGGGGCTAAGGCGGAGATCAGAAAGCATTGTGGAGTGTCTGCGAAGGGGCCCGGCCCAAGTCTCTGCTTACCCGACTGCCTGGAGAAGAGGAAACCAGGATTGGAACGAAAACTGTCCAGGTCCCATCTTCCCCGCCTCCTGGGTTTTAACATTTTGTTCAGACTCCTTCTGCCCTCTTCTTGCTCTTATTATCCATTTTAAAAAGACGGGTCTCTAAGCTAAGAGAAAACCCGCGGAATTCTGCCTTCGAAGAAGATTCTATCGCAGTGTTCACAGCGCCAGTGAGGAATGCGGGCATTTTAATGCAGGAAGTTTGTTATAGAAAATCTTGTCGCTGGAAGAGCCAGCAAAGAGGCTGCTGATGAGTAAAGTCAGAACTGAGCAGGCATCAGACAAGGAGCCCCCCAAAGGGCTCCCCAGCCCTGGCGAAGCCACAGGCAGAGTTTACGCGACAGAGGAAGACGTTCCATGCTTTATTTTAAGGGGACTGGGAGCAGGGAGAAAGGCGTAGCAGGTGCCCAACCGACCAGTATCCTGATTTCAGACATTAAAGATAACTAAACAGCTTGAAACTGATACCTCAAAGGCTGAAGCCTTTAATTCACTTGGGGTTACACGGAGAAATCGTGCAAAAAAATGTTTGATGTTGCAACGTCAAGGCACAAATGCGATACTCTTACTTCTCAGTGGCATTAAGGAGACAGAGAGATGACAGCTCCTGCTACCTGGTTCCAAGAGAAATCATCCAATTTCCCGTGAGGCTGTAAGGGGCCTGCCCGCTCTAGGTGGAGAACACACACACTGCTGAAAAGGCGTGAATCTTAACGTTTCGTCAATACATTCGTATTCGTGGAATTCTGCCGGCCCGCAGAGCTTTCCAGAACAGAAATCTTATTTTCTGCCAGGAAATGCTATCTGAGAGGCACACGCTCTTTTCTGGTGGGAACCTGCGCTGGAGCCTGGAGAGCCCACGAAATGGTCTCACGCTCTCTAGGACACAGACACGCAGCAATTCTGAAGGGCTCCGAAAGGTCAGTTACGTTCCATGCCGACCTAACGCATCCCAGATTGAAAGAATTCTCTAGGAACCATGGCATTTACAATGCACGAGGAGATAAAGCTTTTCCTTGTCTTTTTCATCTGACACTTTCTCTGTCCCTGTTACTTCCCACATATTCTCCGACTGCTGACCTCCATGCCCGACACAGCGCTGGGCTGTCACAGGTGCTCATTCTGCAAATTGATGTACAGAGTGGAACTGTACAGTGTGGAGTTCTTTTAACCCACACTCACCATCAGCCTGATTTGCATATCTATCTCAAGGAATTATGGGATACCCGAAGCTATTTCTAGAATTTGATTTGCATAATGGCTCTCATCCTTTATGAGTATGATGACATGTGGTCTGACAAAGGGTTTTTAAAAAATTTGTAAGTTACCTTATACGTTTTATAGATCTGAGAATTAAATATAACCTGTCTATTGAAAGGAACACAATTATACACAGACGTGATTAATCTTCTGCTAATGGCATATTACTTTTGCTGGTCTGAAAAACAGCTTTGTGAACTGAAAGTTTGTCATTTAAAACTGATGCTTTTTTTCCCCCCGAACACCTTTCAGCAAGATGAAAATTCACTTAAGCATTATAAGAAAATTTATAGTGGCAATGAGCCTCAGTGACCGTCCCTGTTGCCAAAATTTTGTTTTTTAAAGCTTTTTTATTTATTTAGAAGGCAGAGTAACAGAGAGACACCTACCAGTTCACTCCCCAAATACCTGCAACAGCTGGGGCTGGGCCAGGCTGAAGCCAGAAGCCAGGAGCTCCATCCAGATCTCTCGCGTGCGTGGTAGGGACCCAAGAAGTGGAGCCGTCACCTGCGGCCTCTCAGGGTGCAGCTCAGCAGGAAACTGGATGGGACGCAGGGGCGGGCTTGATCCCAGGCACTCCAACATGGAATGTGGGCATCCTAAACGGTGGCTTAACCCACTGTGCCCCAAGGCCCGCCTGGGTGCCACAGTGACTGCCTCCCAAGATTCCTTAATCTATGGGTAGGTGACACCTTTTAGAGTTTGGAACATTGGTTACAAGACGATGGAGTCACACATTTCTCAATGTTTAGAATACAAATGCTCTTGTGACCAAAATATATACGTGAGAGTAATCATGACTAATTTGGAGATTCTTTCATTTGGTCATCAGGTTCTCATTAAAATATTAGCTCAGGTCCGTAAGAATAGGAAAACTTGTATTTGCCATTTGGATACTGACAGCTCTTGGGCATCCATCCCTTCAACCCTGTACCTGACCCGCACCAACCCCAACAAGTAGCCTCATCGTGGCTCCACCTCTTGCCCACAGTAAAAGCTAAAACCAACCTTGCCATCTTGCTATCGGTGCCTATGCTGACTGGGGCCTGCTCTGCTCTCGCCAGAAGATCCCATCATGCCCTGGTGTTTGACCTCTTGTAGTCCCAACCTTGACACCAATTTCGCCTAGGTAGGGGTGTGGTTGGCTCCACCCTCTGCAGGGCAACCACTAAACAAGAGCAGAAAAGCATTTCTTTACAAGATAACAAGATGAAGTAGTATGAAGCATAACAAAATGAGGTGTTTCTGAATAGAATTATTCTATGTATTATTTAGGGCCAAGTGGGAGTGCTTTAACAAAGAAACTTAAGGGTGGTTTATGTCTCCCTGGTTTGGGAGACCATCCAGAACTCAGCCCTCCAGCTTTACCAAATGCCCTCACTCTCTGAGTCCAGTGTAGCCAGATTCCTTGTTGCTGTATCTCCCAATGGAGAGGAATGGAGTGAGGCTTTTTTTTTTTTTTTTTTTAAGTAAATGAGGCAGCTGGCTTCTGCTCACACTGCACTCCTAAGAAGTTAAGTCACATAGCTGCACCTGGGCAGCTGGGTAAATACAATCTTTGGGTATCTAGTCACATGGCCAGAGACTGAGCTAAAATTACCCGAGAGAGAGAGAGAGAGAGAGGGAGAGAGAGAGAGAAAGAGAGAAATGGGAGAGAAAGAAAAAGGAGAAAGAGCAATAGAGTAAGGTAGAACACGATGAAAATGAATAAATGAATGTATGCGGGAGACTACAGCCTACCAGGCTTATCTTCCATCCAGGGACTTCTCCTCCAACCTCCTACCCCACTCCCCACTAAGTAAATCTATTTTTCTCTCTTTTCTCTTCTTCTTCTTTTTTTTAAACACAGGCTACTTTATTTATTTGAAAGGCATAGCTACAGAGAGGCAGAGGCAGAGGCAGAGGCAGGGAGAGAGAGAGAGAGAGAGAGAGAGAGAGGGAGAGAGAGAGAGGTGTCTTCCATTCGCTGGTTCACTCCTCAAATGGCCACATAGCTGGTGCTGGGCTGATCTGAAGCCAGGAGCCAGGAGTCTACTCCAGGTCTCCCACATGGGTGCAGGGGCCCAAGTGCTTGGGCCATCTTCTACTACTCTCTCAGGCCATAGCAGGGAGCTAGACTGGAAGTAGAGCAGCCAGGACTCAAACCGGTGCTCATATGGGATGCCAGCACTGCAGGCAGCAGCTTTACCTATTGTGCCGTAGCGCTGGCCCCTGGCTAAATAAATCTTCAAAAATTAATAGAGGATGTTTTTTCTTTATTGTCCAAAGGACTAACAGTTTCAGACAATATTTAACTCTAAAAACCAATCACAGCCTTAGGGTAGTATTCCTCTGCAAGTCTATTATATTTTGATTCAAAAATTTATTTGAAAGAGCAAGACAGAGACAGAAAGAGACAGAGAGAGAGATCTTCCACTTACTGGTTCACTCTCCAAATACCAACAACAGCCTAGGCAGGGTCAGGCTGAGCCAAGAACTGTTTCCAGGTCTCCCATGGGGGTGGCAGGGACCCAACCACTCGAGACATCAGCTGCTATCTTTCAGGGTGCACATGCGCAGGGGGCTGGAATGAGGAGCAGTGCCAGAACTCAAACTCAAGCACTGCTATGGGATGTGTGTGTCCCAAGTGCTGTCTTAAACACTGTGCACACATCCACCCCAAGTCTCTTCAACTTCAAGCAGCCAAAAAAAAAAATCATCATTTATATAGGAGCAAATATTCAGTCATGGGCATGTTCTGGGCCTCAAGTAATTTACCCCCTCATTTTGAACTCCAACTTGGGATTTCAAAGAGTAAACATTTAGGACCTTTGCCATGCCCGGGGACACAAGCCGGGAACCGCCATTAAAGTAAAAGGGACCCGTGGTGTTGGTAACACCCACGAATGTGGCTGTCTTTCCCACAGGGAGTGGTGACTAAGGGGCCCATCAAGAAAAGACCCCACAGATTTGCTTTAAGACAGTGCAGAAGGGCTGCAAGGAGGAGCAGAGCTGGGGCAGGGTTGGCGCCGAGATGAGATGGTGTGACAACGTAGGAGACTTCCTTACATAATCGGTTTCTGTTTACCTCTATGTTTAAAACAGCCACATAAAAGTTTGTGTTGATTTGCTTGTTTTTAAGAATGCACAGATGCCAGCCTCAGTCTGGTCTGGAAGGAAACTCAGCTCACGAAACTTCAACAATTCCTCGAATTTAACTTAATAAAGCACAATTTCTCCCAATTTTGCTTGTAAAGAGAGTTTCTGCCACAAAAACATTTTTCGTAAGTTACATCACGTTTTAATCAAGATGATGAAGATCTGTGTTTAAACAATGCGGAAATTTGATTAGAAGTGCCCTCTTTAAGATGTGCAAACATTCATCTGTGATTGGATTTATTTTATCTGAGCCCTTTGCCTTCAGGTTTAAGGAGTAACTTAGAAAAATTTCTCCCTTGAAACTCTAGACAACAAAGCTGACAGATAGCTGCTATTTCTTTGATCAAATATGTAAACCGTATCAAACGTTTCCCTTTCTACCACTTTACATGCAAAATGTTTTAGACTTTTTAAGAAAAATAATTTACTTGAGAGGCAGAGAGAGAGCGAGCGAGCGAGCGAGGGAGCAAGCAAGCTGTCGTTAGTTCAATCACAAATGTTTCCAACAGCCCATGGTGGGCCAGGCTAGGAGCTGGGAACTGAATCCATGTCTCTTGCAGGTGGTAGGAACCCAATTACCTGAGCCATCATCACTGCTTCCCAGGGTCTGCATTAGCGAGAACTGGAATCAGCAGTTGGAGCCACGGCATCTCAATTGCTTGGCCAAATGCCTGCCACAATCTTTGGTGGTATACGTACATTGTATTGGAATGCTTACTTACTCTGATGTATTCAGTCACAGTGTGGTCCAACATTGCACTTTCCAGAGAATTTTGCTGATTTATGGGCCCAGTCAAGAAGAATAAAAATCCTGAGATGTGTGGGGAAGGGATGGGCAGAGGGGAGCATCTGTTTGGAGTTCAGGAACTGGGTACTGTGGAAGGGGTCGCTCCACTCATGCACCCAAGGGAGCTGTGTGCCAGTCAGTAGGACCCAGGCCTGCCTCCCCGACCCCATTCTAGGGCCCTGTGCACTGACTCATGCCAGAAGCTACAAAACTGCTCCTGAAATCCTCATGTGGGGGCCCTCTGGGCCTTCCTTCCCTC
Organism: Oryctolagus cuniculus; assembly: GCF_051225735.1. Lineage (NCBI taxonomy): Eukaryota > Metazoa > Chordata > Mammalia > Lagomorpha > Leporidae > Oryctolagus > Oryctolagus cuniculus. The sequence continues at coordinate 78,789,081 of NC_142876.1, read as the reverse complement.
CAGGGCAGAAGAAACTGGAGTCACTGGTGCCAAGGACCCCAGGACCCTCCGACGGTGCCTCTCTGACTTAGCTACAACAGTGTGCCATCAGACAGTGTCGCCAGCTGAAACAGTCTTTTCTGTAGATGCGTGGTCTTTATTCTTGCCCAATGTTTCTCAACCTTGGGGTCCATCAGGGAGCTCTTAAAAAAGACCAGCACCCAGGCCTACTCCAGAGGGACAGAATCAAAACCTCTGAGGGTGGTGGATGATGGGAAGATGGAAAAGATACTTCAAGAACAGAATTCATGGCCTCTCTACTTTTGGAGAAAACATGCTCTCAAAGTACCCGAACCACACCAAATAGATATAGCGGGAATTGGGGTGGGTTCATAAAACTTACTTAACATGGCCGGCGCCGCAGCTCACTAGGCTAATCCTCTGCCTTCGGTGTCAGCACACCGGGTTCTAGTCCCGGGTGGGGCGCCGGATTCTGTCCCGGTTGCTCCTCTTCCAGTCCAGCTCTCTGCTGTGGCCCGGGAGTGCAGTGGAGGATGGCCCAGTGCTTGGGCCCTGTACCCCATGGGAGACCAGGAGAAGTACCTGGCTCGGATCCTGGCTTCGGATCAGCGCAGTGCGCCGGCTGCAGCACACCAGCTGCAGTGGCCATTGGGGGGTGAACCAACAGAAAAGGAAGACCTTTCTCTCTGTCTCTCTCACTATCCACTCTGCCTGTCAAATGAAAACAAAAAAAGAAAAAAGGAACTTACTTAGCAATCATCTTGTTAAAACCACCATGTTTAGGATCCACTAAAAATGCTGCACCATAATTAAGATTATATGAAGGGGCCGGCGCCGCGGCTCACTAGGCTAATCCTCCGCCTAGCGGCGCCGGCACACCGGGTTCTAGTCCCGGTTGGGGCGCCGGATTCTGTCCCGGTTGCCCCTCTTCCAGGCCAGCTCTCTGCTGTGGCCAGGGAGTGCAGTGGAGGATGGCCCAGGTGCTTGGGCCCTGCACCCCATGGGAGACCAGGAAAAGCACCTGGCTCCTGGCTCCTGCCATCAGATCAGCGCGGTGCGCCGGCCGCAGCGCGCCGGCCGCGGCGGCCATTGGAGGGTGAACCAACGGCAAAGGAAGACCTTTCTCTCTGTCTCTCTCTCTCTCACTGTCCACTCTGCCTGTCAAAAAAAAAAAAAAAAAAAAAAGATTATATGAAGGTAACTCAGAAAGTTCATGGCAAACGTGCATTATGAAAAAGCTATGAATAGCTTTCAAAATCATTTGCACCAAAATAAGCTTATATATAATTTACAAATGTGGCAATTGCTCATTATTAGTAAATTTACTTTTTATTTACTTGAAAATCAGAGAGAGAGAGAGATCATCCATCCACTGATTTACTCCCCAAATGCCTGCAACAACCAGACCTGGGCCAGGCCAAAGCCAGAAGCCAGGAACTCCAATTGCTTCTCCCACATGAGTGACAGGAACCCAACTACTCAAGTCACTACCTGCTGCCTTCCAGGACGCACATTAGCAGGAAGCTGGAATCACAAGCAGAGCTGGGATTCAAACCCACACATTCTGACGTGGGAAGTGAACATCCCAAGTTGTGTTTTAACTGCTGCACCAAACCCTGCTCCTTTATCTTTTAATTCCATTTCTTCTATGAACTTTTTGAAGTATCTTTATATACTTAAAAATCACTGAGCGGGCCTGGCACTGTGGCGTAGTGGGTTAAGCCACCACCTGCGACACTGGCATGCCATATGGGCGCCAGTTTGATTCCTGGCTGCTCCACTTCCAATCTAGCCCCCTGCTAATGTGCCTGGGAAAGCAGCAGAAGATGACCCAAATGTTTGAGCCCCTGCACCCATGTGGGAGACCCAGACGAAGCTCCTGGCTCCTGGCTTTGATCTGGCCCAGCCATGGCTGCTGTGACCACCTGGCAAGTGGACTAGTGGATGGAAGATATTCTCTCTCTCTCTCTCTCTCTCTCTCTCTCTCTCTCTTTCTTCCCATCTCTCCATAATTCTGCATTTCTAATAAAATTTTTTAAAAAATCACTGACAGCAGACTTAAGTGTTTCCATCACACACACAAAAAAAAAAGTATGTGAGGCGATACATGTTAATTGGCTTAATTCAGCCATTACCCAGAGTACATATGCTTTAAACCATTCGGTTTTACATGATAAATATACACCTTTTTATTTATCAATTAAAACCTTTAAAAACACTGGGAGATACACAACCCGGTCTCATGTAGGAGGGAGCACTCGGACTTAGCAAACTGGAGAAAAACAGCAGAGAGCGAAAGGGATGTTCGGCGGCTGTTACCTGAAGCACATGGCCACGTGGAAGCAGATCCTACAAGATCACCAGTGAACTCTGCAGAGACCCCTGCTGGATACCAAAGATGACCTCTTTAAAATAACTTGGTCCCCAAGTTTAATCTTAAAAACAAAGCTAGGGACGAAAAAGCCAAGACACCTGATGCTAAAGCAGACGAAGAAGAGGACTGGTTCACGTGCTTGATCTATCACCAGCCTGACCTGGTCACAAAAGGACCACGTCAGCAGCTCACTAGGCTAATCCTCAGCCTACCAGCGCCGGCACACCGGGTTCTAGTCCCGGTCGGGGTGCCGGATCCTGTCCCTGTTGCCCCTCTTCCAGGCCAGCTCTCTGCTGTGGCCAGGGAGTGCAGTGGAGGATGGCCCAGGTGCTTGAGCCCTGCACCCCATGGGAGACCAAGAGAAGCACCTGGCTCCTGCCATCAGATCAGCGCGGTGCGCCGGCCGCAGCGCGCCGGCCGCGGCAGCCATTGGAGGGTGAACCAACAGCAAAGGAAGACCTTTCTCTCTGTCTCTCTCTCACTGTCCACTCTGCCTGTCAAAAAAAAAAAAAAAAAAAGGGACCACGTCAAAACACTGGCAAGGATGAAGGATGGAGATGTTAGACAGGAGGGTTTAGAAGCAAATCGTCTTTGGCATAAACTCTTCCTGGCCAAAAAAAAGTTGCTTTTAATAAAAAGTTGAAGTCAGAAGCGACAGTTTTCACGAAAGTCAACACTGGCAATGAAATCCAAAGGTCCACTGGGTTTGGTCATCAGCTTCTGGCACAAGCTCTGTCTGGACCTGAGAGAGTGATGGAATGCGTCCACCGCACTCTCACGGGAGCAGACTGCTGGCTTAGCTGTTCTTGTGTCAGTCCCCACCTTGCCTTACCTTGGAGGAACTCTGGCCTCTGCAGTGCCGACATCCGGGGGACATCATCCTAGGAACTGCAAGGAGCAGCACTGGAACAGCCTTGGGAGTGCGAACCTCACCTGCTTTGCATAAATTGCTTTAACAAGTCTCTGAGAAGCGGGAGTGTAAGCTTTGGGAAACAATCACTTGAAAGGTGTTAATTCCGGGAGCCAGTTAAAATATAATCGTGAATTAGAACGGTACACTAAAGGTAAGAACGATCACTTGGGTGATAGATCGTGTGACGGTGTGGACTTGACTTCAGGGTCCCCGCCAAGGGTTCATGCGTTGAAATGTAATCCCTAGCAAGGGGTATTAGCGAGTAGGAGCAGGACCCACCACGGTGCTCAGTAGTGGGGGCCTCTGGGAGGTGATCAGGATTAGCCAAGATCCTCATCGTGCAGCCACCATGACTCACCTTGGTGGCTCTGTGAGAAGAGGGAGAGACCAGGAGGGACACACACAGGCACACTCCCTGTCTCCTGCCACACGAGGCTCTGTGCTGTCCCCCGACTCTGCCAGCCACGGGCCCAGTGAGCGAGCACATCTCTCTGCTCCACAGCACCGCCCAGTCTGCAGTGTTTTGTCCTAAGGAATGCCGCAGCGACGAACCCCAGCACAAGGGGAACTGACAAAGCTCTGCCCTTCTGCAGATGGCTCCTAGTCGGTGGGCACAGTTCTCAATTTGCTGCACAAACTTCACATCCCTTCTCTTCGTCCTGTACCTACCCCTTTAGGTAACAATTTTTAAAAAATGGGGTTGACATATGTCAGAGCAAAGCCTTCTGAGCTTGTTATGTTTTTTAACATTTAAGGTAAAAATGGATGACTGAGGCAATTATATTTCCACTACTGGTAAAAAAGAAAAGATGCCTTGCACATTATATGAAAACAAATCTCACAAAACTGCTGAAGTGCCTACTTCTACACCCCTAACTCCACTTGTTGAAGTCGACTTTTTCCCAAGAAACTCACTGAGGAATGTTTTTTCAACACAAGCTAAACTGAACCAAAAATAATACTTCCCTAACCAAGTATGCTCATTAAAAATGTACAGCAGGATTCCATGCATTTACGGGATGTATGTTAAGCCGATGGGTACAATTACACCCAGTGTGCCATTTTTAGCCCTGGCTAAGTAAACAACAAAAAGGACAGGGTTTTCTTTTTTCTTTTTTTTCTTTTTGGAAATGGTTGGTGGGTTGGCATGGGCAAGTTTATTCGGTTAGACACATTTCTTCAGTTGTTTATTTGCAACAGTGACTAAACTGGCAATACTTGGTGGGTTTTTGCAAGGCCTGCCTCTGTCGGCATCACTGCACAGGTAGCACCCAGCACCCCGCCTTTCTGCCCGGGATGTACACTCCCTCTCTTCGCGCTCCATCCACGCGAGGAAACCCCAAAAGACCGTTCCTGGCTACAATTAGCTCTGCCTGTCATAATTGCCCTTCATGCTCCAAAACTTCACCGATTTGCACATTGTTTATTTTTTGTAGGTGGGACCTTAAAAGGCATGCAAACAGAACTCTTCTGCATGTCCAGTGAGAATGCACCTCCCCTCAGGGCCGTCTGACCAACGCTGGGGTTTTCACTTGGTTTTTCCAAGGTGTTCTGTTTAGAAATGCGCTTGTAATAAAAACTGACGAGACGCGTGACAAAAATAAGGATTATAATATTAAAATAAATCAAATGATATACAGTACTGTCATAATTCTGATACAGAATTTTAACACAGCAGTTATTGATACAGGTACAAATGGCGGGATGTCAGGCAATCCATTACAATAGACCTTTGGGTTAGAAATAAAGTGTACAACACAACTTAATACCAATGTAAAAAAAAATCGGGAACTAGTGTCATGCCAGATTAAAATCAATACTTCCTCTTCAAGTGACATTTTTTTAGAACATTTTTAGCTAGGAGATCAAAGAAATAATAAACTTAAGGAAAAAAATGTAATAGGCATTGAAAAAGAAGTCATCTATTTAAAAAAACCCTCACCTAGAAATCTGGACTAAGTTAATTTGGTTTCCCATTCCTACTGTCCTCACACCAAACAGCAGAGCTGAAGGCCATGTGGACAGACAGGTGAAGGAATGTTCCAGAGACACTCCCAAGGCCCACCACATAAGACGACTCTGGCCAGCCCCAGCTGACCACGCATGCGTCACTGCTCAGGGACCAGACAAAAAGCTCGCTTCTCTCAGCGATGCTGCCAGTGAGACAGGGCTACATTTCACAGGGCCAGAGGGGTGGGAAGGGAGACGGAGAGGGACAGTAAGGGCTCACAACCCTCTGAGGAGGGTTCAGGAGACCCAGAGGGGGCGTTCAGTGCTCTGGGGCAGGGGTGAGGTGGAAGGGCCACGAAAGAACCCTGCTGCAACAAAACATCACATTCTTCCTCGTCTCCTGTTGGTGGAAATGGGCACGCTACCAGCATCGAAAGCAGCCCGATTAAGCCAAAATACAAACCACTTGCATAATGCCTTGTACTTTCTGTTTCTATCCAGAATTAAAATTCCCTTCCAATGGAAAAAAATATCAGAAATCCAAGACGAAGGAAGATGTGGCTTGGACAGAGGAGGAAGCACGAGCATCTCTTTCTGGCACAGTATCTGTTTTGGCACGATCACAAGAAACACTTTACACATACCATGTGGCTGTTCACATTCAAAGTTTCTACTCTAAATGATTACTTTCGGGCTAAGCAAATGTATCGGTTGAACGAAGTCCGTAAACAGGCCAAGCCCGGCAGACATGGGCAAGTGTGGTGCATCCGCCGCCCAAAAAATGGTACCTGAAAGACAAGAAGAAGACAGACGCTGAGTCAGGGCAGGAAACGTTTCCAAAACCAAGCAGACCTTTCTCGAGATCCGTCTGTGAAGAGTGATGGCTGGTGCTCCCTGTTGTCCCTTCCCATTGCTACTCACTTTCTGGGTTGATACTGTAATCGCACCCATTCTACAGATGGGAGTCTGAGCAAACAGAGCAAGTCACACATGGAGAACCTGAAGCTTGGCTGAACCAGTGGGACCACACTCCTTTGCCGCCTTTTTCTTCTTCTTGGATTTCTTTTTTGGGGGTGCCTTGTTACTGAAGCACCTCAGGAAGAGCCCAGGATCATGGCCACATCCACAGCTATTCAATGAGCACATGTAAATTCTGACTTGAGAAATACTTGCATGTTGAGGTGGATTCGTTCTGAGAGGAGGAGCGTGGTGGGGGCAAGAGACATGGAGTCACCACACAGACCCAGGGAGTCAGGTGAAAGCAGGCCTCAGGAGAGCAGCCTGCAGACTCATTTATTTCAGTTGCTACAGCAGCTTATATAGCCAAGGCAGCCAATCCGGTGAAGGGGTGGTCTATGCCCTAACCAATCACACCCTGTTGCCAGGCAGTTTCCAAAACCATCCAACCACAACCTGTTGTCAGTCAGGCTCTGTTGTCATGTGGTTTCTGAAACCATCCAATCACAGCCTGTTGCCTGGTAGTTTCTGTTGCCAGCGGCCATCTTGGCATGGCCTTCTCATTCTACCACACTTGCATAAATTCACACATGTGCGCACAGATGCCAGCAGTCAAAATGCTGGGGAAAAGCTTGAAGAGCCACAGAGGAAAAACAGGGAAGGAGGCAAACTCAACTTATACAAATGAGACAGGGGCCAGTGCGGTGGCATAGTAGGTCAGGCATCTGCCTGAGGCGCTGTCATCCCATATGGGAGCTGGTTGAATCCTGGCTGCTCCAGTTCCATCCAGCTCAGTTGCTGTGGCCTGGGAAAGCAGTACAAGATGGCCCAAGTGCTTGAGCCCCTGCACCTACGTGGGAAACCTGGAAGAAGCTCCTGGCTTCGGACTGGCCCAGCTCTGGCCGTTGCAACCATTTGGGGAATGAACCAACAGATAGAAGACCTCTCTTCGTCTGCCTCTCAAGTGAATAACTAAATCTTTTATAAGAAAATTAGATGAACCTGATCCCGCTGGCCTGGGGGTACCCAGCAGCGCAAGGCCAGCTTCCCTCTGAGCCACTCTAAGATCGTAGCACGTGTGCCCAGGAAGCTGGGGTGAGGGGCATCAGCCAGTGACAGCGTGGTGATTCTCTGCACCAGTGGCAAGTAAAGCACATGCAAAACAAACATGAGTCTCTCACCACCTGGAACAGTGCCTTCTTGAGAAGCTGCCTGTCCTAGACGTTCCCTGGAGACAGCTGCACCTAGGCCTGGGGCCACACTACAGCCAGGTGGTCGGGATGGCTCTGAGTCAGGGCACTGTGAGAGAGGCAAGCTGGTACAGACTCGTGCCTAGGAGACCCTTCTACATGTGTTCTTCCTGCCTCCCAGCTCTGATGCCTCGCTGTGTACCACTCCAGTGTGTTCCCTACCCTGGTCTGCCAAGAGAGGCCTCCCCACACCAGGGTTCTGGGGTGTGACGCCCCGATGCCTTCCACACTGGTGTCTCCAGGCAGTAAGGCAGGCCCTATGCAGACAGCGGAAGAACCATTCTGGCCTTACTTTTGGGGTGAACCTGACAGCACAGGTGCGGCTCTATGATGGCCTCACAACGTAAAGGCTGTGTTTGGGCCTTTTGGCGGTACTGTGTTCATAGTCTTCTTACCTCCTTTTGCTTTTTCTCCACTTCCTCTCTCTTCTCTCCTGCCTGCCATTTCTAAGATGGCTCTGGAAGGGCCAGGGAGATGATGGAGATCAATACAGGCAAAGGGAACAAAGAGAGGCAGTGGCAGGGCAGGGTATGTGTGTGGTGAACGGGCAGAGCGGGACATACCCAAGCCAGCCCAGTTTCCTCTGTCCTTCCCATACATCACTGGGGGTCATTGCTTTCGAGGTTCCAACAACGGTCTACACAGTGGCTCGGTGGCCGCTGGCCAAATGTAGACTTGTGTTCAGAATGGTTCTGTCGCTGTGCGAGTCCCAGGGTGCCGTGCTGGCTGCCTCATTCATAGCCAACAAGATTCCACCAGAGGAGGTGGGTGCAGCCGGATCAGCTTAGATAATTACAAGCAGACAGGATGTGAAGCGATCATCAATGACCTTTATAATCCATTCTGACCTTGGGACTTGGAGAGTTCCTTGTTCCCCAAGCCTAAACATTTGTTTGCATGGGTCAGTGGGTTTCAGCAATGGGTGACTCTGTCCCCAGGGGACACAGGGCACTCTCCAGAGACATTTCTGTTTGCCATAACTGGGGGAGAGGGTTGTTATTAGCATCTTGTGGGTAGAGGCCAGGGATGTTGCTAGACATACAACCAAGAATGATCTGGCCCAAACTGCTGAGGCTGAGAAAACTGACTACAGGCACCAACATCCAAGGAACACGAGCCCAGAGGGACAGAAGAAGGCTGATAATGAGCATCGTCTCAAACTGTCATAAACGGATTCCTCTCATCCACCTGTTTGGCAGATACTCACCAAGTGCCACCGATGTATCAGCCCCTGTTCTAGGTTCCAAGCACACGGCAATGAGCCAGATGGGAAAGGCCCCTCCCCAGCACAGAGCTTACATTTTAATGATAAAAGAACAAACAGGCTGTAAGCCCTATGAAAGCCACAGGAAAGAAAGACACCCCCTGGGTCAGGTCTCAGAAGACATCGTCTATAGCCCAGAGTCAGATTTCTGCTGTGTCGTGAGACCTGCTCAGTGGCTTCCTTCTGAAGTAAAGGGAGGTGACCGACTGGAGCCACCCAGCCAGAAAGGGAAAGTGCTCGGAGTCAGATAGTCAGATGTAGCTCCGTCTTCCCCCAGAGGTGGGAGGAAGGGGAACCAGGTCCAGTTGATGAGCTTGTAGCCCCTGGCCTGCTACAGAGAAGCCATCAAGGAAATACCTGTCAATATCTCCTCTACCCTCTCCCACCCCCTGCATGGACCAGGAATCCCCTTCCCTCATGGTCAGTGGGTGGCCGTCCCAGACCCCACCCAGGCCTGGCACTGAGCAGACCCAATGTGATTCACGCCACCAAACTCAAGAGGTGGATTTTTTTTTTGTTTGTTTGGACAGGCAGAGTTAGACAGTGAGAGAGAGCCAGAGAGAAAGGTCTTCCTTCCATTGGTTCACCCCTCAAATGGCTGCATGGCCGGCGCGCTGTGCCAATCTGAAGCCAGGAGCCAGGTGCTTCCTCCTGGTCCATCCTCCGCTGCCCTCCTGGGCCACAGCAGAGCTGGACTGGAAGAGGGGCAACCGGGACAGAACTGACACCCCCACCAGGACTAGAACCCGGGGTGCCGGCGCCACAGGCGGAGGATTAGTCTAGTGAGTGGCTGCGCCGGCCAAAAAGATGGATTTGTTACAAAGCCCCTCATTTGCATGGATCCTTGGAGGGCCTAGGAGGGGTCCTGGTGGCATGTTCACAAGATCGTAAGTTTTTGCAAAACTTTCACAAAAAAATTGCTTGTATTCTTTTTCGTATCAAGGGCACCAAGACTATCTTAGCATCATCTGGGTCTCCTGGGACTGGCTTTTAAGATTTCATTTATTTGAGGGGCCAGTGCTGTGGTGTAAGTGGGTAAAGCCACTGCCTGCAGTGCGGGCATTCCATATGGGCACCAGGTCGAATCTCAGCTACTCCACTTCCAATCCAGCTCTCTGCTATGGCCTGGGAAAGCAGTAGAAGATGGTCCAAGTCCTTGGGCCCCCTGTACCTGCATGGGAGACCAGGAAGAAGCTCCTGGCTCCTGGCTTTGGATTAGCACAGCTCTGGCTGCTGCAGCCAACTGGGAAGTGAACTAACGGAGGGATGACCTTTCTCTTTCTCTGCCTCTGCCTCTCTGTAATTCTGTATTTCTTTATTTATTTGAAAGGCAGAACAACAGAAAGGGAGGGAAAGACAGAAGAAGAGAGAGAAACCTTCCATCCACTGCTTTGTTCCCCAAATGGCCTCAATGGTTGGGGCTGGGCCAAGCTGAAGTCAGGAGCCTGGAACTCCTTCCAGGTCTCCCACATGGGTGGCAGGAGCCCAAGTCTTGGGTGCATCTTCTGCTGCCTTCCCAGGGGTGTTAGCAGGCAGCTGGATCAGAAGTGAAGCAGCTGGGACTTGAACCAGCGCTCCAACAGGGGATGCAGGCTTTGCAAGCAGTGGCTTAACCCGATGCATCATAACACCTGCCCCACCGGGACTGACCTTAACATAAGGACAGAGGGCACCGAGCGTCCCTCTGCACCCATGGATGCCCCTTTCTCATTCAAACTTCCCTTTTTAAGATCCAGTGTGTGTTACTCCCTCCCTTCCCACGGCCTCTCTTAACTCCACCAGCTGGGGGCAGTCTGTCTCCTTGCCACACATCTTTGAGCGCCTGGTGACAAAGGCCAGCTTCCCAAGTTACACAGGCCCAGCATGCTGGCCAATTTCTTGCCTGACCATCACACTCATTTCAAGGTCAACACACATCACGTGACGAAGCTCACGGGTCTGTCATAGTCACAACTGGGAGAAAAACCTTTACAGAAGACTGATATTCAAACCATTCAGTCCAAATTCGATTTTTTTACTTTAGCATTGACTAAACACCCTGTCCAAAGTTTCTAATGGCCTGGAATTCCAACCAGCAAAGTCTAGAAGTTACCACGGCAGAACACCAAGCACTTCTGAGAAAGCACGGTTCTTCCTCATTTGCAGTGGTTTTCAAAAAGAAAATAGCACTCATCAAAGACAAGGTGAGGCGGGATCTTTGGCATGGTGCAACTGTGTGGTCCCTTGACTGTTTCAATGTCAGTATCCTGCCTGTGATACTGGATTATAGTTCTATAAAAAATTCCCGTTGGGAGAAACTGGGTAAGGTGTACAGGTTGCCAAGGCTGGGAAAATCCGTATTAGACTAAAACATACTTATGTCTCTCTGCTGATCTGAACCTGTAACCACAGCTATGATACTACCTTGGGAGGTCACTATCATCAGTGGCTCCTGACATCTCAGATGGGAAAGATGGGGAAATTAGCATCTTACCCTCTTCTACCCAACTTGCACTGAATTTTTGAGTTACATTACTTCTTTTATTATTTTTTAAAGATTTATTGAAAGGCAAAGATACAGACAGAGAAAGTGATCTTTCATCTGCTGGTTCACTCCCCAGAAGGCTGCAACAGCCAGGCTAGGCCAGGCTGAAACCAGGATCCTGGAACTCCATCCAGGTCTCCCATGTGGCAGGAGCCCAAATACTTGGTCCATCTTCTGCTGCTTTCCCAGATGCATTTTTTTTTTTTTTTTTTTTTTTTTAAGTAGGAAGCTGGATTGGAAGTAAAGTAGCTGGAACTTGAACTGGGATCATATTGGGTGCTGGTGTCAACGGTGGCAGATTAATCTACTGTGCCAAAATTATTTCTATTTTAATTAATACGCAACAAATTTAAAAAACTAATTTTCAAAAATTTTACTAATTTTACATTCTGAAATTATACTTAAACAATGTTTTATCATAGGTTGGTTCTGAAATGTAAACAAGTTAGTATTTTTTAAAATCTTTTTTTTAAACAAACGAGACTCATGTTTTTATTTGAAACTTTTTCCTTTGCAAAAGGAAAACCTATTAGTCAATTTTTAAAATGAAGTTGAAAGGAAGAGAAAAGAGAAGAGAAGATGCCAGCACTGTGGTGTAGCGTACGTTAAGCCACTACCTGTGGCTTCAATGGCATCCATATTGGAATGCTGGCTACTCTGCTTCCAATCCAGCTCCCTGCACCTGCAGGAAGTGGGTGATGGTACAAGCGCCTGGGCCCCTGCCATCCACATATAAGGTCTGGATGGAATTCCTGGCTCCTGGATTCATGCTTTGGCTATCTGAGGGGTAAAGCAGCAGAGAGAAGATCTCGCTCTCTCACTCTCTTGCCTTTCTGCCTGTTGTTCTGCCTTTCAAATAAATAAATAAATACATCTTCATATTAAAGACAAGAGAAAATGAATGCCACACATGTTTACATAAAAATGGAGCAAAATTAAAAAACAAGATTGGCAGAAAAGCAACTGTTTAAATTCATAAAATTCACAAAATAATCAACAAATTAACAAAACAATGAATAATCATTTAATTAAGAACAAGACTAAAGTATTAACTTTTCATTAATATTAAAGTGTTAATCTCATAATTATACACTTCCAAAATAAACATTAATCAAAATTGAACTGACAATCTATATAGACTTTGAAAAGTGTATTATTATTATTAATACAATTATCAAATTTTTTAAACAGGAAGAATTTCCTGTAGGCATGACTCAGTAAATCATTCTTAACTGTTAAAAGTTAAGAACCTGGGGGCTGGTGCTGTGGCGTGGTTGGTTAAGCCACCATCTGCAGTGCTGGCGTCCCATATGGGCGCCAGTTTAAGACCCGGCTGCTCCACTTCCAATCCATCTCTCTACTGTGTCCTGGGAAAGCAGCAGAAGATGGCCCAAGTCCTTGGGTCCCTGCACCCACGTGGGAGACCCGAAGGAAGTTCCTGACTCCTGGCTTTGGATCAGCGCAGTTCCAGACATCTTGGCCAGTTGGGGAGTGAGTGAACCAGCGTGAGTGAACCTCTCTTTGCCTCTCCTCTCTGTGTAACTCTGACTTTCAAATAAATAAATAAATGTTTAAAAAAAGTGATCACCTATTAAAATTATTATTTGCTTTAAAATGTGCTAAGAATGTAAGACAGTCTCCAGAGGTGAATTATCAAGTATAAAAACTGCGCAATCATAAAATGACAGCCCACCTGTGACTGTAAACAGAAGAGTGAGCTACATTCCGTTCTCATCCACCCACCAGATACTCTTCACTTTACCCACATGAGAGACTTGGGTGGCCAATGACTCAGCCAAACAAAAACAGAAGACACTGTCCATTTAGTGTCTACATTGATGCCATCTCCTAACGAAACATGAGGCTTCAGCATCGAATGAAATGTTGTACAAAATGTTCATGAGGATCTACTGATGAAAAACTTTTCAGTTGTTTTGAAGGCATAGTTGAGAGATGGTCTGCAAGAAACTAGATTTTTTTTTCCCAGAATAGGTAAATTTCATCCAGAACAAGCAACAACTCTGGTGTCTACTCTTGAACATGTATTTTCAAGACAGAAAAATAACCAACATGAGAAGTCGTGAAACTGAGTTCTAGAAATACATTTCACAATTGGGCATCGGACTAGGAAGCTTAATGCAAAACCTTAGTTTTAGTACTTCCATTATTTTGTCAATTTTCCTATGAAAACCGTAGCCTGATAAAGATTTCCTTATTAAGTCCATGACAAAAACAAATACTGATATTTATATGCTCATAGAGATAAGATAAGTCCGATTAAGTTTACTTTCGCAACTGACAGTTGCACTAAACCTGAACTTGAAGTCGCCTGGGAACTGGGGAAACCACAGATTGTGGTTTTCTTTTCATCATCTCAGCTTCGGAAAAACTCATCAAAAACGATCAGACGGTGCCCACTCCCACTCTAGGCTGCCATCGCTCACCCCAGCGAACATCCTGCCTCTGCTACCCAGACACACCAGCTTTGGTCCCACTGACCACCTCGACTATTTTCCTGTGGATAGAGACTTTGCTCTGAAGACCACACAGGTGATGGGTGTCAGAAGAGAGAAGCTCCACGTTCGCCCTCTCCACCTGCAGCCTGTGTGACCTCAGCTGGTTACCCAACTGTGGGACGCTACACAGGCTTGTTGTCCTGAGAAGCAGGAAAACCACGTGTGGCTTAGTACAGGGGATTGGCGAGAGGGGAGCATTTAACAAGGAGCCACTGCTATCAAAATAAAAACAGGTCTACAGAATGTGTCCCTTTTCACGTGCTGTTTAGCAAACGGTCTCTGGCCTCTGGGATTCTAGCATCTCAAGTGCATAAAGGCGTGCTGGCACTGTAAGACCCACAGCATTTTTAAAGGAGAAGGCCAAGTGCAAGCTTTTCTGAGACAATGACTTACATGCACAAAAGACGACCCACATCCAATAACAGTGAGGAATGAAACAGGGGCCCCTGCCAAAGGTGGCTTCCCCTCCCTGCAGGTAGCTGGGCATTGAGACAGGACATGAATGGTTTAGCGGCCCTTCTGTCTCAAGGTAGCAAAGAGTCGATGGTGCATACCATGTTCACAAAGGATGGTCTGGTCTTGTGTGGCCAGACCGTGGGGAGGGATGGTTGAAACGGGAAGCACTTCACAAGGTGGTCACAGGAAAACCAGAGGCAAACTTGGCCTCCAGACAAGGTCCAGATGACAGGAACCTGCAGCCCGGCTCACGGAGCTGACCCTCGGCCAGCGGCCCTGCGTGCCTCTCACTTACATTCACTCCACAAAGTTCAAAATCATCAATGTCCTCAGGGATCGTGGACTCCAGGAAAAGTGATTGGCTCTGTTACTGTTTTCAGCCCCAAATCACATGTGACGAAATAAGCTACAAGACGGAATTCTGTTGGCCTTGAAAATATTCCACCTGTTACAAAGAGGGAGTCCACGGCGTGCGGAGAGAACATCACGGAGAGACCGAGTTCTGCCTCTGACTGGCTGTGTGGCCTTGGAGTCGTCTCAGTGCCTCTGCACTGCAGTGAGGAGGTGGGGCCAGGGGGAGGCACCGCAGCCCAGCCTCTCCGGGCATCGGTGGAGACTGTGGAGTGCTCAGAAGTCTGCAGTCTGAAGGGCTCTTTTGGCTCACAGTGGCCAGCCAGCCACCCCTTCCTGCCGTGATGGGAACCTGCCTGACCCCTGAGGACAGGCAAGCCTGCAACCCCTGGGGACACGACCTCCAGGGCCCCAGCCAACCCTGCTGCCCCACTGCCAGTCATGCCTCTGTCAATAACCTTTCCAAAGTATTGTTTGGGTCCTTGCGATATTGAGCTGCCAGATAATAAAGTTAAGCTGGAAAACAGAGGATCATTCATGTCTGAAAGTGTGAACAATGTATCCTTGTAACTACCTAGTCAAAACCAGAACCTTTAAGATTATAGGAGCAATTATATGAAAACACACACACACACACACACACACACACACACACACCCCAATACTTATTTACTTCTGCCTTACTGGCAGGTCTAATACTAAAAATCTTTTCAAGAATCATCACCCTCTGACTTCTGCAAAGATGCCTAGTCTATTATACTCTATATACTATGTACTCTAGTATAATCTGTACTTTTGTCCTGAATGATTTTTAAAGCAAGGTCATGTGTTAGAAATTATTTTGGTAAAATGTTTCTGAGGCAGTGACAAGCAATGATGACTATCAAGGATGGCAGAGGACACGATTATGGTTTTCCATTGTTATCTTCTCTTACTTCCAACTCCAAGCCCATGGCACCAGCCTTGGGAGTTAAGTTGCTGCAATATCAGAGAGCCCCCTTGAACGCGCATGTGTATATGCTTACTTTACGAGTCAGCGGATGGCAGCTGTCTCCCACTTTGCCCATAGGTGTGCAGATCCTTATGCTCTTAACCCAGATGCTAACAGCACAGCACATGCCTCCACCACACTGGGGGTCCTTATCGCAGGCCTGAAATGTAATAAAAAGACAGCTGTGGCGAGAAAGACTCCGGCTAAGGAAATCTAAAATTAGCAGTGAAAATGCTCTTACAATATCCAAACACTATGGTTTTAATAATCACACATACATTGTTTTAAGTCCTGTAATCTTCACTTGTTCACACATTTGTACAATAAAAGCTGATCAGAACAGACTTCTAGTTTCTCAAAAACGGACTTAATAATAGCATCCCAACTATGAACATCTTAAATACATGAGATTTTTTTTTAAAGCTGTCTTTTTCTAGTGCCTTTTTTTTTTAAATGGCTGAGTTGGCTTTGAACTTGAAGAGTGAGTCTCTATTATACACTAAGCATGATCATTAGAAACCATGTAAGTTGAATCCCAAGATTTTTATGACTATTAACTGCATACATTGGGCCCAATCTTAGAGACTTAAATGGCCTCTAAATCTGAATGCTCCAGACCCATGAAGGCACTGCTGTGAACTGTAGAAGCACTCGCTTTCTCTTTCCAATATTTGCATTTCAGTTCACGAGACTCGATGTTTCTCACACCACTGACTTGATTTTCATCAATTCCTCTTTGAAAAAAGAAGAAAATAGAAATCTCACAGCTCGAGAATGGACAGACCAAGACTTCTGCCTCCTGTGACTCTTCTTCCAGGTGAATACTTTGCAAAAATGATTGGCTAAGGCTCTATGTCTGTGTCCATTACAACTATGTTAGGAGATGCATCAGATTAAGAAATGCAGATGACAGCTGCGATGATCTATAGTAGTTACACAAGCACCTGCTCCCCAAGTAAAAATTACAAATACATATCAAATAATCAGCTATGGGAGAATTTCCACATTCTACTGAGTAGAAATAAATAATGGAGTCCAAATTTATTTGCATGAAAATGGATCTAAAGAACTATTGTTCTTTCCTATGGACGTTTTGTTTGCACTGTGTTCAATAATCTGTTTGTGAAAAGGTAAAAACAACCCGTACTATATATCTAAGAGACTAAAATGTCTATAATTCAGGTACAAATTTAAATGTGCTCTTATTGAAGACAATTAAAACGGTAATTCAAAGTTATCCACTTCAGAGACAGGCATATCTCAAAACCTACATAAATGGGCACATTCTTAGCATGATTTTTCATTAAAAGTGACCAAGTAATTATCCTGTTTTGGAGTTTATTTACCAACCTCAGTTTTTTTTTCAGTCTATTTTTAAAGCAAACGTATACATGGATAAAAACTATAATTTTCGGCCGGCGCCACAGCTCACTAGGCTAATCCTCTGTCTGTGGCGCCGGTACCCCAGGTTCTAGTCCCGGTTGGAGCACAGGATTCTGTCCCGGTTGCCCCTCTTCCAGTCCAGCTCTCTGCTGTGGCCCGGGAGTGCAGTGGAGGATGGCCCAAGTACTTGGGCCCTGCAGCCGCATGGGAGACCAGGAGGAAGCACCTGGCTCCTGGCTTCGGATCGGCGTAGTGCACCAGCCGCAGCGCACCAACCGTAGTGGCCATTTGTGGGGTGAATCAACGGAAAAAAAGGAAGACCTTTCTGTCTCTCTCTCACTGTCTAACTCTGCCTGTCAAAAAATAAAATAAAATAAAATAAAATAAAAACAACTATAATTTTTACCTTTGGTGTTTGGATTTTATAGTACAATATCTGAACATTTCCATTTTTCCAACTTTTATCTGTATGCCAGAAATTGTGAACCATGTGACCAGTGCATTCCAAAAAGGGGGGGGGTCCAGCCAACGATCTTTTCCAATATGGTTTTAACAAATTTCAAAATACCTACATATATTACCAAAAAAGTCTCAGCCACTATTTTATTTCAACAGATGCTCAATACCCAAATTCTGAAGCCTCACTGGCTCTTTTTGTAAGACAACCAAAAAGCTAGCCAAAATCTCTTACAATTCAATCAATCAGCGGGAGGTTTAACATCCTATATACCACGGATCTACATAAGTCACTGAGGTTTTCATTTGGATCCAGATGGTTTTTGTCAGGGAAACATAACTACATTTTATTGTCATATTGCTTTAGCGAACAAGACTTTTTTTTTTTTTTTGGTCACATTGAGTTACAGCAACAACAAAACAGCACACTTAACTACATAATAAGCACTGTCTAAACAGCTCTAAAAGTCAAACATGCTAAAAAAAAATCTCATTTTTGTAACAAAAAGCTCCAGCTCTTGGAAAATTTACAAAGAACTGCACAGGTTTATGTATTTTTAATTAGATAACTGTTTCCTAATGCCCTTCAACCTTAACCCACTGTAGCTCTATTGAAATAGCTCCATCCTGGTCCTTTGAATGGAACAAAAAGATACTTTTATTGCAAAGGAATCTTAGGCTCCAAGGATTAGGAGAAATTTAAAATGAGCCAGCAGGGGAAGAGAGGAAAAAACTCAATCATGTTTCAATTCTCATGTATTAGAAAGACCCATAACAACTTTAAAAAACAAAAAACCATATGGACTATCTACTGACAAAGCTACCCACAAGTGTGTGTGTGTGTGCATATATATATGCTTTTTTAAAAAAAATCCCTATTCTAGTAAATACTATTAAGCTTTTAACTACGTATTAGACAAGGGCTTTCAAAAGGCTATCAACCAATTAACTGAGAGACAACAGTTTGATTTTCTCAAGATAATGCACACTTTCTTTATAGTTAAAGGTTATTTCATTATCTACACATCACAGCTTCAAACACTGATATATTCCTTAAATCCTATAATGTGCATTTGTACCTTTTAAGTAATTTAATAAAGGTATAAAATACCTGCACTAAAACAGCAAGAAAAAAAAGAAAAGAGTAAGGCATTTGAACCAGGAAACGGCAGCGGTTTCGCACGATGGATGTACACGGACTAGACTTGCTCCGCTGTAAATTCATTCTTCTGACCCACACAAAGAAAACTCGTGGGAGCCGGAGAGCGCGGACCTGCTTCCTCCTCGCCAGGAGGAGGAAGCCGCCTGCTCCTGGCGCGCGCCGCAGCCGCACGGCGGCCCACTCCGTCGTTACGCGGCGGCAGTGAGGTGCTTCATCAGGAATCAGAAATGGAAAACTTTCACACACGGGAACCGCCAGGCGCCGGCGAAGGCGAGCGAAGAACGCCCTGGGGCTCAGGAGGACGCTCCCATGCCTGCTTCCCAAAGCGCGCACAGGGCCCTGGCCCAAGGGGTCTCCAAGGGCGCACCAGGGAGCAAAGGCCCTGGGTGCAGATTAACACCCCGGGGACTTGAAGTGCTCCCCCTTGCTCCTCCTTGGCATTTCCGGAATGGGTCGTCACGAATGCTAGGTTCCGAAAAGTCCTTGAGGGGCCTGAAAGAAACTTCTTCCAGGTTCACAGGAAAAAAAAAAAAAAAGAAAAAAAAAGAAAAGAAAAGAAAAAAAAAAAACGGCCTCGACCGAAGGAGCCAGGCTAGGGGGGCAGAGGAGGGGAGAGCACGGGACAAGGCGATGGGTGGCACTACAATCACTTTTTCTTCCAGGGCGCACGCAGCGCCCCGGGCCGTCTGCGGCCGCAAGTGCGCCGAAGGGCGGCTGAGGCAGGTGTCCCCGCGCCCCTCGCCTCCCTTCCAAGGGCTCATCCCGGGTCCCCCCACTGGACGCATCCCCGGCGCGCGTCGCCCGCAGACAGGTGTGCCAGGCCGCTTACCCCGGTGATCACCGCGGCGTCCCCGGCGGGGGGCGTGAGCAGCAGCAGCAGCAGGAGCGGGACGCAGCGCGGGCTCCTCATGGTGCCCTGGGGACCGGGCGGCGGTGGAGGGCGGTTGCGGGCGCGGGCGCGGGCCCCGGGCCGTGCTCGGTGGAGCGCGGAGCAGCGGGGCGGACAGTCGGGCGAGCGCGGCGGCTCCCGCGCGGTCGCGGCCGTTATAAAGGCGAGCCCCGCCGTGACTCACGCCCGGCAGCACGCGCAGGGGGCACTGCGCCGCGCCCCCGCGCCCCACGCGCACACGCGCCCTCGGCGGCCGCCGGCGCCCGGACGAGCACGTGTCGCGCCCCCGCCCCCGGGCGCCGCTCAGGCACTGCCCCCCGCGGGGCGCCCCGCTCCCCGCTGCCTTTCGCACGCGCCTGCGTGGCTTTTGTGGTCGCCTTCGCTGTCCTGGTTTCTCAAGCCCCACGTGCCCGGCGCCGAAAACTGGCGGGTCATTTGCTCCACAGATGTGTGGGGAGCGCCTGCTCCGTGCCGGGCGTGGTGAGCCGGTGGGGGCCGGGGCGCGGGGGCCGCAGTAGTCCCCCTAGTTTGTTCCTTTGCTCAGGAAGCCTACCCCGAATCTCCGGGGCACTGCCGCGGTGCGTGTGTCCCCAGGGCCGAGTAACAGAGAGGGCAGACCTCAAACCAGTAAAACGGGGGAGAACAAAGGGAGGGCACTCTGAACCCTAATCCTATGGTCCCCACGACGTGCAGGGAGTCGCCCTTCCAGCTGCGGGAGTCGTATTCACGACCCTGTCTTGCACTGCAACGTCTGTTCCTGGCCCTAGAGACGGGCCTCCCTCCCCAGCCTCAAGAGGGGCGGCTCGGGATGACGCCCAAGGTTAATGAGAGCACCTGGCCTCGGGTGCCCCCCGCCCGAGGTCCCTTAAACCTGGGAGTAGTAGGCAGCGTTCCCGTCCTCGACTCCGCAGGCCAGGAGTATCGCCCTTCGGCGATGCTACAGCTCCACTCCACTCCTGTCAAACAAGGGCTCTAGGCCGCCCCGGCAAAGGACAGGCGACGACTTTGTCCTCCCTCTGGGATCCCAGCCCAGCTCCGGGAACCTCGGTCTGTTTTCCGGAACCCAGCGAGACCGAGGTGTGACCGCGCCAAATTCGCGTGAGCGAAGGTTTCGGGAAGCTCGACTTGCCCAGCCTCGGCCCCAGAACACCACAAACTGTACAGAAGCAGATGCGCCTTCCAGGGTCTTTAACGAGCGCCGTAAGGAGAGTCGGGGCAGAGTTCCTTCCAGAGCGTGGGGCTCGCCCAGGCCAAAGCAGTTAGAAGAAATGTGGAAGCAGGAGAGCAGGCAATTATCCCGATGTTAACCAGCTGAATGTGCAGCAGCCCAAATCTTTGAGTTTTGAAATCTTTCCTTTTTTTTTTTCCTTAAACACGTGTTTTCAGGTTTGAGAGACGTCCTAAAAGAGAAAGCACAAAAGGAATCAAACTCTTTTTTAACTTTGAAGAAACTGTTAAAATGGGATTCGCAGGAGAATAAGTGGAAACAGTAGCAAGTGACAGACGCATGGAAAGTCTCCTTTCCCAGTTGCCATGCCAACGCCAGCATGGGCGTGCTGCCGGTAAATGTAAAATCCAGTCCACGCGGATTTGAACATTCCTACAACTTTTTTTTTTTTTTAAATAGTCTATTTCATATTTGCTGGTCTTGAATGCCAGCTTGGGTATTCCTAGCGTCTCCAAGCATGGAAAACAGGATATGTCTCCGTAGGAAAAAAAAAAATTAGGTTTCAGAAGTGGCTGGCTTCTTACAGGGCTCTTTGGAAAACAAGTCGCCTAAGGTTGTTTTGAAACAAGGTTGGAAATACTTAAAAATAGGGTGGCTTTGGTTTCATGCTGTTTCTTTTGGACTTTCAATGTTTTAAAGGAAAAGTGAAGGTTCTCGGCAGGGCGTTTGTGTGTCGGTGGCCAAGTTAGGAAATTGAGTGACTTCAATCCTTATAAAAGGAAAGATGAGAGAATGAGTTTGGATTAGTCCAGAGAAATCAGCTAGGCGGGGAGGCCGAGCTACCCGCAAGGAAACAGAAATGGAAGAGTCATCTACTCGATTCTGATCTATTACAGCAACTGGTTGACCACATTGCAAGATCCAGGCAGCCCAAGGATGAGGGGAGCTGAACCCAAATCCTGTCACCAGGTAGCCTCATACCCTGGGAGACCCTCAAGGCTCACCTGGATTGAAGGTGAAATGCAGATGGGTCCTTAGAACCCCACGTTAGTGAGTCAGATGGGCATGGAGTGGAAATCCTGTGTGATCACTGGGGAAGTCACTTCGCCTTTCCGTTCCTGTTTCTTCTGTGAAATGGCGATAACATACCAAGGTGAGCAGAGAGAATTCAGACCTGCAAAGCACTGAGCCCAGTGCCTGGAACAGACTGGAGCCTTGTTAGGGTGACCTGTGTACTGAACCTCATCATTTGCTCTCCCTTCACCAATTCCAACCAACACCGATATCGGTCTTTTCTGTCTTGCCCACCCGAGTAGCTTATCTCCTTCTTCTGTTTAGGATGCTTGTGTCTGTCTTCCCTGCACAGCCCTCTTGGCACACAGCACAATGATCAGCATATTGCAGGTACTCAGTCCAGAACTAATGACCAGCAGCAGTGTTTACTGTGGAGGACACACCAGAAGCAGGTTGCAAGCCTCCATATACAGTGTAGACACACTTAATTTATATGGATCAATTACATGCAGCTGGCAAACAGAGGGATGGACTTTACCCGGTGCAGGGGGATCCCGCCTGCCGTAGCACTCAGAGGACGTGTGACTGAGATGAGGTGAGCTGCGAGACACAAGCCTGCCTTGTGGAAGTCACTCTGGATCCCATGTTGATGCAGGCTCCACTTCAACTTGAGCTTCATGACGGCCAGTGCTGGGTGGGAAGGTGCCCTTGGATGGAACTAGAGTCTTTGCACAAGTGGTCAATTCAAGAGGAGGTTGTACTGGATGAGGGTGGGGCCTAAATACAATGACTGGTGTCTTCATAAGAGAGGGGAGGGGGGATCAGATACGAAGACACCTGGGGGGACACACGCAGAGAACATGTGAGCCTGGAGGCAGGGATTGAATGGATTCACCTGTCAGTCGTGGAACACAAGGATTGCTGGCAACCATCAGAACCTGGAAGAGGCAGGAAAGGATTCTTCCTGACGGTCTTCACACCTGCATTTTGGACCTGTTCTCCCCAGAACCATGAGAGAAGAAACTCCTGCTGTTTTGGGGCTGGCGCTGTGGCACAGTGGGTTAAAGCCCTGGCCTGAAGTGCCAGCATCCCATATGGGGGCCGGTTCTGGTCCCAGCTGCTCCTCTTCTGATCCAGCTCTCTGCTGTGGCCTGGGATAGCAGTGGCAGATAACCCAAGTCTTGGACTCCTGCACCCATTGGCACAGCCCTGGCTGTTGCGGCCATCTAGGGAGTGAACCAGCAGATGGAAGACCTCTCTCTCTGTCTCTGCCTCTCTCTATAACTCTTTCAAATAAACAAAATACATCTTAAAAAAAAAAAAAAAAAGGAAAAAACCTCCTGCTGTTTCAAGCCACCCAGCTGTGGTCATTTCCTATGGCAGCCGCTGGAAGCTACTACAGGTGGGGAGAGCTAGAGAGCTGTATGCTGCTGGGTACTGTCTGTGCCTGGAGTTGATGCCTAGCTCTGTTGCTCATGCGTTAGTGACCCACACAAGTCACACGGTGATGTGTCTTCAAAGAGAGAGACGACGCAAGAACCAGCTCACCCCTGCTTCTGAAGAGAACCAGAAATCTGGTGAGCAACACAATAGCCTACAGGAAAGGGGACATTCATGGCTTGGGCTCCTTAATGCGCATAATGAATTCTGATGATATTGGTAATTATTCCTGTAAATGATGATGTTGTATTATTTCCTCGTATTTTTTTTTTCTAGTTCAGTACTCCTTGTATAGACTGGAATTATACAAAAGCTCAGAAAGTAAATTAGAAGCTGCTCTTTTCTGTTAGATGAGTGCTAACCCATCACAGATTCATACATCTGTTCAGCAGGCACTGACAGCATCTACCCCATGCCAGATTCTATGTGAAGCACTGGAGGTACAGTGATGGGCCAGACAGATAGGAACCGAGCACTGGGGGAGTTTATGGTCCACAAATCAAATAATTGTGCAACTCTACAGTTCAAGGAGACAAATTGAGAGTTCTCTGGGAGAGCGAATGAGGAAATCTTGTTATTCCTGGCAGAAGAAATCACCTGTGCTGGAGGCTGGAAACAGCCCATGTGACCCCAGAAATATGAGACCAGGGAGGTGGCAGGGGCCCACTGCGGGGCCTTATACAAGGCATGCCAATGATTTTGGTCTTTATCATGGTTGGGGAAGAGGAAGAATGGGGCAAGCATGCCACGAGTTGCTTTTACCAAGGAGACCCTCCCCGCAGCGTGTCTGATCACATCCAGATCCACACCTCTTCTGCTGAAACCCCTCCGTCCTGCCAGGGATGACCTTGGAGTCAGCCTTGACCCAGCTCTGTCTCCCACACCGGAGGTCCATCTGTCTGGAAAGCTTGTTCACTTTGCCCTCCAAATATATCTAGAGATATATTTTAATGTTTGCTAAAATATGTTAATATGAGGGTACTCCACAAAGTTCATGGGAAAATGGAATGGAAAGATGAGCTTCTTCAGGTACAACAATTTTTTGAAGCCCTCACCTAGTTTTTAAAATGGAGTGTGGCGCCGGTGCCGCGGCTCACTAGGCTAATCCTCTGCTTTGTGGCGCCGGCACACTGGGTTCTAGTCCCGGTCGGGGCGCCGGATTCTGTCCCGGTTGCCCCTCTTCCAGGCCAGCTCTCTGCTGTGGCCAGGGAAGTGCAGTGGAGAATGGCCCAAGTGCTTGGGCCCTGCACCCCATGGGAGACCAGGATAAGTACCTGGCTCCTGCCATCAGATCAGCGCGGTGCGCCGGCCGTAGCGCGCTGGCCGCGGCGGCCTTTGGAGGGTGAACCAACGGCAAAGAAAGACCTTTCTCTCTGTCTCTCTCTCTCTCTCTCTCTCTTTCACTGTCCACTCTGCCTGTCCAAAAAAAAAAAAAAAAAAAATGGAGTGTGTTGTAATCAAGCATCTCTGATCACTTCGGCCTCTGTCATGACCTCCTGTCTTGTCCTGAGCCCCTGTCACATCCAGCCTGGATCACCACTACTGTCGTTGCCTCCTGACTGGCCACCCAGGTTCACCCTTGCCCTCCTTGTTCTGTCATCAACCCAGCTGCCACAGCTAAGCTTTCAAAATGCCAATCAGAGCCTTTGCTCAAAACCCTGCGGTGGTTCCCCCACCTCCCCTCACCTCCCTACCTGCTCTGCTCCAGCCACACTGGCCTCCTGGAAGTTTCTAGAACACCCAGGCATGCTGCCACCTTGTGAAGTTGGGTCTGGAATCTTTCCTTGTCAGGAATACTCATCCTCCTAATAGACCACCCATGGCTGTTCCTTTCTGTGCTTTAAGTGTTTTTGCTCAAGTCCCACCTGTCCATGGACGCTCGTCCTGACCACCCCGATTACACTGGCAGCAGCCAAGCACTGTTGCTTCTTCCTGTAGCTCTAAGGCCTCCTAGCATATTCTATTACTCTAGTATGTTATATTTATTGTTTACTGCCTTGCTGTACCATCCCATGCATACCCCAGAAGATCAAGGATTCATAAAAAATTTGGTCTATTCACTGATGCATCTCTAATACCTAGAAGAGAACCTGGCACACAGCAGTCACATGGGAAAGTGAAATAAAAGCTAAGTTTATTTTGGTGTGCAGTGCTTTTGAGATCCATGCCCATGAGTGGTCTTCAAAAAGTTCATGGAAAAAAATGTATCTTATGAAAAAGCTGCATACAGATTTCAAAGTTTTTGCATCAAATAAACTTATCTTTGAATTGCATTTTCCACGAACTTCTCAGAGTACTCTCGTGTTGTTGGGCAATGAACTACGTATGTGGAGAACGCATGGGAGAGTGACTCAGCACAGACCTAAGCTGCTACTGGCAGGTGGGAGCTACCGGCAGTAGAGAGGGGGTCTACTGGTGTCAGCCAGTGTTGGCAGTAGAGAGGAGGTGCAGTGGTTACCATGTCTATATCTTGTATTGGGGTGCCTGGGTGCGATATCCAGCTCCACTCCTGACTCCAGCATCCTGCTCGTGCACTCTTTGTGAGATGAAGTGATGGCCCACATGATAGGGTTTCCACCTTCCAGGTGGGAGAACTGGATTGAATTTCCTGCTTTGGCCCTGGCCCCAGCCTACTTTGGCCCAACAGGTGCTGTAGAGGCCATTTGGGGAGTGAACTGGCAGATGGGAGCACTCTCTCTCTCTCTCTCTCTTTCTCTCTCTCTGTTTCTCCACCAATCATTTTTTTAAATAAAGAAATAAAAAGAAGAAATAACAAATGAGAGTTTGCTATGGTTAAGACACAGGGTAAAGAAGGAAGTGTCAGGATGTCTGAGCACACTGGAAATCAGCTGGGTGTGGGGAAAGGCTCAGGCAGACCTGGGCACAGAGAAGGGGCTGTGCTACTGCTAGATTCTGGCCAGCTAGTTTCCTCTTAAAGGTTTCCATTTGCCCGTCTCGTTCAATGTAGCCAGGAGGGTAAAAACAGAGACCAGGGCTGGGCAAACTGTGACCCAGCAGCTCTTTCTGTAACTAAGTTCCGCTGGGATGCTGCTCCATGTGTTTTTAAGTGTGGTCTGTGGCGGCTTTCACGTGACAGCGGCAGAGCGGAGTATCTGCAAGACGGCAGGGCATGCAAAGCTGAAAAGCTGCTCGCACTATCCGGCCCTCTACAGAAGGTTTGCCGACTCCCGCTTTAGATACCAAAGAGTAGCCTGCAGTTCTCTCATCACCCCCTCCCCTGCCTGGATCTGCTGTGGGCTGTACTCGTGGGGCTACCAGTGTCATGCCCTCGCTTCCTGAGCCTTGGGCTTTTGCCCAGTAGATGTGTCCCTTGCATGTTTGCCTTGCTATGTGTCTTTCATGTCAATAGCCTGGCACATAGTAGGTGCTTCATAAACACCTATTGCTGGAGTTTGGGAAGGAAAAGCAATCACTGTGTATTCGTTCTGCCACACGGAACCAGAAGCCTGAAACATTATCTCAAGCCTTTAGACAAAGAGATTGTGTATTACTTTTATGTGAAGCTCTAGTTTTAAAAGTGATTCCAGCCTGCTTGAGGACTGACTTTTTATATGTCTTTTTCTTATGACATCTAATTATGATAGTAATAATAGGTGGGCCTAGTAATTTCATAGCTGGGTCCCATTTATCTTTGTGTAAATGATTTTTTTTTCATTTAGATGGGTTCAGAAAAAGTAAAATGGATATTCTTGTTTTTTTTTCACCTTTTATACTTTATCACTGTACTATTACATGGTGGCTTTTCTTGTTCACAAACCCATAATATCAGTCTGAAATATCTTTTTAAAATAATAACTGTGCTTTACATGTGCCATAAGAAAAATGAATTCTTTTATAATTCTAAATAAGGCATCTATTTTAATCTTTTTCAATGCTGATTTCTCTTTATTTTTAAAAATAAATCACCAAGATTCAGTCTGAAAGCCAATTGTCTATGAAGACACTAAAAAGTATTTGGTCTATTCAAGTGATAATGTACAATACAGTTTATCTATTTTTAAATAGTTGAAATATTAATCAGGAGAAAGAGTTGTTTTTGCTTAAAAAAACAATGAGTGTACAATGCATTTGAAATAACACGAAGGGTCAGGACGAATATTTGGTTCTGAAAGATTTAGGATTTATTCATTGTAATGCTGCATATATTTCATATTCATTTTCAGCACTGAACAGTGGCCTTAAGGCGAAAGCTTATGTGTCATGTATTGCACTAAAAGGAAGAGATTGTTATGCAAATTCGTAACAAATCTGTATTTGGTAACTTTCCAGAAAGTCTCAAATAGAAAGAATTTTCTTAAGGTTAAAAACCAGGGCCAGGTAATTACTTTTTGTTATTTTAGGTCAATATTGATTAACTATGTCACACAAAACATTTCATTGAGCAGTTTGTTTTTCTCCCCTCAGTTTGAATTATGTTTATTTTTGTAGCTGGGGAAAGGATACGGAAGATAACACAAAATATCTAGTGGGTTTTTATAGGCACAAACCAATAACCAAACCTCCATTTCTGTCGCTGCTGTCTCTATGCTTCCTAAGAGATAAGCACTCACTAAATCTCAGGGCATCGTGTGTAACACCCCCAGTCACTTTCTGAGTTAGCTGCTATCACTACCCCATTTTACAGGTAAAGGAAGTGAGATGCAGCGAGATGCACTACGTTATACTGAACCGTGACTTCTAACTTGGTTTCTGCACAGCGTGGTCTGATGCTAAAACGTCCCAATGACCGTTTCTCCTCTAGGATGGATGCCTTGCTTACATGCTGCCATAAGACATTTAGGCAGCTACTAACCAGAAGCAGGAACTAATAACTGTGGTTTGAACTATACTCAAATGCATCTTAAAACCTCTGTCTTTCTCAACTACTCAGAGATCCACATGGAAAAGCAGAGTGGCAGAGAACAGGTACAGTTCTGTATGTGCAGGTGATGTCTGTGCAGGGGGTTCCCCCCCCCCAGATTCCCTGGGGGGCAGCTCTGCTTTTGCGTGTAAAGGAAGTAGGCGTCAGTGTTCCTGCTCTGCAGTGTCCTGCTCAGAGTGCCCAGGAGGGACTTGCTGCCTTGGTTCTCTTCAGGTGAGTGGACTGCCCAGGGCTTCCTGCTTTCTTTCTTGGGCAGCGGGGTGAGCCTAACAGTACAGGCCAAGGACTCCAGCACCACATCTGCCAGGGAATATTTCTTTTCAGGAAAATATTGGATTTTATGATCAAATGATTTTGGCAACTTCTTAGGGAGTCACAACTCGTACTGACACATCCCAGGCCCTGAGAAATCCTGTAAGAAACCAGCCCAAACCCAGCGCCTCCAAGGTATCTGATTGCAGGGCACTTCTGTCCAGTGTCAGAAATGAAATACAGGCACATGTAAATCCTGTCTCCTAACTGCAGCCAAGACTTAAAAACAACAACAGCAGCAAAACTCCACTAGGTTCAGGGCCGGCGCTGTGGCGCAGTGGGTTAATGCCCTGGCCTGAAGCACCGGCATCCCATATGGGCCTTGGTTCTAGTCCCAGCTGCTCCACTTCCAATCCAGCTCTCTGCTATGGCCTGGGAAAGCAGTGGAAGATGGCCCAAGTCCTTGGGCCCCTGCACCTGTGTGCGAGACCCAGAAGAAGCTCCTGGTTTCGGATCGGCGCAGCCCTGGCCATTGCGGCCATCTGGGGAGTGATCCAGCGGATGGAAGACCTCTCTCTCTGTCTTTACCTTTCTCTGTAACTCTGTCTTTCAAATAAATAAAATAGATCTTAAAAAAAAAAAAAAAAACTATGTCTGAATCTCAATTTTTTGTAGTGAACTAGGTTTATCTTTAAATTCATATTCCATGAGCATTTTGGAGCCCTTTGTGTAAGGATGTTCTAATCATCTAGTTTTTTGAATGAGGAAACTCAGAAGCTGCAAGGATCAATCTCACAGGAACTAGGACTGAAAGCTGGGCCTGGTCCATGGGTCTCTCGCCTCCACATGCAAGTTTCTTCCACTGTACAGGCACCTGTTTGAGGTATGGGTACCCATCTGCAAAACAGGTCATGACCATCAAGCTGCAGTGTTTGAGCATCCTGGATTTCTCTCCACTGACTCTGCTTCCCACACACTTCTGCAGGTTTCTCAGGGCCAAGTGTATACCCAGCACTTAGGGACCTTTGGTCCATGAATTTGCATAGAGGTTAAAGTAGGTTTGGGAAGGATGGGGCTGGAAGATTACTTGTGGTGGGACAGACTCTCACTCTGGGAATCCTAGGAAGCAAATTAACTAAGTTGCTCCCCTACTTTGTTGAGTTCTTAACTGTTTTCCAGCTGATAGATGCAGTTCCTGGTAATGAGAGCACTGGCACGCTCCAGCCAATGGTCCGCAGTAATTGTGTTTTGTTACCTTATTCCAGCAGTCTCCCTGTGTTTTCTCTCGTGTGTGTTTAATAGATCCTCACTGTAACAGCTGGAGACAGAGGAGGACAGGTCAGGGTGAGTTCACCAGGATGCATAGAGCACAGCCAGGCTCCTGTGGAGTGGGTGGGGCTCCAGAACCCAGCCTTGACCTTGGAGCTCACAGTCTCCCTTAAGGGCGGAAGGAACCCCGCATCCTAAGGCAGCATGAACTGATTCCAGTTTGAGCCACTTGAAAGCTAAGTACTGCCAGTCTAATTGGTCAGTTGATCTCTTGCACATCCACTTTGTGGAACCCAGAGGGCTTCAGGCTTATTTTTTTTTCAGTGGAACATCCAAGTTTTGAAAAGAGTCATATCCAGTCAAACCTTTCCTGTTTTCCCCTCTTTTCTGGCTCTTTTACATGAAGGTGGGAGAGGAAGAACTGGGACAGGCCATTGAATTCATCAGAGACCGACTGGGTCCCTGTGGTGTGCCTGCAGCGAGTGCTGTGGCAGTCACCACAGACGCGACCAGATGGTTCTCTTTATTGCAGCGATCTCACAGTACTATGTTCAAAGTCCTAACCTGATTTGCTAAACCGATCGTTCAGCTCATTAAGTCTGCACCTCTCGGAAAAGCAGCTGTGGTTCTTGGTGACTGTTGGTTATTGAAAGTTTGCTCCAATTATCATAAGCCATGATATCAAATGAATTCTGGAAGTATAAAATGCACACCCAGGCTACTGCATACTTTATATTTTGAATGTTATTGCTTGTTTCCCTCAAACCTTATGATAAATTTATTAAACATTTAAAGGTATTTGGGCCCAGCAATGGGATGTCAGAAGTTGAGGCTGCCCTCAGCTTCTCCCTTTTCCTCCTCCCAGGGACAGAGCAGGTGTAATGCATACTAGGATGCACATTTAGGCAGAAGGGCATTTGGTTTTGGCTTTTGGGGTCTGCTTGTCAATACTTTTTTTTTTTAGATTTATTTATTTATTTGAAAGGCAGAGTTACAAAGAGGCAGAGGCAGAAACAAAGAGAGAGAGAGAAAGTGAGTGAGGGAGAAGTCTTCCAGCTGCTGGTTCACTCCCCAGATGGCCTCAATGGCCAGAGCTGGGCTGATTCAAAGCCAGGAGCCAGGAGCTTCTTTCGGATCTCTGTGCAGGTGCTGGGGCCTGAAGACTTGGGCCAACTTTTACTGCTTTCCCAAGCCATAGCAGAGATCTGGATTGGAAGTGGAGCAGCCGGGACTTGAACCGGCACCCACATGGGATGCCGGCACTGCAGGTGGCAGCTTTACCTGCTATGCCCCAGCGCCAGCCCCATGAATATCTTTTCACATGGATTTATAGTCATAGAGCACTAAATACTCTGGAGTCTGACTTGGTGGGGTCCAGTCCCAGCTGTGCCTATCTAGCCTTGGGAAAGACATTTAATTTCTCAGAACTTCAGTTCTCTGAGCAATAAAATGGAGCTAGTGATAATACCTGCAGGGGCTGCTGTTGGGGATGCCAGCACCCCGTATCAGTGTCCCAGCTGCTCCACTGCTGACCCAGCTTTCTGCTAATACACCCGGGAAGGTGGTGCATGATGGAGATGACTGCCCAAGTGTCGGAACCCTGCCGCTCATGTGGGAGACCCAGCTAGAGTTCCTAGCTGCTGCTGCTGTTGTGGCCATTAGGGGAGTGAATCAGCGGATGGAAGCTCACTTGCTCTCCCCTCGCCTCTCTCTTTCTCTCCCTCGGTCACTGTGTCTTTCAAACAAATGAAACAAAATAAATATTAAAAACAGAACACCTGCAGTATGGGATAGTCATGAGGCTTGACGCAGCGATGGGACTTCGTAACATGTGTGCTACCATCAAAAGCAAGTGGTATGGTGCCACCGTCATTGTCATGGCTGGCGGTGTACTCAGGCAAGGTAGGAGGCTATTGTGGGAGGAAGGTCGGGGAGAGGTTCCCGGGGATCCTTGGTATGATTTTTGCAATGTCGTGTGGATCTGAAATTATTTCAAAATAAAGAGTTAAGGGAAAAATAACTAAAGGAAGAGAAAGCACATCTGGAGAATACAACTCACCACCAGGCCTGGGGGTCCCAGCTGTAGGGATGGGCAGGGCCTGCCTTGGCGCCTGGTCTTGGGGAAAGCAGACTCAGGCCCTAGGACCACTGCCATCCTTGTGCCTGTGCCCCCTGCGCCCTTTGATCCTGGACTTTTGAAGGCCTTGCCAGTGAGGTCCCAGCGCTGGTCCTGAGGGAGGGCTTTCCCTGTAAACCTGCAGGCTGATCTTCTGCCCTCCCCACCCCTACCGAGGAGCCGGGCCCCTGACAAGTGCTCTGCTCCCCTCTGGAAGTGCGGACAGCTCCGGCTCTGAGCAGGCTGGGCTGACGCAGCCCCTGGACGACTGCTCCTGCATCAAGGGGAGGCTGTCTGGTGGGGCCTCCCGGGAGACAGCCTGGAAGCCCTGTACAGAAAGCACGCCCCTAAGGGAGGGCTCAGCACTCTCCTGGTGCTGGTTTTAGTTACTCTCCAGCGTGGCACAAAGCAGTCCAGTGGAACTTTCCACAGTGATGGAAATTCTTCATACGCGCGCAGTCCAGGACAGTGAGACCAGCCGCACGTGGCAGTGGAGCCTTGAAATGTGGCTAGTGCCAGTGAGGAAGGAAATTTTAAGTTTAATTTGATTTTAATTAAAATTCCCACATATGGCTAATGTTTACTGTATTGTACCATCCAGGTGTAAATGAAATTATTTCTACACTACTAACATAAGGCTGAAAAACAGCCTGAACAGCAGGAGAAAAAAATAAAAGAAAAAAAAACATTCCACAATACTGTGAATGGTTTGCTTTTTATGAACGATATTTTGGCCAGAAAAATGTATTAACCAGCCCTGATAAAAATGATAATAGAAAACATTAAAAGAAACACCAGCAGATGCCAAATACTGGGCTACTACATGTTTAATATGTATTATGTTTTTAAAAAGATTTATTTGAAAAGTAGAGTGACAGAGAGAGAGAGAGAGAGAGAAGAGAGAGGGAAAGATCTCCTGGTTCACTCCCCAGTTGCAGAACTGGGCCAGGCTGAAGCCAGGAGACAGAAACTCCATCCTGGTCTCCCATGTGGGTGGCAGGGACCCAAGTCCTTGAACTGTCATCTGCTGCCCCCCTAGGCGCATTAGCAGGGAGCTGGATCAGATGTGAAATAGCTGGGATGCAAACCGGGACTCTATTAAGGGATCCAAGTGTCATAAGCGGTGACTCCCCGTGTCTTATATAATCCTCCTGACATCCCTAAACAATGTTTGTTGCAACAACATGGGGGAAGTTACGGAGAACTTGCCATGTGTCAGGCTTGATGGGGAGTTTTTGTATGCTTTGCTGGCTTCTTTCTCAGAGCTTCATGAGCGAAGCACTGATAGAGGCAGAGAGAGACATCTTCCATCTGCTGGTTCACTCTCTAGATGGCCACAACGGCCCCGGGCTGGGCCAGGCTAAAGTCAGGAGCCAGAGCTTCTTCCAGGTCTCCCAAATGGGAGCAGGAGCCCAAGCACTTGGCCATCCTCCACTGCTTTCCCAGGCACATTAGCAGGGAGCTGGATGGGTAGTAGAGCTACCAGGACTCGAACAAGCGCCCATAAGGGATGCTGGCACCGCAGGTGGTTGCTTTACCTGCTATGCCACAGTGCCAGCCCCTAGAAAATTTTTAACTGATCCTAAATAATAGTGCATATTTCTGGGGTGCAGTGTGATCCTCTGGCCTATGTTTACCTTGTGTAATGATCAAATCAGGGTAATAGGGTAATTAACATTTTTCACCTCAAACATTTACCCTATTTTTTATTCAGTATTGGGAACATTCAAAATATTCTCATGTAGCCATGTTTGACATAACTGTAAATTATTGTAGATTGTAGTCACTGCACTATGTATAGAAGACTAAAACACATTCCTTCTCTCCAGCTAAGCTGTGTTATCTGTGACCCATCTTCTTTCTGTATCCCCTAGTGCCACCATCTTAACCTCAGAACAAGTACAGACTCTAACCCAGGGCAGGCCTGGTGGTGCAGGTCTTCAAGCTGCCGCTTGGGAGGCTCACATCCCTTTTCAAAGTGCTTGTCTCAGTCCCAGCGACTCTGCTTCCAATCCAGCTTCCTGCCAATGCATCCTGGAGAATGGCAGATGGCGGCTCAAGTGCTTGGGCCTGTGCATTTATATGTAAGAACCGGATGAAGTTTCTGGATCTTGGCTTCAGTTTGGCCCAGCCCTGGCTGTTGTGAGCATTTAGGGGAGTGAATCAGAAATGGAAAATGTCTGTCTCTCTGTCGCTCCTTCAAGTAGATGAAAACAAATAAGTAAACATTAAAAAAGAGAGAAATATATAATCTGTGCATAAAAGTGTAAGCTGTATATGTACATTGAAAGAAAAACAGTAAAATAAGAGACCATGTGGCCAATCCCCAGCTTCAGCATGTGAGCACTGCCCGGGCTTCAGAAGCCTAGATGCGCCGCTCCCCATAGACACACCTCCCCGCACCCAGACCTAAGGACTTTCTTGATGTCTGTTTTGTGCGTGTGTATGTTAACTATTTCTGAACTTGTTTTCCATAGTGTTGCCAACTATGTAAAGATCCCTAAAAAGTACGGACTCTTCTTTATTCCAACACACACGTGTCTCTGCACCCTTGCCCTTCTCCAGGTTCTGTAGAATTTGGCTTTGGAGTCCTGAATTCTTCAGGAATCTTTCCACTGCAAGCACTGTAGCCCCACTCAAACTAGCGTAGCAGAGGGAAAGAACATACATGCTCTAGAGGCCAGCAGGGCCTGGGTTAGGTGCAGGCTGGGCCTCTGGCGTGGGCTGTGTTGGGCTGGTCTCCTCTGTCGGGGCCTGCCCGAGAGGTAGACCTACCACTCCAGACTGACAATCTCCCTGCTCCTCACTTACTGGAAGGGTGTCTCTGACTCCTACCACTCTCCCCACCTCCGAAGAGTTACAACAGAAGTCCCAGGACCGAGTCTCTGTGGACCACTCTGGCTGGAGATTCATCTTTGGAAGCAGTCACCATGGCCACAGAGGTGGAATAGGCTGATCAGGTGGGCTTCTGATACGCAGCTGCCTGGTGCTGCCATACATACGAGGGTGCCCCACCCAGATCACCTGACCTCAGGTTCTCCCAAGGAAAGTGAAGGAGCTGTTCACAAAGGGAGGGGGTGGAAGCTGTGCAAGCACAGGCCACAGCTGGGTGCCGGGTTAGTCTGCACACACCTGTCAGCCACCACGGAGCCCTATATATACTCCCGAGATTCTGAGAGCGACGTAACTGCCTGTCTTAGTGCGTGCTCAGTTGTTACAACAGAATGTCTGAGACTGGAGAGCTTAGAAAAAGGTTCATTTCGGCTCGCTGTCGAAGGGACTGAGCAGTCCTGGAAAGCGGCATTGGCGTCTCCTGGCTTCTCCTGAGGACCTCATGCTGCTTGAACTCACGGCAAGCAGGAGCGAGGGGAAGAGATGGACGCGAGGGGCAGCCTTGAGTGATCAGAAACCACTCTTGTGGTCACTAATCCATCCCACCAGAGGCCACCTACTCACTTGTTAAAGGCCCCATCTCCCAGCCCCATCACGATGGCCAATCCAATTTCAACAGGAGGGAGTGGACATTTAGCCCAGCAGATAAGAAGGTGGTTAAGAGGCCAGTGACGCAGCTCGTGAGGCTAATCCTCCGCCTGCGGTGCCGGTACCCCGGGTTCTAGTCCCGGTTGGGGCGCCGGATTCTGTCCTGGTTGCTCCTCTTCCAGGCCAGCTCTCTGCTGTGGCCTGGGAGTGCAGTGGAGGATGGCCCAAGTGCTTGGGCCCTGCACCCGCATGGGAGACCAGGCTCCTGGCTTCGGATCGTAGCTGCCATTTGGGGAGTGAACGAACGGAAGGAAGACCTTTCTCTCTGTGTCTCTCTCTCTCACTGTCTAACTCTGCCTGTCAAAAAAAAAAAAAAAAAAGAGAGAGAGAGAGAAGCAGCTGGTTAAGATATCCATGTCTCACTTGGGTTTGATGTCCAGTTCCGGCTCCTGGCTCCAGCTTCCTGCCAATGTAGGAATTGGGTTCCTGCCACCCATGTGGGAGACCTGGATCGAATTCCAAACTCTCAGCTTTGGACTAGCCCAGCCCTAGCTGTCACAGTCACAGGCATTTGGAAAGTGGACCAGTGCATGGGAGTTTTTTCTATCTGTCTGTCTCTCTTTCTATACTTTACAAATAAATAAATTAACAACAACATGCATCTCAGAGGAGACAAGCCACACTCAAACCGTAGCACTGTCCACACAAGAGACTTCACAACCTTTCTGGAAAACAGTTGATGTCTTAACCACAGACTATCGTGTTGCACAAGGAAATGTTACTGAGGGCTTTATCTTTGGGTTTTCATTTTTATACACCACACTCTCTGGCTCTAAATACATACTTTATATATTTAAATTGGATAGCTACATATCTAACTTCCTGCTTGATGACTGCATACATTCTCCAGAGACCAGAATTAGGTAAAAGAAAAAGAAATTAGTGGGTGCCCTTCCAGAGCTGTATGGCACAGGGATGCGCAGAACAAGCCAGAAGCAAACAGAAAGCAACCCGTGATTACTCATAATAGAGATAACCACAAACAATGAGACTTTATGGGGCTCAAATGATGAAATATTTATAGATCAGTTCATTTTGTTTGCCACTGCAAACTAGTTTTCGTTTCCTGTGGTTCTCTCTCTGCTTCTGTGAGAAGCCATGGAAACAACTCCCCCCTTCCCTTTTCTGTGCAAAGAGACTCACCTCTGCATTTCCCTGTGGCTGGCACATCATTTGACAGTGTCCCAGGCAGCTGGAAATGAATGCAAAGGACCTGATAATGAATTCTTACAGGAGATAACAATATAAAAACCTGACCTTGAGGGGCCTGCACTGTGGTGTCCTAGGCTAAATTTTTGCCTGCAGCTGTAGGCACCCCATATGTACACCAGTTCAAATCCTGGCTGCTATACTTTTTTTTTCTTCTTCTTTTTATTTTTTTTAAAGATTTATTTATTTCTTTGACAGGCAGAGTTACACAGAGAGAAAAGGAGAGGCAGAGAGAGAGAGAAAGAGAGAGAGAGAGAGAGGTCTTCCTTCCACTGGTTCACTTCCTAATTGGCCGCAACTGCCGGAGCTGCGCCGATCCGAAGCCAGGAGCCAGGACCTTCTTCCAGGTCTCCCACATGGGTGCAGGGGCCCAAAGACATTGCTTTTCCAGGCCATAGCAGAGAGCTGGATCGGAAGTGGAGCAGCTGGGACTTGAACCGTTGCCCATATGAGATGGCGGCACTGCAGGTGGTGGCTTTACCCACTACACCACAGTGCAGGCCCCTGCTCTACTTCTGATACAGCTTCCTGATGGTGGCCTTGGACTCCTGCACCCATGTGGGAGACCCTGAAGAAACTCCTGGCTCCTGGCTTCAGATGGGCCCAGCTCCAACCATTGAGGACATTTGGGGAGTGAACCAGTGGCTGAAAGGTCTCTCTCTCTCTGTCTGTAACTCTGTCTCCCAAATAAACCCATAAATGTTATTTTTCTTTTAAATCCTGATTTTTGAGTCAACAAGTACTTTGCAGAAGTTTAAAAATATATAAATTATATTTTTTAAATCATAAAATAGTTATCTTCTTCAACAGGGAAAACATAGAATTCCCCTTACTCTAGACCTGTTTTCCCAAATGTGCATGTAAATCACATTTTTAAAAAAGTACAACATCATTTAAGGTCCAGGGTAATTAATTCAGATATTTTGCAGTGAGTCATGGAACAATTTAGATTAAATTTTAATTTAAATTAATTAAAATGTATTATCTTGAGAGAGAGACAGACAGAGTTCTTATCCACTGATTTACTATCCAAAACCTAAAACAGGTGGGGTTGGGCCTGGCTGCACCCAGGAACTGGGAACTCGATCCAGGCCTCCTACACGGGCAGCAGGACCTCAGTTACTTGAGCTATTACCCTGGGAAGTGGTGGTAAACAGGCGTCAAGCCCAGGCACTCTGATATGGGATGCAAGCGCCTTAACCAGCATCTTAACCATTTGGTCAAATGCCTACCCCAAGAAGAATTGAACTCTGAAAAAACAAACTTCTAAGCTGTCTTGCATAAGTTCTCCATTTACAGATGTGGAGACTCCATGGCCATATGGTGAGAAATGACTTACTTATGGTGCACGTACACTGAGCAGGATCTGCGCTTTGTGCTAATACAGTTTTTTATAATTGCAGATTACATGTTTTCAATGTTTACTTGATAGAAGGTAGACCTTTGGGACCAAAAGAAGATTTTTTTTCAGATTTCTTGTAGTTTGGATGTGATTAGTCATTAATTATAAAGTTTGTGGATAATAGAGATAAATCTTGCTTGCCTTAGTTACTCAACACAAGGGGTCTTAAAAAAAGAACTGAACTACAAATGCAGGAAGAATAGAGCTGGCTGTCAGTGTCATGTCAGTTTTTTAAAAGTTACTTGTTTATTTTGATTGACAAATAAAAATTATGTATAATTATCAAGTACAACACATTGTTCTGAAATGATCTATACATATATTATGGACTGGCTGAATTAAGCTAATAAACATGTGTTATCTCAAATACTTTTTTGTGGTGCAAACACTTGAAATCTACTCTGCAAAATATACTATGTATAGTTATTTACTATAGTCTCCACATTGTAAAATAGATCTCTGAGCTTATTCTTCCTAACTGAAATTTTATATTCTTTAAACATCTCCCCATTAAAAAAAGTATAGGTTTAAATAGCTTTAAAAAAAAAAATGTGGCCGGTGCCGCGGCTCACTAGGTTAATCCTCCGCCTTGCGGCGCCAGCACACCGGGTTCTAGTCCCGGTCGGGGCGCCGGATTCTGTCCTGGCTGCCCCTCTTCCAGGCCAGCTCTCTGCTGTGGCCAGGGAGTGCAGTGGAGGATGGCTCAAGTGCTTGGGCCCTGCACCCCATGGGAGACCAGGAGAAGCACCTGGCTCCTGCCATTGGATCAGCGCGGTGCGCTGGCAGCAGCGCGCTGGCCGCGGCGGCCATTGGAGGGTAAACCAACAGCAAAGGAAGACCTTTCTCTCTGTGTCTCTCTCTCTCACTGTCCACTCTGCCTGTCAAAAAAATTAAAAAAAAAATAAAATAAAATAAAATGTAGTTATTTAACAGGCAGAGAGAAGGTGCAGAGAGAGAGAGAAAGGGGGACAGATGGACGGAGCTCCCATCTGTGGCTCCTGCTCTGCATGCCAACAGTAGAAGCTGGGCCAGGCTGAAGCCAGGAGCTGGGAACTCAATCCAGGTCTCCCATGTAAGTAGCAGGAACCCAGCTGCTTGCTATCCTCAGAGGAGATCTGGGACTTGAACCCAGGTGCCGGTGCCTTGATTGATGGGTAAGTGCCTACCCCTTAAATAGCTTTTTCAAAGAAAAAAGTCACAGATTAAGCCAGTGGTTTGCAACTGAGGTGATATTGTTCCTTGGGGACATTTGGCAACGTCTAGGGACATTTTTGTTTGCCACACTTGGGGGGAGGTGCTATTAGCCTCTAGTGGGAGGGGCCCGGGAAATTACTAAACTTCCTACATTGCACAAGAGAGCACCACAGCAAAGGATTAAGCAGTCCTGAACGTCAGCAGTGGCAAGGTTGAGAAAGCCTACTTTAAATAAACCCAACTTTCTGCAGGCCAAGACTCCCACAAAGACAATACACCACGTCCTGTTGCTTACTCTGCTGAGCGCTCCTTTATTCAGATGTCTTAATACTCCAAGTCTCTACAAAGAAGGTAGTTTGTGGAGCCACCCTGGGGGCCCAAGGCTGTGGCATAGAAGGTTAAGCCTGCACCTGCAGTGCCAGCATCCCTTACGGCACAGTTTTGAGTCCAGACTGCTCCACTTTTTTTTTTTTTAAGATTTTATTTATTTATTTGAGAGGTAGAGTTACAGACAGTGAGAGGGAGAGACAGAAAGGTCTTCCATCTATTGGTTCACTCCCCAAATGGCCACTACGGCCAGAGCTTTGCCAATCTGAAGCCAGGAGCCAGTTGCTTCTTCCCAGTCTCCAATGTGGGTGCAGGGGCCCAAGGATTTGGGCCATCTTCTACTGCTTTCCCAGGCCACAGCAGAGCTGAATTGGAAGAGGAGCAGCCCAGACTAGAACCGGCCCCCAATATGGGATGCTGACACTGCAGGCGGAGGATTAACCTATTGCGCCACAGTGTCCGCCCCTGCTCCACTTCTGATCCAGCTCTCTGCTGGTGCCCCTGGAAAAGCAGTGGAGGACTGCCCAAGTGCCTGAGCCCCTGCACCCACATGAGGGACCAGGAGGAAGCTCCTGGTTCCTGGCCTCCGTCTGGCCCAGCCCCAGCCATTGTGGGTGAGGCAATTTGGGGAGTGAACCAGCAGCTTGAAGATTCTCTCTGTATCTCTGCCTTTCAAATAAATAAATCTTAGGGGAGAGAGAGAGAGAGAGAGAGCGAGAGAGAGCGCGCGAGCGCCTCTCACCTGCGTTTGCACACACCCTCTGCTTCTGATTCCTGGGAAATGGAAGGAGTGCTCTCCTCTCTAAAGCCACCCCTTCCTCCAAGGGAGCTGCTCAAGCTCAGCTCTAAGTGAAAGGACCATGGAGTCCATCAACCTCCAGGAGCTTTGTTTTGCTCACATGAAACAGCTGGAGGTAGCCGTCCAGAGCAGGCTGGCTCCACGCTGGCCCTGCGATGCCACCAGAGACAGCGGCTTCTTGTGCATGCTTAGCACCTTGGTCCCCATGCATGCCCCTCATGGTGAGGCGATGGCTGCTCCATCACAAGCACTGTGTCCGTGTCTAGTTGAGGGGTGAGGATGGGCCAAGGGTGCCTGCAGGTTGAGAACATCTTCTGGCAACTACGCCGAGAAGGTTCTCACCTTCTATCTTTCGTCTGAAAGACTGCACTTTGCTCATTTCCTACGCGGCGTTCGTTGCACTGGGTAATGGCAAGCATGCTGGTTAATTTTAGGGGTTAACTAGACTGGGCTGAGGGATGCCCAGACAGCAGAGAAACGTTATTTCTGAGTGTGACTGAGGGTGCTTCAGGAAGAGAAAGAAGACACACCCTAACCCGAGTAGGGTGGGCATTCTACAGAGGTAGAGGAAGGAAGAGTTTGCTCTCGGCTTGAGCTGGGACAGCAACTTCTCCTGCCCTTGGACATCAGTGTCCTGGCCCTCAGACCTTCAGGCTCGGACTGGGACTTACACCATTAGCTACCCTGAGTCTCAGGGCTTTGGATTCAGACTGGAGCTAACCACTGGCTTTCTGGGCTTCATGGTACTCAGCCTATATAATTACATGAGCCGATCTCTCAGGATGAATGTCATTCTACACAAGCATTCTTCATAGAGTGCATGGAAAGTGAATTAAGAGGTTTATTTTGGTGCTAGCAAAATGAGGGACCAGCACTGTGGTTAAGCAAATTAAGCTGCTGCCTGCAATGCTGGCAACCCTTAGGGGTGCCAGTTTGTGTCCCCGTTGCTCCATTTCTGACCCAGCTCCCTGCTAATAGCCTAGGAAAGCAAAGGAAGATGGCCTAAGTGCTTGGGCCCCAGCCACCCATATGGGAGACCTGTGTGAAGTCCCTGGCTCCTGGTTTCAGCCTGGCCTAGCCCTGGCGATCGTGGCCATGTGGGG
This sequence comes from Oryctolagus cuniculus, assembly GCF_051225735.1. NCBI lineage: Eukaryota > Metazoa > Chordata > Mammalia > Lagomorpha > Leporidae > Oryctolagus > Oryctolagus cuniculus. Next base: position 78,747,930 of record NC_142876.1, on the reverse strand, counting down.
AGTGAACCCGCAGATGGAAGATTTGTCTCTGTATCTATTTCTGTGTGTGTGTTTCTCCCTCTCTCTCTGTAACTCTTTCAAATAATTTTTTTTAAAGTGTGAAATCCATGACACACATTTCATGACCTTTTTGAAGACCTCCCCATTTGCATGGATTTATTTTCTTTGCTCCAAAATAAACGTATGTTTTAGCTTCACTTTCTCGTGGGCATTTGAAGTCCGCTCGTCTCTCTCAGGTTCTGTCTGGAGAGCCCTGACCAGGGCACCACACTGCTGCGCTTTCCTGCTTCTGACGTCTCCCCTCCCCGTGATCACCATCTTTGCCTCTGCCCACCAGATGCCCTCATAGCCCCTTCAGCATTTCTGTGCTCCTTTAACTTGGCTGCCTGTACTTTTGCTGCCAGCAGCGGGACCTGGGCCAGGACGGCTCCCGGCCCCCTGCAGGGGCTTTAGTCTGACAGCCAGGACTGCCTGTGCATTTTCATCCCCTTGGGGTAGCAGCCACTGCCCAGCCAACACAGAAGGGTGGAAGCTTGGCTGCCTTACTGCAAGTCGGGAAGACTCTGAGATGCAGTTTCAACCCTTGGGCTCCCTACAGGGTCGGCTGAGCCTGAGCTACGCTGAGAGGACCACCTGGCTTGGGTCTCCCTCTTGCTTTGTTGCCTCCCCCAGAGCTTCACAAGCCTTCCCGGTGTCTCCTTGGAAGGCTGCCTTAATCAATCATTTTCCCAGGGGTCTTTGTCTCAGAGTTTGCTTCTGGAGAACAGACCATGCCTATTCACTCAGTGCATAGCATTCTGCCTGGCAAATAGTAGGCACTAGGAAATGTCTTCAAGATTGGTTAGGAGTATATAAAATCAATCTCAACTAGTTGAACAGTGGTACTACAAAGACACGTTTGACTCTGGTCAAGTTCATATGATTCCGTAGCTGTTAGTAACTCATTCCTCATATAGGTTTGGTACTACAAAGAGGAAGTCAAACTCAGAATAACCTGGGCAAGGTTGTATATAAATCTTTACTTAGATTTGAAGTCACAGATTATTATAATGGAATAAGACATTTAACTTTTAAAAATTAATTTGTTTTCATTTTATTTGGGAGGCAGAGACAAATGTAAAAATATGCATAATTTTTCAATTAATATAAGCTCCTACTCAGAAGTCTGGACATCTCACCCTACTAGATACCACAAAGCTTTCTCTTTGGAAAGTAGGGTAGACATACCGACATCCTAGAAGCAAGGCAAGAGGTCGAGTTCCCTTACGTTACTATGCATACTAGCTGGAGGGCTGGGAAGAAGGGTTAATGCACACGGGGAGCCTATGTCTCCCATGCAACTCTCTCCCAAGCCCCAGTGCTCAGGGAGCTGCCCCTCCATGCACTGGCTGTGTGACCGGCTGTCCCCCAACTTGCTCTCTGTCCTTCCCCATTCTAGATGTTCTCAAGCAGTCATTATCGCAGGTCCTGGTGCAATGCCTCCTCCAGGAGACCAAGAGCCCGCCCCCAAAGCAGGAACTTGAAAGAAAGGAGGCTGTGATTGGCTGAAGACTGTGACTGTGATTTCAGGTGAAATCTTTGGTCACGTATCATCTTTTTGGAGCCAAGTGAGCCTTTTCCAATCATAACCCACTCTTGGCTTTATAGTTTGCCTCTTCAAGTTCAAATCTCAGCTCTGCCACATTCAAGATCTGTAACCTAGAATAGCCCCCACCCCCACCCCCAGACCCTTCAGCCTCAGTTTCTTGTGTATGGAATGTGGTTTCCCTGAGGACAAGGAGGTCTTGATGTTTTCTGGGCAGTGTTGTATCTGCAGCAATGAGACAGTGCCTGAAATATGTGAGGTGCTTACCAAGTATTTTCTGATGCAGTGAATGAGGGTGTCTGGGAAGGGTGAGGGAGTACTGAGTGGAAAGTACTCAGCATAGCATATAGCACAAGGCAATCACTCAGTAGATATTAGCTGTAAGTATATGAATATATAATGTTATTTTTTACATCTGGTAACATGGTTTCTAACCACAGTGCTATGTATAGAAATTCATCCTCTTGATTAACAGAGCCATCTCCATATTTTCCAACAGCAATTGGACATGTGGTGAGCACTTCTGGTTGTTCAACCAGCCACCATTCACCCCCATTTTTCTTCCTAATAGAGCTCAGATTCTGGTCAAGCATTCACTGTTCTGTGTATCCCATGACTTAGGAGAATATGACTCAAGCTGGGCTCCAGGAGTGGATCCTGAATTGCCTAAACCAATCAGCTCAAGCCTTTCCCCCTACTCCCAAAATTCTGGTTGATCACGTAGCTAAGGGAGGTTCAATCAAAATGAAAGAAAGATTTACACTCCACACGTTGGGGTACGGCTTTTCCCTTTCTCAGCAGGCGCTTGAGAACAAAGAAGCATGCAGGTCTAGTTGCAACCAGCAGTGATCATATAATCACGAGAAACCCAGAAAGCCATCATGAGAAAGACAGCAGAGACATGGACAGAGCCAAGTATTCAAAGACATCTTTCGAGCTACTGAATGTTCTACTCCTTCCATTTATGTAAGACAGTATTTTTCACTGTTGTTTATGGCATTGAGGATGGGCCTATCTGTGCCTTGCAGCCAGAAACATCCTCCTGGATGGACTAGGAAGTTGGTTAGGAGGCAATACTAGAAGTGCCCTCCTCCAATGGTAACCATGATGATGTTAATGCTGACTCATGCCCACGTGTTGAACAGTGTGTCAAGCCCTTGACTGGATAGTATTACTTCCTTACTCTTAATAATAATCCCATAAGGTGGAGACTATTATTTAGTTCATTTTTCAAATGAGAAAACCTATGCTTAGGTATTTGTCAAGGACACACTCACAGACTCCAAAAATGCTCGGTAGAAGAGCTGGGATTTAAATATAGGGAGTCTAATTTTGGAGCCATCCTTATACCTAGCTATTAAACCTAATCATTAGACTACTTAATACCATTTACTTCTATGAAGATTCATAATGAGAAAAAAGAAGAATGTAATATACTTCCTTTTTAAAAATGAGGGGATATTGTACAAAGTTTTATGAAAAAAACTATGCATGAATTTTTAAATTTTGGCACCAAAATTAACTTCTCTTTCAATTCTATTTGCCATGAACTGCTTGAAGTACCCTTGTAGATGGAAGCATTTATAGGAAATAACTGAATGCTAGCAAAATTTCTTGGATGGGGTGCCCTTTTTCATGGAATTTGCAGTAGAAGATGGCTCAAGTCCTTGGCCCCTGCACCCGCATGGGAGACCAGGAAGAAACTCCTGGCTCCTGGCTTCAGATCGGTGCAGCTCCGGCCGTGGTGGCCAATTGGGGAGTGAACCAACGGATGGAAGACCTCTTTCTCTGCCTCTCCTTCTCTCTCTGTGTAACTCTTTCAAATAAATTTTAAAAAAGAAGGAGAAAACATGTATTCACTCAATCCAATTACCCACCAAATATTATTTGTTGGGCTCCTCGGTGCCAGCTGACCCAGGTGCTAGAGGAACACCCCTGAGTAACCCCGTCTGGGGGAAGGAAATACCACGGCACCTGCCCTGGGATAAGTAAGCACTTTCACAGAGCACAGCACAGTGTGTGCCCACGGAGCAACCAAACACAGCACCTGAGCCAACTAGGTGCAACAGTCGGGTAAAAGGACTCTTCCCAGGTGAGCCCCAGGACGTTCCCATGACAGAGGTGAGACGTTCGTCCAAAGGCCTGAGAAGGACAGCGAATGTAGCATGTCTGTGGATCTGAGGGTGGGTGCTAGGAAAGTGTTCAGCTGCATGGGGTTAGCGGGGCAGGCAGTGGGCAAGAAGTTCACTAGGCTAACCCTCCGCCTTGCGGCACCAGCACACCAGGTTCTAGTCCCGGTCAGGGTGCCAGATTCTGTCCCGGCTGCCCCTCTTCCAGGCCAGCTCTCTGCTGTGGCCAGGGAGTGCAGTGGAGGATGGCTCAAGTACTTGGGCCCTGCACCCCATGGGAGACCAGGAGAAGCACCTGGCTCCTGCCATCGGATCAGCACGGTGCGCCGGCCGCAGCGCGCCGGCCGCGGCGGCCATTGGAGGGTGAACCAATGGCAAAGGAAGACCTTTCTCTCTGTCTCTCTCACTGTCCACTCTGCCTGTCAAAAAAAAAAAAAAAAGTTCCAGCTTCTTCTAAACCGTGGTCTCCGGAAACTGGTGCCCGAGATAAAAGAATTAAAGTGTGGGAGCTTAATTTGGGAGGAGCAAGTACAGGGATAAAAAGGTAAGTTCAAAAGGATGATGAGGCCAAGAAAGCAGCAAAACTTCCAAGGAAACTGGAAGACAGTGCTCTGGTGGCCACGGCTTTACAAAGAGCTGATGGGAGGCCTGGCAGTCACCCCCGCAGCAAACCCGCATGGGACGTGAGACCTTTCTGCAAAGTTGTTAGGGAAACCCGCTCCTGTAGGATGTCCCTTTAGGGACATCCATTTGTCCAGCTTCCTTCCAACTTCTGCAAACACCCATGCGTGGGGTCTTCACTTTTCCATACTTCCGGGCTGCAGCATCAAGTCCCTGGGAGCTACCCTGCAAGCCAGGTCTCACGCCCATATCTCTGAGGGATGACTTAGAACAGAAACTGGTGTGCGAGCCTTGAAGGCCAACTTAGGCCTCAACCAGATTGGGGCGCTCACTGAAGGCCAGGCTCAGGTTTGTTTGTTTGTTTGTTTGTTTTAAAGATTTGTGTATTTGAAAGGCACAGTGGCAGAGAGAGAAAAAGAGAGAGTGTGTGAATGTCAATGTCAGTCTTCCATCCACTGGTTCACTCCCCACATGGTTGCAACAGCCAGGGCTGGACCAGGCTGAGGCCAAGAGCCAGGAACTCCATCTGGGTGTCCTACATGGGTCCAGGGACTCAAGTACTGAGCCATCATCCTCTGCTTCCTAGACCCATCAATAGGGACTGGATCAGATGCAAAGCAGCAGGGACTCAATCAGCACTCCCATATGGGATGCACAATTCACGGCAGCCGCACCACAATGCCAGCCCCAAGCTGAGCTTCTTAAGAAAGAAGGAAGTTGATTGGGGCTGCCACTGTGGTGCAGCAGGTTAAGTCGCTGCTTGTAGTGCCAGCATCCCATATGGGCACCGGTTCAAGTCTCAGCTGCTCCACTTCTGATCCAGCTCCCTGCTGATGTGCCTGGGAAAGCAGCAGAAGATAGCCCAGTCCTTGGGGCTCTGCCACTCATGTGGGAGACCCAGAAGAAGCTCTGGGCTTTGTCCTGGCCCAACCCTGGTCACTTGCAGAGTGAACCAGCTGATGGAAGACTTCCATCTCTCCTTCTCTCTATAGAACTCTGTCTTTTTTTTTTTAAGTTGATTTATTTATTTGAAAGGCAGATTTACAGAGGGGGAGAGAAAGAGAGAGAGAGACAGAGAGAGAGGAAGAGAATCTTCCATCTGCTAGTTCTCTTCCCAGATGGCCACAACATCTGGAGCGGGGCTTATCTGAAACCAGGAGCCAGGAGATTTTTCCAGGTCTCCCATGTGGGGACAGGGTCCCAATTACTTGGGCCATCCTCCACTGCTTTCCCAGGTGCATCAGCAGAGAGTTGGATCCATATAGGATGCCGGCACTGCAGATAGTGGTTTAACCTGCCAACCTGCCATGCTACAGCGCCAGCCCAAATAAACCAATCTTAAAAGAAAAGAAAAGAAAAGAAAAGAAAGGAGAAAGTTGAAAGAATCTGCAAAGATGCTCAAGTTTGTGTCCAAAACAGTCTTTCCCCTAGAGACGCTGTGAGGAGTTTCTGGCCTAGGACAGGCGCTGGGAAATGTCCTCCTGGCTGCAGTGCGGAGGGTGGCTGGGGCTAGCAAAGCAGAAAGCGTCAGTTCCACTGCAGCTTGGTATAAGGGCATGGGAATGGGGATGAAGCAGCCAGATGGATCCGAGCAGTGGAAAGGATGTCGCTTTGATCGTACTCTGCAGTGAACAGTGTGTGTATGGGAGGCGGAGGTGAGGGACGGAGGATGCATGCAGCTTTCTGGCTCTGGCAGCTGACGAGTTAGACAATGGTGCAGCTTTCCAAGGTGGGGAAGAGCTAGGTAGGAGCAGGTGGAGGTGGGAGGAAGCAGGATGGTGAAGTCAACCTTGAACGTGTCAGACTTTAGCAGCCCAAGGCATTCTAAGTGTTCTAGGGCCGTTGGTGACAGTAGTTGAAGTTGGGGAGCAATATCTCAGCAGGGGTCACTGGAGTCCTTGTGGGTACTAACACAAGCATGGAGGTGGATACGGTGTCAGTGTGTGGGGCACAGAAGGCCTGAGGAACAGGACCAAGAGATGTCCCCAGGACAGGGGCACTTTGCAAGGAGACAGGAATGAAAGGCAGTCTCAGATGCCACAGAGGAGTGAAGCCAGGGAGGAGGCAAGTGGATTTAGAGACAAGGGGTCTTTGGCTCTCTCATTGAAAAGTGTCAGCAACGGGACTGAATTCAGGTGGTTAGAAAGAAAATGTAGATGAACCATTGGTGATTCACTCCCCGAATGCCCCCAACAGTCAGGCCAAAGCCAGGAGCCAGGAACTCCATCACATCTCCCGTGTGGGTAGCAAGGAAGCTTCTTGGGCCATCATTCCCTGCCTTCCCAGGCACGCTAGCAGGAAGCTGGATTGGAAGCAGAGGAACCATGACTTGAACCAGGCTCTCCAGTGTGGCATGCAGGTGCCTCAAGCAGTTGCTTAACCTGTTGCAGCACAATGCCCTCCCCAGAATCTTGTGGTTTCAATGACAAGCATGGAATATACAGACATCGAGTGAGGAATGTCTTTTGAAGTTAAGGAACATGGTTCTTCATACTGCAGTGGAAATTAAGGAGGAATGAGTACCACTTAAAGAATCATGATCGTAGCCGGCGCCGCGGCTCAATAGGCTAATCCTCCACCTACCGGCACCGGCACACCGGGTTCTAGTCCCGGTCGGGGCGCCGGATTCTGTGCCGGTTGCCCCCCTTCCAGGCCAGCTCTCTGCTGTAGCCAGGGAGTGCAGTGGAGGATGGCCCAAGTGCTTGGGCCCTGCACCCCATGGGAGACCAGGAGAAGCACCTGGCTCCTGCCTTCGGAACAGTGTGGTGCGCCGGTCGCAGTGCGCCGGCCGCGGTGGCCATTGGAGGGTGAACCAACGGCAAAGGAAGACCTTTCTCTCTGTCTCTCTCTCTCACTGTCCACTCTGCCTGTCAAAAAAAAAAAAAAAAAAAAAAAGAATCATGATCGTATAAGTAGAACAGCAAAACTCACAGAATCACAAAGATTTGAAGAAATTAATTTGTTCTGGAATAGGTTTTCAAATATAGGTGTGAAACAGTGAAACAGTAATATTCCCAACTGCTCTTGCTGGTTAATTAGTCAACTGAGGGTATTAGGCAGCAGAAACAAGTGTACCCCAAACCACAAAGTTGATTTCTGGTTTTCCTTCAACGAAAACCTCAGAACTGGCTCAGCCCAGCAAGGGAGATTCCTAACAAGCTGCCTGTCTTGCAGTGAGAACCCTGAACTCTGAGCAAAATACTCTGGAGAATGAGGAAAAGCAGGCAGATTTGGGGAGGGAGTCAAAACTTGAAAGAGGGATCATCCGAGCAAGAGCGCCCCAATTTAAAGGCTTCAGTCCAAGGTCAAGTGCAGTGCAGCCTGTGTGGAGTAAAATGAATCTAACAGAACCAAGAGTTTCCACAACACAACCACCAAGAAATCAGCAAAGGACAGACAGAGGAACAGGAGGTGGATGGTGGTAGGAGGCTAGAAACTTTACAAGTGACACAAAACGAGGCCAGCGCTGCAGCTCACTAGGCTAATCCTCCACCTTGCGGCTCCGGCACACCAGGTTCTAGTCCCGGTCAGGGAACTGGATTCTGTCCCGGTTGCCCTTCTTCCAGGCCAGCTCTCTGCTGTGGCCCGGGAGGGCAGTGGAGGATGGCCCAAGTGCTTGGGTCCTGCACCCCATGAGAGACCAGGAGAAGTACCTGGCTCCTGCCATCGGATCAGCGCGGTGCACCGGCCGCAGCGGCCATTGGAGGGTGAACCAACGGTAAAGGAAGACCTTTCTCTCTGTCTCTCTCTCTCTCATTGTCCACTCTGCCTATCAAAAATAAAAATAAATAAAAAACAAGTGACACAAAATGAAATCACATTGATAACTACATTAAATATTAACATAGCCTCTATGACATCAGAAGGAAAGGGCCAATGGGGGAAGTGCATGATGGATCTTAAAGCTTCTGCTCTGGCCGGCGCCGCAGCTCACTAGGCTAATCCTCTGCCTTGCGGCACCGGCACACCGGGTTCTAGTCCCGGTCAGGGCGCCGGATTCTGTCCCAGTTGCCCCTCTTCCAGGCCAGCTCTCTGCTGTGGCCAGGGAGTGCAGTGGAGGATGGCCCAAGTGCTTGGGCCCTGCACCCCATGGGAGACCAGGATAAGTACCTGGCTCCTGCCTTCAGATCAGCGCGGTGCGCCAGCCGCAGCACGCCGGCCGCGGAGGCCATTGGAGGGTGAACCAATGGCAAAGGAAGACCTTTCTCTCTGTCTCTCTCACTGTCCACTCTGCCTGTCCAAAAAAAAAAAAAAAAAGCTTCTGCTCACAAGTGCCAACCCTCATTTTCAACAGCACAGGGCTAAGGCAAGTCACGTGGCCAAGCGTGCCTTTAATAGGCCAGGAAATTGTAATTCACTCACACAAAGTAAATATCCTTAAACGAATAATAAAATCTACCAAATGCAGGCCTGGTCACTATTATGGAAGAGTTAAGTGTAGAATCAATGATTCGTGCAGAGTGTGGAAATTATTCAAAGCGCGAGCTCTTCGGACAAAACCTGGCTGTACCTATGGAACCACGGCCGGCTCCTTCCCAAGAGGTTCCAGTGTCTGTTCCCTGCTGAGTGGACTGCACAGAACCACTTCTGTGGGCACAGAGCACGGGGATGAGGAAGTGGATTCCGGGGCCATGTCGGGCCATGGAGAATCTCACATCTGACCCATCCCGCGGGTGCCTGACCCGGCAGGCCAAGGAAGGCCAGGCTGAGGTGGAGCTGTCTGGTCCTTGCAAAGGCAGAGAGAGGAAACCCAGCTGCAGGGGAAAACTCTGGTGCTCTTGAGATAGCTCTATGCAATTTTGTTAATTTCGGAGGGGATCTGCATCCGTGCGAGGCAGTCTATATAAACAACACCAGGATTCTCTCCACTACACTGCGAACACTGCCCTGGCATTGTGCAAATGCAGGGATGCTGGGTTTCTGCTCCTAGCACAGAACTTTCTCTTATGCTGATGCAAATAAAGAACTCACATGAGATATGGGGAGCATGGGAGAGAGAACAGAGCGACATCATTTTGGGGTACTGGGCAGTGACAATGGTAATTGTGCTGAGTGCATTGATAAAGAGCAAATTCCCAGGTTGGTGTTTGGATCTGTACAACACCCAGTGTGGGACAGGAATAGCTGGAATTATGGAAGTACAGTGAATGGGCAGGCACAAAACCAACTGTGAACCTTGACTAATTATAGACAGATGTTCTATACCTGTTACCAAAAATGCTGGCAAAATATAGACAGATAGCATTTTTGGAGGGAACAGGTATAGCAATCATTGCTATACGAATTGATTCTGGGGGCCCAGCGCTCTGGTGCAGTGGACTAAGCCTCTGCCTGCAGCATCACCATCCCACACTGGCGCTGGTTTGAGCCCCGGCTGCTCCACTTCCGATCCAGCTCTCTGCTATGTCCTGGGAGAGCAGTGGAGGATGGCCCAAATGCTTGGGCTCCTGTGCCCACATGGAAGACCAGGAGGTAGCTTCTGGCTCTTGTCTTCAGATCGGCCTGGCTCTAGCCATTTGGGGAGTGAACCAGCAGATGCAAGACCTTTCTTTCTCTCTCTCTCTCTCTCTCTCTTTCTGCCTCTGCCTCTGCCTCTCTCTGTCTGTATCTGCCTCTCAAATAAATACATATTTAAAAAAAAACTTTAAAAATTTATTCTGGTGTAGAGACATACTGTTTTTAGTTACTTTATAATGTCTTTCTCTTTTAAATGTGAGAATATAATCCAGTACATATTCTATTCTCATGTACCTTTCATCAACCAATGTATCTTCATGTCTTATTCCTAAGATGGAAATTCCACATCAAAAGCCCTCCTTCTTTGATTTACCTTCCAAAAGTGCACAAGCACAGCCCTTCTATTAATTTCATTTTGCAAACTTGTCTCCTTATATAGTGAAATATCTAAATATAAGTTTAGAGCCTCATATATTTTAAGAGTTTTTGCCTTCCTTTGTCACAGAATGTTAAAATATGCCATATAATCTTATCTCATACAATTCAAAAGAGTAATACAAAATGTATAGACAAATGCTCTCCTGCTGTTTTAAACACCATTTAGCAAGTTTTATAGTTGAAGGGTTTGCCGACATAACTATTACTCTCTTATTATGGGGAGTATATGAATATTTTTCATGAATCTTTGAAAGATGCTTCTATAGCCAGACGCAGCATGTTCCTTTCAAAAGCCAAATCCAAGTCCCTTTCCGTGCTTTTAATCCCTTTCCAGTACTTTTTGGGAAGCATTTCAGTGCAGTAAACTCTGTTACCTAGGCTCACAGAGAGAGATTAACAACAAAGTTCCTCAATCATTCCTAGTTGGTTTTGGGTTTCACTTTTATATTTAGAATGTTCATGTGAATTAAAAAAAAATTTTACACTATTAAATGTTCTCTGTTCATCTGCCATCATGTAGAAGTTTTATGTCTCTGAAGACTAAATAAGTTATCTCAGATACCAGCATGTTCTTCAGATTATGTCATCATCACCTCAACTCTGCTTAGGAATAAAGAGATGGGGACTGGCGCTGTGGCGTAGCTGGTAAAGCTGCCATCTATACCACTGGTATCCTATATGGGCATCAGATCGAGTCCTGGCTGTTCCACTTCCGATCTAGCGCCCTGCTAATGCGCCTGGGAAAGCAGTGGAAGAGTGGCCAGGTACTTGAGTCCCTGCACCTACGTGGGAGACCTGGAGGAAGCTCCTGGCTCCTGTCTTCAGTCTGGCCTTGCTCTGGCCTTTGTGGCCATTTGGAGAGTGAGCCAGCAGATGGAAGATCTCTCTCTCTCTCTCTCTCTCTCTCTCTCTCTCCCCCCCCCATCTCTCCCTCTCTAACTTTTTTTAAAAAGAAGAAATAAAGAGACGTTGCAAATATGTGCCCTTCTTCTTAATGTGCAAGCCTGTGGTCCTGGACCATTAGTTGAAGATTATAGAACAATACAACAAAGCAGATCAGTTGATAAATGAACTTGACCATCCTTTGCAAAGTTAAAAGCACGATATCAATTTAAAGTGTTGTTATTGCCGATAATTAAGAAGACAAATATCACCAGCTGAGGCTAAATTCAATCTGTTACTGAGTGGAACAGATTGTAAAAATATTCCCACAACGCTCTTTTGAACTCTTAAGTTATTTTAGAGGCAGCTCTGCACATAAAAGGAAATCATGAATGCTAGCTAATTTGGGTCTGCCTGATAGCTCCAAGACTGGTTTATATGCTCTTGGTGAACTGTCAAATAAGCTTCATTCAATGATCAGAGTTATTTACTGGTTGTATTTCTCACTTTTTTGTTGCTATAAAAAATATCAGAGGTACTCTAACTTTGTGAAGAAAAGAAGTGTATTTAGCTCCCTGTTCTGGAGGTTCAAGGATATGCTGCTGTTATCGGCTCAGCTCCCATGACAGCCCTCTTAGCTGTGTCACACCCACATCCTGGCAGATGGCAACTAGAATCACACGTGAGAGGTAACAATCGCTTGGCCAGACAGAGCGCTGGGTGGGACCTGGCTCTGGCTTTTATAATGGCACTCTCTTGAGATTTGTCCAGGGGTCACATAAGAGCTGTCTTAATCTGGTTGAGGGCATGCTGCCACTGATCTAAGGACTTGCACCCAGGTTCCAGCTGGTAAAAGTTCTACCTCCCAACATCACCACCAGTGCTTCTTTGGGGGCACAAGTGATGCCCAAATCATAGCCCTGGGAGCTGACTGACTAGATTCGCTGATTCCATAACATGCATACCAATAAGGAGGAAAGATCTGGAAAGTCCATCCTTTTTTTTTTTTTTTTAATTTATTTGACAGGTTAGTGAGAGAGAGAGACAGAGAGAAAGGTTTTCCTTCCGTTCGTTCACTCCCCCAAATGATTGCTATGGCTGGAGCTACGCCAATCCGAAGCCAGGAGCCAGGTACTTCTTCCTGGTCTCCCATGTGGGTGCAGGGGCCCAAGCACTTGGGCCATCCTCTACTGCCTTCCCAGGCCACAGCACAGAGCTGGACTGGAAGAGGAGCAACCAGGACTAGAACCTGGCACCCATATGGGATGCCGGTGCCACAAGCGGAGAATTAACCAAGTGAGCCATGGCGCCAGCCTGAAAGTCCAACCATAAACACTTATTCCTTTCAACCAGCTCACAAGAGATCAATTCCCTCCAAAACCCAAGCCGAAACCTGGGCTGATTTCACTCTGCAATGTTGAATTCTCTCCCACTGCCACATAGGCCTTCTACGAGGGGGAACTGGCGGCCTCCATGTCCCTCACCGCCTGGTTAGCTCTGGTCTAATACAGCATGAATAGCTTCACTGAAGGAGCTCTGCAGGTCAACCTATGCCAGAATCACTTCTCAAAGTAGGCAAATTCCTCTGCCATTTAGCATCTCTCAACAGCTTGAAAGGAGTTTTAAAGCAGCCAAGTAAATATTTCTACATCATTTTAGCATTGTGGGCATGGTGAAGACAGATCTCCACCCCAAACCAGCAGTCCTAGCCATTCAATCTAAATTAAACCATGACGGGGTTCCACAGAAGAGCACAGTGGAGACTAAGTGAGATAATACAAGAAAGCACCCGATACCGCTCATGGGGCTTATTTTGATCGCAGGAGATTCAGTATCACGTAGTTGAGGGATGCAGTTGAGACTCCAGACACAGTTGTCTGGGTGCAAATCCCAGCTTCACCACGCATGAGCCATGGCCAGTTATACGGAGTTGCTGTGTGGATTAAATGAGTTGAAAGCAACAACAAACAGTAATGCCATCAAAACACCCTGGCTTGTAGTAAAGCACCCTATAAAAGTTATTGGGCACATCGCAAGTACCCCATAAATGTTAACTGTGACAAATTGTAAAGGCCAATGTAACGACATACTCCCAGGTCACACCAGCCTCAATCCTTGTTACTTTGTTCGCTCCAATGTCTTATATTTAAGATGTTCAGAATGATGACTTTGAAGTACTGCCCCAAGAATTCACCCACTAGAGTACCAGTCATAAATTTTGTTGTACCTAAGTGACACTTGTACTATTAACTAGCATTTGTCTCTAGATTGAGTAGGGTCTAACACCAAGATCTAGTTCATTAAGGTTTTTTTTTTTTTTTTTTGACAGGCAGAGTGGACAGTGAGAGAGAGAGACAGAGAGAAAGGTCTTCCTCTTGCCGGTGGTTCACCCTCCATTGGCCGCCGCGCTGCGGCCAGCGCACCATGCTGATCCGAAGCCAGGAGCCAGGTACTTATCCTGGTCTCCCCTGGGGTGCAGAGCCCAAACACTTGGGCCATCCTCCACTGCCTTCCTGGGCCACAGCAGAGAGCTGGCCTGGAAGAAGGGCAACCGGGACAGAATCTGGCGCCCTGACTGGGACTAGAACCCGGTGTGCTGGTGCCGCAGGTGGAGGATTAGCCTATTGAGTCGCGGCGCCGGCCTAGCTCATTAAGTTTTAAATGTTTAATTAATTTATTAAAAGGTAGAGAGAGAGAGAGAGAGAGAGAGAGAGAAACATCTCCCATCTGCTGGTTTATTTCCCAAATGTCCACAATAGCCGGGGCTGGGCCAGGCTAAAGTCGGGAGTCAGAATTCAATCCTGGTTTCCTATGTGTGTGGCAGAGACCCAATACTGAGTCATCACCTGCTGTTTCCCAGGGTGTGCAGTGACAGCAGGTCGGAATGGACAGCCGTGCTGGGACTCAAACCTAGGCACTCTGACACGGGATGTGGTGTCCCAAGAGTATTTCTTTTCCCTCTCAAGATTTATTTATTGATTCAAAAGTCAGAGTTAGAGAGAGGGAGAAACAGAGAGGGATCCTGCATCCACCGGTTCACTTCACAGATGGCTGACATGGCCAGGGCTGAGCCAGGCTGAAACCAGGAGCCAGGAACCAGGAGCTTCATCCAGGTCTCCCATGTGGGGGGCAGGGGCCCAAACACTTGGGCCATCTTCTAGCTTTCCCACAGCATCAGTAAGGAGCTGGATCAGAAGCGAAGCAGCCAGGACATGAACCAGCGATGATATGTGATGCTGGCATCACAGGTGGCAGCTTTACCCATTACACCACAGCACTGCCCCCCATCATCAGACGGTTTTCAACAGCAGTAACATTGGCTAAGTCATGGAGTTGATGTGCTAGTAACATTTATTTTCCTAAAAATACGTGATAATAATTATAAAATTATTAGACTATTTCCCACATTATACAAAATATCCTGTTATACAATACTGAAGCCCTGAATGTTTTTTGTTTGTTTGTTTGTTTGTTTTTGGACAGGCAGAGTTAGACAGTAAGAGAGAGAGAGACAGAGAGAAAGGTCTTCCTTCCGTTGGTTCACCCCCCAAGTGGCCGCTATGGCCAGCGCTGTGCCCATCCAAAGCCAGGAGCCAGGTGCTTCCTCCTGGTATCCCATGCGGGTGCAGGGCCCAAGCACTTGGGCCATCCTCCACTGCCTTCCCAGGCCACAGCAGACAGCTGGACTGGAAGAGGAGCAACCAGGACAGAATCCGGCGCCCCAACTGGGACTAGAACCTGGGGTGCCGGCGCTGCAGGCGGAGGATTAGCCTAGTGGGCCGCAGCGCCAGCCTACCCTGGATGTTTTAATTGTCTACTTTATGAGACACAATATATGAACACATGATACGTATTTAGCAAGATTTACTTTGGAACACCTAGTTCCCAAGAAATTTAATAAACTGGGATTCTAATCTTTTTGCTTTATGATACATTCTTCTTCACTGAACTATGTTATAATAATTGGATTTTCCAGAAATAAATTAGGTCTATGAAAAGTTTGATCACTGTTATCATAGGGTTCCTAAAAGTATCAAGTTAAATTATATCAAATCATCCAGATTCCCAAATCCATATGAGGGACAGATTCAAACAAGAGCTAAACTAAGTCTACAGCATTAAAAGAGAAATTTTGCAACATGAAATAAAACTTTTTTTTCAAAAGCATGGAATTTATACCTCCAAGCAGACTGCTAATAATGTTCCAAATACAAGTTCGAGTGAACCAGACCCTTGATTTCTCTATTGTTGACCCTGGCCATGGATCTGGCTCAAGTGGTTTCCCCCAGCAGTTACAGTAATGACGACTTCAACATCATAGAGCCTTCCGTGGCTGACTCCTCTCATCTACGCCAGAATCCCAAACAGATTTCTTTCAAACACCTTGCGCCAATATGCTAACATCTTGAAATCCAGTAGATAATCAGATGCTTTTGGTTAAAACGGGAAAGATATCTCTTTGAAGGGAATATAAATGCTTGGACAAATTAAAGGCATTTCTATAATCTATGTTTAAGGGATCCATTTTAGCACTCAACTCTATCATCTTTATTGCAGATGCTATAACTAGTAGGGGGAAAAACCATTTGTGCCAGATTCATGACAAGAAGGGAAGTGATCTCACTTTAGAAAAGACTGACTTAAATGGAGTGTTCTTTCAGTGAGACACATTCCCATGGGCCAGGGGTCCTTAATCTCAGCACCATTGATATTTTGGGCTGGATAATCTTTTGCGGTGGGATGCAAGTAGCACCTAGCTGTGACAACTCAAAATTTCCAAATATCTCCTGGGACAAAATCCCTGCTTCTCTCCCAGCCCCAACAACCACTGGCAGAAGTCAGGAGGAAAGATTTGCCATTGTCTTTCTGAATGTCATTGCTGTGTTTTGAAGGGGAGACACTGATTTCTTTACATGGAATCTTTTTTGTATGTGTGGCTGTATTACAAAATCCAACACTGTTAATAACAGAAATGAGAAAAGATTGAACATTTATTACCCAAAGCCACATAAATTCAATAATAAATAATAGCTCCTTCTAAAAATATGAGAAGTCTTTTTCAAAATCATTAGTTCTAATCATAAGTGAATTTAGCAGCATTTCTTTAAATTTTGCACCTTTGTAATGAACTCTGATACATTCATGGAACTGGATGTTAAATAAAGAGATAGAAAGGTCTAATTTGCTGGTTCATTAAGCTAGCTTATTTCGAGACATTGGGCATATTGCTTTGAATTTCATATTTCTGAGCGGCGGAGACAATAGAAGTATCTGTCTCTAATGTAGTGTGGCAGACAATTAGGAGCTCAAATGGATTAAATCTCATCTCATCAGAGATATACACAGTGATTATTATTTTATTGCCAAATACTGTCAGCATTACATTTCTCCAACAGTTATTGTGATACCTGATTCGCATGCTTAAATTTGCATTAAACACTGCAGCAACAACAATCATTTGGGCTGTGTTTTCTTACATGACATTTTTCTGTTCTTCCCTGTGTGAATTCACCCAACAGGAGTCTTAAGGATATAAAGTTTCCCAGAGACTTGATACAGGAGAGACAGCTGCTGGCTTTGAGTAAAGCACACAGCTTTGGTGTCAAAAACATGTGCCCTGCTCCTAATGCTGCCCCTTTCAACAGAGGTGACCCTGGGAGGGTCTCTTAGAACCAAGCCAGAAGAAAGGGACTTTTCTCTTATTGATTTAAATGTTCTTTGTCAGATTTTGTTTTGAAAATTTTATTTACTTGAAAGGGAGGGAAGGAGAAAGGAAGGGAGGGAAGAAGGAAGGGAGGGAGGGAGGGAGGGAGGGAGGGAGGGAGGGAAAGAGAGAATTGCAGTCTATCATCTGCTGATTCACTCCCCAAATACCCACAAGAGCTGAGGCCAGGCCAAGCTGAAGCCAGGAGCCAGGAACTCAGTCCAGGTCTCCCACGTGGGTGGCAGGGGTCCAGATACTTGGGCCATTACCTGCTGCCTTCCAGGGTACACAGGAGCAGGAAGCTGGAATAGAAGTAGAGGTGGGCCTGGAATCCAGGCACTCTGATACGGGATGTGGGTGTCGCAAGTAGCATCTTAACCACTGCACCAAACACCTGCCCCTGTTAGATTTTTAAAATTGCAAAAACATGGGGCCAGTGTTGTCGTGCAGTAGGTTAAGCTGCCACCAATGCTGGCATTCCCTATGAGTCCTGGTTGGAGTCCTGGCTGCTCCACTTCTGATCCAGCTCCCTGCTAATGCACCTGGAAAAGCAACATAGGATGACCTAAGTGCTTGGGTTCCTGCCACCCACATAGGAGACCCAAATGAAGCTCCTGGTTCTTGGCTTCGGTCTGGCCCCGCCCCAGCTGTTACAGCAATTTGGGGAGTGAACCAGTGGATGGAAGCTCTCTCTCTCTCTAACTCTGCCTTTCAAATAAATAAATAAATCTTTAAAAAAATAAAATTTCAAAAACTGTACCTTTGGAAACAAAATTATTATAAGGAAAAAGCCAATTATTTAGCCCTCCCCTTCCCTTGACCATCCTTATAGCTCATCTCTTTTTAAATAACCATTATTAATGATGTATTATTTATCTGTCTATATCTTTTACCAATCTCCTATGAACACTTTGCAAGCATTTTCCTTTCTTCTTAAATGAAAAATTGGATTATACTATGCATATTTTTTCCCACTGGGTTTTCTGAGTAACTTTAGATCTAAGTCATTTTGTAAAGATTTAGTTTACTTTTTGACACATTTTACTTGATACAGCAGTGTGATTTCACATGGTCCAAGAACACTCAAATAATAAATCAGTTGTAATCAGACGTTAAAGAGTGGTCTTTTAACATTACAGCCAATGATGCTGCACAATGAAACCAGCTCCCCACCTCAGAAGCCACCAAAACATTCCACACTGCCTCCTAACTGAGCTGTTGCTAGCTGCCAGTTTGCACACTGTTGAGACTGCTTTTCCTTTTCAGCCTCTGTCACCCTGGTGTGGTGACAAAATGTGGCCAACCCCTGCTTTGTGTGATTCACACCTGTGTTCACCAGGTCTGGGGCCTTCTCTGTGAGGTTACAGACAAATTGAGCCATGATTCTAGGATGAGAAGTTTGTTGTCCCGAATGTCACCTCTGTGAAAGGACCTGCTGCAGGATCCGGTCCTGCTATTTTTTTTTAAAAGATTTATTTTATTTATTTGAAAGACAGATTTACAGAGAGAGGCGGAGATAGAGAGAGAGGTCTTTCATCTGCTGGTTCACTGCCCAGATGGCCGCAATGACCGGGGCTGCACTGATTCGAAGTCAGGAGCCAGGAGATTATTTTATTTATAGAAATGCCTTTAATTTGTCCAAGGAGCCAGGAACTCAGTCCAGGTCTCCCACATGGGTGTAGGGGCCCAAGGACTTGGGCCATCCTCTACTGCTTTCCCAGGCCACAGCAGAGAGCTGGATCGGAAGAGGAGCAGCTGGGACTAGAACCAGCGCCCATATGGGATGCTGGAACTTCAGGTCAGGGCTTTAATCCGCTGCGCCCCAGTGCCAGCCCCTGACCTTGAGCTATTATTTTAAATAGCCACACAGGATTTTATAGTACTGGTATAAAGCTTTTGTTCAATTATTACCCTCCAGGCTGAGCTCCTGTTGTTTCTGGTTCTACAAACCATGAAGCAATCAACATCACCGAACAGACAGCATTGGAGCTAGATTCTTTGCTGCAGTAGGAAATGGGAACCAGGGATGTTTCACCCAGTTTGACTAACTCCTTTGAGACTCAGCTTCTTCACCAGCGTGGTGAGATTTCCTTAGCAAGCGAGTGGAAGGACCGTCTGAGCCACACTGGGAAGATCTGTCTGGTTCTGGAGTCGGGGGCCTTCCCAGTACTCTTGAGTCCAGCCACCTGCTGATTTCTCTCCGCACAATCTGATAGGAAGCATGTACCACATCCTTGTAAAATATTCTCCCGCTCTGGCACATTAATCCTGTAAGTGTAGTCACTTTTGCAGTAGCGAATTCACTCTCTCAGTGATTGACGTTTAGTTCACCAAGTGCTGTATCAAGCATTCTTCCAATGCAATGCCTGAATTCTGAGAGCTGGAGTAGACAAAATGTGTGTGTGTGTGAGCACGTGCAAGGGAGAAAGTGCAACACCTTAGCGAGTTCTCCCAGTGCGAAAGTCATGCGGTAGCATGTCCATGATGTGCAGGCTCTGGAAACTGCTGCTATGGTAAAGGAACATAGTAACATACAATTGTCTCTTGGCATCTATCTGCAGGGCGGGCATCAGTTCCAGAACCCCCGCAGGTACTCAAATCCATGGAGGCTCAAGACCCTTATATAAAATGGGGGTAGCATCTGTGTACAACTTACACAAATACTCCTACCTGCTTATCCATTCCCCAACACCTACAATAGCTGGGGCTGGGACGGGCCAAATCCAGGAGCCAGGAATTCAGTGCAGGTCTCCCAATGGGTGGCAGAAACCCAGTTCCTTGAGCCATCACTGGTGCCTCTCTGGGTTTGCGTTAGCACAAGGCCACACTCAGGAGCTGGAGCTGGGAACCGAACCCAGGCACTCCAGTGTGGAGGCAAATGTCTTAACTGTTAGGCTACATGGCCGCTCTCAAGGCTGACATTTTTTTCAATAAATGAATAGAATGACAAGTGTGACACTTCAAATAGTGTCAAATAGCTGTTGTTTTATAGGTGTGCTGAATCTCAGTGTTAAATATTTGCCTTACTGTGGGTATCTGTCAAAGACTCTAGAAAGCTCCTCTTCCAGTGATACTTGGCTCCTGAGACCTGCAGACAGCTGGCCACTGTGCTGTCTGGCACAGCTGCCTCTGTGCACCGTAAAGATGTGGCCATATGGGGCTTTCTTTCTTCTTCTGCATCATTTCTTTACGAAAAGTGGTCTTTGATACAACAGAGAACAGAGACAGGAAGTTCATAGCATAACCACAGATGGATGTGAAACCTCGGGACGCACTTGATGTTGGTTAGCTAAAGCCTGCTGGCTTTACGAAGGCTTTGATTTGAGAGTTGGATAGGGCCTGAAAGACCTTGTCCTGTGCACCCAAGATGGAGCAGGGACTCTGGCGGCATTGGGGTGGGTAGAGAAGGCTGGAGGGCAGATGGCAGGAGCAAGCAGAAAGGAGGCCAAGGAAGAGGAAGACTCCCAAATGCCCGCCAAGAGGTAATTTTGCGGACAAAACAGTATTTTTCTCCAACTTCTGGGAACACTCAAAACCCTGCAGGTGCTTCCCGGAGTCCATACACATTTGCTGAGCACTTTCTCTGCACTGGCTCTGCTCCCAGTGCGGCAGGGTCAGGGAGGAGACAGAGATCCAACCAAGTCAGGAGGCAGGGAGGGGCGGGAGAGGGGAGGGGGTGCGTGAGGACTGGAGGCTGGGGATGGGAGCTGTGATTTCATGCAGAGTAGGAAGAGAAAGTGACAGGGGAGCTGGGCTCAGACCTCGGGAGTACGCCTGACGTGCTTGAGATCCACAAGGAGACCTGAGTGGCCAATCAGAGTGCGAGGGGAGAGTTGAGGTCTGAGGTACACGGTGGGTGGGGACCATGCTGTATAGACCCTGAAAGGTCACCATGGGGACCTCAGGTCCTGCCCCAGGTTAGATGAGCTGCCATGGGAGGATCTGAGTAGGGGCTGACATCATCCGACATACATTTTTAAAAATAAAGATGCATTTTATTTACATGGAAGGAAGAGTTAGAGAGAGAGAAAGGGAGAGACAGAGAGAGAAAGATATCTTCCAACTACTGGTTCACTCCCCAAATGACTGCTATGGTCAGGGCTAGTCCAGGCCTAAGCCAGGAGCCTGGAACTCCATCCCAGTCTCCCATGTGGGTATCAGGGCCCAAGAAGTTGCACCATCCCCGCTGCAGCTTTCCCAGATGCATCAGCAGGGAGCTGTATCAGAAGTGGAGCAGCTAGGACTTGAACCAGTGCCCCTGTGGGATGTCGGCATCGCAGGTGGCTGCTTAAAACCCTGTGCCACAATGTTGGCCCCCTGATATACAGTTTAAGAAGGTCACCATGGGTACTGTGCAGTGGGCAGTGCCTCTAGGGTCTTCTTGCCATTACAGATGTGACCAGAGGGCAAGAAAGTGTGGCACCAAAGTGTGTGCAGCGGGAATGGAAGCAGCAAGGGCAGTATGACAGCAGACTACAAACCGAGGTCTACTGTGGCCACGCTTCCACGAGCTCCGTGATGAACACAAGCTGCAGTGGCCTAATCTACAACTGCAGATGGGGGTGGGGCGAGGGGTCGAGCCGCCTTCGCCTTTCCACTGTGCCCTGAGGAAGCAGTGTTCCCAGCACCCTCTTCCCTCTGACGCTCTTCCATGGTTTCTGCTACTGCTCCCTTCTGGGGGTGGTAAGAGCCCCTGGCTCTGCCTCAGCTGCTGGCACAAAGAGACAAAGTCTCATGCACTCAGCTCCTCTCTCGGGAGCAATCTGTAGCCTGGGGCTGGGGCACCCTCTTCTTTCTCCATCACAGGCTCTCTGCTCCTCATCCTGTGATGTGGGGGTACAGAGACAAGCACCCCAGATACAGTTCCCTTTCTGGACTTGCTTCACCAGGGAGGGCACTGTCTGCCCCACAGGCTTCCAAGGCAACGACTCTGCGACTCTGGGCCGTGAGCCTGAGCTTCCCGCTGTCCTGACATTCTGACCTTGTGGCAGCAGGTGCCCTGTCCTCTCTCCCATGCCGACTGCCCAGGTCTTGGCCTCAGCCTCTGGCAGCTGATGCACCCTGGCAGACAGCACAGTGTTGGTGGCTGCTGGCCTGGTGCAGACCACTGGGCTATATAAGAAATTATCACCAAATAAAATCAGTTGCTCCCCAGAGGGATGTCTTTGGGACCTACGAATCAGAGTCTCCTCCCCTCACATGGAAAGGCGTAAGTTGTATCCTGCTCTCTGAAAGGCCTTTGTTACGCCCCGTGAACTCGCTGCTCTGAGACTTAGGCCATTCAAGTCGGTGGATTAGGCGCCTCCCACGAGGCAGCTAGAACAGAATCCAGGTTCCGTTGAATGGGATTTTGTGGGCATAGTGGTGAAGGAAACAAAAATGAAATTCTCGGCTTTCATCAAATCTGCAGCGCAGAAGTTCCGGCACCCTTTTCCGTTCTTTGAGATTGCTGTGGCTCCACTTCAGGCTGCCGTGTTATCAAAAGGGATTGGAGACTTTGTATCTTGGCCTCTCTTTCCCACAGAATGGTGCCTGCAGAAAGGAAAAACGGTAGCAAAACGGTTTCGGGATGAACAGGCGCTATTGACTAACTCATTGAGCAAGTGACTTGGTTTAAAACAACTTTCAAGAGTTTAATGTTGATTCCCACCCCCCCCCCATCTTCATCCTTGTTAACATATCTTTTTCTCACATTCAGGAATGTACAATAGGCCTCATAAGTTAATATTTCACTATATTTGCTTCAGGTGACTTTTTCCCCCCAAAGAACTAAAGCAAAGAGGCAATGGGAGCTCCCCGTGTGTTTCTATTTTTCTTTTCTTTTTTTTTTTTTTTTGGACAGGCAGAGTTAGACAGTGAGAGACAGAGAGAGAGGTCTTCCTTCCATTGGCTCACCCCCCAAAATGGCCACCGCAGCCGATCTGAAGCCAGGAGCCAGGTGCTTCTCCTGGTCTCCCTGTGGGTGCAGGGCCCAAGCACTTGGGCCATCCTCCACTGCACTCCCGGGCCACAGCAGAGAGCTGGACTGGAAGAGGAGCAACCGGGACAGAATCAGTGCCCCAACTGGGACTAGAACCTGGGGTGCTGGCGCTGCAGGCGGAGGATTAGCAGTGTGTTTCTTTCTCTCATTTCCCAGAGGTGCACTGAAGCAGACCTGCGTCTCATCTCTGCATATCGTTCACTATAGGTCTTTTTCAGACCAAGCAACACAAAGTATTGTTTTGAGAGTTCTTATGAGACATTATATAATCACAAGCAAAAAATGAGAGGGAAAGTCTATGACTTTTGTTGGGACGTCCCACATCTGGGTAGATGGTCTCATATTCTGTGTATCTTCCTGCGATTTGATGTGACACCCACCATCATATTTATTCATCAGGCCTTTTTTTTCTGGTCTAATTTCTCTGGAGTATTCCACTGTGGGAGTGGCTTCAACCAGGGTCCAGGAATTTCAGTTGGTTTCCCCTTCTCCCTATGAGGCTGTGGTGAGGATGCTCGCACATATTTCTTTGTTCATACGCATAGGGGTTTCTTTAGACGGATTCTAGAATTGGATGCTGGGTGCGCTTTTAATTGGGTTTTGTGCGATTGTTTTCCAGTTGGTTACACTGAGTAGCCCTTAACCCAACCAGCCTATGAGTGTGTTTCCCCACAATTTCGCCAGCACTTGCTAACATCTTGATGTCTGCAAAATGATATTTCTGACACACCCACATACACCACCTAACAGAGGACCACAGGCGTTCAGAAGAGAGAGGTGCAGTAGCCAAGGGCCTGCTGATGGGAAATGAAGAGACCCAACTCAAACAGGTGTATTCAGAAACGACCCTCATTGGCTAATGTGAACTGGCAATGCAGTGTGGCTGGACCTGGCTTACCCACGGCCTTCTGGATTCTCTCTCCCAGCCACCTCGCACGTCTACCGCTCTTTGTGGTTCAGCTGATTCTTGCTTTGTGCACAGTGCAAACAGGCCCTTTCTGAGTGGTAGTGTTGGGGGTTTGAGAGAGAGGGTGGGAAAAGGACAGCTAACTTTCCAAGGACTAATCGCATACAATTACCCCAGCTCAGGCATCTTTAGAAGGAATTCCAGTTGGAACCATCACAGGTGCTACGAGTGGTTCAACCCCGTGATGGGCAGCCTTGAATCCGGGAGAGGAGCATGGGTGTGTACGTGCAGGGGCTGTGGGCCCTCAGGGTGACAGCCCCGCCAGAGCTATAGGGACCGGGGAGGAGGTTCTCAGCAGAGTAGTAGATAAAAGTGAGGCTTGTACACAACAGAGAGGCTGTATTTTTTGGCCCTGTTTAGAGCACCCAGAGGTCTATGTGCAAGAGCCCTGGATGGGGACACAGACGCTCTTAGTGTCTGTGCCCATGCTGACCCAAGCTGTGTTCCCTCGGACAAGTTACCACCACGTGGAGCCTCTCCCTCCATCTGTAAAAAGAGGATGGGTGTTCCAGCGTCCCAGGGCTGCGGCGATGATTCGACGGGACAGCCATCCGCAAGCTTCTGCGGACTTCAGATTCTGCTATTTGGATTGTTCCAAACAAATGGGCACCGGCAGCCAGGTTCACTTCATTATATAGATCTTTGTTGCACTGTGGTTGTAAAATTTCATTCTTCTACACTAAATATTTAATCATTGGTGCGAAGGGCGATATTGAATGAAAACACTATCAAAGCATAATGTATATTTAATTGTTATTTCATTTTTGATACATTTCTATTGATGCCTTTTTCTAGTGGTAGTCAATCTTTTTAATAAATATTCATCTTCATTTCAGAGCGAGAGGGGATTCATTGGTTTCCAATACTACATTTTTTAAAAGGGTGTATTTTAAAGCACCAGTGATTTTTAAAAGTCTCTTTTGAACTCTTAGAACATTGTTACTTTCGACTGGAATTAAAGAACGTTTATGACATAGTTCAAACAACTTCACTGAACAAGGATGCAAACAAATGTATTACATTAAGGAAAAATGTAAGTGGGAAAGTGCCGTTCTGAATAACAGGTAAAGATATTTCAAGGACGATATGGAACACTATTCATTTCTGATAGTCTCATTACCATTCCTAGCAACAGGCGTATATGTCTCTCAAATTCTGTGTAGTTCTGTTAATCTCACCACACAATATTCAATTTTCTTGCAATGATCCAGCTGATTCATTATTTCTCCCATGCATGTTAACTGTTAAAGATGCAATGCAACCCCATAAATTCGCTTCAGTCTCTCAGCCTCTGGGCCCAAGGTCATTATTACCCCCAAAATATCCCTTGCTTACGTCACCCTTTTAAATGTGCTCTTTCTTGTCCAATGCATTGTTACATAATTACATAGTGCCAGTAACAATATCATCCTGTTTTTATAGTTTTATGATTAAGGGTATAAAAATGAACTGAATTGAAGAACATGTTCAAAGATAATTTGCAAAAATGTAAGAGATTGCTATCATAGTTTATCACATGCAAATGTATGTACATATGTATTTAAAATCAAATTGGGGGGATGGGCACTTCACTCTGCAATTAAGATACCACTTGGGACACCCACATACCATATTAGAATACCTGGTCCATGTCCTGCCTCCAGCTCTTGACACCAGTCTCCTGCTAATGCAAACCCCGGGAAGCAGCAGGTAATGGCTTAAGTACTTGGGTCCCTGTCACCCAAACAGAAGACCCAGACTGATTTCCACTTTCCTGGCTTTAGCCTGGCCCAGTCCCTGCAGTGTGGGCATCTGGGAAGTGATCCAGCAGAAGGAATATTTCTCTCTCTCCCAAATAAAATAAAAATCAATTAAAAATCAAATTTCCTTAATATATTGTTTAAAAATCTGTCAGAGTAAAATGCATTAATGTGTGACTCAATGACTCTATACACAGAATATTTCTACTATAGTGCAGGTTAAAATAATTACAAAAGGTTTACTTTGGCCATCCCTGTTTCATTATAATCAAAATTTTCTATTGAATATTTGTATCTAAAATTATAGTGCTCGAGAAGGAAGAAAACATTTTTAAGTGTAATCTGCTCCCATATCACAAAATTCTCAACCTCTTACAGCTTAGATAGTACTGGGCAATAGTTATGGCAACCAAGTGTCCTGATTTTTCCAGGGACAGGGAGCATCCTGGGATATGAGACTTACAGTTCTAAAACCAGGAAACTCCAAACAAATTGGAATGAGCTGATCCTCGTGTTCTAGTTTGGCCTCAGTTCTTCATCCTCATTCCTCTATGTCGGCATCGTTGCAAAGGGTGCCTCTCCGTCTCTTGACTTTGGGTGTACAACTTGTCTTGGTGAAAATATACACAAGTAGATAGTGTGCTCTTCCAAGTTTCAGAGGTCTTGTGTATCTATGGTTTCTCTCTTATGTCTACCACAGAAATGCTTTGCCCAGGCCCTGCCCAGCTCACTGGCCCAAGGAGGAAGAGAGACATTAAAAGTAGGATTACCCTAGCCAACACATAGACCTGCAGTTAGAAGCAGAGTTGCCCAGATGAGCCCAGCCTAGATGAGCAGAACTCCAGACCTGCAGGTGTGTGAGTAGAAATGATAACTGTTACAGTCATTGAGCATTACTGCAACAAAAGCTAACTGATACACATGTGACAAATTCTTATTCAACTTGTGGAAGTCTTGCTGTGTGCTGGTACCGGGGGACACAATGACAAGCAAGATGGACACAGTTATTATTCTCATGGAACACAGAGTGCTTTGCAGTGGTCTCTGAAGGTCGGCAAGATCAAAATTACTTTTAAAATAATACTAAAGGGGCTGGGCTGTGGCGCAGCGGGTTAACACCCTGGCCTGAAGCCCTGAAGCGCCGCCATCCCATATGGGTGCCGGTTTGAGACCCTGCTGCTCCACTTCCGATTCAGCTCTCTGCTGTGGCCTGGGAAAGCAGTAGAGGATGGCCCAAGTCCTTGGACCCATGTACCTGTGTGCGAGACTCAGAGGAAGCTCCCGGCTCCTGGTTTTGGATCGGCACAGCTCTGGCCATTGCGGCCAACTGGGGAGTGAACCAGAGGATGGAAGACTTCTCTCTCTGCCTCTCCTCTCTTCCTCTCTTTGTGTAACTCTGACTTTCAAACAAATAAATAGATCTTTTTAAAAAATACTACTAAAGGGGCCAGCGCCATGGCACACTTGGTTAATCCTCCGCCTGCGGCACCAGCATCCCATATGGGCGCCGGGTGCTAGTACCAGTTGCTCCTCTTCCAGTCCAGTTCTCTGCTGTGGCCTAGGAAGGCAGTGGAGGATGGCCCAAGTGCTTGAGCCTCTGCACTCACATGGGAGACCAGGAGGAAGCACCTGGCTCCTGGCTTCAGATTGGCGCAGCACGCCAGCCGTAGCAGCCATTTGTGGGGTGAACCAACAGAAGGAAGACCTTTCTCTCTGTCTCTCTCTCTTTCACTGTCAAATAATTTTAAAAAAATTAAAAAAAAATACTACTAAAACATTCAAATTTTCTTCCTTCACTGTGTTGCTGTTTGCACTAATAACACAAACACAATGGTGAGTATGACTGCTGGTGTCTTCACACAAGTTAGAAGGGATACCAAGCTACAGGAGCAGGCATTGTATTTATTATGGTCATGCTGGCAAAGCTTAAAAAGTACTGATTCCGTGTGTGAATGTCTTTGAGAAAGCAGTGTAAAGTACTGATTTTATTAAAGCTGCATCCTGAGATGAATTTTTTTTTAATAATCTGAATGGCATAATGGGGTATGCCCAGAACGCACTGTTGCTATACTCTGAAATATGATGGGACATACGATTGAAAACTGTTTACCAACTGATATGCAAAAAACAAATCCCTGTCTCACAACATATTCAAAACTACATTCCAATCCAGTTACAGATTTATATAGAAAAATAAAACAAAAAAAACACTAGAAGAAAATATAGGCGGGGATATTTTCATAATATTGACTGAGGACACTTCTTTTGTAACGTTGTCCAAAAGCCAGAAAACACAGGAGGCTTCAGTTTTTCCTTTGTGTACTTCAGCCTTGTTTTAATTTCAATGAGGATTTTTTTTATAATTGAAATAGTAAAGCTAACCCCATAGACAAAACAACTTTATGCCAGCATTCTTCTTGACAAATTGCAACACAGGAGTTTTTTGATGTCGTATGGACTACAGGCACATTGTGAGCACAGCACTGCACAACTGATCACAGTTTAATGATGAATCTTGCCAGAAAAGAAGTATGGCTAATCCAAAGCACTTCACATCATTTGCCATCCAAAGTCTGCATCTGATTCCCTTGCAAGCAATGGCCCATGATTGAAATTATAAAGTTCCCTATATATTCCAGAGGCCAGGATTTTAAAATGCCTATGATAGTTTATTAAAACCACAATCAGAGGGGGTAAGTACAATCTTATGATGTTCTGGTTGCAGCAGTCAATTGTTAGCAGCTACCCTTAATACTTTTCAGGCCTAAAGCATCTTCTTCCTTGAAAGATGGCGCCAAACCTTATGGTTTCAAATTAATTTTTATTAAAGAGCCATGCAAAGAGTGCTTTTAGAGTTGCAGCCCACAAAAATGAGTCAGGTTCCTAGGTTTCCATAGGGCTTCTACTAGTACATACCACACCCTTATAGGAATTGAAAAAGGACAACCCCTGCCCCCAGTAACAAATTAGAAAAAGACGCCTCCTTTGGGGGAAGAATTAGAAAAAGGCACCCGTTCTTCTGGTTGAATGTGGTAGAGCCTCAGCTGGATTTTGTAGTTCCTTGAGCTTTCTTGGCCAGAAGTCTTTTAGGAAGGGCCAGCACGGCCATCTGTGTGCTGCCACTCCACATTTTCCTGCCACCAAGCCTGCTTCTTGCTCTGATCGCAGAGAGACATTAATGAAGCAATTGTAGAGAATACATAGTATTCCTTGAGTGACTCGTGACACAAGGCCTTGTGCATATCAAGTATTTGAGACAAGAGGAGAAAGGTATATATTCTTAAAGCTCGGTCTTTTATTCTATCAGGGTGGAGATCAGCAAACAAGGGCCACGAGCTGGATCTGGCTCGCTGTCAGCTCTTGTAGATAAAATTTTATCAGCACACAGCCACATCCATTCATTCATGTATAGTCCGGGGCTGCTGCGGTAAAGGCCACCAGGTCACAAAGCTGGAAATATTTACCAACCAGCTCCTGAAAGGGAGAGTGGTTTGACCCCTAAGTAAGACCAGCAAACGGCACTATCTCCATCACACTGTGTCAGCCTTTTGTTTAAATATCCTTAACGAATCGCAATTTATTGTTAATCATTCAGCACATGAACATGATTTATATAACAAATATCCATGCACGTAACATTTCAAGATATGCCAAAATGCCTCTCTTTTTAAATGATGGTAATTTACAATCTTATAGGCAGTTTCAGCCTGAACTAGAGTTAGTTCATGTGAAGCTGTATTTCTATAAAATCAAAGAGAAAGTAGCCAATATTTGTTAGATTATCCAGCATTTCTTCTTCTTTTTCTAAAAGATTTATTTATTTGAAAGGCAGAGTCATAGAGAAAGGGAGAAACAGAGAGATCTTCTATCCACTGATCCCTCTCCAGATGGCCACAATGGCTAAGGCTGGGCCAGGCTGAAACCAGAAGCCAGGAGCCTAGAACTCCATCAGCGTTTCAAAATGGCACTCATATGGGCCACGGGCACTGCGGGCAGCTGCTTAAACCACTGTACCACCAATGCCAGCTCCTAGCTAGCATTTCTTCAGAGAACTGAGGTCACAGATTCTTCCATCAAGTCATGGAAAGAAGATTGTCTTTGCAAAAGAGCTTATTTGTTGTCCTTTCAAAAAGACAAAAAGGAATACGTTAATTCAGCTTTTTGTACGTGGCTATTCAGATACTCAGTGAAGTGTAGGACTCACTTAAAGTAATTTCTGACTCCAATATAACATCATCTCCTCAACTATCCTTTGTTCTGTCATTACTAGGAAAAAAATTTTTGGGACACTGCTGTTAAGCCCCAGTCTGCCACACCAACATCCCATATCAGAGCACCAGTTCAAGTCCTAGCTGCTCTGCTTCTGATCCAGCTCCCTGCTAGTATGCCTGGGAAAGCAGCAGAAGGTGGCCCAAGCGCTCGGGCCCTTGCTACCCATGTGGGGGACCCAGATGGAGTTCTAGGCTCCTGGCTTTGGGCTGACCCTGCCCGGTCATTGTGACCATTTGGGGAGTGAACCAGAAGGTGGAAGATATCTCTGTCACTCTGCATTTAAAAATTATGTATTTATTTAAGAGAGAGAGAGAGAGAGAGAAAGAGAGAGGCACTCCCATCTGCTGCTTTACTTCCCAAATGCCACAGCAGTTGGGGCTGGGCCAGGCTGAAGCTGGGAACTTGGAATTCAACCCAGGTCGCCCATGTGGGTGGCAGGAATACAATTACTTGTACAGTCACCTGATGCCTCCAGTGGTCTGCATTAGCTGGAAGGCACAATCAGGAGCTGGAGCTGGGTGCTGGACCCAGGCACTCTGATGTGGGTCACGTGTGTCCTAACTGGCAGCTTTACTGCTAGGCCAAATGCCAGTCCCTCCCTCCCTTTTAATTGCCCCCCCCCCATTTAAAAAAAAAAAAAAGATGTACTTACTCACTTGAAAGGCAGAGTGACAGAGACAGTGGGAGAGACAGAGAGAGATGGGTAGAACTTCCCTCTGCTGGTTCATCCTCTAAATGCTCATACAGCCAGGGTTGGGCCAGAAGCCAGGAACTCCATCTGGGTCTCCCACATGGGTGGCAGAAGCCCAAGTACTTGGGCCATCACCAGTCTCCCAGAAGTATTAGCAGGAAGCTGGATTGGAATCAGAGTGGCCAGGACTTGAGTCAGGCACTCCAGTATGGGATGTGGGTGTCTTAAGTGGAGGCTTACCTTACTGCACCACAATGCCCACTTCTAATTGTCTTGTTTTGCTATTGTTGTATTGTCTGAATCCTTTTGTGAAAGCACAAAGTTTATATGCTTTACACTATGTGATCATCTTGGTCCAGTGCTCCTTCTGCTAACAATACAGTTAATACAGTTGCACGGATCTGGTGCCAGCCAGACAAGGGTTCAAGTCTTAGCCAACACCATGGTCTTGCACAGTGTATTCAATATCTCACAGCCTAGTTTCCTTATCTATAAAATGAAACAATTATATTTACCTTGCAAGGTTGCCAGGAGAGCTAGAATGAATATATGTAAAGTACCCTTTAGATATTATTATGCCATATGTTCTTACTCAATATGTTTATAATTATTAACAATTAATTTAGAACATTTAAATAGAACTTGAGATAGCTTTGAAATGGAATCACAGAACCATTTGATTACTTTAACATAAAACTACAGAACTTTTACACAGCATCCTTGACAATAAAATGACCTCATTTTGTCCTACCCAAATTTTATGAAAAATAAAATTATTCCTGCTTAGCAACCAATATTATTTGCAATTTTCTTATATGTGTTATGTTCTCATGGTGGCTTTATCTGTCAGATAATCAACATCACTGAGAGGAGTTCTTGAAATTCTTTCCTCAGCATAATCATGTTTATGACCTTAAATTGATATTTGGCAAATGGAATAAACAGATAACTCACTCAAAACAGTTTTCCATATCACATTTAATAATTCATCTTCAAAATGGCATTTTTATAACATTACAGTCTCAATTTGCAAATGAATGTTCAAATTATGTGGAAACCAAATCAAAATGTACCAGTTATAAATCGTGACAAAAGTAACAACAATTATTTTGACAACAAAGATTTAGATAGGACTTACATGAAAAATAAACATGAAAATATATTCACTAGCTTCATGATGTTTATTATTTCTTATCCTAAAAATAATAGAGAATTAAAATCAAAGATTCACACACACAGAAAAAAGAAAAATACATACAAATACATACCACACAGAACATCTTAATCCAACTCAAACACCAGCTTTTTTTTTGGTTGTTAAGAGTTTTGGAAGAAAACTATCCATTCTCAATGTAGGTACATTTGAAAGGATCATGCTCTTTCCACAGGGGCATCTGGGATCCCACCATAGAAGAGGTGGTGCTGGACCTCTCTGGTGCTCATCATGGATTCAGCTTGCAGGGGAAAACATGAACACGTGGGTGGCTGGCTTCTCCCAGGCAGATCTGGGCTCTGCACTCAAGCAGGTGAGTCCTCAGGTATGGAAAAGTCCTGTTCTGGTGGCAACCTGCAGAGGGAGTCACAAGTCAGGTTCTCACCTGCCCAGCGGGTTCTGTCCCCACTCCAAGAATATCTTGGCTTCTCCCTTGCTCTTCCACTCTTCAGCTTGGGCCTTTGGAGGAAATAAAACTCAGATCTTCTTCCCAAAGAAGAAGAAGAATCCTCTAGGCCTGGCCCAGCACCTGGGGTAGGATTGCCTAATTATGTCTGGGTTATCAATTAAATGTGAATCTAAGATCAACACTGAATAATGTTTTAGTATGATGGTTCCTCACTGACAATGGCTTGACTTAATGATTCACTGACTTTATGACGGTGTCAAAGTGATACATGGCTGAACCAGGTTGAAACCAGGAGTCCAGAACTCCATCCTGGTGTCCCCTGTGGGTGGCAGAGGCCCAAGTACTTGAGCCATCAGCTGCTGCCTCCCAGGATTAGGACAGGGAGCTGGATGGGAAGCAGAGGTCGGACTCGATCCCATGTGTTCCAATATGGAATGCGGACATCCCACGCAGCAACTCGACCTGCTGCACAATGCCCGCCCACCATTGTGCTTTGCCTTTTGGATTTGCATCTTTCCCCAGGCGAATGCAGTCTGAGCCTCTCAGTTGGTGGTAGGCAGTGGCAGTGAGCCACGCTCCCAGTCAGCCCCTACCCTTCTGTGTACCTGTGTGGCCAGGGTTTTTTTGGATCTTGTGTTTGAGTTTTTGCATCTCATAATCAAAATGCCCATCTGTCTGAGTACATAAGGTATATAACACTTAACTTTAAAATAGGTTTTGTATTAGAAGATTTTCTCCAACTAATATAGGCTAATATTAGTGTTCTGAGCATGGTTAAGTTAGGCTAGGCTAAGCCATGATGCTCAGTAGGTTAGATTTACTAAATGAATTTTAAATTATTTATTTATTTGAGAGGCACAGAGACACAAAGAGAGACATACAGACAGAGATGTCTGCAGGTTTACTCCCCAAATACCTGCAAACACCGGGACTGGGTCAGGGCCAGAGTTGAGATCCAGAAACCGAATCCAGGTCTCCTGCATGCATGGTAAGAACCCAATTACTTGAGCCATCGCTGCTGCCTTCCAGGCTCTGTGTTATCAGGAAGCTGGAGCTAGGAGCTGAGAATTGAACCTAGGCATTTTAATATGGAACATGGGACATGGGTGTCTTAACCAGCATCTTTACTGCTAGCCTAAATGCCTACCCCTTAGATGCACCTTTGGTTTACAACGTTTTCAATTTACAATGCATTCATCAGGATGTAACTATCAAAATGTCAGGAGCATATGTACATATGTTCTGTAAAGTAATTGAGACATACTTGGGTTGAAAAATACTTCATTGTGAACAGAAATTCAAACTTACCTGAGTGTCCTGTATTTTTGCTAAACCTGAATACCCTAGCTGGAGGGGACAGATTCGGATGATGGTATTATTATTTTGGCAGTTGTTGGGGAACCAAAAATTAGGCCTGAAGCAAAAACCCAATGACTGTAAACAACATAAACAGAACTCCTAGAGAATAAGACATTTCCAGGGCCAGCGCTATGGCATAGCTGGTAAAGCCACCGCCTGCAGTGCCGGCATCCTATATGGGCACCAGTTCTATTCCCAGCTGCTCCACTTCCGATCCAGTTCTCTGCTATGGCCTGAGAAAGCAGTGGAAGATGCCCCAAGTCCTTAGGCTCCTGCACCCATGTGGGAGACCCGAAAGAAGTTCCTGGCTTCAGATTGGTGCAGCCCCGGCCATTGAGGCCAATTGTGAGGTGAAAAAGAGAGGTGGAAGACCTCTCTCTCTCTCCGCCTCTCCTCTCTCTGTGTAACTCTGACTTCAAATAAATAAATAAATCTTTACAAAAAAAGAAAAAGAAAATGAAGTAAGACATTTCCTTTGGTGTCAATGCAAACCTTAAGCAAGAGTTGGATTGAAGCCTTTTATAATATAAGTGCTAAAAACTGCGCAGTTGGGTGTTCGGTGGGGGAGAGGGTTAAGACAAATTCATGCTGATCTCTCCATTCAATTTTTGAAAACATAATGCCTTCTGTGATTCCTGCAACATGGTAAAGTTAGCCGGCTCGAATTTCTCTTATTTACTTTGTCCTATTGCTTGTCACCTTCATACTATCCTCAGAGGATGGCCAAAGGGAGCCTGTTGTGTGTGTGAGTTGACACACTTCCCTTAGCCTCATGCTGGAAGGTGAGTCACCTACAGGCTTTCTGTAGGTAGTGGCCAAGGTGACTTGATCAGAGGTCACATTCCAAGCACTGGGTTTTTAAGTACTTTCCGTACACAGCTCTACGAGTTGAGTATCATATTTCCATCTCATAAACAAGAAATCTGGGACTCCAAGAGGAGAGTGGCTTAGCATGGGTGGGTGGTGCGGCTATGAAGGGTGCAGCTGGTCTTTGAATTTCAG
Organism: Oryctolagus cuniculus; assembly: GCF_051225735.1. NCBI lineage: Eukaryota > Metazoa > Chordata > Mammalia > Lagomorpha > Leporidae > Oryctolagus > Oryctolagus cuniculus. The sequence continues at coordinate 78,713,482 of NC_142876.1, read as the reverse complement.
AGAAGACTCTGAAGGTCCTTGATGCTATCTTCCTTCTCAGGAGCCCTGCAGAGGGGCCTGCACGTGCTCACAGCCCTGAGTCCTGAATGAGACCCGCAGGGCGAAAGTGCAAGTTCAGGAACAGGTAGCACTGGGTGTGTCCTGCTGTTTCTGCCCCATTCTGAGTTTATTCACACCAGCAGTCATTGGTTATGGAGTGCTTTAATGCCACACACAATCAGATTTTGTTGTCTCTAGAGTTCTTTGTTCATTCATCCTTTGAAGGGCTTGGGGCTTGTTTATTTAAAGGGTGCTTCCTTAGAAATGCAAAAATATTCTCAATGCTATTATCCATTGAAAAATTGCCCAGGACTGGAATGGAAGGCTTCTTTGGGCTTAGCACTTGATTCTGTTTAATCCCATATTCAAAAGCTATTTAGAAGTGGGTTTCCTCAACCTGACTTTAAACAGTTCATCTGGTCCCATTGTTTGGATACTCGTTTTTGATTGGTTCACTTTGTTTTATTGTGTTGAATTCATTTAAGTGCTTCCGTTTTGCAATTGTGTGGGACTTGGGGGTAATTCATCCTGGAGGTTATACCTAATAAATAAATTACTTTTCCTCTGCTGTTAATGTTTAACTGGTTCTATTGAAAGAAAAAAAAATGGCTAAAGAACGACGAAGATGCAGCTTTTGTTAAAGGGAGGAGAAAACGTGTGCCAATTCTGCTTAGAAAAGACCTTCAAACACCCATAGTGATGATGCAAAAGGGAGCAAGAGCATTTTAGGGAGAAATGAAATAAACAGTAAACAATCATACCCCCAACATAGAGAATGCGTCATTTCTTCATTTTAAAGAAGGTGCTAGAAGTCAGAAAGGCTGATGTTCTTCATAAAGAGAGAGAGAGTAGGGGCTGGGCTTTTTCCCTTGTGTTTTGCAGCATTCACAGAGGCCACCCTGTTAATTAGCTTTACTCTTAAAAATAACCCTATGAATCAGCTTTTCAAAGTCTGAAAACCAAGGCTAAAGAAAAAAGGCACAGGTCTGTGTAATTTGCACTTCAAGTAACTGGGTCTGAAACTTTGTGCATCCAGAAAATAGCTACAAACTTCCCGTACCTAAAAATAGGGGAAGATTTCATATCCCACCTGTGTGGAAAAAGGGTAGAATCAATCCCTTTCGTAAACTTCGTGTGTTGATGGGACATCCGTATACGCTGTATGGCAGAGTGTTGATAATGTTTCTGACGAAGGTACACCCAAACATCTCACAGTACCAAATTTATGAGAATTAACACACAAGATAAATGCAAGTGGGAGTATTCATGGCCTTCCTGAGTGAGTGTGCTTTTCTTACCAGAGGAGAAACAAAGAAAAAATTGTCATTGTTGCTGGTTCTTACCAATGACTCTCTTTAGTTGAGTCATCCAACAAGAGGATGGAATGGAGTATCATCTAGTCTGTATTCAAGAAGATAATTAATGAGCCACTCATTTCTAAATGAAGGCCCAAGGGAATAAAGCAACTGGCCTTGAATGTGAAAAGTGGTTTGAAAGAGGACTAAGTCAAAATCACACCATTAATGTTTGCATGCGGACTCTTCTTTGGTTTTAAGTGAGCTGTAACTCATGCTGAGTGTCTCTGTGGGTGCCATGCCAACTGTAATCAACATCTGCAGGAGAAACAGGGAGGAGACTTCAAGCTTCAGCTTCTTTAGCTGTCAAATTCAAGCACTGGGTTGGATGATCTTCAACAACGATAATGGTTAACATTTGTTGGGTGCCAGCTACCTGCCAAGTACTTTACTGGTGTTGTCTTCTTTAAAAAAAGTTTTTTACGTATTTATTTGAAAGAGTCACTCATGCTCATGCACAAACTTAAATGGAGAGAGAGAGAGACTCCTCCATCCACTAGTTCACTCTGCAACAGCCAGGCCAGGAGGCCAGGTCAACGTTCAGGATCCTGGAACTTCTTCATGGTCTCCCAAGTACTCGGGCCATTACCTGTTGCCTCCCAGGATGTGTATCAGCATTAAGCTGGGCTGGAAGTGGGGTGGGAAGGGAACTCCTTCCCAGGGACTCTGCTATGTGATTTGTGGACATCCTGAGTGACAGCCCAGCTTAGCTGTGTCACAGCGTCTGCCCCAGCACTGACTTCTTTAATCCTTGTCCACAAACTTTGCTGTAAGGACTAAAGGGATCTTCAAAAAGTCCATGGAAAATGCTTAGTGTGAAAAGCTACGTGTGGATTTCAAAATTATTTGCACCAAAAGATATTCATCTTTTAATTCTGCTTGCCATAGTTTTTTTTGTTTGTTTGTTTGTTTGCCTTTTTTTTTTTTTTTTTAATGAAAGTATCCTCCTCCTATTACCTTCATTTTACAGATAGGGAAACAGGCTGAGAGAGTAAAAGATTTTTTTGTCTGAGATCTTTATTAGCTGGTGTGGGCACAATTCAAAATCACGTCTGATGATTGAGGAGCCCAAGTTCAAACTCTACTTCTGTCCAACTGCATGTGCCAATCAGGACTCGGGGCATCCCACACCAGCACCAGCTGGATTCAGGAATGCCTTGCTTGGCATTGCTGCCAATAAGTGAATGGTGGGGTCTGTACTCTCCATGATTCAGGAGAACTCTGACCAGACACTATCCAAGAACCAGAGAGGTCAATGCTACTTTTTTAGAAAGACAGATATTTGCTTTCCGGTTCTAAAGATCAACCTATGTGCACTCTTACTGCTGCTCTGTTAGGGGCTTGACTGTGTTCTTTGTTAGAGGAAAGCGGAGGTGGAGAGACATCAAAGCAGGGTAAAATACATTTTATTAAAAAAAAAAAAAAAACTATGACAATAGGGAGAGGAGATATCCGTAGAGAACTGGGCTCAATTCTGAACACAGTGTAGAAAATTGGGAATTTGTAGCCAGAGAATGGGGTGGCGGGTCAGTGGGTGAGAAGTTACTAAGAGGAAAACTCAGGGGAGACCAGCTCTCCAGAACCCTTGCTGAAGGGGTGGGAGAAGACACATCTGATCAGACGTGGATGGTGGTCACAGATCAAGGGTGAGGATTCTCTAAACTGACCTAGCAGGAGTCCTGCAAGAACAGGAAGCCCTGGGCTTAGGTCCGCTCAAAGGCAGGGGTGAGAGGAGCCTGCCCTCAGCATGGCTGGAGTCAGGATTGCCTCCCCAGGAAATCTACCCATCAAAGCCCTACTGTCAGCAATCAGAAAGCACCAGGAGGTGGGGACAAGGTCTTTACAGCTATGGCTAAGCTTAGAGGAGCCCGAGGTGGTGGGTGGACCCGAATCCCTGTGACTGCAGAGCGCAGAGCGATCCAGCCTTCCGAGCGGTGACTAGGTTAGAACGAGGCCCTTCAGCGGAGCTCTGATACAACCCCACCGCTTCCTTCTAAGGAAAAGAGCTGTGGACGCCCAAAGAGACACCAGGGCTTAATGACCTCAGAGAAAAAGACACAGTGGAAGAGAAGTACACAGTGAGAAGGCGGCCTCATACTGAGACTAACTAGTTGGCACCTTTTTTTTTTTTTAAATGTCTTTTTCAGTTATTTATTTGAGAGGCAGAGGTGGGAGAGAGACACAGACAGACACACAGACTGTGCGCCTCTTATCTATCTGCTGGTTCACTCCCCAAATGCCCAGAGAGAAGTAGGACAGTGCTGAAGCTGGGAGCCAGGAACTCAATCCGGGTCTTCCACGTGGGTGGCAGGAACCCATTTCCTTAGCCACCCCTGTTGCCTCCCAGGGTCTGCATTAGCAGGAAGCTGGAATCGGGAGTAGAGTCAGGTATTGGACTCAGGCTCTCGCATGTGGGGCACAGTCATTTTAACTGGCACCTTAACAACTAGGCCCAACACCCACCCCTAGGATCTTTAAATAGAAGGGAGCAGTAACTGCTTAAGACAAAAGAGGAAAAACTTAGAAAATACTCTGGCTTTAGGTTTAATAAGACTTTGAAAAAACATGAAGCGTGAACCCCATTAGAGCAAATTATTTTACAAGTCTGCTTCCCTCTGTGCTTCTTGATCCTGTAGTATTTGGGGCCGGAGGACGAGTCCCTCATCTTATGGACACTCTCCCTCTTCCTGAACCCGATGAACCACAAGAAAAGACAAATTCTGATGGTAAACGTGCGAGTTCCATGACCTAAACAGCTCCCAGGAAAAAGAACAAAACTTCGTAGGAAACATGACCTTTCATTTCAGAATGATTTCCTTCATAAACCATGAACTATCAAACTACAGAACAAACCTATTAAATTATATTCATTTCTAATTCAATTCAAAACAGAGAAATGCTAGAAGTGGAGGCATGGAGGCTTGGCTCAGATGGAAATCACTAATAACTAGGTGTGTCACTTTCCTTCTAACATCCGCGTCCTGAAAATGAGAATGATAATGTGTTTCCCAACTAATATTTGGCAAGGGTTAAAAGGATGCAAGTAGTTGTAAAATATCCAATAATAGTGAATGAGAGAAATGTGAGGCAGAATACATGTAGCACTTTTTCTTGTTGGCCTAGTGAGACACTATAAAAAACTTCAGAAATACACTTAGAAGTATCCTCAAAAGCACACCAAATAGAGTTTTTTTAAAAAAAAACTATTTTGTTGAGAAAATTGCTTAAACTTTTGCTGAAGTAACAGGATTACTACACAAAATGACAAAAAGTTACATAAACCGAGAAGTTTTTCATATATCACGTGTGCTGTTCTTCCACAACTTTCTCACAGACGTCAGCTACCCCCAAATGTCTGAGCAGCCCTTAGGAAAACTTTCCGTCACGCAGCTCCAAAGTCAAACCTGTTTAATGCCCCCATTCAGAACAATGTCCCCTCTGCCACCTAAGCCTGTCTTCCTATGTCCCCAGACAAGGTAGGAGCTTCTCCCTTAGGTAGCTTTTAAAAAATGTATTTATTTGAAAGGCCGAGAGAGAGAGAGAGAGAGAGAGAGAGAGAGAGAATCATCCATCTGCTGGTTTATTCCCAAATGCAAGTTGAAACCAGGAGCTGAGAATTCAATTCAGGTCTTCCAAGAGGGTGGCAGGGACTCAACTACAAGCCATCGCCTGCTGCCTCCCAGCGTGAGCATTAGCAGGAAGCTGGAACGGAGACCAGAGCCAGGACTCAAACCCAGGCACTCTACTGTGAGATGCAGATGTCTTAACCATGAGACCAAGCACCTGCTCTCCTCTTCCCTTTTCAAGAAACTCAACCTCCTGTGGAATTCAGTTACCCTGGGCTTGGAAACAACGCCTGAAGCTGAATCCCAAGTATTGTCTCTGCTGCAGCTTGAAACTTAACATTGTGTGCAGCTTGAAACTTAACATTGTGTGCAAGTGTGTGCATGTGTGTGTGTGTGTTCCATCTTCTCCCTTCCACTCAATCTCAGTTTTTTTTTTTTTTTTTTTTTTTCTCAGAAGCAGACCCTGGGACAGGAATGTGAGGTCAAGTGGTGCCTCTGGGAGCTGGCTTCTGCAAGTAGGGGGAGCAGCACATGAACTGGAGAAGGGAAAGAAGAGAATAAAGGGTGTGGTGGCACCTGGCAGAATAGAAATGCAGGCAACAGCGGCCCAGGCCCACTGGGAACCTCCAGGAGACACTGCAGAACTTGTCTCATAGAGGAGAGCGAGCTGGAGCAAGTTTCCAGTAACTCCAATCAGGTACAGGTCCATCTGCGCCTTGAGCAGTAGGTTTGTGATTTTTTTTAAGATTTATTTATTTAAAAGGCAAAGTTAGGGAGAGAGGGAGAAACAGAGAAAGAGATGCATTCCATCTGCCACCTGCTGGGTTCATTCCCCTAAATGGTTGCAACAGCCAGGGCTGGGCCAGGCCAAAGCCAAGACCCTGAAACTCCATCCAGGTCTCCCAGGTGGGTGGCAGGTACCCAATACTTCAGCCATCTTCTGCTGCTTTCCCAGGTGCATTAGCAGACAGCCGGATTGGAAGTGGAGCAGCTGGAACTCAAACTGGTGCCTATTTAGGGATGCCAATGTTGCAGGAGGTGGCTTAACCTACTGTGCCACGATGCTGGTCCCCAGGTTTACATTTTTAGTCTACTTTCATGCCTCCCTCTCCTTCCCTACTTTCATCTGCTCTTGCACAAAGCCAGTGGATCCCTATCTTTCTGCTGCACATTCCTTTTCCTGGGTCCACCCTTTAGCACCATGGGACGGAGTTCTGCAAGTGCCCTGGCCAGAAGGCCTGTCTCCAATTCCACTCTGATCCCACACTGGTTAGGCACCGCTGTTCCAACAGTCATTCATTATTGAAGGAATGTTCCTTTTCCTCCTCGAGTGGGGCACTCTTATTTATTATGTTAAAGCCTAGCTATTTGATCCAGCCATTCCTCTCTACACAAACTTAACTCCAGCCTCTCAAATCTCACCTGTATCAGTTCCTTGGCCTCTGTTCCTTTCTGATCCATTCTCCCCTTTGTTCTTCACACATCAGCTATCTTTAGCTTCTTCCAATTCTTAAATCTGTCATGTTCCTTCCCAGCTCAGGGCCTTTGCACATGCTGTTCTCCCTTGTTTGTGTTACCCTCTGCCCTTCTCAGCTTACTGAAGCCTTTCCTAACTGGTTCCTCCCCCTAACTTCCATTTCTGTCCTCTGATAGCTCAGGTTACATACTCTTTTCATACCTGGATTTCATATCATTTCTCATGGTTGCAATTAATTAATTGACTAATTGCACAGTTATTTTAAGTATCTGCTGCTCTCAACAGTCTGTTAATTACACGAGTGCCTGTCTGGTTCACTAGTGTATCCCTAGCACCTGACAGGAGCCTTGACATGTTCCAAGCGCTTGGGGTGTACAAAAGAGTGAACGTGTACAGCCTACACTGTCTACCTCTGAAAGCTTCCCACACCCTCTGCTCTCCTCACTTCCATGAAATACTCTGTAAACAGCTTCACTCAATAAGCACTGTAGGTAGATCCTTGACCAAGGAATTCCAGAGACCGCTTATAAATACAAAGGTGAAGAGCTAAATGCACAAAATCATTACTATTCTTTACTTATGGCCAAAACATCATACTGCACACCATTTGCAGATTAACTGCAGGAAACAGTCATGCTCTCAGGGACTCGGTAACAACACTGGCAGTAGGAGACGCTTTAGAAAATAATTCTGTGAACTTGTTAGAGCTTGTGTTTACTCCCAAACTTTAGGGAAAATGAATATAGCACTAATAGAAGTTAGACAATAGATTGATGACTCGATGCTTTGGAAATTTAAGGGAAAGGTGTGACAGCCTACTGTGTTTCAGAATAAGCAATTTCAACAAAGACATAAAGTTTACAAAGGGGAAGAGAATTTGATGTCACTTAATTTTATCTGATAGAACTTAACACTTGAACAACTGCTGTTTGCTGGATGTTAAGAGTTTAAATTTCTCCTTTCTCCCTAATGGATCTCAAAGAGAAATGCATCCATTTGTTCCATTGCAAATGTTCAATTGCAGATGTGGGGGATCATAAAAGCTCTCGCCTTACTATTTAATTATTCAGTTGACTGCTAGAAAGATTATGGTACCCTAATGGGATTGTAACTCAGAAATAATACATGTTTATTTTAAAAGATGGCCACGTAATTCCAAGACAAACTAAATGGCATTCTAGATTTTTAATATGACAGTGGCAATTTGGCAATTACACAAAAAGTCATAAAAATTGGCAGCCATAAGTTCCCTTTTTTGCTTGATAGTCTTGAATATGCTTTCTGACACAAACATCATGTTCTTGAAACTTCTACATGGAACATCCAGAGTGAATAACTGCTTAAAAGGTAACAATGAGATAGTCATAAATACAGTATTTTCCCACTCAGTGGCCATATGTTCTATAAAAAGTTTGTTGTATATTTAATATTGGATCTACTTTAAACTATGTATACATCACAAAAGGGAAAACACATGAAAGAGAGCACTGGATTATCCATTTCTGGCCAAATTTCCAAAGGTTGTCATCAATTATAGATGGAGCACTTTGCCTATGATGTATTCCTGTTTGTTTGACACCTGATAGGCTTGTACCAATTCATTCAGTTTCTCTGTTACACAGCTTTCAGTCCCTAGGGTCATTCTGAGGGAATGAAGCTACATGAGTGATTTACACCAGAATATTCTAGAACATGCCGCCCAATGAATATGCTGATTGATGGATCCAAACTGATGGCCAGAACTTCTGTGCCACCACAAGGAAGTGATCCGCTTACCAGATCCTCCAGATTAGCTAAGCCCTCTCAGCACCTGCTGAGCCTCACAGGTCTGCCCTTGACTGCGGGAAGTAATGCAACGGTATCATGATGAAACATTTCCTAAACACACACACACACACACACATCATGGTGGCACAGCTGCTTATTGGTGGCACCTCTAAGACATTTAGTAGAGTCTCTCCTTTATCTTTCAGCAACCCTTTTATTATTATAAGTTGCACCTTCACATTTACAGAAAATTAAAAGATACAAACACAAATGTCATCTTCCCATCAGCCAGAATCACTGTATTTTAGGGCCTCTGCGTTTGGATCATTATGTGTGTGTATCTGTATCTATATACACATATTTGTATGTATTTTGGTTTACTCATATCAGACACGCTATGTACTAGTCTAAAACTTACTTTCTCAGTCAATGGATCTCTAACTTCCCACTGTAGTACATTTTATTTCATTGACTATCCATATCATATTCAACTTTCCCCAAATTAAATTAAAAGGATCTTTGTAGGTTTTTTTTTTTTTTTTTTCTGGTCCAAGAGCTCTATCAAGAAATATGTCTGGGGGCTGGCTCTGTGACGCGTAGGTTAATCCTCTGCCTGCAGCACCGGCCTCCCATATGGGCGCTGTTTCTAGTCCTGGCTGCTCCTCTTCCAGTCCAGCTCTCTGCTATGGCCTGGAAGAGCAGTAGAAGATGGCCCAAGGGCTTGGGCCCCTGCACCTGCATGGGAGACTGGGAAGAAGCGCCTGGCTCCTGGCTTTGAATGGGTGCAGCTCCAGCCGTTGTGGCCATTTGGTGTGAAACAATGGAAGGAAGACCTTTCTTTCTGTCTCTCCCTCTCACTGTCTGTAACTCTACCTCTCAAATAAATAAATAAAATCTTAAGAAAAGAAACATGTCTGGGTATTAAACCCCTCATTTCTCTCCAGTTCATCATGATTTCCCTTTTGATGACACTGACTTATTGAGAACACTGGATGGTTTTCCCCGGGCATGTCTCAGCTTCCAGATTTGTCTGATTGCTTCCTTGTGCCGTCTGGCTGATTCCTACCTAAACCCCTCTATCAGCTCCAAGCTGGATGTCACATCTAAAGGACTGATGGATTCATGAGGAAACACCTTCGGCTATCCAGGGCCGGGCACTCTTCTTTCTGCCAAGGGCCATTTGGATTGTGGATTTCTTATATTTTAGCTCCATTTCCCATAAACTTTTTGAATTAAATAACTTCAAACTTTATAAGTAATACTATTTTCCTAACTTCCTTTTCAGATAGTTCATTGTTGCAGTATAAAAACGCAACTAATTTTTGTATGTTGATGTTTTAGCCTGCAATTTTACTGAAATATTAATCTTAACAGGTGTTTAAAAAAGATTTTATTTGAAATGCAAAGAGAGGGACAGAGAAAGAGTGAGAGAGAGCAACAGCGAGAGCGAGAGCACGCTCGAGAAATCTTCTATATGCTGGTTCACTCTCCACATGTTGACAAAGCTGGAGCTGGGCCAGGCTGATGCTAGGAGCCAGGAACTCTATCCAAGTCTTCCTTGTGAGTGGAAAGGATCCAAGAACTTAGACCATCACCTACTGCTTTCTCAGATGTATTAGCAGGAAGTTGAATTGGAAGCATTCAGGTATGGGCATATAGATGTTACAAGTGGCAGCTTAACCCGTTGTGCCACAATGCCGGTCTCTCTAACAGGCTTTTTTTTTTTTTTTTTTTCAGGCAGAGTGGACAGTGAGAGAGAGAGAGAGAGAGAGAGAGACAGAGAGAAAGGTCTTCCTTTGCCATTGGTTCACTCTCCAATGGCCGCCGCGGCCGGCGCGCTGCAGCCAGGAACCAGGTGCTTTTCCTGGTCTCCCATGGGGTGCAGGGCCCAAGCACCAGGGCCATCCTCCACTGCACTCCTGGGCCACAGCAGAGAGCTGGCCTGGAAGAGGGGCAACCGGGATAGAATCTGGCGCCCTGACCGGGACTAGAACCCGGTGTGATGGCGCCACTAGGCGGAGGATTAGAGTAGTGAGCCACGGCGCTGGCTCTAACAGGCTTTTAAATGGAGTTTTTAGAGATTTCTAAACTTGATATCTTGTCATCAGCATGTAGAAACCATTTTGCTTATTCTCTGAGTTAGGTGCCTTTATTTTTTTGCCTTCTTCATTATTCTCTTGGATACCCAAATCACCTAAGTATGGCCAAGGGGTTCCCTTTTTCATAGGCCTCCTGTATTTTCTGCAGACAGCTCTATTAATGTTACAAAGCTTCCTTGCTTCCTTCCTTACAGAATAATCTTCTCAAATTTACCCTGTGCCTCCCTGGACCCAAACATGGAGTCAGTCTTCTCTCTAGGCAGTCCCTTTCAGCAGCGAATGTGCTGAACAATTGCGCAGACCCTGGACACCAACTGCTGCTGGGATGACATCGCTTGCAGGCTGTTCCGTTTCCAGAAATGTCATTTGTAACCACGAGGACTTCCTCTCTTAGCCTCCTGGTTTTACTCTTTGTTCGGAATTCGGTTCACAGCAGTTCTTGCTCCAGGTGCAGCCTCCTCAGGTGTTTGGCCATCTGGGGGATTTGCAGATTGTAGTGTTGCAGAATGCTCCCTTCCTTCCTGTTGCACCAGCATGAATTTCACACCAGTTCCGCTCCCTCTGGGTCTCGGGTTTCCTAAGGGAGGTATCTCTTCTGGTTTTGTTGATGGTGGTGATGCTGTCCATGAGTTTTGTCTTCCGCCACCTGTGATATTCTGTCTCATTCTTCGATGAAGTAGAAAGATTAAAAATGGGAATGCCACCGACTGCTATATTCAATCCTCAATCCAAACAAAGGGTGATCAGAGTAGCTTATCCACTTGGTACTGGATATTGGTCGAGGAAGGCAGTGGCACTAATCTATCCAATCAGAAGTCACATGGGCCTTTTGCTGAAACTATTGGGCTAGAGGAGTCAAAAAAGTGGAAATCTGGAATTGTCAAGGGTTATGGAGAGAAGCTGTTGGAGCTGGACATTAACATAGGGAAGAAGTTTGAAAGGTGGATACAGACAGATTTTGAAGGACTTCTTTTGAATATCTAGGTCCACCATTACCTGCAGCCAGACCAAACCTAGTTTTCATTTATGCAATTATAATAATTCCTTTTGATTAAATGAGGTAATTAAGATGAGTGTTAATGTCACTGGGTAGTACAATATATACTGCTAAAAAGATCTCTGTGAGTGAGATCCCAGTGGAAAGAACAGGTCTTCAAAGAGGGAGGTGCCTTTCTCTGAAGGGAGGAGAGAACCTCCACTTTGACTATGACCGTGTCTAAACAAGATAAGAGTCGGAGAACTCAAGGGGCTTCCATAGCCTTGGAAACTCATAACTGGTGCATAGGGAGATTACTGATGCCATAAACAGGAGTGTCAATTGGTAAAGTCAACAACAGGAGTCACTGTGCACTTACTCCTCATGTAGGATCTCTGTCCTTAACGTGCTGTACACTGAGGCTTAATGCTATAACGAGTACTCAAACAGTATATTTCACTTTGTGTTTCTATGGGGGTGCAAACGACTGAAATCTTTACTTAATGTACACTAAACTGATCTTCTGTAAAAAAAAAAAAAAAAGAAAGAAAGAAATTATCAATTCCCAACTTGACTCTCACTGGGATTAAACATGACAATAGGTCTGATCTGATTTCATCATCATTTAAAAAAAATCATCTATTATTTTTCACTTTATGTTTCTGTGTGGGAGCAAACTGTTGAAATCCTTACTTAATGTATACTAAGCTGATCTTCTGTATATTAAGATAATCGAAAATGAATCTTGATGTGAATGGAAGGGGAGAGGGAGTGGGAAAGGGGAGGGTTGTGGGTGGGAGGGACGGTATGGGGGGGGAAGCCATTGTAACACATGAGTCGTACTTTGGAAATTTATATTCATTAAATAAAAGATAAAAAAAAACAATATATACTGCTATAATTATTTTTGCAAAAATAACAACAAAGAAAACAATACCAAAGATTTAAAGAGTTGTGATAGGCACTTTACGTATTATATCAGTAGATCCTCCCTTCAAACCATGCTATACAGATTTTTACTCACATCTTACAGAGAAAAAAGGAACTCAGGCTTTAAACGTAAGTACGTCAGTCGCATGATAGGAAATAGTAGAGCCGAGATTCAACCTTAGCATCTTGAGCCTAGACTCCCAGCTCCAAATCATTTAAAAACTGTTTTCCATGGGGCCGGCACTGTGGCTCACTTGGTTATTCCTACGCCTGCAGCGACACCATCCCATATGGGCACCGGGTTCTGGTCTCGGTTGCTGCTCTTCCAGTCCAGCTCTCTGCTGCGGCCCAGGAGGGCAGTGGAGGATGGCCCAGGTGCTTGGGCCCCTGCACCAGCATGGGAGACCAGGAAGAAGCACCTGGCTCCTGGCTTCGGATTGGTGCAGTGCCGGCCGTAGCAGCCATTTGGGGAATGAACCAATGGAAGGAAGACCTTTCTCTTTGTCTCTCTCTCTCACTGTCTACATCTCTACCTGTCAAATAAATTTTTTTTTAAAAAAACTGTTTTCCATGTAAAAAACATAATTGAAAGTACAGACAATCAAAAACAACAGGAATTCATCTATAACATTGTGCTTCATCAATAAATCTGTGTGTTTACAGGCTAAGCTATGTTACTGGCTCGTGAAGTTGGAAGCCATGCTGCTAGTCTGCCCAGGGGACACTGTGATGCCTTCACACCAGATTTTATAAACAAATGCCCAGCTTCACTTTTCAGAGTTCTTCGTGTTGACTTCTTTGAAAGCTAACAATTGAAACCCTAAGAGTAGTGGAGTGGCCGGCACTGTGGTGCAGCTGGTTAAGCCATATCCTGCCATGTCAGTATCCCACATCAGAGCATCGGTTCAAGTCCTAGCTGCTCTGCTTCTGATTCTGCTCCCTGCTAACGTACCTGGGAAAGCAGTAGAAGATGGCCCTGGTACTTGGGCCCCTGCCACCCATGTGGGAGACCCTGATGGCATTCCTGGCTCCTGGCCTGGCCCACCTTGGTTGTTGTGGCCACTTGTAGAGTGAACCTATGAATAGATCTTTCTCTGCCTCCCTCCCTCTCTCTCTTTGCCTTTCTATTAAATACATAAATCTTTAAAAATTGAGAGTAGTTGAGCACCTGGAGCTGGTGAGATAAGGAAGCCCAGCTTTCCAGCACAGGGACTTGTTTGCTGAGGGAATTCTGTTCAGCAACTCCCCCCCCCCCCCACCGCCCCCCGGCTCCCAAGGCCACAGACGTTCCTCTCCTAGACAAACAGGAACAGCTTGTTGCCAACTCTACACTATTTACTGCTTAATGAAAAGCATTTCTTTAAAGTAGTATAAATTGAATTAAATTACTCTCCATTTTTCTTTCTAAATGTGTTCAATAATAAATAAGTTTAACTAAATTCCAGATTCATTTTCACCTCATTTCTTTACAGCACCTTTGTATGGAACACCCCATTAGCAAGCACTAAATGCCTTTCTATATCCTTGTTTGAAAAAATAGAACGAAAGACAAAGAATGAAAACACTCTGCCCAATTTGGAATTTCTTTGGGGAAAGCTATTTTTTAAATATAACTGTGTTGCTTTTAACGTCCAATGATAATTTTCTTAGGCTTAAGCTAACATGCCTCTGGGAAATTAGCAATGATGATAATAGGATGAGCTGAGTATCCCCATTTTACCAGTAAGGAATTGTGGGCTTAGAGAAGGAAGCTGACAAAAGCACAAGGCTAGCAAGGAAAATGATACCAACCTGGATGATGCCAACACTCATGCTTGCAATTTCTACTTTTTCTCTTCTAATGAGAGCTGACTGAAGACTTGGGAGTTAGAGAAAGATACTCATATCCACTCCAGGAATTGTTACTTACGGAGCCTATAGTCCCCCTCCCCCTTAAAGATCTGTTTATGTGAAAGGCAGAGCAACAGAGAGGGATGGAGAGACAGAGAGGGAGGGAGAGGGGGGAAGGAAGATGGGAGAGAGGGAGAGAGAGAAGGAGAAAGGAAGGAAGGAGGAAGAATCATTCTATTCACTGGCTTACTTCACCTGCAGCAGCCAGGCGGAAGCCAGGAACTCCATCCTGGTCTCCCACATAGGTGGCAGGGGCCCAAGTAATTGGACCACCCTCAGCTGCCCTCCCAGGGGTGTAAGCCAAAAGCTGGATCAGAAGCAGAGTACTCTGGATTTGAACCATCGCTCCCACATGGGATGCTGCATACTCCACTCTGCCACTCTGGCCTCAGGCAGTCCTGGGCTCATGCTCAAGGAACTTAACAACTTGCTCTACAAGCCAGAGGTCAACTGAAGCCACCTGCCAAGGAATCAAGGTCTCCTGTAACCGGAGACAAGTTTTCCCTGGCCTAATTCCCAGGGTGCCTTTGAAATCCCTAGGATAATTGAGAGGGGCAGCCTCTATTTTCTTGAAGGTAAGTCCACCACCATGCTACCTTGTCTAATAGCTACTACTGCCTGACCCACAGGTTCAGGACTGGACCATCCCAGCTGAACGAGTCCACATTTTCCAACTGGGGCTGTTCATTCTGGGTGCACTGCTGTCCCTTGTTAGATAACTCTCCACCAAGCTAAGTCATGACTTTGTCTTACTCAAGCACAAACGAAACCTGCCTTGGCTGACAATGACACTCTGTATGAGAATAGTAGAAACAGCTCCCAGGAATAAGCCATACACACACACACACATACACACACACCCCGTCACCCAAGATATGACACCCTCCTTAACCTAGGTTTAGGGGAGAGTAAATTCTCTCACAGTTCTGGTGCACTCCCACATTTTAGAACTAAACAGAACAGGTGGGTCATGTATCCAGGCTTTGAGTGACTTCCTGGAGTTAAATCCTGGCTCACAAGCCTTGCCTAGCCGTGCCCACCAGAGCAGATAAAGAAGGTGGCTGCTCCCAGTCTCCACCTTACATGGTAAACATTTGGCAGTGTTGAAAATCAGTTTCCCACCTTAAAACAAAACAAGACAAAATGTAGTCCCTGCCTAATCTGAGCACCCTGCTCCCCAGCAGCCACAGCAGTACGGGGGCTGGGTGACAGGCCAGGCAGCATGCAAAACCCTCAAAGGCTGCATCTGCCAGGCGTGGGCCCCCTTACAGGAATGAGAAGTCAATTCCAAATACCTGGTGACTTCATGTCAGGGACCACTGGACCTGGAGACCACTGAACGTTTGGTTTTCGTCCAGAGTGGGGACAGGTGTCAGTGAGTGAGACCCACGTGGGCGGCTTCCACCTTCCAGAAGTACCCAGCCGCCCCACGGCTGCACGTGGTCCCTCCTGACTTTCTGCAGTGCATTGCCTGAACTTGCAGGGCCACTGCCCACCTTCTGCTTCGTCCTCAGCTGAAGGCATCACAGCTGGAGGAAACAACCAGGCTTCGGTGTCTCAGAGAATGGGGCTGGAATCCCTGTGCAACTTCTCCCCACCTGTGTGATCTTGAGCAGGTAGCTTTTGCATCCAGAGGCCCTGCTGCCTCATCTATTCACCGTCTTTTGTGGCAACTGGGAAGAATAACTGAGACACTATACAGAAACCGGTTAGCACACGCCTGCAGAGTGCACACATTAGAAATTGTAGCCTTTATGTCTTCAACTCCACTCTGGGAGAGCAGGACTCATGTTTGATTTTTCCATCCTCTCTCACCTCCCGCAGCCATAGCCTAGCATATGCCTTCTTGTACTTGACCTGTGTTCAGTAAATATTTGCTGAATCATGCATACATGAGTAAATGAATGGGTATGAAAACTGCCGCCGATGCCCGGGGGAACATGTTTGAGCCAATAATTACATATTGTGAGTAAGGGAGAGCAGTATCTGCTATCTGGCAGGCAACATCATCAGAAATGACAGGGGGCGTATGAGGCTTGTGAAATGTCAGAGCACTGGTCCCTGGAAAAGTTGGCACTTTCTCCACAGCTGCATGGAGCAGGCAGCCACTTGGCACTTAGCATCAGTCTCTTCTCCATCAAACTTAAGCCCAGGAGAGCTATAGAGGCACTGGGAGCAAACACTCTCTCAGTGACCAGCCAGCTGGCATCCAGGAGGGGCCCACACAGTGCCAAGGTCAAGGGCTGGGAAACAGAACGGAAGGTAAAACTGCTCTTGGAAATTCACAACCTGCTGGAGAAGCAGCTGCTGCAGAGAGAGTGCCGGGTGTGGGATGAGCACAGCAGATCCAGGGTCTGATTCAGGAATGCGACCTGGCTCCTTTGCCTAATGGCCTCTCTTTGTCTGACTAGGAGACCTGAGAGCCTCTCATTCCTGAGCCTCAGGCTGGATCAAGCTGTGTCTGATTCCTTCCCTGTATCAGTCTCTGGACCCTTACAGCCTAAACTCCTTGCTTCTTCTGCGAGCAAGGTCACTTCTCACACGATTTTCAGATTAAACCTGAACAAAAGTCAGGATTCCTGCAAGCCAACACCTGTAGTTCAACCTGCACGCTTCCTTTAGTTACTGAAATGGCCATTGAGGATCTGTGGGACACTGGATGCTGAGGACACTGAGGCAGACACAGGGCACATTTATCAGGATCCACACACTGAGACCACAGCAGAGGGGGCTGACAGCTACGGGGAGGGGAGAACAGGGAGCTCAGGCAAGTGCCGCAGGAGGACTGAAGCCAATTTAAGCATAGATCCGAGCTAAGACCACAAGGGAAATAAGGCTACTCAGGGAAAAGGGAGGTGAAAAAAAGGAAGGGTGAGGTCCAGGGTCTGAAGGCTGGGTTCAAATCCTGGAAAAGTCAACACACCCATCTCAGCCCCGATTTCCACATTTTAAAAATGGCAATTATAACAATTTTTACCTCATAGGTTATTGTCTTCACAAATCAACATTAACTATATATACATATGCATATATCAATCTCATTAGCAAAGTATCTGCCACCTAAGAAAAATTCATAAGGAAAATGATTAAGGATGAGATAGGAAAAAGGTCTCAGTGTGGAGGGAATAGAAAGCGTCTCTAGACACTGGAGAAGAACACAGTAAGGCAGAGGAATCTGTAGGAAATCTATTACAGCTGGACCCTGCACAGGCAGTGGGGAGTGTCTAGAAGTCTTTGGGGATAAGCAGGCACCAGGGGATCACCAATGGCACTGCTTCAGTCCTCTCTTTTAATATGTGGAGATCTGTCTCATACAAAGGTGGCCAACCTACTGCTGGCTTCACAGACTTCCCCCTCAGGCACTGTTTTGATGCAGTCACCTCTTAGTACCCAAGTTCTGTCTGAGGTTTACTGTGTATTAGTTCGAAATCTACACAGTCATGGCTACATCCAGGATTCACACAAGGTTGCTGCTAATCTTTTCTCCACTCTCATGTTTTGCTTTCTTTCATGCTGACTTCATTCTAAAGCAGTCTTTCCTGAGTGAGAGCAAGATGGCCATTAGTGATGCTGGATTAACATGAGAAAGCCAAGTGATTGCTACCTCCTCCTGCCATTCCCAATAGTTGTGACAGAAGTTCTAGGGTTCATGCTCACTGGTCCACCTTGGATCACATTCTTAGTGCTGACACAGTCATTGTAGCTGGCAGAGTGGATTGCACTGATTGGCTAGCCAAGGTCACAAGGCAGAAGGCAAAGGTCAAGATCTCCTCCCCCAGAATCCCATGGATGGGGTTGGGGGTGGGGCGGAGGAAAGGTGGGCCCATAAATTGCCCAGTGGTTCTCAGATCTCTGCTCTGAACCACATAGAATCGCATCTCCTTGATGTCTTTGCCATCTGGTCCCCAGGTAGGTAGCAGGTGGCCATGGTAGATAGAGAACAGAAAGACAAAAAGCCTATGTATTCTGTGCATTCATTTCCTATCTCTGCTTCAGACAATGGCTCTGTTGCCTCTGGGACCCTTCTCTTCATGGCCTTGGCCTCTGCTGTTCAGATGCACCATGGTCCTGGCTTCCCCTGATGGCCGTTGGCCCCTGATGGCCCTAAGTGTGACAGCTACTGCCTGCAGTATTAACCACTGGACTTCCTTGCCATCGATGGGATGACTCTCATCCTTTCTATGAGCTGCTAGTGCCCAACAGACATCTCACTCTATTTTAAATACCTAGAGTGGTTCTATTGTGCCAACTAGCTGCGGAATCATGCAGTTCCCTAAAGGAAAATGCAGAAGAGGGAATGACGGTCAGGTAGTGTCCCTCTACAATGGGGTCACGATTGGTTCTTGCAAGCTCCTCTCCAGGGGACTGAAGATTTTCCTGTAACCCCAGGCTGTGCCTGCCTCACTGCTACTTTGAACATGACTCTAAGAGGCTGTTTTTCCAGGAGGACTGTAACAACAGCAGCAGCGGCAGCAGCAACAAGCGCTTCAGTGCCATATGCTGGGCCAGGCATGGTTCCAAATGCCTTCCAGACGAGCACGTTAGCTCAGTCCTCCCAGCTACCCTCCGAAGCACAGCTACCACATCTCTGCTGTTGCAGGCGAGCAGACCGAGGCACAAAGAAGTAACTTTCCCAAAGTCAAAGAGCAGGGGAGAGGTGGAGCTGAGATGTGTCCCTGCGGCCCTGCTTCCTCTGACCCAGGGCACCTGCCTTTAGGTATGGGAGGCACCAGTGGAGGGCAGCAAACATTCCCTTTCCACAGCTTGATTCACAAAAAGGTGCAAGTCCCCCCCCCCAGAAGTGTCAGACAACCCCCATCTGGGGTGGTAAATGTCCCATCCCCAGGGGATGCCCCAGGGGGGCTGCGCTGCGCAGAGAATGCCCTGGAATGCTTGGGGTTTTCCTCTCAGCAGCAGCTCCCAGCTGTGCAGCAGTGCCCGAGTTTCCCTAATAAACTCTGAGTTATAAAAGGGGATTAAAGCTCTATCTGCAAAAACCATTTGTGGCACAAAACAATCACCAGGCTCGTAAGAAATGTGGTGGAGAATTCTGTGAAAATCGCACAGACATGGTGCCAAACCCTCGCTCAGCATTCCAGCGAGTGGAATCCGAACTAAACGAGGAAATAATCACGGGGCTAAGATGAGGCCTAATTAGAGCTAAATTTAGCCAACCCTGGTTTTTCAGAGTTGTCACGAAATCCATTTCAGCTCAGACAATAATCACGGCAAGCCGAGATAATGAGGTGAGGGCTTTCATTTGAAAGGTGGAATTGTCATCGATACAATAATTACGACGAGCAAGAAACCACAACAACGCCAGGGCCAAATGAAACGGGCAGTTGTTTGATTGACACGTTCGGGATTTCGCGGTGGCCGGGCTTCCTGGCTTTCTGGCTTGATGGAAAGCAGGGAGACTGTCAGGCAATATGGAGATTTTCTTGCCACAGCCACGGCTGCCAGGGAAGCTGGTGGGTGGCTCAGGGCAGCGTGGCTGGAGCTGGTTGGTGGACAAGGGCTCTGATACGAGGGCAGGGCAGATTTCTGGCTCTGTCCTTCCTGACAACACTGTCGCAAACTGGAGGAGTGACACCACAGGCCTTGCTCTGAATTATGTCCCAAGGAAAGGCGAGGGGAGGTTGCTGGGTAGCTGGCGAGTAGGAAGCCGTTCCAATCCGAGTTACCCCTTTCTGCTCTCTCTTCCAAGAACACAGCTGCTGAGAAGTCCCCAGGGCTGGCTCCTGAAGCTGATGTACCAAGGGGTCTGAAGCAGAGAGAGGAGGAGGTGATTGGTAACAGAAGTATCCCTGGTAGCCATGCGTGGGTACACGCACGGAGCACCGGGGCCCTGCGCACCGGCTGACTTTCCGCCTTTGTTCCATTCTTATGGGCAGAAAAGGGACACAGAATTCTCAACACTGGTTATCCAGACACCCAATCCTCTAGCAGTCCATTTGTCATTCTCAGGTGCCAGACACTCTCACTGTCTGATTTCGTCTGCATTGCAAGGCTACAACGTAGGTATCATTCCCCCCATTTTGTAGATTAAGAAATCAAAATTCTGGGAAACCCTAATAACTTGCCCAAAAATCACAGAAGTTGGATAGTTCAGTCAAAGATTGCTGGACTGCAGTCCAACACTGCCTCCTAGCTACTTCCTTCCACTCGGTGTCAAAATGTCACTAACACGGAGATCCCAGAGATGAGGCGTCTGTGCTCCGTGTCTTTAACAGAGCTTATAATAAGGGGCAAACAACTAAGCTTTAGCTTAAAAATTCATCCGAGTAATTGGACAAAAGAGATATTCCCTGCAAGTCCTGAACTTCATCACAAAGGATTCAAAAAGGAAGACACACTGGGATGGTTTGGAGGGGGCAATAACACTATACACCATACGATAATGCTGTACACGCTAAAATAATGCTACACACTATATAATCATGCTATACACTATAGAATAATGCACACTATATAATAAGGCTATGAACTATACAATAATGCTATATAGTCTACAATGGTGCTATACACTATAAAATAACACTATACATAACATGAATCCAAACCGTGTCATTGCTCTCCGGAAATGCACTTCAATGAGAAAAGAACTTAGCATGTAGCTGCGGGTGTGTTTATTATCAAGTCTAATATTAACGCAAGACGAGGCACAGTCTTTGCCCTTCTCTGACCTCCCAAAACGATCTGCTCTATTAACACAGATGCTCCCCTCCCCTGCCTTGCCCAGCCTCTACGAGCTCAAAGTGTGGTCTGGAGAGAAAACCCATGTGGGCAGATCAGGAGCAAAAAATAGATAGAACAGTAAATCACTCTCGTCATGTCTTTGTGAGGACATCTAACTCAGATGAAGCAATTTAAAACAGTATCTATCAGAACATAGACCCAGGCAAGCTGTGACTAAATACCAGATGCCCCACATCATGTTAGCCTTGCGACGCTGAAGATGGCATTTTCTAAAACTTGTGATGATAACTCCCTCCCCACACGCCCTGGCTGTGGTGAGAAGTGGCTCTGAGCTCCCCGCCTCTGAGTGTGGGCTGGTTTGCGGTCATGGTGGAGGGTACACTGTGTGACTCCTGAGGCTTGGCCATAACAGACAACACAGCTTCTACCATGTTGTCCTGGAACACAAGCAAGCTCTTGGAACCTGGCTATCAGGCTGGGAGGAAGCCCAAGCAGCGTTCACCGAGAGGCCAAGTGTCCGCCACCCGCCACCCCGGCCCCCCATGGATAACTCCAGCTGAGGGCCTTGCAACACCAGCATCAACTGTCAGGTGAGCAAGTGAGAGGACTCCATCCCCAGTGCCCTACCTTCCTAGCAGTCCTCAGACACTATGGGGACACATAGCTGACCCTGGGCCTCCTTTCAAGGCCTGCAGAATCAAGTGTCCTGTCAAACCGGTGGCTGTTTTGTGCCATAAACGTGGAGTGGTTTATCATGTTGTGGTAACAAGAATGAGTGCCCTGGGGCTGGCACTGTGGTGCAGCAGATGTTGATGCCATTTGTATCACTGGCATCTCAAACTGGAGTGTCAGCTCAAGTCCTGGCCACTCTGCCTCTGATCCAGCTCCTTGTTAATGCCCTGGAGATAACACCAGAAGATGGCCTAAGTACTTGGGTCCCTGCTACCCAAACGGGAGACCAGTTCCTAGATCCTGGCTTCAGCCTGGCCCACGTCCCAGGCATTGTGACCATTCAGGGAGTGAATCAGTGGATGGAAGATTTCTCACTGTCTGTCTATTCCTCTGCCTTTCAAGGAAATAAGTAAATCTTTTTGATAAAAGGAGTGAGTGCCCTTTCTCCCTTCCTTCTTGTCTTCTAAGACACAGAAACTGTTTTCTTTGTGATTCTTCCCTCTGTGTTCTAATGGGGGTTTACAGTTACCTTTATTAAAGCAAGTACCAATTTTGTTCCAGCAGGAACTACATCTCTGTCCATCTGACATCAGCTTCTGTGCCATGCAGGGACAGGGACTTATACTTAGTGATTTCTGTTCCCCCAGAGCCTTTGTTGTATAATTGAATGAATGAATGAATGAATGAGTTGGTGAGACAGGCTAGAAAACATCACACTTAGGACCTCTAATCTCATCTTTGCAAACATGGAGAAAGCCTGATAAATATGAGAGCCATTATTTGTGAATCAACATGTATTCAGTCAATACACCTTCTTATCCACTTTGTGAGAGAAGTGTGGAGAGTCAAAGACCACACTCGGGTTCTGTAGCAGATGCTGGCCGTGCAGCTCTCATATCCCTTGAACTCTCAGGGTTCCCCAGGTCTATGCCTGCAAGTCCTCTTGGAAGGACCTGCAATTCTTCAGCTAAAGACTCGCTCTGGGCTCCTGAGCAGGGCAGGATGGAAGGGCTGAGTAGGTTAGAGCCCTGTGGTCAGCAGAGACGTCATGAGCCAGTGATGGAAATGAGTTAGGGCCAAAACAATCCTCACTGCCTCCTCCATGAGGGGTCATCACAAGGCTCATCCTCTATTGTCTCCCAGAATCTCCTCTTAGGAGTGAGTTCTGGGGCCTTCTATGATACCCTTCTCAGTAACGTGGCCTTGTGGTCTTGCTTTGACTCACCTGATTCCCTGCTGCTGCTCTTGGGGTCACCTCTGAAATCAACCATGGACACTCAACCCTCTACTCAGGGTCTGCTTCTAGGGAAGACGCAAAGGAGACAGTGCAGAGCGTGTCTCACGGAGAAGCACAAGAGGGCTACACAGATGAGATTCATCCAGCACGTTACGATGCCTTCCAGTGGAGTGGGTTTTTAAAACAATTTATTTACTTGTATTTTTTAAAAAAAGATTTATTATTTATTTGAAAGCCAGAGTTAGAGAGAGAGAGTGAGAGAGAGAGAGAAAGAGAGAGAGAATATCGATCTACCATATGCTGGTTCACTCCCCAGATGGCCGTAATGGCCAGGGCTGGGCCAGGCCGAAGTCAGGAGCCAGGAGTTTCCCAGTGCAGGTACAGGGGCCCAAATACTTGGCCCATCCTCTGCTGCTTTCCTAGACCATTAGCAGGGAGCTGGATCAGAAGTGGAACAGCAGGGACTCAAACTGGCGCCCATATGGGATGCTGGTGTCACAAGCAGTAGCTTTACCTGCTATGCCATAACATCAACCCCATCTTGTTTTTATTTATTTCAAAGGCTGGGAGAAGGAGAGAGAGAGAGAGCATGCAAGTGAGCAAGCTAGACAAAGAGAAGTCACAAAGATCAACCTTCTCTCTGCAGATTCACTCCCCACATGCCTACAAAAGCCAAGGCTGGGCCAGGCCAAAGCTGGGAGCCAAGAATGCCATCCAGGTCCCCCAGGTGGGTGGCAGGGACCCAGTCATGATCACCTGCTGCCGCCCAGGTTGCACATTAGCAGGAGTCTGGAATCAGGAATAGAGCCAGGACTTGAACTCAGACACTCTGATATGGGAAGCAGGTGTCCCAGGCAACAAATCCACTGCTCTACCCAATGCCTGCCCCTCTGATAGATTTTGACAAGGCACTCTGACAGAAATCTCCATGTGTTGTGGTTAAAAAAGAATGGACTCAAGATTCAGACCACACTAAAGTGTAATAGAAAGGGTTTATTGGTGTATTAGTCAGGATACTTCGGGCTGCAAGTGACAGAAAACTCATACAGACTGGCTCAGTGAAATAGCAATTTACTAGTTTGTGTTACTGACATGTCAGAGAATGAAGAAAAGTCTGTAGGCACCGGTGGGCCCATAACAATATTGTAAAAAGTCTGCTTCGCTTTTCTCACAGTTGTCCATGCCGTTGGATAAGCTCTTTGGAATGCCATGGGCAGAGGCAGTCCTGGATTTACATCCCATTCCCAAGTAACCCCCGGCACAAACAGAGGTGCTTGCTCCCAATAGCTGAAGGCTTGAGTGTGGTTCTCCTCCCTGAAGGCTGCAGCCACAGCACTGGGGTATGCTGAGCAGAGGGCCTGGCTGTGTGAGCCCTCTAGAGTTGGGGGGTGGGGTGGGCAGCAGTGCCTCACCTGGCCAGGGTCAGGATCAGCTCTTGGAAGGAAGGTCAGGGTTACAGGAGGCAGGGATCCCCTACAGAGAAGCATGGCAGGTGCCCACCTCAACACCACAGACTTTCGTTTACAAAACGCACAAGCCCAGATAAGCAAAACCAAACCAATAAGCAAACAAATGGAATTTCTCAGGTACTTAGGGCAGCCAAAATTCCTTCTTTTTGGTAACTGTTTCAGTCCATTTGGATGGTAACCAAGTATGACAAACTTGGTAGTTTCTAAAGAACACAAAGGTAAGTTCTCAGTGTTTTGGTAGCTGGCAAGGCCAAGATCAAGCTGCTGACTGATTTGGTATTTGTGGAGAACCTGCTGCCTGATTCCCACGGGGCACCCTCTTGCTGTGTCCTCACATGGTGGCAAGAGGGCGCCAGGGCTCTAGGCACTAATCTCAGTCATAGAAGCCCCATCCTCAGGACCTGCCCACCCCCTAGAGGTCCCCCCTATCTACCAGTGTCCCCTGAGGGGCTAGGATCTCAACAAGACTTGTGGGGAGACACCAACACTCAGAGCACAGCCCTAAGCCAGTTTTCTCTGATTGGTATTGGAAAACGCCCTAGCTGATAGACTCACGTTATCAAAAAAAGAAACAGTGGAAGTGAGAGGAAGTCGGCATCCCCACTGAGAGGAACGTGAGAAGTCGGAGGTTTGGTTTTGTCTCTGTTTTAAAATGTGGGTTTCAGTATTACTCAGGCACTGTGGGGCCAACAGATGACAACATAACTGCCATTGAAACAACAGTTTGTTACTCACAGCTCCCAGAAGGAGGGGTACACAAGCCACAGAGGGCTGCATGGGGAGCCCCAGAGTCAACAGAAAGCAGAGGGGGAGAGGAGAGTGTGGTGAGAGCCTTTGCTGTGGCTTCTGTGGCAAGGTAGGCAGGCTTAGGATGGGCTGGTTTGAACACTCCCAGCAGGCTCTGTGGCTTGAGGCTCACTCAGTCGCCTAGAACCTGGCCTGGGGTGATTAGAGCAGGTGAGTAGAGACCAGGAGTGCTAGAGCCCCATACAACAGGTGGTTGTGGGGTATGGGTTTGGGAGTAGTTGGCTTGCATTGGGAAGGTATGTTTCCAAGTGAGCTGTTTGCTATCTCTAGGAATTAGCTAGTTCAGGGAGGGGCGGTTCCTTCCCAGTCAAAAACACAGAGAGTAAGAAAGCACAGTGAATGTACTCCCTCACTGAATGCAGCTACGTGGCCCAGAGAAGCTGCGTGGATCAGCCCTTTGCGGACTCAGAAGAGGGAGGGGGCCGGCGCCGCGCCTCACTAGGCTAATCCTCCGCCTAGCGGCGCCGGCACCCCGGGTTCTAGTCCCGGTTGGGGCGCCCGATTCTGTCCCGGTTGCCCCTCTTCCAGGCCAGCTCTCTGCTGTGGCCAGGGAGTGCAGTGGAGGATGGCCCAGGTGCTTAGGCCCTGCACCCCATGGGAGACCAGGAAAAGCACCTGGCTCCTGGCTCCTGCCATCGGATCAGTGCGGTGCGCTGGCCGCAGCGCGCCGGCCGCGGCGGCCATTGGAGGGTGAACCAACGGCAAAGGAAGACCTTTCTCTCTGTCTCTCTCTCTCACTGTCCACTCTGCCTGTTAAAAAAAAATAAAAAAAAAAATAAAATAAAATTAAAAAATAATAAAAAAAAAGAAGAGGGAGGGGGTGGGAAGACCACTGGTGCTCCACCTTTTCTCCTCCTTCTGGTACCCACAGGCCTGAGTGCAACACAACCTGGGAATGAGCAACAGTGGACACAGTGCACACAGGGGGCCTCTGGTTCTGGCTTGAGGAGACTAAGGGGATAGGTAACTACTCGGTTTTCCTTTGTCTTTTCTTTGCCTTTGTTCCATTCTCTCGCTCTCCTGCCCAAGTGGTCCTGAGGTGCACTTGGCAGAAGTGTCAGAGGTGACAATGGGAGGTCACAGGGCTAAATCCTTGAGGAAGGCAACCTACCTCTCTGATGGGAGGAGCTGTGATCTCCAGAGGGGAAGGGCATTCCTGTGGCTGTTTAACTCTGAGCACAGCTGTGGACGTGTGTGTAGCAGAATGGGGGAAAATAAAGCCCTTGGGTTTGCCCAAATGAGCGAAAAGAAAAGAGAAACTCAGGAGCTGACAAGTGTCAAGGACCTCCAGGAGAGAGAAGAGAATGTTTCTTACAAGCTCCTGGGCTCTCCCTTGAGCTGCTCATACATGGCTGTGAGCCTTAACAATACACACAGACCTCAGAGTGAAATGATGGACTAGATTATCACCTGAGCAGGGCCCAGGTGATGGGTGCTGGGGACAGACCTGAATGGCACTGTTGGAGAACTGAACTGATGTGCAACCACAGCCCACAGAAAAGAGGCTGGGAACAGGTGGAAACCCAGTGAGGTTGATTACCTGCTGAAGCAAAAACATCAATGCCATTCACAGGATTCAAGCAAGACCCAGAGTCTCCCAACGCAATGCTTAAAATGTCTAGGATACAAATGGAAATTACTCAGCATATGAATTACCCAGAAGCACTCAAGGCACACAGGAAAAGACACCGATGTGATGAGTTAACACAGAAGAGGAAATTATTTGACAAAGAGTTTAAAACAATTACTGAAGTACGCTCCACTAAGAAATCTTGAACACTTCTTAAAATAAATGGAACAAAAGAAATGGACAATATCAAAAATGAAAGAACTTTTAGAATTGAAAAATACAATAACTGAAATTTAAAAAAAGGCACTGACTGAATGGGCTTATCAGCCAAACCAAGACGACACAGGCAGGATTCGGTGAACTTGAAGAACGATCGATAGAAACTACACAGTGAGAGCAACAGAGAGAAAAATCAGCAGAGCTCAGGGGATATGTAGGACAATACCAAATGGCTTAACATTCCTTTATATAAGTTTGGGAACAAAGCAAAAAATACAACATACAAAACACAACTCATATTTCAAAAAATGATGGGAAAACTTCCAAAATTTGGTAACAGGAACACACCTGCAGGGTCAAGGAATTCAACAAACCCCAAATAATATGAACCTAAAGGAACCTGTGCCAGGCATACCACAATAAAAATGGAAACGTGGACAGGCTTAGTGGCTAAGATGGCCTGTTAGGGTGCCCGTGCCCCACGTTGTAGCGCCTCAGTTTGATGCCTGACTCCAGCTCCTGACTCCAGCTTCCTGCTAATGCAGACTCTGGGAGGCAGCGGTGATGGATCCAGTGATTGTGTTCCTGTCACCCACATGGGAGACCCTAGACTGTGTTTCCAGCCTTTGATTTTGGCCCCCTGGCCACTGTGGGCACTGGGGGAGTGAACTATCAGATGAGCGCTCCTTCTCTCCATCCGTCTGTCTGTCTGTCTCTCAAGTAAATTAAAAAAAAAAAAAAAAAACCTGGTGAGCAGCCAGAGGACAATGGCACATTGCTTATTGATGAACAACCATGGAAGTGACTGCAGATTACTCCAAGAAGCAATGGAGTCCAGAATGAAGCACAGCACAACACGCTCAGTGCAAGCAGAGAGCAAATGTCAGGCCAGAATTCTATTCCCAGGAGAGTCTCCTTCGGGAGGGAGGTGAAATGAGGACATTCTCGGATGAATGGAAATACAGAGAGCTCTCGCCAGCAGACCTTCTCTGAAAGAATTTCCAAGGAAGTCCTTCAGGCTGAGGGAAATGATACCAGAAAGAAACTTGGAACACTGGGACGAGGAAAGAGAAACGGAAATGGTAAATTTCAGGGCAAACAGACCGTTCTCTTAGTGAGCTTCCTGAAGTATAATTGATGGTTGAAAGCAAAAGCTATAAATTGTCTCATGGAATGTTCACTGGACACAGATGTAGTACATAAAACAACTACAGCAAAAAACCTAGGTATGGGTAAGTTTTATGTATTCAGTTTGAAATGTTAGAATATTGGAGAATGAAAAGTAAAATGTTATCTACATTATAATGCCTACCACCAAACACCAAAACTACTATACAGAGTGTCATGATAGTAGAATGCATACATACCAAGTATACTCTCAGACCACAATGGAATTAAACTGGAACTCAATAACTATATGTTAAATACAAAATCCTGAAATGTTTGGAGAAAAACAGAAAAGGTAAAAGAAAGTGGAATGTTACAAATATGTTCAAATAACCCACCAGAAAGGCAAAGCAAGACAGTAAAACAGAGGAAACAAATAGAAATCAAGGAAAGGATTAACTTATATACAAATATATATATATATATTTAATTATTTATTTTATTTATTTGAAAGGCCAAATGAGAGAGAGAGAGAGAGGCCATCCATTGGTTCACTCCCCAAATGGCTGTAATGGTCAGGGTTGGGTCAGGCTGAAGCCAAGAGCATGGAACTCCATCTGTGTCTCCCATGTGGCTGGCAGTAATCTGCAGTCCATGTGGCTCTACTACTGCTTTCCCAGCTATACTGGCAGAGAGCTGGATTGGAAGTGGAGCAGCTGGGACTCAAATTGACACTCATGGTAGGCTGGCATTGCAGGCAGTGTCTTAATTCACTGTGCCACAGCACCAGCCCCTAAATTCAAACATATTACTAAGTACATTGAAATGTAAATTAGCTAAACATATCAACTGAAAGATAAAGATTACCAGGATGGATAATTCTATTTACAAATTCTATTTACATAATTCATCTCAAATATAATGATACAAATAAACGAAAAGCAAAAAGAATAAAAATTATACCATGCAAAAATGAATGAAACATAGGTAGAAGTGACTGCATTCATGCTAAAGTAAATGTTAGGGCAAAGAAAATTATATGATTATAAAAGGATTAATACAGCAAGGAGAAAAAAATTCCTAAAAGTTTATATACCTAACAACAGAATGTTAAACCAAAAACTGACAGAATTAAAAATAAAAAGAGGTACAACCCTCAATCATAATGAGAGAATCCAACATTCTTCCCTTACCATTTGTTAGAACTGATAAATAGAAAATCAGTAAGGATATAAAGGGACATAACAACAGAATAAAACAAGTGACTCTAAGCAATATTACATAGCATTCCACCCAGCAAGAGCAAAATGCATACCATTTCCCAGTGCATGTGAGTCTCCAAGACAGCTGCATCCTGGGTAAGGAAACAAACCTTAAAAATTTGAAAGCACTGAGATGACACAAAGTATGTTCTCTGGCCATAATGGAATTAAATAGAAGTCAAGGAGAAAAAGATAGAAAAATCTCCAGCCACTTGGAAAGAAACAATGCACTGTTTATTCATCAATATGTCAAAGAGGAAGTGTCAAGAGAAATTATGAAATACTATGAATGAAAATGAAAATACAGCATATCAAAACTGTCAGCTACAGGTAAAGCTGTGTTTGGAGGGAGGCAAATCTTGGCATTAAAATGCTTATATTAGAAAAGAAAAATCTTAGATAGGTAATTTAAGCTTCTACTTTAACAATTTAAAAAATAAGAACAAACAAAAGAAACTCAAATCAAGCAATAGAAAGGATATGTTGAAAATAGAAAGTCAATGAAATAAAAATAAACTTTAAAAAAATCAATAAAATTTATAAATGTATGAAAAGACTGATAAAGAAAAAAAGAGAGATAATACTCACTACCAATCTCAGGAATGATACAGAAGATGTCACTTTTGGTGATAAAAATGAATACATATGAAGTAGAAAGTGTGAACAGTACTGTAACTGTTAAAGAAATTGAATTCCTAACATACAATTTCCAAAAGAAGACACCTATAGTTCCAGACAGCTTCACTGAAAAAGCCTACCTACCATTTAATGATAAAATAAAGACAACTGAATGCAATCTTTTCCAGAAAACAGAAGAGGAGACAACTATTTCTAACTCATTTACTTTGACGCGCCAAAACCAAAGACAGAACAAGAAAACTGCTGACCAATATTCCTCATGGGCATAGTTGCAAAAATCCTTACCAGAGTTTTAGCAGCCTAAATCTAACAATGCGGCTGGCACTGTGGTGCAGCAGGTTAAGCTGCTGCCTGTGATGCTGACATCCATATGAGTTCGAGTTTGAGAACTGGCTGCTCCGTTTCTGATCCAGTTCCTGCGAATGTGCCTGGGAGTGCAGGGGAAGATGGCCCAAGTACTACCTGTGTCCCAGCCTCCCACAGGAGAGACCTGGATGGAGTCGTAGGCTCCTGGCTTTGGCCTGGAACTTATTAAAGAAATTAAATACATCCATTTTTTTAAATAACTACACCACTATTCACATTTCCTACTTTATATTATTTTTTTCACTCCAAAGTGACAGTGCCTGATGCATTTCTGAAATGGTTATGGCATTTAGGGAGTGAACCAGTGGATGGAAGATCTCTTTACCTCCCTCCCTCTCTCCTTCTACCTTTCAAGTAAATAAAGCTTTTAAAAAAATCTAGCAATGTATAAAAAGGTTAATAAATCACAACCAAGCAGGCTTTATAATGGGTTATGCCAGGTTAGTTCAATATTTACGAGTCAATCAATGTAATATTAGTAGTCAAAATGAAAAAGGTCATATGATCATGGCATTTAATACAATAAAAATTCATTTAATACAATACAAAATTCAATATTGGTTTATGATTTAAAAAACTTCTCAAGGGCCAGTGTTGTGGCATAGCAGGTCAGGTAAAGCTGCTGCCTATGACGTCAGCATCCCATATGGGCACGAGTTCATGCCTCAGCTGTTCCATTTTTTTTCTTCTAAAGATCATTTTTTTAAAGGTTTATTTATTTATTTGAAGTCAGAGTTACACAGAGAGAGGAGAGGTAGAGAGAGAGAGAGAGAGAGAGAGATCTGGATTCCATCCGTTGGTTCACTCCCCAATTGGCTGCAATGGCTGGAGCTGTGCCGATCCGAAGCCAGGAGCCAGGAGCTTCTTCCGGGTCTCCCACGTGGGTGCAGGGGCCCAAGGACTTGGGCCATTTTCTACTGCTATCCCAGGCCATAGCAGAGAGCTGGATTGGAAGTGGAGCAGGCGGGTCTCAAACTGGCGCCCATATGGGATGCCAGCGCTTTAGGCCAGGGTGTTAACCTGCTGAACCACAGCGCCGGCCCCAATCCACTTTTTTTTTTTTTAAAGATTTATTTATTTGTAAGACAGAGTTACACAGAGAGAGAAGGAGAGACAGAGAGAGATAGAGAAGTCTTCCATCGGCTGGTTCAGTCCTCAGTTGGCCACAACAGCTGGAGCTGTGCCGATCCGAAGCAGGAGCTTCTTATGCATCTCCCACGCAGGTGCAGGTCCCAGGCCAGAGCAGAGAGCTGGATCGGAAGGGGAGCAGCTGAAACTTGAACCGGAGCCCATATGGGATGCTGGCACCGCAGGCCGTGGCTTTACCCACAGCGACAGCCCCGGCTACTCTACTTTGATCCATCTCCCTGCTAATGTGCCTGGGAAAGCAGCAGAAGACGGCCAAGTGCTTGGGCCCCTGTGCCCATGAGGGAGACTCAGAAGAAGCTCCTGGCTCCTGGCTTCAGTCTGGCCCAGCCCTTGCCATTGCGGTCGTTTGGGGAGTGAATCAGCCAATGGAAGATTCTCTCTCTCTCTAACTCTGCTTTTAAAAATAAATAAAAAATTAAAAATTAAACAAATAAACCTATCAGCAAACTATGAAAAAGAACTTTTGTCAATCTGATAACGGGCATCTTTGACAAATCAACAGGAAACATCATACCTAATAATCAAAGACTTAAGGCTTTCCTCCTACGAATAGGAGCAAGGCCTCCTTCTTCTATCTCCATTCCTATTTGACACTATGCTAGAACTACTTACAAGTGTAATTCGGCAAGAAAAAGAAATAAAATACATCTAGATTGCAAAAGAAATAGTAAAATTGTTCCTGTTCACAGATAAAATGATTGTCTACATGGAAAATTCCAGCAAACACACCCATGAGCCCTCCAAGAACAAGCTGAATAGGTAGAGGCTGGATGCTGAAAACTATAAAGTGCTGATGAAAGAAATAAAATAAGACATAAATAAATGGAAATACTATACTCATAAATAAATAAATGGAAAGAAATACTATACTCATAAATTGGGAGATAATACAGCAAAGATGTGAGTTCTTCCCAAATTCATGTACAGATTTAGCAAAAACCTAATCAAAATGTCAACAGGATTTTTTTTGTAGATAGAAATAAGTTTATTTTAAATATTTAGAGAAAAGGCAAGAAATACTAAAATAGGATGATTTTTCAAAAGGAATAGGGTTGGAAGAATAAGATTTTTATTTATTTTATGTCTTCTATAAAGCTATGGTAATAAACATGGCATGCTATTGGCAACAAGATAAATCTATAGATCAATGGAAAAACTAGATAGCAGAAATGGATCTACCAAATATGGAGAACTTATCTTATTTTAATTGAAGTATAATTCACATATAGCAAAGTATACAGACTTGAAGTGTGTAAATTGATGAGTTTGGACAAATGCACATACCCATGCCACCCACTGTAAACAATGTTCCCATTTCCATTATTCCAGAAATTTGCCTGCCAGTAAGAGCCTATATTTGTTATTTTACCAGCTGAATTTTTGATTAAAGGCCAGAGGCAATTAATGAAGAATCCAGTCCTTGCTGTCAATCATGTTGCAGGGGCAGGCATTTTGCTGCTGCCGGGGTGCTCCCATGTGAGAGTGCCTGGGTGCTACTCCCAGCTCATTCCAGTTCCTCATTCCAGCTTCCTGTTAACGCAGACCCTGGGGGGCAGCAGTGATGGCTCATGTGCCTGGATTCCTGCCACCCATATGTGAGACCTGGATGGAATTCCAGGTCCTGTTGTAGGTATCTTGGAATGAACCAGCAGATGGAAGATCTCTGTCCTTCTCTTTGTCCCTCTGCCTTCCAAATAAAGTAACATTAAAAAATATAATGAGGCTGAAGCATTTGGAAATCCATATGCAAGGAAAAAAACCACTGACCTAAATCTCATATCTTATGTCAAAATTAGCTCAAACTAAACAGTACATTTAAATGTAAAATATAATATTATAAAATTTTTAGGATTAAACATAGCGGAAAATTGTCATGAACCATAGCAGGAAAAAACTGATAAATTAGACTTCATCAGAAAATAATATTTGCTCTGGGAAAAATATTGTTAAAAGACTGAAAAGAGAAGCTACAAACCCAGAGAAAATATTTATAGATCACATGTCCAGTAGCAGACTTGTATCCAGAATATACTAAGAGCTCTCAACACTCCCCAGCAAAAGGGCAAACAACCTATTTTTTTAAAAAATGAGCAAAAGACTTGGACAGACACCTCTCCAGAGAGGGTGTATGGACAGCAAAGCAGTTCCCAGCCAGATGTCCACACTATTAGCCTCCAGGGAGAAGCAAACCAAAGCTGTGGTAAGATGCTTCACAGATCTACTGGAATGGCTGAAATAAGAAAACCACTCTGGAAAACAGCAAGGGGAAAGGCACATCTACCAGTTGGCTTAGCAATCCCACTCCTACGAATTAGCTAGATATTACACCATGAAAACGTATTCTTACCCCGAAAATCTGTCCAGGAATGACTGTAGAGTTTTATTTGTAATTGTCAAAAACTAAGGACAGCCAAATGCTCAACAACGGGTGAAAAACTCCCTAGACGGCATTCTGCTCAGCAGGACAGAGAACTGGAGTGTGGACACACACGGCTCCTTGGTTATGCTGAGTGGAAGGACCCAGTCTCACAAGGTTGCAGGCCGTATGACTGCATTTATAGGACCTCCTGGAAAAGAAAGCGTTGGTGTGGGTAACAGAGCAGTGGCTGCCAGCATTGGGGCTGTGAGAGGTGTGACTACAAAAGGATAACGATGGTTTATATCCTGTTCTGACAGAACAGTGCTGGTTACAGGGATCTATACACACATTACAAGTCATGGAATGCACTCACACAAAATGCCAGTTTTACTCTACTCATATATTCACTTTAGAAAGTAAATTTTAAGAAATTTAAAATAAAAGTTAATACCTGCCCTCCCTCCCCCCAAAAAAGATAGCCTCGCAGTTAAGATGCACACGTCCTGCACTTGAGTACCTGGGTTCAATGCCTGCCTCTGACTCCTGACTGCAGCTTCCTGCTCATGCAGACCCTGGGGTTCAACAGACTGGATTTCTGCCACTCGTGCGGGAGTCCTGGATTGAGTTTCCAGTGCCTGGCTTTGGCCTGCCCCAGCCCTGGCCTTTGTAGGTATTTGGGAATTGATGGGAGCACACTGTCTGCCTCTCTATCTCTCTAATAAAAAAAAAAAATGTTTAAGAGTTAAAATGTTTTCAGTGAGACAGCTGAGCATGAAAGGAAGCATACGTGTGTTCAGATGTGGTGTTTCAGAGGTAAAGTTGTCAAGGAAAAAATTAAATGAAAAAGAGAAAACATGATTTAAGCAGTGAGTCCCCGACTGCAGCCTCTGTAACAGTCATCTGGAGGACTGTTCACTGGTCACCGCCTTCTCCCAGCGCTCCCCACTGCCCCATCCGTGGGAACTTTGGCTGTCGTAGCAGAAGTAGCAGCGGGGAGGCCATCTCAGCCCATGGCGGCTGCATGCTTCGTGATGCACATGAAGACCTAACTGGCCTGGTTCCAGTAAAGCAAAGCAGACGCTCCTGGATTCAGTTAAGTCCTTAGGGCAGAATGTTCCTTCCCATAGTTTACATGTGCAGCGCGCACGGGCTTGTAAAACCAGACACATAAATAAGCCCTCCCCCCACCAGGCACCACAGCTTGTTTGTTCTAGTCATAGATTGAAACAGTTCTAGTGTCATTCTATGAGCTTCCCTAGGCAGGCATGGAAAGCAGGAACCCTACAAAGTAAGTCCTCAATGCAACACCAGCTCCAACTTCATGATGGAACATTGAGCTTGCATAGAAACAACCACATGTGGGATTTTAGATTCTGGAAAATAACATCAAAGACTCAACTTAAAAAGTCCCTTCTCTCTTCCTATGGCTGTAGTTTCATGTTAGCCTCACCTTATAATTTTGTTTTTAAAGTAACTTTGGGCAGGCACCACGGCTCAATAGGCTAATCCTGTGCCTGCGGAGCCAGCCCCAGGTTCTAGTCCCTGTCAGGGCGCCGGATTCTGTCCCGGTCGCTCCGATTCCAGTCCAGCTCTCTGCTGTGGCCCGGAAGTGCAGTGGAGGATGGCCCAAGTGCTTGGGCCCTGCACCCGCATGGGAGACCAGGAGAAGCACCTGGCTCCTGCCTTCGGATCAGCCCGGTGCGCCGGCCACAGCGGCCATTGGAGGGTGAACCAACGGAAAAGGAAGACCTTTCTCTCTCTCTCACCTGTCAAAATAAATAAATAAATAAATAAATAAAATGTAACTTTGAAGGGGCCATATTGTATTGTTTATAGAACTTATTTATTTTTATTTGAAAGCAGAGTGACAGATACACACACACATGAGAGAGAGAGAAAGAGAGAGAGAGAGAGAGAGATCTTTCATCTGCTAATTCACTCCTCAAATGACAACAAAAGTTGGGGCTGGGCCAAGTCAAAGCCAGAAGCCAGGAACTTCATCCAGGTCTCCCAAGGGTGGCAGGGACCCAAGTATTTGAGCCAGCACCTGCTGTCTCCCAGGGTGTGCATCAGCAGGTAGTGGGATCAGAATTGGGGTTGGGACTGGACCCCAGGCCCTCTGATACTGGACCTGTGTATCCCATGTGGTGGCTTCCCCTGCTGTGCTACAATACTTACTCCATGGATTTTTGCAAAAAAGGAGAAGGAAAATGAAACAAACTCCTAGCTTGTTTATTGTTTCATTATCTCCAGAACATTCTAATTACTCTAAGTTTGAGGATGACGCAAATTAAGCTGCTAACTTGTCAACATTGTAGGAAGAGTGGAAAGTGAACCAGAGCTGGCGTGTTGACTCCAGTGGCCCCAGTTTCATGAATGTAGGACTCAGAAGTGCCACACAGCAGAACAGTAGCTGTTTTCTCTAGTACATAAGCCCCAGCTGAAGCTAACAATGCCGACCCAAAGGCACAGGCTGACCTTTGACAGCGATGGCCTCTTCCACCTTCTTCCACTTTGACCTGGGGATTACAAATGTCCAGGTTTCCACAGCTTCAAGCTCATTTTCAGTGGGTCCTTCTGGGGGCCAGCAGCTGGGTGCAGCGGGTTGAGCCACCAGCAATCCATATTGGAGCATGATTTTGAATCCTGGCTGCTCCACTTCTGATCCAGCTCTCTGCTAATGCACCTGGGAAAGCAGCAGGTGATGGCCCAACTACCTGGGTAGGATGGAGCTCCTGGCTTCAGCTTAGTCCAGATCTGGCTGTTGCTATCATTTGGGGAGTGAACCAGCAGATACAAGCTTGCTCTCTCACTGGCTCGCTCTCTCTGTAGCTTCAACTTCCAAATAAGTAAATCATTTTAAAAATAAAAATAAAAAGGGCCTCTCTTCATAGGAAGAAGAGAGAGTTTCCTTTGTTTTGACCTTTCAGCAGGGGAAGTGGGTTTGGCTCAGCAAGGGGCAGGCAGGATGCAGACAGGAAGGGTGGGGTCACCAGTTTGTCCTCCTGTGGCCTTGCCAACCTAGAGAGCAGGGAAACCCAAGCTAGCAGGTCTGTTACTAAGAACCATATTCAAAAGCACAAAACAAATATAGCCACTCTGGAAAAAGTTACTTTATGAAACTTTCCATACAACCCAGCAATTGCATTCCTCAGTAATTACCCAATGAGTTGAAAACTTACATCCTCATAAAAAAAACATGCACACCAATGATTACAGCAGTTTTTATTAAAAATGGTTGAAATGTCCTTCAATAAGTGAATGGATAAACAATCACAGCACATTCATTTAGTGGAATATTATTCAGTGATGAAAAGAAATGAGCTATCAAAGTCCCAGGAGGCATGGAAGAAGCTTAAACACGTATACCACATTCAAGAAGCTGATCGGAAAGGCTGCAGACCAGATGATCCTAGTATATGACATTCTGGAAAAGGCAAAGCTGCAGATGCAGTAGAAAGATCAGTGATGACCAGGGGTTAGGGAAGTGGGAGGGATGAATAGGTGGAGCACGGTGGATTTTTAAGGCAGTGAAACTGTTCTGTATGATTCAACCATGGTGAATGTAGGACATTATGCGTTTGCCAAAACCCACAGAATTCACAACACCAAGAGTGAACCCTAATATCAACTATGCACTTCAGCCCTTAATAATGTATCAATAACAGTCTCATCAGTTTTAAGAAGGGCTCTACAAGATGCTACTGGGTGTGTGTACGCATGAGCATGAAATGGCATATGGGAACTCTCTGTGTTTTTCACTTAATACTTCTGCAAACCTAAAACTGCTCAGCATAATATAAGCTTATTAATTAGAAACACACACACACTAGCAATGTCAAGAGCCTCTTGCCCTGGCTAGGGTTGGTTGCTCATACTCCTTAAGGTTCCTGGGCCCCATTGCAACATTTTGTTGACTTGGCATAGTTTTCATGGTGGCTTGCAGCCCTGAGTTTTCTGAACTCCAAAGGAGCCTGGCTTCCTGGGTTGCTTGTTCCTACCTGCTGCCTTCAAAACCAGCCGTGGCAGCAGACCAACTCTGCCCATGTCCAGCATGTTTCCAACTTCCTTTGTAGGTTTCCCCACCATACCTTCAGCCTTGGTGTCTCTAAGTGCTAACCTCGCCACCCTA
Source organism: Oryctolagus cuniculus (assembly GCF_051225735.1). Lineage (NCBI taxonomy): Eukaryota > Metazoa > Chordata > Mammalia > Lagomorpha > Leporidae > Oryctolagus > Oryctolagus cuniculus. The sequence goes on along the minus strand of NC_142876.1, from coordinate 78,675,696 downwards.
AAATGGGGGTAATGATACAATGTCTTTACACCTGTTCTTAAGCATCCCATAGTTACTGAGTTCCTACCCTGAGCTGGGCATTCTTCCAGGTGTTGAGGATAGAAGGAAGACAAAAATCCCTGCCGCTGTAGGCTTCCACAGAAGCCTTAAGATAGTGTTTGGCCCATAGTAGGTGCTTAATAAATACCAGCAACCACAGCAGCGAGCCCAATGCTTCCGCTGGGACAGAGCTATAATTCAAGGCTTGGCAGGAAACATCTGTGCAAACCACCAATGCCATGTCCAGGCGAGCTGCAGTGACTCCACAGCCCAGCAGATGGCAGCAGCTGCAGACACATCCCACCTTGGCCCTGCACGCGGGGAGAGGAGGAGGGCTGGGCTGATGAATGTGAGGCTCAGACTCTTATCCTCTGGATCACAACAAAAGCCTGTTCTTTGCAGAAGTGTCTGGTGAAAACAGGGCTCCTTATCTTATCACGTCATCTCTCTCCCTTTGTCCTCTCAAAGGCAGCCACTTAACCCCCTGGAGCAGAGAGACAAATCCTTCTGCAGCCCTGCCAGCCACACCTGAGGTTTTTAAGAGTTGAATTTTGCAGCCGAGAACCTGAGAACTCACTGGGTCCAGAGGATTGCACAAAGTCCGCAGGGGCCAAGATCAACGTTCAAACAGGGGGAAGGAGGACAGCAGTCTGGAAGGCTGGGGACACCTCTCCCAGATCTGGGCCTGAATGTGACTCTTTCCAAGCACAATGGTGTTCCCCAGAACTTTCTTTTTTTTTTTTTATTTTTATTTTTATTTTTTTTTTTTGACAGGCAGAGTGGACAGTGAGAGAGAGAGACAGAGAGAAAGGTCTTCCTTTGCCGTTGGTTCACCCTCCAATGGCTGCCGCGGCCAGCGCGCTGCGACCGGCGCACCGCGCTGATCCGATGGCAGGAGCCAGGAGCCAGGTGCTTTTCCTGGTCTCCCATGGGGTGCAGGGCCCAAGCACCTGGGCCATCCTCCACTGCACTCCCTGGCCACAGCAGAGGGCTGGCCTGGAAGAGGGGCAACCGGGACAGAATCCGGCTCCCCGACCGGGACTAGAACCCGGTGTGCCGGCGCCGCTAGGCGGAGGATTAGCCTAGTGAGCCGCGGCGCCGGCCCCCCAGAACTTTCTGAAACTGAACCCTAACATGTAGAAGCAGAACTCAGCCTCTTAGCTATCTCCTTTAGCCTAAGGTGCCCTTGCCTGGCCTTTATCAAAGGAATTCACTGACACAGCTGACAGAGCTGGCCCTACAAGGTTCTAATCACCAGACTCAAGGAGTCATTTGCTTCTCCTAGATATCTCCCCTAGATAAGAGCCTTGATGGGGTGCTTTGTGTAGGGGAATTTCAGGTCCTGGGCAGAATGTAGCTGCCACCTTCATGTAACCCCCAGACCACCTGGAGCCCAACTGGCCACCATAAATTCCCTTCAGAGCACGGCATCACTGACCAATCAAAGCAAGGACATGGGTACCGCTGACCAACCAGAACCTTCACACCTAACTCCTCTGGGAGTCCAGGGACTAAGCAACAGCTGTCCAGCTCTGCACTTCCCAATAAACACCTACTTTCTTCCACCACCCCGCCGTCAGTGATTGGTGAGCAGGCCCAGTTTGGGATTTCTACAGCAACACCTGCAACTAGTTTGGGGTGTTGTTCGGCAACATTTCCAGCCTACTGGATTTGGCCTGAGCCCTCTAGGCTGTAAATTACAAGCCTTCTAGGAAGCCCAGAGAGGAGTGGTAACTTGCCCAAGGCCACACAGTGAGTTGGGTAGAGCCCAGGGCCCAAAGTTGTAACCCATTGTTAGGTAGGAAGTCAGTTATGAGCTTATGTGTGAGTCATTAAGTTGTATGTGTGCGTGTGTAAGAAAATCAAACTGCAACAAGTATGATCACTGCTTATCTAAAGCTACTAGCACCGCCACCAGGAGCTGCAAACATGGAGCATTTACCAGGTGCTGCGCATGGGACTGTGGATTCACAGTCCTGTGGATTCACTCATTGGCTCCTCCTAGCCTCAGCCCAGGCAGGAGTGATCAAGCCCCCAGCACGACATTGGAGTTCATGTGGAAGCGATTGCACTGTGCAGGTCGGCTCACTGAGTCACTGGGCTGCGTGTGGCGGGACTGCAATCCTTCCCCTTGCTTCAAGAAGGAAGTGATCAAAGGAGGACTCTGAACACCAGCACCACCCAGAGAAAAGGGCCTTGGCCAGGACAACCGTGGGAGGCAGGGTCAGAAGCTGGCTCTAGTCTCCTGGCAGGACTGGCCCCACAGAGTCCCTGGGGAGCCAGCTGCAGTGCCCAGTGGAAGAGTGGTGACACCTGCTGGTTCTGCCAGGTCACCAAGGGGACAGTGTGTGGACTTGGAGCAGGAGGGCTGGATGGCCAGATCCGTTCCCTTCTTGACTCTCTCTAAGCTGCTCCGAAGGTCCTCCTACCTCATATTCAAGACACACACTATCTCCTGCTTTTCTCACGTTTCCTAGCTTGCCAGAACCCTCAGCAAATGTAAAGAACACGGGCATAATGCTGTGTCTGGGCTATCATTTCCCAGGACTTACAAGTTTAATGTTAAGGTCTCTTAACCTCCAAGCCTCAGTCTTCTCATCTGCACAATGGGGATTACAGTTCTGACTCTCCAGGTTGTGGTGCTTGTGAACTTCAGACAGAACACTGTGCAGTGCCTGGTATGATGTTAATCGTGTCACTTACTGCAATGCTTCCGCAGGATGCAGTCGCACACCTTGTCATTCCCAAAACGACAACCATGGAGTTTTGCCAATGATTCAGAAACCAGTGAAGAAAATGAGTTCATACACACACAAAGTGTAACCGGAAATTAATGTCCTAAGTGTTTCCCCACCAGGGTCAGGTCTGCATTGGAACAAGATTTATTTTTTAAAGATTTATTTATCCATTTGAAAGAGTTACACAGAGAGAAAAGAAGAGGCAGAAAGGGAGAGAGAGAGGTCTTCCATTCGCTGGTTCACTCCCCAACTGGCCGCAACAGCCGGAGCTGTGCTGATCTGGAGCCAGGAGCCAGGAGCCTCTTCCGGGTCTTCCACACGGGCACGGCAGAGATCTGGATCAGAAGTGGAGCAGCCAGGTCTCAAACTGGCTCCCACATGGGATGCTGGCACTGCAGATAGTGGCTTAACCCATTGTACCACAGTGCTGGTTCCTGGAACAAGATTTTTCATGGCTTTAGTTTAAAAGGTGAAGCAGCCTGTGGCTGCAAATGTGCATTAAGAAGTGGTATGGTCCTGATGCTGGGAGAGAGGAGGAAGCAGAACGTGAGATGCTGTCCTTTGGTGTCACTTCCTTCTCTTCTCCACCTTTTATACCTGCCTCCAATGATCAGACCTAGAAACACCTGGAGTCAGAGCCATGCCTTTCATCTTATCCATTTCCTTACGTGTTAAATGATGACATCATCATCCCTCTGTCCTGGGGTTACTACTGGGAGGACTGATGCCTGACCTCTACGAAGCACTTCAAAAGGGTCACTTGTACTAATCCTCTATTGGTCTTACTTCTCAGTTCCTACAACAGAGACTTGCGAAATAATACTATTCCTTCCATTCAAACATGCCTTGGAAGGTGCATGTGCCACATTTCCTGAAACCTTGCAGGCCTCTCAAATGTCATTCACATTTGGATTTGAGAGGAATTACACTTAATTTACATAGCAGTTCTCTTCCCCCTCAAACCACTTTGGGTGGTTCCAGTTACTTGCAGTCAGTTGTGGTCTGAGAATATTAAAGGGAGAATCCGCCGGCTCCGTGGCTCACTAGGCTAATCCTCCGCCTTGCGGCGCCAGCACACAGGGTTCTAGTCCCGGTCGGGGCGCCGGATTCTGTCCCGGTTGCCCCTCTTCCAGGCCAGCTCTCTGCTGTGGCCAGGGAGTGCAGTGGAGGATGGCCCAAGTGCTTGGGCCCTGCACCCCATGGGAGACCAGGATAAGTACCTGGCTCCTGCCATCAGATAGGCGCGGTGCGCCGGCCGCAGCACGCCGGTCCGCGGCGGCCATTGGAGGGTGAACCAACGGCAAAGGAAGACCTTTCTCTCTGTCTCTGTCTCTCTCACTGTCCACTCTGCCTGTCAAAAAAAAAAAACAAAAACAAAAACAAAAACAAAAAAAAAAAAAAACAAAAAACAACCAGGGAGAATCCAAGAAAACGGCAAGTCACCAAGTTTTCAGTTGTCCACCACGCTGAGCAGTGTGATGACATCTGCTGTCTCACGGTGGCCTGGCTGGGACATGGGTCATCCCCCTGCGTTGCTTGTGTTCAAGTCGCCCTTAACTGTTAACCTCTTACTGTGCCTAATTTGTAAATTAACCTTTATCATAGGTGGTATGCATAGGAGAAGGTACAGGATATAAAGGGTTTGGTACTGTGCAGTTTCAGGCTTCTGCTGGGGGTCTTGGAACAGACCCCATGCTTAATGGGGTCGGGCAGGGCACTGCTGTACTCTGCAGTTAGCATAAAGCAGCTGGATGTGCTAAGAAGGGCACAGGATGGGTGATGTAGAGCCTGCTGACCCTGGACTGTGTGGACAAGGTCAGACCTCTCTGAGACAGGGAATATTCAGTTCCTTTAAGGATCAAATGGTATCACGGTGTTAAAGTTTTTTATTTTATTTTTTCTTATTTTTGACAGGCAGAGTGGACAGTGAGAGAGAGAGACAGAGAGAAAGGTCTTCCTTTTGCCATTGGTTCACCCTCCAATGGCCGCCACGGCTGGCGCGCTGTGGCCGGCACATCGTGCTGATCCGAAGCCAGGAGCCAGGTGCTTTTCCTGGTCTCCCATGGGGTGCAGGACCCAAGGACTTGGGCTACCCTTCACTGCACTCCCGGGCCATAGCAGAGAGCTGGCCTGGAAGAGGGGCAACCGGGACAGAATCCAGCGCCCCGATCAGGACTAGAACCCAGTGTGCCGGCGCTGCAAGGTGGAAGATTAGCCTATTGAGCCACGGCGCCGGCCGGTGTTAAAGGTTTTTAAGAAGAAAGCTACAGGGGCTAGTGCTGTGGCACAGTGGGTTAAAGCCCCTGTCTGCAGCGCCGGCTTCCGACACCAGTTCTGTCCCAGCTGCTCCACTTCCAATCCAGCTCACTGCTCATGTGTCTGAGAAAGCAATGGAGGATGGCCCAAGTGTTTGGGCCCCTGCACTCAAGTGGGGGACCCAGAAGATGCTCCTGGCTCCTGGCTTCGGCCTGGCCCAGCTCCAGTCATTGTGGCCATTTGGGGAGTGAACCAGAGGATGGAAGACCTCTCTCTCTCTCTCTCTCTCTCTGTCTCTTTCTGTAATTGTACCTCTCAAATAAATAAAATAAGTCTTTAAAAAGAAAAAAAAGAAGAAAGCTATGATTACTACCACTGCCAGGTAGACTCCTAAGAAGGGGCGCCGTGGTTTCAATGACCACTGAGCTAATTACCTCCTCTCCCCGCCGGGACTGTTCTGCCTCCACACTCAACATCTTACACATCAGGAATCAGGAAACACTGGTGAGGCAGCTGGGCAGCTGGCACACAGGGCCCAGAGCTGGCCCATGGTGATGTCTCGGTTCAAGGATCAGAGCATGGAAGGGAACTCACACAGGCAGACACGTCTCTTGCTGAGAAGGGAAGGTGACAAGCGTCATTCTTTCTTGTTATACTGTACTCAGCCACCGTGGGGAGCAGTGTAGCCCTGGGGTCTTTCAAGGGAAGCAGGTCATTTCTTGTCTCTGCTTTCCATGTCTCTGCTTTCCATGTCTTGCATTCCATGTCTCTGCTTCACGTAGTGGGGTTGTCTAACATGTTGGGGAACTGTTAACATGCACTGCAGTTTTCTCACTCGTAGAATGGGGTGACGACATCCCACATCTGCTAGGGTGCAGGAAATGTGAAATGTGATGACACCTGTAATTGTCCAGCCGAGTGCCTGACACAGCGCATGTTACGTAAATGGCAGCTCTGAGACTAGGGCGGTCGTGAAAGCAGGAGGGACAGGAACATTTTGTTACAGCACCAAGGCTCAGGAGAGCTTATGTTAGGATCTGAGTTCTTGGGCAAGACATTTAGCCTCTGAGGATCCTCATCCACACATAACCTGGCCAGAATCTCCCGATGTGTGTCTGCAAAATATTCATCCCCTTAGGGGTCCCATGAAGAGCGTACATGGGCCATGAAGTGTGGGGAAAAGCTCACTATCATTCTTTCATGCATTCATTCCTATGCTCTCTCTCCTTCCAACGGAGGTGTGCTAGAGCTGGTTTGCACCACCTCAACAGAGCTGATGGTAACAACTTCAGAAATGTTATGAGCTCGCTTTCAAATACAGCCACTGTTAACAAGCTCTATAAACTGACAAGTAATATTAAAAACAAATATAATGGGGGGGGTGGTCTGTGCTGTGGGACAGTAGGTTAATCTGCCTGTGGTGCCAGCAACCCATATGGACTCTGGTTCTAATCCCAGATGTTCCTGTTCCAATCTAGCTCTCTGCTATGGCCTAGGAAAGCAGTGGAAGATGGCCCAAGCACTTGGGCCCCTGCACCCACGTAGGAGACCCAGAGGAAGATCCTGGCTCCTGGCTTCAGATAGGCTCAGCTCCAGCCATTGCGGCCATTTGGGGAGTGAACCAGCAGATGGAAGACCTTTCTCTCTGTCTCTCTATCTCACTGTAACTCTACCTCTCAAATAAATAAATAAAGTCTTTAAGAAAAAATATATAACAAAGACTGACAACATGTCCTTTCCTAAGTGTGTTCCTCTCTTTTGTGATGATCTATACTCCAGAGGTTCTCTGCATCTGCTGTACCTGCAGGGTGGTCAGACTCCAAATTCGATAAATCTATACATAGCAGGCTAATTTTTAAGTTGATCATTTTGTAAGTAGCCAAATGGCCCTTGGCAGACAAAAGGCTTCCCACCCTTGCTGCGTGATTCTGTGGCCCTTCCCTTCTGCCGTTTTCCCTAGAGGCTGCAAGTGCCGAGACGCTGAGTTGGGAGGCAGTAGCCGGAGGCTCTGGTCGGTGCTCCCTTCACCCAGCTGAGAAAAATGTTCCCTTTTGCAACTCCATCCTATTTCCAGACTTCTACCCTTGCCAAGGAATCTGCCTTATATTCTTCGCATTTGGGAAACATGTCCGCTGTGCAGGTCTTCTCCCATGAGCTTCCAGCTGCCTGAACACTACCTGCCTCCTGCCAATGTCTCTCTGCTCCTGAGAGTTTCCCTCAAACAGCACTGGTTCTGGAGATCTGAGTCCTGAAATTCCTTCCACTCCTGTAGAACGCTGCTGCTCGTCTCAAGGCATCTGGCTTAGTTGGTAATCGCATCTGTCTATTTGTACCTGAGGGGTGGTAGCTGAAGTATGCGCATGCAATTGTAGCAACTCTTCCCATCAAATCTACTTCCCCAGACCTTGCATCTGGGTTGGTTGGCCTTGCACTATATTCCCTGAGTCATGGAAGATGGGGGCCTTACCTCTCCCGCAAGGCTGCCTTATGACTGCCCCACCCAGGAGCAGTGGAGAGAGAGGAGTGGAGGAGGACTGCAAAAATGCAGCTGTCTGACACGGGAATCAGCTCACGAAGGCAGAGAAGCAGCCTTAGACTCGGCTCCCCCTTGGGAGAGGGGGCTTCCCAGACTATTTTGTTCCCCTTTACTGCATCAGCACGTCATCCTAGATGGCACGGGTTTTAGATTTTTATCTCGAGCCAGCTTTGTATGGAGAGATGTATGGGGAATTTAAGTAGTTCACACAGTGCAATATTCTGAGGGCTTCTTTGGAGGTTCTAGCAGAGGGGCACAGTTACTTGTATACCCTCCCCTTTCTTATTTGAGGGAGAGAAAGAGAGAGAGAGAATGAGGCTGACTGACGTAAGTCCTCATCTGCTCATTTACTCCCAAATGTGTGCCACAGACAGGTCAGGGCCAGGGAGAAGCCAGGAGCCAGAAATCAATCTACATTTTCCATGTGGGTGGCAGGGACTCAACTACTTGAGCCATCATGGCTGTCTCCCCGGGTGCATATGAACAGGAAGATGGAATCCAGGGTGGAGCTGGGACTTGAACCCGGGTACTTCGACATGGGTTGTGGGTGTCCCAAGCAGTGTCTTAGCCTCTGCAGCAAGCACCCGTCCCCACCGTTGACTGAAGGCTGGTCCTGCTCTCCTAGGGAAGGTCATTCTTTTCCACTCGCCTCCAGCTTCTGGAGGGATGCATGCAGGTCAGTCACACCCACCCTGGTGACCAGCAGGATGGTGATGTCACGGCCAGGTCTTCCTCACATCCCAGCATGGCATTTTGTATGTGTTAGTTTAAGCTACATGTTAAGGGCAGACTGCTGCATAAATGAGCAGTTTATACTCCAAGGGCAATCCTTTTGCTTTTGCTTAGAATGGATTCAGAAGTGTGAATTCAAAAAGCACTGATAATCTTTGCGAGAAGTCCAGAGTCTTAGGTAATTAACAAAATGAACACGAGAGATGTGCTTTTACTAGTAAAACTAGGGTTTTTAATTAATGTATTAGTGCTTTAAATGTATTCTCATTGGGTAAAAATTATTGTCTTTAAGATATCTGATCCCAAAAGTACAGGAAACAAAAGCACAACAAGACAAATGGGATTTCATCAAACTAAAGAGCTTCTACATAGCAGAAAGAATATTTGCAAGCTGTACATCTGACAAGAAATTAATATCCAGAATATATAAAGAACTCAAACCACTCAACAGCAAAAAAAAAAAAAAAAAACAAAAAACTCCCAAATAATCCAATTAAAAATGGGCAGTGGAGCTAAATAGACATTTCTCAAAGGAAGAGATACAAATGAACAACAGACACATGAAAAAAAAAATACTCACAGCCACTTATCATTAGGGAAATGCAAATCAAAACCACAGTGAGATATCACCTCACTCCAGTAAGACTGGCTATTATCAAAAAGACAACAGATAGCAGGTGTTGTCAAGAGCATAGAGCAAAGGGAACACCTGCACCCTGTTGGTGGGAATGTACATTAGTCCAGTCACTGGGGAAAACAGTGTGGAGGTTCCTCCAAACACTAGGAATAGAACAACCCTGTGACCCAGCAAGCCCACTCCTGGTGTGTATCTAAGAGAACTGAAATCCATCTGCCGTTGAGACATCTACACATCCATGTTCATTGCAGCACTGTTCACAAGAGCCAGGAAATAGAAACAACCTAAGTGTCCATCCACCAATGAATGGGTAAAGAACACTTGGCACATATACAATGGAATATTATTCAGCCATCAAAAAGATGAAACGTTGTCATCTGCAGCAACATGGATGGAACCATGCCAAGTAAAATCAGCCAAGCACAGAAAGAGAAACAGGACGTGATCCTACTCCTACATGGAGTCTAAAAACCAGTGATCTCATAGAAGTCAAAAATATAATGTGGTTATCAGAGACTGCAGAGAGAAGTGGGGATGGACAGATGGGAAGGGTTGTTTTATGGGTACTAGGTTATAGCTAGCCAGGAGTAAGGACTTCTGCAGTTCTGTTGTACAGTGTGGTTGTTGTGGGGTGGCTCCTGGCTGGGCTTGGTCTAGTTCCTTGTCTCTGTGTGAATTCAAGGAAGAGACACAGATAAAGGTGAGCAGAGGAGCAAGATTTATTTAAAGCAAAGGAAAAACACACAAACAAGGAATGAATATGGGCAAGCTCCAGAGACAATAAGCTTCAATCAACAAGATTGGGACGTCCTTTTATACTTTTAAGAGGTATAGGGGGTGGTGTCTGGGTGGGGCTTAATTGAATATTCAAAGAGGGTGGAATTTCTGGCAGGGCTTGAATATCATCCATTTCTGTGCCTTTTTATAGACATCTTAGAAGTGCTATGGTGCCCGGTGCATGATGGGAGTGGGAGTGTTGGGTATGGTAATTTTATTGTAATGATCTAAAGGTCATTGTGAGGACACAGCCTGCAGCCACGCTAAATAGTTTCTGTTGGCACTGGTTCTCAGTTTGCAACATAGGGGACTTACATTTTCTATTACACAGAAAGGGGGTATTTGGTGGTACACAGAGGGGGAGGTTTGGGTAGTGAACAGAAAGGGGGTTTGTATGGTACAGAACAGGCTGTGTTGAGGGCCAGTCCTGGTTGCCACACTGGCCAGTGGGAGCTGTCACTCCAGAGGCTATGCTGCCATATTGCAGGCTGTGCAGGCTGTGGTGGGCTCTGCAGGGCTGTGGCGGGCCAAGCAGGGCTGTGGCAGGCTCTGCAGGGCTGTGGTGGGCTCTGCAGGGCTGTGCAGGGCTCTGCAGGGCTGTGGCGGGCCAAGCAGGGCTGTGCAGGGCTCTGCAGGGCTGTGGTGGGCCAGGCAGGGCTCTGCAGGGCTCTGCAGGGCTGTGGCAGGCCAGGCAGGGCTCTGCAGGGCTCTGCAGGGCTGTGGCAGGCCAGGCAGGGCTCTGCAGGGCTCTGCAGGGCTGTGGCAGGCCAGGCAGGGCTCTGCAGGGCTCTGCAGGGCTGTGGCAGGCCAGGCAGGGCTCTGCAGGGCTCTGCAGGGCTGTGGCAGGCCAGGCAGGGCTCTGCAGGGCTCTGCAGGGCTGTGGCAGGCCAGGCAGGGCTGTGCAGGGCTCTGCAGGGCTGTGGCAGGCCAGGCAGGGCTTGCAGGGTTCTGCAGGGCTGTGGCAGGCCAGGCAGGGCTGTGCAGGACTCTGTAGGGGCTGTGGTGGGCCAGGCAGGGCTGTGCAGGACTCTGTAGGGGCTGTGGTGGGCCAGGCAGGGCAGCAGAGCAGTGCTCTCAAAGCCTCAGCTCCTCCCTACATCAGGGTGACTATGGATAATGATAACATATTATATATTCCTCTATAAAAACAACCTAGAAGATAGGATTTTGGATGCTTTGTTAAGTTCTTGAAAGGATAAATATACTTACCCTTATTGGATATATATATATATATTTTTTTTTTTTGACAAGCAGAGTGGACAGTGAGAGAGAGAGACAGAGAGAAAGGTCTTCCTTTGCCATTGGTTCACCCTCCAATGGCCGCCGCGGCCGGCACGCTGCTGCCGGCGCACGGCGCTGATCCAATGGCAGGAGCCAGGTACTTATCCTGATCTCCCATGGGGTGCAGGGCCCAAGTACTTGGGCCATCCTCCACTGCACTCCCTGGCCACAGCAGAGAGCTGGCCTGGAAGAGGGGCAACCGGGACAGAATCCGGCGCCCCGACCGGGACTAGAACCCAGTGTGCCGGTGCCGCAAGGTGGAGGATTAGCCTAGTGAGCCGCGGCGCTGGCCTCTTATTGGATATTACACATATATATACAATGGAATATCACATAGGACCCCATAAATATGCACACTTTTTATATGTGTATGAAATTATTTTAAGAAGAAGTACAAATTTAAGAAAGACTTATGGCCTGGCCAGAACAGTGTGGGCAGTCCTCAGCCCCTGCATGGATCAAGTGTTGGTGTAGGGAGGCCTGCAGGTCCTGTTAGGATGACTCTGCAGACTCGGTCTCCTGGTCTCCCCACATTGCCTCTGGATTATGCCACACCTGCCTCATGTGAGCCTTCCCAGAAAAGGGGAGGGTCAAAGGGCACAGTCTATACTTCATCCAGCTTGAAAAAATATTTTATATTAGCCATTTTATGCCTGCTTTTCAATAACTGTATTTAAATCCTAGGTCCAATGTGGGGCACAACTTGGTTGGAGACTTGCTTACATCACAGCCCGGCCTTCAGAGACACAAAGTGAACCCCTTGATTGCTCTGGGTTTTTTTTGAAATTCTTTCCAGATTAAGGGAGGGGGGAGGGAGGGAGAGGGAGTGGGAGAGAGAGAGGGAGAGGAAGGAGGAGGAGGGAAGGGGAGAGAGAGAGAGAGGAAGGAGGAGGAGGAGGAGAGGAGAAGGGGGAGGGGAGGGGAAGGAAGAGGAGGTGAGGAGAGGAGAGGAGAGGAGAGGGGAGGGGAGGGGAAGGGAGGGGAGAGGAGGGAGAGGGAGAGAAGGAGGAGGAGGAAGAAGAAGGAGAAGGAGGAGGAGGAGGAGAAGGAGGAGGAGGAGGAGGAGGAGGAGAAGGAGGAGGAGTAGGAGGAGAAAGAGAGGAGAGAAGAGAGAGAAAGGGAGAGAGGGCGTCACACAGAGCAGATGGGATGAGCCTGGAGTTAGGTCTGATACCACAGCTGGAATGACAGGGTAGCAGTCAAGGGAGGCAGGTGGTGTATACAAAGGAGCTCCAGAAGTCTACACAAACTTCGGAAATCCTGGAATCTCTGATGAGTTCCAAGTGTGTGAAGACCAGAATCCAGGAGGCATGGCAAAGCACAAATACTCGGGAGCTTTCAGCTGAATTGAGATTCTGGAGCTTGTGTAAAATTGAAAGATATTGTCCTAAGTATGCATGTCCTAAGTATTCAGTTCTTGTGCAGAACAGAAGTCTATTGTTGTAAGTGTAAATGGAGAAATCACTTTGAAAATTCTGGGCAGTCATACACAGTAAAGCCATGTATTCACAGACAGATCACTATTGTCCTGGAAATTGGGATATACTAAGTCCTTTCTATCTAGGTCTCCCACGTGGGTGGCAGGGGCCCAAGTGTGTGGGCCATAATCTGCTGCGATCCCAGGCACATTAGCAGGGAGTGTGGAAGTGGAGCAGCTGGGACTCCAATTGGTGCTCCGATATGGGATGTGAGCATCACAGGTGGCGGTTTAACCCGCCATGCCACAATGCTGGCCCCAACGCTTTCTAACAAACTTTAAAAACAAGCTTCAGATGATCAAGCTGATCTATAAGGAAAGTAGCAGTCTGCCAGAAAAAAACCCAACACAATTTAAAGGAGGACAACAAAACCTAGACAACCAACAATGCATTATCCATAATATCCAGCATGCAAAATATTACTAGACACATAGGGAAGTAGGAAAATGTGGAAGATGAAAAAAGCAGTCAATGTTGGAACAGACAAGACAAGACAAAGACTATGGAATTAGGTGACTAGGTTTTTTTTTTTTTTTTTTTTTGGACAGGCAGAGTTAGACAGTGAGAGAGAGACAGAGAGAAAGGCCTTCCTTCCACTGGTTCACCCCACAAATGGCCACCACGGCCGGTGCATTGTGCCAATCCGAAGCCAGGAGCCAGGTGCTTCCTCCTGGTCTCCCATGTGGGTGCAGGGCCCAGGGACTTGGGCCATCCTCCACTGCCTTCCCGGGCCACAGCAGAGAGCTGGACTGGAAGAGGAGCAACCGAGACAGAATCCATTGTCCCGACTGGGACTAGAATCCGGGGTACTGGTGCCACAGGTGGAGGATTAGCCTAGTGAGCCACGGCGCCAGCCTTTTTTTTTTTTAATTTTTTTTTATTTGACAGTGTGAGAGCAAGAGAGAGCGAGAGAGCGAGAAAGGTCTTCCTTCATTGGTTCACCCCCGGCGCCCATATGGGATGCCCATATGGGATGCTGGTGCTGCAGGCAGAGGATTAACCAAGTAAGCCACGGCGCCGGCCCCCGACTAAGCTTTTGAATAGCTATTATAAGTGCATTCAAGGACATTAAAGAAAAGCACAAACATTATGAGCAAATAGATGGTGAATCTCAAAAGAGAAATGGGAACTATGAAAAAAGAATTAAATTAATATCCAAAATCTTAAAATATGACACTTAACATGAAAAACTCCCTGAACTGAATTAACAGAAGACAAGATACTATAGGAAGACATCAGTGAACTCAAAGACAGCGTGATAGAAACTAGCCAAACTGAAGCACCCAGAGACAAAAGCCGAGGGAAGAAACCCCGAGTGGAGTTGTAGCAACCTACGGGAAAATCTCAAGCAGTCTACTATGTGTTGTGCAGTCCTTGAAGGAGCGAAGAGTGAGAGATGGTCAGAAAAATATAAAGAAATATTAGCCAAAATATTTCCAAATTAGATGAAAAAATTGTAAGACATTTTCATTTATTTGAAAGGCAGAGAGACAGAGACAGATGTTCCTTTTACTGGCTCACTCCTTTAATATCTGCAACAGGCAAGGCTGGGCTAGGCTGAAGCCATGTGGCCAGAACACAGTCTGGGTCTCCCACCTGGGTAGTAGGACCCTAGTACTTGAGCCATCACCTGCTGCCTACTGGGGGTCACATTAGCAGGAAGCTGGAATCAGAGGCAGAGCTGTAACTTGAACCCAGGAGCTCCAGTATGGGATGCAGGTGTTCCAGATGGTGCCACTGCACCAAATGTCTGCCCATGGATGAAAAATTCACTTTAAAAAATTTTTATTTTAATATTTATTTGTTTTCATTTTATTCAAAAGGCAGAGAGAGAGAGAGAATGAATCTTCTATCTGCTGGATCACTCTGCCTACAACAGCCAGGGCTGGGCTAGGTTGAAGCTAGCACCCAAGGCCTCAATCTGGGTCTCCCATGTAAGTGGCAGGGACCCATGTACTCAGGTCGCCATCTGCTGCTTCCCAGGGTGGGCATCCGCAGGACTGGATTGGAAGTGGAGGAGCCAGAACTTGAACCAGGCATCCAATATGGATGTAGGCATCTGGAGTGGACTTAACCGCCTCCTCAATGCTGGTTCCTTAAGTGAAAATTTTAAACTCACGTATCCAAGAAGCTCAACAAATCTCAGGTGGGATAAACACACAGAAACCCACTCTAAAACATATGACGAGAAAACTGCTGAGAACCACTAACAAAAATAAAATTTTAGAAGCAAAGGAATAAGACATGTTACCTTAGAAGAATAATCACGCAAATGGCTGGCTTCTCATAGGAAACAGTGTGAGCCAAAAAATAGCGGGACGACCTATTTAAAGTACCCAAGAAAAACCAACTAAAATTCTATGTCCAATGAAAACATCATCCAAACATGGAAAAATAAACTTTTCAGGCTAAAAAAAAAAAAAAAAAAAGCTGGCGAAATCCATCACCAGCAGAACTGCACAAGAAATATTAATAGAAGTTCTGCAGGAGGAGGAAATGATGACATATGAAAATCTAAATCTACACAAAGAAATGATGAAAAATACTTTAAAAATGAAAAATACTCTTAATGATACATACCACTAAACATAAATGTTCCTTCCCTCATCTATATCTTCGTAAAAGGCAATTTACTGTTTAAAGCAAAAAATAACAATATATTTTGGATAGTATTACAGGTGAGTAAGTAAAATATATAACAACAGCACAAAGAGCTGGAGAGGGAAAACAGAAATATCTTGTTGTAGGGGAAGGTGTGTGGTCTGGTGGCTAAGACACTTGCATCCCACACTGGGGTGACTTAGTCGGACTCCCGGCTCCTCCTGCGGTTCTAGCTTCCTGTTAACATGCAACCTGGGAGGGAGCAGGTGATGGCGCGGGTGATTTTGGTCCCTGTCTTCTATGTGGGAGACCTGCAGTGAGTGGCACCTGGCTTTAGCCTAGCCTATTCCTGGCTGTTGCGGGTATCTGGGGAGTAATCCCATAGATGGGAGCTCTCTGTGTGTCCATCTTTGTCTCTGTCTCTCAAAAGAATAAATAAATGCAATTTTTTAAAAAAGAAGTATATTGTAAAGTTTTTATACATAAACAGTGGCATAATATTATCTAAAGGGAGACTAGTTCACAACAAATATTTTAAATCCTTGAACTACCACTGAATATGACTATTTGTTGAATGAATGAAAGATTTATTCTATGTATTAAAAACCCACCATTTAGGGAACAGTTGATTGAATTAGATGTGACAGTCATCTCCTCCTGAACCCTTTTATTCAGTGGGATAAGACATTGGGCAGTTTTCACAAGGGCAAAGAAAGGATGAATGGGGAGCAGGTTAAGGTGAATTTTCTGCTTCACTGTGCCTAACACAATGCTCCAATTGTTAGGTTGTCAAATTAGATTCGACCAGACAGTACTGTAAATTCCAAGGGAAACAAAATCTTCCAGGAAAGTCTTCCAGCCAAGACCTTAGCTGGACTCCCGTGGCGACATTCCATTAAGAAATATTCCAGCTCGCATTTTCTTAAAGGATTAGAACTGACAAAGCTGCTCATGTAACTACTCGACAGAAATTACAGATTTCTACAATATGACTTTTCCTTCACTTTCAAGGTCTGTTTGAGGGTCCCCCCCTTTATATTTTGTCTTCCGACTTAGGTCTCTATGTTTACTGTGCACATTTTAAAAGTGCTGTGCCACAGCTGCAGAATTATAGGCACTGTGCGTGGATATTGCTGGGCCAATGGAAACCAAGCTTTCTTGGTGGTGGAAAGAATAAAGTGTGTTATTAGGAGAAGCTTCTATTCGTGGTGTAGCTTGCAAAGGGTATATAATCAAATAACTGATGCGCTTCCACAAAGGGTTTTCTGCTCCTCCCTTCCACTGGGGGCCAGATTAGCTGGGTCACAGACAGGGCTGGGAGCGGGCTGAGTCCCCGGGAGAACGGCTGTGAAAGGCACGGGGCTGAGTGACACCTCCCTCTCCCTTCTTCCTTGCAGCTTCTCCGCCCTTTTCTCTCATCTTCTGAATAGAGCCCCATGGTGGGCTATTTGGAATCAGTATAACAGGCTGTGTAATTATAATAATCATTTTGCATGCATGTGGCTCTTTTCTTCCAAAAAACTCAAGGGTAATGTTAAATGAAAAAAACACAACTCTCAGAGCCTTGGTCAGCTTATAAATCAGGATTCCCTAACAGGCATGCATTTCAGGGCAGTGCTGAATTGCTTGAAATGGTTTGGAAAACAAGTATTCATGCATTTTCCCCAGGAAGAGTGTCTTTAGATTTATTGTGTCGGGGGATAGAGTCCAAAAAAAGAGTAAAATATATTGTTGTGAAAGAGACTTTTGTCTTCTTAAAAATTAAGAAGCAGCCAAAAATATTTACTCATTTAGTCACTGAAGCTAGAAGAGATCTAAAACATTGAATAGTCACTGTCTTGATCTCATAATCTATGGGGTGAATATTATATATCTAAGAGGTCTTCAAGAAGTTCATGAAAAATGCATATTAGGAAAAAAACTATGCATTAACTTTTTTTTTTCGCTTGAGGATAAACTTATCTTTTCCCCCTCTGAATCCATTTCTCTAGCTGGTTGCTGTACTATTTCTTGGATTCCTTTATGGCAAAACTAAAAGTTGCTAATATGTGCTCTCTCCAATTCCTTTTCTCCTTTCCTCTTCTCACTCTACTCCAAGGACACATTTTTCCTCGCGTTCTACCCAAACTGCCCTCATCAAGGTTACCAATGACTACAATACTGCTAAACTTAATGGTCAAGGCTCAGGCTGGTGTGGTGGTGCACAGGGTTAAACTGCCACTTGTGCTTGTGACACCTCATCCCATATCGGAATGGGGGCTTGAGTTCCAGATGCTCAGCTTCCATTCCGGCTCCCTGCCAGTGTGCCCGGGGAAGCAGTGAATGATGGCCCAAGTTCTTGGGATCCCTGCCACCCATGTGGGAGACCCAGAGTTCCAGGATCTTGGTTTTGGACTAGCCCAGTCCCAGCCACTGTGGTCATTTGGGGAGTGAGCAAGTAGATGAAAGCTAGCTCACTTGCTCGCTCGCTCGCCTCCCCCCGCCCCTTCTGTCACTCTGCCTTTCAAACAAGCAAACAAATCTTCAAAAGATATCCAGCCTGGGACTTACTCTGACTGACCTACCATAAACCCCTACTGGACACACGCTGGCCCCCCTGCAGCCATGACACGTTTCTCCTTTGACTTCCAGGAGGGTTTCCTCCTGCCTCACCAGCTGCTGCTTCTCTGCCTCTTTTGCTAGTTCCTTCCATCCTCTCTGACTTGGAAGCTCCTACTTTCTCTCTCCAAGATCCCTCTGCTAGAGACTTCCATCAGTCTCATGGCTTTAAGTTCCATCTATAGGTCACGAACTCCCACATGGGTGTGTCCACTGCCCAGACTTCTCTAACTGCAGACTCACCTGTTCACTGTCTATATGAGACCCCCACTTGACACAGCTGAGCAGTATCTCAGGTGCACCATGTCTGAGCTACCCACGTCATCATCAACTCAGCCTCCCCATCCATGTCGGTAGCAGCTGCTTTCTTGTGGTTGCCCAGGCCACAAAATCTCAGAGCGACCCTTGACTCCTCTCTGACCCCCACTCCATACATCCAATCCTCAAGGAGATCTTGTTGACGCTCATCTCTGGAACATATCAGAAACTGACTACTTCACACCCTCACTGCTACCACCCTGGTTCCTGCCACTGTCACATCTGGCCTGTGTTATTCCAATAACTCTTACTGGGTTTCCTAATTCTACATTTTTCTCCTTTTCTCCTGTCTGTTCTCACTACTCTACTATCCTTTTCAATAGAATGAGCTCATACAGCAGCACCTTGTTTGATACCCTGTTTTCCCAGCATAAAAGCCAAAGTACTGGGAACTGGCATGTGGTACAGCAGGTAAAGTTGCCACCTGTGACACTGGCATTCCATATGGGCACAAGTTTGTGTTCCAACCTTTCCACTTCTGATCCAGCTCCCTGGTAACGTGCCTGGGAAAAGCAGTGAGGGATGGCCCAAGTGTTTGGGCCCCTGAACCCACAGGGGAGACCTCGTTGAAGCTTGTGGCTTTGGCCTGGCCTAGCCCTTGCTGTTATGGCCATCTGGGGAGTGAACCAGAGGATGGAAGACCTCTATCTTTCTCTCTGTCTCTCCGTAACTCTTTCAAAATAATTTTTTAAAAAAATCTTAAAAAAAAAAAGCCAAAGTTTTTTCTTTTCTTTTTTTTTTTTTTTTTTTTGACAGGCAGAGTGGACAGTGTGAGAGAGAGACAGAGAGAAAGGTCTTCCTTTTTGCCGTTGGTTCACCCTCCAACGGCCGCCGCTGCAGCCGGCGCACCGCGCTGATCCGATGGCAGGAGCCAGGATCCAGGTGCTTTTCCTGGTCTCCCATGGGGTGCAGGGCCCAAGCACCTGGGCCATCCTCCACTGCACTCCCTGGCCATAGCAGAGAGCTGGCCTGGAAGAGGGGCAACCGGGACAGAATCCGGCGCCCTGACCGGGACTAGAACCCGGTGTGCCGGCGCCGCAAGGCGGAGGATTAGCCTAGTGAGCCGCGGCGCCGGCTCAGTTTTTTCAATAGCTATGTGGAAATCATACTTCTATCCATGCTACCTCTTCGACCACCTCTTCTAGTCTCTCTGTCCCACATCTCAATTCCTTCAACGTTGGTGTCTTTGCATTAGTTATTCCTTACACCTCTGCTCCCTTAGAGAAGAAAGGCCCCTGCTCTGAGCCTCACACTTGACAGCAGTGCCTCTTAAGCAACTGTGCTGATGGACTGTTTGTGTGTGACTTCCAACCCATCGTGGACAGACCACGTGTGGTCCCGTTCAGGGCGCCAGGCTGTAGGTGTGCTGCAGGAGATTCACCAGGCAAGCTTGCTGTGACCCATTGGCCTACAGCCCAGGGGTCTACATGTGGTAAGCCCACTGGCCACAAGCTGGGATGCACGGCGAGTCCAACTGTTGTGTGAAGTTCACAGTGTTTATCCTCGATCCCTTTCGTCTCTCGCCACAGATGGGAAAGAGACCCTGGCTGTGAATGGACCCTGGAGGGGTTGCAATGGGAGCACTGCCATGGAAGAGCCTGCTCTGGCCTCCCCTGGCCGAGCCCTTTACTACGGAGTGAGGATTCTGTAGTGCAAGTGATGGTGCCACCTGGAGAGTGTGACCCTGTGGAGCTCACTCACTGGGACTCCATGAGTATACCTGATAACCCCAAGTATACATTTAGTATATGCTCAGGCCTCTTCCCCAGGCCCATGCACCTTACCACTGCTTGAGGTTTGGCCAGGGAGCATCTGTTTGCAGTGAGTGTGGATGCAGCCAGGCTGTCTGCCTGTGGAACTGTGAAGCCTCTTAGCGTGGCCACCAAGTATGGCTGGGAAGGGAGGAGGAGAAGGCTGGGGGCCTGGGCCTGCTCTGGACACTATCAAGTTCTGGTGCAGAATTCTGAGCAGTCCACAGAGTCCTTTGGTCATGATCTAATTACACTTTAAGGTAAAGAGAATGAACCTTGTTTATTTATGGGTTATCGGTTAGATTTATAACTTTAAAATATTGAGATATCTGGTGTGTGGACCACTATTTAAATGCTCACCTAGCGTGCCCAAATGTTAGTGGCAGGAGTATCCAAATGGGTCACTCCCTTAAGGCTCTACTTGGATCTCACTTTCTGTATTAGCTTCCCAGGGCTTCCACAGCAAAGCACAGGAACCAAGGCAACTCCGAGCAATAGAAACTTATTTTCTCACAGGTATGGAGGCCTGAAGTTCAAAGTCAAGGTGTTGGCAGGGCTATGCTCCCCCTGGAGGTGCTGGGGAGAGTCTGTTCCAGGACCGTGCTAGGTTCTGGTGCCTTAGACACATACTCCCTGGCTTGTAGAGGACCGTCTTCTCCTGTGTCTCTTCATATCTCCTCTCTGGGTGTCTCTGTGTCTAAATGTCCTCTTTTTATAAGATCGCCTTAACGACCTCATTTTTAACTTGCTTACCTCAGTACAGACCCAATATCCGAATCAGGTCATATTAGCAGTTACTGAGTGAGAGGCACAGTGTTACCCTCTTTGATGTCTCTGTTTCTGTTCAGTCCATAGCTTGTCCCCTAGTTGCAACCCACACACTATGAATGCCTCTTACTTTGGCTTACTCCCTTTCCATGGCCATGTCCACCTTCTAATGCACTTTCGAGTTGACTTACACATTGTATTATTTGTCAAATGCCCCTTCTGATAGGGGCATCCTGTGAACAGGCATTTCTCTCTCTCTCTCTCTCTCTCTCTCTTTTTTTTTTTTTTTTTTTTGACAGGCAGAGTGCACAGTGAGAGAGAGACAGAGAGAAAGGTCTTTCTTTGCCGTTGGTTTACCCTCCAATGGCCGCCACGGCTGGCGTGCTGCGGCCGGCGCACCACACTGATCCGATGGCAGGAGCCAGGTGCTTCTTCTGGTCTCCCATGGGGTACAGGGCCCAAGGACTTGGGCCATCCTCCACTGCACTCCCTGGCTGCAGCAGAGAGCTGGCCTGGAAGAGGAGCAACGGGACAGAATCCGGCGCCCCGACCGGGACTAGAACCCTGTGTGCCAGCGCTGCAAGGCAGAGGATTAGCCTAGTGAGCCACGGCGCCGGCCACATTTCTCTTCTTTATTCACTGCTGCATCCCAAGAATCTAGAACAGCTCCTGGCCCACAGCAGTTGCTCAACAGGTATGTGTGGCATGAAGGACTTTAACCACCCTGTCTTCTAGTGGGAGAATGGTCACAGTAATGGCCACAAAAGAGTAAAGGGTTCTGGCTACCTGAGTCTGGCATCTCAGATACTTCGATGTCTTAAATCCTGTTTGAAAGCATTCCATTGCCCATCCCCTCCCAACCCCCCAACACGCCACGGACCTACATCTTCAAATTCTGCTGAGTTCATACAGATGAATCTGTGTGTCTAAATGAAGACTTGCAATTAAAGAAAGTGACAAAGGAAAAGAATGAAGCAGAAAGGAAAAGAACTGAGTTCCAACTGTTACCGGAGAATGGCAAGGTTCTTGTGTTCACGCAAGAAAGAATTCAGGCGTGAGACAGAGAGTAGTGGAAAGGTAAAACAGCAAAGTTTATTAGGGAAGGGACATCCATAAGAATGGATGGGCACCTCTCCAGACAGGACCCAAGGGAGAGTGCTCAGTCGCTCGGACTGGGGCGGGGGGAGCAAGGTTACATGGTTGAGTGGAGAGATTACACCTAGGCAGGCAGGCGGGCGACTCAGCAGAGAGGCAGAGGGCTGAGTGCGCAGTCTGGTTGAGGCGGGTCGGGGGGGGGGCGGTTAAGGAGATGGGTCTTTGTCTTCACACATCTCTTCCTGAAACAAAGGATTTCATGGATGTAAATATTTAGAAGCTCCTATCTGAGTTTTCCCCTGAAGGTATCAGACAGGAGGAAGCCTAGCGCTGTCCTAACCCAGGATCCAGAGCAGGGTATTTGAAATGCAGATACTGGGCTGCATCTGGAAGGTTATCAGGAAGAAGGGGCGGGGACCCCCACCTGGCAGGTTATTGGGTAGAAGGGGGCAGGGCAGGATGCAGATACTGGGCTGCCCCTGAACATTATCGGGATGTCTTTGCGATGCAGATGAATATGCTGTGTCGCTCCCCCTCTTCGTGGAGGAACGACACTAAACCCTGCGCTGTTTTGTCTGCTCGGCCCTCCCCGGGTTTGCTGCTGGTTCTTCCCGGGTTGGCTACCGACCCTTCCACCTCCGTGGAAGGGCGGTTCCCCCTAGCCACTTTCCCCACTTCCGCAGGGGAGCGGCACACCGCCGGCCGGCTCTCTCGGGGGCTGCTCAGGTGTTCCTTCAGATAGATGTTCCCTGGTGCATGTTGTCTCTCTCCTCCTTTATAGTTCTCTTCCACCAATCCCAACTCTGCTACCCACACGCCGAGTACGCTGCTCTCCTCCAATCAGGAGCAGGTCCCACAGTTTATTGGTTGAACTGGAGGCAGCTGTGTAGAAGCTGTTTCCTCCTCTCCCAGCGCCATATTGTGGGAGAGCAGATGCATAGAATAAGTCTTAATTCCAGTAACTTAGTCTAGTCCGAGTTGCTCCCAGTTGCTCCCCACAATGCTGGACATAGATGTCTTTTCTTTAGGCCTTTGTCAAACACACATAAGCTCACATCTGACTTCCTACCTAATATAACCTATAGACATCAAAAAGCCTGAGAAGCTGAAAGTCATCTATACCTTTTCATATCTTATAACAAAGCCTGAATCAATTCTTTACATAAGATTCCTACAGCAACCGTGAATTCAACCAGATAGTTCTAAAGATGTAGTGTAATGTAAATGATGAGCATTATTGGATTGGCCAAGGGTCATAAGATCAGCCAAAGTTCAAAAATTTTTAATGTTAAGTGCTGGTAAGGTTGTGGTGAACAAGGAGTGCTTTGATGGGAGTGGAACTTCCAAGGTCATCTGGCCGTGTCCATGAGACAAAGTATATATCCTGCTCCTTGCTAATTCCACTTGTTATACTGGTGCATGGACACATGTAACAGGAATATCCCAAGCAGCTCACTTATAACAGCAGAGAAAGAGGAAACAGCTTGAATGGCTATCAACATGGGTTTACAAAGTGGATGGATAAATCATAATACCAGTAGTTTTCTTTTTTTAAAAAATGATTGATTTATTTATTTGAAAGGCACAGTTACACACAGAGAGAAGAGGCAGGAGAGAGAGAGAGAGAGAGAGAGATCTCCATCCACTGGCTCACTCCCCAAAGGCCGCAATGGCTGGAGCTGGACTGATCCAAAGCCAGGAGCCAGGACTTCTTCCAGGTCTCCCACATGAGTGCAGGGACCCAAGGACTTGGGGCATCTTCCACTGCTTTCCCAGACCATAGTAGAGAGCTGGATCGGAAGTGGAGCAATGGGACTCAAACCAGCAACCATACGGGCTGCTGGCACTGCAGGGGGTGGCTTTACCTGCTACACCACAGCGCCAGCCCCATACCAGTAATTTTCAACCCTAATTACACACTGGAAATACCTAGGGAGACTTTAAAAAGACCACTTCTGACCCTCCATACAGAAACAACTGCATCTCTATTGACAGATGGGAATCTGTATTGCATAAAAAACAAAACAAAAAGGAAAAAGAAAAAAGAGCCAGAGTTGAGAAACCCTGATCTATATCATGGTGCATTACGCTGTATTTAAATAGAATTGATGGATCGGCACTATGGCGTAGCAGGTAAACCTGCTGCTTGCAGTGTCGTCATCCCACATGGGTGCTGGTTCCAGTCCCAACTGCTCCACTTCCAATCCAGCTCTCTGCTATGGCCTGGGAAAGCAGTAGAAGATGGCCCAAGTGCTTGGCCCCCTGCACCCACGTGGGCAACCTGGAAGAAGCTCCTGGCTCCTGGATTTGGATTCGCCCAGCTCCAGCTTTTATGGCCATCAGGGGAGTGAACCAGTGGATGGAAGACCTCACTCTCTCTCTCTCTGCCTCTGTCTCTGCCTCTCTGTAACTATGCCTTTCGAATAAACAAATACAATCTTTTTTAAAAAAATAAATAGAATTGAGATGGATGTACTAACATGGATAGAACTTCAAGAAATGGTTGACTGCAAAAGGCAAGTTGTAGAAAGTACAGTGTAACACCTTTCATGTAAACAGATTGGGGGAAGCAGACTCTAAAATGCCCCCAGTGATCCCACTTCCTGATAATCTCCACCCCTTATGGAGAACCTACTCCCCTTGGAAATATAAACTCACTTAATCAATAGGATATTGGGAGAACGATGAGATGTCATTTCTGAGATTAGGTTATAAAAGACAGGATTCCATCTTGGATGCTCGCTCTCTTGTTTGCTCTGATGTCTTCACCTGAGGGAATCTGGATCCCTTGTCAGGAGGCAACCCTATTGAGAGCCTGTTGGCCAAGGAATGGGGCTTTCCAACAATGTGTGAGTGGGCTTGGATGAAGAACTGCCCTTCCCCCAAGTCCTGCCTTCAGGTGAATAGCTTGCTTCTGATGGCAGGAAACAAGGAAACAATCTGAATAGCCATCAATAAATGGTTAGAAATGACTAAATAAATTATAGTATGTCTGTCCCAGTAGTTTCCAACCCTGACTATACACTGGCAATACTTGGGGACACTTTAAGACCAACTTGATGGCCAACTGATGAGAGACATTGAACCAGAGGTACCCAGCTAAGCAGTTCCCCCGAAGCTGGCCCAGAATCTTCATGGCAATACATGTTTGTTGTCTTAACTCCTAAGTTTGGGGTTTGGGGCTAATTTGTTGCACAGGAATAGAAAAACACACAGACATACACACACAACAATCTACACAGTTTCAGTGGCTCCAGTTATATATATATATATATATATACACACAAAGGCACAGGAAAGAGCCTGAAACATGCAGACAAATATGCTGGTCACCTTGGTGGGGAGAGGGGATGGGTGTTTTTTTTTTTTTTAAAGATTTATTTACTTACTTGAAAATCAGAGTTACAGAGAGTCAGAGGCAGAGGCAGAGAGAGAGACAGAGAGAGAGAGTCTTCCAACCACTGGTTCACTCCCCAGATGGCCACAATGGCCAGAGCTGGACCAAAGCCAGGAGCCAGGAATTTCTTCTGGATCTCCCATGTGGGTGCAGGGGCCTAAGGACTTAGGCCCTCCTCTGCTACTTTCCCAGGTGCATTAGCAGGTATCTGGATCAGAAGTGGAGCAGCCAGTTATCGAACCGGCTCCCATATGGGACGCCGGCACTGTAGGCAACAGCTTTACTAGCTACGTCAGAGCACCAGCCCCGGGGATGGATGTTGTTCACAGGGAATTGCCAAAGGGGTAATAATTTTATCTGTTCAGGCCGGTGCCGTGGCTCAATGGGCTAATCCTCCGCCTTGCAGCGCCCGCACACTGGGTTCTAGTCCCGGTCGGGGCACCGGATTCTGTCCCGGTTGCCCCTCTTCCAGGCCAGCTCTCTGCTATGGCCAGGGAGTGCAGTGGAGGATGGCCCAAGTCCTTGGGTCCTGCACCTGCATGGGAGACCAGGAGAAGCACCTGGCTCCTGGCTTCGGATCAGTGCGATGCGCCGGCCATTGGAGGGTGAACCAACGGTAAAGGAAGACCTTTCTGTCTGTCTCTCTCTGTCCACTCTGCCTGTCAAATATAAAATAAATAAATAAATAAATAAACATTTTATCTGTTCAGTTTCACTGTTATTTACTGGGATGATATATTCATGGATTGTTGGTCTAATTAAACATTAGTAAGAAAAAATGTAATAAGTTGTGGTTTTCCTCAAGAAAAGCAGTCAACTTTCAGTTGCTTTGCATAGCAGCTAAGAATGAACATGGTCCCTACACAATGATCTGAGGAGCCTTCCACTTGCTCCCATTCCCCAGTGAAATATTTATGAGTGAGCTTTATTTCTAGTTCGTAGCCGGTTTTATCATCATACTCCACAACATAGTCCAGAGCCATTTGGGAAAAGGGATTGAGGAAAGAAGAAGATGTCAAATGAATATAGAGAGAGCCTGGCATTTTGGCAAAGCAGGTTAAATCACCACTTGAGATGCTGGCATTCCATATGGGTGCCAATTCCTGTCCCAGCTGCTCTGCTTTCCATCCACCTCCCTGCTAACACACATGGTAAAGCAGCCAAAGACGGCCCAAGTGTGTGGGCCGCTGTACCCACATGGGAGACCTGAGTAAAACTCCTGTCTCCTGGCATTAGCCTGGCCCAGCCCTTGCTGTTGTGGCCATTTGAGGAGTGAACCAGCAAATGGAAGATCTCTCTCTTCCTCTCTATAACTCTGCCTTTCAAATAAATAGATCCTAAAAAAAAATGGAGAGAAAATGTTCTCTTGGGGAGGAGGCAGGTGGATGCAGAAGTGGCCCTGGGATATCAAGCGTCTTTGTGATTTGTCTCTGTAATATCAATAACTTAAGAACTATAGCAAGCAGCGGGACCTCTCAGAGTGCTGGAATGCCAGCCAGGGAAGGGCGGCTACTTCCACTGAGATCCAAAGAGAGGGGTTCTTTGCGCAGGTGATTGGGGAAGGGGCAGAAGTACACTAGAAGATCTCAGTTTCTGGTTAACAAAAGCCACCTCATAATATCAGCCAACGTGCACTGAAGTCTGACTAGGGGTCAGGCATGTGGGCTCTGCTTAACTCCTACAGCTGCACATTAGCAACCTGATACTCTCATAGCCCCATTTTGTAGAATAGTTCATTGAGCAGCAGACAAGTTAGATAATTTGCCCAAAGTCACCCAACCAGAAACAGGAGAAGCTAAGATCTACACCAGGAGCCTGAACTCAGTAATCAAGGTTATTAGCAACCATTAGTGCATGCCAATACCCTATCTTCTATATACCTTGTGGCCTGCCTTTAGCAACTTCGTGGATGGATAAGGCAGTTTTAAAACTCTGTCTGATGAGAGGTGGTATTTATGATCCCTCCTTGGAATCTGGAAGGGCCTCTGACTATGACCAATGCAATGCTATTGTTACTTCTGAGACTAGTCACTAGAGGCAATGGAGATGCTACTTGGTTCGTTTCTGGAATGCAGGCTCCATGTCAGGAGGAAGTTGAGGCCACATGGAGAAGGCATGTGTAGGAAATCTAGACAACAGCCCCTGCTGAGTCCTCAGCAGCCATCATCACCCACCAGACATCTGCCTGGGGAAGCCTTTGTGTTGATTCAAGGCCCAGTTATCTTCTGAATGCAAACACAGGAAAGACCCTGAGCAAGAGCCCAGACAACCTGCAGAAACATGAGATGATAATAAGAGAACTGATGCTTAAAGCCAGTAAGCTTTAGGGTGATTAGTTACACAGCAACAGATTGGCCAGGCCTGTAGATTTAGCAGCGCTAGATTAGGCATTATCCATGCATGGCTAAAGATATTCAATAGAATCAAGAGATTAGTGAAAGTAAATCTCACCCATTGACCTTACCAAGCTTCTGGCCACTGCTCAGAGGTAAAACTGAAAAGCTGGCATAACCAAGTGTCTACAAGCATTGCAGGAACAAAACCAGTGCCAGAGATGTCAAGAGAATGGCCACTTCACTCGAACAGTCCAGAGTGCCAGGCTGTCTTTAAGTGCTTTATAAATTCACTCTTACTTCATTTTTTGCAGTATCATAAAGAAGACATAGTTTTCCCTATTCCTTGAGATATATGAAGCAGGTAAAGGCTAACAGGTTGCCTTAAAAATTACACAGCTAGTAAGAGAGTATGTTAGTTAGGATGGCTAACTAACAAAATGACCCCAATGTACATTGTCATAAACAGGCTAAGCTCTTTTTCTCTCCTACAATCAGTCCAGAAGCAGGCAGTGCAAGCTGCCTTGGTATTTCTGACTTAAAATGGCGTCCACCTGATTCCAAGAAGGCCACCGAGTTCTCACCTTCTCCTGGGAAACAGGACAAGGGGGAGGGGAGGGCCTGCAGTTCTCTTTTAAGGGCATGGTCCACAACTGGCATGTGGCACTTCCACTTCCACACCACTGGCCAGAACTTGTTCATCAGGAAACCACACTGGGACTAACAGTCAAGGAACTAAACATTCTCAGCTCATGATTTTGCCAAGTGTGTAGTAAGCTTTTGCTACATGATAACCTGCCCCCAAACTTTGCATCTTGAAATGACAAATATTTGTTATCTCTCACAGTTCTGTGAGTAAGCTGGGCAGAATTAGAGGTTAGCAGATGAAGGGTAGGCTGGAGTTGGATGTTAGAATTCTCCAGAGACAGAACCAATAGGATATATAAATAATATATGTATATCCTGTATAGATATAAAGATTTATATTGGGCTTGGCCCATGTGGTTCTGCAGGTTGAGAAGTCCCACACAAATTTGCTATTTGCAAGCTGAAGACCTAGGAGGGTTGGTGGTATAGTTTGAAGGCCTGAGAGCTAGAGAGCCAGCGGTGGTTCCAGACCGAGGTCAAAGGCCTGAGAATCTGCAATGGAAAGGGCCCGAGAACGTCAATGCCCTAGCTCCACAGGCAGAGGGCAAATTCTCCCCTCCTCCACCTGTCTGTTCTGTTCAGAGCCTCAGTGGATTGAATCATGCCCACTCACATTACTCAAATACTAATCTCATTTGGAAACATCCTTACAGGTTCACCCAGAAATAATAGTTAACTAAGTGTCTGGGTACCCTGTGACCCAGTCAGGTTGACATACAAAGTCAAGCATCACAGATGGAACGTGGTAACCTTACTCACAGGACGGGGATTGCCACTGCTTGGCATAGGAAACCGCACAGAGGAAGGAGAGGCCAGCATGTGGTCACTCTTCCTCTAGTGGATGGTCTTGGGCTTCTTCAGGTGGTGGTTTCAAAGAATGGAAAGCAAGAGCTAGGCCAAAACATAGTCCCCATTTCATCTTTTTGACCTAAGCAAGCCAGAAGGCCACACCCAGTGTTAGTGGGAGAGGAGTCTTTCATAGGGTCATATGTATAGAAGGTCATTTGCTGTGGTTTGTACTTCCATGTCCCCTTTACAATTCACAATGAAACCCAATCCCAGAGCACATTAAGAGGTGGGGCATCTCGAAAGTGAATGAACATGGCTCACAGGTAGCATTCATATCTTACAAAAGGACTGGAGGGAACCAGGGAGACACGTTTGCTGCTCCATATTCCACCATGTGAGGATAGCACTGGTCCCTTTTTGAGGAAACAGCATTCAAGGTGGCATCTTCCAAGCAGTGACCAGGCCGTCACCAGACACAACCTGCCAATGCCTTGAACTTGGACTTCCTAGCCTCCAGAACTCTGAGAAACAATTTCTGTTTCTGGATTATCCAGGCTCAGGTATTTTGTGACAATAGCACAAATGGACTCAGACACAACTACTGCAACTGCCCACCACGTGGAGCCTAGCGCTCTGAGTGCTCATCCTATGTGGGGTACTGATGCACCATGACACAGCACAGCAGGCTGTTAGTATTTTGCAGATCTGGGCCCCATTTGCCAGCCTCTTTCCACTTTGGACCCTTGGTTAACAAATATCACAAAGACACAGGCTTTGAAGGGAGACCAGCAGCGAGTATGTTCCACGTTGACAAGACGCACTCACTCCTTACGTGCTCAGGACCTACAGTGTGGACCTATACGCTACTGCTGTTCTGTAGAGAAGTACAATGAATATGACTGAGGGGCACGTTGGGTGGAAACCTTTAGTGTACACTCTCTCTTGGTCCCATCTGGGGAGTGACAGGGGAAGGTGGAGGAGGGAATTGCCAGAGAGCAGGTGTATAGAACCTGAACTTGGGGGCCTGAGGCCTCTGTGGGACCACAGTTTAGGTCCTACTATCAAGCCTGGACGGCTACTAATTGGTTTCATAAGTTAGGGTTGTGATTCTAAATTGTCACCTGGAGGATGTGAAGATACAGTTACTTGGGACCCAGGCCAGAGGGAGGGAATAGGAATCATTGAGGGAAGGGGCCCAGGCATTTTCTTTCTAGAAGCTTCCCAAATGATTCTTAAGCACTGCTATGGGGAGCACCGATTTGGGGTTCCTCCATCTCCTACAGTTCAGAGGTTGCCCTTTACTCATTCACCTGGAACAACCTGACAGCTCAATAGGGGGTGAGAAGCAGAAATGGCAGATGTGGTCATGGACAGCATCCTGCAACCTCAGGCCCTGCAATGGACCAGTGGAAATTCTCTGGGGACCACACAGAGGCAGCAGGGCCAGGCTGAATTAGAAAGAGTGCTTTCTGTCTACTCCACCAGAAATAAGCCACTCTTGGGTCACTGCC
Source organism: Oryctolagus cuniculus (assembly GCF_051225735.1). Lineage (NCBI taxonomy): Eukaryota > Metazoa > Chordata > Mammalia > Lagomorpha > Leporidae > Oryctolagus > Oryctolagus cuniculus. Next base: position 78,645,413 of record NC_142876.1, on the reverse strand, counting down.
CACACACGCGAGGCAGGAGCTCAGCGCTCTCAGCTGGCAGCGGGGTGGCCGGCCGCGTGCTCAGGACCTCTCTGTGATGAAGAGAAAAGCAAAAGCAAGTCTAGTGTGAGTGCCAATGGCTGAAGGGTGACACAGTGGCGATCCGCTGCCCTCCTGCCACCCACAGCAGCACACACTGCTGCCAGCGCTGCTGCGGCTCTGGATACAACGGCAGGGCTTTGGGCTTGGCCAGTCCACAGCAGGGTCTGTGGCCCTGGGCCAGGGTGACAGGCAGGGAAGCCTGGCTGGAAGCCCTGTGTCTGCCCCTGGCTCAGTGCACACGCTCAGTCCTCAGGCCACCTCCCAGGCCTGCCCACCCAGCAGCACCCTTTCCTCTTACTCCTGCGCACAAAACTTACCAGTTCTGTGTGTGTGTGTGTGTGTATGTGTGTGTGTGTGTTTTCTGGTCTCTCTCAAGGACAAGCTGTCAATCTGGAGAGGGCTTTGGCACCAGGTGTTCCTGCACTCAAATCTCAGCGCGGCCACTTGCTAAGCTCTGAGGCTTCGGGCAAGTCACTTAGCCTCACTGAGCTCTTGTTTTCCCTCCTCTGCCACCTGGGGAACAGTGCTGAATAACATGATGCCCGAGAAACATCACGGACAGGGCTCAACACTTGGCAGCGCCTGGCGGTTTAGATTTAACCCAGGGATTTCGTGGCTAATGAAAATAAGCTTTGCATTTTAAAAGGAAACTAAGAATTCCAGGGAGATTTTCACAGGTTAGTAACCAGAGGTAGCTTAAGCGTTAGAAGGAAAGCTGGCAGGTAGAAGGGCGCCCTCTGGAGGCTTCAAATCACACCACATGGGCCACTGCAACTTCAGGCTGTCTACACAGTGGGAGTCAGGAAAGCTGGCTCTCAGCCATCGCCTGCCGGGACTCTGATATACAGCACGTCTGATAGGTCCCTACTGTTCCTAAACACAAGACAGGTTCTGTTCAGATGAATCCTCTTTAGCTTCATGAATCCACTTGGTGGAATCAAACCAAAAATGATTTCCTGGATGTTTTTCACAGGTGGGAGACATTTTTGATGCTGGCCCAGCCCTTGCTCAGCTGGATTCTCACACTGAGTATCCTTTCAGACAACACTACGTGTTGTGAATGGAGGGGAGTCTGAATAGGTGCAGAGACTATGCCAGGGCCTCGCGCCTTCAAAATTGCCCTTAATTTCCTTGTGATCCAGTGACAAAAGCGGGAAAGGACAGGCTGAGGACAAAGAGTTGAGAAATGGCGCTTCCAGGCAGGCCCCAGATGAGCAGCTTTTCGGGTTTCCTCTCCTCCCTCTGTGGGTTCCAAGGCAGTGCTCAGAGGTAGGCTCACCTCTTCTGGGCCCAGCTGATTTTTTTTTAAAGATTTATTTATTCATTTGAAAGGCAGTTACAGAGAGAAAGAGAAAGATCTTCCATCCCCTGGTTCACTCTCCAAATGGCCGCAATGGCCAGGTCTGGGCCAAGTTGAAGCTGGGAGCCTAGAACTCTATTTAGGTCTCCCATGTGGGTAGCAGGGGCCCAGGTCCTCGGGCCATCCTCTGCCGCCTCCCAAGTGCATTAGCAGGGAGCTGGATCAGAAGTGCAGCATACAAGACTGGACCCAGTGCTCCGATATGGGATTCCAGCATTGCAGACAGCAGCTTAATCCACTGTGCCACAATGCTGACAATGCTGGCCCCCAGCTTATTTTCACCTGTGGCATTTACCTTGCCTCTGGCAGAGGGATCCTGTCTCAGGGAGCCAGAGTTGACAGGGGAGGTTGATTTAGTGTGGGGAGAATTCTGGGGTTCTTGGGGTTCATCTTCCATAGGTCTTCCCTTTTCCTTCGGGGGAACCCCAGAAAGAGAAACCGGTGGCCATTGCCAAGTCCCTGGATGGCTGAGTTTGAACTTTGCCAGAAGATGTCACAATCTCCACAGGGCAACCTCCAGGAAGGCCACTCTGAGAGGTGTGTCAGTGTCATTAGGACTCTTTTCTTTAAAAGAATTTATATAAGGGGGCTAGTGCTGTGGTGCAGTGGGTCATGCTGCCTCCTAGGATGCCAGCATCCCACACGAGCACCAGCGTGGGTCACAGGGCACAAATTCTAGTCCCAGCTTCCGATCTGATTCCTTGCTAATGTGCCTGGAAAAGCAGTAACAAATGGCTTGAGTGCTTGGGTCTTGCCACCCACAAGGGAGATCCAGATAGAGTTCCAGGCCCCTGGCTTCAGCCTGACCTAACCCTGGCTATTGTGGCCATTTGAGGAGTGAACCAATAGATCAAAGGTCTCTGTCTCTCCCTGTTACTCTTTCAAATAAGTTTTTCCTTTAAAAAAATAATAAAAATAAAAAATAAAGCCAAAAATTAAAAAATAAAAAATAAAGCCACCATGATTCTACCACAGAGTTTCTGCTCCACAACTTAATCCGCTTTTATCATGTCCTGAAGGCCCCACTTCCAGACACCACAACTGGATTACGGCTCTACCCTTAATCCAGTAACCACTGCAATTAATCTATTAACTACTAACAATACTTTCGGGACCATACCTCAAACACACGGGCCTTTAGGGGGTTGCACACTATTATCGAGGCTGTTACACCCATCTCTAGGCTCCTTCTCTCTGTTTACTGGGTGCCTTAGCTTTCTTCATTCCCCCAAGCCAACATTTCCAAAGACTTCCTCCATGCTGGGAGAAGACAGCTTTGCTGCTTCTGGCTGGCATAGCTACTGTTACCATTTTTCATCACACGGCAGCTGTATTTTCTTTCAGGGAAGGACTCTGATTGGTCCTTCCTATGTTTTGTCACTATTCAGTGCACTAATCACCACTACTAGTTAGATGGAGTACCAGTGAGGCCAAGAGCCTTACCACTAATGCCTGTGAAGTTCACTTTCTCAGGCCACAATCTCTCTTCCTTAGCTTGCATCTCCTTTGTAGATTAGCTTAGTGGAATGGCATCCTGAATCATAAAGACTCAAACTGCCCCTATAGCTAACATCTCAATGCTAGCCTCTATTCTGAGACCTTGTATGGGCACTCACAGACCCTGAACAAAGACACTAATACTCAATCTACTCTTAGACCCAGGCAGACTGGAGCCTACCTTTGCCATTCCAAAGGAAACACACTGGCCCCCACTACTGACCGATCAAAGCAAGGCCATACACACTGTGGACCAACCACACACAAGCTGTCATGCACTGCTCACCCCCAACCTTGGACTGCAAGATTCACTCTTTACTCCTTTACTCCCTGAGGGAGTCTGAGATTGAACATTAGCCGCTGGACTCCTTGCTCTGTGCTTTGCAATAAACACCTGCTTTTCTCCACCACCACCCCTGTGTCAGTGATTGCTGTGCCACATGTCAGGTGAGGAGACATGGTTTGGGGGTTCTACAGCAATTCCTCCAATTTTGGGGGTGTTCAGCCCAAAATGGCAACCACGAATGGACGACAGCCCTGAGTGTATGTCTTGCCCATCATGCCCCAGCTGCTGACCAGCAGGCTCTCTGAGGAGCTATTCTGCAGCTGCCTGGGCACTTTCAGACTTGGAAGCAGCCCCCTAGTGACTGACTACTGATCAGGCACCACTGGCCCAAGGCACTTTTTGGGTGGAAGAATGTAGATTTGATTTGGTTTGGAGTTTGCAGATGTCTTTGACCTTCAGGAAAAATCTGTGCATGACAAGGCAAGGTTAATAGCTCTTGAGCTAATTTGGATTTTCCTCTTTGCAGCTAGAAAGAGATCCCTGCCTTTAGAAATTGCTATGTAACCAGTTTCATAACTTGTGGCAATATTGTCTCCCTCCTTGCCTCTCTGGTTGATAGGTTTTGGTTAGCTCCTCGTGGGTTCTGGATTAGCCTTTTGTGGGTTTGGCCGATTGGGCTTTGGACCCTGGTAAGGGGAAATTTCCCTCAGATAGAGGCAGGACTGAGCTTTACTGGCAATTGGCTCCTATGGAAGGCGAGGGTCCAGGTTGAGTGCCCTCTGTTTTTTTTTTTTTTTTTTTCTGTCTAAAGTCTCTTGTGATCTGTGTCGTCCATGTTGTGTCCATGGCAATCTTCATGGAGAACTGTTACATGTGTTATGCATTTGTACATGTCATTTGTTGTGCCTAAATGGTAAAACCTCTAAATAATTCTATTTTTGATTTGCATATGGATAAATGAGCACTCAAACAAATTAAACTTAAATTAACCCAAATGCCTTTTGGCTCACATGACTTAAATACATCTTTGGTAGATAAATAGATAATTTTTAACTTGTTGGCAAAAATAAAGTGAAGATGTTTTCCAGAGTTGTTAATGCATATTTGTGCCTGGGCTTGCTAGCAAAGCAAAAGCTATACTTATTTTCGGTAAATACTTAAAGTCATAACAGTATAATTTTGATCTAAGAATAATGCAGGTGAAGTAGTTGCATAACGTTCATTGCTTCCTATGTATAAAGTACAGCAATTTAACTGTTAGAGTTTATCTTTGACAAGAAAATATCTTAATCATGATTGTCTAATATTTCAGTTTCTTAAGTAAACTAAGCATAATTGTTAAAATAAATTGGATAAAAGACAAATTTTTCTAAATATAAATTGACGTACTTTTGGCTTCTTAAATTCCATCAAAAGCATTAGGAATATTAGTAACTTTTTTTTAAAGATTTATTTATTTACGAGAGGCAGAGTTACAGACAGACAGGGGAGAGACAGATAGGCCTGCCATCCATTGGTTTACTCCCCAGATGGCCACAACACCCACAGCTGGGCCAGTCCGAAGCCAAGAGCTTCTTCCAGGTCACCCACACAGGTGCAAGGGCCCAAGCACTTAGGTCACCTTCTATAGTTTTCCCAGGCCATCAGCAGGGAGCTGGATTGGAAGTGGAGCAGCCAGGACTCGAACCAGAGCCTATTTGGGATGCTGGCACTGCAGGCAGATGCTTAACCTATATGCCATAGCACTGGCCCCATTAGTAAATGTTTTAATAAATCGTTGGTACATGACAGTTCAAAGTTGCTTACTAGATTTTCACTAGAAATTAAATTACTTACAATCAGAAATAATTTTATTTAATATATGGTAATTAAAATAAGAAAAAGGAATGAAAACAACTTTGTATGTTAAAAAGACAGACATGTTTCTGGTACGTCAGGCTATGAGGTATGAGAGCTATGTCTTGGTGAAGGAAAAAACAGAGTAATATCTATCCTGCAGCAAAAGGACTGGTTCTCTACTTGGAGAGAGAGGGACAGTATAGGACAAATACCAAGGGACTATAAGAAGGTTGCAGAAGGGCCGGTGCCGCGGCTCACTAGGCTAATCCTCCGCCTGCGGCACCGGCACCCCGGGTTCTAGTTCTGGTTGGGGCGCCGGATTCTGTCCCGGTTGCCCCTCTTCCAGGCCAGCTCTCTGCTGTGGCCAGGGAGTGCAGTGGAGGATGGCCCAAGTACTTGGGCCCTGCACCCGCATGGGAGACCAGGAGGAAGCACCTGGCTCCTGGCGTCGGATCGCCACAGCGCCGGCCGTAGCGGCCATTAGGGGGATGAACCAACGGAAGGAAGACCTTTCTCTCTGTCTGTCTGTCTGTCTGTCTCTCTCACTGTCTAACTCTGCCTGTCAAAAAAAAAAAAAAAAAAAAAAGAAGGTTGTAGAAGGCTTATGGAATATGAATGTTATATGAGATTAGGCTGAGATTCAAAGGGAATTATTAATGTGGTTTTATAAAAATTGAGCAGTAATGTCAATGATATAGTGATTTTAAAAACCCCTAGGATTTGGTCCCTTGTATTAAAGTACAATCTTAAAAAAAAATTACTGGGGGCCAGCGCTGTGGTGTGGTGGGTAAAGCGGCTGCCTGCAGTGCCAGTATTCCATATGGATGCTGGTTTGAGTCCTGGCTGCTCCACTTCTGATCCAGCTCCCTGCTAATATGCCTGGGAAAGCAGTGGAAGATGACCCAAGTCCTTGGGCTCTTGCACCCACATGGGAGACCCGGAAGAAGTTCCTGGCTCCTGGCTTTGGATGGGCTCAGCTCTGGCCGTTGCAACCAACTGGGGAGTGAACAAGTGGATGGCAGACCTCTCTCTCTCTCTGTGTCTCTATTTCTCTCTGTAACTCTTTCAAATAAATAAACTAAATCTTAAAAAAAAAATTATCGAAAAGCTGATGCTGTGGCACAGCCATATGGGATGCAGTGCAGGCATCCCATAAGGGCACAGGTTTGAGTTCCAGCTGCTCCACTTCAGATCCAGCTCCCTTCACAAGTGCTTGGGCCCCTGGTAGACATGGAGGAAGTTCCTGCCCTGGCCATTCTGGCCATGTGGAACCAATGGATGGAAGACTCTCTCTGGCTCTGCCTGTCCTTCTCTGTAACTCTGCCTTTCAAATCAATAAATATTTTTTAAAAGTATTGATGCTAGTAGTAAACATTTGTTAAAAGTCTTGATCTTTAATTTTGATTTTTTTTTTAAATTTTCCCACCATCTTCTGAACTTCAGCTTCTCTTTTTGGTAGTTTCTATTTAATGAGTGACTCTTCTCAACTTTCTTGTCGGGTGCCATAAGCTTGTTCTCCCTGGCTCTGACTTTGTGATGACCTCACATGAAAAGTGCTTAGCCGGCGCCGCGGCTCACTAGGCTAATCCTCCGCCTTGCGGTGCCGGCACACTGGGTTCTAGTCCCGGTCGGGGCGTCGGATTCTGTCCCGGTTGCCCCTCTTACAGGCCAGTCTCTGCTGTGGCCAGGGAGTGCAGTGGAGGATGGCCCAAGTGCTTGGGCCCTGCACCCCATGGGAGACCAGGAGAAGTACCTGGCTCCTGCCAGGATCAGCACGGTGCGCCGGCCGCGGCAGCCATTGGAGGGTGAACCAACGGCAAAGGAAGACCTTTCTCTCTGTCTCTCTCTCTCACTGTCCACTCTGCCTGTCAAAAAAAAAAAAAAAAAAAAAAAAAAAAAGTCTAGGGTAACAGAATAATTTGATTCTTTACTTCAGCTCTTTCTTGATACATTTAAATTGTTCCAAGTAATGCAGTGATTTCATATACTAATTATTCTATTTTCCTTTTGGTAATTGATGAAGGAAACAAAGATTTTGTTTTGTGGAGACATCTCTCTCTCTCTCCCTCCCTCTCTGTCTCTTTAAGATTTATTTATTTAGGGGCCAGTGCTGTGGCAGCATCCCATATGAGCACTGATTTGAGTCTCAGCTGCTGTACTTCCAATCCAGCTCTCTGCTATGGCCTAGGAAAGCAGCAGAAGATGGCCCAAGTCTTTGGGCCCCTGCATCTGCATCAGGTTCTGATTGTTTGGGAGAAACTGATCCTTAAGAGAATTAAGAATACTTTTGGATATGTACTTATTTTACAATATTTGAAGAATCACTTGACAGCTCTGTTTAAATCTGGTCTATATCTCTGGTTCAAGCACCGTGATTGAATGGATGATTGTTATTTTATAATGCTCTAGGACCCAACTTTGAACAAATGTTTTAAACCTCTGACCTCTTTGACAGAAATTTCCAGATTCAAAGTCTAAATTCTTTTGATTTTGAGATTTATAGTTGGGCCTGTGGAGATCCTCAGAGAATGCATCTCTCATCTTGTAGACACAATAACTAATTAGGGTTATGTGGATTACATAGAACGCATTGTTGGGTTGTGAAATGATGCTAAACTTTAAGTTGTGTTTAAATAGATCTATTTTTTATGTAATAAAATGCAGTTAGCAGGGGCTCAAGCACTTGGATTATCCTGCTGATTCCGTAGGTGCATTAGCAGGGAGCTGGATTGGAAGTGGAGCAGCTGGGACTCTAACTGGCACCCATATGGGATGCCAGCTTCACAAGCAGCAGCTTTAGCTGCTATGCCACAACACCAGCCCTGATAAAGTATGTTTTTGTAAACAAACATAAAAACCATCACTTCCTACTGAATTCCTCCCAAGTTAAAAAGCTACTCATGAATTCTTTATGAAAATGTATCTGCATAAATTCATTAAGAATTTGAAACATTGGTGATTCTAAAAACATACACAGAACACTTGATTTCAAGGCTTCCCACACTTGCAATGAGTCAATAAAATTGTCACCTCATAGATCTTAAAACTTCAACAAAGCAGGTATTATAGTTTTAAAGAAAAATTCTAAATTCATCTTCGTTAAGCTTCCTAACTGGGAGTTTTCTAGATCTGAGATTACTATATGTTAATTAACTTTTTTTGCTGTACTTATGCATTCAACTATGTCTTTAATTAGTTTGTAACTCTGTTCATTGTTTTTAAGATACAGCCTTGATTTGTGGTGCTCTTGTGAATTGTGGAGTTTGTGCTTATTGCCTGTCAGAATTCTACAGAAATAGTAGTACAAATCCTAGCAAAACAACGCTGGTCCAACACTTTGAGATGATGACTCTCATCCACAGAACTGACAAAGATAAATTTAACAAGGGACTCCATGTACTCTTAGCCTAAGAACTCCTCCTGGTAAAACTCTGTTGTTGCTCAGATGTGGCTAAAAGGGTTTTTGACTTGACTCTTGGTTGTCCATCATTTCCTCCCATTGTGGGACCAACTAACCTGGACAATTCCATCCTGGGAATAAGGGGCAAAGATAATCCAGCTGCAGGATGATTGATGGATGATATTTTTAAGAAAGAATGACAAAGGGGAAATATGAAAGTTAAGATGGAGACACTAGTGTCAACCTTAGCTAAATTCAAATATGTAAAGGCAAGAACTAATGAAGAAAGAGTTCTTAAATGTGATTACCTGATAGTAACTATCTCAAAAGACTGTGCCAGAGCTCCAGTCTCTACAGAGGGCCACCATTTCTAAAGAGATATGCTAACTAGAACACGATGCTTGGAGTCCTCAAATCTATATATAGCATCCATACTGTGGGTCCCAGACCTGGGACAACCACTTGACTTCTTGGCACACAAGAGGCAAGAATTAGGACTGAGGGTATTGACTCAAAATTGGGGAAACATGAAATACTCGGCGGTATATTTTTTCAAAATTGTCACCAAAGAGTGACTGACCTACATGCCAGAGCTCAGTAGCAGCCACCTGTGATGTGGTGCAGGAGGCAAAGCAATTCACTCGGGCAGCCCACCTCACTGTGTGCTGCCACTCCTGTAACAACACTTCAGGCCAATTGTGGAACCCACGGGTGAGTGCTTATTGGTTACTGAACAGTATGTTCCAGAAGACCAGACCTAAATGAATATCCCCTTAGCGACTCCAGGTCAGGAATTGCTTGTAGGTAAAAGCAACTTCAAGGACTAGGGATATTGGAAGATTGAATAAACAATGTAACCTTCAGGAAACTTTGAAAGGAAAAGTATTACCACTGGGTTCCTCAGCCCAAAGGCCAACCACATAGCCCCTCATCCATGTCTTAATGCCTTGGAAGAGGTAAGAGTGAACATTTACACTGACTCTAAGTATTCTTTTGCTGTATTACACGCCTAGGGGGCTAGTTAGAAGGAAAGAGGATTTTCCTTGTTAAACATTAAAGCTTTTCTACTGAGGAAGGCAGTCCTGCAAAATCAGATGGCTTGGAACATCCCCACAGTCACCCAAGGGAGAAAGTGTGCCTTCATTAAAGCAGGATGTTGCATGTACATCCCTAACAGCTCTGAGGATGTTTTCCTAGCTCTCTGAGATATGCATACCCAGATTATTTCTATGTCTGACCCCACACTGAGCCTAAATCAGTGGCTCTACTCTTGGTTTGGGACAGAATGTCAGTGGTAACAGCACTACTAAGCTTTCTAGCTTGCATTTTAGGTATAGGAATGTGTTGTTGCTGTGAACTGGTGATACACCTGCAGGATAAATTATGCAGAAACCACCTGAGCCAAACCCCGTCGTGGTTCGGAGCATTTCCCTCGTTGAGTCTGGGATGATAACTATTTTGAAGAAGAAACCGCTACCCCTTCCTCTCCTCCAGTCTTGAAAATTCCTACACATGTCCCATTTCAGCAGGAAGTAGCTAGAATGATTTCTGTCTCTATAAACATCAGGATTGAGGAATTAAAAGAAAAATGAGGTGACTGAAGCGGAGTTCTTTATCCTTTCCCTTAATGCCTTTGATATCTACTTTATCGAGCACCAATATCTCTTCCTTAGCCTGCAGTCTCTCTGTAAAGATTAAATTAAGGGAGTGACACAAAGGCCATGAGCATCTCAATGCTAACCTCTACACTAAGAGCTTTTAGGGAACTCGCGGGTCCCAATCAAAGAAGCTAATACCCAATCTACTTAGACCAGGACCTATTGGAGTCTGCCTTTGCCACTGCAAAGGTAAAACACTGGCCGCATTACTACCAATCAATGTAAGGTCATTTACACTGTGGACGACCCAGAGGTCCACACATGAGCGGATTATGCATTGCTCAGCCCCAGCTTTGGACTGTAAGATTCATTGTCTTTGCTTCCTTGGGGAGTCCAGGAATTGAACATTAGCTATCTGACTCCTTGCTCTGTGCTTTGTTTTTCTCCACCATTTAAGTGTCAGTGATTGAATGCTACTGTGTGTCAGGTGAGCAGATACAGTTCGGGGACTCAATAACAACTCTTCCATTTGTTAGGTAGAAAGCCTTTGTGTGTGTGTGAAAAAAGCTGAAGGGAAAAGACAAGAAGTTCACGTGGGAACAAACAAAACCCCTTAGAAGCATGCCCTGGAAGCAGCCCAGCATTTGCACATCAAAGTCCTGCTGCAACCCTAATCACTTTGTAGGAGGTCCCAGCCTTCCTCCTAGGAGACGTCCTTGGAGAATCTTCCTGGCCTGGTGCCTAGGGGACTATTTGGGGGCTATCCAGTCTGATGACACTGCGTAATAAAACCTTAAGAAGAATTGCACATCCAAAAGGCTGTTTGTGCAGCAATAGCCCATAAGAAGAGGGAAGGGGGATGGAGAAATGAAGAAGTGGATCCCATACTCATAAAACCCAGTCTGAACGTAAACTGGGCACTATCGGTTTCTTCTGATGAGCTGCCCATCCAGCCTGTTGGATGCACTACCTCACTAAACGTTGCTCCTTCACTTACCACTATTCTCCGTCTCACGTCTGAAATTCTTTTTTTCTGGGCAGACAGGACCTCTGTTGCAGCCATTTCTGCCAACACGTCCGTTTGGGGGATGTTTCACAGCAGTAGAATGGGCCAGCTAAGTCACAGATCCACTTGTGGCCTAGGCGATGGAGCAGATTCCAGAGAAAGAGCATTGCCAACACTTGCTGGACAGGAAAGGAGGACGAGTATGAGTGTCCACTACTGCGGCATGAGCGCTTACCCAGAGAGAAGGGAACTGCCTTTGTGCCTCAAGGCACAAAGAAGAGGGGAGTAGACACAGCAAACTTGCCTTCTGCAACTGTACTGAGGTGTGGGAAGAGTTCTCTCTAGAGCTGCCCATGGTAGGGCCACCCAGAGGACTGGGGAGCGTCCTAAGCAAGGGGAAAACTGGGAGATTTATGACTGAGCCCCATGTATTTTTTTTTTTTACAACAAACGTTTTTCTTTAACATTTATTTTATTTATTTGAAAGAGTTACAGAGAAAAGTTGAGCCAGAGAGAGAGAGAGGTCTTCCACCCGTTGGTTCACTCTCCAAATAACCACAACAGCCAGAGCTGAGCTGATCTAAAGCCAGGAGTCAGGAGCTTCTTCCAGGTCTTGCATGCGGGTGCAGGGGCTCAAAGACTTGGGCCATCTTCCACTGCTTTCCCAGGCCAGAGCAGAGAGCTGGATGGGAAATGCAGCAGCCGGGACATGAACCAACACCCATATGGGATGCTGGCACTGCAGGCTGGGGCTTTAGCAGGCTGGGGCTTTAATCTGCTGCACCACAGCACCAGCCCCGTGTATTATTTTTAAATAGTGAAAATAAGAAAATAACCTAAATATCCAACAAAGGAGGACTGATTAAGGATACCATAATTTATACATACTCACAATAGACCATCATCAAGAGGTTTTGAAGGCAGAGTAAAATGGTTACATGATAATGTTAAAAGTAAGTGGTAGGACATAAAAAGTTCATATACTCTGTGGGCTTAACTAGGTCCCTCTCCTAACTAGTAAACCAAAAAATATGTCTACTAACCATGACTGCCTTAGGGTCACACGGTTATGTCCCTCATACCTCCTTGCCTTTTACTCCTTTTTAAACTTTTTCTATGTAGCATATCTTCCTCTGATAATCAGAAAGAAAAAAATACAAAATTGAAATGTAAAGATTTAAGAATCACCAAAAAATTTGCAAGAAAGCCAATGTTGTGGTACAGCAGGTTAAACCACCACCTGCAATGGTGGCATCCCTTATCAGAATGCTGGTTCAAGTCCCAGCTGCTCTGCTTTCCATCCATCTTGGCTAAGGTGCCTTGGAAGGCAGTGGAAGTTTGGGTCCCTGCCACCCAGGATGGTGTCCTGGCTCCTGGCTTTGGCCTAGCCTAGCCCTGAATGTTGTGGCCATTTGGGGAGTAAACCAGTAGATGGAAGATCTCTCTCTTCCTGCCTGTCTCTGCCTCTGCCTCTCTCTTTCACTTTGCCTTTCAAGTAACCAAATATTTAAAATAGATGAGTTAAAAATGTAAAAATTCCAAGAATTCTCAGCCAGCTCCTAAGAATTAGGATGCAGAGGCAGTGACAGGCAGAAGAGAGAAGAGAGCCCTGAGAAACTACTTCTAGTTGGCTTTTTCTCTCTAAATAATTATGTATTTATTTGAAAAGGGGGGGGGAGGAAGAAAGGGGGGTAGGGAAGGAGGGAGAGGGAGAAAGAAACCTTCCATCATTCCCCAGATGCCTACAATGATCAGGGCTGGGCTGGACTAAGGCCACAAGCCAGGAACTCCATCTGGGTCTCCTTACATTGCTGCGAAGAGAGCTATTGGCAGAACTAGGCAGCGGATGAGTAATTAATTGTCTGTCATCTGCGAGGCTGGGAGAGACAACTTCTCAGTGTGTCTTTGCCGGGTTTAGGTAAGACCTGCCTCTGCCCATAGCAAAAAGAGGTGTAAGGGGGTTGGGGAGCTGGGCACCTGACCCACCCACCCTCCACCGGTCAGAACCCAGAGCAGCCACTGCCATGGCCAGCCTATGGCTGCCACCACTGACCACTGCAGGGAACCTACAGGCCAACCACAGGAGCCTCTGTTGGTATTGTCTCACCTGGGAATTTTCTCCGGCAGCCAGAGAATTTTCTCCTGCTTGTCTGTGGCAGACCAGAAGTGCCAAAATAAATAAGTGAAAATCAATCAGTTGATTGATCGATCGATCATTCCTGAGCACTTCCCTGAAACAATGGATGAAGGATGAAGGGCAAGCTCAAGGCAAGTTCTTGTCTGCACCTCACAGCATAGGGATTCAGTTCCACTTGCCCATAGTGGTTGCGGCTAATACTCTCTCTCTTTTTAAATTTATTTATTTGAAAGTCAGAGTTACACAGAGAGGAGAGGCAGAGAGAGAGAGAGAGAGAGAGAGAGAGAGAGAGAGAGAGAGAGAAAGAGAGAAAAGTCTTCCATCCAATGATTCACTCCCCAATTGGCTGCAACAGCTGGAGCTGCACCGATCCGAAGCCAGGAGCCAGAGCCTCTTCAGGGTCTCCCACGCAGATGCAGGGCCCCATGGACTTGGGCCATTCTCTACTGCTTTCCCAGGCCAAAGCAGAGAGCTGGATCAGAAGAGGAGCAGCCAGGTCTCAAACTGGCACCCATATGGGATGCTGGCACTTCAGGCTAGGGTGTTAACCTGCTGTGCCACAGCGCCGGCCCCTGCTAATGCCCTCTTTAGTGCCTTCTCCCTGGCTACTGGTGCTCCCTGGGATCACAGCCAAAACCAACTTCTTGCCTTAAGGCCCTGGCCTTAGGTCTGCCCCCAGAGTACCTAACGAAGATGGCGACTCATAAGGCAAGACCTGTGTGATTCTGCAGGAGGTGGGGAAGGCATACCATCCACCATGCTGTCCCACCCTCATTTCTATAAAATGGCACTTTGCTGTGAATGGAATTTCCCAACCCCTCCCTCTCAATTTTGCCAAGTGTGTCATGGATCATGTTAGTCTAAGCCCAAATAGCTGAGCTTGCAATAATCTACGCTCACATTACTGAAGACGGACTTATCTCATAGCCTCATGAGAAACTGAAGTTTCCTCAGGGCTGGGCATGGATGAGAGCTTGAGTCAGTTCAAGGAAGTCTTGCTAACATTGTGTTGTCCACTAAATATCCTTTCTATTGGTTTGTTGATTGCTTTACGAAGTTTATAGGTCCACTCCAAGAAAAGGTGGAAATAAAGAATGGAAGATAGTGCTCCCACTCTCTTACCGAAGTCATCTTAAAGAATGAATACCATGAGGCGGGTGCTGTGGCGTAGTGGGTAAAGCCGTCGCCTGCAGCACTGGCATCCCATATGGACACTGGTTTGAGTCCTGACTGATCCACTTCCAATCCAGTTCTCTGATAATGTGCTTGGAAAACAGTGGAAGGTGGCCCAAGTTCTAGGGCCTCTGTACCCATGTGGAAGACCCAGAAGAAGCTCCTGGCTCCTGGCTCTGGTTTGACCCAACCCTGGCTGTTGTGGCCATTTGGGAATGAACCAGCAGATGGAAGATCTCTCTCTGTCTCTGTCTCTTCCTCTCTGTAATTCCACCATTCAAAAACATAAATAATTTTTTTTTGTAAATAGCGAATATGGGGCTGGTGCTGTGGCATAGTGGGCTAGTCCTGTGCCTGAAGTGCCAGCATCCTATTTGGGCACTGGTTCGTGTCCCGGTTGCTCCTCTTCCAATCCAGCTCTCTGTTAATGCACCTGGTAAAGCAGTGGAAGATGACTCAAGTGCTTGGGCTCCTGCACCCACATGGGAAACCTGGAAGAAGCTCCTGGCTCCTGGCTTTGGATCAGCCCAGCTCCAGCTTTTGTGGCCATTTGGGAATGAATCAGCGGATGGAAGACCTTTCTGTCTTTCTCTCCCTCTGTCTGTCTCTAACTCTCTCAAATAAATAAATAAAATCTTAAAAACAATTTTTTAAAAAAAGAGCAGATACTAGATTACTGGCTGAGGATGAGAGGGATTTGGGGGGTAATGCTGAATTCATGAGAGCTAGCCTCCCCACAGTACTGTTCATGGGGATGAACTCTGACGAGCTGTCAGTTCAGCTCTCTGAAAATGATCAAGACCACGAGGGATGTGAGCTGAAAATAATGCTATGTGCATGTTGGTGGGTGGGATGAGAAATGTCACATTTTCTCTGGTCATGAGCAAGATCCATTTGTGAACCCAGAGTAGTGATCCCCAGAGCTGGGACTGTGGGTTGTCATTTCAACATCATGGCTGCCTGCACATGCCCAGCGTATGCCTCTGAGCAATGTCCTGCGTCCTCAACCCTTCTGGGGTTTTCATCTGAAAATGTCATCAGGACCACCTCTGCTGTCTGTCCCCTGAACCCAGAAAGCTGCTCAGACCTGGAGAGTGACCCTGGAAGGGACGTGTTCTTAGAGCGGTGAACCTCCATCTTCCTTGTTCCTTCTCTAACCTTCTCCTTTTTGGCCTCCTGCTGAATGAAGCCTGGAGGTGGGTGTAGCCCGCAGGGAGAAGAGAAAGCATGAGTCCCCTCTCCTGCCAGAAAAACCCATCATCTCTTTGTTTTCCAGATGCTAAACAGCTTGAGGGATGGGAGGGTGCAGGATTCTCTGCCATGCAGGAAACCTAGGGACTGGGGATTAGGACTTCAGATATTCAAACCCAAGACCCTCTTTCTTAGGACAAATCAACAGATAGCAGGGAAAATCTAGAATGCAGCAGCCCAGCTTCCACCTGGGTTTGATCCAGTTCTCTAGTCAGATGTCCAGAGGACAACTGAGCAGAGCAGAAGAAGTCCAACTTTCTACCATCTTCTGAATGGACCTTTCCAGTACACCTCCCTCAAGGCTGAGGACGTGCCAGTCCCAGCAGAGACATTTCAGGGGCATTGATTTAATTTAATGCATTAGACAGTCATCAGCACATTTCATGTGTCTCCCCAATGTTCCAGTTGAAAAGAGCTTCAGGACACAAGCACTCTCTACCTTTCCTTTACACAGAGGGACAGGATCTGAAGCTTCCTGGAAGGGACCGGGTTTTCTGGAGATTTCCATGATCTACAGAAGCAGAATCACCGTCTACTCCTCCTCAGTACACAAATCGTCCACTCCTCCCCTCCAGTCCCTCATTCCATTCTACCCTCTGAAGCACACTCAGTGTTAGAACTTAAACCTAAACAGTTCCTTTCAAAATATGTTAATGAATTAACAGTATGAAAATTTTCTCCATTGCGACAAGAAGCTGCCTGTTATAAACACTTAATATTACAGTGATGTTTCCACTGCACTCAGAGTGTGTCAAGGTTCTTTGCCAGACTCTAAAAATGTCCCAGTCTCTCTGGGTTGTTAAAATGAAGACTCCCCAAAGTCCCTTACAGCATGAGTTGTCTCCTGTGCGCTCATGAGAAGAACTACACGGCAGCATTGTGTGTATTCCCCTGCCGGCACCACTGACTTCTGCAGGAGGAAGCCAGCTCTCTGCTGGCTGATCCATCTGTATTAAATTACCAACACCGGGCAAGTGAAACAGAGCAAAAGTGTATTTATCATCAGATTTAACACAACTTCTGGGTGGATGGAAAAATGAGGGAAAAGCTTACAAGCACAGGCAGACAGACTTGAGTTCAGATTCTAGTCCTATACTCACTGGTCAAGTTACAGCGTTGGATTCAATACACCGAAACTGGGCTTTACCTTCCTCATAGGGTTATTGTGGGGATTCCATGGCTTCAGTGACCGATGGCCAATCATGGCCTGAAAATATTCAATGGAAAATTCTAGAAATAATTCATGTTGTATAAAACTTATTTTCATCTAATGAAAGGTATAGTAACAGAGAGAGAGAGAGAGAGAGAGATTTAGAGGGAGATTTTCCATCGGTTGATTCACTTCCCAAATGCCAACAACAGCCAGGACTGGGCTGGGCTGAAACCAGGAACCAGGAACTCAATCTGAGTATCCCACGTGGGTGGCAGGGGCCCAAGCACTTGAGCCATCATCTGCTGCTACCTAGGGTACATATTAGCAGGAAGCTGGACTGGAAAGTGCCAGGACTCAAACAGGTACTCCAATATGGGATGTGGGCTTCCCAAGTGGTGGCTTAACTATGCCACAATGCCTTCCCCAAATCACAGCATTTAAATAACTTTTTTTTTTTTGACAGGCAGAGTTAGACAGTGAGAGAGAGACAGAGAGAAAGGTCTTCCTTTCTGTTGGTTCACCCCCCAAGTGGCCGCCACAGCTGGCGCTGCGCCAATCCAAAGCCAGGAGCCAGGTGCTTCCTCCCAGTCTCCCACGCGGGTGCAGGGCCCAAGCACTTGGGCCATCCTCAACTGCCTTCCTGGGCCACAGCAGAGAGCTGGACTGGAAGAGGAGCAACCGGGACAGAATCCGGCGCCCTGATCGGGACTAGAACCTGGGGTGCCGGCGCCGCAGGCAGAGGATTAGCCAAGTGAGCTATAGCGCTGGCTTAAATAACTTTTTATTAAATTATATTGTTATAGTTATTTTTATTGTTGTTGTTAATCTCTTACTGTGCCATAAACTTCACTTTATCATAGGTATGTGTAACTAGGAAAACCCACAATGTACAGGACTCAGTACTAGTCATAGTTCCAGGCATCCACTGAGAAGCTTGGGATGTAACCCCTGTGGATAAGGGGATCATTGTAATACAGAAAAAATGCTGAGCGCCATGCCTGGACATAGCAACTACCCTGTGCATACTGATTATATCTCATTTCATCTCCAAGTTAAGGCAGCACCGCTCAAAACAAGGAAGCAGGAGGAGTGCGGTAGATTTCTACTTTCACCTGCCCATATCTCTGTCCTCCTCCTCCTGGGAACCCCATTATTTTTTCTCTTAATGGATAAGCTTTCACTTGTGTTGGATGGGACCTGTTGCCTTTCTGTTTTCAGCCATGAAGGTAGAAATAAGACTCAGGCTTCACCAAACCTCCCATTCTGTCCCAACCATGACGACAGGTGCTGGAATGAATACGCGATTCAACCCGCCACCACTCTGAGCCCTCCCAGAGATGTTTTTTTTCTTTTGGTTGGATGTTTTATAAAAGATTCTTTCAGCATGAAGCTTGTAGGGTGTGAATTTTATGTACATGGCAGGCAGCATGCTGTGATATTGGTCAGGGTTCACTCAGAAAAGCAGAAACTTTAGAGGACTCGTAATACCAGGGATTTACTACAAGGACTTGGTCTTTTGCAACTGTAAGAGCTGGTTCAACAGTCTGTGTGTGTCTGCTCATGCTGTGTCTAGTTGAGGACAGGCCACAGAAGGGAAGATGGACATGAAGCAGGGAAGCAAGGCTCCACTGAAATCAGCAAGAATGGGCTGGAAGGCGGAGATGGGGATCCCCACTGGTCTCTCCACACCTCTGAGCCCCCAGCTTCAATGCTGGAAGGCAGCTTCAGGAGAAGCTGGCGTCCTTCATCACGGGGCTTGGCTCAGGGGCCAGAGCAGGTGGAGGAGGATCCGGTCAGAGGCAGAGACGCTCTGAGCCCAACGCCAGGCAGTGAGTAAACAGATGAGTGACAGCATGAGTCACTACCATAGCCACTCAGCTCCTGCGCTGTTCAGATTTACTTCCCCTGCTAAATCTCTTGTATAAATCGTCTCTGTGGCCCACTAACCCAGAGCCAGGCAGAGAAGTGAATTCTGGGAAATGCAGTTCTGGCTTAGCTATGTGGCCCTAACACACCCACCACGTCGGCTGTATGAAGAGAACCCAGTCAACAGACGGGCAGGCAGCAAGAGCCCCGACGACGTCATTTGATGACACCCACAACTCCAAAGCTGTAACTATCCCTAGAATTCCTTGGGCACGTGAGCCACTTGGCTTGTCCTGGTTTGAAGCAGGTTTCCATCTCTCAAAATCAAAGTGTCTGAGGAATAGAAACTCAGGTAAGGAGATGGGAGCTAGTTCAACATGCAGTGGAAATTTAGGTAAAGAGTTGTGCTAGAATTCCAATAAAAAAACCTAGCTTTGGCATAGCAATGAGGAGCCAACTACAAAGTCCTTGGATACCAGGAAATGAGTAGGACTCAGCATTTTCAGTTTTGATGGGTATAGAACTTGCTAAAAACTGGTGGGAAAGCGGTATATGTACAAAATCCTACTAACGCCTGCTAAGAACCATCACCTAAGAAGCAGATGTAATCTTTGAAGTGACACACAGTAAGAAGTCAGAGGGATATCCAGACAGGACTCACAGGTGGCTGGCCACTGACTCAGGCCCCATGTCTCAAACTTTCCTGTGCTGCTCTGCAGGTCAAGCTACCTCATCTGGTCAGCGGGCAGGTAATCCATCAGCTCTAGGGGTGCTTGTCTCCTCACCATACTTTCATCAAGAGACTGATAAATAAGCCAAATAAATTAATTTACAAGTCAGAACTAAAATTCTCCCTCCCTTGTTATAGATACATCTTTCCAGGCACAGCTTCCTCAGTATCAAATGAAGCCTCAGAGCCATTTTTTTGGGGGAGTAGCATGGGGTGGTTTGAGGGACATTTTAATCTAAGCTCCAGGCCAGCCTGGCGCAAGACCCTCCTTACCCTGAACCAAATAGACAGAATGCTAGCCAGTGTCTCCAACAGCCAGACTGCAAGGTTCTTTTCTTAGAGGGTAGTTTGGATCCTGTTCTGTTCTCAAAAGATTCTGTGATTTTTTTAATTAATTTATTTGAAAGGTGGAATTGGAGAGAAACAGAGATCTTCCATCACCTGGTTCACCCCCCAAATGGCCACAACAGCCTGAGCTGGGCCAGACCGAAGCCAGAAGCTTCTTCTGGGTCTCCCATGTGGGTGCAGGGGCCCAAGCACTTGGGCCATCCTCTGCTGCTTTCCCAGGCACATTAGCAAGGAGCTGGATCAGAAGCGGAGCAGTATGGGTTCAAACTGGCACCCATATAGAATGTGGGAGGTACAGGTGGAGGCTTAACCTCCTACACCACAGTACTGGCCCCTAGATGCTATTTTCTAATTATGCAACCTAAGCCTGCATTACTTTTTTGGAAGACCATCCCTCACTGTGCACCGAGCCTGCCCCTGGCAAGTTTTCCCCCAGTGCTGTATGTATTAATCCAACTGCCCTCCTCACCTACTTTCCTTTGGTGGATGCTTTTCACAGTTTTATTTTCTTCCTCCAATATCACAAGCAATCAATGCAGCCTGCAGAAAATTTAGGATACCACACCAAATTGTTTTTTCTCTAACTACTTCTATTTTCAGAGAGTGACCTTCTCAAAGCCCAGGAGACTACAGTCTATCCACCTCAGAAAGAAGAGCATGCTGGGTAGATAGGACGCATCTCACACATATCCACTGCTGCATCTTGGATCCTCCCCAGGCTGCTGTTCTCATCTTCACCTCCCACCAGTGGCCACAGTCTTTTGGAACTTAATCCTTCCAGTTTCTACTTGTGTGTGTGGCCTTCACAGCAACCCGAGTGCTCAGTGAAAATGTAGAGGCCAGTGTTGTGGCATTGCAGATAAAGCTGCTGCCTGTGATGCTGGCATCCCATATGGGTGGCCAGCCTGAGTCGCGGCTGTTCCACTTCCAATCCAACTCCCTGCTGATGGCCTGGGAAAAGCAGCAGAAGATGGCCCAGGTGTTTGTGCCCGTCACCCACATGGGCGCCCTAGATGAAGCTCCTGGCTTCTGGCTTCAGCCTGGCCTGGCCCCATTGTAGTCATTTGGAGAGTGAACCAGTGGACAGAAGATTTCTGAGTCTCTTTCTCTGTAACTCTTACAAAACAAATCTTAAAAAAAAATAATAATAATCAGATGGAACTACTCCACTGATTAAGGCCCAACAAGTCTTCTGCCTCATGACTAGAATACAACCCAATGCCTTATAAGGACAAAGCTTCATATGCCCTTCCTCTTCCTCATCCTCATCCTCCCAAATTATTACTGCCCAGCCCCTGGGAGCCTCCCTCTGACTCTCAAGCTTGCCTGACTGTCCCCACTGCTCTGTTCCTCTTCTGGCTGGCTACTCCTCACTCAGGTCTGATTTAAAGTCACCACCACAGAGAAGCCATTCCTTTTCTATCTCAAAGAGTCTACTTCCACCTCGTCCCCACTCTTTTATGTCCCTTTTTCTATGTTATTTTTCTTTAAATCATTTACTAATACCAGAAAATACCTGATTTCTGGGTTTATTGTATCTCCCTGCTCCCCACTAAGAATATGAACTCCCTAAGGGCAGGGTATTATATAGGGATTTTATTGGTTTCTGCTGGGCCTAGGGGCAGAAAAGAGACCACTTATCCTGTCCTGGTTTCTTTTAGTCCTGTCCTCACCTATGTAAAGTCATTGCTATGATTAGAACACATCCCCCAAAAGTTCATGTGTTGGCAAGTTAACCCCCAAACTCATATTTTTTTTTTTTTTTTGACAGGCAGAGTGGACAGTGTCAGAGAGACAGAGAGAAAGGTCTTCCTTCCGTTGGTTCACCACCCCCAAATGGCCGCTACGGCCGATGCTGCGCTGATCCGAAGCCAGGAGCCAGGTGCTTCTCCTGGTCTCCCATGGGGTGCAGGGCCCAAGGACTTGGGCCATCCTCCACTGCACTCCCTGGCCACAGCAGAGAGCTGGCCTGGAAGAGGGGCAACCGGGACAGAATCCGGCGCCCCGACCAGGACTAGAACCCGGTGTGCCGGCGCCGCAGGTGGAGGATTAGCCTAGTGACCCACGGAACTGGGCAAAACTCATATGTTAATGGTATTTGGAGGTGGAACCTTGGGAGGTGATCTGGATTAGCTGAGGTCATGAGGGTTGGGGCCCCCTTGACGGCATTGGTGGCTTCATAAGAAGCCCACGAGAGGCCCACGTCAGCAGATTTGCACGGGCTCACCAGGGCAGGCCCTCCGCCATGTCACCACACACCACAGTGGCCTCACGAGGTGCCGAGCAGATCCCTATGCCGTGCTCCTGGCCCTTCCAGGCTTCAGGACAGTGAAAACTATGTTTATTTTCTTGCATGTTACCTACTCTCAAGTACTCCATTACAGCACCAGCAAAGACAGCTGTCTTCCTTCATTACCCCTCTGAATGGGCCACTTCGTCCCTGCCAGGTACCCGACTTGGGTTTTTCACTTGACACCAGTGACAAGGAAAGCAGTAGCTGCAGTGAGGACGGGCACTGAATCACGGGAGGCCAGGCCTTTGGTCTTCGGTCTAAACAAGTGGGTGGTTACCACCCCACTGATCAGTGAAGGCCTTTTCATTTCCTTCCTGTGTCTGGCACCCCGCAGTCGCTGGCACGATGAGTTAATGCATCTTGAAAAATGAAGCACTGAATCAGGCCCTTTATTTATAGCTCGTTTTACAAATGTGAATTAAAGTGGGCCAGTCTTATGACACACTCAAATTTATTATATCCACTTGATGGCCTGGATAGTTAAATACTTCAGTGAATAAACTTAGAATTCATTAAGTCTCATTTTCTCATATTTCATGTATTTGCAATCTACTCTCTTCCTTGGCAGTTTTCAAACAAGAAAATTAAGACTGGCTCTGAAATTTATGGATGTATTCTTCTAATATTCCTTTAATTAGAAACTCATATGTGGCTTCCTAAGCAAGCCACCCGTGGAGATAACTTATGTAATTTGAGCTACCTCATTTTGTGACCACTTCCTAATTCCCTTTTTGTCTCCCTTAAGCTCTCATTAGCTCTGAAACGCCATGTAGATAAAGTTCTGTAGAGACACAGCAGGGAGGGCTAAGGTTTCACCTTCAGGTGAATATTAAGATGTGGGAATCATTTAAAGGTTGACTATTCACTGTTGAATATTCACAGAGCAGCATCTGAGAGAGTCTGGAGAACACAGGTTTTCGGTGAGGAAAGGGAGTAAACCTTTCCATAGAGAACTTTCTAAAACCATTCTGTCACCACTTGTATCATGTAAAGTTAACCTGTTAATTACTGCAGGGACAGAAGAGAATGAGATACTGGCATGTAGCCAATTGTTATGGCTTGAGTAAGAGTTTGGGTGTCCCGTCAAAGGGCTATGTGTTAAAACTTGGTTGCCAGGGTGGTGCCATTTGGTGGTGGAGGAACCTTCAAGTGGAGGGACCCAGAGGGAGGTCATTAGGTGATTGGGGGCATGCCTTTGGAAGGTGGGTCTATGTGACCTCTTGAGTTTTCATGAGCATCAGTTCTCATAAAAGCCTAAGTTTGGGCCCAGCCACTCTCTTTGCTTCCTGGTTCTCCCTGTGATCCTTTCTCCAGGACTCTGCCCTGGCCGTCCACTGTCCTTACAGAAGCCAAACTCACAAGGCCCCCTGATCTTGGACTCAAACCTCCTAAACTGTGAGCTAAATAAGCCTTTTCTTTTCATGAGGTGAGTTGCAGCGGGTATTTTGCTGTCGTGGTGAGAAGCCAATAGGGAAAATTGGTACCGAGGAGTGGGAAAGATACTCTAACTGTACCTGAAGATGCGGGAGAGACTTTGAGATTAGTTTATAAGATGAGGAGTGGTTGAGGAGGAGTGGGTTGTGGAAAGCCTGGACTGCTACAAGAGGAACAATAGGGGCAATTCTGCTGAGGGGCTAAAAACCAGAATGCGGGTAGAAACGTGGGCAGTAAAGGCCTTGCTGAAAAAGACCCAGCTGGGAGTTAGGCTGAAGGCCAGCCTTGTTAGATCACAGCAAGGAACCTGGCTTTACTGTGTGTATGTCCTACGAATGTAAACATGGTGGATGAGTTTATTTGGTAGAAGAGATTTCAAGGCAGTGACGTGTAAATGCCGCAGCATGGGTATTATTGGCCACTTCGAGTCAGTGAGAATCAGCAGCAAAAAGGAGCAGAGTGGAATGATTTGGAAAATTTGCAGCTTGGTCAGAGAGGGAGCAAAGACAAGGTGTTTTCGGGACAGGAGAGCGCCATGGGGAAATGGCTCATTAAACAGATGAATGCAGGTGGAAGGGAGTTGTGCGCTACTGACAATGGTGAGGTAACTAGGTAGATGTTAGCCTGTGTGTGTAAGAGGGGCTGAAGAAAATGGGAAGGAAATGAGAATTTTTTTTTTTTTTTTTTTTTTTGACAGGCAGAGTGGACAGTGAGAGAGAGAGACAGAGAGAAAGGTCTTCCTTTGCCGTTGGTTCACCCTCCAATGGCCGCCGCTGCAGCCGGCGCACCGCGCTGATCCTGGCAGGAGCCAGGAGCCAGGTGCTTTTCCTGGTCTCCCATGGGGTGCAGGGCCCAAGCACCTGGGCCATCCTCCACTGCACTCCCTGGCCATAGCAGAGAGCTGGCCTGGAAGAGGGGCAACCGGGACAGAATCCGGCGCCCCAACCGGGACTAGAACCCGGTGTGCCGGCGCCGCAAGGTGGAGGATTAGCCTATTGAGCCACGGCGCCGGCTAGGAAATGAGAATTTTAAAGAAAATGAATTTTTGTGCAATGGAACGAGGAGACAAGCCATGCAAGTAGACCAGCAAGTACACCTAAAGTCACTGCTCTTGTTCAATAACCCCATTAGATGGGATTCAGGCCTCTCCCTGGGGGCAGCTCAGAGGAAGCCCCCTGCCATGCACCAAGAGGGCCACTAGGTCTGATAACACCGAGCTGAAAAGGGCCTCAGAGGATTTTCAGGAATTCCACATCCAGAAATCCATCCCCCCTCAACAATTTCCCAGAAGAGGGAGGAAGGGGAAGAACCAAGGGACCACACTTACGTATCCATAAAAACTGCAGTCTGAACACAGACCGTGCACTAGCCCTTTCCTGCGATGCCTGCTTGGTCTATCAGGTGTGTTTCTTCATTAAACTTGGCTACCTTGTTTATCACTGCGCTCTGTCTCTCCTCTGAATTCTCCCCTGTGCCAAGACAAGAGCCCCTGAGCAGCCCTCTCTGACAGCAGCAAGATCATGGGAAAATGACCCCAGGGATCCCTGAGGCCACTGCTCCCATCTCAGGCCCAGAGACCGAGAGGTACAAACTTGGGCTCAGGTCTCTCTGCTCTCAGGGCCAGCTCCAGAGTCAGGCTTGCCGGGGAAGAGCTCTGAGCTCATGGCAGCTGGGGCTCCAGCAGATCTCAGCATTGTCCATGTGATTCTGGTTTTGCAAGTATGCACAAGGGTGGGGGGGGGTGATGTGGTCATGGCAGCTTCCCTTGAGATTTGAGAGGAAAGCCTGAGGGGCCAAGTAAATACCCTGGTTGCAGCATTCGACAGAGCTTAGGTTTTCCAAGCAGCCCCAGCGAGTGTGCTTAAAATCAGACATCACTTCCAGGTCAGCCGCTTGTGCTGGGTTCTGCTTCTGTGGTGCGACTAAGGAGCCAGAGCTGCCCAACTTTCAAAGCCAAACACTTCTGGCTTGAAACTTAGTAATGAATGTAGAGGGAGAAGTCAGTGAACAGGTGTTGGTGCACCTCCTGCTGTATGCAATCTCAGTTTTGGATGCTGGAGACACCACCCTGACCAGCTAGTGAATGCTTCCATGAGGTGTGCCAGGGACTGGGCACAGTTCTCAGTGCTTTGTCTATATTCACTCCACTTAATCTGCACAGGGCCCTGTGAAGTAGCTGCTCATATCATCCCCAATCTACAGATGGGGAAACTGAGGTTCCAAGAAGTTAACGTGATTGTCTTAGTCCATCTTCCCTTGTTATAACAGAATATGTGAGACTTGGTCTTTATAATGAAATGTGCTTCTCGAAGTTCTAGAAGCTGGGAGGTCCAAGGCTGAGAGGCCACACCTGGTGAGGACCTTCTTGCTAGTGGACACTCTCTGGGGTGCCCAAGGTGGTGCCAGGCATCATATGGTGAGATTGTCACATACAAGGGACAGAACCAAACTGGTTTTTTTTTTTTTGGTTTTTTTTTTTTTTTTTTTTTTTGACAGGCAGAGTGGACAGTGAGAGAGAGAGACAGAGAGAGAAAGGTCTTCCTTTGCCGTTGGTTCACCCTCCAATGGCCACCGCTGCAGCCGGCGCACCGCGCTGATCCGATGGCAGGAGCCAGGAGCCAGGTGCTTTTCCTGGTCTCCCATGGGGTGCAGGGCCCAAGAACCTGGGCCATCCTCCACTGCACTCCCTGGCCACAGCAGAGAGCTGGCCTGGAAGAGGGGCAACCGGGACAGAATCCGGCGCCCCGACCGGGACTAGAACCCGGTGTGCCGGCGCCGCAAGGTGGAGGATTAGCCTATTGAGCCACGGCGCCGGCTCAAACTGGCTTTTTTTTTTTTAAAAAAAAAAGATTTATTTATTTATTTAAAAGCCAGAGTTACACAGAGAAAGGAGAGGCAGAGAGAGAGAAAGAGAGAGAGAGAGGTCTTCCATCCGATGGTTCATTCCCCAACTGGCTGCAACGGCCAGAGCTGCGCCAATCCAAAACCAGGAGCTAGGAGCTTCTTCTGGGTCTCCCCCGCGGGTGCAGGGGCCCAAGCACTTGGGCCATCCTCTACTGCTTTCCCAGGCCATAGCAGAGAGCTGGATAGGAAGAGGAGCAGCTGGGAGTAGAACCGGTGCCCTTATTGGGGTGCCGGCGCTTCAAGCCATGGCGTTAACCTGCTGCATCACAGCAGCGGCCCCCAAACTGGCTTGTATAACAGGATCACTCTCAAAAATAACTCATTACTTGCACTGCCACAGAACACTCGGCAAAGTGAAGAGGAGACCGACAGACAGAATGAGAGAAGTTTTTGCAAACTATGCAATTAATAAAGGATTAATAACCAGAATAATATATAAAGAGATCAAGCAACTCAACAGCAACAAAACAAACAACCCAGTTAAGAAATTGGACAAAGGACTTAAACAGGCATTTTTTAGAAAAGGAAATCCTAATGGCCAACAAAACTATGAAAAAATGCTCAGGATCTCTAGCCATCAGGGAAATGCAAATCAAAACCACAATGAGGTTTCACCTCACCAGGGTTAGAATGGCTTTCATACAGAAATCAAGAAACAACAAATGCCGGCAAGGATGTGGGGAAAAAGGTACCCTAATGCACTGTTGATGGGAACACCACCATCGGATGGAAGACCTCTCTCTCTCTCTCTTTCTGCCTCTCCTCTCTCTCTGTAACTCTGGCTTTTAAGTAAATAAATAAATCTTAAAAAAAAAAAAAAAAGCCAGTTTGGTTCTGTCCGTTGTATGTGACAATCTCACCATATGAAAGCCACTATGGAAACCACATATGAAAGCCACTATCGAAGACAGCTGGGAGATACCTTAGAAATCTGAATATAGGCCTACCATATGAACCAGCCATCCCACTCCTGGGAATTTGCTCAAGGGAAATGAAATCAGTATATGAAAGAGTTATTTGTACCCCCATGTTTATTGCATCTCAATTCACAGCAGCTAAGATATGGAATCAACTCTGTCAACTGAAGGCTTAACAAATTATGGAATATGTACACTATAGAATACTACACAGTGTTTAAAAAAAATGAAATCCTGTTGTTTGCAACAAAATACCTGAAACTGGAAAACATCATACTTAGTGAAATAAGCCAGTCCCAAAAGGACAAATACCATATGTTCTCCCTGATCTGTGATAACTAATAGAGCACCTAAAGGTAATCTATAGAAGTGAAATTGACTCTTTGAGATGCAATGACTGAACAGCCCTTGTCTTGACTGTTGAGGAACAGTTTTTTTTTTTTCTTCTTCATACTATTTGTTGAACTCTTTACTTAATAGAGAATTAACTGTATGTGTATAAAGTTAATTGAAAGTAGATCTTAGTAAAAAATAAGAATAGGAGAGGGAGGACAAGAGGGGTAGGAGTGTGGGTGGGAGGGTAGGTAGGGTGGGAAGAATTACTATGTTACTAAAGTTGTATTTATAAAATGCATGAAGTTTATATTCCTTGAATAAAAGTTTTCTGGGGGAAAAATCCATTACCCCACTAACACATTCATGAGGGGCAGAGTCCTCATGATCTAATTACTTCTTCATCTTCCACAATGGGGATGAAATGTCCATGAGAGTTTTGGGGGAACATTCAAACTACAGCAGTGCTCGTTGTCACATAGCTAGCAGGTAGGAGAAGAGGCTTGGTTCCAACAATGTGACCCAAGTTCCTGTTTTAAAACACTGATTGGTCAGGGTTCTCTAGGGAAGCAGAACAAGTAGGATGTGAGTACACGTGTACACACACGCATGAGGTCTTCAAAAAGTTCATGGAGGGCAGGGCGATTGGTGCAGTAGTTAACATGCTGCTTGGGACACCTACATCCCCTGGAGCATAGGTTCAAGTCCTGCCTCTACTTCTGATTCCAGTTTCCTGTTACTGCAGACTCTGGGAGGCAGCAGGTGATCATGGCTTCAGTACTTGGATTCCTACCACCCATGTAGGAGACCTGGATTGAGTTTCAGGAATCTGGCTTCAGCCTGGCCCAGCCCAGCTGTTGTGGGCATTTGAATAGTAAACCAAAGAATGGAACATCCTTCTGACTCTTAAGTTAAAAAAAAGTAAATAGAAAGTAAAAAAAAATTATCTTGAAAAAAAGTTTGTGAGAAGTGTATATTTTGAAAAAACTATGCATAGTTTCCAAAGTTCTTTTGTACCAAAAATAAATGCATGTTTTAAATCTATTTGCCACAGACATTCTGAATGATTATCAGGGATTCATTATAGGGATTTGGCTCTTTGCAATTGTAAGAGATGGTTCAATATGGTGCAGGCTCGGCAGGGAGTGAGAGACAAGGCGCTAAGGACTGCCAACACCCAAGCCGAGGGCACTGCTCAAATCCCACCACCTTCCACACTGGTTTGACACGGCTGAGGGCTCAGCACACTCGCTCCTCATCACGAAGCTAAGCCTCACTTTCCATCAGGCACCAGACATTACGGCACATTCCTGGAGGTCACCGCTTGCACTGTAGCCACACCTCAAGCCCTTTCTCCTTTGATCTTCAATCAGGCCCTGCCCTAAGCACCACCCTTGCCCTTTAAAAGGCTGACCCCATCCAGGGTGGGGAGCAATTGCCCCTCATGAGGTTGTCATCACTCAAGTCTGAGTGTCTACTATCCTTTTGCGTTTCAATAAATCCTGTTTCTCTGCTCACCTCTGTCTGCGTCTCCTGCTTGTATTCTTACATGTAAGAAGGCAAGAACCTGGACCAAGTCTAGCTGGGCGTCTCTCCAAGGCCAGCCAGGGCTCCTGATTGACACAATAAACAGTCCGCGTGAGGCTGCTCATTCTGCGTCTGGTATAGGAGGCTGATGTGCGCAGGGCAGGCCACTGAGAAGGGCAGACAAATATGAAGCAGGGGAAGCAAGCATAGGGGCAAAGGTAAAGTTTCCTCTCTGCTTCCAAAGGGTCTCTGGGGTGAACTGACAATTGACAGAGACTCGGGAGCTGGACACAAAGTATGAGACACAACAGGAGGCGAGGTGGTGGAAGCTTGTGCACCTTTCTTCTGAGGACAGTGAGAGGAGCGTTGTGACAGTTCTGAGGGGATCGTAAACGATTATTAGAGGAATGGAGCGGACCTGGAGGCAGAAGTTAGCTGGTAAGTGGTTCTCTTTGGAATGTGAAGGAAGCTAAAAGCACACACCTTATCTTGTGACAACGTCCACCCAGGTGTGGTCACATTGTTTCTTAGTCTTCTCTCCTGATGATGAGATTTCAGATGCGGGTGGAAGGCAATTGTGTTCCCCCTCATCTGCTTAATACAGAGATGAGAGAATTCCCGAGAGCACCATCCCTGCACTTAGGGGGAAAAGCAAGACAATGCCAGGGGAACACGGAGGGTCAAATCGCCCATCTTTGGGGTATCCTTTGCTGGACTTCGACACAAGGATAAACTGAAATCCGCAGGGTCAGACACTGAGGCGAAGGCAGAACAGACTCAAGGTCACCCGACTTCCTACTGGGGGTCCTTCCCATCATGCCACGGCACCTTTGTAGGGAGCCTGGATTTCTTTCTTTTTTTTTCTTTCAAAGAGAGTTTGAAAGCTTCACTGGGTCTGTGGGAACTAGAAAGTGTCAGCTTCTCCATGGATTCTAGTTAAAAAGTCATCCTTTGTTAGAAATGCAGCCAAGTGTAGAATGGGTATTTTGAGGTTCAGGGGCTGGAGTCATGAAAAACTTTTTGTTTTCCAAATTCCCTGTAATGATGGAGACCCTATTTTAAAATGGAACTAGAATGACATGATTTATGAAAAGAAAGAAAAACCTTGTGAGTTGGAGCCAGGTACCCTTCCCCAAAAAGCACTAATGTGAACTTATCAGCTGCCGGGTCCTGGTGGTTGTTCAAAGCAAAGGTGGAGCTGTGGTTTTAGAATTTGAGGAAGCTGAGTCAGGCAATGTGGTGCAGCGGGCTGAGCTGCCACTTGGGACATCCCATCCCATCCCATCCCATCCCCTATGAGCGCTGGTTTGAGTCCTGGCTGCTCTGCTTCTGATCCAGCTCACTGCTAATGTGCCTGAGAAAGTAGCAGATGATGGCACAAGTACTTGGGTCCCTGCCACCCACATGGGAGACCTGGGTGGTGTTCTTGGCTCCTAACTTCAGCCTGGCCCGGTCCTGGCTGTTGCACTTATTTGGGAAGTGAGCCAATAGATGGAAAATCTCTTCTTCTGTCTCACCCGCTCTGTGTCACACGATTATTCAAGTAAATAAATAATAAATCTTAGAAAAAGAGTCCCACTCCCCAAAATGGAACCGACAATTCATCTTTAAAAAAAGAAAATACGAATTTTGGAATTTCAGAATCCATGTTTCAAAATTACATGTCTGACATCTGGACTCATCTAATGTTTACTTCCTTCTTCTCCCAACCCTGCAATCTGAGTTTTCCATAAAGATTAGATAAGTCTAAGACCACATAATTCCCAGCCAAGAAAGCACAGGAGTCCTTGGACCCATACTCTGGGGGATTTAGCAGTGGGTTAGTGGCTGCTGGCTTCTGAGTCAGTCCCAGATGGGTACAAGTAAAAGAATTACTAAGTAATGGACGCCACGGCCCCTCCCTCTCCACGTCCCTTCCTTCCTTACTCGGCCCCATTCATTCCTCTGGAATCTGTGCTCCTCCCGATTCAAGCATTCATTCCATCAACATTTATAGATCTATAGTGTGCTGTACACTATGACGGGCATCAGGATTCCAAGATGAAGGCAGCATTGAGGCAGGAGAGGCGGACAGCTGGTGTGGTTGACAGGGAAAGTGAACCCAATGACCTGAGGAGGCAGATCAGGTACACAGCAAACATTCCTGAAGTTACAAGACACAGGCCCTTCTCATCAGCTATTGAGCACCGAACCCCACTATGTCCTTACCCTGGGCAGATAAGCAAAAACGAGTTTCCACCAAATCCAGGGGCTATCTTGATGGCTTTGCTTCAATATAAAAGTAAAAAATATAGCCCTGGGAGGAGACCTAAGATGCTAATGAAACATGTTGGAACATTTTATCCCAATTGCACCTGTGGGAACAGAGACCTACCTTGAACATGGCCAACGGCCCTTTCATCAAAGGGTTGCCCCAGCAGCTGAAAAAAAAACCTGATAAAATAATCTATCTGAGGGGCTGGTGTTGTGGTGCAGTGGTTTAAGCTGCTCCTTGTGACACTGGCATTCCACAAGAGCCGGGTTCAAGTCCTAGCTGCTCCACTTCTGACCCAGCTCCCTGCTGATGCACCTGAGAAGGCAGCAAATGATGGCCCAAGTGCTTGGGCCCCTGCCACCTATGTGGGAGACCCAGATGGAGTTCCAGGCTCCAGGTTTCAGCCTGGCCTAGCACTGGGTGTTAAAGCCATTTGGGAAGTAAGCCAGCAAATGGAAGACCTCTCTCTCTCTCTCCCTCTCTCATTGTAACTCTGAATTAATCTTTCTTAAAGAAAAAGAAAGAAAGAAAGAGAGAGAGGGAGAGAGAGAGAGAGAATGAATCTTCCTGGGCACCTGGATCTGCAGAAGCTCACCTTTCCATCCTGCCTGTGGGGCATGGACTTTTGCTCTGCCTGTCAATCTTTTCTTCCCACTGTCCTAATTTCTCTTCTGAGCTGGTGTGACAAGAACCTGGTCCCCTGGGCCCCTGGCATCTGTAATACATGAACCTGTCCGCTGCTCTGTGATGCAGCCTACATGTGTTGGAGGGACAAAGCATGGTGGTTCAGTCTGGGCTAGGAGTCACATGGCATGCCTTCTTCACATTTTGGCTTCACTCTGGCCCACCGTGTGACTTTGGGCAGTTTGGTACATTTTTCTAGAGCTCCTCTGCTAATCATAGATGATGATGATGACAATGGTCAAAGTCGCTGCCATATTGCGTCCTTGCCAAGTTCTAAGGCACTGGCCTCTGCCATGTACACCACCTCCTTTAGTCCTTACCAAGGCCCTGAGCATTAGTTATTTGTATTGACTGCATTCTATGTTAATAGGAACTTAGGGTGATAGGATTAACTTATTTATCAGAAGAGGGGGTGGTGTGGGTAGCCCTGGGCCCTGCCCATGGTGCCTACCTGCATGGCACTACCTAGTCCTTGGTGCCGAGCCACAGGAGACACATGGATAACCAAGGAGGACTATAAGCAATCCAAAGAAAATCACAAAAACTGACAGTCAGGGTGTATAAATGGACCACCTGCCTCCTGTCAGGGGAACAGCCTCCTCCTCATAATGAATGTTGGCCTTCAGAAAGGGTTCTTCCCTTCCCATCCTCATACTGGGGTCCATCAGCAATGACTCCCACCACTGGGAGATCCTGGCAAGGCCATGAAAAGAACCCACTCCCCCGGGCATTAGCCAAGGCTTCGCTCCGGGTGGCTGGCACACGCCACCTGCCCTGGTGCCCAGTCACAGGACCGGCTGTGGCTGGGTGTGACAGCTCCCTAACCTGACCTGAGGTGCCAACACCACAGCTGGATTGCACTCCGCAAATACAGGCTGCTGCACAGGAACAGAGAGGGGTGCAGGAGAAGGAGGAAGGGGGAAGGGAGGGTAGAAGAGGAGGGGGAAGTAGAGAAAGGCACAAGCAGATCAGAAAGCAGAAAAATGCAGAAGGGTGTGCCCCATCCCTGGACCTTTTAACACAGGAAGAACAGCTGAGCTGACCTCGAGTATTTAAAGTACCATTCCTGGGACCAGTGTTGTGTGTTGTGGCTCAGTGGGTTAAGCCTGCTTGCAATGCCAGCCTCCCATACTGGAGGACTAGTTCAAGTTCTAGCTCCTTTGCTTCTGACCCAGCTCCCTACTAATGTGCCAAGGAAAGCAGTGGATGATGGCCTAAGTACTTGAGCCCCTACCACTCGCATGGAGGACCCAGATAGAGTTCCAAACTGCTGCCATTAGCCTGTCCCAGCCCAGGCCTTTTTGTCCATTTGGAGAGTGAACTAGAGGATAGAAGGTCTCCTTCCTTGCCCCGTCACTCTGCCTAATAAATTAATTAAAAATAAAATAAAAATGCCCCAAGGAGGGGAGTGGGCATGCAGACTCCTGCAGGGCTTCAGGCAGGGCCAAGTGCAAGTGCAGGTGGTGGATGAGAGACAGCAGCCATGCACGCAGTGAGGTTGATTCCCTTCCAGCCCTTGGCCCTGATTTCCAAGTGGCCACATCTCTGCAGGGGGAAGACCCTCCACATCCACTGGACAAGTGGTCCTGACCGGTGCTGGTCTGGGAACTGTCGGGTACCAGCTCAAGGTGACTAAGCATGCCATTATCGGACTTGTCTCACGGCTCATGGCACAGAGCAGCTTGGATGTTGCTGCATTTGGACTCATGCGGTGAGCAGCATGCAGCCTGAGCTGTGTGTCACTGCTGCATGGTGTGCTACCTATGGACTGACACAACAGCTATGCGTGTATCCCTGGGGTCACTGAGTCACTGCACCCCTGGGAGCCTCAGTTTCTCTGTCTGCAAATTGGTAATAAATTTTCCATGTCCAAGGCATCCAGGCGGATTACATGAGGCAGTGCATGTTGAATGTGCTCTCAAATACAGGTAGCTCTTGGCTCTTGAGCATGGGGAACAGAGCCTTTGATTTAGTTGGGAGCAAAGTGTCTCCATGCCACAGCCATCTGTGAAATGAGCCCACTTTCTCAGGCTCAACCCACAACAAGCCAGGCATGTCCCAGCCTGAGGCAGAGGGGCTGGTCCCCAGCCAGGGATGAAGACGGGAAAAGCCATCCTTTTGCCTGGGAACAAGTGGATCGATGGTGAAGGAAAGCCTCGGGTCCTCCAGCACTTTAAAAGCCAATAATAAAATTTAAAATCAATGAAGAAGCTGACAGCAAACCGATGGTGGGGCCAGAGGCCAGGACTGATGTGTCTCGGGGCGGGGAGCAGCAGACAGCCTGGGCGGCCGGGCTTTGGAAGGCGGACTCAGAATCAGCATGCAGTAAGCACCCCATGAAGGCCAAGGCGCCTCTGAGCCTGGGATTGGGCGCAGACTCCACCTCCTGGGCCAGCATCCACCCACTGATGTGGGAGGCACAAACGGGAAATGAGGCTGTCCAGGATTAAGACCTGGACCCCACTACCATGCAGTTCTACTGAACCCAGGCTTTGGAGGGGTGCAGCCAAAGCTGGGAAATCATATTTTATGGCGCTGATTCCGGATGCATTAGAGAACAGTTGCACAGGCAATGTGGTCTGGCATGGAGAGACTCTGAGTATTTCTTAGCCGAGGGGTTATACAGCTTCATTTATCTGTGCAAACACCGAGTTCAGGGCTGGCAAGAGGGACAGCAGGACAGCAGGTGAATAAACTTTTCGTTAATGGCTTCAGGCTTCAGGCAGATGTGGGCAGGGGTGAATGGGAAGGGAAAGGCTGCAGAAGGGGTGCCAACTCCTGCCTGACTCCACCTGTTCTAAGGGCTCAGTGGGCAGTGGCCTCTGGGTGTTGCTGTCCTGATGTACAATATTATGAACAAAAAAGTGGCCCGATCAGACTGCTTCAGGAGTTTAGTAACAGATGCAGGCACAAAACCTCCAATGGGCCACAGAAGCTGAAGAAAGAGAATAGGGAAGAGACTCAGAGTACAGGTGAAAGACTGTTTTGGAGTGAGGGATGTCAGGGGAACAGACACACACAGAACAGAGAGACACACGTATGTATATAAATAGACAGACCTTCCAATAGACCAATGGACCTGAACTCTGAAAGCTTTAGATTCTTGGGGGCCTGGCTGTATTTGGCTTTTATCTTGGACTTTCTGTAAGTTTCTTTCAGGATTCCTAAGAATAAGCAGTGACCACGAGACCCAGTAGGTGTGACTTTCTGGTCCCAACAAGTCCATCAGTTCTAACTACACTGATGGGCAAAACCACAGCAGCCCAAAACAAGAAAGGAGAAAGAATGTAAGTGCTGCAGCCCACCTCACCCTTCCCCTTAAGTGAGGGCTTTGCACTCGAGTGTGGAGCAGGAAGATTGACCTGCCTGTCCTGCCAGGGGTCCACTGACTTGGTTTCAGGGTGACAGAAACATGGAGAAAGTAGAGAATCATTAGCAAGTGAACAAATGAACATCCTGTTTCCATTTCTGTTGCCAAGGCTAATCATCTAGTTCAACCGAGGCACCGGGTAAATTGAAGCCACATGGAAGTTAAGTGTGTTGATTTCATGCTCTAACTCTTCAGAGGAAAAACACCCAGACTCAGCCTATGGTTTCAGGAACTGAAGCCAGTAATTAACTCATAAGGACTTAAACTAACAAACAGCTTCCTTTACAAGTGCAGCATCAATCGAACCTTGATTCATGAAGTCACTAATTGGTCTTCCTAGCTTTGCTTTTAGTGCAAGGCCATCAGATAAATAGATACGTCCTGTCCTGTCCCTGAATTGCCTCTTTTCTAAAGAGAGAAGACAGAAGAGCAGAGGAGAACCAGCATCCAATACAGCAAACCTGGACAAGTGCAGGAGATGGGGTGGGAAGACAGGAACAGCATCAGCAATCAGAAGGGGCTGAGAGTTTCCAAACGAACCAGTCTACTGCAATTAATAACGCTGAACTGCAGGGAGAGGTGACAGCTGGGTAGCCAGGTGCATCCTGTTGCCCTTATATGAAGTTGCTAAGTGACGACCATGTGAATGGTGGCCTCAGGTAGTGTCCACACCTGAACAGCTGGCCAGGTGTGAGCCCAGCGTTAACACAGTCTTCTCCCTGAGGCAGTGGAGCTCCTGCAGGAACTTCTCTCTGGATGTCCAGGTCCTGGCTGGGCCTGGCAGCCCCTGAGCAGGAACTGTGGAAACGCTCCACTCCCAGCTGATAAAAGCTAAGCAGTCCCCAGCAACACACACAGCTGTTCCACATTTCAAGATTCGTATCAAGTCTAGTCCTGAATGACCTTCATTTGTTAAACTTACAGACCGACAGACTGTCGTCCCTTTCCTGCTGTCACTTTTAGCATCAAGATTTTTTTTTTATCTGAAGTCAATTGACAACAGAGTTCTTGGATTTTCCAATTTCAAAACTTGTTACAAAGCTACAGTTATCAAGACAGCTCAGTGCTGGCATGAAGACAGATACATAGGCCAATGGGATAGAACAGAACTTTTAGAAAGAAGCCCTGGTGTCTATGGTAAATTGATTTTTGCTGTTGTTGTTGGGATCACTTTTGGTCAGTTGCTTTTTGACAAACTTTTCCCCAGTTAAATGAAGGAGAGAATGAGCTTGCCAAAAAATAGTGCAAAACAATGAAGTTGGGACTTTCAAATGAAAAATTCGTTGCAAGTGGATCACAAACCTAAATGTAAGAGCCAATGTGACACAATTTTTAGAAGGAAATATAGGAGGAAATCTTCATGACCTTAGGTTAAGCAAAGGCTTTGCAGATATGACACCAAAAGCCTAGGTGACAAAAGAAAAATAAATTGAACTTCAAAAATTAAAAACTTCCCTGCTTCAAAAAACATGATCAAGAAAGTAAAAAGATAACTCACAAAAAATCAAAGAAAATATTTGCAAATCGTATCAAATAAAGGACTTATATCCAAAACATATAACAATTTCTTACAATTGATAATAAAAAGATAAATGAGGGGCTGGTGCTATGCATAGTAAGGTAAGCCTCTGTCTGCAGTGCCAGCATCCCATATGGGTGCTGGTTCGTGTCCCAGCTGCTCCTCTTCTGATCCAGGTCTCTGCTACGGCCTGAGAACAGTGGAGGATGGCTCAAGTGCTTGGGCCCCTGTACCTACATGGGAGACCCAGCTGACTGTTCTGGGGAGTGCAATGAAATCCCACACTATCCCGTCCCATCTCGAATAGGGTGTGAATGATCCCTTTGTCCAGCGTGCCCTCTGTATAAATGCTACCCATCCGTCAGTCACCTGGTGCCAACAACAGGGTTATCAGATCAGCTGTCATGGCATGGTGTGGCTGGTGTCCAAATGACCCTTACACAGTAACCTTATGCTGTTCATCACAGTGTCTGTGTCATTCACCTCACTTCATCTCATCACACAGGCGCTGTCATATTCCTGCTTCACAGGAAGGGTGAATACAGCATAGCGAGAAATGTGAAAACAGAGATCACACTCACATTACTTTTATTATAGCATAGCTATAAATATTCTATTTTATTATGATGTTTAATCATCTTTTACCATGGCCAAATGTACAAATTAAACTTTATCATGGGAATGTATGTGTAGGAAAAAAATATTATCTATAGGATTTGGTCCTCTGTGCAGGTTCAATCATCCACTGGGGGTGGCTAAGAGGGGAACTACAGTACATATAAAATAATCCATCTGCACAGGTGTGCATGACTGTGGGCAGAAATACCTAGAAGGTGCCTTGGGAAGGTGTGCCCAAAACATGGAAGTCACTGCTGGGGAGGAGAGAAGAGGGGCCAGAGCATAGGTGAAGGGGTCTTTGGTCATTTGTTTACTTCTGCATTATTTCTCTGCTCTTCAGTAAGCATGGGAACCCACATTACTTGTGTAACAGAAAAATATTTTGGAGGAAAATAAAAGTCCCAACAAGTGGTGTACAAGGAATCGTCTGCATTTGGCACGGATATTAAGAGGGAGGAGTCATTACTGCCAAGATGAAGGCAGGAGTTCAAGGACAGGTGTTTCTTGATGTGGAGCTGGGAGGTTGAGTACATCTGGCCCAGGAAGGAGAAGTTGTGGACCTTCAGATGGGCCCGGGGCAGTGTTGTGACAAGTCTGCTATTGCCTAGGTCTCGGTGTTTATAGCTCATTCATTAACCAGCATGTTTTCACCTTGGATCTTTTCCAGTGGGGAAACTGCAGACAGATCTGTCAGTATCAGATAAGATTTAACAAAAGAAATGAAGGAGAGAGAGAGAGACCAAAAGCCAAAAAGGTGAAACTCCGGTGTCTGAGAATCAGACCTGTTAAGTAATGATGTAAATGGCTGAAAGTTCTAGAACTCCTTGGATTCTATGCAGTTCTACCCCCGAGACATGGATGCTCTCAGAGCAGCTAGAATGGTGCTGCCTTTTCCTTACTAATTCTATTTTCTGCATCGTTGTCCAACCAGACTTCATAATTGGGGAAAAGTGTCTTCCAGAACAGTCTGCAACCTGGTGCCATGGCTTCCTGTACAAAGAACAGATGCATAAAGATGGAAGCATGCATTTGGCGTGAGCCCCTGGACCGCTCTTAGCTTGATCTTTGGAGTGGTTCAAGTTCAAGCTTGCTGCTAGCTTTGGCCTCCAACCTTCATGAAAAGCTCAGTTTTGCCTCTGAAGTATCCGAAGCAGAACAGCTGACCGAGTCTATTGTGTCTGTATATTAGGTCCTAAAGCAGGAGGTATAATCTAAGCCAGGAACATTCCTACCAGGGGTTCTGGCAACACTTTATCACTTTCCTTGCACCCTTGTGGGGGGAGTGAAATAAATTAAAAATTAAGGGGCCTTGGGTAGAAGAATAAGATGGCAATTAACCCCTCAAATTCTCTGTTTAGAAGCAAGGAAAACATTTATAAAACAGCATCAGCTAGTGGCACCAAAATATTTTCAATAAACTTTGTCTACCTCCCAGTATGGACTCACTGGAGTCACAATATTGCCCTAAATTAATTTATGGGTCCCCAAAGTCCACTGAACTAGGAATTTGGCCAATATGTCTGTTCATCCCTTTCAATTTAAAATTAAATTAAATCTTCGGTTGTTTGCCTGAATTAATTGTTCAGCTTGCAAAAAAACCAATCAAACTTAAGTTATAAGTAGTTCCAGCTGTGGGGTGTCCTTCCCCCCTCCCCAGCAGCAGTGAAAAGTTAATTTTAAAATACAATCATTTCATAAACAGGACTGGGAGATACTTTGGTTTCCTTTCAGAGATAAAAGCATTACTGAATAGTCATCCTTGAACCTGGACTACAGTTCTTCCTCGAAACCCAACAGTTGACACAGACATAGACAACATAATCAGGTCACGGTCTGCCTCAAGGACATTGCTGCCAACCTTGAATAGATATTAAGGCCCTTTGATCAAAGGGAAAGACAAGAAAACTACCCAGCATTATACCCAGTGCTTGGTTTTAACCCAGGGGTTAGCCACAGTCTGATATTATCACTCTGCAATGTATTTATACTACCTTGGCCTCTGACAAGTCCAAATGTAGTCAGCAGGATTGCAAAAATTCATTCTTCCATGTCTTAGCTGCTGTCACTTTCCCCTTTCATGCAAATGAATACAAAAGAAATCCCTTTCAAGTTGTTAATACGAGATACTATCTCAACTTTCATGACCGAAGGTCTCACCGTCCTATCTCTATGAAACATGCTCCAACTTAAAATAAATATTGGAAGTTACTTGAGTGAAAATAACTACCTTTCATAAATATGGCCGGAACAAAGTTGTTAAACCATCAGTTAATCTTGATATTCAAGGCAAATGAAAGGAAAAGCGAGGACTTGCAGATAAATTACTTTCTCCATAGCCAGAAGCAACGTGTGTACAATAAAGCACATCCTCCTCAAATAATAAGAATAAATCTATCTCATTTTCCCCCTTGTATACTGTGCTTATTAAACTACAGCCTTTGTCGACAAGCTCTCTATTCTAATATAAACAGTACAACGACAAGCACAATTCTTCTTGCTCATGGTTAATATATTTGAAGAATCAACTCTGAATCATTTAGGCAAATCATTCCAGTATATTCATAGTGAGGACAAATTTTCATCCTCTTATCTGAATTATAAACAGGCTTTCACTTCCATTACCCTAAATAACTACAGGGACTTTCACCTCAAAGTTATTTCTAACACAAGAAAATTGCACAATGACATGTGTTTATCTTTTTAATTCCTAAAGGCTGAAAATACAAAATAGACATTTGGGATGCTAACAGGACACAGAAAATCTACCGACCAGCCATGGGAAACAGCACAGGCTTAGGGGCCCAAGCAGCTAGGGGGAACTGGAGTGTACATGCATGTGTAGGTACTGGAAGCAGGCAAACAGGTAAAGAAAGCCAATGCTTGAATAGAGGTGGGTTCCGGTTCATAACAGATGTGGTCACAGGTGAGATTTGACTTTGGACCTGCTAAACAAACTATCCATATAAACAATACACGAGAATATTGACTTGCCTCAAACAACAAGCTGGAGCCAGCAGCACACAGAACAGGATGGACACAACTTCCAGGTAAGAGCCCTAGCCTAGCAATAGTGAGCACTGGCATAGCACTTAAAAAGAGGAGCTCTTTCCCACTGTAATTTTATTTTTTTATTTGAGAGGCAGAAAGACAGAGATAGACAAACAGAGGGCTCCCATGTGTTGGTTCATTCCTCAAGAGCCTGCAATGGACATGAATGGGCCAGGGCAAAGCCAGGAGCTGGGAACCCAATCCAGGTTTCCCACCCAGTTTCCCGGGTGGCAGGATCTGAGTCACTAGAGCCATCAGCACTGGCTCCCAGAGTCTGCACTGGCAGGAAGCTGGGATTGGGAGTCAGAGCTGAGTACTGAACCGAGAAACTCTGATACGGACGTGGGCATCCTAACTGGCATCTTAACCACCCCCTCCTAAGAAATCTGATTTGATTCAGCTCCCCGCAGCAACACTGGGAAAAAGTTGGTTTTTTGTTTGTTTGTTTGTTTAAGGAACTGTCTTCATTTTATGGGTGAGCCAGTACATAATGCATCAAAGACAGGGCCCAGATGTTTGAACCCCAAATCCACTCCACCATCTTTTGACTCAACAGCATCCTGTGTTTCCCTATTTGTAAAGTGGGAATAAAAGCATCTTGTGCAGCGTTCTCATGGAGATCTAATGAGATCCATTATCTGATGGGTACCAGTTACGATGCTTTGGGCTGTAAACTAAAAGAACAATGCAATTTTGCATGGCCTGAAATTAAAGCAATTTATGGGCTCCTGGGCCTAGAAAGTCCACCTCAGGGGAGAAGGGAGAAGGGTGGGATTGTAAGACTGGGCTGATGTGGAGGTCCCTGGCGAGCCAGTGCTCAGGGATTCTCTTGACTCTGCCTTCCTCTGCATACTGGCTTTGTGCCCACATGGAGCAGAGATGACTGCACAGCTCCTTCTCCATGGGGAGGTGAGAAGACAGTCTCCTCCTCTCAAGCATCCGCCTCATTCCTGCACTCTGCTGTGCTGGCTGAACAGCTCCACCACAGTAACGAGCGTGGAACATGACAAGGAATGTGGCTGCTACCCCACGTGACAGTGTAGGGACAGATACCGTAGAGGCTGCCAGTATGTGGAAACTCCGGCACACCACTGGGTATCCAGGCATGTGATGTAATGTTTGTATCATCCTTTTCCATGTACAAAGGAGGTTCCATAGTTGACACTACTTGAGAGCCTCCTTCTGTTTATTAGATGTAAATTATCATAGCAGGTGACATTTTCTGAGCACTTACCATGAGCCTAGCCATTTAATAAGTACTTCATTTATATTGTCTCGGGCAATCCTTCTATTATTCATTGAGGTAGGAAGCATTATTCTTTTCTTAGAGATAAAGAAACTGGGCCATAAAGACTCAAAAGTTACCAAATCAAAATCTGGTCTATGTAAAAAGAAAGCAGAGGGGCCAGTGCTGTGGCATAATAGGCTAAGCCTCTGCCTTGGGTGCTGGCATGCCATATGGGTGCCGATTTGTATCTGGCTGCTCCTCCTCTGATCCGGCTCTCTGCTATAGTGGAGGATGGCCCAAGTGCCCAGGGTCCCCTGCACCTGCATGGGAGACCCTAAAGAAGCTCCTGGCTCCTGGCTTTGGATTGCCTCAGCTCAGGCCACTGTGGCCATTTGGAGAGTGAACCAGCAAATACAAGGCCTTTCTGTCTCTACCTCTCTCTCTCTCCTTGTAACTCTACCTCTTAAATAAATAAATAAATCTTAAAAAAAAAATTAAGGGCCGGCGCCGTGGCTCAATAGGCTAATCCTCCGCCTGTGGCACCAGCACACCGGGTTCTAGTCCCAGTCAGGGCGCCAGGTTCTGTCCCAGTTGCCCCTCTTCCAGGCCAGCTCTTTGCTGTGGCCCGGGAGTGCAGTGGAGGATGGCCCAAGTCCTTGGGCCCTGCACTCCATGGGAGACTGGGATAAGTACCTGGTTCCTGCCTTCGGATCAGCGCGGTGCGCCGGCCGCAGCGCGCTGGCTGCTGCGGCCATTGGAGGGTGAACCAACGGCAAAAGGAAGACCTTTCTCTCTGTCTCTCTCTCACTGTCCACTCTGCCTGTCAAAAAAAAAAAAAATTAAGAAAGCAGAGTGGCATATGTCTCTAAGAGGATTTCATGGTTCCTTTGCTTCATTTTCCCGCACTGGTCAGTTTAGAGCCCTATACCCCATCACTCCATGCTGCATCATTGGCACTGTACTTAGAAACAATCCATTCCAGGAGGTGCTACTCCCAAGTGCATCACCAAGGGGGAAAAAAAAGTCATCTACAGAAAGACGAAGTTTGGGGAACAAACCACACATCTCAGCCAGCCCTTATCACCCGTCTCAAACTCTGGGGCTCAGTCGACAGCAAGAAGGGGAGCCTCCTATGGCAATGCCAGGACATGACCTTGGCCCACCTGCTCCCACTCACCTCACCACTGTGCCCACCAGCCTTGTTAGCCTTCACTATGTCCTCCCACCAGGACAAATGTTCTCCCCTCTTGTACCTGCCCCTGCTGTACCTTTCTCTTTTCCCACCTTGAGCCTCAGCTCAAACATCCCCCATTAGAGAGCAAAGTCTCTCTTCTGTATGATACAGCATCGCCTTCCATGTTCTATGCTGCCTTCATTTTTGTGTTTGTTTTTGTGTCAGATTTAGCCCAATTCCTCAATCACCTGTCCATCTTTGTTGATAGATTGTCTACTTTTATTCCTTCACTACCATGTAAACACCTTAACAAAGGGCCTTAGGTCTTTTCACTTCGCTGTCCCCAGCACCTGGAATAGTGGCTGGCATCATCTGCTTGGGGCTCACTACAGGAGAGCAAATGATTAATAAGCACATGTGAATTATGTCCTGCCTCTTAGACATTCACAACATCCAGCCAAAGGCCCTGAGAAATTATTATTATGATTCTCAGGATCTTTGGTGCCCAAATCTGACCATTTAACACTTTTGGTCAAAAAAAAAAACAAAAAAAAAAAACCATTGCTGATACTCTAATGAATTAAGGTTTGTGGGAAATCCCTTTGGGAAATCCTGATCTGCTCTCTTCCCGTTTTAAAGGTGAGGAAACAGCCTTGGAGGAGTCCCAGGGGTGCACAGTGTGTCTGTGGCCCCCAGGGCAGCGCCCGGCTGTCTGCTCCCTATTCAGGATCCCTGGCTCCAGCTCCTCCTCAGGCTTCATGGAGGGGGTGGAGGATATCGGACACACCAGGCAGTAAGTCTATGGATGAGTACTAAGTGGCCAGAAGCTCTGGTGAAGCTTTTACAGGAGACACGGTCCTTGAAGAGCTGCTCGTCGATTCCTCGCAGACTGGGGCTCACAGGGGATCCGCGATCCCCACCAGTCCGGGCTCCACTGCCCTTTGCTGCTTGCCGATTCTGTTCTCGCCATTTGAGTCATTTATTTGTCATTCCTCGGCACTTCTTTTGGACTTGTATCAAATGGAACACAGCCCTCTTTGTGAACCAAAGAAATGCTCTACAGCATCTCTGGCAGAAAACGAAGTGGCTGTGCTGAGAGGGCTGGATGGAGTGGCAGGTGAGTGGCAGGCGACACCGGGCCTGTCACAGCCCTGTCACTGGGTTTTGACTGAAAGCCATCTCTCCCCGGGTGCTGCCCCTCACCTCCTTCACCCCAAGTGGACGCTGTCCCCTTTCCCTGAAGGGCTGCTCTCATCACGGACTCCGTGGCTTTCTTTCCCGAAACATTGCTGCCGCCGCCACCAACTCCCCACACACTGACTACTCCCTCCTGGCCTTGGTTTCCTCCACACTTCCCATGCTCCCTGTTTCCTACTCCTCTCTATTCCCACCTCTAAACTAGGAGGCCCTCGCCTTTGTGTTTTCCCCAGGGATCAGTTTTGTGGCGCAGGGCTGGCTCTAAACACCCTTTTCACTGCTGGTGACCCTCAGGCTGCTCTTTGCAGCTGTGTGTCCCCACAAAAAAGAAAACCAGAAAAAGCTGCAGAGCTGCAGAACCAGAGCAGGGATTGCCTCGGCTCAGTTACATTCCCTTGAGCAATTTCTTGGGACATTTTTGTGCTTTGGTTTCCTTAACCATGACCGGGGTGGTGAGTACCAACCTCCTAGGGCTGTTGTGAGGCTCAAATAAACTTCTCTCAAATGCAGTGCACAAGTAGGAAGCAGGGGTTAGTGAGGGCTGCCAGGGAACAGCCATAGAAACACAACACACCAAAGTCCGGGTTTCCCCACCCCCACTCCACTGCTGCCTCTAGGGTTGCCACAGTTGTCTAAAACCACCTGCTGGACATGTAAGGTGCCAGAGGCCCAGAGCCACCCTTGCAAACACACTGGAAGTGGAAGGGAGAATGTCAACC
This sequence comes from Oryctolagus cuniculus, assembly GCF_051225735.1. Classification (NCBI taxonomy): domain Eukaryota; kingdom Metazoa; phylum Chordata; class Mammalia; order Lagomorpha; family Leporidae; genus Oryctolagus; species Oryctolagus cuniculus. The sequence continues at coordinate 78,600,469 of NC_142876.1, read as the reverse complement.
TCCCCACAGCCTCCACCCCACCCCCACCTCTTGCACCCGGCATCCAACAGCAGGCCTGCCCCCCAGGGTTCAAGCAGGAAAACAACATGGACGCCCCTGAGCAGACTCAGGAAATCTAAATTCCCCACCTCTCTGGTTCTCCCCAGCTTGGGCTGCCCAGCTCAATGCCAACTAGAGCCTCCTGGCTGTGTGTTTGTAAAGGTCTGGGGATTTCTTGCTTGTTAATTCAGCCCCTGGGACACGGGGACCTTGAGGTGGCTTACTGCAAACACCTGCTCCTCCTCCTCTCCAGAAAAGTGAGGGCAAGCACCTTATGCTCCAGGGCTAGGAAAAGGAGACGAGGAACATCTCCATTTATTTCCAGGTTCTCTCGTCAGACTACGAAGGAGGAAAGGAGAGGGAAAGTGGATTTGAGGCGGACGGATTAGGAAGGACTGACGGGGTCCCTGGAGACAGAGCTCCTCCCCACCCACACAGGAAGTGGTGTGCGTGGCCAGGAGTGAGCTGGCGGCGTGTTCTCCATCTCAGCACACGGAGAGGAGCACACAGCCTGCTGGACCTACCACTCCAGACAGCACCCATCCTCCTGGCCAGCAGGATCAGTTGTGACACCCTTAGTGACACCCAGTCTTGCACTCCCGTCAGCCCCCGGCGGTCCTTGGGCGGTCACCACACTTTGCACTCAGCCCTGGCACCCCAGCCTCCCACTGGGACTTGCGAGGGCCATCCTGTGGCCCCTGAACACCCAGGAGCCACCTCCCAACACCTCTGTTCCCCCAGGCGGCCACACAGCTCTGCACGTTGCTGTGCCTTGAGTACGTTCCTCCCGGATGCGGACGTGACTGGGGGCCCGCAGCGTGGCGGCTGCGGTGCTGAGAGCCAGCAGAGACATTTCTGCACGTACCTTTGAGGTGCTCAGTGTCTGGCGCACGGTTCTGCAGCCTCGGCTGTGCGTTGGCATGACCTGAAGAGTCCCAGGATCTCCTGCGACCTGAGGCTCTCGCCCAGGGGCTGATTTTGTTGGTCTGGGGTGAGGCCAAGGCGCTGGGACTTTAAAGTGCTTCCAGCTGATTCCAATGAGCAGAAAAGCTGGGAACTGTCCATCCAGAGTTCCGATGAATGTGTGGTTAGAAAGGAGGGAGGGCCAGCGCTATGGCGCAGTGGGTTAACGCCCTGGCCTGAAGCGCTGGCATCCCATATGGGCGCCGTTCGGGACCCAGCTGCTCCTCTTCCAATCCCGTTCTCCGCTATGGCCTGGGAAAGCAATGGAAGATAGTCGAAGTCCTTGGGCCCCTGCACCCGCATGGAAGACCGGGAAGAAGCTCCTGGCTCCTGGCTTCGGATCAGTGCTGCTCCAGCCATTGTGGCCAATTGGGGAGTGAACCATCAGATGGAAGATCTCTCTCTGCCTCTCCTCTCTCTCTGTGTAACTCTTTCAAATGAATACATAAATCTTTAAAAAAAAAAAAAAAAGCAAGCAAGCAAGGGGGAAGGGGTTGCTTGCAATGCCGGCATTCCATGTGGGGCTCCAGTTCAAGTTCCAGCTGCTCCACTTCCAAGCCAGCTCCCTGCTGATGCACCTGGGAAAGCAGTGGAGGATGGCCTGGGTCCTTGGCACCCCCGTGGGAGACTCGGAGGAGGCTGGCCTAGCCCGGCTGTTGCAACCATCTGGGGAGTGAACCAGTGGATGGAAGATCTGTCACTCCCTCTCAATATAACTCTGCCTTTCAAATGAATAAAATAAATCTATTAAAAAAAAAAAAGCCTGGGGAGGGGAGGGCTAAGGGACACGGATTCCAGGGTATGCTGGAGGGCCCTCCCCCATGCGGGGCCACGGGGGAGATCAAGGCAGGCTTCCCAGGGGAGGCGGTCTTTGACCTGTTTTAGAGGAAGAGTGGAAGTGGATCAAGTGGCCCAGGATAGGGGAGAGAAAGGGAGGTAGGAGAGAGAGGGAACTGTAGGCAGAGGGAAGGGAGCGCAGGGCCGGAGGAACGAGGTGGGTTGGAGCCCGAGCAGTAGAGGACTAACAGTCCCGAAGCTCTGAGTGGCGGGAGCAGCGGCTGGACAGTGAGTGGGGGCTTGTGGGAGCTCAATGAGGGCAACAGAGTACCATGGAAGAATGAGGCGGCTGGCTGCGTGGAGGGTGCATGGACCGGGTGGGTGGCGGGCGCAATGGGGCTCTGTGAACAGATCTGAGCACTACCCAATCGGAAAACTAGCTTGTGTTTACCCAGGGCACCGCCTGAGACAGTCAGCACCATCTCTCTAAACGCCCTCACCCATCCCTCCAAGAGTGCTGTGATGAGCCCCGTTTCAGAGGAACCACCCAAGCGAATGCACCTGCCTCAGGTCAGAGCAGCTACCGCAGTGGCTGTGTCAAGCCAAAAGCGCCTCACCATCCGGACTTCCGGACTTCAGGTTGTCTCACGAGACTTTACCACCTTGGTGTCTCGCGAGACTTCACCTCCTCTCACGGGACTTCATCTGGTGTGTGCCTCACAAGCCGGTGTTTCCTGAGGGCCACAAGCCTCCCTCGTGGCTCAGCGAACGCTGGCGTTTTAATAAGACTTTCCCTAGCTGGCCGAGATGTCCGTCGCACCCTGCGGCGCAATCTCAGGCTCGAAAACCAGCGTGCACCTTGGCGAATCATTCTGAAGGGCCCAGCACATTCAAAGGGTTTCAGCCGCACACGCGTTCCTAATTCCCGCACTCAGTGCAGATTGCCAAGACGAGGTGGCAGGTCTTGAGCTCCGTGCGGGTGACTCCTGGCCCCAGACCACAGGGGCAAGGGGCTTCAAGGATGCAGATTCCCAGCCTCGCCCCCATCCACCCAGGGCTACCTGAATCAGGGCCTCTGGACATGGGCCCCAGGATTGGCGCCGTGGAGGCAAGCTCCCTTTAACGTCGGTCTACAGCAGACAATGCTTCAGCTCCTGCCTCTCCTGGGAAAGTTGCTTCTGCTTCCCTCTGCAGATCATTTAAAGGCTAAAGGATCTGGGTGCACGGGAGGTCGGAAGCATAGGATCTCTGCTCACTGCACAGCTTCGGGGCTTGGCTCAGAGCCTCCTGTGCCCCGGGGCTTGCTGCTGTCCTGAGGCCTAGTGACTCTGGTGGCCGAGGTAGAAGCAAAGGTGGCTTGCAAAGCAACTGATCCAGCAGGAAGGGAGATGTGAAAATGACTGGTAGCCCATTGCCTTCCTCAAGTGCAAAAATCTGTATCTGCAACCTACAAGGTCTCTTTCTGATGGGAGGAGGGTACTTAACAAAAGCTTATGGAAAATGGAATGAAAAGATACATTTGGTGCAAAAACAATCGAAATCCATGCATATGAGGGATCTTCAGAAAGCCCTTGAAAAAATGTGCATTATGGGACAACCCAGACACAGATGTCACCCTTGTTTTCCACCAAAATAAACTCACCTTTTAATGTCATTTTCCGTGGAAAGCACTCTCAGAGCTGCACAGCAGGATGGCTGGGGGCCAGCAGAGCCTCAGAGGACGGGTTTAGGTGTTAGCAGCCTCATTGCTGCAGGATTTGCTTTGAAAATTAGAATATAAATCGTCTGCCTCAGCAGAAAACACTTTCATGTGGAAGCTAACGAGGAAAACATTGCCTGGACCCGACTCACCAAACACCCAGCCTGGTGACTCGTCTTGAAGAGCCGAGATGCTTTGATCCCTAGCCAAGTTCTGCTCCCCTGGACTTGAATGGAGTCTTCCTGGCCCAGCTCTTCATTTGGGATTGTGATTCGGCATGGTAAGGATGAAGTGGTTTCTTAAAACTTAATACACTGAAGGCCCTGGCTTAAGGGCAGAGGCCCAGTGACCTGCTCCAGGTCCAGCCACGTGGCTGCAGATCTGGGCTTGTACATCCCCTCTTGCCAAGCTGTGGCCTCCCCAGCTGGCGAGGTTCCACAACGTGTCTCTTTGGGAGAGGCCCAAGGAGTGGTTAATGGCTGTTTTTGATCTGAAACCTGGAAAAGCACATCACACGTTCAAAGACTAAAGCGTGCATAATTACAAGTTTGATCTAAGGTAGGACTCGAGTTAGGGAAATGACTTGCTTGGATAAATATTGGGAGAGGTTTCCTTGGAGAGAATGAGGGGAGGGCGGGCTCCTGGGTCCGGGGTGGAATCCCGGCTTGTCTTTTTGGCCCTGTAGGTGGCCATTCCCCTGCCCCAAGGAAAGACACATCCTCAGCAGAATGTCTGGTCCAGTGTCCACCTGCTGCTTCAGCCTATTGGTGTAGCTGGGCCTAGGTGTCCAAACCACTTCCCACATGTTCTGGTACAGTTTCCATGGCAATGCCGGCTCACCGGCATGACCAGGTTCTAATTAACCAGTCCGCAGGCCAGGTGAGCTTTCCTGCCACCAGGTGGAGACTGACTCAAATCTATGAACCAGGATATCTTTTGCATATTCAAAAGGAAGACACGTGGGTGGGAAGGGCCTTCAGAGGGGGTCTGCTCCAGCCATTCTGAAACCACACTGATCAGACACACCCAAGGGGCCCTTCCAGATGCAGAGGCCTGTTCCTAGGTGATCCGAAGGACTGCGTGCTTGTTTTGCGGAGGCTGATAGCGGCATGTGTGACATGGAGTGATTTGCTTTAGAATATTCCAGCACAAATGAAAAGGGCTTGTTCCCACAGGAGGGAGTGGCCTATGCAAATCAGGTAATTAGGGAGCATTTGCTGTTTGTATGGATATGGACAAGGTTTAGCGCAAGCAGAAAGGGTTGGACACAAGTGGTGCTGGGTAGACTATGATCCCCAGGCCCGAAGCGCAAAGGGAGGGAATGGTTAAGACCCCTTGGACAGACGCGTGCTACCTGAGAAGCCAGCACTCTGAGCCATGCTTTGGGGTGCAGGAACACAGCTGCTGGCTGGTGGGGAAATGCATGGCGGGGCCTGGCCAGCCCTCTGGGCTTCCCAATCCCTGCTGGAGCCCAAGGCAAGGGAGGCTGCTGAAGGCAGCTGTCAAGTCCACCCTTCCTGAGGCCCCAGGCGGGGTGGAGCAGGCCCGGGGAGGCCAGTGGAGAGCAGCCCGCAGAGGAGACTGAGAACAGATACGGGGGAACATTGGTGGCCTTGGAACCTGGCGATATGTAGCTGGGGCCAGAGGCCCTTGTCTTCTTTCCTTTAGAGTCTACTGGACGTCTTTGTGGGTAAGTTAAAAGCAATACAGGTTCCCAGGCCGGCTCCACACCAATGAAATCAGAATCTTTAGGGATCAGAGCCCAGGCATGTGTGTTTTTCAGAAGATCCCCAGTTTTTTTAATTTTAATCCAAGCTGCTCTTTTTACGGAGGCCAGCCGAGGCCCTGGGGGAAGTTAATGGATCTGTCCCAAATCCCAGAGAGAAGGTAAGACACCGGCCTGTGGGGCAGCTGCGGCAGCAAGAGAGCCACGGCCACAACCACAGGCCGAGCGCTCAGTGTGTGCCACACACGGCTCTGGCTCTGAGCTCACATGGTAGTGGCGAAGGTGGAGTGAGCTCAGCCCGACGCAGCAACGCCTGTGCGGGAAGACACCCAGCAGTTGTAGCTGTCAGCTCCGGTCAGCCTCACTTCTGAGATCACAGTTATTATTCTTTGCATCTCTTCTTTTAAGAACAGAAGAGGGACAGACATCTGGGGAAGCCGAGCCGCTCCCACGGGGTTACCAGAGGCTGGGACGCAGGCTCTTCACCGCCGTCTGACTCCCTCCTGCAGTCCAGGCAGTGCTGGGCACCCGCTTTCTGCTTCACATCTCCAGGTCCCCTCTTTAGGCTTGTGGGTCTAGCAGTGGTGGGCAACCTTTTTTTCCTGCCAAGGGCCATTTGGATATTCACGACATCATTCGCAAACCATACAAAATCGTCTACTTAAAAATCAGCCTGGGCCGGCGCCGCGGCTCACTAGGCTAATCCTCCGCCTTGCGGCGCCGGCACACCGGGTTCTAGTCCCGGTCGGGGCGCCGGATTCTGTCCCGGTTGCCCCTCTTCCAGGCCAGCTCTCTGCTGTGGCCAGGGAGTGCAGTGGAGGATGGCCCAGGTGCTTGGGCCCTGCACCCCATGGGAGACCAGGAAAAGCACCTGGTTCCTGGCTCCTGCCATCGGATCAGCGAGGTGCGCTGGCCGCAGCGCGCCAGCCGCGGCGGCCATTGGAGGGTGAACCAACGGCAAAGGAAGACCTTTCTCTCTGTCTCTCTCTCTCACTGTCCACTCTGCCTGTCAAAAAAAAAAAAAAAAAAAAAATCAGCCTGCTGTACACATTGGATTTCGAGTCTTTCCCAGGGTAGCCTTGGCAGATCCAGACCCCGTGATTTCCATTCCCTGCCCCTTATGGCATTGTCACATCACACATCACTCCTCACGCAGAACTGGGGCTTTGAGTTGCTTCTGAACTCCCCAAGGACAAGGACCAAGCCTCCGGGGAGCTGGCTGCAGCACCCCACAGTGTCTGGCACTCGGGAGGCACCTGGTACATATTTCCTGATGACGAAGTGGGGAACAGAAAAAAGTCAGTCCTTAGGAATGGGTGCCATCCACTCATCTGCGTGCTTCCAGCTTGGTCGTAAAGGCTAATGGCTTACCGAAGTCCTTTGTAAGCCTCAAATCCTCAACTAAGCTTGTCACTCAGCCACGATCAGCGAGTCTCATGGGCTTGTGAGATGCAATTTATTATACTGCCTGTGTGAAACACACACACTTAAAAAAAAAGAAAAAGTTTGTTGGGGTCAGTGTAGTGGTTACAGCAGGTTAAGACCCGCCTGCGACGCTGGCATCCCATGTTGGAGTACCAGTTCGAGACCCGGATGCTCCACTTCTGATCCAGCTCCCCACTGGTGCAGCTGGGAGGGCAGCAGAGAATGGCCCAAGTAGTTGGGGTCCTGCAACCTAAGTGGGAGAACTGGATGAAGTTCCAGGCGCCTGGCTTTGGCCTGGCCCAGTCCCAGCCATTGTGACCATTTGGCAAGTGAACCAGCACATGGAAGAGCAAGGTCTCTCTCTCTCTGCCATGCAAATAAAATTAATCTGTAAAAGAAAAGTTTGTTACCCTTCAGCCAAGAATACACTGTGTGTTAAAGATAACACCCCAGACCCTAGGATGAGAAGACCCCGGCCTGAGCTCTGTATATTGCAGTTCTTGGCCGACACTGAACAAGTCTCCTATCTCCTCTGAGCTTGGGGTCTTTGGCTGTAGGCTGGGAGTGTCAATATCTGCCCATCACAGCTGTCACAAGAACTGAAGGAGAAAGCATGGACAAAAAGCACCACATATGATCTGAAGCCTTAGTAAATATCAATTATTATTAATAATAATAACAATCAGACCAGCAGCCTTTGGGAAGTGGCTGCTAGTTACCCTCCAGGACATTAACTTTATGAAACGCCGGCTGCATCGTGGGTGGCCCTGAGTCCTCCTCATTAACCTTCCATTGATCCATCATCCATAAAGGCAGGAAAACCCTCCCTGAGCCTGTGTATTTTACAGCTTCCAATGATCCGTTGAAATACGAGCTCCATAGGTTTACTGTCTGCTTCGGCCATAGCTTTTCCTTGTATCTGCTGAACACATCTGCCTTATGCCTGCCACCTCCCTGTGAGGGCAAACTCTCCTGTGCGCAGATCTTCTGGCTCACGTGCTGGAGCTCCAGCTCCTCACCTGAAACTCTGGACCCAGGTGTATTGGGGAACTGACAACTTCGGGGGTGCAAGGTGGTATTGTACACATACCATTCATTGTTTCACAGTTAGCATCCATCCTACTCCTATTTCTACACAGTAAGACGTATAAATATTCCCATCAGCTGGGCTAGGTAGATTATAAATCATTTCATGCCAGATGAAATCAGGGTTTTTGTGGCTCAATGCATTTGGGCTGGTGTAGATCTGCTTATTAAATGAGTCACACCAAAAAAAAAATCAGAACTTTAGTTTTCTAAGCTTTTTGAAGGGCACATGTGTGCATGCATACACACACATACAAAGAGAGAGAGGTCTTCCACCTGCTGGTTCACTCCCTACATGGCTGCAACAGCTGAGGCTGGGCCAGGCCAAAGTCAAGAGCCAAGAACTCAGTCTGGGTCTCCAATGTGGTTGACAGGGACTCAGTTACTCTGCTGTCACTGCTACCTCCCAGGGAGCATTAGCAGGGGGCTGGAATCAGAACCAGAGCTGGGATTTGAACCAGGTACTCTGATATGGAATGCAGGCCTCCCCAGCGGGGTCTTCAGTGCTTCACCAGTGCCTGCTCCCCAAACTTCTGTATTTCACAGGGAGGAGGAGCGGTCTGCCAGCAATGATAAAACCAGTCAGGATCCCAACAGGCAGAGAAGTTCAAGTGCATTAAAAAAAAAATCCTCACAGTAATCGTGTACTTCTGCCTCCTTCTGCATCCCTGTATACTGCTGCCAGAACTGATGTTCTAAAGCGCAGCCTGCATAGTGTCATTCCTCAGCTTGACACCATTCCATGGCGTCTGACATTCACCTCCTTAACCTGAAGCGTAAGCCCTTTAGTGATCTGACCCCTGCCTGACCTTCCCTCTCATCTCTTGTCTTCTCTACAGAAATAACCATTGCCGGTAGAGCCTTGACACCAGGCACTTCCAGTGTTCGTGTCAGCTCTACTACAGTGCCCTTGGCCTCCCCTCTCTCCTAGTGAAACTGCACTCAATCATCAAGAGCTGGTTCTGCTGCCAGCCCTTCCCAGAAACCTGTACTTTTCTACATACAGCTGGTTCCGTGTCCAGTCCAGGACCAGGCTGCCCTCCCATTAAACCAGGCTCTCCCAACAGGCTCTGCCAGCTGCGTGTCACCAGGGCCTGGCCCCATGCGTATCCCAGGTGCTGAAAACATATGGGCCAGGCCACCCCATGCCCCGCTAACAATCCTTGAGCAGCTTCCACTGCTCTTGGCCTAAAGCCCCAAGTCTTCAGAGGGCCCTGCGTCATCCGCCCTCCACCTACCTGTCCTGCTTAATCTCTCAGGTCTCCATCCTCCCATCCGGGTCTCAGCCACAAGCCCTTGGTGGCTTATGGTGAGCCCTGTGGTTCCCTCCTCACCTGGGTATCTCAACATCAGCATCACTTCCTTATAGAATCATGTGATGTTGCTGCACAGCCTGTGTGACGGAAGCAGCTGGCTGTCCTCCTAGTGTCCACTCTGCCCCTGTCCTTGGCTCTGGAAACACGATTTCATTTTAAGATAACATGAACTCAGTTAAAAGTGTGAGCAAAATTGGTTGGTTGGTTGATACTTTCAGGAAAGCTTTTTAAAAGGATACGCCATTTTGTTTGTCATCCTTTTTGGAGTGGGAACCTGATGGCTGGGGTTTCTGCAGCCATTTTGTACCATGAGATGTTATACTCACAATTGTGAACCAGAACAGAAGAGGGTTCCTGATGAGTGTGGGGAGACCATGCTAGCCGCCTCTAGATTTCATTTACAAAAGAAAAATAACCACTAACAAGTTTAAATCGCACAGGAAAAGACTGTGCAAATCTCATCTTACTGATATATTACCTGAATTTATAGTTAAACATTTCTTTGAAGGATTGCTGGGTTCCTGTCTCTCAGTAGCCAGATGAGAATAACCTGGGGAACAGGTGCACCATGTGCGCTTGCTTACTGCCGTATGACTAGTGCATAGTGCCAGCTGGCACTCACTAACCCATTGGATGAGATCCCCTCGTTTTATATCAGCTCTAGAGGCTCCCAGCAGGCCCTTCTCTTTGGATCTGCAGGCTTTGCAGGAGGCACTCCTGTAGGAAGGTTGACCTTCAGACACTTGCGCTAAAGACAGAAGTCTTGCAAATAAAGATTCTTGGACGCACCCTCCCTTCCCCAGTGTGTGCTACCCAGGAAAGCCCCAGTGTGCACGGCCCCGTTTCGCTCTCGTCAGTTCCTCTCTTGCCATCATTCTCTCATTCTTTATGCCCTAGCCAGGCAAATCTTTTTTTATTTATTTTTTTTATTTGACAGGTAGAGTTAGATAATGAGAGAGAGAGAGAGAGAGAGAGACAGAGAGACAGAGAGAAAGGTCTTCCTTCCATTGGTTCACCCCCCCCCCCCATGGCCGCTCCGGCTGGCGCACTGCGCCAATCCGAAGCCAGGAGCCAGGTGCTTCCTCCTGGTCTCCTATGCGGGTGCAGGGCCCAAGGACTTGGGCCATCCTCCACTGCACTCCCGGGCCACAGCAGAGAGCTGGACTGGAAGAGGAGCAACCGGGACAGAACCAGTGCCCCAATCGGGACTAGAACCTGGCGCACACATGGGATGCTGCTGCAGGTGGAGGATTAACCAAGTGAGCCATGGCGCTGGCCCCTAGGCAAATCTTCTGATTCCAGCATGGCCCCAGGGTCCTTGCTGTCCCCTGGTGTGTGCATGCGCTGTCCGTCTGCCTGGGGCAAATGCCTACTCACCCAGGGGCCTCAACTTTGACATGACCTCCTGTAGGAAGCCCAGGACAGGTGCTCTTCTGCAGTGTCCCCAAGGGTCCCCTTCCAGCATTTGTAACCCTGTATTATTTCCTGTATCCTCTGTTATGAATTGGGTCCCCACCCCGCCAAAATCCCAACCCCTACACCTGTCAAGACAAGTTTACCTGGAAATAGGGTCTTTGCAGTTGTAATCTAGTTAAGAGCAATTTTTTTGGGTAGACTTCAGTCCAATAAGAAGACTGTCCTTATAAGGGGACCTGTGGACACAGACACTAAGGGAGGAGACACCACGTGATCACGGGGGCCGAGACAGGAGGCATGGGACCAGGAGCCCAGGTGTACCACAGATCGCCGGTCTCTGCTGGAATCACACGGGTCAGAATGGGTTAGATCTTCTCTCAGGGCCTCTGGAAGGAGCCAACCCTGCAACACCTTAAGTAACGTACCTGGGGCCAAAAGTGTGAGCTCACGTCCTGTTGTTTTAGGCCACCTTTTTTTTTTTTTTAATTAATTTGGAAAGCAGAGAGGGGGAAGGGGGAGAGGGGAGAGAGGGAGAGGGAGAGAGAGAGAGAAAGAGAGAGAGAGAGGTGCTCCTTGAACTTCTCTGGAATCTTCTCATGCCCAAGGCTGTGGGTTGAGTTGTGGCTCCAGAAAGGTCAAGTTCAAGCGCTACCTGCAGCTGCTTGTGAACATGGACTGATTTGGGAATCAGGTCTTTGCTGACCATCTCCGTCTCACCGCTGTTGCTGTCTTAGAACATTTGAGACTGGGGGATTGGTGAAGCGTCGGTGTTTGTTGAGGCTTACCTTGTCTGGAGACCCAGAACGTGCATGGGGGAGTGGCTGTCTCGGGCAGGCCTCGTGCCACTTTGTAATGTGGGGAAGCTGGAAGTGGGGAGAGCAGGGCTGGCTGGCACAGGGGAAGGGGAGCCAAACTTCCACAGTGGCTGACCCAGCCCCCCACAAAGGGTATTGATCCATCTGGGGAGGCACCGCCCCATGACCCAAACAGCTCCCACTAGGCTGCAGCACCAACACACTGGCACTGAGGAACTAAGGTTCCAGCACCTGACCTTTGGGGGACCCACTCAAAGCATAGCACATGTGAAATCAACTTAAGGTGCAGCCATAATGGGACCAGCGTTGTGATGCAGCAGGTTAAACCGCTGCCTGTGGCACCAGTGTCCCAATGGATGCTGGTTCAAGTCCCAGCTACTCCACTTCCCTCCCAGCTCTCTGCTAATGCGCTTGGGAAAGCAGTGGAAAATGGCCCATGCAGTTGGGCCTCTGCCACCCTGTGGGAGACCTGAGTAGAGTTCCAGACCCTTGGCTTCAGCCTGGCTCAGCCCTGGCTGTTGTGGTCATTCAGTGAGTGAACCGGGGGGTGGAACATCTCTTTCTCTATCCCTCTCCTTATAAACCTGCCTTTCAAATAAATAAATCTGTTTGGAAATAAAAAAAGGTGAAGCCATAATGGATTAGGGTAGGCCCTTAATCTAATGCAGCTGGTGTCCCTATAAGTGGATGAGAGAGATGCAGAGAAGTCCATGTGATAACACAGAGATGCACAGGAAGGGAAGCAGGTGACCATGCAGGATGGGAGTTACGCAGCTGCAAACCAAGCAAACCCTTGACTGCAGGTGGCAACCAGAAACCAGGAGAGAGCGCCTGGGCTCGTCGACAGCCTGACGCTGGACTCCTGGTCTACAGAACCATGAGGGAATATGTTTCTGTTCTTTGAAGCCATGCATATATTCAGCCTCTCCTAGATGGACTCATAACAGGACTATGGCCAGGCTGTGTATAAAAACAGAACTCTGACCCACAGCCTGAAGCCCCCAGCCCAGGACCAGCTTACCATCGACATTCGTCAGTCCAGACAGAGGCTGCCCTCCATAGCCCCCAGCCTGGGGAAGCCCGGGAGTAACTCCTGAAGCAACCAGCTTCCAAGGGTCAGGGCACCACAGCCAGCTGACCGTTTCCCTCCTGTTTGTCCCCACTTCTAGCCCGGGACCAACCCAAGAGAGCCAAATCCACACTGTCCACCAGTCACCCAGGCTGCCCCGCTTCCAATGAGCCTCCTGTAGCTTTGCTGAGCCCACAGCCTGCAGGTAGGGCACCCCGAAGCTTCCCTACTCCGTCACACGCCTGGGAGTCTCTGTCAAAGAAAGAGACGGTGTCTGACCTCTGGCTGGAGCAAGCTGTTTGTTCTCCTGAGGGGGGCACAGGTGGGGGGTGATCTTCATTCATTTCCACACCTGGGAAACAAACACACCCAGCATTTCTGAGTAAAGTCTTAGATACAATGCTCTGGCTCCTCACTTTCCTCTGACATCATTTGCAGCAGATTTAGAGAGGGGGACTTATTTTTCTCATATTTTCTGATTAATTAAAATGCCACGTCCTCCATCGTAGCCACAGGCTAGCTCTTAGTAGGTGGCCCATCAATCATGTGGAATGGGAAGGCTGGTTCTCTCTTTCCTGCCTGCTTAGCTGTCACCTGGCCGGAACATCCGACTTCAAGGGGAAAGTTGTGCAGAACAGGCAGGGCCTCCTGGGTATTTAACACCCTAATACAGGCGCTTTCCTGCTAGATAATGTGGCCGGGAGGGGACTGTTTAATCACAGCTGGTCAATATTCATGAGGCCAGAGACCCAGCTGTGCTGTATGACTTATTTACAAGGCAATTCTGGAGCCCATCAGCCTCCCCGGGAGGTCCACCTGTTCCTGCGTCCTGGCACTAGTGAGCCTACCCGAGCAGGCGCAGGGGAACATGCCCTCCTCCCAGCGATTCAGATGACAATTCAGACGCCCTCCCGCCGTCTTCCAGGAGCAGTCTTCCTTTTCATTCCTCTCAAATAAAAAGGTCGGCTTAGCTTTTCTTCCCTGCAAGCTTCAGTACTCCCTCCACCAACCCCCTCCAGGCAATCACAGCGGAAACAGAAATCAGACAGGCAGCAGGTAGCCCACGGCACAGGGTTTCCAACCTGGCCGTGCCTTAGAATCACCCGGGGGTGCCTGTGAAAATCGCAAGCACTAGGAGCTTCTCCTGGTGCTGCTGAGCCAAAGCTTTGCCCTGGGGGCAGATATTTGGCCCTGGGACTTGCTCCCTGGGTGGCTGGGAGGTGAGGTGCCAGGGACCCACGTGCAGATTAGCTCTGAGACCCCTCTACTCCTGAGAGCCTTGAATCGGAAAGCAAAATGCCACACACCTGCGGACAGCCTGACTGTTGGTGACGGTTCAGCTCTTGGAAGAAGGCGTCTCTGCAAGAGGAGACGTGGAATAATGCAAAAGCACAGACTTCCGGTATGAGAGATGTCCCATGTGGCCCTGCTCAGCTGCATGGCTTCGAATAATCACTCTCTGAGCCTTTGTCAGTCTCAGAAAAATGAGAACAAGGAAAATTTTGAGGATTCGTGAGTTCAGCCTAACTATGACAGCACAAACAGTGGCAAGCATAACAGTGCGCCAGGCAGTGGGGACGAATTGACGAGTAAGAAGGGCAGAGTCCTGGCTCTCTCAGGGCCTGGAGTGCTGCTGAGGGCAGACATGAGACAGTCACACACACCTGAGCAGGCCCTTCGATGTGTGACAGGCTCAGCGAGGGACTGCGTGGTGTGAGACTGATGAGTTGCCCGGGGGCTAGCCTGGGCATCCAGGATGTGACATCAAACTCAAGGGCAAGTTCAGCCATAGCAGGGGTTCAAGGGCTGGCAGGGCATTCCAAGGAGGGTGAACAGAGGGTTGAGAAGCCCTCATTTAGGACTGGGCTTGGCAGCCAGGAAACTAAAAGATTCCCTAAAAACTTGCAATGAGGCATACTTTAAACAGACAAGCCGGTCATCTATGGAAACCCTACCTCAACAGACCTTGCCTGTGGTTGTGGACAAGCCTTGGGCATCTGGCCAACTCCTGCACGTCCATATCTAAGAACCAATTTCCTTCCGCCTCAGGAGAAGAAAACTCCCAGCACCATGTGGGACCCAGATGCTCCACCCAACGTTGGCATCGCTGGTTGGAAACCTTGATTGGCAGCTTGCAATTTGAACTTCTCTCCATCTCTCTCTGAACTGAGAGACAGAGATGACAGAGCTGTGAGGTTTTTAGTGACTCTTGTGGCCAAACTTTAGAATGTCTGGACTTGTGTGTCAGGGAGGGGGCTGGCTTCTGCGTTACGGTAAGCCTGGTTGGCTTAGCGTTTCCTGAAATTCCACACAGTTAGTCAACGTGAGTAGGCTAATGATTTATAACCAGACACTTTCTAGATCCTTCCACCCCCTCCACCTGTGGAGTCAGACAGGCCCCGTGGAGTAGGAAGTGCCTGGCAGTCATTGTATTAAATGCCCCTCCCCAGATGCTCGGCTTTTCTCCTCTCCATCCCTTCCCTGCGAATGCTTTGGCTTTGGTCTGCATGTATGGTGACTCACATCGGATGGCAGCTGTCAGGACTGACAAAGTGCCGTTGAGCTGCACATGGGATTCCAAAGCTCTGCTCCCGGTGTCCTGACCCCAGGGAACATGTCCCAGCAACCGACAGGCCCTGACCTAACTTCTTCCATGTCCTGGCTGATTTGTAAGGCCTGTGGAAAAGGTCAGGTGTGGCTGGAAGTCAGCAGAGGTCCCGTGCCACCTCCTGTCCCCTACCCAACCCTGGGGACACTGCTGATCCTGGGGGAGGGGCCGGGACCTGCTGCAGACACTGGGCACTGTCCTTGGTATTGTTTTTGGAGCTGGCTCTCACGGTCACCTTGGGAAGTCAGTGTGTCTTCCCACTTGGCTGCGAAGACACTTGAGGCTCTGTGAGTTTAGAAACATGCCCTTGTGCAGGTGGCATCTCTCCAGGTACAATTCACTTGTGCTCTGACACCTCCCAGCAGCCCTGTGATTTGCCCTTTCAATCAAAGCTACAGGGAGGTGGGGCAAGGGCCCTGGAACCAATGCAAGGACAGGCAAAGGGTCTACATACTAATGGGCTTCCAGAGCTGAGTGGGAAATGACCAGGGGGTGCTTCCTGCCCAGACCCCTAGAGGGACTGAATGCCAGACTGTGGCTGTGCGTTTTCAGATGATAACTAGCAAGGAGAAGATCCATCATCTATGCATTTATCTACTTACATCTACCTATCTGTATCTATCATCTTTTTGTCTGTCTTATCTGTTGTCTTTCTATATCTATTATCTATCCCTCCATCCCTCCATCCATCCATCCATCCATCTTAATCTGCTGCCCTATCTGGCCTTAGAAAGCTCAATTCCTGTCTGTTCAAGGGTGCAGTGGTTTGTTCTCATTACTCTGGGAGCATCGTGGGCTGTAGTGCAATTTCAAGAGCCTCAGAGTCAGATGCCCTGGCCTCAAGTTCTGACCTTGCTCTTTCCTGGCCAGGACGCCTTGAGCAAGCTCCTCCCCCTTGCTGATCTTTGATTTCCATCCTTGTAAAAGTCGTGGTAATGAGGATGCCCGCTTCAGAAGCTTTCTGGGAGTATTGTTTCCTGCATTTTACAAATGAGGAAACGGGCTCGAAGACATTCGCTCATTCTGACCACAAACATCTTACTGCAAAGAACAGGTCAGTGACTGGTGTACCAGTTGATCTAAGGGGGGTCGGGACATGGACCATGAATGTCCATGAACATTTTGGAGTGTTACTGAGTGGGCACAAGGGGGCTCCACTCAGGTCCTTTACGAGTGAAACGTCCACCCTTCTAAGCCAATTGCCTCTGATGAAGAGAGCTGCCCACCCAAGGCTATGTCTCCTCTCTGATGTGGCCATTCCCAGAGACTGATCAATGTGGGGGTGTAAAGGCCTGCTCCCTACCCCAGCTAGGGACAGCTTGGAACAGCCGGCCCAGCTTTGGAGCACTGCTTGGGGTTGGCCTTGGCCTTAACTGTCTCTGGGATGCGTCATGGCCCAGCCCTGCTTGCTGTTCCTGCTTTCCTCAGGTGTCAACATCAAGATCATTCTCAGTATGCACCTGGCACATGCTACCTCCCAGAGCCTGCTTCCTGGCACTGAACCTGCCATGGAGGTTAGACTTTCCCCTGTGAGTAATGCCTGTAGACAAGACCACAGAGGCGTGTGTGCAGATGTAACAGCCAGCATCTGTGATGCCCTGTGCTTGCGCTTCCCCCCGACACTCATGTGCTCATGTAATCTGTTTGTAATCTGGGATGGTCACCAGGCACTTGGAGGACAGTGGCCCTGTCTGTTTCATTCTCTTACAAACACAAGACACTCTGTTTGCAACGGTATCAGGAAAATCCTGCAGTAGCCAATAGTTGTGTGTGTGTGTGTGTGTGTTTTTTTTTTTAAACAGATAGAGTTAGACAGTGAGAGAGAGAGAGAGAGAGAGAGAAAGGTCTTCCTTCTGTTGGTTCACCCCCCAAATGGCTGCTACGGCCGACGGGCTGTGCCGATCCGAAACCAGGAGCCAGGTGCGTCCTCCTGGTCTCCCATGCTGGTGCAGGGCTCAAACACTTGGGCCATCCTCCACTGCCTTCCCAGGCCACAGCAGAGAGCTGGACTGGAAGAGGAGCAACTGGGACTAGAACCCGGTGCCCACATGGGATGCCGGTGCCGCAGGCAGAAGATTAACCAAGTGAGCCATGGCGCTGGCCCCGCCAATAGTTGTGAAACTGAGGCTGTTAATTGCCAAGTTGTCTCATGGAACATGAGTGCTCACTCAGATGTTGATAATTTTCTGTTTTAAAAGAGAGAGTGGAGAGCAGGCATTTTGCCTAGTGGCTAAGACTACCACCTGGGATCGATTGTTGGTTCTAGCTCCTGACTCCAGCTTCCTGCCAACACAGACCCTGGGAGGTGGTGGTGATGGCTCCAGTACTTGGGTTCCTGCCACCCACGTGGGAGACCTGGATCAAGTTCTCAGTTTCCCGCTTTAGCCTTGGCTCAGCCCCAGGTGTTATGGGCATTTGGGGAGTGAACCAGTAATGGGGGCGCTCTTTCTCTCTCTCTAAAAAAAAAAAAAAAAGTGAGAGTGATGGGTAGATGGGTAGAGTTTCATATTTTTGGAAATTCCTGAGTTAAAATTGATTTCTTGCTGTAAGACATGACTGAATATTTATGATGTTCGTCATAAGAAGAGATGGATATCACATGCAATCTGAATTTACTTGGCTACAGCACCCCATTACTGTCAGTAAGCACTAGGGCCTGTGGCCCAGAGTCCTGGAAATGCTAACTTGCTGATGTTTCCACTGGAGAGGTATTTTATTTCCTCTCTACACAGTTCTTTCCATTCTTAAGAAAAGAACAAAGGGCCGGCGCCACGGCTCACTAGGCTAATCCCCTGCCTGCGGCGCCGGCACACCGGGTTCTAGTCCCGGTCGGGGCACCAGATTCTGTCCCGATTGCTCTTCTTCCAGTCCAGCTCTCTGCTGTGACCTGGGAAGGCAGTGGAGGATGGCCCAAGTACTTGGGCCCTGCACCCACATAGGAGACCAGGAGGAAGCACCTGGCTCCTTCGGATCGGCACAGCATGCCGGCAGTAGCAACCATTTGGGGGGTGAACCAATGGAAGGAAGACCTTTCTCTCTGTCTCTCTCTCACACACACTGTCTAACTCTGCCTGGCAAAAAAAAAAAAAAAAAAAAAAAAAAAAAATTTAAAAAAAAAAAGAACAAAGGCAGTCCCAGGTGAGCTCTGAGAGTGACACTGGGAGACAGGTATCAGATAGGGAGATGTCATTTTCCCAGACCTCACTTGCCAGAAAAGCGGCAGGCCGACAGCTGGTGGTGTCTGTAAGAAGTGAGATTGCTCCTGGATTACAAAGGTGAAGCCAGAGTTGTGTGGGCAAAGCCAGTGGATAAGAGGCCGCGGGTGTGCAGCCAAGGGCTCTAGGGAGATGGGGATGCAAAGCTTGGGGCTTTGTCCAGAGCCAGGTGGATTTTCCCAGAGCTTCTGGCTTCCTGGTCAGCCCTACTGAGGCTGCTGGAGGCAGTGATGCTTTCAAGAGAGCAAATGAGAGGGAGAAAAATGAGGCTGAGTAGTTCTGTTCCAGCTGACTGATGTGGCAACTGCTCCCCACTGCTCTCCAGGGCTTTGGCTGGCTCCAGCTCACAACCCGTCAAGACAGGAAGAATCCCTGGCTGGCAGCAGGGGAGCCGACTCTGCTCTCTTGGCTAACTCCAACTCATTGGCCCTGAACGTATAGAGTCAGAGTTCAAGTACAAGCCTGGCTCTCCAATGCCAGGGAGGAAACATAGACCAACATTGAGAAATAGTCCCTTGCTTCCTGTTTGCTTAGTGAATTCTCGGTGATTTACATAAATAAAGAGATCATAAATGTGGCTAATTCCAAATGGCAGGTGATTCCCAAGTCTGATTAGATGTGGGGTGTATTTGCATTTGTGAATAAAAATCTCAGCAATTCCGGAGTTTGACTTGTGCAAGGCCCCGTGGTGTCACGGTGCCGACAGCTGGCATGGGAGTTAGCACCTGGTCCAAAGCCCAGCGCTGTCACTTCTTACTTGTCTTAGGTTGGGTCCTTGTGGAAGATGACCATGAGACAAGGATTTGAATGCAAGTAGTTAATTTGGGAGGGGGTGCCAGGACTCGCTGTTGTGATGGGGAAGGGAAGGTGGCTGATACAGGGTGTGTTTTCCATCAGTTCTCCACTGTGGGTTCTCTGCAGCCGGGGAACGTGAGATACCATGCAAAGCAGCACTCGGAGTGATCCTACCCAGAAGGCATGGACTCTGGGGTGCTCATCTTCCCATGTGGGGTGAAGAGAGGCTTCCAGGGGACAGCCCCTATGATTTGCAGTAGAATTGGTCAGACATGGAAAGGATTGGAAGGGGGGAGACCAGTGGCATATGGGTAGGCTCCTGACAGAGATGAAATTTAGCTGTGTGGATGGGGCAAGGAAGAAAATGGTCTGTGCCTCAGTTTCCTCACCTGTTCAATAACACCTACTGATGGGGTGCTGGGATGATGGAATGAAATCACAGTAGAAAGCCCAAAGAAAACTTGTTAGCGACCTTACTACCGTGTCACAAACCACCCCAAAACATAATGACTTAAAAGAACAGTAATCACTAATTGCATCTCATGATTTGTGTGGATCATTCTTTTATTTATTTCCTTGGAAAGCAAAGGGACATAGAGGGACAGACAGAGAGAGCTCCCTACCTGCTGGTTCAACTCCCAAAATGCCCATGACTACTGAGGCTGGGTCAGGCCAAAGGCAGGAACCCAGAACTCAACCCAGGTCTGCCACGTAGATGGCAGGAGCCCAACAGCTTACATTATCACAGCTTCCTCTCAGGGTCTGCGTTAGTGGGGAACTGGAACAGGAATCAGAGCTGAGACTCTAACCCAGGCACTCTGATATGGGATGCAGGTGTCCCAATTGGTGTCTTACTCTCTGTGCCAAAGGCCTGCCCTGTGTGGATAATTTGGATAGATGACAGGTGGGCCAGCTTGTGTCTGAAGTCTGGGCTCTCAGCTGGAAGGCTGGAAAACTGGGAGCTGGAGTCATTAGAAGTTTGGAATGGACTGGAGCATTCACACACATAGCTGGCGGGCTGCACATAGGCCTTTGCTGTACTTTTTCCCATGGATATTTTCCTAGAAGGTTGCTTGAATGCTCTCACAACATGGCAGCTGGCCTCCCCCAAAGCAAGCTATCCAAGAGGCAAGGGCAGATGCATCCATGTCTCCTCTGGACTAGCTTCAGAAGTCACACACTGTCCTGTTGTGTCGGCCACACAAACCAGCTCTGGGAAGGGACTCACCAGAGGCCCACGTCCCAGGAGGCCAGGACAACAGGGGCCATCTGGACGGCTGGCCATAGAACAAAGGAAGAGCTCCATGGTGGGAGCTGTTACTTTCACTCTAAAAACAAAAGCAAATCTCTTGCTAAAGCCCGACTCTGGGAACTGAGAGCCAATGTCCCCACCTGGCACTGGCCAGCTCTCCCCGCGCCCTCTCCCTGGGGGTGGCCAAATCCTTCTCTGCTTGACAAAGGTCTGCCTCCACGTGAACCTTCCCTGGAGCCAGGCAGGTGGCTCCTGGCTTTCAGAGCAAGCGTCTCAGCAGGCGAAGTCAATGGAGCGGGCAGAGATAACCCCAAACGTGGTCATGAAGCAAAGTGAGGGGCTCGCACATGCACAGCCCCAACAGGTAGTTAGGGCTGCATGGAATCCGTGACTTGGCAATGACATGGAAAGGAGGGTTTGCCAGTGAGAAGCCAGCGGCGGCAGCATAGCTCACCTGCCGACAACCACGGGCTGACAGCACATCCAAGCTCGTTTGTTTTCAACCAAGAGCTCTGAGCCAGAGTCCAGCCTGGGACTGAATTAATGATGAGCACGAATGACGCTTGGCGATGCTTCCCTCGTGGAGAGGCAGGCATTTAATGAATTTTTCATGGCTTGCGTGTAGTGCCATTTCAGTGCCAGGTTCTCGGACCACCCTCGGGCTGTGAGGGGCAGAGGTGAGCAGCGGTTAGGGTGGCCTTATTCTTAATTTGCTCAAGGGTCACCCACAGTGGACACCTTCAGGGTGTCTGCCCCAAACCCAGCGACCTCCCCTCGACACGCACACGCCTGTGGCTCAGCAGCCATTTAGTAACAGGTGGCAGCAGGTGGCCCCTCCTTGACCACAGGTGAGTGATCTGCAGTGGGCCAATCAGAGTCCCTCCCCTGGAGTGCTGAAGGGAAGCAAGAGAGAGCGAGAGCAAGAGAGAGAGAGAGAGAGAGAGAGAGAGAGTAAGAGAGCTGTTCTCTTGGAGTGCCTGGATTGTTAGTGTACATTCCTGGTAGCTGTGGTGCTGGTAGGGGGAGTGAGGCATCTTTCATTGAGAAGCAGCAGAGAATCTTCTAGAGAGAGGGAGAAAAATGAAGTAAAAATGATGGAAAGAGCCGGCGCAGCGGCTCACTAGGCTAATCCTCTGCCTTGCGGCACCGGCACACCGGGTTCTAGTCCTGGTCGGGGCGCCGGATTCTGTCCCGGTTGCCCCTCTTCCAGGCCAGCTCTCTGCTGTGGCCCGGGAGTGCAGTGGAGGATGGCCAAGTGCTTGGGCCCTGTGCCCCATGGGAGACCAGGATAAGTACCTGGCTCCTGCCATCAGATCAGCGCGGTGCTCTGGCTGCAGCGTGCCGGCCGCGGCGGCCATTGGAGGGTGAACCAACGGCAAAAAGGAAGACCTTTCTCTCTGTCTCTCTCTCTCACTGTCCACTCTGCCTGTCAAAAAACAAAACAAAACAAAACAAAAAGATGGAAAGATAATCCAGACTCCCTAGGGGCCAGTCTGACCCCTCCCCGAGACCCTTGTGAGTTCCCAGAGGCATCCCCCTCCTCGTCTACATTCCCAGGTCTGCTTCAACTGGTACAGATTGCATTTTCTTTCAGTTTCTTAATCGACTAACTAGTTTGAGCAGTTGTTATGTCTTTTTAAAAAAGAAATGAAGTTGTAATAAATAGTAACACACTCATCCACCTGTGTGCCCGTGCACACACACACACACACACACACCGTGAAAGGTGTTTGACTTTCTCTCCCCAGGACCAGCCAAGCTTTTGGGTGCTGGCTGTGAGCACAGGCAGGAATAGCGCAGGCTTTTGTTCTGAAGGGTTCAACCGCAGCAGGCATGCCCAATGCCCGGGCCAGGCAGGTCACATTTCCTGAAGGGAGCAAGCCAGGATAGAGCCCCTCTAAGCAGACACCTGCTACTCAGCTCTGTCAGACTTTTGGCATTAGGATGTGTG
Organism: Oryctolagus cuniculus; assembly: GCF_051225735.1. Taxonomy (NCBI): domain Eukaryota; kingdom Metazoa; phylum Chordata; class Mammalia; order Lagomorpha; family Leporidae; genus Oryctolagus; species Oryctolagus cuniculus. The sequence continues at coordinate 78,578,317 of NC_142876.1, read as the reverse complement.
GCTGGGTTTTCTTGAGTTTATAGGAGTAGAAGGAAGTATACAGTCCTTTGTAAAATGTCATGGTTTTTGCAAAATGTTATAAATAATTTTTATGATGTTAAGACCACCCTGAAAGTTCAACAGAATGTATCTGTGGGCCCTCTCTAGCCTGCAGCCTGAGGTCTCTATTTCTAGGCCCATAATGGGGGTGGGGCTGGACAGTGTGTCAGATGGAGGGACTGAAGGTCAAGCAGGAGGGAGCATGGCCTGACTCCCAGAGACTGATGGGATGGAGGATTGGTGGCTTCCACTGAAGCTGGGGTGGTCCCCTAGGAGCTTTTACTCCAAGGGGTATTGGAGTCTCTGGATGCTAAACATTCTGGTCTACAAGCATCATCAAGGGTCCCCCTTGGCTAAGGCTGTTGTAGGCAGAGAAGGCCATTGGGAGGCATACTTGTGTGATCCCTTTCTGATGAAGGACAGAGAACCTGAACTTGACAATGAGGTCATGAAGCAGAAAGAGTGATGGTAACACCAAGAACTCTGTGGATCAAGATTAGCTGCCTGCCCATTTTCTAAAGATGAGGTGAGCCTGAGATGCTTTTTGGCAGAGGGAGAGAGAAGTGAAAGAGAGAGAGAGAGGAAGGAGTCAATAACTCCATCTGGGTCTCCCACATGGGTGGCAGGGACCCAAGTACTTGTGCCATCCTCTGCTGCTTTCCCAGGTGCATTAGCAGGGAACTGGATCAGGATCAGAAGCAGAGGAGCTGGGATTCGAGCTGTCATTCTGATATGGGGTGTGGGAGTCCCGGGGGTTGGCCTAAGCCCCTGCACTACAGCACCTCCTCCTCCTAGTACCATCTTAACCACTGAGCCAAATGCCTGCTCTGAGCCTTGAATCTTAATACATGGAGTGCAGAATGAGTCCCAGGGAAAAGGGACACCAGCCAGCCTGGTAGGTGGAGGATGCAACTGGCTTTAAGTTAATTAGAGAAACATAAAGAAACATGGCATTTCTTTTTTAAAGGTTTGTTTGTTTATTTATTTGAAAGGCAGAGTAACAGGGAGGGAGGGAAGGAGAAAGAGAAAGAGAAAGAGAAAGAGAAAGAGAAAGAGATAGAGATAGAGACAGAGACAGAGACAGAGACAGAAAGAAATTCTGCTGTCCGTTTGCTGGTTCACTCCCCCAAATGTCTGCAAGAGCCAGATCTGGATCGGGCCAAAGCCAGGAGCCAAGGAACTCCATCCAGGTCTCCCCTCTGGGTGGCAGGAGTTCAACTACATGTGCCATCCTCTACTGCTTTCCCAGATGTGTTAACAGGGAGCTGGACCAGAAATAGATCAGCTGGGACTTGAATCAGTGCTCTGATATGTTGGCTTTGCAATCAGCAGCTTAACCTGCTGCACTGCAACACCAGCCCCTACATTTCTTCACCTGAAAATTGTGCAGCAATTGTGCAGCCCAAAGGGCCAATAGAAATACTACAGTAAACCTTCTCCTTGGGTTCTGCCAGGGAAACAGATCCCGCTGCAGGTGTCTTTAGTCCAGGGACTTGATCTACAGGGGCTGGAAGAGGCAAGGCAGTAGGGCTTAGGCTGCATCACCCCCAGGCTGGAGAGGCAGTGGAGGGAGAGGTGCTGGGGGCCCAAGCACTGGGGTCATTGCAGAAGTCAGAATCACACCAGGCCTGTGGACGGCAGCTGGAGCCCCTGCTGAGGGACAGTGCACTGGCGCCAGAGACGCCATCTGAGCTGACAGAAGAGCGAAATGTCCTGGCTTGTCACCTCTCTTCTCCAAGATCCCACCAGTGCCTTCAGGTAGCTGAGCTCAGGTGGAAACAAGCTGAAACAGGAGCCTGGGAAACCGTCTCCAAGTGTTGGCATCCCTGAGCTCCAGAGCAGAGCAAGGGAAGAGCGAGGAGCAGACAAGGGGCAAACAGGGCGGCGACAGGCAGAAGAGAGAACGTTTTGCCAGAACTCGCTCCCCGACCCTGCTACTGCCCCCAGCCTACTTAGTATCTATCCACAGATGGCTGCAGCACAGCGCTGGTGAGGGCAAGGTGAGGAAAGAGTGGCCACTGAGGGTCACTCCAGCACAGCCACTTGTATGACGGGAGTGATCTCAATCGCCTCCAAATGGTATCTCACTTAGAGTGGGGATCCGCGTCTCCCGGACTCTCAGGCCAGCTGAGAACAGTAATGAGTGACATCTTGTCCTGCTCCTTTGGGTAGCAAGTCTCTTGAGCTGCTCACCAGCAGTGATGGGTTGCTTGGTTTGATGGGCAGTCTGTTTCCTTCAGGACCTTATCTGGTCCCCAAAAGATTTATACCCTGGAAGGTTGGGTCCTAAACCAACACATCAGATACTCCCACCCACAGATGACAAGTTTGTGTGCCGGAACACAAGGCTGCGGCAGTGTTGGAGGGCTAGCATATGGTTGAAAGCAGCCGGGGATGATATTGTTAGACTGCCTTCTCCTCATCTCTCTTCCCCACCCCACCACACTCCCGCAGAGCCTGAAACAGGAGACGGAGAGCAGTGGGCAGCTTTAATTACAGGATGTCTTCTCTGGCTCGCCCCTCTCCAAGTTCTTAGGATTGAGGAGCTGTGATGGTGGATCATGTCATCGGTTGTGGCTGGCATCCCAGGGGAACTGTGATGCATTGGTTTTGTGGCCTTTGCTTCAGATTCCTCTCTGCAAACAGAGGTCTGGGTTAATTGCATATGGTGGAGCTGGATGTGGGAATGGGATTAATTTCAGGCCATCTTATTTCCAACCACTCCCACCACACAGCCTCTCTCCTGCTTGGTTCAATTTGCCAACTGTTACTTCTAACCCACACCAGGCCCAGCCTTTTTGCTTTTATGTGGGCCATTCCTTCGATTTGGGATATCCTACCCTTTCTCTGTGGAAATCTACTCTTCAAGCTTGGCCAGGATTCACGTCCTCCATGAAACTTTCTCAAATGAACATTGGGACAGAGTAACACAAATTCTGTTAGAGCGTAGAATATACAGTCTCCCTCATCACTTAGAAAATAGGGGGATCTGGGGCCGGCCTCATGCCATAATGGGTTAAGCTGCCATCTATAGCACTAGTATCCCATTTGGGCACAGGTTCCAGTCCCAGCCGCCCACTTCCAATCCAGCTCCCTGACAATGTGCCTGGGATGCACAGAAGATGTCCAAAGTGCTTGGGGCCCCCTGTACCCACGTGGGAGACCTGGAGGAAGCTCTTGGCTTTGGCCTGGTCCAGCCCTGGCCCTGGCAGCCATTGGAGAGTAAGCTAGTGGATGGAAAATCTCTCTGTGTCTGTAATTTTGACTTTCAAATAAACAAATCTTTAAAAAAGAAGATACGAGGATCTTTACTCAGTGACTACTGTATAAGATGCAGAGTATTGGACATGGAGGTGTCAAAGTAACATAAACCAGAGTCCCAGCCTGTCATGTGTTTACGATCTATTTGAATAAATAGTTCATTCATTCTTTCTGTAAGCATTTATTGAGAAACCATCAAGAATGAGGGCACTTCAAGAAGTTTATGGGTGGGTGAGTGCTTGGCGTAGTGGTTAAGACAGCCACATCCCACATAGGAGTAGTAAGATTTGATTCCAGGCTCCTCTCCTCACTCCAGCTTCCTGCTGTTGTAGACTCTGTGAGGCAACACCTGTCTGTGAACTTTTTTTTTTTTTTTGACAGGCAGAGTGGACAGTGAGAGAGAAAGACAGAGAGAAAGGACTTCCTTTTTCTGTTGGTTCACCCCACAGTGGGCGCTGCGGCTGGCGCACCACGCTGATCTGAAGCCAGGAGCCAGATGCTTCTCCTGGTCTCCCATGCAGGTGCAGGGCCCAAGTACTTGGGCCATCCTCCACTGCACTCCCGGGCCACAGCACAGAGCTGGACTGGAAGAGGAGCAACCGGGACAGAATCCGGCACCCGAGCCGGGACTAGAATCTGGGGTGCCGGCGCCACAGACGGAGGATTAGCATATTGAGCCACAGTGCCAGCCCTGTGAACTTTTAAAAACATTTTCTTATTCATTTATTTGAGAGGGAGGGAGGGAGAGAGGGAAGGAGGGAGAGAGAGAGAGAGAGAGAGCACACTCCCACCCACTAGTTTACTCCTCACTATCCAGCAATGGCAGGGGGCTGGGCAGGTCCAAAACCAGGATCTGGGATTTCAATCCAGGTTTCCCACATGAGCGGCAGGGACCCAGTCACTTGATCCATCACCTGCTACCTCCCAGGGTCTGCATTAGCAGGGAGCTGGAATTAGGAGCCAGAGCTGGGATAGAACCCAGACTCTCCAATATGGGGCACAGGCATCTCAACCACTAAATGCCCACTCCTCCAGGAGCTGTTTGAAGTACCCCTGTACATTCCTGGGTCCCTGGCACACACTGGTTGCTCTGCATGTTAGTGTGATGAGATTTCTTCTTGATTGCCATACCCTACTCTAGAGTAACAGTGAACACCCAATATCCACTACATCCACACATGAACTGCCCCCCAACATGCCCAACAGACCCCCAGTGGTGGTCTGGCTATAGCCTAAACTGGACAGTCTATTTGTGTGGATAGCACAAGCTAATACTCTTGTTATACCGTGAGAGGCAGCAAGAGAGATCGAGAGAGAAGACAAAATCCCTGGCCATCTCTCTCCTATTGGCAGTAACAGCCTAATCTCTTTAGAGTGTCTCTCAGATGGCCTGCTTGCTAAATCATCCCCCCTGCAGTAATTGAAGCAGAAAATCACGCTCGACAGAACCACCTAGCAACAGCACCATTAGCAGCTGCACTTGTTCATTGCAACCCAGGGAGCTCGTATGCCGCTTTATGATGCACAGGCACAGTCAGATGTGTATCTTTACCAATATTTCAGCAGGGACAGGGCCCTTCCTGCTCTTTCCTTTCACCAGGTGATGTGTGCAGCTGCTCATTCTGGGAACAGTGAACTTTCCCATGCTGTCTGGAGGCGGCCCAGCTGTGTGACTAATGCCAACAATCTCCTTCTTTGCTTTCTCTGCCATCACCGAGCTTACACCGTAACCAAAGACTGCAATCTGTGTTTCCGGGGTATCTGGTATCTCCGCAAGAGCAAAGGAAGATTTATTTGAAGAAATGCTGGTAATGGGATGAAGAGGAGTGGCTATAGGGGAGAAAAGGGACGAGTGTTCTAGAGACCAACAATAGGTGCAAAAGCACGGAGGCACGAGGCAAGTTAGCTGGTAAGAGGCACCTGATGGAGGAAGAGCAAGGCTAGGGGAGCTGGCAGAGTATGGTTCATGTATCCAGAAAGCAATTGGGAGATTTTGCTGGGCACTCTTGCTAGAGAATCATAATGCCTGGTATGATTTTGTTGAGTTCTTGTCACAAGTGTTCAGTGGCTTGCAGTTACCCACTCCTTGGTTCTCAAGGGGACAGACTATGGAAACATAGGGAATGTTTTTGGTTGCCTGTGATGGAGAGGGGCTGCTTAGTTTGGCATTTGTTGGAGTAGGATTGGGGTTCAGGGTGTCAGACATCCTGTAATATGTGGGATTGTCCCACCGAACAAGTTTTTTCTCATGTCCCAGGTAAGAGTTGTCTGGACTTCCTGTTGGGTACTACCAGCTTTGAGTTATCTGAGCTGCCATGGTGTTGATATTTGGCTGCAATTTGTAGAGCTCCAAGTCAACTCCTCTCCCCTTGAATGTGGACCAGGTTCAGTGACTCTCTTCTAAGGAAAAGAATGTGGCAGAAAGGACGCCATGTGACTTTGGAGGTTGAGTTACAAAAGAAATAGTCTGTCCCTCTGTCTCTGGGATGGCTCCCAGTGGGAGAGGCCTGTCACCACGTGGTGAGGACATGAAATCAGCCCTGGGAGCAGGGGTTACGATTTGCACAGTGAGGAACTGAGGCCTCTGCCAGTCAGATGATTCCAGACCCCAGCCTTTGAGGATTCCAGCTGAAGTCCTGATATCACAGAGGCTAGACATGCTGTCCCTCTATGACTTACTTGTTTGAGTTCTCCACCGAAATTCTAGCACAAAACAGTTTGCTGCACAATTGTCCTATGTGTTGGTGTTTCTAAAAGTGCAACAACGATGGAAAATCAAGGGAAAGTTGTACTTTTTTATTTTTGAATCTTTGCCAAAAGTTGTTTTACATTTGAAAAATAACATCACCAGTGGGAATGCTCCTCATGGTATTTTTTAGAAGATTCATATATTTATTTGAAAGGCAGAGCTATGCAGAGAGAGCGATAGCTCTTCCATCCACTGGTTCATTCCCCTAAATTCCCTCAACAGCTAGGTCTGGGCCAGCTGAAGCCAGGAGCCAAGAACTCCATCCTGATTCCCCGCATGGGTAACAGGGGCCCAAGCACTTGGGCCATCCTTGGCTGCCTTCCCATGTGCATTAGCAGGGAGCTGGATCAGAAGCAGAGGAGCTGGGACATGAATTGGAGCTCTGATATGGGAGGCTAGCATTGCAAATCAGTGGCTTAACCCTGTGTGCCACAATATTGGCTCCTCCTCACAGTGTTGGAGTCACCAAAGCAATACACCTGTGACACTTTGCATCTCTCTCTATCTTCCTCCATAGCCTCTGTAGCAATTCCTCACAGGTGTGAAGATCTGTCCAAACACTATCTTACTTGTCTTCTACCCCGAGCAGTCCCCTGAGTTGCAAGCATCTGACCGCTCCATTAGGTCTCCTAATGAGTTCGTGCCTGTGCATATGAGTTATACATATCATTTGTTTCATTTCTCCCTTTTGCTAGAGTTAGGCCACAGGGCCTGTGTTTTTAAAAAGTGTGTCAATTGGTAGGTTTTCTTGGAGTCGTTAAGGGGCATTATAAATAATTTGTTAGGAAAAGGAAGGTGGGAATTTAGGATACGTGCTAGAGCACGTCTTATTGACTTAGAAAATTCAAATCAGTTGCTCTCTTGCCTGTCGATGCTCTGGACAGCCTCTAGTGTTATTTCCTGCTGCTTGGTGCCCTACGTCCTGTCGTGCAGATGAAATGAGCCTTCCCATGTCCCCAGACTCTGCACGGGTCTCTTGTTCTGTATACTGTTTCCTTTACCTGGATTCTCTCTGTTCCTGCTTGCCTTCCACAATCACACCCTCCCCTGACTTCTGTGCACATTCAGCAAAGATGAGCACCTCTGTAGGCCAGACCCTGGGATGTGCCTGGGGCTTCAGCACAGAGACAGATGCCATTGTGTGTCCCCAGAGCCTCCAGTCTGCCCAGGAGGCCAGCTTTGTGCAATCACAGTAGCATACTCAATGCCCGGAGAGTTAGCATCGAGGGTACTTCATGCAGGTGGAAAACAGGTTTTTAAAAAATTTTATTTACTTCATTTTATTTGAGAGATAAATGCTCAGAGAGACAAAAGAAGAGAGAGACAGAAAAAGAGCCTCCATTTGCCCATTCACTTCCCAAATGCCCACAATAGCCGAGACCAGGCTAACACGAAGCTAGGAGCCAGGAACTCAATCTGGGTGTCTTACACGGGTGGCAGGAAGCTGGAATGGGAAGCGAGCTGAGAGTTGAACCCAGGCACTCTGATATGGTATGTGGAGATCCCAAAAGAGGCATCGTAACAGCTGTGCCAAACACCTGCCCCTGAAAACCTGTTTTTGAGGTCTCTGTTCTGTAGTAATTTTCAAATATATGGGGCCTTCAAAAAGATTATGGAAAATACACATTTTCTGTTAATGTCATTTGCCCAAAACTTTTTTTTTGTTAAAGATTTATTTATTTGAGAGGTAGAGTTACAGACAATGAAGGGGAGAGACAGAGAGAGAGGTCTTCCATCTGCTGGTTCACTCCCCAAATGGCCGCAACGGCCGCAGCTTCCCTGATCCGAAGCCAGGAGTCAGGTACTTCTTCCTGGTCTTCCACAGGGGTGTAGGGGCCCAAAGACTTGGGCCATCTTCCTCTGCTTTCCCAGGCCACAGCAGAGAGCGGGATGGGAAGAAGAGCAGTGAGGACTAGAACCATTGCCCACATGGGATGCCTGCACTGCAGGTGGGGGATTAACCTACTGCACCACAGCGGCTGCCCAAAACTTCTTGAAATGTACGTGTATGTCTGCAGAGAGCAAAAAGATCCCCATTGAAGTAGAGAGAGTGACAGGTGGGCTGGGATGCCCCACCCCACCCTCTGTGCCCAAAGCCCGCCCTGCCTCCAGTTTGAAATGCACCTTTGCTGTTCTTGCTGTGTACACAACCAGCCCTAGGCTAGCCTGTCTGGGCTTTCCCACAGGCCCCTCCCCTCACCATCCTTGAGGCCCCCTCCTGGAGAGGCACCCTTGGGAGCTGACACAGGCCTGGAAGCTTTAGAACTGGATCTGCCTTCTTGGCAGCAGCTGCCATGGGTTAAACCTGGTGAGTCGAAAGAGCAGAGTCTCTGTGATCGGGCTGCACCTGGCCAGGCCACCTGAACAAGGATCAAAGGCCAGCTGAGCAGCCATGCCTGTTTTCCAGCACTCCCCTTGCAGTCCACCTGTTCCTCACAGCTTGACAGGGGCCTGAGTGCCCTGTGGCAGCAGCAGGGCTGATGTCTGCATGTGTAGCACCCCGGGGTGGTTGGCAGTCCCTTGTCTCAGCGCTGACCCCGTTTGCCTGATTCTCTTGCTGACTGTACACGCTCATCCCCATTCGCATGCGTGGCCACACTCAGAAACAGGCTCCCAGAGTGGCCTGGAGAAGACGCTGCCAAAGTATCCTCACTTGGTGAGAAGATAGATTTTTCCAGAAGAACCGAACTAAGGGAAGGCTACCACCCCCACCACTGCCCCACCCCCAGTGCTTGGAATTTGGAGGGGAGCCCGTGGGGATGGCGCTTCTGGGCCACTTGAGGGCACTCTGGAATCCTGAGACTGTGCTGGAGCCCCGTCTTTGGGCCTCTTAACAGGAACATGATTCCAGGGAGCCAGCCAGGGCTTGGTGATAAATGGGGTTTGTAATGAGGGCCGCAGGCAAGGCAGGCAAAGGAGGACCAAAGGGCTCGAAGTTTTACTGCAGGGAGAGCACAAGGAGCCTGTTACTTGCACAGCTCAGAAGAAAAGAGCTCACTTAACCCAGTGATTCCCAACTGGCAATTAGTGGCCCCGCAGAGACACTGGCAATGTCCGGAGACATCCTTGGTTGTCACAACCAAGGCAACGGATGTTACTTGACAGCTCGAGAGGCTGTTCAATGTCCTATGGGATATAGTATACCCCACTCTCACCCCAGCTGGTTCAAAGCGCCCAGCTACGGAAACCTGAGTTAACTCCGCAGCAGTGAGCAGCAAGTCTGCGTTCTAGCGCCTTCGGCAGCTCCTGGTCCATGCTGTTCCCCAGAGAGCGGGCTGCTTTGGCAGAGGTGCTCATGGTTCATAGAGGAAGCACAATCCGCCTGGCATTTTCACTTGGCCCCTTTCTGCCTGTGGGGGTTGCACCAGCAGCAGACCTGAGCCAGGAACTGTAGCCTGAGTGGTTCCCTGGGAAAAGAACCCAGGAAAAACTCACGGCAGAGAGGGGAAGTGAAGCAGTGGAGGGAGGGAGTCAGGATAAGGTGTGCTCTCAGGTACATCTCCACCAGCGGCACCTGGAGCCTGATCCTTCTGGGCAGGCCTAGGGAGCCAGTGTGGAACACGCACTGTCCCCCAGCCTCTCGTTAGCCATCGGCTAGGGCCTGGGTGGCGAGAAGATGCCGATGTTGCAGCTGCCTTGCCAGCAGAGGGGTGCAGCTGTTGGACAAGGTCCTCAGGCGCAGATGCTGAGTGCTGGCCACCTGCTACCATCCCAACATGGGAGGGGCACAGAGGCCTCTGCCCCGCCCCATCCACGCTTCAAGGAGCTTCACATGGGGCTGGTGCTGTGGCATAGAGGGTAAAGCCACTGTCTGCAGAGCCAGCATCACATACGGGTGCTGGTTCAAGTCCCTGCTGCTCCACTTCTGATCCAGCTCCCTGCTAGTGCACCTGGGAAGGAGGCAGAGGATGGCCCAAGTACTTGGGCCCCTGCACCCGCGTGGGAGACCCAGAAGAAGCTTCTGGATCCTGGCTTCAAATTGACCCAGCTCTGGCTGTTGCAGCTGTGTAGGGAGTGAGCCAGTGGATGGAAGATCTCTCTCTGTCTCTGCCTCTCTCTCTCTCTCTCTCTCTCTCTCTCTTTGCCTTTCAAATGAATAAATTTTTTTAGAAAAAGGAAGTCATGCTGTGCATGTCTGCTTTGCCTCTGTTTGAGTTCCCTTTTCCTTCTTTCTTTAGAATATTTATTTATTTATTTATTTGAAAGGCAGAATTACAGAGAAACGGAGAGAAAGAAAGAGATCTTCCATTTGCTGGTTCACTCCCCCAAATGCCCACAGTGGCCTGGGGCTGGGCAAGGCCAAGGCCAGGATCCAGGAACTCCACCCAGGTCTCCCATGTGGGCCATCTTCTACTGCTTTCTTAGGCTCAGTAGCAGGGAGTTGGATGGAAGTGGAGCAGCTGGGACTTGCACTGATGCTCATGTGGCATGTAGGCATCACAGGCAGCAGCTTAACCTATTGTGCCACAACCCCAGCCCCTGATTTCCATTTCCCAACTGTGCTGGGGGTGCATCTTGGTCACCCACTGGAGAGCAAGCAGTGTCTTAGTCTCAGACCAACAGCCTGCAGCACTAGCCCTCAGCAAGCCTGACTATGCCATCCAGGGGCCAGAGAAAGATTTACCTGGAAGCTGATGAAACTTCTGGCTAAATGGGCTTCAGGGCTGCTGGCTTGCAGAGGCCAAAGGGAGTCCTGGGAGGTGCTGGGACTCCACAGGGCTCTGGGTCTTTGTCAGTCCACCTCTGATGTATACCAAGACCCTATCAAAAGGCAAACTTGGATTCAGCAGCTCTAGGGTGGGGCTTGGGATTCTACATTTCCAACAGGATCCCAGGTGGGGCTTTTGCTGCTGGTCCATGGAACAGGAGGGGAGAGCAGGGTGTGGGCAGTGCCCATCTCAGAAGCACCCTGGGAAATCACCTAAGGAGACGGATCTCAGAAGGAAGGGACCTGTTCCTCCAAGGCTGCAGTAAGGCAGGGGATGCCATCTCTCTTCTCACTCTACATCCATTTTCATGCCTAATTTCCCTTCAACATTTTCCTTGAAGTGTCCTTCTCACCCATCAACTTATAACCCTCAGGTGTCACAAAACTTAGGTCTTTCCTCTCTGTTAATGGTAAAGAGGGCTAGGATCTGACACTGAGCATCGGGGATCCATGCATTTGGATTTCTGCATCCAGAGTTCTGGAATTTCCAGCTTCCATTTCTGCTCCCTGATCCCAGGCAGCTTTCAAAGTTAGAGGCTGCAGGAAGGTGTGGAAGCTAGGGGAAAATCGAAGAAGGGAGCTCCTGGGTTACACAGCAGGCAGCGTGGAGCCCAGGATTCAGCCCAGGGAACCAGGTGTACAGCACAAAACTGTTTAGACCTTGTCTGCTCAGCAAGTCTTTGTGGGGCATCTGTGGTGTGTGAGGCATTGTTCTAGGGGCTGTGCATACGGTATTGGTTGAAAGAGACAAAAATCCCTCCCTTCAAAACTAATAGGCCATCAGTGAATCATCACAGGTCAGGTGACAAAAGGAGGCTGGTGTCATGGCGCAGTGGGTTAAGCAGCCACCTGCCAGGCCAGCATGCCATATTGGAGTGCCAATTTGAATCCCAGATGATCCACTTCTGACCCAGCTCCCTGATAATGTGCCTGGGAAAGCAGTGAAGATGGCCCAAGTGCTTGGACCCCTGTCACCCATGTGGGAGACCTGGATGGAGTTCGTGGCTCCTGGCTTTAGCCTGTCCCAGCCCTAGCCATTGCATCCATTTGGGGAGTGAACTAATGGATGAAAGACTCTCTCCCTCCCTTTCTCCCTCTCTCTCCTCTTTCTATAATTCTTTCTTTCAAATAAATAAATCTTTTTTAAAAAAGGCAAACACTAAAGATGAGGAATGGGGTCCAAGATGGATGGGAGTGATAGAATCACAGTTGAAACAAGTGGTCAATGAGAACCTGGTTAAGAAGGGGACATCTGGGGGCCGGTGCTGTCTGTAGTGTAGTGGGCTACGCCTCTGCCTAGGATGCTGGCATCCCATATGGGGGCCGGGTTCTAGTCCCGGCTGCTCTTCTTCCAATCCAGCTCTCTGCTTATGGCCTGGGAAAGCAGTAGAAGACAGTCCAGGTGTTTGGGCTCCTGTACCCCACCTGTGTGGGAGATCAGGAAGAAGCTGCTATCTCTTGGTTTGGGAATGGCCCTGCTCTGGCTGTTGTGGCCATTTGGGGGAGTGAACCAGCAGATAGAGGACCTTTCTCCCTGCCTCTCCCTCTCTCTGCCTGTAACTCTACCTCTTAAAGAAGTAAATAAAATCTTAAAAGGGGGGGGAGGGCTAGCATTTGAACCAAGACTTGAATGGAGAATTTGAATGTGGAATTTCAATTTTTTCTTAATTTAATGCCTTAATTTTATTTACTGGAGGCAGACATTTAAGTTTTTACTGTTTCTTTTCTTTTGTCTGTTGCCTTGAAGGAGGGAGTACAAAGAATTTCCTGTCCTCAGAAAGACTGAATATTAAGCCTGTCCTGCCATGGGGCAAAGAGAAGGTAGTTTTTCAGTTGTTAAATGACAAGAGAGGTGATATAGACCACCCAGACCTGAGTCTGCTCCTCACCCCCTTAAACTTTAAGCCAATCACAGGTGGTTGCAGGTGGAAGCAGGTGGGAGTTTATTTGCAAGCTGCAGAGGGAGCAGTTGGACAGCTATTACTGAATTTCCAGACTCCCTGAGGGCTTGGGGTCAAGGTTGTTACTGATGGAAAGGCCCATGTTCTGCTTGTATGCAGGTACCTGGTTGGTCAGCAGAGCTGTAGTCCTCCTTCAATTGGTCGGGGATATCATGCTCTTTCAGGAACTTGATGAGCGTGCAGTGGGCTGAGGTGAGTCAGGTGGGAGCTGCTGGGGGCTTAGGGTTCCTGGGAAAATGCTCAAGGCAAGAGCCAATGTGCAGATGGTGTTCACTGGGGAGATAAACAACCACTGGAGTCTTGTGACGAGGGAGCCCATGGCACCAGCTGCAGCGCGCCCTCAGTTCTTTTTTTATTTTTTGACAGGCAGAGTGGACAGTGAGAGAGAGAGACAGAGAGAAAGGTCTTCCTTTGCTGTTGGTTCACCCTCCAATGGCCGCCGCGGCCGGCACGCTGCAGCCGGCGCACCGCGCTGATCCGATGGCAGGAGCCAGGAGCCAGGTGCTTTTCCTGGTCTCCCATGGGGTGCAGGGCCCAAGCACCTGGGCCATCCTCCACTGCACTCCCTGGCCACAGCAGAGAGCTGGCCTGGAAGAGGGGCAACCGGGACAGAATCCGGCACCCCAACCGGGACTAGAACCCGGTGTGCCAGCGCCGCTAGGCGGAGGATTAGCCTAGTGAGCCGCGGCGCCGGCTGCGCCCTCAGTTCTGTGAATTAGGTTGAGCAAGAGGTTGCTCTGCGAAGAAAACTTTAAGCTAAGGGAACAACACCCAAAGACTGCAGGAGACTCGGGCTGGTCATGTCCGGGATCTGCCTCCAAGACGCTGCCCCAGGCCGTGTTATCAGAGGAAAAGAAAGATAGGAAGAATTTCCCCTAGAAATAAAGGAGGTCAAAATTCTGGGGTGAGAAGAAGGAAGAGGGGGAAGTCTGGGAGGGCCCCAGAGGGAGCAGAGAGGAAATGGCTAGGTCTAGACCAGGCCAAAGCCAGGAGCCCAGAACTCCATCCAGGTCTCCCACGGTGGATGGCAGGGGCCTAAGCACTTGGACCATCCTTCGATGCTTTTCCAGGTGCATTAGCAGATAGCTGGACCAGAAGTGAAGCAGCTGGGACTGGAACCAATGCTTGTATGGGATCTGGCATTGCGCTGGCCCCTCGCTCCCTCTCAAATAAATAGATAGATAAAGCAAGCAAGCACAGATAGTCATTTTTTAAAAAATTAACTTTCTGTCTACCCTGTCTGACTTCTTAGTTGAGACAGACCCCAGTAACAAAAGACAATTTAACAAGAGAAAAACAGAAGTTTATTCACAGATATTCCTCGTGTATATGTGGGAGATCCTGGGGGAAATGAGTCAGTTCCAAAGGGATGGCTTTGAATTCAAGTTGCTGTAGCATTTTTGACCCAGAATAGTACATTTCTAGAGATGTGACAAGACCGAGGAAAAGGACTTTCGATCTCTAGATTGGCAAATCAAGGGACAGCAAATAAAGAGTTGATGCTGGGCAGTGGGTACAGTTTGTTGGGCAGATTCCCCTGAGGCTGTGGTCAGGGATGGTGGAGTTCCTGCAGAGGTGGAGGCCACCTCTGTGTATCTGTGTCCTGCAGAGCGGAGGCAGAGAGCCTTTCTGTCTCTGTTTCTTCTCAAAATATTCCTCCTTCCAGAGTGGCATCTTCTGGCCTCTTCCACCTCTCAGGGTTTCTGATGACCCAGCTATGCTTCTATGTACCTGCTATTTTCTTTCGTTCTTTGAATTGGCCTGAAAAAGCCTGATTCTTCTCATTCCTTAATGAATGAGTTAAATAAAATCTTTGGCCCATGTTCCTTTTTTGTGCAGGAGAATCATGCTTTCACCTTTTAGAGACTATGATCCCTCACCTGTCCACAGCCCGCCACACCCACCTGCTTCCTGCACTGGCTCACTTGTCTCTCCCTCTGGGACTCCTGAGAATTGCAGAAGTGGCCACCACTGCTGATTTCTCCTCCTCTTAGGATCTGGTAGACCTCCCAGGGTGCTACAACTCCCCACGCCTCTGTGAACTAGAGGCCCAGTGGCCCCGTGGTCAAGGGCAGGGGCCCGGGAGCCCGCATGCCTTCCGTGGATCATCAGTGCCCTTCCTGGCTGTGTGATGCTAGGCAGATGAACAGACACTATCCTGAGCCATCTATGAGGATTAAATCAGCACGTGCCTGGGGAAGTGGCCAGCACCTGCCTGCTTGGCAGTGATTCCTAACATTATGCTTTATTGTCACCGTGCTGGGTATTTCTCATGGCTCCTCTCTCTGCCTCCACCTGCTCTGGGCTCCAAGAGGCTGACTTGGCCCTTCAGTTTCGGGTGGTCCATCTCACGCATCCCTATTCCCCTCTCCAATTGCCCTGGCCTGGCAGCTTCCCTCATAGGTCTCAACTCCTGGGCCACCCCCGCCACCTCCAGGTCCCCATAATCACCCCCCTCCATCCCTGCAAGGTGTGCGGGTGGTGAGGACTCCCAGTCTCCACCAGGGGTTTCTGCACCTCTGCTGTGGCATCCCTGCACCCTGCCCGCCCCTGCAGAGAGCACCATCTGGCTGCTCACATGGCTGCTGTCATTCTTCAAACTCTGCCACGTCCTTTTCTGTTCCTTGAGTGAGGGATGCTCTTCTTGGGCTGAGAGAGCACTCCTATTTCTTCTTGGAGGGAACTCCCCAGCAAGACGGGCAGCACAGGGAGGGTGAGAGCCGCACTGCCCAAGTGCAAGGCCAGAGGCAGCCTTCCTTCTGGGGACTAACACCAAGCACAACATACCAGGGAAAGAAGAAAGGAAAGACAAGGAGTGCACCCCAAGCTTAGGTGGACACACAGACCTCACTACAATAACCTTTGTCTTTCTGTGATTTCCCACCCATTGCCTCGCCACTTCCCACCATCATCCATCGCTGATCCAAACTCTATTTTTCTCGTCAAAAGAGGACGTAAGCAGGGAGGTTACCCCACTGCTTGGGATGTCCACATCCCCCATGGGAGTGCCTTTTCTAGTCCCAGCTCTACTCCCAGTTCCACTTCCTGATAGTGCGTACCTTGGGAAGCAGCAGGTATGAGTCCTGGTTTTGGCCTGGCCCAGCCATTGCAGGCATTTGAGGAGTGAACCAACAGATGGAAGAGCTCTCTTTTTCTCTCTCTATGTCTCTCTGCCTTTCAAATAAACTTAAAAAAAAAATACATCTAAGCCACCAAGTCTGCTTCTTTGAGTTTCCCTCTGTTTTTGGGACTTGCAAGCGTGAAGTATTAATAGAAATCGTGTGGGGCCGGCACTGTGGCATAGAAGGTTAAGCCTCTGCCTGCAGTGTCGTCATCCCATATGAGCACTGGTTTGAATCCCAGCTGCTCTGCTTCTGATCCAGCTCCCCCAGGGAGAGCAGTGGAGGATGACCCAAGTGCTTGGGCCCCTGCACCATGTGGGAGACTCAGATGAAGCTCCTGGTTCCTGGCTTCGGCCTGGCCCAGCCTTGGCCATTGTGGCCATTTGGAGAGTGAAATAGCACATGGAAGGCTTTCTCTCTCTCTCTCTCTCTCTCTCTCTCTCTCTCTCTCTCCATTTCAAATAAGTAAATAAATCCTTAAAATATATATAATAAATCATATATATAAGAAAAACGGTCTGCATTTTGTTGGGCAGCCACAGCCAACACCCCTAGCCCTGACACAGAATCTAAGAGGGTCGAGCTTCTCTTCCCCCATAGTGCTGTGCCTGTTCTGTCTCAGTGAAGACAGTGGGCCCCACAGGGTCATTAGGGAGAGGCTTATGTCCTGTAGCTTCTTCAGAGAGAGAGAGAGACCAACCTGTGTGTGGCTAATGTCATGACACCCATGTGTAACCCATGTTTTTCTCTGTGCCTTTCAAATAAAGACATAAATGGATAAAAAAAAATTTTTAAATGTATTTTTAAAGAGTCCCAGCTAAGCAAGCCCCCCTTTCCACCAAGGCAATAGACCCACCCATTTACCAGCTGCATAGCCCCAGATGACCCAGTCAATGCCACAGGAATGGAATTCTCAGCGGAGCCCTGTTTAAATTCATAACTGTCAAAATCATGGCCTGTAATACAAAGGCTGTTGCTTTAAGCACTAAACCGTGGTGTGGCTTGTCACACAGCAGCCAGCAAGCAGGACCCTCCGTGGCTCCCAGGTTCTGGAGGTCTCCTTTAGGTGGCAGAGTGGCAAATGGCCTCAGTCGAGGCTTCTTCCTTGACATCTGAGGTCTCCCTCTCTCCTTGCCCACTTCCACAGGGTCCTTTTGGAATTCCCTTCTCTTGGCTTCAGGACTGAAACTCCACCCCTTCAGTACCCCACGTGGAGGAGTGGCAGATGCAGCAATGCTGCCCCCAGGGAACTGACAATTCCAAGCACTTCCTTGCTCTGGCTTCTGATGGCTGGAGCTGTGCCAATCCAAAGCCAGGAGCCAGGTGCTTCTTCCCGGTCTTCCTTGGGCACAGGGGCCCAAGGACTTGGGCCATCTTCTGCTGCTTTTCCAGGCCACAGCAGAGAGCTGGATTGGAAGAGGAGCAGCTGGAACTAGAACTGGTGCCCATATGGGATGCTGGCACTGCAGGCAGAGGATTAACCTACTGCGCCACGGCGCTGGCCCCCAATCAGTCACTCCTTTTTTTTTTTTTTTTTTTTTTTTTTTTTTTTTTTTTTTTTGACAAGCAGAGTTAGACAGTGAGAGAGAGAGACAGAGAGAAAGGTCTTCCTTCCTTTGGTTCACTCCCCAAATGGTTGCTATGGCTAGGGCGTGCCACCCGATCCAAAGCTAGGAGCCAGGTACTTCCTCCTGGTCTCCCATGTGGGTGCAGGGGCCCAAGCAACTGGGCCATCCTCCACTGCCTTCCTGGGCCACAGCAGAGAGTTGGACTGGAAGAGGAGCAACTGGGACTAGAACCTGGCACCCATAAGGGATGCCGGCGCCCCAGGCGGAGGATTAACCAAGTGAGCCATGGCGCCGACCCCCGAGTCACTTCTTAATAAGCCCCCAGAGTCATGTCCCTGGGACCAGATAGCTCTTTTTCTTCAACTTTGGGTCTCAGTTGCCAATTTTGAGGTTAAGTAAAAACAACTTTTTCTTCTTCGCTTTACTTTTTAGATCTACTTATTTACTTATTTGAAAAGCAGAGAGAAAAGGGGATGAGGGAGACTCTTACCTGTTGATTCACTCCTCAAATGGCTAGACAGTTGGGACTGGGCCAGGTGAATCCAGGAGTCCAGAATTGCATCTGGGTCTCCCATGTGGATAGTAGACTCAAGTATTGGCGAATTCATCCACTGCCTTCGCAGGCACATTACAGGGAGCTGGACGGGAAGTGGAGAAGCCAGGACTTGAGCTGGTGCTCCGGTGCTGAATGTGGGCATTGTCGCTCCCCCTCTTCGTGGAGGAGCAACACAAGACCCTGCGCTGTTCTTTCGTCTGCTCGGCCCTCCCCGGGTTTGCTGCTGGTTCTTCCCGGGTTGGCTACTATCCCTTCCACCTCCGTGGAAGGGCGGTTCCCCCTGCCACATTCCCCACTTCCGCAGGGGAGCGGCACACCGCCGGCCGGCTTTCTCGGGGGCTGCACGGATTCCCTTAGATGTTCCCCATAGATGTTCCTGGTGCATGCCGTCTCTCTCCTTTATAGTCCTCCTCCGCCAATCCCAACTCGGCTGCCCACACGCCGAGTACGCTGCTCTCCTCCAATCAGGAGCAAGTCCTACAGTTTATTAGTTGAACTGGAGGCAGCTGTGCGGAAGCTGTTTACTTCTCTCCCAGCGCCATATTGTGGGAGAGCAGATGCATAGAGTAAGTCCTAATTCGAGTAACTTAGTCTAGTCCGGATTGCTCCCCACAGGCATCACAAGCAGCTGGTTCACCTGCTGCGTCACAAGACCTGCCCTCTTTGTCCTCATCGTAGCTCGGAAACTGTGCCATGACAAAGGCGTGAGGCCAGTGGAAATCGAGAAACTGCTGGTTGTTTCTGATAAAGCCAGATTAAAACATGTATTCAGATCTGGCTGCGTCCAGAATGAGGTGGGCTGACCCAGCCAGCCTCAGGCAGCACCGGGGCTTCGTGGGCCCTTCTCTCACGAGGCAGGGATTTTTTTGCTGAGCCACTCACAGCCCTAACAGCAGACTTGAACTCTTACTTTCAGTAGGTAGGCAGGTCCCCAAGGGAGCCAGACAGGAAAAGGGCTGGGCCACAGCACCATGACTGTCCCAAACTTAACCATTCAATTAATTCTTCCTTTTCCGGTGAGTAAATGCAAGGACATATGGGAGGCATGATTCTCATTTCAAAACAAAGCAAAAAGCAAGCATGGTAATGAAGTATTTTCCCCCAGTATCAGATCTCAACACACAGGTCTGCGGTCCTTAGTATCCTGCTGCACATGGCTCCATCGCATGCCTCTGTTTCATGCTGCTGCAGACTTGTTCTCCAGCCTGGCCCACCTGGGCGTGCCTGGAGAGGCAGCGCCTGTGAACTGCACCCCTGTGCCTGGGGCTCTGTTGGACTTGGGTTGAGTTTGGCTGGTTGGCAGGTATGGGCAGGAGAGAAAGAGGCTAGAGGAGGATGAGGTTCAGGGTTCAACCCCCTGCCCCTTGCCAGTTCACTGAGGCTGGGCTCCAGCCCCTCCTAGAGGGCCTCCTTGTGGCCACCTTCTTGGGGGTCCCTAAAACCACAGCCTCTCTCCCCATTTCCCTTCATGTCTATAGGAGGTACCAGCTCTGGCTTTTGCCATCCCTTTCTGATAAACCCACTGGATCAGAAGTGGAACAGCCTTGACTTGAACCAGCTCTATAGGGTCCCTTTATTAAACATTCTACTGAATTCCCTGATGGAGAGAGTTGTCTATTTCCTGGACTCCTTTCTCTTCCCTGCCCCCGCTCCCTCCCTCCCTCCCTCTCTCTCTAAGATGAGCCCTGCCAGGAGGGAGAAAGAGCCATCCCACACCAGCCATCTCAAGTCCTTCCGGCCAGTGTTTATGCTTTGACTTCAGCTTTATTCCATGCCTCAGAACAAGAACTCTGGTCAAAGTGAGAATTAAAGATTCTTTCTTAGGGCACCTGTGCCTGGCCTAGTGGGTTAAGCCTCTGGCCTGTGACACTGCCATCCCATATGCGCATTGGTTCAAGCCCTAGCTTTTCCACTTCTGATCCAGCTCCCTGCTGGTGGGCCTGGGAAAGCAGTGGAAGATGGCTCAGGTCCTTGGGCCTCTGCACCCATGTGGGAGACCCAAATGAAGCTCCCAGCCTGGCCCAGCCCTAGCCATGTGGTCATTTGGGGAGTAAACCAGCAGATGGAAGATCTTTCTCTGTCTCTCCCTCTCTCTCTGCAATTCTGCCTTTCAAATGAATGTCTTCTTCTTCTTTCTTTTTTTTTTTAAATGAGGATGGTTTCTTAGGAGGATGTACTTCTGTAATAGGTACAGAAATGAGTCACCTCCAGATGTTCAAAAGTTGATGAGAGAAGCCTTCGTGTTTTGGTCAGGGTCCTCTAGACACATAGAACTGACCAGATGGACAGACAATGAAGATCTCAGAGGAATTGGTTTACTCAGTTACAGAGGCCAGCAAGTGCCACGTTGGGCTGTTCAGAAGCTGGAGACCTAGGGAACACAGTGGCGTGCCCGTCCTAGTCTGAAGGCTTCAGACCTGGCTGGGGGCCATGGTGTGGCTGTCCGTTTGAGGCCCCTGTTGTGAGTCCTGGAGTCCAAAGACTGCAGAAACTGAGGTACTGATTGTCAAAGGTGGAAGAGAGGTGTCCTGGCTTGGAGAGAGAGAGAGAAAATTCACCCTTTGTTTGCCTTGCGGCTACATCTGAGCCTCCAGCTGATTGGGTAGTCCCTCCTTAGCTGGGAGAGACCCTTCCCTGTGCAGTCCACTGAGTCGCACTCCCACTTTCCCACAGACACACCTGGTAAGTCCACGGTTCTAATCAAGTGAGGGGCTCGGCGCCTGTTGCAGTGTTGAGAACAGTGCTTCACAGTGATTTGACTATTCTCAGTCTGGGCAGGTTGACACCCAAGCCAACCACCACAGTAGGCTAGTGTTTACAATCTTGAGCTCTAGTCAGACAGCTCGCTGCATATTTCCAATCGCTGGGTGACCTGGGACAAGTCTCTTTCTTTCTGTCTGCCTCAGCTTCATATTTCCAATTGCTGGGTGACCTGGGACAAGTCTCTTTCTTTCTGTCTGCCTCAGCTTCATATTTCCAATTGCTGGGTGACCTGGGACAAGTCTCTTTCTTTCTGTCTGCCTCAGCTTCCCTCTCTGAACACCAAGGGTAGGAACAGTGCAAAGACAGAGTGAGGTCATGGCTGGATGCACAAGAAATGCCCACAATGTATCAGGGAGGACCAGCACCTACAGCTGCAGCCGCACCAGCTGCCAGGGCAAGGGGATGAAGGCAGGTTCAAGTGTAGCCCCAGCCCCGCGCAACAAGGGGGACCCTGCACACTGTACCATGCACCTGTAAACTCTCAACATGTGGGGGATGCATTGCACCAAGATGCCCTTCTGATTGTGGCCTCTGGAGGCTGATGCTGAAAGACTCAGTGAAGAATTATTCCTTCCATCTGGGGTTCTCCAAGTCCTCACCTGAGCCCAGCCCTGGCAGAAGAGAAGACAGAAGAAAGGCAGTGACAGACAGAGGTACAACTGCTCCTCAGTGCCTTTTGCATGTGTGTGTCTGAACGGGAGAAGGCATTTGATCATTAGCGTTCCAATTTAACGGTTTGCAAGAATTGGGCACCCCTGGAAGCCCTGCTCCAAGCATGGGATACATTTGGAGACCAAGACTGATGGGTGAACAACTTTAATTACCCAAGAACTGTGCTAATGGCCCTTGGGGTATCTTATTTCTGACACTTGGGGACATGGCATTTTCCCATTAAAATGCCAATTATCCTTGAGCACTTCTGCAAATCCATCAGCTGGAGGCTGCCGGATTGTCAAGTGGTGCAGTCTGATGGTTGGAAGCAAATCTATCAGATCAAGGGCATTTTATTTGGCAGTCCAGAGTGCTGCACCGCCCCTGCCTGCTGCTCCCAACCCCCAAGAAAAACACACACGTGCATACACCCACTCCACTAAGCAGAAAGATCACAATCGCTGGTCCCGAATATGACTGCAGGGGAAGAGGGAGTGCTCACAAGCTCAGACTGAGAAGGAAAACCAAGACTTGGGAAGGAGCCCCCCCCCCACCCCCAAGATGGAATTTCTCTGCGTTTGCATAATTGAAAGCAGAAGACAAAGCTCACTGGGGAAATCCCTTGATTTATCTCATCTGACTACCAGGAGGGTAGACCTGCAAGCAGTCCCCCACTGCCCTCCATGGCTTCTCTGTTGCACACTAGTTACTCCTGAGTGCTGGAATTTGGAGCCACAATTCGATGTGTTCTAAGGACAACTTGACCTTGTCCCATACCCACCCCCTGCAGCCTTGGGTTCAGTTTATCCTGGGTTCTTGCATCTGGAGTTTCCTGGGCTGGGCTTAAACTCAGTGACAGCTCTCAATGACACTGTAGCAGAAGACCAGGCTTATCTGGATTTTCCTCGCTGGATTCTGTTACAGAACGGCAGCATGAAGGTGTGGTTAAGAGCACAGGTCAGGGATCCAGACCCTGAGCTGCACTCTTCAGCAGGACCACTTAGCAGCAGTGTGAACTTGGAGAAGCTATTGCGCCTTCTCTGCGCCTCAGTTTTCTCATCTGCAAAGTGGGGATGACAATGGTGCCTACCTCCCAGAGCTGTTGTCAGGATTAAATCTGTTCACATCTTAAAAAGTTCTTGGAATCCTATCTGGCTCCATTGTAACTGCTCCCATAGCATTGGTATTGCTATTCATGTACGTAAATAGTGTTAAGAGAATCGTCAGTGTTCTCAAAGAAAGTTGAGAAGTGTTCTTCCACTTAAAGGTGGTGCTGTTCTCCTAACTGAAGAATGGCTTGCAGCTGCCTGCCCTACAGGGACTCATGTGACCCCCAGGTCTGCAGAGGACTGGGGGTCATGCCTGCATGGCAGATGTTGCTGAAACCTCAATGCTCCCAGATGCCCTTCTCCCAGCCAGAGTGCCTGTCACCCAGCTGGTACAGTACTGGTTGCAAGGGCCCAGACCTGCACCCTTTCTGAAGGCTGGCCCATGGCTGGCAGGAAGGAGACAGGGATCCCTAGAAGTCATACACTCACCACAAATTCTTTGACATTCATCTTACTGAAAGATTCCCTCCTTGAAGACAGGTCAGCTGTAACGCCTCACCTTTAGATAATGGGATGCGTACAAGGGATGTCACATGCCTTCTGTTGCAGAGGGAGTGTGTCCCCCGCAAGATAGTCTCAAGTCCTAGCTTCCAGTTCCTGTGCACGGGAACTTGCTTGGAGATACGGTCTTTGCAGACTGGATAGGATGAGCCGGAATTCAGTGGCTAGCTCCTTTGTAAAGGAAGGAGGGAGAATTTGGGTATACAGAGGCACATGGTCACATGTGCACTTGCATGTACATGCACGCACACACACACACACACACACACGGAGGATGCCATGTGGGGACAGTGCAGAGATCAGAGGGTTGCTCCTATAAGCAGACATCACCAGGATGGTTAGCAATGAGGAGGAAACAAGGACTCCCTGGACTTCCGTGCCAGTGCTGAGACTTGAGATGCTGAGCCTCCACAGATGTGAGAGAACAAATTCCTATTGTCTGAAGCCACCTGCGCTGGGGCCTTCTGTAACAGTTGCCTTGGGAGGCAAAGGCATCTTCCAATGCTACAGGATAGGGAATGGTACAGCCTGAACCTGGCCCTAGTCTCCACATATCTCTCAGTACATGTGGAGTGGAGGAAGTCCAGAAACTGTGAGGCAACTGAGACTGTGAGAAACTTGAACCCAAGAAGTGCTATATGGGATGGGAGTGTCCTATCCATCAGGCCAAACACCTACCCCCTGCTGCTGTGTGTTTCTGTCTACAGCAGGAGCCCCAGCTTCTGCAGGATGCACTGTCAGCAAGGAGAAGCACAAGTTTCCATCATCTTTGTGGGGTCCCAGCCTGTGCTCCTAGGGTTTCAGCCTGCTCCTGGCCTTCCCTTCCTGACAGCCTGCTTCGTGTGTGTCAAGCTCTGGCCTTATAACCAGGCCTGCTCCCGCATGTTTAAATGGCTGGCTGTTCTGCTGAAACAGGGTACGCCCTGGAAGCAGCTCCACCCACCTTGGTCAAAGCTTCAAATGAGGGCAGCTGCAGCAGATGTCTTGACTACAACCTGGGAAGAAACTCTGAGCCAGAACCATCCACCTAACCCATTCTCGAGTGCCTGACCCACAGGAGCTATGGGAGAGCAGAGGTTGACTATTTTCAACACTAAGTTTTACAGGAATTTGTTATGCAGTGATGGGTGGAGGAATGCACCCACTCTTACGCATCCTTGCAGACCACACTGTGTGTTGTTGTCCATTACAGCTGTCTCTTACGGTATTCGCTCCTCGCAGAGCACTTATCACAGCCTGCGATCATCTGGTGGGTTCTTACGCTCAGCTCTTCTCTATCTGGCTTTCCCACTAGAAATCAGCTTCCCGAGACTCCTCTGTCTTGTGTACCTAGTGCCCCAGCTCCTAGCCAGCCTAACTCCACTCCTCATTAGCTTCAAGAGCTCAAGAAAGTTGTTCACTGTATCTCAGTTTTCTCAACTATCAAGTGGAATGATGATCACTGGTTTTTCCCGGCTGGATTCTCAAGTGAACATTTATAAAGTATTTGACACTTGACTTTGCACATGGCAAATATTCAGGAATTAGAAGCTGCTAGTATTTTAAAAAAGATTTATTTATTTTACTTGAAAGTCAGAGTTACACAGAGATAAGGAGAGACTGGGTGACAGAGAGAGAGAGAGAGAGAGAGAGAAAGGGAGAGAGACTCTCATCTGCTGACTCATGAGACAGAGATCTCATCTGCTGGTTCACTCTCCAAGTGGCCGCAATGGCCAGGGCTGGGCCAGGCCGAAGCCAGGAGCCTGGAACGCCATCCATGTTTCCCACATGGATGCAGAGCCATCCTTGGGCCTTCCTCCACTGCTTTCCCAAGTGCATTAGCAGGGAACTAAATCAGAAGTGGTGCAGCTGAGACCCCCACCTGAGACCCCAGGTGCCCACGTGAGATGCTGGTTTTACCTGCTGAACCACAACACTGACCCCAAAAGCTGCTAGTATTTTTAATATCACTGTAGAAAGTCAATAAACAGCTACAGAGTGATTAAATGAAGGAAGTCATTGATCCCTTTGTTCCATCTTCTTAAATATCTAAGACACAAATGAGTCCCAAAGGCCTTCAGGCAGCTAAAGCAGACGACCCAAAAGCTAGGAACAAAACCCATCTAATTAACTTATATGCAGACCCGTGGCCGTTACTCAGAACCTCATTACTTAATAGTCTCAGCAACTATTTATTGGTCACCTAACATGAGCAAGGCATTGTGTTAGGTGCCAGGAGCAGGGGATGGAGAGACACAAAGGTGAAACAAACTCATTCCCTCCTTCCCAAGGGCGGCCTGTGTAGTATGTGGGGGGGGGGGGTAGACACAAGATCCACCCACCACCCATCACAACTGGACTAGAGACAGCGGGAGAGCAACAGAGCAACACTGACTATCAAGGCGGCCAGACTCAATTAGCCACAAGGGGAACACATGTAGCAAGTTTCATTACCTGGTTTCCCAGTCCATAATGGATTAGAAACAGCATATTAGAAGAGAAAGAAGGAAGAGTTCTTGCTAGCAGAGGTGTGTTGGCAATGACAAAAGTCACAACCAATGGGAATCAAGAATCCTGATTTTTTAAAACACTGGCAGTGGAAATTAGGTCACAGAACACAGTAGTTCCAAGTCATTTCTTGTGGGGTAACTGCTACATAAACCATGAGAGGCAGGGAAGCCCTGTGGTTAGGGACACTGTTGACATTGCGTTGTTGGGAGGGGACGTAGGGTGTGCATTGGGAGCAGTGCAGTTGTGGGTCTGTTGCGTGCACTGGGGACATGAATCACATTTAACTCCTACTCACTAAAGGTCAGTAGCGTCCCTCCTTTGATAGCCGGTAATACCTAATCTCTTTCTTGATCCTCCAGGAGGGTGGAGAAGAGCTTCACCCCTCCTGGTCTGAGAACCATTCACTGATGTTGAATTTTACAGAGCTGGTTAGAGCCTGAGCTGGCGTCCAAACACAGCTTCTGCCTCCTGGGCCCCTGAGCAGGCACCCTGAGTGGTGTCAACTGCAATCTGTTAGTCAAGGGTCAAAGATCAGCCACTGTGTGGTCCCCAAGTGTACAAATTGGGCCAGTGGATGGGTGATGATCTGCCTGCCCCTTAGGAAACTGGGGTCACCTCTGCCCTTGGGTTCCACAAGGCACCCCTGTTTCTGCTGCACAAATTCCCCATATGGCTTAGGCTTATCAGAGTAGATTTCTGTCACCCGCCACCAAATGATTTCTGACGAGGGCATGTGGCTCCTAGAAGCATTTCTTTCAAATATGATTAAAATTTTTAAGTGTGTTGCTTGCAAGGATAAGCTCCATTTAGCTGAGCAATTTACTTTGGTGGAACCCCTCCTTTTTCTACTCCGTCGATCAATGAACTATTGATGTGTGGCTATGCAGAACCGGCCACCGCAGACAGAACTGATGTGGCTCCTCATAAGGAACACTCTGGAAATAACCTCAGGAGGGTTTCAAGAGCAGGCAGGGCTGAGGGTCAGCTGTGGGCTTAGTGTCTCCATCTCCCACACCACAATGAACCTCGACCAAACGGGTGGGGGGAGGCGTAGAGTAGGGGAGGGGACGCTCCCTGGGTTGAGACGGGAAGGCCCATGAGATGACTTCTCTTCTGTTAATGGATAAGCGGCTCTCTCAAGCTCCAGAGAAAAACTGACATGATTCATAAAACAGAAAAATCAGATGATATTAAACCTAAAACAGGCGTTCAAACCAGATTTAGAAAAGATTTTTAAAGGCAGAGTTTGCACGTAAGCATTATAATCATCTTGTGTGGGACGAGTGGGGGTGCTCCTGCAAAGCTGATTTGCTCCCTGTGAGGGATCAGCAATTATCCAGACATGTCAGCATCTCAGCTCGCTCAGTTTGGATTTCCCAGGTTGGGTATGGGGTCATCGCCCGTCTAGTCATCGCTAGTCTGCCAGGCGCCTGCAAAAGCTCTTCATGATTCTTTGTGCCAGAAAAGCGCATTCAACCGAAGGAACACCACTTCAGGTGAAAGCAGCCCCTTAAAAGTGATGATGGGGGCCAGTGCTGTGGCGCAGCGGGTAAAGCCACTGCCTGCAGTGCCGGCATCCCATATGGGTGCCGGTCAAGTTCTGGCTGCTCCACTTCCGATCCAGCTCTCTGCTGTGGCCTGGGAAAGCAGTAGAAGATGGTCCAAGTGCTTGGGCCCCTGTGCTCCTGGCTCCTGGCTTCAGATCGGCCCAGTTCCAGCTATTGCGACCATCTGGGGAGTGAACCAGTGGATGGAAGATTCTCTCTCTCTCTCTCTTTCTCTCTCTCTCTCTTTCTCTCTCTCTCTCTCTCTGCCTCTCTGTAACTGCCTTTCAAATAATAAAGAAATAAATATTTAAAAAGTGATGATCATAAAAATAACAACACAGGAAAAACTTTTTTAAAGATTTATTCATTTATCTAAGAGGTAGAATTACAAAGAAAGGGAGAGACAGAGAGAGAGAGGTCTTCCATCCTCTGGTTCACTCCCTAAATGGCTGTAATGGCAGGAACTGGGCCGATCCAAAGCCAGAAGCCAGGAGCTTCCTCCAGGTCTCCCATGTGGGTGCAGGGACCCAAGCACTTGGGCCATCTTCTACTGCTTTCCTAGGCCATTAGCAGAAAGCTGGATTGGAAGAAGAACAACTAGGACAACAGAACTGCCTCCCATACGGGATGCTGGTTAAGCAGAGACTTAACCTACTATGCCACAGCACCAGCCCCCAGCACAGGAAATTGAATGTGTGTTCATTCAGAGCCGGCCACTGAAGTGAGCACTTCTCATGTTTATTCTCATGAAATCTCGGCATGTACTCACATGCACTGGACAGATGGACAAACTGAAGCCACAGAGGCTGACTTCCTTGCCCTGGATCATGGTGGCAAGTGCAGGTGACGTCTTTCTGTGCTGTGCAGTGAATTCCTGTACCTGGTGCGTGTGACAGATTGGACAGACTGGGAGAGCTCGCCTACCTAGGGGAAGATTCAAATTCTGCCAGTTACTACCTGAGCCACCAGGAGTTTGTTCATTTGAACTTGTAGTGTCTGGGGTTCCCTTTTAAAAATGTCTTAAAAGATAAGATCTTAAATAAATGAACAGGACACAGAGTCAAGAGAAATGGTGCATGGTTAGTGCTCAAAAAACATTAGCCTTGGGGCGGGCATTGTGGCACATGGGTTAAGTCGCTGTCTGCAACACCAGCATCCTGTATCAGAGCAACGATTGGAGACCTGGCTGCTCCACTTCCCATCCAGCTCCCTGCTAATGCACCTGGTAAGGTGGCAGAAGATGACCCAAGTGCTTTGACCCCAACTGCCCATGTGGGAGACCCGGATGGAGTTGGTGGCTCCTGGCTTTGGCCTGACCCAGCCCCAGCCATTGGGGTCATTTGGGGAATGAACCAGTGGACGGAAGGTCTTTCTGTCTCTGTCTCTCCCTCTCTCTCTGTTACTCTGCCTGACAAATAAACAAACAAATCTTTAAAAAGTCTCCTCTGACATGTGTGAAAGATGGCCAGCCCACTTTGTTCAGGGACTACCGCAGTGGGATTTGTAGCCAGCAAAGGGGGTTGAGTACATTTCTGAACACAGCAAGGCAGAGTGGGGATTTGTGGCCTAGGACTAGGGTAGGGAAGCTCAGTGGATAGAAATTACTAAGAGAACAGGGCAATTATTTGCTAAATGGGTATAACAGGATTCTTTCTGTGGCCAGATGGTCAGATCTCTCTGGGTGGCAGAGATGTGGAAGATGATCAGATACAGAAGGTGGAGGATTCTTGTCAAGCTGACTTACCAGCCATGGGCATTTGGCACAGCAGTGAAGATGCTTCTTGGGTGCCTGTATTCCATATTGCAGTGCCTGGTTTGCATCCTGGCTCCTGGGTTTCCCATCCAGCTCCCTGTTAATGCACATGAGGGAGGCAGCAGGTACTGGCTCAAGTGCTTAGGTCCATGCCACCTATGTGGGAGACCTGGATGGAGTTCCTTGCTCCTGGCTTCAGCCTGGCCCACCTTGGCTGTTGGCAGGCAATTGAGGAGTGAACCAACAGATGGAAGATCTCTCTCTCTCTCTCTCTCCCTCTCTCTCTCTCTGCCTTTCAAACAAAAAAAAAATGAATAAGCAAAAACAATTTTAAAACTGACTTAACAGAATTCTCAATAAATTCAGACCTTCAAGGAGACACCCAAGGATGGGTCTCACTGAAAAGAGCTGAACTGGAGTGTGGTTGAGGAGGGGGTCTGTCCCCTCTCATTAGGGCCTGACCCCTTAGCCCTTGTCCCATGACAACTTCTGCCTCATGACCTCACAGCTCCCTTCCCTCTCCAGCCCTGGGGCATCCCTGTTGCCACTGAGACTCCAACAAGTGCAACCTGGAAGCCAGGGAATGGTTAATACTTCATGCATCTTTGACCAGTGGGTGACAGGAGCTGAAGAAAAATTTATCTCCCAGCCCTCTGATGAGCTGTTCTCTTACTGCTTACCAGGCACCCGTGCCTGGTGGTAGAGCAATTGGTCGCTCTCAGGCCAGCTTGGGCTGTGCCTTCTCATATTTGCTGTTCCTCACTGTCCTCATGCCTGTTTCACTCCAGCATCCAGGGGATTGCACTTTCCAGCAAAATATTAGCATTTAACCGTTTGCCTCTGGCTCCATTTTCTAGAACATCTGGCCCAAGACACCTAGGGTCACAATGCCTACAGGAAATTGGGATTCAAAGAATAGTATGTTTGAAGACTTTCATGCTCAGTGGGATCCTGTCTATGACTCAGGATTAAGTTACGACTAATACCCAGATCACGCTTGAGGCAGGCCCTATTTGAGGTGCCTTTTGCCAATAGCTTGTCTCTTTGGTTCTTGATATTTAGAGGGACAGGAAGGTATAATCCTTCCCCTGTGCAGGCCAAACACACTAGAGCCGCCACAGGATAACATGGGCTCTTCCTCCTTGGTCGCTGTCAGTGCACGCTGAAGGCCAGTGTCAGGTGGTCACAAGACAATGTGGGGTCTCCTCGTGTACTCCCTGTCTTGTCTTTACTTCCGTCTCTTAACCTCTTTGAATCAGGGAGTCCCTGCCCCATTTATATCTTAGCTTGCTGTTGCCCAGAACATGGATGGGGAAGGGGAGATGCCGCCAAGTGCAGAGTTAGAATCTGACACCCCATGTGTACTACAGACCGGAAGATATAATAAATATGTCCAGGTCCTGATGTGTGGAAGTGTGTGCACAGGTAATGTGCTGAGCCAGGGCTCTCTGGGATGCCAAAGTCAACCCAAACGACCATGTGCATGCCCGTGTGCGCCTAATCTTACGGCAGCACAAAGCAGTTAGCTGGTGGTAGGTGCTCTCTATGTTTCAGGCACACGCTCCACATTTCCCAAGCATTTTATTTCCATGCAAACCCTTGGGAGGTAGATAGTATTATTCCAAGTTCTCAAAGGAGGGAAATGAGTGTTTGAGAGAGAAGGGATTTGCTAATCTCCTAGTGGAACCAGGACGGGGGCAGGACTTGCCAACTCCCAAGCCCACCATCATGAGCTTTGTGCCCCCACACGAGTCCCGTTGGCTCTCACGTTCCATGCATGCCACCATGTTGCCTTCTGTGAGCCCCTGGGAGCTTTCTCTCTTGCTCTGCATGCTGGACACCCAAGTTCTGTAGAGCTAATGCCTGGTGAGCAGCCCTCAGCCAATGATAGATGGTAGCCGAGTTTGCGCGGCGGCTTGCCCGTCCCCTTAAGAGGTTCATCTCTGTGTCCGTACTCCCATGGCCCTCAGATCCCCTGGCAGGATACCAGTTGTCCACCATGAACACTGCTCAGCAACACACATAACCTGTTGTCTTCCCTTCCCTGTCACATTTCCCTATGCCTCCAGTGGGGTCGCCTCCCAAAGTCACCACTTG
Source organism: Oryctolagus cuniculus (assembly GCF_051225735.1). Classification (NCBI taxonomy): domain Eukaryota; kingdom Metazoa; phylum Chordata; class Mammalia; order Lagomorpha; family Leporidae; genus Oryctolagus; species Oryctolagus cuniculus. The sequence goes on along the minus strand of NC_142876.1, from coordinate 78,547,442 downwards.
GGATTAAACTTGTGTCTCAAGAGTCTGCTTCTGGGGAGAGGGCATGGAAGAGGTAGATGAGCCCAGTGGGAGAGGTGATTCCTTATTCTGGGGGAACCTCTGTGATTCCTGCAGAGAACACACACACACACACACACACACACAGAGAGAAAGAGAGAGGGAAAATCGAGACTGTCTTGAGGCAGGACTGTGCTGTATTTGCGCTGTGTGTGAAGAGGAGGATGGGCCTTGATGTTCCAAGCTGAGGCTGTCACTCCTGATTCCCCTGGTTTGTTACTGAAAGATCTCAGGTTCTCCCCCTTCTGCCACCATCCAGGAGGGTTAGCACAGAACAGGATCTGAGCCTTGGGACCTTGGCTTCCTGCTACTCAGCCACCTGTGGGGACATGACACTCTCCCAGCACATAGTGAAGTTTACGTGGCTGGAGAGGGCTCATGGTCACTGACGTTTTACCTGGAGGATGTCTCAGAGGCTACAGCCTCAGGTCCTCATGGTCCCAGCACAAGTTACAAAGCCTTCCAGCCTCCAGTTTGTGTTAAACAGGTTATGGCTCAGGATGTAAGGCAGGAAATGGTATGTTTTGAGGGCATTCTGTCATGTCTCCGAGTTTGGTAATATGGGGTGATTTTTATTTGAGCTCCAAAACATGATTCCAGCCTCTGATGGAAGTTTTTGATGTGAAAGATCTGAGTGGAACTCCTTGCTCCTGGCTGGGGCCTGGTCCAGCCCTGGCTGTAGTGGACATTTAGGTAATGAACTGGCAAAGAAAAGATTTCTCTCTCTCTCTCTCTCTCTCTCTCTCTCTCTCTCTCTCTCTCATCCTCTCTCATCTATGTAGATATATCATCTATCTATATCTACCCATATCTATTATCTACCTATCTGTATCCGTCTTCTATCCATATCTATCTATCTCTATCTCTTTCTGCCTCTATGTCTTTGCAATTAACAAAAATCTATGTTGATGACACAGATTCCTTGCCTAACTCAGATCATACAGCCTACTATCTGCAACCCCTGGACTCCACAGGTATAAACGTAATTACCATAAATAAGGGGTCTACGGGCTTCATTATCTGGCACCCAGCACCTCTTTTAAGTTTTGGGGGAAAATCAAAAAGAGCTGTGTAGTGGGTTGAAGGGCAGCCCCTAGAACTCTGTTCCCTTGGAACCTGTGAATGTGACCTTGTTCAGGGGAAAGGTCTGGGCAGGTGCAACTCAGCTAGGACCTGTTTGACACAGCTTTGCTTTACTGTTTTTTTTTTTTTTTTTTTTTTTTTTTTTTTTTTTTTTTTGACAGGCAGAGTGGACAGTGAGAGAGAGAGACAGAGAGAGAAAGGTCTTCCTTTGCCGTTGGTTCACCCTCCAATGGCCGCCGCTGCAGCCGGCGCACCGCGCTGATCCTGGCAGGAGCCAGGAGCCAGGTGCTTTTCCTGGTCTCCCATGGGGTGCAGGGCCCAAGCACCTGGGCCATCCTCCACTGCACTCCCTGGCCATAGCAGAGAGCTGGCCTGGAAGAGGGGCAACCGGGACAGAATCCGGCGCCCCAACCGGGACTAGAACCCGGTGTGCCGGCGCCGCAAGGTGGAGGATTAGCCTATTGAGCCACGGCGCCGGCTCAACTGTTGTTGTTGTTGTTACTGTAACTAAGATACCCAAGAGGAGCAACCTGGGAGGCGAGGATGTCTATCTCAGCTTACAGTTTGGGGTTTATAGCCCAACATCAGGTGGCTCCATTGGTTCAGACACCTGGTGAGGCCACAGCATGCAGAGGGAGGAGCCAGGAGGCAGAGAGAAAAGGGAGAGCCCTGGCCAAACTCAGCTGAAATAAGCAACCCCTTTTGAAGAACTAAGTTTCCAGGGCAAGCCCTCAGTGACCTCCCGCCAAGCCCCCCTGCAAGATACCATACTTATCACCAGTTTCTACCCATACTCCATTAACTGTTAACACAAGATTTGGGGTTGAATCGTCTGCATTAAGAGGAGCTAGATCTGTTCACACCATAATGTCACTTCAGCCATAACTCAGCTGGAATAGCTGAGTGAATTTAAGTGGAACGGCAAGTGTCTTTGTAGGAGACAGAAGATATGGGGCCAACGTTGTGGCATAAAGGGTAAAGTTGCCATCTGCAGTGTCAGCAACCCATATGGGCACCAGTTCCAGTTCTGGCTGCTCCACTTCCAATCTAGCTGCCTGTGCAATGCACCTGGGAAAGCAGTGGAGGATGTCCCAAATGCTTGGGCCCCTGCACCCACATGGGAGACCCGGAAGAAGCTCCTGGCCCTGGCTTTGGTCTGGTCCAGCTCTAGCCATTGCCACCACTTGGGGAGTAAACAAGCAGATGGAAAATCTCTCTCTCCTTCTCTGTCTCTCCCTTGCTCTCTTTGCAAACTCTGCCTTTCAAATAAATAAAATAAATCTTTAAGAAAAAAAAAAGAAGAAAGAGACAGGAGACAGAGGAGGAGAAGGTCACGTGAAGACAGAGAGAGAGATGCAGAGATGGGAGTGATGTGGCCACAAGCCAGTGAGCCCCAGGAGCCATCAGATGCTGGAAGAGGTGAGACAGAATCCCCCCCGCGAGCCTGCAGAGAGAGCGCGGCCCTGCCAGCACCTTGGCTTCAAAAATCCAGAGAGCCAGAGAGTACATTTCCGCTGTCGTGAGCCACCCAGTGTGGGGTCCTGTGTTCTGGCAGCCACAGTACAACAATACAAGTCACTAGCAGTTCCTGGTGCTGACAGCATTCTAAGGGCTCTCACCACTTGATCTGCATCCAGGTGCCTTCAGGTAAGGATGAGTCCTGCCCCCATCTGATAGGCAGCAGACAGAGAGCCTTGGTGACTTTTGCAAGCAGTGAGCGAGGAAATGCTGAGCTTGGCGCCGCGTCCATCTGATGGCAGAGCCTGCCCTTTAACCCCGCTGACTTCCGCTTCTGCAAGTGGAATGGCAAGCAGAAGCCCCCTCCCACCCAGGGTGTGTGGTGGTGGCTGGCACACAGCTCCTCACCTCTTCCAACAGTCCCCAGCCTCCCTGGCAAGCAAGATCCCTACGCATCTGCCTGGGATGAGCTAATTGGACTCTCAGCCTGCAGGGAGTGAAGCAAAGCCACAGGGTGGTTAATTTATTGCAGCGGTGGCAGCCCAGACAGATGCTTCCTGCTAAAATTCACTGTGGTCTTCCTGCTGATTGACCTCGTGGAACTGCCTCGGCTCCCGTCCACTTTCTCTGTCCCGTCCTCCAGTCCCCAGTATCCTTCCTGATTCCTCCTCTGCTGAGGAAAGCCAGAGTCAAGCTCTGGTTTGAAATCCAGAATCTGATTGACTGGGGGGAACAGCTGGCACCCGGGGACGGCGAGGCAACACAAACATCTCAGGGTGAGCCTCAGCTTGCCCCGTGCCTACGTGGAGACAGAACGTGGCACATGGATCACCGCTCCTTCCCCAGATAGATTCATTTTGCAGTTTATTAAAGAGGTGAGGGAGATGTAGCTGGTGATCTCGAGAAAGATGAGAGAGAACATGTATGCCTATAGCCCAGGAAGATCTTCCAAAGACTACCTAAAATCTTCTCTGTCTCCTCCCGACTTCCTCTTAAAAAAAAAAAAAAAAGATTTATTTGAAAGTCAGAGTTACAGAAAGAAAGAGTGAGATACACAGAGAGAGAGGTCTTCCATCCATTGGTTTAACTCCCCAGATAGCTGCAATGGCCAGAGCAGGGCCAGGCAGAAGCCAGGAGCCAGGAGCCAGGAGCTTCTTCTAGCTCTCCCATGTAGGTACAGGGGCCCAAGCACTTGGACCATCTTCCACTGTGCTAATGCAGAGACATACATTGGAAGTGGAGCAGCTGGGTCTTGAACCGGAACTTCTATGGAATGCTGGCCCTGCAGGGCCTGCTACTCCACAACACCTCATCCCACCTCCAACTTCCTCTTTTTTTTTTTTTTTTTTTTTACAGGCAGAGTAGACAGTGAGAGAGAGAGACAGAGAGAAAGGTCTTCCTTTTGCTGTTGGTTCACCCTCCAATGGCCGCCACAGCTGGCGCACTGTGGCCGGCACACTGCGCTGATCCGAAGGCAGGAGCCAGGTGCTTCTCCTGGTCTCCCATGGGGTGCAGGGCCCAAGCACTTGGGCCATCCTCCACTGCCCTCCTGGGCCACAGCAGAGAGCTGGCCTGGAAGAGGGGCAACCGGGACAGAATCTGGCACCCCAACTGGGACTAGAACCCAGTGTGCTGGCGCCACTAGGTGGAGGATTAGCCTATTGAGCCGCAGCACCGGCCTCCAACTTCCTCTTAAAGAGAGGCTGCCGGCCCCCTTCTCTGTGCAGTCCCACTCTGACCCTCAGCTCCGTTCCCTGTCCAACATGCAAGAGCCCTAAATTCCATCCTTTAAAAATCAGTTCAGCAGGCATGGATTTTTGCCCCAGCGTCCCTGGATATTTAGACTGCGTGGAATCCAGCCTCTGTGTGCATGCTCAGCTCCACCACACTAAGTTTTATTCCTTAGACAAATGGAGCCAATGAGTGTCTCTACTGCTGTGCTGACTTGGGGAAAATAAAACATGACTGGTGATTCTGCCCGTGAAGACCGATGTGCACGTGCTGGGCCCCCACGGGCTCACCCCTGCAGCACCTCAATCTCCCTTGGAGGGAAGACAGCACCGGCCTTCCTGGGGCCTCCCCCGGATCCCAAGACTGAGCCGACCCATCCCAGACTCTGGCTTTTCCCGCTATTCCCAGGCCAGGAGGAGCATCTCAGCAGCTACCTGAATGGGGGATAGCGGACCCCAGAGAAGCCAGGAGTCCGTGTCACATGGGTTCACACTGACTGAGCCTGCAGCTGAACTTGTTCCTTGGTGTACTCTTCTGAGAACCCTGTCTCCAATGCCCCCAGGACAGAGCAACCGGAAAGCTGTGGCCGGCTCAGCACTGTACTACCTGTGTCTGCTTGCCTTCCCTTCCTGCTGCATTTCTTTGTTCCCTCACTCTAGGCTTGGGATTGCATCCTCTCATAAGGATTATCAGGCAAGCATAGTGTCAGGCTCTGTTTTCTTTTTTTAAAATTTTTTAAATTTTTTTTTTTTATTTTTTGATAGGCAGAGTGGACAGTGAGAGAGAGAGACAGAGAGAAAGGTCTTCCTTTCAGGCTCTGTTTTCTATGAATGTAGGCTAACGTGTCTCCCCCCAGGCCCACCACCACCACCAAAGTAGGTCTTTCTCGTATCTATCAGGGCAGATTTGGCTGTGAAGGAAATCCTTTTATCACATTATTATACTAGCAACGGTCCTGCACATGGGAAACAGAGCTGAGAGAACCCAGGCACTCTCGTGTGGGATGAGGGCATCCCAAGCATTGAGCCAAATGCCTGCCCCAACACGCTTATTTGTATAAGCCCCTGGGAAATGCAATTGCTGCTCTGTAAAGCTAGGGCCACCAATCACTGGGGCTTGGATTAATTTTTGTTCAGCCCTGCGAGCTAAGATTTTTTTTTAACATTTTTGCAATGGGAAACAAATTTTTTAAAAACGAATACGAAGATTACATGGCAGAGAGCACTTGTAGTAGGCAAAATCTGGAAGATTTACCATCTGATTCTTTACAGCCAAAGTGTGTTTCCTCCTGTTGGCAGTTCCTGCCCTAAGCCCTAGCCCCTTAGCCCTCTGGAGGTCACTTGTACCTGCAGGCCAAAGCTTCCTCCAGCTGCTGACAAGAGTTCCACCTCAAGTGCCTGTGCCTCTACACTCACTGCTGGAAGCCTTAATTCTGGCACCGTGGGAACTGCTGGATACCTCGCTGGAGTTGGGGAGGGATAACCCCATCCTACACAGAACCAACAGAGTCAGCTGGGCACATGTCCTGGCAATCGTGTGGGTGGACCGAGTGCCGTTGCCCCCACAGTACTGACCAACCAGTAAGGTCTCCTTCACTGACCTGACCTGACAGCTTCCGTCACTCATTTGTGATCTGTGGCACCAGCCTGTCCCGGTTTGCGAGAACCAGTGGGTGCTCCCCTTCCCTCTGCATTTAGTGATGTCAGCATAGTGACCCGGAGCTGACCCTGGTGTCCCAGTCACATCCCGGAAACCACCAAGTGCTATCAATCAGGAAGTTAAAGTGGTGGTGGTCATTAGCGAGCCGGTTGTTCAACATTTACCAGTGTATCACTTCCTCCCTCCTTGCTGGCATCGCTGCCCATAGACACTACCTGCACCCTAGTTCTCTCTCTGGGTGGAACTCAATCCAAGAGAAAGTACCTGCCTATCTCTGAGTTGCACTCTCAGAAAAAAGCACAGGAGAATACAAGGGAGACTCATTATCATAAGACTTGGTGCTCTGGGATCCTCACTTAAATGCCACTCCCTTCCTGTCTCCTCCCTTCCCTTAGCACAGGGCCGCCTACCCAGCCTTTTCCATGACACCCACACTGCAGGGTTTTGGTATCAAAGTGAGCTCCAGGCTCATGGGTCTTCTGCTCAGCTTCCTGGGGGTGGCAAACTGACTTCCTGGGTCTGTGCCTGTGCACGGATCACCATGCACAGTGAGAGCAGAAATGCTGTCAGCATTAGGAGGGAAGCACCTCCACTGCTAGTCTTAGGTAGGAAGTCAGAAATTGAGCTTGTGTGTGTATGGGAAAGGCCTGAAGACCAGCACCCACTGCGGAAGCTCCAGAAGCCCAGCATCTTGCACTTCAAAGTCCTGCCCGGATCCTGATGGCCTTCCAGGGGGTCCTGCCCCTTCTACCTGGCCTGATAAACATCCTTCCTCTAAAGGTGGGGCGACCCCAGGCAGGCTGCCCCTGTCGGATAACTTCAGGGGGAAAACTCAGAAAGGAATTTTTCGTACTTACACCCTTACACCCGACAAGTCCTTTGTTCCTGGAGGAGAAGAAGGAGAGGGGGAGGGAAAAGGCGGGAAGACCCATCCCCTTAAAACCCCAGCCTAAATGTGTCTGGAGAGGTGCCCATCCGTTCTTCCAGATGTCCCTACCCTAATACACCTTGCTTTCTGCTTTCCACTGCTCTGTCTCACGCCTGAATTCTTTCTTGCGCGAAGACGAGGACACTTTGCTTCTCTGGTAACACAACCACATGAGACTGAGAACACTTGGACAAGGCAGCCACGGTGGCACCGGCACGTTCTGCCAACTCTGATGGCTTGGATGGAATATTCTCCCAGGCCTACTGGGCACTATGGTGCTCTCAGAGAGCGGGGCTCCTCCTTGTGGGCAGAGAAGCTTCCTTCTGCCATCAGGGTTTAAGGCACTCAGAGCTAACAGTTGGTCCAGCCAAGAGTCATCACTGGGTGCTCAAATGGAAGGGCAAAGGTCTGCTGAGGACCTGGCATGCACACAGCTGCCGGAGACGTCACTGGTTACAGGACAAGTGGACACAGGTGTGCCTCCGCCCAGCCTTCTGTGCCATTCCCACCTCGGACATCCACCCTGGACCTTGACTGTGATGAAACCTCAGACCACACTGAGGTGCAGGCTACATCAGTGACTCGCCTGTGTCCAGAGCAACGCCAAGGTCGGGAACGCCAGGGGCCAAGGAAGGAGAGACAGCAGAGGACAACCAAGGGCGGCGCGGGCCCTGGACTGGCTCCCAGGCTGGAGAGGGTCTTGCTGCCAGCACGGCTGGCTGCAGGCGAGCAGGGCTGGGGCTCTGGCTGCTCGCTAACTTCCTGGCTTGGCTAATTGTGTTTGCTTCGTGTTAGCAGGCTGCTGCTTAGGAAATCAGCCCTGACATATTTAGAGAGAAAGCTAGCTTGCTCGCTTGCTCTGTCTCTCACTCTCTTTCTCTCTGCCATTCCTTCCCCCCTCCCACTCTTTCCCCCCACTCCTTCCTCTGCTCCCAGGCTAATGGGGCAAAATGTGAATCAGTGGGTCCAGTGTATAGGGGAGCTGTTTCTGTACATTTGCAGTTATTTTAATACAAAAAGTCGCGACCCTCTCAAAGATTTGAGAAACACAAGGGCAGCTTGGGGAGGAGCCCTGAGGTCCACTAAGGGCGACGTCCATGTCTGAGAGGGGCCTCACAGAGCCCCCAGAGAGGTAATGAAGCCCCTGGGGTCTACTGCCTCGAACTTGCTCCCGTTAGTGCCTGCGCTGCACTGGCTCCCTGTTGCTGAGCCCCCACCCTGCTGCGGTGTAGCAGCTGGGAGAACAGGTCCTGACAAGTTCAGGAGGTGGCCCCATGGCCCCATGGCCCAGGGCTGCAGGCGTAGGATGTGCAGGAGCAGGAAGTCCTTCCCAATGCCCCCTAAGGCAGGTGATAAGGCCTTCGGGTGAGCGGTGCCCTCCCTCTGTGATGCCACAGACATCGTAATCTGTAGTCCACGTTGATGCCTCCACGGGCACAGGCACTCACACCTCACACCGGAGGCCTCCATGCTGTACCTAAGGGAGAGCAGGACTGACGGTGGGGGGCGGAGGGGAGGACACACGTGTCTGCGTGAGCGTGGTCCACTTGTCACGGAGAGACCCCCATCATGCGGCGTGCATGGCCAGAGAGCTGCCTACAAGGCCAGAGAGGGAGGAAGCCTGAGGAGGCCTCAGAGGCAAGCTCTGGAAGCCAAGAGCAAAAGGCCCGCAACCTGCTTCATTCTTTTTTTATGAGGTAGGGGGTGGTACCCTGATAGAACACACAAACGGGGAATTGAATGTGCTTTCTGGGAGTTTCATGGCACATCCCCACGGAGCGTAACTTCCACATGGCCATAACCACATCTCCTCTTTCCTGGTTCCGAATGAGACCCAGGTGCATCATGGGAGAATGGCTGTGCTGGATTGACAGGTGAGGGGGAGGAGTTACAATGCAGGGATGCAGGGCTCGGAGATTTTATGAAAACATTCTTCCATCTCTGTTGATTCCTCCCTAACTTCCTGCCTGGTTCCCCCGCCTACAGGGAAGGCACGCCCTTGTCTCCCAATCACAGGGACACCTGAAGGCACTCTCAGCCTTGCCCTGTGCCCCACACCGGTTTTTTGTTTTGTTTTGTTTTATTTTTTTGGCCCATCAAGTTTGTCCACACTCTGCATTCTCCCTAAAGCCTAGAAAACATATTCAGGTTTAGCTACTCATGGGGTCTTCATTTTGTTAGGAACTCCTGTATCCTGTAAAACATTAACACTGTTTGTGTGCTTTTCTTCCAACTGTGAGTTCCACTTACCGCTTCCAGCCCTCAACTTCCTCATCCCGGGAATGCAGGGCCAAGAGCTCTTCCTGGGGAAAGGAAAAGGATCTGGTTCTCGCCCAGCCGGGAGCAGAGCATGCTCAGCAAGCACGCGGCCTCTGAGGAGTACTCCTGGGGTGGCTAGCGTTATATTTACCCTGGCTCACCGGCTCGCCCGCCCGGTCTACAAAGGAGGAAAACGACTTGTGCACCTGTTAGAATGTGTCCATGGGTGTGGATGTGTGTGTGTGTGTGTGTGTGAGAGAGAGAGAGAGAGAGAGAGCGAGCGAGAGCAAACCCAAGGGGAAATAATGATTTTTAGAAAGCAAAATAAAGATGTTATCTCCCGTTACAGGAAGTCTGTTTGTGAGGTGACTCCCCAGGGAGCGTTCATCAACTGCCTCAGTGATGTCACCAAGGACACAGATTCTTTCCTCCTAACTGCCATCCTCTCCCCAGCCTCTAGCTGGGTCCTCTCTGTGTCCCAAATCCACTGTCACAGTTTCAGCATCATTCGCAGAAAGACGATCCCCAGAGACAGAAAAGACAGAGCTCTCTGTTTTGTGTCACTCTCTAAGACTGAGAAAAATTCCTGGAGTCCCATCAGAGTCCACTGGTGTCGCCTTGTTCAGAAAAACTCCACCTGCCCAATCCTCAACCAGTCATTTCTGAAGGCCTTGGAATGAGCATATGTATGAGAATTACACTTGCCCAGGGGAGACATCAGCCCTGCAGAGCGGCACCTAAACAAGGCAGAAATTGACTTCCTTCACAGTTGGAGGTCTAGCTACACAATCAAGTAGCTCTGGTGTCAGCTTCTACTCCTCTGAATGTGCTTCCATCCAGGTTGTCTCACAGCCCAGGATGGCTGCTGCAGCTCCAGTCTTCCAGCCCTCATTCCAGTCACATGGCCTTGCCCAGCTGGAACTCTGCACAGCCAGAGACCCAGTGACAAGCTGAGGTTTCTACTGCTAGAGAGAGGGAGGGGGCAGTGGACTTGAGGGAGCACCCGCAGTCTATGCCATGCCCTCATTCCATCACAGCATTAGGGAGGCGCCTCATACATGCACCAAGTCAGGCACTGCTCACCTGCGTGGTAGGGATTGCATGCTTGACCGGTGACAAAAGGTCGCCAAGACTCTTGAACTTGCCCTGTTCCTTCCCAGGTCACCCATCTGTCGAAATGAGCAAGCTCCCCTACAAAAAAGCAAGCCCGCCTGCCTCCTGCTCCTTCCCGTGTTCTGCAGCTGCCTCCTACGTCCTCCCTCCACGTGCTCCTCTACACTCAACTGCAAAGCCCGCAGTCAGCAATCGGCTGACTCATGCACCCTTCACAGGGATCTTGCACTCTGGGAGTGTGACCCAGAGCACAGAACATTCCACATCCATCAAACCCGCTGTGGGAGGAGGTGGGAGGAGGGGGGAGGAGGCGGGAGGAGGCGGGAGGAGGCGGGAGGAGGCGGGAGGCGCTGCTCCCCTGGAAGTCATTTGTAGTGTGCAAATCCGCCCACTTTTGCAAAATGATTCATTTCTTAGTACTCACAGTCGTTTGTCCAAGAACACCACTCTGTGTGTGTATGTGTGTGTGTGTCTGTGGAAGGGGTTCTTTTGCTCCCCAAAGCTCTACCATGTGGATCTGATGCCATTACTTCCAGAAGAGTGCCCAGGGTTCCCGGGATAAGAAAGGATGACAAGATAGAATTGACTGGGCTGCGCAGATGCCTCGCGTGCATATGGAGCTGTGCTTTATCAGGGCGTTTCGTGGTAAACACTCCAGGTGTCAGCATTTTGCTGCTCCATCTCCACCTGAGACCTGTGTTTGGTTTGTCTCCACTTTGGGTCCAGGATCCGTATTTCTTCCAGCGGTAGTGGTCCTGCACTCAGACCCACAGCACCTTTGTCTCCCAGGGCAGATGCGTTAGGCAGCCTGGCAATCAGCATGGAGCTCTCTCGTCCCTCAGGGTTGGTTCCGAATTGGAAAATGACCCAAGCCATCCACAGGGGCCCCTCCCTGGGACTTTGGGAGCTGAAGCCAGGTCAGGGTCTCCGTGTTCTGCTGGACATGAACTTTGGAGACTGTGACTCTGGGGAGTCACTGGGTGTTGTGATGTGAGGACAGGCTACCTAACCATGGGAGGATTTACTAGTCTCAGTTCCCTGTTGGCTTCCCCACTATGCCATGTTAGCAAATCCCTGATTTTGTGCAGAGAAAGCAGAGCCAAGAGGTTTAGAGAGTTGGAAACGTCCCTTTATATGCTGAGTCCCTGGCTCCACCACACGGGCAGAACCATCACCAGGGTTTTCCATTATGCAGCCGCCTTTCTGTGTGAGCCAGTTTTACATGGATTTCTCTTGTCTCCTGGTTGACCTTCTCCTCCATTTGACATCTGGAGCCGCCTGCTCTTCTTCAGATGCTTTCTTCTCTTAACCTTGAATGTCTGTGCTGAACTTACAATGAGTGCACTTTAAGGCTGGAGCCTTATTTATTTGAGTGGCAGAGAAACGGAGGTGGAAGAGAGAAAGAGAGAGAGAGAGAGAGAGCCAGAGAGCCCATGTACAGTTTACTCCCCTCTTCTGCAATGACTGGGGCTGGGCCAGGCAAAAGCTGGGAGCCAGGAACTCAATCCAGGTCTCCCACATGGGCCGTAGGGACCCAACTACTTGAGCCATCATCTGCTACCTCCTGCAGTCTGCATGTAGGGGACTGGAATTGGGAGTGGAGTCAGAAGCTCCCCTCCAGGCACTCTGATACTGGAAATGGGCAGCCTGACAGGTGGCTTAACTGCTGTGCTAAATGATTGTCACTTTTTTAAAAAAGATTTATTTCTTTATTTGAAAGGTAGAGTGAGAGAGAGAGAGAGAGAGAGAGAGAGCGAGCTTCCATCTGCTGGTTCACTACCCAAATGGCCTCAATGACCAGGCCAAAGTTAGAACCTTGGAATTCCATTTGGGTCTCCTCCATGGGTACAAGGGCCCTAGCACCTGCGCCATCATTTGCTGCTTTCCCAGGTGCCTTACCTTACAGGTGGAGCAGCCGGGACACAAATTGGTGCCCATATGGGATGCCGGCATTGCAGGTGTCGGCTTAATCCACTGTGCCACAACACCAGCCCCTGATCTCTACTTTTGAGGGCAAAGAATTCAACTCATACACTGGGAAGCCGAATTGGAGATGGAGTTTCGTGGTCAGGATGTGTATCCAGGAGTGTGCACGGTTTCCACACCTGTGAAAGGAAAGTAAGTGGGCTGGGCAGAGTCTGAACTCTCGATGCAGGCCTGTGACTGTCTTGGCCAGCCCCACTGGGGGCCCTGGAGCTCGAATGGCCCTGCTGAATCGCCTGGGACTCCGACAGGACATCCAGGCCCTCGTATTCCTGCATCTGGCAGTCCCTGGATGTGGCTGCAGCAAGAGAGACATGGCCTTGGCAGGACATCTCTGCTACTGCAGCAGTCCCCTGAGGGCCGGCACTGCAGCCTCTTGGCTGCCAGCAGCTGGGCCACTTCTCTCCAGGGGTCTGGGGGGAAGGCAGCACAGTGGCCCGCATGTGAGGTGTTCACTGCACCTTCAGACTCTGAAACCCACTCCCTTCCCTCGCTCCTACATGCCTCATGGGGTTGACAGCCCCTGAGTGCTGCATCATCCCTGTGGTGCCCCTCTCTCCCACCCACTCTTTGCAAATATTCCCTGTATTAAACCCTCCTCCACCCACCACATGGAAAGTGCCCTCTGCTTCCTGCTGGGACTGCGACGGAAATAATTAGAGGGGTCTGGAATCTGCCAGTCTGGAACATGCCACTTTGGCATGTTGAGTATTTTGAGCTAAACACAGTTTAGAATTAAGAGATGCAAGAGGAGCTCTCTCTGCCCTCCCGTTTCCGTCCTGAAAGCAGGGGACATATTTCTGTTCCTTTGCGAAGGTGACCCCCTCAAAACATGCCAGGCAGGACAAGGGAGCCTCTTGCCAAAGATGGGAGCCCATGGCCAAGGTCAGGTTGCACAGACCTTACTAAAAGAGTACCTGGGCTCGGCGTGTTCCCTAGTCTCGTCTCATGGCTTACTGTCACAGGAGGCCCGCATCCCCCTTCCTTTGTTAAAGTGGTATACAAGCCCTCATGTCTAATGGCTTCTTTGACTTACATTTCTCTGTGAACATTAACACACGTAAATATTAACAAGAATTGCTCTTCTGTTAACTCACAGCCCCCATTGCCTGAACTGGAGAGGACAGCAAAAACATTTTTCCTCCCAAGCAAAGCCTGAGGCTCACCTGAGCAGAGCCAATTTGAAGAAGGATGGCTCTCACTGCTATTCCCTCTCCCCAGGCCCTGGCCCCTGACCCTGAGCAAACCCATCAAGAAGGTCGTTGTGGGTGGGGACTGTTGGGGAAGCAAAAGCACAGGCGCCTCCCCGGGAGGCCCTTGGCATAGTGATTACGATGCCTGCTAGGGTGCCCGCACCCCCTGTCAGGAGTGTCTGGGTTTGAGTCCTGGCTCCTGCTTCTGACTCCAGCTTCTCGATAATGCACAACCTGGAAAGACACAGTGATGGCTCATGGAGTTGGGTCCCTGCCACCCACACGGGAGACCTGGATTGAACGTCCAGCCTGCAGCCTGCCCATGAGGATGGAAATAAACAGGCGTGGCAAACTGGGTGACATAAGGTGTATTCAGGGCAGAAACTGAGGGACCTCAGCCTGGGAGACACAAACGTAGCGACTTTTCATGCGTCCTGGGAACTATTCCAGTGTGGTCAAGTTCTAATCAGAACTTGTGTGTTCCGTGACCACTTGGGGACACACTGTCAAGGAACCTCCCTCCTAGATTCAAATTTCCAGCTGATCTTGAGTCTGGTGTCGAACCCCGTGTGTCAGTGAGAAGTCACATGGGGGGAGTTCTACTTGCAAATAAGACTGGCAGTGTGCACTGCCCCAGCTTTCCCTGTGCTCCTTCCTAATCCCGGGATGACGTCACTCTCTGCCTCACCCAAGGCATGCCCAGGCACCTTTAAGGGCCATCCAGATCCCACCTTTGCAAACAGCTCTAACCATGGGTCTGACCTGTGTCTGCAAGCTTACCTTCCTGTGGCCCCCATGGGGTGTATCATGAAAACCACCAGTGGGTATTTACCTTACCCTGCTCTGTATGGGAACTGTGTTATTTGACTGATTTTTTTTAAAGGTGCTCACCTGTTACCAGCTCCGTTAGAATGAATCTCGAGGGCATCTCTCTATATTTATCCTTTACCATTCCTGCTATACAGTCTTGCACACTGGCATATTTTTTAAAAGATTTGTTTATTTGAAAGCTTGAGTGACAGAGAGACAGAAGGGGGGTCTGGGGGGGAGAAAGATAGGCAGATCTTCCATCCACTGATTTACTCTCCAAATGGCCATAATAGCCAGGGCTGTACCAGGTTCAAACCAAGATCCAGGAACTCCATCCTGGTCTTCCACATGGGTGGCAGGGGTTCAAGTTCATGGGCCATCTTCAGCTGCCTCCCTGGCACATTAGCAGGGAGAAGGATCAGAAGCAGAGTTGCCAGGACCAGAACCGGCTATGGGATCTCAGTGTTGCAAGCAGTAACCTGATGTGCTGAAGCCACAGTGCTGGCCCCACGTACACATTTTGAGGAATAAATGAATGGTTGGATTAATACAAAATTCAGAACTAAATCATCTGCCTAACTGGCTGATCTTTCCATCCCTTACCTTCAGCTGCTGGCTCTTTTTAACTTAGTTATACTTGGGAGCTGGAAACAGATGAGCCTTCACTGTTAATACAGGTGATAAAGCTGTCCCCACGTGCCTTGCTCTGTCCGCGAGCCTGGCCCCTGTGTGGGAAGTGATACATGGGCTTTCTCTCTCTCATTCTAACTCAGAGGGCCTGTAACATGAGCTGAAAATATGAGGCAATTAACCATGTAATTCAGACAAAATCGCCTGGAAATGTACTTGGTGGGTAGGTACACAGCCCAGTAATGGAATACTTGAAAATTCATTCATGAGAGATACGAATCGTGTATTAGCGGAAGCGTGGGCCGTGCCGGGAACATTTCTAATCTGTTAAAGTCAGCAGCGGAGAGACGAGCAGCCTGATGACACATGCTGCCTTGGTGTCGCCACGGGAGACAGAGTGTGGCACGGTGCTGGCTGGTGTGGGATGCATTCACTCGGGGCTGGTGGCGCTGGGTTGCTGCTGTGGCAAGTGGCAGAGACCCAGTCACCAAACCGGGCCAATAAGAATAAGGAAAGAGGAGGGATTTATTGGAAGCTGTGGAATAGCTCTCTGAATTGAAGAAAAAGCTGGAGCATGACTTGGAAAAAGCTAGAACTGGGGAAGCCGAAGCTTGGAAGTCCCAAGGGGACCTGCTGTGCCTGGGCACCCCTCCCTAGGGTGCCACTGTCAGGGTGCATCAGTGCCTACCATAGGCCTTTGATGGGCACCGTAGGCCTTTGATGGTCTCGTCCTCTGTGTATGTGTGTGTGTGTGTGTGTGTATACATTTAAAAGTATATATTCATTTTATTTGAAAGGCCGAGCCAGAGAAATAGAGAGACCAAGAGTTTCCATCCAAATGCCCACAACAGTCAAGGCTGGAGCCAGATTGAAGCTAGAAACCCAGAACCCCAGCCAGGTCTCCCATGTGGGTAGCAGGGACCCACGTCCTTGGAACATCACCTGCTGCCTCCCAGGGTGCACCTTAGCAGAAAGCTGGATGGAAAGCAGAGGGAGGCACTACGATATGCAATGCAGGCATACCAAGTGGCCACTTCACTAACTTGCCGATGTCCGCCCCACAAATCCATGTTTCTTGAAAACTGTACAAACCTGCATTATGAAGGACTCAAAAATAAATTAATTACAGGTTTACCTCTATAGGAGACAGGTGTTTGAATACGTGTAAAATAAGATGGACAGCTGTGCACCCCTCATGATCTTGTCATTGCAAAGGACGGAAGTCAGTCCATTCAGCTCTGCGAAGGAGAAAGGATGCTGGGCAGACAATGGAAGTGGGAGCAGAGCTGGCTGAGGGAGAGCGGCTGGGTGCTGGGGGCAGGTAGGGGGCAGGGCCTGCCCCCACCCATTCCTGTCCTGCTCTCTCGGTGTTGCTGTGTTCTCAGGGAAGTTCTGTGCAGCAGGGTGTCCCAGTGCCCGTGAGCTGGGTCACTCTGTCTCAGGCAGACAGAAGTGTCAGGGAGAAGTGGCCCTGGAGCCGGCCTCAGCCTCCGACAGCCAGGGTCAATGCATTCGATGCTGAGTCTCGGGCTTTGGGTTGGACGCCTCCAGGGAGTGCTCCACACTCTTCTCCAGATGGCTCCAACAGAGAGAAGGCCCAGCCGCCCACTGCGCTGGCCAGCTCAGGAGCAGGTCCTGCCTGGATTCCCTCCCTCCTGTGTCACTGCCTTTCCCGCTCTCCCACCCATGCTCCCCAGGGGCACTTCCAGCCTTTTGCACATTAACCCCTGCCTCAGAGTTGTCTTCTTTGGGAGCCCAGCGTAAGGGGCCCTGGTTACTTGGCGCCAGACCATTGCACCCACTGGTGGGTTTTACCCTGCCGGGGCCTGACCTGCTGGAGACGGAGTCTTCTTCCAGATGCTTTCATTTTCACTCCTGAGCTGATGCTGTTGTTCAGGGCTGGCCACACTCCTGTCCCAGGGTTGAAAGAAACCCATTGGCCAGGTCTAGCCCCGCCAGCCCCCAACTTACCAGGGAGCTGAGATGGATGAAGGTAACTCCCCTGGGTCCTTGTGGCTTGAGAGATGAGGTCAGATGGTGTCCCCAGGGAGGTTGCCGATGCGGTCACAAGCCCCTGCAGAAGTTACGGTGGGCGGCTCAGGCCACCAGGCATTCACTGCAAGTAGGGCCTCCCAAAAGGGACAGACACAGTTCAGAGAAAAGTGACTTAGGTTCCCCCTCTGCGGGGAGTGTGGCAGGAGGCTACCGCTCCAGGGACCTGAAATATCACGCACTCTGGTTCCCACCTGCTCCCTCAACCCCTGGGTTTTCAGGTCACCCAGGAGCCACTGATTTCCTTCCTGTGAATAATGCCATGTTTTGTGTTTCAAAATACCACGTCACACAAACAAAACAGCATGCGTCCGACAGTAATTAACTCATCCTCACATTTTAAAAATTAATAAATGGCATTATTGAGCCTGTGTTCTCAATAACAGAGAGACGTTCCATTTCCAAGCAGTCATTGGAAATATTACAAAGACTTCCTTGTCCCTCTGTCCTAAGGAGCGGGGGTCCCTCTCGCGTTTGAGAGACGAGTTCCTCTGGGTGGGTGTGAGGCTCCACCAGCACACCTGCTGGGACGCTGAGTGTTTTTGATGCTAATCGTCTTCATGGCTTGGTGAATTATCCTGCAGGTCCCATCTCCCAAGGCAATCCCCAGACCTCCCCATCACAGCATCTGTGTACCAGCAGGGGTCTTTGGGAGATTATGCATTTCATTCCCAGCTGAGGGAATCAGCACGGAAGGATGAGCCCAGGCTGTCGCTCTCCTTCCTGAGCCCAGAATCTGGAGCCCCTTCCACGTGCAAGGCTGTGCTACAGGTCCTTGGGGACCCAGAGTGAATTAAATGGCAGCGGTGCCTGCCCAGCGGGGGAGGCAGACAAAACACGACAACAAAAGACCAGGTTGGCTTCAGGTGCTCCACGTGCAGAGCAGGAAGTCATCCTCACAAGAAGAAAAGGCTGAACAAACTGAAAATCCACGACTCTTCCTAGATCTGCCAGGGAACCATGACTGCCGGGTATTGCTCCCTGAAATTGCAGACAGACAGGTGCACGCGGAGAGCCGTAGCTTCCCCAGAGCAGAGGCCAGGGGATGAGCCCCGCCAGGAAGGGCACCTGCAACAATAACCCATGCATTGCTGGGGATTCCACGCCTGCCAACGTGAAAGCTGAGAACACCCAGGGGCCCTGGTCTGAGACGGTCTCCCACTCTTCCTTGGGTTTACCTCCAGGAGCCCCACCAGGTTCCCCCGAGAAGACCAGAAAACAATCTCAAGCTTCCGGCAGGGGAGGGGCCGAGGAACTAGCAGTCCCCTGAGGAGCAGGGGAGGAGGAGTGGGCAGAGGGGAGCAGCAGGCACACAGGCCCTGGATGAAGAAGCACGGCGGGCGTGTACTGGTGGCTTGGAGGAGGCACAGGCGGCTGGAACTCTGTGAGTAGGGTGGGAGGGGAGCAGGGGCCAGGGCACTCAGGGTCACGGAGGGGAGGCTGGACCCTGCTCACAGACAGCTGTCAGCTGATGAGCCACGACCCAAGTGCAGGTCTCCCTGTTTACAGAATCTCTGCTTCTCTCTGCCCTAACACAAACCACTCATTCTGGAACACACGCTCTGGAGAAACCTCTACTCAGTGCAGGCCAGCTTCTCTGCAACTTCAAGGCACAAAGTCTCCTACAGGGTTAGGCAGCAGCAAGACCACCATACACTTGTATAGACCAACCAGATCCAAACTGTGGCCCTCCACGGCCAGCCTGGGCACTGGGACAAGTCACCCCACTGAGTCCCTGTTTCCTCGTCTTGGGAAAGGAGATAATGAAAAGTACTCCAGATCGGGTTAATGACACGAGTCAATTAAATGAGATAAAGATTGATTTTCCCCTAGTCATCTGTCTCAGGAAACCATACTGCCTCCCGCCCAGTGCAGTGGCTTGAGACAAAATTCTTAGCACTCTCCTTGTTAGTTTCTCCTTTTCCTTGAATTTCAAATTTCTCGCTGTGGCCAGATGATTCTATTTCTGAAATATCTGCCGGATTTGTGCACTGTGGTTTACTCCATGGCCTCCCCTGTAGCCCAGACACCATTGCATCTGCCCTGGTGCAGTGGCTTAACCGTCACCGAGAAAGCTCGCATTTTGATTTGGTACCTGTCATGAGGCGTTAAGACCCCTGACTGTGGTTTCTGGAGGCAGGGCCTTTGGGAGGTGATTTGAATTAATGAGGCCACAAGGGTGGGGCCCTAACCGGTGGGACTGTGGCTTTACAAGAAGATACACTGGAGACTGGAGAGAGGACACTCAGTCCCTGTTGCCTGCAATGACCTGTCCTGCCCTAGGACCCTGCAGAGTCTCCACCAACAAGAAGGACCACATCAGATGTGGCTGCCTGATCTTGAACTTCCCAGCATTCAAGCTCTTTTACCTATAAATGAGTTGATGTAGGGTATTCAGTTATAGCCACAGAAAGCGGAGTGAGGGACCACCGCTGTGGCATAGTAGGCTAAGCCTCCGCCTGCAGCGCCGGCATCCCATATGGGCACCAGTTCATGTCCCAGCGGCTCCTCTTCTAATCCAGCTCTCTGCTGTGGCCTGGGAAAGCAGTGGAAGATGGCCCAGGTGCTTGGGCCCCTGCACCTGCATGGGAGAACCCCTGCTCTGGAACTTGCATTCCCGGGTCTTCCTGGAACCAGATCCTTCATGTAATTTTATCTCCCCCTCTGACGTCACTTCTGCGGCCAAGCCATAACTGAGCGTCCATTATCCAATGTCTTTGACTCATTTTTGGGCCTCTCCCTCTTGCCATAGTTCCTGCCATGTAACAGGCATCCCATAGACTTATTCCAGTGAACGAAGGGTCAGAGTACATCCAGTAAACTGTGGAACATTGAGTGAATTTATCGTAAAGATAACAAAAGAAAGGTTATTGGCAGCAGGTCCACCCAGGGCCCAGCAGCTAGGAAGTTTCCAAGGCTGTAATTCTCCCTTCTGTGGCTGCTGCTCTCTGAGTTTGGGACAAAAGCAGCAGAATGAATGTTCTGGGGCCTTCGCTGGGCTGATTGGCTGAGTGGGACGCAATGCCTCCATCGGTCCTGGTTTTACAATGGGTTTGAACAGCAAACTAGGTCAGCAGAAGTGATCTAGTTTGCTCTCCCCCCACCCCGCTCCCCCCGCACCCTGCACTGGCTCTCATTTCATTGGTAACCATCAAATAGCCAAGTTAGTTCAAGGGGGTTGGGGCAGGCCCGTTAGAGTAGAAGAACAGAATGCCAGCCTGTTTCTGAATAACTAGTTATGTCCTCCCACACATCCTCTTCCCTCACCACTCC
Organism: Oryctolagus cuniculus; assembly: GCF_051225735.1. Lineage (NCBI taxonomy): Eukaryota > Metazoa > Chordata > Mammalia > Lagomorpha > Leporidae > Oryctolagus > Oryctolagus cuniculus. Next base: position 78,527,213 of record NC_142876.1, on the reverse strand, counting down.
AGGTCCCTGTCAGCACCAGCCCAGCAGAGTGAGATTTTTCTTTTTCTTAGGTGAAAACATCATCTAAATTCAGACTCAGCAACATCAAAGGGTTCAACAGGGAACCAAGAGGAGGGGAGGTGGGACTGGGCCCCAGGTCTCCTGCCCAACTTTGATTCCAAGCTGGGGAGATAAGAAACAGCTCAGGCTCTCTGGGGTTGCACCTGGGTTGGAATGTGAGGCTGCAGAGAGGGAATGGAGAAAAGTTGTATGATTGACAAGGTCTTCCCAGAGGTCAGCCCGGACAGAAGAGTCTCACCTCAACCTGATAGGACCTGATAACCCACAGCATGTTCTCCAAGCTTTGTAGCTCCCTGCGCAAGTCTCTCCAAATGTCTGATTTAAATTCCTCGGGTTTCCGCATTTTTTTTCTTTCTTTTTTTTTATTTGACAGGTAGAGTTAGACAGTGAGAGAGAGAGAGACAGAGAGAAAGGTCTTCCTTCCGTTGGTTCACCCCCCCCAAATGGCCGCTATGGCTGGTGCTGCACCGATCCAAAGCCAGGAGCCAGGCGCTTCCTCCTAGTCTCCCATGCGGGTGCAGGCGCCCAAGCACTTGGGCCATCCTCCACTGCCTTCCTGGGCCACAGCAGAGAGCTGGACTGGAAGAGGAGCAACCGGGACTAGAACCCAGCACCTATATGGGATGCTGACACCGCAGGCGGAGGATTAACCAAGTGAGCCATGGTGCCAGCCCCTCCGGTTTCCTTTTTAAGCCTGTTGCATCTCATCCCTTCTTTTCCAGAAGCTGTAGAAGGCTGTCCCCCTGCGCCCTCTGTGACGACTCCTGTTGACACTGGAAGCAGTCAACAGCCTTCCCCGGATCCCTTGATTTTTGGATTTCTGCCCAGACCCTCTTCCTTAATAAACCCGCTCTGGGTCGGTCTGCCTACACAGGGCCATCTGAGTTGCTGAGTCATCCCTCCCCGTCAATCAGAGCTTTGGACAAGGAGGCTGAATCACAGCACAGCAGAGCTCTGAAGGAGTTCAGGTCACGCCATCGCCACCATGTGCCGCTTTGGTCTATTGATTGTTTTGAGCTGCAGGCCCTCCCAGAACAGCAAGTGTGAGAGAGGCCTCTCCTGAACTCCCTTATCTGCATAGACAGATCCTCCAGAACGAGCTCAGCTGTCACGGAGGCCCTCCCGCGGGCGTTTTGTCAACCAGGAGACAGATCCACTCTGTCCTGGAGTGGACATATGCTGCAGGAGAGGACACCAGATGTCATGGACACCATGCACAGAAAACTGCATCCTGACCCATCCTGTCCCCTGTCTGTGTTTCTGAAAGACCACTCGTCTTTCATAAAATCCACTGACTCAGCTCTAAGTGACCTCCAGCTCTCTCCTTCCCCTGTTAAGACAGTAATACCCTAATTGCGTTATTTTTGGGGGTTATTCATTCTTGTTCCTTCGATGCACTTGTGCACATAATTGTATACTTTTTACTGTCTTTAAAAAGATTTCTTTGAGGGGCCGGCGCTGTGGCTACCTTGGTTAATCCTCCGCCTGCGGTGCCGGCATCCCATATGAGTGCCGGGCTCTAGTCCTGGCTGCTCCTCTTCCAGTCCAGCTCTCTGCTGTGGCCCGGGAAGGCAGTGGAGGATGGCCCAAGTGCTTGGGCCCTGCACCTGCATGGGAGACCAGGAGGAAGCACCTGGCTCCTGCCTTCGGATCAGCGTAGCTCTGGCCATAGCGGCCATTTTGGGGGTGAGCCAATGGAAGGAAGACCTTTCATTCTGTCTGTCTCTCTCTCTCTCACTGTCTAACTCTATCTGTCAAATAAAAAAAAAGATTTATTTCTTTGAAAGGCAGAATTACAAAGAAGAAACAGAGAGAGAGAGAGAGAGAGAGAGAGATCTTCCATTCACTTGTTCACTTCCCAAATGGCAGCAAAGGCTGGGGCTGAAGCCAGGAGCCAGGAACTCCATTCTGGTCTCTCATGTGGGTGGCAGGGGCCTAAGTACTTGGGTCATCTTCCATTGATTTCCCAGATGCATTAGCAGGGAGCTGGATCAGAAGTGGGGCAGCTGGGACTCAAACCAGCACTCCAATATGGGATGCCAATGTTGCAGGCAACACCTTAACTCCCCTGTGCCACACAACACCAGCACCTGTATACTTTTTTCTTGTCTTGATGATTTTCCTGTGGCCACCTAATTTCATAAACCCAGCCAGGGAGCCCAGGAAGGTAGAGGAAAAGAATTTCTGCTGCCCTACTGCTTTTTTTTTTTTAACAGGCAGAGTGGACAGTGAGAGAGAGAGAGAGAGAGAGAGAAAGGTCTTCCTTTGCCGTTGGTTCACCCTCCAATGGCCGCCGCGGCCGGAGCGCTGCGGCCGGCTCAACGCGCTGATCCGATGGCAGGAGCCAGGAGCCAGGTGCTTTTCCTGGTCTCCCATGGGGTGCAGGGCCCAAGCACCTGGGCCATCCTCCACTGCACTCCCTGGCCACAGCAGAGAGCTGGCCTGGAAGAGGGGCAACCGGGACAGAATCCGGCGCCCCAACCGGGACTAGAACCCGGTGTGCCGGCGCCGCTAGGCGGAGGATTAGCCTAGTGAGCCGCAGTGCCGGCCTGCCCTACTGCTCTTAAGAAGAACCCACAAACTGAATAGATCCAGCCAGCACACAAGCTTTATTTGGCTTGCATATATTTACTTTTTTAACTGGGACCTTTTCTAAAACCCCAGAGTTATGGTTTCTTTTAGATCTGACCATGCCAGGCATAGGTTCTAGAAGGGACCATCAGTGGAGCTGGGTAGCTGCCTCTTTAACCCGAGCATACCCTCCCCAGTGCCCCATGGTCCCTGCTTAGCCATTCTATTCCCTGCTTCCTGCACTCATCCAACCTGCTTGTGCTTGGAAGCAATGTGGCTGGAGATCTCCTGCTCTAGAAAGAACAATCTTGAATGCCAGTTGGAGCAGCCCTGGTATCTGCCCTTCGAAGGTTGGTTTGTGTCAACTCATTACCAGAGCCATGCGAGCCCTCTGTAGCTCTTATGGGCTGAACTGTGCCCTCCCCTCCCTGTTTCATACCTGGAAATCCTAATACCCAGTGTCTCCAATGTGCTGGAATTTAGAGCTAGTCTAAAAGAGGTAATTAAGTTAAAGAGCTACAAGAGAGGTGCGTGCCAGGAGGCGTGGTGAGAAGGCGGGGAGGGAGGCTTCAGAAGGCACCACTGATGGTGGGCTTGCAGCCTCCAGAGTTGTGAGACAAGTAGTTTCTGTGGTTTAAACCATCCGGTTTGTGGGATTTTGAGATGGCAGCCCTAGGAAGCTGGCACCGTGAGCCATCCATGAGGTTTCCTCTCCTGCCCCCCTTGTCTCTGACATCAGCTCACATTTCTTTTGGCTTCTTGCAGCCAAAGGGCTCCAACCGACGAACAGGATAGCTCCTGTGGTTAGGGTTAGATGTCTTCCATTTTGCTGGCTTCCCTTTCTCTGACTTTTAATTATATCTTCTTATAAAAACCCACATGTGTAGGTTTATAAACTAAGGTCCATGAGTCAAGGTCTTGGTATAAATGGAAATGGAAACTTGGAAATGGAGGCAAAAATACGGGTCCCTCCTCTACTCCTCTGCCTATGGAGCCGTGCAGCCTTTTGGGGCTGGGTTGGGGTCACTCATCTGGACATGGTGATTGAACAAACACCAAGGGCCGCTTCACTGGAAAATATGAGAACTCAAGTGTGCATCTAGATCATGCCTTCTAGTTGGGAACCGTGCATCTATCAGTGAAGGAGAAAAAAGTTGAGTTTTTATTTAAAAAAAATTTTTAAATTTTTAAATGTGTGAAGCACAGATATTTTGCTTCCACAACTAAAGTACCCGAGAAAAGAAACTAAATGAAGGAGGAAGCAGGTTCACCTCTGTTCTTGGTCCAAGACTGGGCAGCCCCATGGGTTGGAGAAGGGCCATGGCTGGAGGAACACATGCAGGTGCAGAGCCCATGGTGAGCCAGGCACTAGAGGCAGACGGGAGTGCACCTGTCCTCCAGGTCCGCGTGTGTCTCCTTATAAAGCCACCATAACTCCGTGCTGGGACTCCACCCTGCCAACTTAACCCAGTCTAAGCAAGGCCCCACCTTTGGCCACCATAGTTGCTTTCCATCCTTCATCCATTAACATAAGACTTTGGAGATCAGGCCTTCAACACACAGGTCCTGGGAAGACACCCTTACTATTATATATTCTGTACAGATTTATTTTAACTTTCCCTTGAGGGCAAATAAGAAAAAAAGATCTTTAAAAATGCTCCCTAAGAAGGCAAAACATTTCTTAGAAATGGCTGGAAGCACAGGTCTATCTGTCTGGTGCGGTAGTGTTAACACTCCTTCCCCAGGAGGGTGTTACACTGTAAGGCCAAATTATTTGTAGGGCCTTTACATAGTGACAAAGTTACCTCCAAAGATGGAGGCCAAAAACACTGGATGTATACTTGTCTTCCCGGTCTCCTGTGCAGCTGCGGCATAAGCGTGTGACCCAGTCCCCAGAGGTGAGGGCTTCTGGGAAAGGCACCAAGAAAAAGAGAGCCAATAAAATCCATCTCAAGAGCAGCCATGCTGTGGCCATGAGGCCATGAACTGAAGAAACCAAGGTGCTAAGGTTGGTACAGTAGAAGGAGTGTGAGGTAGGGTCATTGACAAAGCTGATCAGTGAGGAAGAAGGTGACATGGAAAAGAGCAATGAACAAAATCGACCACATTCTTTTAAAAAGATTGTATTGATTATCTAAGAGTTAAAGTTACAGAGAGAGGGAGAGGCAGACAGAAAGGTCTTCATCCGCTGGTTCACTCCCTAAATGGCCACAATGGCCAGCGCTGTGTTGATCCAAATCCAGGAGCCAGAAGCTTTTTCCAGATCTCCCAAGCTGGTGCAGGGCCCAAGCATTTGGGCCATCTTCTACTGCTTTCCCAGGACATAGCAGAGAGCTGGAATGGAAGAGGAGCAACCAGGACTCGACCCGGCGCCCACATGGGATGCCAGCACCACAGGTGGAAAGCTTAGCCTACTACGCCATAGTGCAGGCCTCGGCCACATTTGATATTAGAAACAAAGCTATATTTGGAGAACACGTAATCAAGTAATAATAATTAAAAAAGGAGTAGGTGGAAGAAGTCCAGGTTCTTCCAAACATATAACTTTGGACAAGTTGTTTAGCTTCTCTAACTGGAATTTGGAGGGATATTTAGCCTGTTTATTTTAGAGGATTTGTTGGTTTGCACTGGTGACTTGGCTGAACTTGAACTACATTTCTTAGAATTCTCCTCTCTGGGGTGAGTTGCCCCCTTTTCCCCGTGAAGAGGCACAGAGTTTGGAAGGCAGACGTGAAGCAGAAGCTGTTCATCTCAGGAGGTTATGATGCTTTGGCTGCAGTTAAGGCGCAAACGTGGAGGTGCCGGCAGATTCCAGCTTGTCTTCACTTGTCACCACTCCACCCCCAGCTCTTGCTGCCAACTACCAGCCCTGCTCACTGACGGCACCCGAGGCCCTGGCCATTTCTGGAGCCCGCAGCCTTCTGTAGCCGGCATCCCTGGGTTCTCCTTTGTGTCCGCTGCAGCAGCGACGAGCCTGCCCAGCACACCCTCTCCTCCCACCTCCGCCTGTCCTCGGGAGTTCTGGGGGGTGCCTGTGTGCTGACCCTCCACGTGCCCCCTCTCCGCCATTGTGCACGGTCTGAAAGCAACCCCCTGATCCCATAACATACAGAGTAGTGACTCCGCTCTCCTGATTAAACCCTGAGGGATCCAAAAATCAAGTGAAATCATGGATCTAAAGCAATTAGCATAGCACTGGACACGTGGTGAGACTTACTAAATTATTAGCCGTTGTTATGTTCTTGATCATTGTCCTCACTGCTAAGAATGCAAAATAGCTAGGGACTGGGCCTATCTAACTGCCTCATTATGCATAGGAGTACACTAAGATTCTGCCGTGTTCTGTGACCTTCCCGGGACCACGTGGCCCAATCCTCCCCAGCCAGCACCAGAGCTCAGGCCTCTGAGTCCATTCTTACCTTTTTGCACAGACCCTGACCTGCTGCCTGAATGAGCCTGGCATTCCTGTGAGCACCCAAGAGCTAGGAGGCCACTGGCTGCAGATCACACCCAGCCCAGCTCGGACTAAACAATATATGGGGTTTACAGACTCACGCAGCCACCGAGTCGAGGGAGAGAACTGGTCTCAGATGTGGTCGTGGCGTCAGCAGAGCTGAACTTCTTCGTGTCTCTAGCTCACTCATGCCCCCTTTCTGCTGTGTCCCTAGCGTGGTGCAGCTCCTGGAAGCAAAACTGGCTGCAGCAGTTCCATGCCTTACACCTCCAAACCACAGCTATCCCGGGGAAGGGGGTCTCTGTAGGCCAAAGCCCTGTGTTTCAATAAGATTGGGGCAGGTTAGTGAACACGCTCACCTTCACCCAGTCTTTCAGGTCAGTGGTGGCTGCAGTGGTAGGGGATGGGATGCATTGATTGGCTTAGCCTAGGTCACATGATATGAACCAGGCACTGGTAGGGTCAGAGGCAAGGTGGGGAAAGTTAGCTTCCCTGAACCACAAGGAGCCGGAAATAGAAACCAAGGGGGTGGTGGGAAAGGAGAAAGCAGGAAATGGACGTTGGGGAAGCCACATTTGCAGTGTGGTTATTACATTTCTCACCCTGGTGTGTTTCCCTAGTGATTCTTTCTTGTTTTCAGGATGCACTGGAAGAGCACTGTTCCCACAAAGGAATACACAGGCATAGGTGATGGATTCAAAGGTAGTGGTCATGCGATGAAATATTTATGGCCACTTAGTGTAATGTAAAACACCCATCAACCATTTCCGCTGTTTGTCTCATGGCATGAGTCATGTGGACAGGGGGAGCTTTGGGGCTGCTTCTTACCCCTGGCCTATGTTACGTGAGTTAGCCTTCGAAACTGAGTGCCATCTACCCATGGCTGGGTCACAGTATACACATGGGAAGTCTGCCAGGACACACTAATGACATCCTGACAGTGCCAGCCAAGTAGAGAACCATAAAAGTTGTCCTTTGCTGAAAATGGATTCTTCGTTATTTTTTTATCATAATGATCACCTTGACACTGCAGAGGTGGAAGAGAATTTGACAATTTGACCTTGACTTTTCTAAGCACTTAGCTGGGAACCCTACCCCCATAAAAAGACAGATAAGCAAGCTATAAACAGAAGTGTGTGAACACATGTGTCTCAGCAATGCTGGAAGATAACCAGGACAAAATAAGGCACTCAAAGAAGTGACCTGGATCTCCCAGGTGTGTGATGCCTTCAGTGAACAGAGCAGGGTGGGAAGGAGCAGGTTATGGGAAGGTGGCCAGGAAAGCAGATGAACAAGAGTGCTAGGGATCGAATGTGATTCGGCCTCTGTGTTTAAAGCCCAGTCTTAAGTGAATGGCACTAGGAGGGTAGAAATTTGATCTAGTTATAGTGTTTCAAAGGTGGGCCTGGCGGGAGGTCTGTAGGTCACTGGGGGTGGGCCTTCCAAAGGTTACAAAGCTTAAGGGGGACCCAGCCTCCCTCTGCTTCCAGGCTCGCCACGTGACCCTTGCCTGCACGCGCTGTGCCATTGCCCTCTGCTGTCCTTATGAGAGGCCACGCCAGTGGTGTCCCCTGACCTTAATTCTCCAAAACTGTGCATGAAATACACCTGTTCTCGTCTCAGTCAGTTTCCTGAGTTTGTCTTTGGTGGTGAAGTAAAGCTGGTGGGTGCCAAGAGGGAGGCCTCTTCTGCAGCATTTACGGTGCTGCCCTCCCTGGCGGGAGTCTCCAGTGATTCAGAGGCCCGGAGCAGGAGACACCCTTGAAAAGTGAGATTTCCCTTGTGGAAATCGATTTCCCATACAAAAGGGTGACTTCCACCTTGCTTTTTGAGCTTCCTTGTATTGTGGTTTCTCAAAACAGAAAGTTTGAAATACTCCTCATCCTAAAAAGGCATTTTTTTTTTATAAATAGGTATATTTTAGGATGGTCTGTTCTGATTTTCTACATTCTTTTGGGGTATCCTATTCCAGACTCCTGCGATTTGTAAACATCACGTTAACATGTACACATCCTATGTTTTCATCTCAGAGACTTGAGAATCGTAGACACTTGGGCTAAACGAGACAGGGGACATTTTCTTCATGGCAAGAGGTTCCTTGATGCCCCTTCCAAGTGCATCCTGACTCCCAACTCCAAGAACCACTGTCTGATTTCTATGGCCCTGCATTCAATTTTTGTCTCTCCTTGGATTCTGCAGAAAGAGCCAGGATGTCCGCTTTTATGTCTGACTTCTTTATCCGTAAACTTTTGTGACTCACTGGATTGCTGTGTGCAGCAGTAGTGAGGGCTGAGCAGCATGCATTGTATGACTCTCTGTCATTTTCTTTATGCATTCTTTCAGCTCTTATAAAACCCCTCAGGGCTGGCGCTGCGGCTCACTAGGCTAATCCTCCGCCTTGTGGCGCCAGCACACCGGGTTCTAGTCCCGGTCGGGGCGCTGGATTCTGTCCCAGTTGCCCCTCTTCCAGGCCAGCTCTCTGCTGTGGCCCGGGAGTGCAGTGGAGGATGGCTCAAGTACTTGGGCCCTGCACCCCATGGAAGACCAGGAGAAGTGCCTGGCTCCTGCCATTGGATCAGCGCGGTGCGCCGGCCGCAGCACGCCGGCCGCGGCGGCCATTGGAGGGTGAACCAATGGCAAAGGAAGACCTTTCTCTCTGTCTCTCTCTCTCTCACTGTCCACTCTGCCTGTCAAAAAAAAAAAAAAAAACCCTCTGGGCTGTGCGGCCCAGGAGTCCTGGTTCCGGTCTCCTGGTTGGTGAGGCCAATGGGAGGTGCTTGACTAGGTGTGGCCAGGGGGAGGGGCTGGTTTGGGCGTGGCCAGAGAGAGGGGCTGGGTTGGGTGTGGCCAGTGGGCAGCACTGTTGTGAGTTTGGGAGGTGGGAGCAAAGGCAGAACCTTCCTTTACACCCCCTGCCCAGGTGTGTGTCTTCCTTAGCACCAGCTTTCACCAGACAGCCCTGTTGTGACTCAGTTCTCCACTGGATGACGCCAGTCCCTGAGCACAGGGGACACTGCCTCTCCAGCCTGGCAGTGTAAGGGACTCCCTAGGAGCCTCACATTTCCCTGATCCCCAGCCCTCTTCCATCATCTGCACAATCCGTTCCTTGCATTAAATCCCCTTTGTCCAAATACTTAGAGCGGGTTCTGTTTTTCTGGTTGGACGCTGACAGACACACACAGCACCGAGGATTAACAGAGACGATTTTGAGGCCAAATCACATCTGAGGCCTGCCAGGCAGATTTATTGTCAAATCCGAAAACTGCAAAAATAGGACAACCTTCCTCTGAAACACCATCTGGTACCACAATATTATCCGAATGGCTAGCCCAAATCCCTGCTGTGACAAAGTTTGCTTCTGCTAACCAGACAGAAGCAAGCCACTTGGCCTCAGGAGCCAGTGTGAGCTTCAGTGTTGGTGGGTCTTCGGTCCTGGCAGGGGCCAGAGCTGTGTTCGGGGGGAGAAGAACAGGAAGAGCTTTGGGGAGGAAAGGGACGTCTCTGAGCAGTCACCGTAATTGCATGGATTGACTCAAATTTCAGGTCATTTTTCCACATGCTTGGCTTTCCAGGGAGGCAGTCAGTTCTGCTGCTCCTCTGCCTCTGTCTCTGGAACCCAAAACAGAGCGTACCACATGGGTGAGCCTCCATAAATATTTGAAGAATCACGTAGTTCATGCATTGAATACTTTCCAAGTGCCTGGATAATTTAGGAGTCTTGGTTGCATGTGGTAGAAACTCAACCCAAGTCAACTTAAACAGAAAAGGGAAGATAGTGACCCACATCGTTGAAAAGCCCAGTGATAAATAGCTTCAGGAGAGGCGCGATCCGGGTGCTCCAGGGATGCATCAAGCGTTGTTCTCTCTCCATGTCTCAGCTCTGCCTTCTGCTGTGTTGGCTTCGTAGCAGACAGTGCTTCCAAAGCAGTGACAGGGAAGGGCCCTGAGAGCTCCCAGCTGATGGCCCATCAGAGCAGTAACTGCAAGGGAAAGAGGGCGTGTCCTTTCACACATTTTTTGCTTGACAGTCTGGGGCTCGCCACTCATCAGGTCTGAATGTCACAGGTCTCACCGCCTCTCTTTAGAAAGGGCAGGAATTGGAGCATTTAAAAAATGCATCTTTTTGAGACAGAAGGGGAGAGAGGAGTGCTCTCATGAAGCACCACCGTTTCCTGCAGGCGTGACATCCTGCCTTCCCTCTTCTCACCCACTGTGCGCCACATCCTAGAACTTGCCACCCACCGTGGGAAGATTTTACCTCCCTTGCTGGAAGGAGCCTCTCGAAGTCACAGAGGTAATTCTGTGCAGTGAGAGATGGCGCTCCTTTCACAAGACGTCGGGGCCACCCTCTTCCAGAAAAGGATCCTTCCTGTTAGACATTGAAAGCTCTGACATTGATAGTGTTAGACTTCCCCCGATCAGGAGACACACAGGCTACCCAACCGCACCCGAGAGCATACCACATGGGTATGCTTGCGCAAATTCCCATCTCACGGCTTCTCGGTGTGCTGCCCCTGATAGAGCGTTCAGCTAAAACCTGAAGTTGCCCCAAGAGGCTGATCAATGCCTCTCCAGCTACCAGGATGTAAACAGGGAATCTGTCTTGTTTCATCCACGTTTCAATGCCCCGTACCTAGGATTCTGCTTGGATCTTAATAGCTATTTAGTTAATGTTTGGAAAACTTCTACACAGCTCGCTTGCTCGCTCTCTGTCTCAAAATCTCTCCAAAAGAGCTGTTTCTCTCTGGGCCGCCACATGCCCTGCCCCCAGCACCCACAATGTCCCTGTGGTCCTGTGCACCCTAAAGCAGTGCTGTTGCCTGTTTTCTTTCCTCTCTTTGAACCCACCCACCCTCTTCCATGCCAACAAACCCTCTGCTGCTTCAGAGAATAGACTCCTTCTGTCTTGTTCCTCCTTTGTCCTCCTGCGGTGAGCCTGGGACCTGGTTGTTTCTGAAGAATGTGCTGAGCGCCCGAGAGGTGACAGTGCCGCCTGCGCCCCCTCTCCGGGCCACCCTCACTAGCAGGAGAGCTCATAGCTCACCCCACAGGGCAGCGGCTCCTGTTGTGCCAGCGATTACTGTAAAACAAGCCGCTTCTCACTCCAATCCTGTTGGCTGATAAGAGAATGAATTTAGGGTATTGTCTTTCAAAGAATATCTTTATTCAGGCCCTGCCAATTTCCTATTCAGGCCCTGGCAATTTCCTACAATGCAACCCTCCCCCTGCAACCAAGCCTGGAGACCCAAAAAGCCGGGGGCAAACAGGTGCCCCCCGAATGGGCCGGGCGGCCCTTGAACCCACTTTCTCAGCCTTCACAGTGAGATCCCTGCAGCATAATAAGACCCACCAATCTTTTGTCTGGAAAAATTATCTTCCTGTAACACTGGAAGCGGTTACCATGGAAATAAAATAGCCTATTAGCCCAAATCTACCAAAACACAGGGAAGGCTCGGCTGCGTTTCCGAGGTCCTTCATTAATAAGGAGAAAAGCAGATTAACCTTTGAGAGAATTGACAAAAATGGCTGTGACTGCCGGATTATGATTTTTATGTTGAGTTTATCTGGGCTGATATCTCAGCCTTGGAGCAGCCATGTGCGTGGGGGAAGAAGACAGACAAGAGCCAGTCTGGAGACCCAGCGCCTGCCATGGCTGGGTGGGCTTGTGTGCCCCTTTACCTCTTGGCCTTGGCCTCTCTGAACGTGTGCCCTCTTGGGAGTTCCTCCCTAGACCGGTCCACCGGCGGGAGAACGAGCTTCCTGTCTCCCGTCGTCAGGCAGCTGCTGAGCGAGGCAGGCGACTTACACGGGGCTCCTGGCCGCACAGCCGAGACACTCGACAGAAGCCCAGGCAGATGGAGCCACAGCTAGCCTGGCCCTGCCCGCCTCCACCTCCCCAAAGTCCTCCGTGCCAAATGCCAGCCATGCGGCTGCCAGGAGAGGCAGCAAGCACTCTGCCTCTTGCTGTGGCCGGGCACAGAGTTGGCCGGCCCCAAGCATGGCTACTCAGCGGCAGCCCCAGGTGTGCCATGATCCGGTGCCAGCAGCCAGCAGGCACCCGGTCCTGCACAGTTGGCCGCTTCCACACCTGGCCTGTGGGCACTGACAGCATCTTCACGGCAGGCAGGGGGCTGTGCCAGTGTCTCGACAAATGACAGAGAGTGACCCTGTCCTGGAGAATCTGACAGCGGCCGTGGGAAACTTGGGCTTGCCTTTGCACAGATTCCTGTGTTCTTTTTCTTTTTCTTTTTCTTTTTCTCCCCAGTTAAAGGAGGAAAAGTAGTGAAATGAACCTGGAATGAACAGTCATCATGATGTGTTTGATCAGACAGTGCTGGGAGCCCAGGGAGAATCTGTTGTCCCTGGCTGACCCCTGGCAGCTGGCCTATGCGAATGGCCTTGACCATCGAGGCCCCGATCCCAGGTCTCTGTGCTCTAACTGGGTTCTCCTGGCTCCTCCGGGCAGGTGTGTGCCCTCTGGAGATATGCAGTCTTTCCATCCAGGTGCTCACTTTTCCCAGGGCTTTCTGAGGCCTCCCAGAATCCTGGCATTGGGCTGAGAGTTGAGGAAGGAGAATTTGGAGGGCCCAGCCGGAGAATTTGGGGGTTGGGTAGCCTCTACCAGTCCTGTTGGCAGAGATGAGGCCCGTGCCCTGGCCTAGGGATGGAGCAGTGTGAAGTATGTTGTAGGCCTTTGCAGAGCAACACTGGGTCCACAGCTGAAGTACTATACCCCGACTATGCCATGTTTGTTGCAGAGATTCTGAACATGAGACTGGGGGCTGGCACGGTGCTACACCACCACTTGTGACACCAGTATCCCCTACTGGAGTTCCAGTTTGAGTACTGGCTATTCTGCTTCTGACCCGGTTCCCTGTTGGTGCACCTGGAGAGAAAGCATAGATGGCTCAGTACATGGACTCCTGTTACGCACGTGGGAGATCAGGATGGAGTTCTTGGCTCCTAACTTCAGCCTGGCCCAAACTCAGCTGTTGTAGGTGTTTGTCTTTCTGTCCCTGACTCTTTCTCTGTGTCACTCTGCCTTTGAAATGTCTCCCCCACATGCTTGACTAGGGACTTGCCACCATTTTGGGGGAGGGGGGTTGTAATTCTAGTCTCATTTCTTGCACCAATGTTTTAAGGGGCATAGTTTGAAAAGCCAGGCTGAGTACAATCCTGGTTTGTTTCATGTTTCTCTGCACACATGTGCACTTGATGCTAGAATGGGATTTGATCTAGTCAAAATTAAATGGCTATCCCTGGGGCCAGCGTTGTGGGGGAGCAGGTAAAGCTGCCGCCTGCAATGCTGTCATCCCATGTGGGCACTGGTTCATGTCCCAGCTACTCCACTTCATCCTTCTAATGGCCTGGGAACAGCAGCGGAAGATGGCCAAGTGTTCAGGCCCCTGTCACCATGTGGGAGACTGGGATGAAGCTCCTGCCTTCTAGCTTTGGCCTGGCCCAGCCCTGGCTCCTGTGGCCAGCTTGGGAGAGAACCAGCGGATGGAAGGTCTCTCTCTCTCTCTCTCTTTCTGTAACCTGACTCTCAGATAAATAAATAAACCTTAAAACAAAAATAAGAAGGCTGAGGACGTTGCAGGCCTATGCCAGATACTAAGTAAAAAGGTCATTTCTGGAGGCTGGCACTGTGGCATAGTGGGCTAAGCCTCCACCTGCGGCACCAGCATCCCATATGGGTGCTGATTCGTGTCCCGGCTGCACCTCTTCTGATCCAGTTCTCTGCTATGGCCTGGAAAAGCAGTAGAGGATGGCCCAAGTGCTTGGGCCCCAGCACTCGCATGGGAAACCCAGAAGAAACTCCTGGCTTCCGATTTTGGATCGGTCCAGCTCTGGCCATTGCAGTTATCTGGGGAGTGAACCAGTAGATGGAAGACCTTTCTCTCTGTCTCTCCCTCTCTCTGTCTGTAACTCTACCTTTCAAATAAATTAATAAAAAACATTTTTAAATAAAAGGTCATCTCTCCAAACCTCTCAACTTGGGGTCATGGCCCCCACAAGCACGATGTTAGCCAGTGTATAAACCTCAGATGAACTACAGCCTAAACACAACCCATGTCCTGGGGATAGAGTGTCGATTTGCTTTATTCATTTAGCAAAGAATTGAATAAATGATATCTCAGTTTTCTCACCTGTAAAATGGGAACAATGAGACAATTGTACACTTAAAATGTTTAAGCCCAGAGCTAGCACTGGGGCTACAGCTACACCAGCCTGGCCACTCTCCTCATGGAAACTGCCGCCCACAAGGGAGACAGTTAACTCAGAGGATCATGGATTGTATGAGGGCTGAGCTGAAATTGCTCAAGAGGTGGGGAGGGGCTGCTCGCACGGGAAGGTCCTGGGAAGATTCTCTGAGGAGCTGATGTGGAAACCAAGGTCTGAATCATGGGAGGATCCTGTTAGCGCAAAGCAAAGGAGAAGAACCCAGAACAGGCGTGGCATATAGTAGGTGCTCAGCAAGTGTTGAGTGAATGCGTGAACGCAGGCACGAGTGAGTGAACAAGCGAATGGGCTGTGGGTTGGGATCAAACACGACAAAAACACGCCACCCCTGCTCCCTCCCCACGTGAAGGGCACAAGCTTTCTCTGCCCTGCTGTGCGGCGAGGGTTGATTCAGGAGGAACGGACAAGTCCTCCTTGGTCAGGTGACCTCAACCTCCGTGCCGTCAACCTGTGGCATTGTAGGATGATTGGCAGCACCCTGGCCCCTACCCATTGGATGTCAGTAGCATTTTTCCCCAGTCCCTTTGTGGCCCCACAGCTACAGAGTCCGCTACGAGGCCAAACCACTCCAGATGGGACCCACTGCCCTGGTGTAACCGAGCCTGTGCACATTTAAGAGGGGGACAGCGTAGCACGAAGCCACCAAGCCCCTCAGGTGTCCCCTCCTCTTGGCTGTGGCCTCCCAGACTCCACAGCCCAGAACTACAGGGATGGCCCATGTCCAGTGTGAAGTTTAGTTTCCGAACAGAGCCGTGCTGACAAGCCACATCCGTGCCTGTCTCTCCTCTTTCTCATACTCCGGAACATTCCGAGTGAGTTTCCAGCCCGTCTAGTCACAGCCTCTCTGGAGAAGGAAGGAAAGTTTCCTGGTCCTGCATTCCAGCAGGGCTGCAACCTGAGCCCCTTGTGTTTCTGGCCTTTCTGTTTCTGATTTCCGAGTGGAGCTGAGCTTCAAGTAGGGAATAAACACTTCTTTGAAAGCTCTGTGCATTCCAGAGACTGTCAGCTGCAGGCTCCCAAGAAGCAAGCAAAGTCCAGGGTTTTGCCGGTGGAGTGGCCAAGGTTGGGCTCTGGGTGCAGAGAGGCTGTTCCCAGCATGCAGCTCTCCATACTGCGGGTCTTGGGCAAGGCCCTTCTGCTGAGACGCCTTTTCCTCACTTGTGAAAGGAGAAACATATTGCTGTGCATGGACAGAGGCTACCAGTCATGGACAGTGCTAGGCACAATATCCTAAACATTCTTTTCTTTAAATAGATTTATTTATTTATTTAAAAGGCAGAGAGAGGGAGATATTTTTATTTTTTCACTCCTCAAATGGCCACAATAGCCAGGTCTGGTCAAGCTGAAGCCAGGAGCCAGGAAGACCATCCAGCTCTCCCACATGGAGGGCAGAGGCCCCAGTACTTGGGCCACCTTTTTTTTTTTTTTTTAAGATTTTTGTTTATTTATTTGAGAGGTATATTTACAGACAGTGAGAAGGAGAGACAGAGAGGCTGGTTCATTCCCCAACTGGGTGCAACAGTGGAGCTGCACAGATCAGAAGCAGGAGCCAGGAGCTTCTACCATGCAGAAGGGTCTCCCATGCAGGTGCAGGGGCCCAAGGACTTGGGCCATCTTCTACTGTTTCCCCAGGCCATAGCAGAGAGCTGGATAGGAAGAGGAGCAGTCAAGACTAGAACCAGCTCCATATGGAATGCTGGCTCCACAGGCAGAGAATTAACCTATTATACCACAGCGCCAGTTGGGTCATCTTCTGCTACCTTTCCAGGTGCATTGGCAGGGAGTTTGATTGGAAGCAGAGCAGCTGGGTCTCAAATATGTAGTGTTCTAATATGGGATGTGGGTGTCCCAAGTGGCAGCTTAACCCACTGTACTTCAATGCCAGTCCCTGTGTATTTGTAGATTGATTTATTTGGAAAGTAGAGCAACTGAGAGAGTGGGAGAAGGTGGAAGTGGAGAGAAGGAGAAAGAGAGAGAGAGAGAGAAAGAGAGAGAGAGAGAGAGAGAGAGAGAGAGAGAGAATCTTCCATGCACTGATTTACTTCCCAAATAGCTGCATCAGCCAGAACTAGGCCACGTGGAACCCAGGAGCCAGGAACTCTATCCGGGTCTCCCACAGGGTGGCAGGGATACAAACACTTGGACTGTCTTTCACTGGTTTTCTGGGTGCATTAGCAGGGAGCTGGATTGGAAGCAGAGCAGCTGGGACTCGAACCAGCACTCTGATATGGGATGCCAGCATCATGGTGGCTCCCCTGACATCCTACAAGTCCTAGCCCGCCAGCTCATGGAGTTGTGGTGAGGGTTATGCCCCATCACAGAACGTAAAATGCTATACAAATCCAGGGTGTCAGTAGAATCTTGATCTACCTCGGCTCTTTATATCTGCAACTCAACACATCTCCAGGAAGCAAAATAGCAGAGTGGTTAAGAGTCCAAATGTCTGGTTGGGTCCCACTCACTGTGTGACGTTGGGCTGATTACTCAGCCTCCCTGGGCTTCTGTTTCCTCCTCTGTACAGTGGAGCTGAACACGATGTCAATGCGAATGCATTTGATGGTGCATTCAAAGTGCTTAGCACAGGGCCTGCCCCCCAGAGAGCCTCCTTCCATGTCAGCGATGGCTGCTTTGCCTGCCAGGGCCTTTCCCAGATGAGTTTTTAGCCAGAAAAGAAGGAAAGACAGGGTGGGGAGGAAATCGGGCTGGAGGAATGAGGCTGGGTGGGGCTGCTGTATCTGGAGCAGAAGCCCCGGCTCCCGGCGGTGATCGGGGCGGTGATGTTGCGATAGCCTGGCTCAGCAGGAGTGGAGCCAGACCTGGGCTTGGCGTGGGCTCTGCCCAGCATGGTGAGGGGAAGGCTGTGGCCCACGTCTGTCCAGGCTGCCAAGATGAACTAATGGTCCCTGTTTCCCGTCTTTCTATTCATACCCAACTTTGGAGGTGGTCTTGTGTGCTAAGTCAGCCTCCAGTCCTGCACGCACACACACACACACACACACACACACACCCCAGCCAGTGACCCAGAGAAGGCCAGCATCTCTCACCCCAGCCTGGGGGGATTGCCCGCCCACTAGAAGAAGCAGGATGTGGCAGAAGCAGATCAACCCCATGACAGTGAGTTTAGCAAACAGCTGGCCCCATGAGTCAGGGTCCCCTGTTGGGAGTTTCTAGGTGAGTCTTTCCTGAACTTCCTGCTCTCGTGTCATTGATGGGACTCTGTGCTGGCTCTCTGGTCCTCACTGTTTAACTTGGATTTACCCGGCGGCCCTCTCTGGCTTGGAAATCCCTCTGCCCAGTTTTAGGTTGGGTTTTCCCACAGCAGATCTTGTGGTGAAGATTTGAGAACAAGTAGTTTTGGGGGGAAGAAGCACAAGGGAGGAAGTGAGGGTGTGAGATGGGGATGGGAAGGAAACCAGTAGGGGGCGCTATCAAGCCAGCTGGTAGGCCATTGGCGCTCACACCTTCCAGTGAGCTGAGCTCCTGGACCATGCCTGAGGTGTTCCACCTGAGGGCACAGGGCTGGCATGCAGCTGGGCACTGGGGACTGCCTTAGAGGGCAATGACTGCCTGGCTTGGAGGGCAAGGAGCAGGTCCCAAAGCAGAGAGCCCTGATGAGGAGCAGTAGGAGCTCCGCCAGTGAGGCTGGGTGCTGAGGGCATGGGGTGGGGCCCAGTACTCCCTCCCCTCCTTCCCCACAAGACCTCTGAGCCCCTAGGGTGCCAGACACAAGCCCAGCCTTGGCCCTCAGCCCCATGGGGAATGGGCAGCCAGCGGACCCCAATCCACCCCAGCTTCCCAGAGGGCGAGCCATGTCGCCGTGGTTGAAATATTGATGGAGCTCTAACAGAATCTGTGGAATCCGCTAAGGAAATTGGAAAACATCAGTCACAGCGCTGTTTATTCGGTGCCTCCCTAACCATGGCAAATTTTTCATCAGGAGATAAAATTAAAACAAATAAAACTGTGAGCACTCTCTCCCGGGAGACTCCCAGAACTCATTTCTCCATCTGTTCTCAGTCAGCCCCTTGATGCTAATATTGAAATTAAAAAAAAAAAAAACAAAAAACGACTTGGTTTTTCAGCCTTGGAGTTCTTCCTCCCTCCCTCATTAGACTTGCAGCTGGGCGGGGAAGAGGGCGGAGCTCCTGGGGCCTCTCCTTGGATGGGGTGTTCTGGGGGAGCCACTGCTGGCCCCAGCCCAGCCTGACGAAAGTGTGTCTCCTACCTTGCTGCCTGTATCACCTTGGCTCTCAGCTTCTTGCTCTTTGAAAGTGCTTGTGGGGCCGGCGCTGTGGCATAATGGGTTAAAGCCCCAGCCTGCAGCACTGGCATCTCACATGGGTGCCGGTTCGGGTCCCGGCTGCTCCTCTTCTGATCCAGCTCTCTGCTATGGCCTGGGAAAGCAGTAGAGGATGGCCCAGGTCCTTGGGCCCCTGCACCCACATGGGAGACCCGGAAGAAGCTCCTTGCTCCTGGCTCCGGATCAGCTCGGCTCTGGCCAATGCGGTCATTTGGGGAGTGAACCAGTGGAAAGGAAGACCTCTCTCTCTGTCTCTACCTCTCTCTGTAACTCTGTCTTTCAAATAAATAAAATAATTCTTTAAAAAAAAGTGCTAGTAATAATAGCAGTCACCCTTTGGGGTTATTTGAGATCACGGGGAGGGGCATTTGGTGGAGCAGTTGAGACGCTGCTTGGGACACCCGTATCCCATATTGGAGTGCCTGGATTCCCAGTCCTGGTTCTGCTTCTGATACCAGCTTCCTGTTAACGTGCACCATGGGTGGCAACAGGTGCTGGCACAAGTACTTGAGACCCTGTCACTCATGTGGGAGATCCAGGTTGAGTTCTGGACTCCTAGTGTCAACCTGGCCTAATGCTGGCTATTACGGTTATTTGGGAAGTGAAGCAACATATCACTCTCCATTTGTCTCTGTCTCTGCCTTTCAAATAAAAATAAATAAATAAAACAGACCACACTCCGCACAATGTATGCCTAGTGTGTGTGCTCTTTTAAAAACTTGTTTATTTATTTATTTAAGAGCGGAGATGAGAGAAGGAGAGGTAGGGGAGAGGGAGAGCGTCAGAGAGAGAGAGAGAGAACACTTCCATCACTGGTTCATTCCTCAGATGTCTACAATGGCTGGGTCTGGACCGGGTGGAACCTGGGAGCCAGAAACCAGCAGCTAGGAATGCAACCCAGGTTTCCCACGGGGGTGGCAAGAACCCAACTACTTAAGCGACCATTGCTGCCTCCCACAGTCCACATTAGCAGGAAGCTGGAATCAGAAGTGGAGCTGGCACTCAAACCCTGACATCTGATACAGGAATGGGTATCCCAACCCAAGCCTCAACTGCTGAACTAAATGGCTGCTCCATGGTGACAATAATAATATTAAAATAATATAATATTAGTACTATTGTAAGTAATAATCATATATAAATATATATTGTGTTTTCTTATTACTGTTAATCTCCAGAGCCCCACCTTGAGGGTGGAAGGGCGGGCTTCAAACCCCTCTACCCTTTTATTTCTCACAATTTAAGTCCTGTGAGTCCCAGCCGAAGCTGGTCATTGCCTGTCTCAGTAGGTCTATTAAACATTGATGTGAATAGGACCTTGGTGGTCTACCTCTGATCCCCGACATGCCAGAGGGGCAAGGGGACCCCTATGGAGCCTGGCAGCATTTCCCCAGGAATCGGGAGAGGGGAGGCAGTTCTCAGTCAAGTTCAACCACGTCTTAAGGTCTGGTCTTAGCGCCTCCCTACCCACAATTAATCCCAGCCTTCCAGGGTCCGTGTTAAAAGGAGCATAGGGGCCGGCACTGTGGCTTAGCGAGTAACACCAGTGTCTGCAGCTCCAGCATCCTACATGGGTACCAGTTCAAGTCCTGGCTGCTCCACTTCCAATCCAGCTCTCTGCTATGGCCTGGGAAAGCAGTAGAAGATGGCCCAAGTCCTTGGGCCCCTACACCCACGTGGGAGACCTAGAAGAAGCTCCTGGCTCCTGGCCTCAGATCGGTGCAGCTCCGATCCGTTGCAGCCAATTGAGGAGTGAACCAGAGGATGGAAGACCTCTCTCTCTCTCCTCTCTCCTCTCTCCTCTCTCCTCTCTCTGTGTAACTCTTTCAAATAAATAAAATAAATCTTTTTTTTAAGCTGGCGCTGTGGCTCAATAGGCTAATCCTCCGCCTGCGACGCTGGCACACCGGGTTCTGTCCCGGTCGGGGCGCCGGATTCTGTCCCAGTTGCCCCTCTTCCAGGCCAGCTCTCTGCTGTGGCCAGGGAGTGCAGTGGAGGATGGCCCAAGTGCTTGGGCCCTGCACCTACATGGGAGACCAGGAGAAGCACCTGGCTCCTGCCTTCGGATTGGCGCAGTGCACTGGCCTCAGCACGCCGGCCGTGGTGGCCATTGGAGGGTGAACCAACGGCAAAAGGAAGACCTCTCTCTCTCTCTCTCTCTCTCTCTAACTCTGCCTGTCAAAAAAAAAAAAAAGTGTAGAGGAGGAGCAGATTAATTCCAACCAAGGGGGTCCCTGTTCAGACTCCATGTGTGGTCTCTGTTTCCCCCTGGGTATCACACTCTGAGAGCCATCGGCAGACAGATCTGGTTTGTAAGTGGTCAGCTCCCTTTCTGATCTGCTCCACAGCAAGCGGGATGAAAACTGTACAAAGTGAGGGGGAGATGCTGGAATTCCTAAGCACTGAGTGCAAGGGGCTCAGGAAATGCTAACGAAGCGGAACTAATGAGAATATTAATCCATACGCCATGCATATTGGATCAGACCACGGGCTGCGCATAATCACATTTCAGCAGCAGGTACCCTCTCAGTCCTCAGGAATGTTAAAGCCCCACGTGGAGGGAGAAACACCTTCCTTTTAGAAAGCGCCCCTCTGTGAGGGTGCTTGCTCTCTCAAACCACAGGGCTTCCCTGCCAGGCAGTCAGGAGCTTAGCCAGGCTCCTCTTGCCCTCCCAGTGCCCGCCTGCATCTGGTGCCTGGCCCCTGACCGCCAGCTGCCCTCCCGGACCCAGAACCCAGCAGGCTTCTGATTGTGTGCAGTTGTCTTTGCTCTGGCCAAGACTTCCCAAGCTCGGGAACAGAGGTGTTAGATGTGGCCGCTGTTTAAATGTAGCTCGCCTGGGAGACTGATTAGGAAATCAGAGCAGCTCGTGGTCATGAATATTCAGGGTGGAGGGAAAAAGACAAACAGGGTTGGTGGAGCATGTAACTGAAGACAAATCAATACTCCAGCCGAGGAGCAGGAACGGGGCACAGGAGTCGGACTCCGGTGTCAGCCCACGGATGCCCGTAGGATGCACCGGGCAGGGGCTTGTCTGCTTGTCCCCTGCTGGGTTCCCGGTGCTTAGCACAGCGCCAGCACCCAGTGAATGCTCCGTAAACATGTGTGGAGTTCCCAGGAGGGTTAGACTGCAGAATGAGACGCCTGCCCTGCAGATGTGTTTGTTTAGCCTGAGCAAGATTTGATTTCATTTTTTTTAAAGTGTCAGCACAGGCAGAATTTAAAGCCAGGGCTCCCAAGGTGGCCATCCCCTGATTATTCAAACAGGCGTCTGGGTCCTGCTGTGAGGGGATTGTACAGCAGGACCCAGGGGATGGAGTTGAAGGCATAAGTCAGTTGAACTTGAGCTACAGAGAGGATCCAGGTGGGCCTGCCCCTCCCAGGCACGCCCATTCAAAGGAGAAAGTTCCCTGGACGGTAGCAGAAGGCAAGGCAGGGCGACTTCAAGCACAGGGAGGAGCTGACAGCTTCTGTAGGTTTGGAGATGGAGTGGCTCAGGTGCAAAGGTTTGAGAGCAGCTGCCAGAGGTCAAGGTCAACCCGACAGAGCGCAAGGAAATGGGAACTCAGTGTGACAACCACAGGAACTGAGTGGGCCTGGAGGCTGACCTCCCTAGAGCCTCCGGGGCAAGCCCGGCTAAGCCAACATCTTAACCAGACCCTGAGTGGATGCCCCTGCTGAGCCACTTGAACTCTGACCTCCAGAACCCTGCGCTAACAAACGGGTGTTGTGAAGCTGCTGAGTTTGTGGTCTTTGGTTACACAGCAAAGGAATCCAGACACTTGTGTTCTGCCCAGCAGGAGAGCAGCAGGGACTGGACTGGGAGCCACACTGCCTCAATTCAGAGTCTGGCTCTGCTACTTCATGGGTTGGAAGACCCTAGGCAAGTTCTATGACCTCCCTAGGTCTTGGGCTCCTCATCTGTGAAATGGGACTAGTTACACACTTGTCTTCTTACCTGTGGCCTCACTTTGCACGGTTTTGTTTACCACCTTTGACCCCAGTCTGAAAATAATATATGGAAAATTCCAGAAACAAGCACATTGTGTACCATTTCGAGTGGTGTGATGAAATCGATAACATCTGGCTCTGTCCTGTCCAGTGTCTCCACCACCTGTCTGTCAGTCACCTAGCAACCATTTTGGGTGCCAGAGCGACTGTTGTGGTATCCCAGCACTTGTGTTCCAGTAAGCCTTATGCCCTGTGCCTTCATCATTCACCTCGCTCCCTCTCATCACCATAGATACTGTTGTGTCACCTCACCTTATCACAGGAAACGTGAGTACAGTAGCCTAAGGTATTTTGAGAGAGAAAGGGAGAGAGAGAGAGAGAGATAACACATTGACATTACTTGCATTGTGGTGTGTGGTTATAATCATTCTGTTTTATCATTAGTCGTTGTGGTTAATCTCTGACCGTGCTTAATTTCGAAATTAAAGTTTATCATATGTGTGTGTATTGGAGACAACATAGCCTATACAGAGCTCAGGAGCATCCATGGATTCAGACATCTGCTAGGGTCTTAGACCATATCCACCTTGGATAAGGGGAGGCGGTGGAGAATTCTAGAACTTCCCCCAAAGGTCATAGGTGAACTTCAAATAACGCAAAATACAGAGTGCTTAGAGCAGTGTTGGCACACGGTTACTATTGCTTGAAAAAAGATGGAATTTATGAGAGAGGGTGCGCAAGCAAGAGAGAGCTCCGATTCGCTGGTCAGTCCCCCAATGCCCACTCTGCCGCCTCCTATTCCATCCCCTGAGGGACTGCAGCCTGGAGCTGGGGACTCAATCCAAGTCTCCCACAAGGATGCAGGAACCCCATTACTTAACCATCACCCCTGCCCCCTGGGTCTGTATCAGCAGGAAGCTGGCTTCAGGAAGCAGAGCTGGGAATGGGACCCAGGTATTGTAGCGTGGGGTATGGGGATCTTAACAGCTAGCCTAAATGTCCTTCTCCGTTATAATGGCTTTTGAAAAAAAAATTTTCTAGATTCCTAGGTTCTCCCCAAAACCTTGGATCTCAGAGAGCGGGGTTCAAGGACCCACATGGCAGCCGTCAGCTGGAGCCGCCCCTTTACTCCTCTGAGGTTTCTCACATCCGGGCCTCCTGGCTCATTTGCATTTCCTGGCCTGCCACTGTCTGGGTGGCATGTGGGCTTGCAGTCCCCGGCCCTCTGTAGTCTCTGGAGAGTCACCAGGAACCCCAGTTGGAAACCTCACCTGTGAAGGCGAGCCGGACACCGCCCGTCGGCTGAGCAGTGGGCACAGCCCTCGCCTGAAGTCTCCTAGTGTTTCTCTCGAGGGCTGGTGGGCGTGGGCTCGAAAGACTCTCATGGGCCTTGCAGCTGCAGGTGCCAGTGCACGAAGGACAAGTGGCCCAGAGGGCTCTTGAGCTTCTCATCCACTTCCGGCCGCTGTGGCCTCCCTGCTGTATAAGCTACAGGACAGCGCGAAGCCAGAGCAAGCTGCCCTTCCTGCCCTCCTCGGCCGCCAAGTCCCAGCCGCCAGACCCTGGACTGCAAGTGCCAGCTGCTCAAGGGCACTCTGGCCTCTCTCTTCTGTGCTCCTAAACCGTCCCTCGGCCCTGGATCCTCGCCCGGGAGAAGGAAAATGCCACTCCCTGTCTCCGCTCCAGCCAGTCTGGAGAATCTGGGGAAGCTGTGGGTGATGGCAGGAGTAGGGGTGCCAAGGGCTGGCCCAGGAGGAGGGCCCTGGGTGGGCACGACTGCAGCTCCATGCCGTCTCTGAGGGAGGTGGGGGCAAGAAGGCTTCCCTCCTACAGCGCCTCAGTTTCCCCTCCTGCCCTACCCTCTGTGACCTTCCCCAGCTGTGCAAATGGGCTGACAAACAATTCTTTACCATCTGGTTTTCAGCCTTGGTTTGAAACAAAAGTGAATCAGTACTCCTGTTGGCTACACCCCCCTTCCGTCTCTCATGCTCTCTTTTTCTCTCTGTCTCTATCTTTATCTCTAGCTCTGCTTTTGTCTCTATCTCTATCTCTATATCTCTATCCATCTATCTCTATCTCTGTCTCTGTCTCTACCAGTGTCTCTATCACTATCTACCTCTACCTCTGTTTCTCTATCTCTGTCTCAATCTCTCTCTCTCCTACTGTCCCCAAGTCTCCAATTTGTGAAAAGTACAGGAATATTTCGACATGCTACATGACATGCTTGTTCTCTCTTGCTCTTTCCTTTCAGATACCTTTCTTCCTCTCTCTTTGCCTCTCCTCCTTCCTCCTCTTTCTCCTTTCCTCCTTCTCCCTTTCCTCTTTCTCTCCCTCATCCCCTCCCCACCGCATCTTTTCTTTGTTTCCCAGAGAGCCTTGTTATTCTGCCCCACCCGGGAATTTGTTAGGCAAGCAGCCTCTCCGACCTCACTGCACAGCTGTTGAGTGAGAGACTCAGTTCTGATACCCATTGAGTGTCACTGTTTGAGAAGCAACCCCTGGCTTAAGCCTACTTCTCTGCAACCCGGAGAGCCACACTGAGTTGCCCACTGTTTTTTGCAGGGAAAGTAGTCACTATGGAATCAGAAGACTGAATTTTAAAAGCGTGCTGGTTTAAATTTAAGGCAGAAATATTTGCATGCACACTCGCAGAATGTATTCCCCACCCTGACCACACACTCCCAAATAAATGAAAAGACTCCAGCCCCTGGTGAGAGGGGTGCAGAGGGACCACGGAGGCAGAGCTCAGAGAGCTCGGAGGCTCTGGGTCCTGGGAGTGAAGCCAGCCGACCCATGCCAGGCAGCCACATGGCAGCCCAGTCAGTCCTTCTGACGGCCATCTGCTGGGAAACACTCGAGGCCATGTGGCCAGCCCTTCGCACGGAAGAGTGTGGCTCTCTGTGCCCAGAGAATTTGCCTCAGCCCCTGTCCATCCACCCAGGATCCTGGTGAGCCACAGCGCTGGAGCAGAGTCCCGGGCCCTAGATTCTCTGTGACCCAGAAGGCCAGCTCAACTAGGACCAGAAAGAGACTAGCGGATGGCGCTCCAGTGTCTCACCGTGACAGGGAGAGCCAGGCCACCTGCTCTGTGCTTCGGGTATGCACCCCTCCTTGTGTGACCTGTTGCATGAACAGGAGCCCTGAAGCTTCCAACTTTACTCTTTGTGGGAGGAAGGAGAAATAATGAAACTGATGTAGAGCACAATGGATTGTCAGAGCTGGGAGCAATTTCAGCAGCCATTAAAAAAATCTGTTCCATCTGTCTGTCCACCCTTCTTTCCTTCCTTCCATCCGTCATCTTTGTATCCATCCATCTATCCATCCGTCCATTCGTCCATCCATCTTTCCATCCATGCATAATCACCCCCTCTCCCTTTTTTCTTTCCTTCCTCTCTTCCTTTCTTCTATCTGTTCTTTTTAATGTCACAGCACTATTCATTATGTGAATGTTTTGCATTCAAAAAATGCAGAAACACAGTATACGAACACAGCCAAGTTCAGAATGATAAGCTTGTTCTCTTCGAGAGCCCTGACTCCTGTTTCTAGTAAAATAGAGAGACAGCATATCGGAAAAAAGCTGTTAGTGTCACAGTTTTGCCTAGAAATGATCTATGAATGCATTTCCCACCCCACTACTTACCATAAAGTGTAAAGAGGGAGGTAAAGGAAAGTTTGCTTGTTGATGCCTATCATAATAAAGATGCTATACTCTATTTTATCAGGGCTGATATATGGAAAATATCTAAACTAAATGTTATTACAAAAATGAAGCAGTGATGAGAGGGCACTACATGAGCATAATATATATTGGAAGCATGCCAGACAACCAGACCAAGAAGGCCCTTGCAGAGAACTCTGGGTAAGGTGAACTCTACATATGCGTAGTTGGGTTTTATGGCCTGAGTGTTTTTAAACTATGGACAGACTTCCATTGCTCTGACCAATATTATAGCTATCTCTATAAGACAGGGGTCCTGCTAGGCCCTGGGGGCCCATGCTTGGCAAGAGCACACACAGATCCTACCTCCTGCAGCCCACCCTCCAGCGGGGAGGCCGTCACTAAACACGTGAGCACAGGGACCAGACGTGGCGACTGGACATCGTGCATTGTGATGTCATTTTGTCACCACAGAGTTCCTATAGGAGGAGGACTCGGGAAAACTGGGCCTGAACCCAGTGTTTGAGAAGAACCAGATGAGGACAGAAGGCTCCTCAGTGCCTCCCAGTGGACTTGCCTGGGGTTGGACCTATGAAAGGGGCAGTGCTCACCAGCACCCAAGCCCGAATGTTGCCACGCTCGCTCATGTCTTCCTGGAGGTGAGGGAACTCCTGATCCATTGCTTTCTATCGTTTGGCCATTTGCCACTTACTGTAGAACACAAGCCTCAGAAGAGTGAAGGGTGACTTCTCTAAGATGCCCACAGGGAGAAGGGTGCATCGCTTTGCTGGCCACGGCTAATGGTGTTTAAGGCCTTGCTTCGTGCCATGGGTTGAGAAGGCTCTGAGATGCCTTGCTGAGGCCTCCACGTGAATCTCACTAATTCCTGTAACAACCTTCAGGCTTGGGTTCCATGGTGGCGGCCAACTTGACAGATGCAGACACTGAGACTTGGGGCAAGCCAATGACTGGCCCAAGGTTGCAATACGAGTGAGTGGTAGAGCTGGGATCTGACCCCCAGGCCTTAGCTGGGATAGGGACCACCACACGACAGCCACCTCTTCCACTGACAGCCCTGTTCGTCGTGTACAGGCTGTGCAGTTGTGTGGGCTATGCCTAAGAAGGGGCTTAGAGGGGCTCAGAGGGGCTGCACACCTGGTGTTTAATGACTCAAGGCTGCCATCTTGAAATTCCTAATGATTACTCTTTGACTTGGGGTTTTGTGAGTTGGCTCCAGTGAGCCGATGGAGCTGCTGCCTGTCCACCTGTCTGCTTCCCCAGGATGAGTTCTCTGTCACCTGTCCCTTAACGCTCTGATCCTACTTGACCTCCTCCTCCACAGCACTGCCCAGTGACGGCAGCCACACCCACCACCTGGTGCCCCAGGACCCACTCAGCGATCGATTGATGCAGCCCTACACACACACACACACACACACACACACACACACTGAGCTGAGATTGTGTGTATCTCATGATGAGTAGGGGCAGGGCAAGACACGGCAACACCACAGCATGTTTGATGGGTAGCTTGGCACAGGCAAGCTTCTGACCCATAGCGACCCACAGCAGGTGGCCCGGCACACCATATGCAACCCTTCAGGGGCTACCTGTCTGCTGTGGGTTGGGGCGGCTGGTGGTGGGAAGAGGAGATGGGCTGTCCCAGCCCTGGCTAGAGGGTGAAGTGTCTGGAGGCGGCTGGGAGGGGAATGCTGGCAGCTGATGGGCCAGTGGCAGGTGGCTGCTGAGTCACAGGGCCTGGGAGCCTATGGCAGTCTGCACTGCCCAGGGGAGATCCCTGTGCCCATGGGGGTGGGACATTAGATGGCAACTGCAACACAGGAGGCGGGAGGGGAGGTTGGAGGAGAGAGAGGGGAGGGGAAAGGCAGTGGGGAAAGAGTGAGCCGGGACAGTGGGAGAGGAGGAAAAGTTTCTGCTTTAGTGCTTCCAGTGGCACGTTTTCTCAGCAGGAGCCCAGCATGTCCATCTTGCCCTGGACCTCACCAATGAGGCACCAGAGCCCCATGCCTCACCATGGGCTGCTCTGCTGGCAGGGCACGGAGGGTCCCTATACCCACGGTGCTGCCAGGGGCACCTCGGCTCACCCCCCACCCGGAGGGGAGTCCACTCCCTGAAATAGAGCTGTCCCCCCACCCCCAGTCTAAATCTCAGTGTTTCAGTTTAGAATCTTCTGATGGTTAGGCCTGCATACATTCTGTTTGTCCGGCTTCTTGGTGTTCATTTGCTTTATTTTACTTTGTTTTTAAAGCTCATATTTTTGGGGTGCTTGACACATTAAACCCTTTACATGGAAGATCTCATTAATTCCCACAACAAGCCTCTGTGGTAAATGCTACTATTATACCCATTTTACAGATGGGGAGACTGAGGATTGAGAGGCTAAAAGGCTATCTCAAAGTGAGGCTCTTTCTGCTCTTTGTAGATTCCCCCATCCTTTTCAGCCCAGCATCCCTTGCACTAGCTATCACCTGTCTTTGCCCAACCAAATAGTTCTCATTTGATAGAATAGCCTTTCTTCTTCTCACCTTCCAGAGCCAGCTCAGCTTCATGGAACCTAAAATGCATGGATTTTCAAACATCACTTTAAAAAAATATTTGATTTATTTATTTGAAAGGCAGAACGACAGAGAGAGATGGGAAAATAGAGAGAGACAGTGTGCAAATGAGATCTTCCATCTGCAGGTTCATTCCCCAAATGGCTGCAACAGCCAGGTCTGGGCCAGGCCAAAGCCAGGAAGGAGCCTGGAACTCCATCCGGGTCTCCCACATGGGTAGCAGGGGCCCAAGTACTTAGGCTATCTTCTGTTTCCTTGCCCGGTGCATTAGCTAGAAGCTGGATTGGAAGGGAAGCAGCTGGGCTGCTGTTGCAGTTCGGTGGGTTAAGCTGCCTCCTACAAGGCTAACATTCCTTATGGGTACTGGTTCAAGTTCCAGCTGCCCCACTTCTGATCCAGCTTCCTGCTTATACACTTGGGAAAGCATAGGAAGTCCCTGGATGGAGTCCTTGGCTCCTGACTTTGGCCTGGCCCAGCTCTGGCTGTTGTGGACATGAGGGGAATGAACCAGTAGATAAACAATCTCTTTCTCTGTGTGTGTGTGTGTGAGTGTGTGTGTCTCCTTCTCTCTGTAAGTCTGTCTTTCAAATAATTAAATTCATATTTAAAAAGAAAAACAAAACAAGGAAATGGAGCAGCTGAGACAGCACTCCAATATGGGGTGCTGCTGTCGCAAACAGGAGCTTGACCCATTGCACCACAACACTGGCCCGAACACCAAAAACAAAACAAAAAACTCCAAAAACTCTGAGCTTGATTAAAAATGGCCTCTCCTCTCCCCTCTCAGCTTGAACGGTTTTCATGGGGGGTTACCTGCTTTTGATTCACCCGGCTCTGCCCTGAACAACTTCCTGGAGTTAGGGGCGTGACCTGCTGTTCCTGGGAGCCTCTCCAGAAAGAAGAGACAGGGGAACTCGAGCAAGAGCCTGCCTGAGGAATGCACACCACCTCTCCGTGCCGCGGGCTCCCCGCGGACTCACCTAAGCAAGTCCCCGGCAGGTGCACACGGGAGTCTTTCCTCTGTGCATCTGTCATTGCCAGGAGGCACCCAGAGCCCGTGCATGTTCCAAGCTCCACACCCCGGAGCCAACTCGCGGAGGAGGAGCTGAATAGAGCTCTCTGTGGAAGGCCACGCCAGGATTACAGTAATTGCAGGCCGGCGGCTGGCTCGCTGGCGGCGGAGCCCTGTGCAGGCTGCCAGCTGGCCGTGCTAATTACCTGTCGCCCAGGATGGGGAGGGGAACACGAGAACGGACTGCAGAGGCCCAGACTGAAGGCACTGGAGCATGGCAGGCTGGCATCTATGGGATCCAGGGCGCCCAGCCGGTCCCCTGGCGACGGCTCGGCTGTTGCGGGGAATGACTTGGCTGGTTTGTGCCTTGTTCCGCGCCCAGCCTGCCTGTCTCCTCGTCAGAGCCATGAGCCTCTCTCGTCTACAGTGGTCCCCAAGGCCCTGTAAGAATTGCTGAGGATGAGTTTGGGGCCAAAGCAGAGAGAGAGAGAGAGAGAGAGAGAGGAAAAGGAGCCTCTTTCTAGACCAGTGCTGCCCAACAGAAATTTTACACAAGCCACAAATACAATTACAACTATTCTAATAGTTGTATTAAAAAGAAAAGCTAGCGGCTGGCACTGTGGTGTAGCAGGTAAAGCCGCTGCCTGCAGTGCTGTCATTCCATATGAGTCTGCTGCTCCACTTCCCATCCAGCTCCCTCCTAATGCTCTTGGGAAAGCAACAGAAGATGGCCCTGCACCCACTTGGGGTACCTGGATGAAGCTCCGAGCTCCCGGCTTCAGCCTGGCCCAGCCCTGGCTGTGGTGGCCGTTCGGGGAGTGAACCAGCAGATGGAAGATCTCTCTCTCTCTCTTTCTCTGCAACTCTGCCTTTCAAATAAAAACTCAGCTCCTGGTGCGGGCCAAGGCCCAACAGCACGGATGCCGGCTGGCAGCTTGGTCAACATGCAGGCTCTGGCTCCCTGCCCACACCTTCTGCATCAGAATCCTCCTTCAATAGGATCTCCAGGGCATTTGCGCAGTTTGGGAAGTGTGGCCCTAGGCCCTCTCTCTTCTCCCTGCCCCTCCTGCCTGTGTCTGACCGGGTGCCCTCAGCGATTCCCTTCAATCCTGGGCTCCTGGGTTGCCTGGATCCTCTTACCGTCTACTGAGCCTTGGCTAGTGCCAAATAGGATGAAGCCTGCGTTCTCTGCTACTGTCCCCAGGCTGCAGAAAGACAAGTGAGGGAAATTTCACACCAACGGCAAGGGAAAGTGACAACTTGGCTGCCATTTGTTGACGCTCAATAAGAGCTAGGCCCTGTGTTCAGCACTTCTCACGCTGAATTGCACAGAGTCCTCCCCCACGTCAGAACCTGAGGCATTGTTATACCCATTTTACAGATTATGTTCAGAAACTAAAGCCTGCTTACAGCTACTTTCTGGAAAGTTCTTTGGGTACAGTTGCAAACTGTTTCAGTGCGTGAGTTCATTCTCTGTGGCCTTTCTCATGGGGCTACGACAGACATGGCTGCTTTGGAGTTCCAACTTGACCTTTTGAAAATGCCTTTTCCTTCTAAGGAGAGACGGAATTGCCTACGACAAACGTCTCCAGCTTCCCTCTTGTCAGCCACAATCTCTGTGCACCTCTGCAGGGCCTTGATGTGGCTGTGCCATTTACAACTTTGGGGTTGCAAACTGGCTTCACTGCAGACTTTCCTGTAGGGGAGCAGGAACACTGATGATTAATATCAATATTCCTGAGCCTGCCTCCCAGCTGGAGGAAAATCAGTTACTGGAAGTTCACAGCTTGGCATTCTGGGGGCCTGGCAGAATTCCAGAGAGAGGGAGAGAGAGAGAGAAAAAAAAAATCTTTCATTGACTGGTTAATTCCCCAAATGGTCACAACAGCCAGGGCTGGGCCAGATCAAAGCCAGGAGCCAGGAGCTTCTCCAGGGTCTCCCGTATGGGCACAGGGGCCCAAGGACTTGGGCCATCTTCCATTGCTTTCCCAGGCCACTAGCAGGGAGCTGGATGGGAAGTGGAGCAGCCAGGGCCTCGGACCAGTGCCCAATACTAGCAGGCTGCAGCTTTACCTACTATACTACAGCACCAGCCCCTGATGGATATATTTCTAACACTCAGGAGACAAACCGCCCATGGAGTTATCATTCAGGATCCATGGGTAAAACTGATTTGGCTTTGTTTAAGAAAAACTGCTGGAATCTCTCCTTACATCGGAAGTCCCCAAACGTGAAGAGTGTTCAGCTACTCCTTGCAAATAACCGGCTCCCAACCTTCGAAAAGAAGGTTCTCAAATGTGAAGACTGGTTGAAGAAAACCTCCAGACTGAAGACGCCCCCAGAGGCTCCTTGCCTATTCAGCTTTTTCTCCAGTTCTTAAAAAAAAAAAAAAAAAAAGAAAAAGAAAGTCACTC
Organism: Oryctolagus cuniculus; assembly: GCF_051225735.1. Lineage (NCBI taxonomy): Eukaryota > Metazoa > Chordata > Mammalia > Lagomorpha > Leporidae > Oryctolagus > Oryctolagus cuniculus. The sequence goes on along the minus strand of NC_142876.1, from coordinate 78,494,972 downwards.
TACAGAAACAGGAATAAAGGGTGGGTTTATTCGGAGTCCCAGATCATTTCAATTTGGTGAAGTCTCATGTCTTCAACGAGGTCCAGCACTTGCTCTGAGCCAGCAAATGGACAATTTTAGCACCAACCAGATGCCTAGAAATACCCCGGGTAGGAAGTTTTTCTAAAGCCTCCTTCCTCTACTTTCTCTCCCCATCAACATGCTTTTACAAATGGAGACAGTGCTGGGGTTCCATCAACTAGACCCTCATCCATCCTTGCTCTGCGTGACCCCAGCTGCTGCCTTTCTCTCCTTCGAAACCAGGGACCACGATGCCCCAGTGACAAGATCAGGCCTTGTCCCTCTCTCGGGCGCTTGGACTTGCTTTCCTTGTCATCTGCGATGTTCTTCTCTCCTGGCTCTTAGAACAGCAGTGTAATAGACTGTCTCAGTGTTTAGGTTTCAATGGCAAGAAGCCCTCGCCAATGACTGTGGACCCCTGCCACCTCCCGGCTGGGCTCTCCACTTGGATGGGTCCCTCGCTGAGCAGTCGCCCCCACTTATTCAGCAAAGTGCTAGCCGGTGCTAGTGCTAATTTCAGAAAAAGGAAATTATCTTCCACAATCTGGATGGGGGAGGGGTTGGTGGGCCCGCCCCCGGGGCCCGCCCCGCCCCCAGCGGCTGAAAGGCCTTAAAAGCAGAACTGAGGTTTCCCCAGAGAAGACACGGATTCTGCCTATGGACGGCAGCTTCAGCTGTGCTCAGCAGGTCCAGTCCATCCGTCTTAGGGAGCAGCCCCACGGAGGCTGGAGAGGCCGAGCCAGCCGCTGTCATTGCACAAGCCAATTCCTTGCAGTAAACCTCCTAGCAGACATGTCCTGCTGCGCCTCTTTCCTTGGTGGGATCCCGAATGATACGCCAGCTCAGCTACTCTATTTCCTTAGTGCTAGGTTTGCCCCCACTCAGCAAATAAAAATACGGCTTGCTGAATTTGGGATAAACATAGACTATAGAAACTGTGTTATTCGGAATTCAGATTTAAGTGGGCATCTTGTGTCTGGCCCGGCCATCGGACGTATCACACTCTGGACTTAACCTGTGTTTCCATTGGCTCACTTACCTGTTGTCCATCTCCAGGAGGACCTGGGCCTTGTATGTCAAGTTCCTGGCTGGGTCCCAGGTTCCTGAAGCAGTGCCTAGGAAAGAGTAGGTGTTTAACAGACGTTTATGGAGTGAGCGAATCAATCAGTGTGTTTCTGTCACCTGCTCAGCCCTGCTTTCTGCCTGCAGGGCCCAAGTCGCAGCCCCGCCCCCACAGGTGGAGAGGTGGGGCTGACACAGGGGTGGTCTTCTGGCCACCAATTCCCCGTTGTTGAGCTTGTCCCCCCCAGAAGCAGATGAGTGTGGTTATCTGTTGATTTTACGATTTTACGAGCTCTTTGCTTTCAGTGCTTTGTGAAAATGAGCATAATATGGGAAAGCAAAAGTGCTGATAGCTGTGATAAGAGACTCTCATCTGAGTCTGATGCACTTAGTCTGATCACGCAGAGCACGGAAATCCAGCAAATCTGCTGCATCCCAAGCAGAGGGAACTCCTGGCTCCTCAGCTGTTGGACCGGCAGAGGAGAGGAAGGAGTAGGTGGAGGAGCTTGCCTGGAGTCCCAGCGCTGGCTCACCAAGGACCCTGTGCAGGTGAGGGCGGGCTTGAAGTCCCTTAGCAACTGGAGGTGGAACCCCGTGCACCCAGTGTCTCATTTGTGGCATTGGCTTTTGTTCTGCCTGCAGTCTAACTCTCAGCTCCGGTGTCACCCCTGCCCTGTGACTTCCCAGCCCTTTCCCTTCACCACAGCCCCAAGAACCTTTTTTTCCTCCTTTTTCTTTTCCTCCTCCCACTCCGGGAGATGTTTGCACAAGTTCTCATTCTCCCCTGTGTGTTACTCCTCTCCTCTAATTCTAATTCTTCCTCTGAATAGAAAACTCCTTGGAAACAAGAAGCATTTTGCATCTCCCATCACACACATGCACACACGCACACACACACACACGGATCCCTGTTATTGGCGGGCTCAGTGCCAGGCGGGAGATTAGAGAGGTTAAGGGACCTGGGTTTGAAGTCCAGCCCCACCCTTTGATAAGTCACTTCCTTCAGCTCTGAGACACAGTTTCTGTGGCTGTCAAGTGGGGACTTGACTCAGGGTTTACGTGGGGGTTCTCTGGGGGAATTCTCATGGGAATCGTGAAGTGATCTCATACAAAGGCACTTTGAGAAGTTCATGGTGGGTTAGGAGTTCAGATGCCACGTGAGATGCTCACATCCCATGTTGGAATGCCCGGCTTGAGTCTTAGCTACTTGGCTTCGGATTCTGGTTTCTGACTAATGTGTGCCTTGGGAAGGCAGCAGAGAACGGCCTATGTACCTGGGTCCCTGAAACCCACATGGGAGAATCATATGGAGTTCCTGGCTCCTAGCTTTAGCCTGGGTCAGCCCCAGCTATTGTGGGCTTTTGGGGGAGTGAACCAGCAGATGGAAGGTTCCTGTCTGTCTCGCTGCCTTTCAAATAAAATGAAATTGAATGTTTTAAATTAAAAAAAAATGAAGTTCATGGAAAATGTAATTAAAAGATTATTTTGGTACAAAAAACTTTTGAGATCCATGCACATAAGATGTCCCCAAAAAGTTCATGAAAAATGCATTTAATGAAAAAAATGCATCTGGGTCTTTGCAGGCTGTCAGATAGAGAGCACTGGGTCCCTGCGTGCCGTCAGCTGGAGGCCACGTTCAGTTCCTTGCCAGACGGGCCTGCCTGGAGGGTAGCACACTTCATTGCACTTGGCCTTGTTGAAGCCAGGGAAGGGGTGTCTGAGCGCATACAAACCTTGCAGTCTCAAGGAGCGTCCTGTGGGAGGAGCCACTCAGCATCTCTGGGGACACTCGGGGACTACGTAGGGGTGACACAGCAGGGGGAGGATGGGTGCAACCATGCAAGAGTCATCTGTCTCTGTCTCTGCGTCTCAGATGATGAAAATAAAATATTTCAAAAGGGAAAGTGGAAGAAGTGAAAGGGGAAGAAGAAGCCACTGGTCACAAGCAGTTTCTAAATCCAGCCATTAGGACTCTATAACTCCCTTGGGTGTCACGGCCAGGCTCCTGGCTCTGCCTTTGGGTCAAGTTCGCCCTCTTTTTGTGAAGGGTGTACTCGATTGCAGCCGAGTAGCTCACCAGCCTGTTTCTCCTCTGTGTAATTTGGGGGTTCTGATTGTCTTCTTTTGTTCTCTTTTCTCTGTGCCTTGGCTGTTCCAGCTGGCAGTGTTTTTGCTGGCATAACAATCTCAAAAGCCCTCCCTTTGGCCCTCAGGCCATTCAGACCTATTGCTTCTTTTTATAAATAAAGTTTTATTGGAACACAGGCACATGGATTGTTTGTGCATGCATTTTTTTTTTTTGACAGGCAGAGTGGACAGTGAGAGAGAGAGACAGAGAGAAAGGTCTTCCTTTTGCTGTTGGTTCACCCTCCAATGGCCGCCGCGGCCGGCGCGCTGTGTCCGGCGCACCGCGCTGATCCGAAGCCAGGAGCCAGGTACGTCTCCTAGTCTCCCATGGGGTGCAGGGCCCAAGTAGTTGGGCCATCCTCCACTGCACTCCCTGGCCACAGCAGAGAGCTGGCCTGGAAGAGGGGCAACTGGGACAGAATCCGGTGCCCCGACCGGGACTAGAACCCAGTGTGCCGGCGCCGCAAGGTGGAGGATTAGCCTAGTGAGCCGCGGCGCCGGCCACATGCATTGTTGATGGCTGCTTTCAGGATGCCATAACAAAGGGGGTGGTTGTAACAGAGGTGGTATGATTTCCATGCTGAAAGTATTCACACCCTGGTCCAGCTTAGCAAAAAAAAAAAAAATTGCTGATGGCTAGCCATGAGTCACAACTCAATGAGTGGAGTTTAAAAAAAGCAATGACAGAGGGCAAGTGCTGTGGTATAGTGGGTAAAGCCACCACTCACAGTGCCGGCATCCCATATGGGCTCCAGTTCGTGTCCCAGCTGCTCCACTTTCAATCCAGCTCTCTGCGGTAGCCTGGGAAAGCAGTGGAAGATGGCCCAAGTCCTTGGGCCCCTGCACCTGCGTGGGAGACCCGGAAGAAGCTCTTGGCTCCTGGCTTCGGATTGGCACAGCTCTGGCCATTGTGGCAATTGGAGAGTGAACCAGCAGATGGACAACCTCTCTCTCTTTCTCTCTCTCTCTCTGCCTCTGCCTCTCTGTAACTCTGCCTTTCAAATAAATAAATAAATCTAAAAAATAAAAAATGACAGGCTTGGATTGGGGGAAGCATTGGGGCCCACTGAGGCAGGCCACATTTCCGAGGCTGCCGGGGGAAAACTGAGGGGAGATGAGGAATGAAGGAGGAGAGGGCAAGAGGTTTCAAAAGTAAACTTGGCTTTTGCAAGTTGCCTTGGAAGCTGGGGCCAGGACAATGAAGCAGCAAGGTTAGGATGAAGGAAAACAGGCAATGAAAAGAAAGGAAGAGAAAGATCCAAGCAGGGCTCCAGGGAGACAGAAAAACCACCCGTAGAGTGCCACCCTGCGTCCCCGGCCACGCAGGAAGCGCGCAGCTTCCTCACCGTCCTCCATCTGAAGGGATTCCCGCTGTGCACGGGTTGCACTGGGCTCGACCCTGGGTGCCAGCGGCAGGTTCCAGAAAAGCCTTCCACAAAGGCTTCCCGCACTTCCGAAGAAGTGGGAGCACACTGAGGGTGAGCTTCTGTGTGGCCTCTGGCGCATTCACAAAAAGACAGCTTGATTAGCCTCACTAATGCGATACGATCACTCCGTGAATCCCTGTGCACAAATCAACTTCAGGCGATCGTGCCTGCCACAGGCTGCTGCCCAGAGGGTGCCAGGCTCACCGTGTCCTTGGCCTCAACAAAGCAAGACAAGCGGGGAGCAAAGACACACTCAGGGTCCCCGGTGTTGATAGAAGTCCCGGATTTCCTCTTAGAAAGCAGCTTACTCGGGGAGCTGTAAATAAGAGGAAACAGACCATCCAGAGAGGCGAGGAGCGAAGTGGGCGTGGGAGTGGCAAGTCAGGTTTGTGGCTACTCCCTCAACACAACCTAAGTGTTTCCATATCAGACTTGAGTGCGCTGCATCCTGCCTGGGCCCCCACAGCCTCTCCCCCCAAGCCCGCCTCCCCAGGAACTGGAGAACAGAGCGTGCTCTCGGGGCTGACGGATAGACTGCGGTGTCTCAAGCAGGTGGTGTCTTCTATTGCAGGCAATCAGACCAAATAAAAATCTTTCCAATTAAAAAGCGCCACTGGGCCAAGGGAATAGCAAGTGCCCACTGCGCACAAAACCGAGCAGCCACAACGTGCTGCCGTGGAGGGCAGAGTCGCTGCCTTAGAGCCCCCAGTGTATTCACTGGGATAAAAGTTGCCTGGTAAACTGGGCTGCGGGTTTTTTTTCCCCACACACAGCCATCACACTGCATCTTGGTGTGCTTAGGGTTTCATGCAAGCCCAGAGGAGGAGAGGCAGCTAAAAGTGAGTTTGATTTCCAAAATTATAGAACCCAATTATGATAGGGCTTATTTATGCATACCGAGCCTCAAGTGACCACCAGATAATTGTTTGAAGATTTATTGTATTACTTACTTGAAAGGCAGAAGTGGGAGAGACAGAGAGAGAGAGAGAGCGAGAGAGCTCTTCCATCTGCTGGTTCACTCCCCAAATGGCTGCAAAGGTCAGGGCTGGACCTGGCTGAGGCCAAGAGTCTGGAACTCCATACGGGTCTCCCCCCATGGTCTCCTAAGTACTCGGGCATCTTTTGCGGCTTTCTCAGGTGCATTAGCAGGGAGCTGGATCAGAAGTGGAACAGCCACGATTCAAACCTGTGCTCATATAGGATGCTGGTGTTGTCGCTGACAGTGGCTTAACCCACTGTACCACCATGCTGGGTCCCACAGGATATATTTTTAAGACACACACACACACACACACACCCTCTGTTCATGCTTTGATAGAAGCCTGCAATGCAAGGTTTGCAATGAAGGGGCCTCATCTGATTTAGGGAAATGAATTCTAAATTTTCACAAAGATGAAAACAATTGCATTTGGAAAAATCCTTCCGATGCCCACAAGAATGATCAGATTTCCTGTCCCGTGGGACGTGGGATCTAATCCTGACTGCGGGGCACTCTCACGTGCTAAGAACCATGGTGGCCCTCGGGACACCCCTGGGCTTGCATTTCTCCTTGCACATGACAGGGAATTCACTTCCGGCAGACTTAACAGTGCTCTTAAGTTCATGGGGCCCTCCCCGCACTGCCAGGCCTCTCCACTGTGGCTTCTGGCATCCTTTCCATAGAAAAAGTTCCCGACCACCAGGTTCCTCGCTGCCCGCTAAGGAAGACCCTCCGTTGTGCAGCTGCTAAGAATACCCCCAGGGCTCCTGCCTCTTTTCCTCCCCAACTCTGTCCTACACACACTCACAGGGCCCTGTGAAGCCTGCTGGGCTCTCAGGCTCTTTCTTATGAGTGTTTCCAAGTGGAAGGCTCATGGCTTCCCAGGGGGAAAACGACCTGAAATTTCAGACCTCCCTCAGCAATTTCCCAGGCTCACCCTGAACCCTGGAGGTCAGAAGCTACAGGTGGAGAGAAGGAGCTCTACCGTGAGAGTCTTGCAGTGAAAAGCACCAGAAACCGCCTCCAGGCTGAGTGAAGAAGGGGAGGACCACTGTGCCTCCTGCAAATGAAAGCCAGTGGAGCTGGTGGTAGTGGCCTTGGGGGTGCGGTGACTCAAATGATAAGGATCCTTCCCACCTCCTCTGTCTCAGCTGGGCTCATTCCGCACACTTCACACTGTCAGTCTCTGTTAGCACTTTTCACAGCAAAAAGACACCCACGGGTGAAGCCGAGAGAAGGATCAGATGGGCCGTGCTGGGGGCTTCCTAAGCCCCGCCTCTGGGACTGGAGAGCCCCTGTGACCCTGCGCCCATCCCCGTGGCCCAGAAGGGATGAGCAGGGAGCTCGGCAGCCTGCCAGGCACCATATGGAACTCCACGGTGACCAGTAACTTCCCAGGGGAAGTGGGGGTGGAGGGCTGCAGGTGCACCTGGAAAGCCGCAAGGCAGGACACAGTCACCACAGCGTCCCATGAATGAGAGGACGAGACAGGCGGTGTTCACACCTGCCCTCGTCTCTCAGCCAAAGTCGTGATGAAGCGCACCTGACGCGCGCTGTCTGTGCCACTGCCTTGCTCCTGGGACCCATCGTTGCAGCGAGTGGCCCTACTTGGCCTCCCCGGATGGCGACCCGCCATCTGCAGACGGCAGGCAGGAGGCTGTGTTTCTCCAGTTCAGAGTTCAGTTCACTCTGTAAGTCAGAGTGTTCTCCACGTCTTGCAGTGAGCCTGGTTAACTCTGAAAACAAACCAAAAGCCAAAAGCCAAAGGCCAGGGTTACCATTGCCGGTGGCAATGTCCCAGCTGCCTTATCCACCCCACCCCCACTCCCACCTGCTTCCTCCGCGTAGATGGAACAGCCACAGAGCCAGCTGTTTGGGCTGCCAGGCCGGGCCAGTGGTCCTGTTACTTTCTGTCTCGCCCAGCAGCAGCAACGTCTCCTGAGAACTTAAACTTGAGACGCAGAGCCCCAGTCCCCTTCCCAGTCCTGCTGAATCTGACAGAGAGGGTGGGAGCAGCACAGCTTATAGCTGGAACCCCCCCGCCCAGGGGATCCGGAAGCAGATGAGAGTTTGCTGACCCCTGCCTTCCCACCCTGACCTCCCAGCCACACATGCGTATGCTGGCTTCCTCTTTCGGTATCCACGTTTAAACTCCCCGTTGTCTAGATAATGAATTTCACACTCAGCTTAGCCATTTGAAGACTTTACCAAGCCCATCTTCCAAACTTATTGCCTATTAATGTGTTCATTGTTACGAATCTTATTTATTTATTGAGCACTTATAATGAGCCAAGCACCACGAAAGGACCCTAATGCATATTATGAATTAGCCTGCTCTGCTGGCCATAACAAAATGCCACAGACTGGGAGGCTTAACCAGCAGGCATTTATTTTTCTTTCCAGCTCTAGAGGCCGGAAGTTCAGGATCCAGGCGCTGGCTGAGTGGGGTTCCGATGAGGGCTCCTCCTGGCTTACAGGTGGATGTCTTCTGGCTGTGTTCTCACATGGTGGTGCACGCGCAGGCTCTCTGTCTCTGCTCCCCACCCCTTCATATGAAACCGCTAATCCTGTCCAGAGGACCCACCCCTCCCTCATGATGTCATCTAACCCCTGATTAAGCCTCAAGGGCGCGGCCAAGGCTGCAGCACAGGAAACTTTGGGAGGGACACAATTCCGTCTGCAGCACGATGGCGTGCAGACGGTGGGCTGAGTACTGCTGAGCCCACTGATGGTTGAGGAGACGCTGGGAAAGCTGCCCTAGACCAGCGTGAGTAGGCGGAAGCGCCCACGTCCTGCGGTGGCATCCCCCACCATGGCCTGCTCTGGCCTCTGTCCTGGGCCGCCCTGCTGAGCGGGCACTCCCCACGCCCTCGCCCCGGGCCCCTTGCTCACGCCGCCTTCCCACCTGGCTTCCCTCCCTGATCCCCTCTGATGGCTTAAATGCACAAGGGCACTGGCGTTGTGGCACACAGGGTTAAGCCCCTGCTTGTGATTCAGGTCTCCAGTTCAAGCCCTGGCTGCTGCTCCACTTCCCATCCAGCTCCTTGCTAATGCACCTGGGAAGGCAGCAGCAGGTAGCCCAAGTGCTTGGGGCCCTGCACCCACATGGGAGACCCAGAAGAAGCTCCTGCCTGCTAGCTTTGGCCTGGCTCAGTCCTGGTTGTTGTAGCCATTATGGGAGTGAACCAGAGGATGGACGATCTCTCTTCCTCTCTGCCTCTCTCTCTCTTGATTTTCAAATAAATAAATAAATAAATAAATCTTTTGTTTAAAAAAAAAAAAGGCATGAAATCCCAGAAAGCACACATGTCCATCTGCTGCCCTGGCTGAGTGACGCTGGTCCTCGTTTCTTGTGTGGGGATTTTTTTTTTCCTTCCTTTCCTCCTGCGTTGTCCTCAGAGCCCCCCCCACTCTCCCAGTGTCTGCGCACAGTCAACAGCGCACACCTCCCAGATGGTCCTCACCGATTTCCCGTGCAGCGGCTTCAGGGACATCCCTGTGGACCATCATTATTAACACAGTCTAGCTGTGTTGCTGAGCGGTTTTTGAAACATCCACCACGTTCTAGCTGGTAAGGCTTCCCGACCTCAAAGTAAGAAACTGAAACTCAAGGGCAAAAAGTGTCTTTCGCTGATAGTTCTCTCTCTCTCTCTCTCTCTCTCATGTTAGTGGTAGCAGCATGAAAGGGATCAAGGAGAGGAAGGGCCTGTTGGAAGACAGGAGGAGTGACAACCTTGTCAGTTCTGTCACCAGGTGCTGCCCCTACTCCTTCCTGATTCAGGAAGACAGGATGGGCCGGGGATTTGCATTTCTGTGACGTTTCTACGCAAGACTGATGGCTGTGGGCCCGGGTCCTATGCTTTGGGAATCAGCGATACTGAAAGTCTTCCTCATGATGTCACATAGCGTATGGAACACTGGAGCGCAGTAAGCCACCGCCGCATGAGTTCCACAAGCCCTGACCGTGCCTCGCGCTGTCTGCACAAGGCACTGAGCGAGACACTTAATCTGAGAGGCTCCTAGGGCCGCCGCTTTGGAACAACAGAAACTCGCTCTCCCGCAGTTCTGGAGGCTACCGTTCCGCGATCACGGGGTGAGCAGGGCGGCTGCCCCACGCCCTCCTTGGAGCTTCTTGTCAGTGCTGGGAGCTCCCTGTCCTGTCCTGTGCCACTCCCATCTCTGCCGCTGTTGCCTGGCGGTGATGCCCCACCTCGTCTTTCTGCTGGGCTTGGCTGTCCGGGTGTCTTCTCCTGTGGGATTCAGTCGCACCCTAATGACCCCATTTGAAGTTGATGACGTTTATAAAGACGCTGTTCCCTGGTGAGGTCGCAGCCACCGGATTGGGAGTGGGGGTGGGTAGGCCCCAACCCCTTTCCAGGAGGCCACAATTCAACCCCAGAGATGAGTCAGTCATTCTGTGTTTCTGGGTGAAGGATTTTCAAAATTGGTTGAAGAATGGATGCGATTTCTTTGAAAGGCAAAAAGATAGAGACAGAAGGAGAAATCTCCCATCATCTTCTGGTTCAACTCCCCAGACGCCTGCAACAGCTGGGGCTGGGCCAGGCTGAAGCCAGGAGTCAAGAACTCCATCTAGGTCTCCCCTATGGGTGGCAGGGGCCCGAGTACTTGAACTTCACTGCATGAGCTGGAGGCTGGAATGGAGAGCAGGGCCAGGATCCGAACCCATAGGAGATGCGGGCACCTGGATGCTTAGTCGCCACACCAAATACCCACCCTGCATTCGGGACTCATCGTTGACCTTTTAGGAGAGATCCCACATATCTGACAGTTACCCATTCAGAAAGGGCACGCATGCTTGGGGATGCCTCCCCGGGCAAATGGACAGTGTCAGTCTCTGGAGAGGAGGAGGAGAGTGCCACAGCTGGAGGAGAGGGGGTGAGGAGGAGACCAGCCAGGCAGGACTGGGGTGAGCAAGGCTGGGGTGGGAGGAGGGGGCGGGAAGGGGGCAGAAGGCAGAGGAGCTCTAGGTGGGTGGGTGGGCTGAAGCCCGCCCCAGAAGCCGTGGCCAGGCTAGGGGGGCCTTGGTTGCTAGGACACACGGGGCTGGGTGGGGGAAGGGGGCTGAGGTCAGGGGAAGGTGGGTTAGGGCCCTGCAGGCACCTGTGGGGCAGGCGGCAGCTCCATTGCTCAGGGCAATCCTTTGGGGAAGGCGGCAGGTGTGAGCCCTCCGTAGCAACAATGCAGGCAGCAGCCATGAACGGTGTGTGTGTGTGTGGGGGGGGACATCATGGGATCTGGTGGGGAGGGGTACACTAGGGAAAAATCCAGGTGCTTAGCTCCTGGCAGCAGGTGGAGTGAAGGTGGTGACTTTTGAGCCATGCCTGGGCTGAAGATGTAGGTTTTGGATTTCTCCAAATCCAGGGGATACTGTCATCTCCCCCGCCACCAAGGGGGGGGTGGCAGGGAGGTGTTGGGGGCAGACAGAGGTGGGGAGAAGCCGGAATTAAGGGGATCAGAGTGCCTGAACCTGTTTAATGGGGTGTCTTCAGTCACCAGATAATTGCCTCCCAAGGTGAACGCTGGTGCCACAGGGCATTTCCATAAAACGCATCCCCAGATGTCCTGCACGTGTAGGGGCTGAGCAAAAGATACTTCCCGCACGGCTGAGGCCACTTTAATAGAAGGACTTGGAGGGCCGGGGAGGTTGTCACAAAAGGGCCAGTGTCTGCGCAGGGCTCCGGGGCTCCGGCTCTGGGGCTCAGCGCTGACTTGGGTTTCAAGGCCACCACTTGTTCCACCTGGATCCTGGCCGACCTCTTGCTATTTTGAGCCTGCATTTCCCCAGCTGTGAAATGCAAAGTCCACAGACCTGCTGAGAACAGACAAGGAGATGCCGCCTGCAGGGCGCTTAGGATAATGCTGCTCTCTTAAGCTCTATCAGCCATCCTCACATTTAGAGCACTAGGCACCGACTATGGCCGGTGGGGAAGGTGGGGTGTATCGGTGCTCAGGTGGGACCTTAGGGGGGTCTCTCAAGTCACCGCCACAGTGCTTAAGAACAGGAACTTTAGAGACAAAGTGCCTGCGTTCACATCCTTGCTACCCCACCTACCAACTCGAACCCTGGGTTGCCTCATCTATGAAATGGGGAGATAAATAGCACCTGCCAAATCTTGTGGGGGCTGTTATGCAGGTTAAATGTGCTAACGCATGCAATATACTTAGAATGACCCCTGACTTGAAGTGAGTGCTCAAGAAATGCTTATTGGGCCGATGCCACGGCACACTAGGCTAATCCTCCGCCTGCGGTGCTGGCACCCCGGGTTCTAGTCTTGGTCAGGGTGCCGGATTCTGTCCTGGTTGCTCCTCTTCCAGTCCAGCTTTCTGCTGTGGCCCGGGAGGGCAGTGGAGGATGGCCCAGGTCCTTGGGCCCTGCACCTGCATGGGAGACCAAGAGGAAGCACCTGGCTCCTGGCTTCGGATCCGTGCAGCACCAGCCGCAATGCACCAGCCGCAGCGGCCACTTGGAGGGTGAACCAACGGAAAAAGGAAGACCTTTCTCTCTGTCTCTGTGTCTCTCTGTCTCTCTCTCTCTCTGTGTCTCTCTCTCTCTCTCACTGTCTGACTCTGCCTGTCAAAAAAGAAATGCTTATTAGGAGCTGGTGTGGCGCAGTGGGTTAAGATACCACCTGCATTGCCCACATCCCATTTGCGCACTGACCTAAGTCCCAGCCGCTCCACTTCCAGTCCAGCTCCCTGCTAGTGTGCCTGGGAAAGCAGCAGCAGCAGATGGCCCAAGTGCTTGGGCCTCTGCACCCACGTGGGAGACCAGAATGGAGTTCCAGGTTCCTGGCTTCAGCCTGGCCCCATTGCTGGTCCCCCACAGCTGAAAGCGGCTCAAGAATTCAGCAGCACCAGAGGCACACGCTGCTGGGTAGAAGGGCGCCTCCTGCTGGTTGCTTCTCTCGTGTGCATTTCTCACCCTCTTATCTGCCCCTGGAAGCAGCACAGTGCCCACTGGCCACAGGGGCTGTTCTCCCAGGGCTCAGCTCTGCCCGCCCCATGCCTCCTGCTGTGGACACCCCAGCACCCTCTATGGACAAAGCTCACCTGGCTTTGCTGGAAGAAAGGAAGGGGTTTTTTGCTGAATGGCCTGAGCTGCTTCCCACCCTAAATCAGTAGAGAAACCACCTGAACCCCAGGCGCATCACACGCAGCTCCCGGCTGCTTACTGAGTTGACAGAATGTCCGTGTTTCCCATCTGCACCTGGAGTCACGAAGCAGTCCCATCTGGCTGCGGAGTGAGCGCATGTGCACCGTGACAAGTGGGGGGAGCGAGCCCTACTGCCTGGCTGGGCCTAGTGGGCAAGGTGGGGACCAGCACTAACCGCTTGCATTCTGTTCTAGCACTTGATGTTGATCTGGTCTCTCACACTTACTCTCTCCCTTCTTCCCCGCCCTGCAAACTGCACTTGTCCAGGACTTGGGGAAGACCTGGCTGGGCTCTTGGTTTGCTTAACAGGAACAGAAAAGCAATGATTTGGGTACAGCCCCTTGTGTGACTGGTCAGATGTATTTCGGTAGCTACACGAAGGATGCTACTCCCATGTGGGAGACCTGGATGGAGCTCGTGGCTCCTGGCTCAGCCCTGGCTGTTGCAGCCATCTAAGGAATGAACCAGTGAATGGAAGTTCTCTCTCTCTCTCTCTCTCTCTCTCTCTCTCTCTCTCTTTCTCTGTCTGTCTCTCCCTCCCTGCTCTGTAACTCTTTCAAATAAATAGATCTTTTTAAAAAAAAAAATACTGATGTCTGGGTCACACCCAAGAGATCCTGATGTAATTGCTTAAGGTGCTGCCTGGGCATCTAGATTTTTAAAGATTGTTTATTATTTTCATCCACCTGGGAGGCATGGTGAGCAAGATCTCCATCTGCTGGTTTTGAACAGGTCCCACGTGATTCCGTGGGCTGCCTCGGCCACAGCACCGCACTGGAAATAACCTAGTTAATGCCTTATAGAATCACCCTCCCTCCAGAGAACAGAGCCCTGGCTTTATAGCAATCTCTGCAGGGAGCTCATTGGTTCGTGGCCAAACCTTCAGAGAGTTCATACTGATTTTGCGCCTCCTGCCTAGACATGGGAAACGTGTCTGGGCACTGATCAGCCAGAGGAGGGGTGGGGGTGGGGGGGTTAAGGCTGCAGACCAGGGCTCCCTGCACCTGGGTTTGAATCCCAAGCCTGCTGCTCACTAGGTGCGTGTGACTTGTGCCAGTCACTCAAACTACCTGGGCTTTGGTTCCCTCGTCTGTAAGATGGGCGTGAGGATGGGACCTCGCCCCCAGAGTTGTATGAGGGCTGGGCTACTTCCCAGCGCTGTGTGAGCAGTTCTAAGCGTCAGCTGTTGTGGCTCCCTCACCATGTCTCATTTCCCACCAAGCTTGTTCCTTAAGCCCACCATACTCCTGCTAGCCCCAGGGCCTCTGTACATGCTTTCAATTGTGTTCCTGGCCTTCCTTGGATCGGCTCTAAGTTCCTCTGTAGTCTTTTATCTCTAATTCTCATCCCGTGCTGATTAGCACTCATGTGGATCAGTGTTTATTCATTCAACAAACATTGTTTGAGCACCTCTCGTATACCATGAGCTATCCTCTGCTCTGGGAATATGGCCAAGAACAAAAGAGACTTTTGAAAAAAAGGAAAAATCTTTATCGTCATAGTTTCTTATTTTTTTTAAGATTTTATTTATTTATTTGAGAGGTAGAGTTACAGACAGAGAGGGAGAGACAGAGAGAAAGGTCCTCTCTCTGCTCGTTCACTCCCCAAATGGCCACAACAGCCAGAGCTGAGCGGATCCAAAGCCAGGAGCCAGGAGATTCCTGGAGGTCTCCCACATGGGTGCAGGGGCCCAAGCACTTGGGCCATTTTCTACTGCTTTCTTAGGCCATAACAGAGAGCTGGACTGAAAGAGGAGCAGCCAGGGCCGGCGCCACTAGGCTAATCCTCTGCCTTGCGGCGCCGGCACACCGGGTTCTAGTCCCGGTCACGGCGCTGGATTCTGTCCCGGTTGCCCCTCTTCCAGGCCAGCTCTCTGCTGTGGCCAGGGAGTACAGTGGAGGATGACCCAAGTGCTTGGGCCCTGCACCCCATGGGAGACCAGGAGAAGTACCTGGCTCCTGCCATCAGATCAGCACGTTGCGCCGGCCGCAGCGTGCTGGCTGCGGCGGCCATTAGAGGGTGAACCAACAGTAAAGGAAGACCTTTCTCTCTGTCTCTCTCTCACACTGTCCACTCTGCCTGTCAAAAAAAAGGGGGGGGGGCAGCAGGACTAGAACCAGTGCCCATAGGGGATGCTGGTGCCACAGGTGGAGGATTAACCTACTGTGCCCCAGCGCTGGCCCCTATCCTCATAGTTTCCATCTTGGGGCCCACCAACCATAGACAGGGAAATACGTGAGAGAGAAAAAAATAGAGCTGGGAAGTGAGCCAAGTGGGGGCCGAGGCCGTCCACGAGGCCGCCTGTGGTGGGTGATGACTCAGAAAAGCCCTGGAAGAAGCCAGAGGGAGCCACGCAGACCCCAGAGGGCAAAGCATCCCAAGCAGAGGGGTAGCAGCAAGTGCAAACGTTGCATTTTGTGTGGCCATTGGGTTCATCTCTAGCTTACCGCTGTAGACTACCAACTCCACAGCAAGGGGCAGGCAGCACGGCTGTTTTGCTGGCAACACCTGGCTCCTTGGCATGCAATAGGTGCTCAATGTATGCTGTGTGAGAGCACTCATTCTGGAATTCCAGAGTGTGCTGGCCTGCGCGTGAGTGTGTGTGTGTGTGTGTGTGTGTGGACAGGGTGGGGAAGCTGTGTGGATTCACTGAAGAGTCGGTCACCACTCTCAGCCTCTTGCCTGTTGAAAAGAATTGTCAGAAGGACCTCTCGAACGGAGTGCTCCTCTCTTTCCACATCACCTTTAAACAAGCTCCCGTCTCCCCAGCCAGGGGGATGCTACACGGAGAGGCTTAGCCTCGCGGAGCAGGGATGCAGGTGGGGAAAAGAGCTGACGCTCGGATTTTAACTCCCAAAATAGGCACTTGAAGCCCATTTCCAAGAATTCAATAGTCATGAAAGGCACCACTTCTGGTGTATAGAACCGCTGTTTGTGAAAGGGGGAAAAAGATGTAACGGCTTCGTAGAAATGGTGTTTTCTTCTCTTCCTCCAAATCCAAAGGCAAAGCCACAAGGAGGAGGGCGTATATTTATCAACAAGAAACGGGTTCCAACGCCAGTCGGTGCTTCAGGAACCCAGATGGGCTGAGAGGACGAGAGGTGGAGGAGACGACGCAGAGGGTGGCGCCAGGGGGAGGGGCTCGAAGGGTCGGCGGATACAGGCCTGTGACAGTGGGAGGGGGCTGGGCGCAGGGCCAGAGGGTGCCCGCTGCATGCCGTCCAGCATTCCTCAGTGAGGAAGCAGGCTGTTAGCAGAGGTGCGGGCGGCTGGGAACCAGCAAGGGAAATTCGCATCTCCTCCCCCCACCACCACCTGAAGGAACAAGGAGATGGGGGGTAGGCGCCGTGTTTTTGGGTGGCAAGGAGGGCTGGCCCCCTAGAAGCGCTGCGTGAAGCCAGAGCTAGTGCCTGAAGCAGCTCTACCCTCATCTCCTCCCCCTCCCCAGCTCCTGGACCCCTGACTGGCGCCTTCCTTGCTGGGGTAGCAAGTGCTTTGTGCTGTCCTGGGCCACGCCCCCTGCACCTGGACTAGTCAGCAGCAGCTGCAGCCAAACTCCTTAAAGCTCTCACTTGGAGTAGCCCCCTCTAGTGCACCCACTCTGTGCTTGGAGTCTTCCTTGAAGATGGGGAACCCTCTGGGCCAGTGTACCTATGAAGCCCTGAAATTGAGGGACAGCTCTTGGGGACTCCGCGTCCTTTCTCCTGTGGTCATGGCAGAATCTCAGACCACACGCGGCACTGAAACTGCCTCTCCCTCCCTGTCCCTGTTCCTACTCCTCACTCTGAGCCCTGGCACCAGCTCTGCCACAGGTGCCACTCTGCCAGCAGACTCTGGAATGGAATTTGGGGTCAAGGTGTTGTTAGGGAATCAACAGCTGTGAAAGGAAAACGAGAGGGAGTAGATTTGGGCTGGGGGAGAAGCTGGAACCCAACGGGGATGGAAGAGCAGCCAAGGGGCTGGTGCTGTGGCGCAGCGGGTAAAGCTGCTGTCTGCAGAGCTGGCATCCCACTTGGGCTCTGGTTTGAGTCCTGGCTGCTCTGCTTCCAATCCAGCTCCCTGCTAATGAACCTGGGAAAGCAGCAGAGGATGGCCCAAGTGCCTGGGCTCCTGCACCCCATGTAGGAGAGCTCCTGGTTCCTGGCTTCAGTCTGGTCCAGCCCTGGCCATTTGGAGAGTGAACTGGATGGAAGATTTCTCTCTCTCTCTCTCTCTCTCTCTCTCTTCCCTTTCAGTAACTCTGCCTTTCAGATAATTAAAAAAATCTTAAAAAAAAAAAAAAAAAAGAGCAGCCAAGCCTGGTGGGCAGCCTGGTGGGCAGCCTGGTGCAGTCCCTAGTGTGCCCCCGAGCCAAATGCCAGGCCTCCGCATCCCCACTGCAGACAGGGACCTGTGTAGTCTGGGAGGGCATGTTATCAGGGTACAGTGCTCTCTGCCATGGAGACGGATCCCTAGGCCACCAGCCCTTCCTGGAAGGGGGGGGGGGTCTGTGTGAGGGTCGCCACAGTCACACCAGCCTTCCTGGAAAACAGGCCGCCTTCATCCTTGCCTGAAGCTGATGGCTGGGTGAAGGACTGCAGGGATCAGTTTCCTAGGGCACTGGGCAGGGGACAAAGGCCGAGGACAACCTTAGGGTGTGGCTGGCTTCCACAGCGTGTCCAACAGCACAGCCCAGAACCAGCGCAGGGTGGCTCTGGAGGTGCCCCTTGTGCATGCCTGTCCTTGGCAGTGACTGAGTCCTCCCACTTGAACACTGCCCACCTGTGCCCTGAGGCGTACCTGTGTGGACAGCCGCTCCTCTCCCCCGCAGCACTCGGGGGCTCAGAGGGGCCTGCCCAGGGTCCTCTGCCTTCACTTAGGGGGGCCACCACGTGTGTGCTGTGTGCCTTCGCTGCCACCTGAGCCACAGGGTGTGACTTACTTTAGCAAACAGAAGCCCTGGGCAGGTGGCTGCTGTGGCGTCCAGCTTTGTTCTCTGCTGCCTCCCAGGGAGGGGGTGCATTAGCAGAAAGCTGCAGTCTGGTGCTGGGCCAGCTCTCAAACCCAGGTGAAACCAAGCCCCTATAATGGCAAAGCAGGACCCAGGCTCTTGTCTGTCCCCCTTGGCCCAAGGTGCCCTTGCCCTGCCTTTATCAAAGGAATTCACTGACTGACACTCTCGCTAGTCAGTGACACAGCTGGCCCTACAAAGTTCTAAACACCAGAGTCAGGGAGTCTTATCTCCCCTAGATAAGAGCCTTGATGGCTGGTATCCAGGTCCGGGCAGAATGTAGCTGCCACCTTCATGTAACCCCCAGACCACCTGGAGCCCACCTGGCCACTATAAATTCCCTTCAGAGCATGGCATCACTGAACAATCAAAGCAAGGTCACGGGCACCACTGACCAACCAGGAACCTGGACACAAGCTGAGTACACCTCTCAGCCCCAACTTCAGTCTATAAGAACCTTCACCCCTAACTCCTCAGGAGTCCAGGAATTAAGTGACAGCTGTCTGGCTCCTTGCTCTGCGCTTCGCAAAAAACACCTACTTTCTTCCGCCACCCCGATGGCGGTGATTGGCTTTCTGCACGTCGGGAGGGTGGGCCCAGTTTGGGGGTTCTACAGCAATACCTCCAACCAGTTTTGGGTGTTCAGCACAAGCACAGGGATATGGGTCTCCCAAGTGGCAGCTTCACCAAGGCCCAAGGCACACCTCTCCAGCTTTCTCTTACCAGGATACCTGCCAGCTGCTAGGTTCTGTCCCTGCATTGACCTCACTTAACAGATGAGTTAACTGTGACTCAGGGAGGTCGAGCAACTTGCCCAAAGTCACGCAGCCCAAACCTGGCAGAGCCAGGCCTTCGAGACAGCTCAGCTGCCGGCAAACTCCAGGCAGAGGGCCCTGTGTATGAGGCCCTGTCCCAGGAAGTAGGCCCCTGACACCCTGGAGGCCGGCAGTGGGCTGGCCTGGGGCGTGTCCCATAGGGACGCCCAGCCTGGCTTCCCCCTGCTTCCTGGCTTCAATCACGCGGGCGCGCCCGGCCTCTTCATCCCCGCCCTCCTCCTCTAACTCCCGGCGCATCTTTCATGATGAGCCATTGTAGAGGGGATGATTTACTGCCTTGTGCTCATCTGCCTAGGGTTTAAAAAACGGAGGAGAATTAAATTGGATGGAGCACTCCAGGAGCCTGTCTCCAGCTTCAGCCTCTCTCTACCCCGCCACGCAACACGCCGTGCGCTAATGGCTTCCTAATGGGCAGCTTAATCCGCCATTAGCCCCACTCGCCCTGGGGGCCCCATGCTGGCCACCCCTCCCTGACCCTCCACACCCAGAGGCCCCCTGGTCTGCCTGCTGAGTCCAAGGTGCCCCCTCCTGGCATTTTTCCCAGGGAGGCCAGAGGTCACAGAGCTGAGGGACCCCCTCCCCAGGGCAGCCCCTGCTAAGCTCCCCTGGCTGTTGATCTGCGGGGCTCGGGTATGGGGTCTTCCCTGTCTTTGATACAAGCCAGAAATGTAGAATTGAATGTACAATCGTCCCCTTTGAAAAATGTCAGCATTTACTTAACATTTTTTTTTAAACACCGGGCAGGCCAAATAAAACATGTCAGCTGGCAGCTTTGGTCGCCGCCGACAAGCCCTGCTCAGAGACCAGAGACTCCCCGCAGTGCTGCTCCTGGCCCCAGAGACCCCCTCTGCGTCCACTCAGCACGAGTAGGAAAATACTGACTGGGCTCCCGCACGGGCACGGCGCAATCAGCAACCACTGCACGTTCCTCCCCGCTCCCCTCCTGGAGGAGCCGAAACAAACAGGGCAAGCCTGCCCTGCTTTGATTCCGAGCAGACTAGCAGGGTCAGCCCCTATTCCCAGGCCCTTGGGGGTCCAAGTTCAGAGGGACAAACACGTGCCCTTGCTCCAGCTCTATGGGTCCCAGCACCAAACCACAGCCCCCACCAGCCCTGGTGCTGCCCCTGCAGTTACTGTAGCAAGGCGAACCCTGTGCAGAGGCAAAGCCGGGGACAGGGAGCCTGTGGCCGTGGGCAGGCGAAGGCGTGTGTCGTCATGGTGACCCAGGACTTCCAGAACCATCTAGCCTCGATGGGCCTCCTCTCTGGGGTTCCAGGGCTTTCTTTCAGTCTCTCCTGCAAGTCCTCTCTACATGATGGCAATGTTTTCTCTCAAGGTCCCGCAAAGGCGCCACACTTGGGAGGCAGCGTAGAGTGGCACAGCTCTGCCACCACTTGGCATCACCCCTGCAGCCTCAGCGCCCTTGTGGGTGAAGCAGAGAGAATCGTGTGACCATGTCGAAGGTGAGGATTCAAGGAGTCAGCACGGGGCCGCTGCGTGGGGGCGCAGTGGGTTAAGCTGCCACTTGAGACTCCAGCGTCCCATATGGCAATGCCTGCCGGAGTCCTGGGACTTTCGCTTCTGATCTAACCTCCCGCTAATGTGCATTTGCGAGGCAGCAGATGGCAGCCCAAGTCGAACTCCTGGCTTCAGCTTGGACAAGCCTTGACTCTTGCAGGCATCTGGGGAGTAAACTGAGGTGGGAGATCTCTGTTTCTCTCTCTCTCCCCCTCTCTCTCCTCAGCCATTCAACTAGATGAAAATAAATAGAACTTTAATGAGTTTACACATGTAGCACACCTCCCTCAGTAGCTAGCAGATCCTACACACATGTGAGCATTAGGGATAATCTATGTATTTTTTTTTTTTTTTGCAGAGTCTGCTCTCCGAGAGATGAATGGTCATCAATCCAATGGCACTCCCGTTAACTCTGCAGAGTACCAGGCTCCTCCTACGTGTTTATAACTCCTCCTCCCTCTACTGACTGTATCTTGTTCCCTCCATCTCTTCTATTGAAATTCCACCCACTAATAATAATAATAATAATAATAATAAAAATCCGGATCAAAGGAAACTTCCTCCTCCACACCACACAGAATTCCCTCCACCCTCTGTGCTCACTTTATTGGCACATACAGTAGAGCACTTATCACAGTTTCCCCTAGGCTATAGCTGTGTGTGGCCGTGTCTTAAGTCCCTGGAGACAGTGACTTCCATCTTATTCTATAGAGCCACCCAAGCACCGAGTCTTCAACACAACAGGTGTTCAGTCGATATTTGCTAAATATATGTTAAGTGAAGAAATGAATTAGATTCCCTGAGATAACCATGGGGACTTGGCCAGATTAAGTCTGAGGTCCGAGAGCCAAGAGCTCTCCAAGTGGATTTGGACTCAGCCAAGGAGATCGCAGGCGCTATCAATAATGCTAATGAGCAATAATAACATTGATTGAGTGCCTACTGTATGCCCCGTGCTGTTCTAAACTATCTACAGAGTATGCTCTGGGATCTTCACAACTGGCCCACGACATTAGTTCTGCCTGCATCTCTAGGTTCCAGCCAAGCCCTGGGAGGACTTGGGGCTTCCGTCCAAGATCGAAGCTGGCCGGTGACGGGGGAGGGCAGCTGCATCAGGCGAGCTGGCTCCCACAGCAGCAGGCCCAGAAGCAAGAATGTGAGTGCAGCCATTTGGGAAGTGGTCCCAGGGAGCACTGGAAGGGGGTGAGGAAGGGAAACGGGAGGGAAGGATGCTAGCAGGGTGTGTTGGTGAGAGCGTCATCTCCGTGCACAGCTGAGGCTCAGGCCCTCTGGGCACCGTGGGGAGCCCACAAGGAGCAGGCTTTGGAAGGCGCGGCAGCCAGGGGCACTTCCAGCCTAGCCGGGGTGCGGGCTGCACGCACTCCTGTGGCCAGAAGGCCCCGGGGGGACAGCCGAGACCCAGCAAAGCTGGAGCTGCACAGGGCTGTGTGCACGTGTGGGTGGCGGGGTAGCGTGGGGGCAGCGCTGAGTTCTCCACCCGCGCAGGCTGATTCCTGAGCCCTCTCCTCGCACGCCTGCTCACACAGAGCCCCAGAGAGCCCACACTTGCTGATGCTCTCGCGTGGGAGGCAGTCACCTCCTCTGCGGGCATTTTAGCCAATTTTTATTATTCCTCGGTTTCCTACTTTATACTTCTTAAAACACATGCACACAGTGCAAAAATCCTCAGGAGGAACGACGTCCTTTGTACAGCAAGGAAGCAAAGCCTGGAAGAAGTTAAAAGAAACTTGCTGAGGGCCCCTGGACGGTGCATGACAGAGCAGGAGCCGGAGCCAGGTCATAGACTCCATTGGGTTAGAAATGAGTTTTGCTCTATTTTTACCTGTCTCTTTATTTAGTGGCTGAGAGTGTTGGCCTGTTGACCAGCCTGATGAACAGAAACGAGGTTCGCATTGGGGAAACGAAAGGAACACAAGAGGAGGGAACTGGCTTGGGACTTCTAGAGGCGAGCCACACTGACACGCGAGCGGGGTTACTTCTACGCTGCCAGGTTAGCCCACGGGGATAGGGGAAGAGGGAGCCGTCCACCAGGAAGCCCCAGGCCCATTGCACTTCCCCCTCTGCCTTCCCAGGCAGCCTCACGGCAGGCACTGTGCACCAGACATAAAGAACACGGGGCCTGGATCCAAACTCTGGTTGGGTTGGCTGTGAGGACGGTGGGCAAGCTATTCAAGCACTTTGAGCTTTGGATCTCTCGCTCATAAAACAGGTAGAAAAAAACGGGATGTACCTCCGAGGGTTTCGATGGGCATCAAATGAAATACATGCAAGCAGCAGCTGGCACAGTGCCCAGCCACAAACCCACCAGTGTGGCTGAGCGACAACTCCCGGGTTCTTTGGTGGCCCCAACAGGGCAGATACAGAAGAAGTTTGAGGTGCAGAGGGTTAGCCACTCGGCACGAAGCCTTTCAAAGAAAGGAACTCTACCGCACACAAGATTTCCCAATTGTTCACCTGCCAGCAAGGAAGGGCAAATGCTGCCCATGTGACCTATCGTGCTGCAACCACTCCTTGGCATGAAAAGCTTCCTTTGTGGGGTGTTAAGTGATTTTGCCTGTGATTTTTTTAGGGTAAAGTCTACAGACCTCCTTGGATTCTCTTATCCTGTTCCTGAAAACACATGGTATTGGGGCCCGTGCTGTGGCGTGGCAGGTAAAGCCACTGCCTGCAGTGCTGGCATCCCATATGGGCGCTGGTTTGAGTCCCGGCTGCTCCACTTCTGATCCAGCTCTCTGCTATGGCCTGGGGAAGCAGCAGAAGATGGCCCAACTCCTTTGGGCCCCTGCACCCGCATGGGAGACCCAGAAGAAGCTCCTGGCTCCTGGCTTTGGATCAGCACAGCTCCGGCCATTGCAGCCAATTGGGGAGTGAACCAGTGGATGGAAGACCTCTCTCTCTCTCTCTCTCTGCCTCTCCTCTCTCTGTGTAGCTCTGACTTCCAAATAAATAAATAAATATTTTAAAAAAAAGAAAGAAAGAAAGAAACATGTGGTATGCCTTTCAAAGATTTAAGCCAATGCCTAGCTTGTGAAAATCTTCACTTCCACCAAGGGGGACTCATTTCCAACATTCATCAAGCAGTCAACAGGCCAATATTTAAACACACACACACACACACACAGAGAGAGAGAGAGAGAGAGAGAGAGAGAGAGAGATCGTGCCTCTGACGTTACGGAGGCTAATTAGCAAAATGAGGGGTTGCTCCAGGTGTGGAGACGAGAGGGCTTGCAGCAAGAAGCAGGAACGGACTCCCGGCTTCCCTTCGGGACTGCGCTGCTCAGCATTGCTGGTTCGATTAGATTCAGGAAACTCCTAAAATCACACCAGCCATGCTGAAGGATTTCAGAGACACTCGGAGCCATCATCAACCATAAGATGCCCAGTACTCGGTACCTGATCCGAACATGGGGATGGGGCCGGCCCAGTTGCCATCTCCCCTGGTGCAGCCCCGGCTCTCCCCCTATTTTCTCGAGGCCAAGGCTAGAGTGGTGCAAAACCGTGGTTGTCTAAACTCCTGCCAGCTAGCACTTTCCGCAGTAAAGGGGCTCGGTGTTTGTAAGCAGTGTGAAGGCTGTGAGGAACCCACTACGGGGGGGGGGGAGGCACTGCGGGCCCCAACTAATACAAACAGCTGGCAGCGGGCAGCGCCCCGTGGCGTTTTCTGGGCATGCCCTCAGGGGGAGCTGCGCCCAATGACTGATCGCCATGCAGTGCAAAGTCCTGCCCCGTCAGCCTCTACTCAGATAACTGAATGGGCTCAATTCCCGGCTCGGATGGCTGACCCCTTCTTGTGACTGCGCGGTGGCTCGACTTCTCCCTCTGCCAAGGTGGCTTCCTTCGCCTCCCCTTCCACAGAGGTCGGCCCCCAGAGAACTCCGCAATAAACTTCCCGCTGGCTCCTCTCCATCGCAGAGACGGCTTCCCTGGGGAACCCAACCTGCAGAGAAGGAAGGGAGGGAGGAAGGAAGGAAGGGAAAAGCTGATCTTGCCTTCCGCCCTCTTAGGATCCCTGGCTCGGTCTGAAAAGTAAATTGACAAAGACAGATTACCAGGAGAAAAGCATACACATTTATTTAATATGAGTTTTACATGACCCAGGAGCCTCGATAAGGAAACAGAGCTCGGAACAAATAGTTAAACCCCAGTGCTTTCATCCTGGGTTTGGTGAGGAGTGGAAAGGGCCAAGCGGCGGCTCATCAGCTGGGGAAACTCGGCAAGGCTTGCTCATTCAGATCCCTCTTGGGGTCCCTGTGTCTTTGAAGACAAGAATGTACCTTCCTCGCAGCACCAGGGTAGGGCAGCTCTCCCAGAGGGGCCTGGGGAAGACCAGGGTCCCTTCATGCACCTGCCATTTCTCAAGCTCCTTCAGCTCAAATATTCAAGGTACCAAGGTATCAGCTTTTGGGGCAGCATGTTCTGAGCTCCATCGAGCCGCAGCACGATTTGTGTGACTCAGAATACAGTCTGGAGGCTCCCAGAGGGTCTGGGATTTGGATGGTCTCAGTGGCAGGGCCAGGCCCAGGCCCTCTAGAACCAGGCCCCCAAGGCCAGCATGTGGAGGCAGGGATTCCGCGTTCCCAAACATCTTCTGGTTAATAGCTGGGTGGTGGTGGTGGTGGTGTGTGTGTCAGATGCAAACCTCTATTTCTGAAAGCCACTGATGGAGGCTGTGGTTGTACAGTCTAATCACCTGGGCGGGGTGGGGCAGGGGAGAAGCTAAGCAAAGTTGGAGCTGCCTGGGAGTGCAGTTACTGACAGGGCCATCCTCAGTACGAGAATACCCAGAGAGCTTCTGGGAAAAAGAAAGTAAGCAGTAAGTTTATCCTGCTGCAAAAAAATCAAAATTCATGCAGTTTTTTTATAAGTTGCATTTTCATGAACTTTTTGAAGACTCTATGGAATGATTTCAAAAATGTTTTGCACCCAAATAAATTTATCTTTTAATTCCATTTTCCATGAAAGTACCCTTGTATGGTTTTATTTTTGTATTCTTATTTTTTAGATTTATTATTTATTTGAAAGGCAGAGAGAGAGAGAGATCATCTGCTGGTTCACCCCCCCCTCCAATGGCTGTAACATCCCGGCCTGGGCCAGGCCATAGCCAGGAGCCTGGAACTCTGTCTGGGTCTCTCACATGGGTGGCAGAGGT
Source organism: Oryctolagus cuniculus (assembly GCF_051225735.1). NCBI lineage: Eukaryota > Metazoa > Chordata > Mammalia > Lagomorpha > Leporidae > Oryctolagus > Oryctolagus cuniculus. Next base: position 78,469,629 of record NC_142876.1, on the reverse strand, counting down.
CCAAGCACTTGGGCCATCTTTTGCTGCTTTCCCAGGTGCATTAGCAGAGAGCTGGATCAGAAACAGTTTCCAGAATTCCAACTGGTGCTCTGATGTGGAATCTGGTATCCCAGGTGACGGCTAAACTAGCTGCCGCCTGGTGATCGCAATGTTCAGATAGGACTGCAAACCTGGGTGAGAGCAGAGAGCCCGAGCTTCCCTCCGGACAAGCCATTCCCGTGGGCATCACTCTCCTACACAAACACCAGGCCCGCCCTAAAGCCAACACCTTGGGGATCTCCAGAGAGAGACCGGGGAGGGGGGGTTGGTGGTACTGTTTTTTCAACAAGCACCTTGGCTGAAGCTTGTCCTGTGACAATTTTGTGTTTTATGTGCAGAGGAAACCCCTGGGATCTTGTTAGGCAGCAGATTCTGATCCAGTCGGTCTGGGATGAGGTCCACAAATTTAGGTTTCTCACCTGCTCCCTGGGAAGGCTGATGCTACAGGTCCAGAGACCAAACTTTGAGTTACTTTGAGACGAGGCTAAGGAACCAGAAGACGATGGAAAGACTCAAGTTTTGGTGATGCAGTCCCCAGTTGCCCTGTCCGAAGCTGTGAGCCAGCTGCTGGCCGTGCGTGGAGGATTCGTTTTCCTTTGATAAAGCTGTGTGTTGTGGATCATTCTCAAAGCAGAGTCTGCAAAGCTCCCATCAGTCCAGGGATGCCGACCCTGGTGCACCTCTAGGGTTTAGAAATTTGATACTCGTTTCCGAGAGTTCTCTTGCTCAGCCCATGGGAGCACGGGCCAGGGATGTGATTTCTGTTCCTGGCTGGTCACGAGAGCCTGGACAAGGCTGGGTCCCCTTCCTGATCCACCCAGAGGTGAGATCGGCGTGATGCCCACCAGCCAACTTCATGGCTGCCTCTGCACCTCTCAACAGGAAGACTACTTTGGCTGGCGCCGCGGCTCACTAGGCTAATCCTCCGCCTGTGGCGCCTGCACCCCGGGTTCTAGTCCCGGTTGGGGCACCGGATTCTGTCCCGGTTGCTCCTCTTTCTGTCCAGCTCTTTGCTGTGGCCCAGGAAGACAGTGGAGGATGGCCCAAGTGCTTGAGCCCTGCACCCACGTGGGAGACCAGGAGGAAGCACCTGGCTCCTGGCTTCGGATTGGCACAGTGTGCCAGCCGTAGCAGCCATTTGGGGGGTGAGCCAACGGAAAGAAAACCTTTCTCTCTGTCTCTCTCTCTCACTGTCTAACTCTGCCTGTCCAAAAAAAAAAAAAAAAAAAAAAAAAAAGACTGCTTAGATTTCTAGTTTATGTATTTGAAAGTCAGAGTGACAGCAGAAAGAGAGAGGGGGAGAGAGACAGGACTTCCATCTGCTGGTTCACCCCCGAAACAGCCAAAATAGCCAGAGATGGTCCAGGCCAAAGCCAGGAACCTGGAACTCCACCCAGGTCTCCCAAGCAGGTGGCAGGGCCCAAGTACTTGGGGACATCTGCTGCTTTCCTGGTGCGTTAGCAAGGAGCTGGATCAGAAGGGGAGCAGCCGGGGCTAGAACCGGCACCCATATGGGATGCCAGCGCTTCAGGCCAGGGCATTAACCCACTGCGCCATAGCGCTGACCCCAGGAAGGCCTTCTTGATGACAGAATTCCTCCCCAAATAGTGCTCTTGGTGCTTGTGCACAGTGGCAGGCTCTTACATACTCTTGCTCCGACTTCCCTGCATGCTCCCCATGCAGGGGATCAAAGCGTGGCATGCTCCGTGGCCCGGATGACCCATCATATTCTGTGAGCTCCCCAGGAACTAACAGGTCAGTGCAGTGAGCTGGAAGCAGTAGCAGGGAAAAGGCAGGGAGGAGGCGGGGTGAGCAGGACAGCATCCCAGGAGAGGTTAGAGACTAAGGCGTGAACCCAGGCACTGGTAGTCCAGGGCACGGAGGGTCCAGGTTGGCGGGAGGGGGAGATGGGGACAGATCATTGTAGGGTCTTTCAGAGCCCCAAGTCTCCTTAACCAGCCCATTCTCTGGGGGACACTGAAGCTCCGTGCATCGGTAGCTTTACGGATCTTACCTTTACCAGTCCCAAGAAAGCCTGGGCTGGAGGTGACTTTGGGCAGTTGAAATGACAAACACCTCGCCCACCTGTCCGCAGAGCCGTGGCCAGCGCCTCTCTCTTGCCCCAGCACTGCCGTAAATTACTCTTGAATTTCCACCGCAGCTCATCACCAGCGCTAATTGCTGTGACAAAGCCTCCGCCGCTCTCCGCCTAGGTTTCCACACCAGCCTGCTCGGGATGCTTTTTGTCTGTTTATTTTATGGCCAGAAATACTTTTAATAGCGTAGTAACTCGGGAATGGACCTGACTGCCGTCTGACTTCACTGGGGTTTTACAACCACTCAATTAATGGTATCAGTAATCTCCCTTCATCACTGGGCGGTTAGGAGCTTTGTCAGGCACTGCTGTTCGCTAAATTAGTCCTCAGATCCACCTAATCGTATTTTTTGGGGGCTCCAAATGGGAAACTTGCCAGCTTGGAGGCTGCCAGGATGAAGTGCCCCGATCATTTGGCTGTAAATACCGCCTGCAAATATATGGTTTATTATGGTGATAACGGGCATTTGTAGTGTACATAAATCTGAGCATTCCTGCTGACAGAGGAGGAACCGTTTTCCTCGGTTGCTAGGAAATAGAGTCGCTTCCTGGGTCTCCCACGCCTCGTCGCCTCCCCCCTTCCCCCCCAGCAGCTGACGTCTTCCCGGCACGCGGGGAGAGCAGCCGTGAGCCACCCAGAGCGGAGGTGCAATGGATCGAATGCCACTCCCCTGGAACACACCCAAGAGAGTGCTCCACGCAGAAGACTCCAGCGGGCCGGGCCGGGGTAGAAGGCGGGCGGAGGAGGGAGCTTAGCCGCGTGCAGCAGCGCCGATCCGAAGGCTGCTTTCGAGTGTCTGAAAACAATCCCAATCTCTCATATGCCCAAGGTTCCCTGCCAACTGTCATACTTTGAGAGCAGACAGATTGTTTAAGTGCATGAGAAACTGGCAACTGGTAACATATAACCCAAGTGGTCCTATTTCCATATATTTACAGCAATTAAATCCCCCAAATATATGCCGGTATTTAGCAAAAAAAAATAAATTTTCTTGAACAAAAAAATAGATAAATGTTCCTTGTTAGAAAGAACTCGGCAGTCAGATATTTCCCATCCCTGAGCAGCGAGAGGAGTGTGGTTTCCTAATGCAGGCGCGTTTGAAGGCAGCTTCAAGAAATGGTCCAGTTAGACTCCTGACCCGGTCCTGGCTATCCGGGGGGTGGGTTCCGACTCCAGCGCCCGTGGTCGTTCCCTTTGTGAAACCCATCCACCTGCTGTTTCCAGGCCCCTCTGGATGCAAACACAGCGGTGGGTTCTTTAGACATCAAGAGAGCCTTTCCCAGAGGTGTGAAAACCACGAGTGGGTGGCCACAAGGAAGAGTAGGCGCAGGGGTCTACAGAAAGTTTCACGGGATGAAAAAGCTGCAGGCATTAAAAAAAAAAAAAAGAAGCTTTTTGCACCAAAATAAGCTTATCTTTTAATATCTTTTAATTGCGTTTTCTAATGAACCTTTGGAAGCACCCTCAGGGAGCCATTTGGCTGAGCAAAAATGGCCTCCTTCGCTCTGATTGGGACATAAGTATTAACGCAGGGAAGTGAGACCTGAGCTAAGGTCCTGCCCCTGTTTCCTGTGTGACCCCACGCAAGTTGCTCAACCTCTCTGGATCTGTTTCCTCCCTCATTGGACTGGGACACTCTTCCTTCTTAGACTTGTGCAGAAATGACAAAATGCAAAACACCTGCCGCAGGGAGGAACCGTTGTCCACTGGCAATTACCGATGGCTGCTTCTTTATTTTTTAAACATTTATTTATTTGGGTTGACACGGTGGCGGAGTGGGTAAAGCCACCACCTGTGGTGCCAGAATCCCATATGGGTGCAGGTTTAAGTTCTGGCTGCTCCACTTTCAATCCAGTTCTCTGCTGTGGCCCAGGAGGGCAGTGGAGGATGGCCCAGGTCCTTGGGCCCCTGCACCCACATGGGAGACCCAGAAGAAGCTCCTGGCTCCTGACTTTGGATTGGCGCAGCTCCAGTCATTGCAGCCATCTGGGGAGTGACCAGCGAGTGGAAGACCGCTCTCTCTCTCTCTCTCTTTTTCTCTCTCTCTCTGACTCTTACTCTCTGTAACTCTGCCTTTTAAATAAATAAATAAATCTTAAAAAGAAAAAAGAAAGAAAGTGACTCAGTGAAGAGCTGGCCAGTGTTCACTCAGTCCTAAAAATGAGGATTCTCATGGGGAACACAAGCGCTCCGCCCACTGAGGAACGGGTCACTGACAGTTAAGGAAACTCACCCTGGGGCCGTGGAGGCAGTGCTGGGGAGAATCAACACAGCAGCCGCTCCCTGGGGACACACGAAGGCCCACAGGGAAGGTGCTTGGGGACAAGGGAGGTGGGTTGGAATCTGAGCCTCAAGGGCTTTGTCAGTCACTGTCCCAGGCTTGGCCTTCACGTTGAGGACAAGGGGAAGTACAGGAGAGGGTGAGGCCGGGGGATGCCACCTGTGACCCCCACATCCCATATCACAGAAGGCTGCTGGGGTCCTGGCTGCTCCACTCCCGATGCAGCTCCCTGCTAATGCTCCTGCGAGAGCACCGGAAGATGCTCCAAATGCTTGGGCCCCTGCACCCAGGTGGGAGACCCTGATGGAGTTCCTGGCTCCTGGCTTCAGCCTGGCCCAGCCCCAGCCATTGCAGCCATTTGGGGAGTGAACCAGCAAATGGAAAAATCTCTCTCTGTATATCTACCCCTCTCTCTCTCTCTCTCTCTCTGTAACTCTGCCTTTCAAATCAGTGTTAAAAAATTAAAACAAAACAAAACAGGACAAAAAGCTGTGCAAGAACTTGCCAGAGTCGCCTTTTACGAGGTGCCTGCTGCCCGGGGTAGGGGTAGGAGCCAGAGGCCTACACAAGGCCAGCCAGCCTAGGACCAGGAGTGAACAGCGCGTGACACTGTGCTGTGTCAGGCTGAACTGAAGAATGAGGCTGTAGGTGTGTAATTTATGTACCTGTTTGAACCCTGGGCTCGCGGATAAATCTAGCTCCTGGCCCACAGCCTGAGCACATGTGTCAGGCTGGAAGACTGCCACGGAGGACAACCAGAGTGGATATTGAGACCAGATGACATTCTGTGTGATGGCTCTCGGGAGAAAGCCCCCTCCCCGCCCCATCTCCCACTGCCCACCACCCACCCCTCCCAGCCTCCGGGAGCTGATGTCAGGCAAGACTCCCAGCGACAGCACAGAGTCCCCTTCTCAAGCGACTTTGTCTTTCTCCAAGGTCACCTTTGCAAACTGCGACCTTGAGCACAGGTCTCCCTGTGCGGTAAAATAGCATGGCTGACCTTCCAGGGTCGCTGTGAGGATGAAATGTGACCTCACGTCTGCGTAGGTGACTCTGGCCGTGCTCCAAGGCCCGGGTAGCGCTTGGGCAACTCTGCAGCTGCTGTCATGGAGACTTCATGCGGCCCCTGGTGCTGCTGGGTCAACACCCAATGCTCACGGCCTGCAGGCTCCAGGTCAGAGACACAAAGACCAATAGCACGTAACTTCTGTTCTCCACGGGCTCCCTCATGTTTGCTTTTTCAACTGGAGCTTTAAATAATGGAGAAGACACTTGAGAGAATTTTTGCTCTTTGAGGAAGCCGAGGGGTGGATGGTACCAGGAGACTTTCAGAGCGATAATTATTGCTTGCTAACCCTTGAATCCCAGAAATTTTACTTTATCTTCCCAAGAACCCCAAGGAGATAGGAGCTTTTTTTTTTTTTTAACTCTAACTGATGCTTTGGGATGGGATGGCAATGTTCTAAGGGGTGGCTTAACTGGGTGCACCACAATGCTGACCCCCAAAAATGCAGATTGCCTGTGGTTACACGACCAGCAAGGGCACAGGTAGGACCGGATCCTGTTCTCCCAGGGCAGAGCTGAACCTCCAAGGCACCGTGTGTTCCGTGGCCCCTTAGGGCCATCATGTGGGTTCAAGGCCAGTAGGCGCTGCTACCAATTGTGTCAAGACTGATTAAAGAAGTTATTTTTGAGAACAGGGATGAAGATAAATGGGAAAGGGTCGGCCAGGGAAAAATGTTGGCACTCTCCCGAAGTTTAATTAATTTTGTCTGGAGGCAAGAATTCAATTAAAGAGCCTCTCAAGGTACAACACGGACTGAAAGCCCATTGGACACGTGCCATTCTGCCCTGCTGGGGCCTGGAGATCAGCCCTACTGCTCGAAGCCTTTGGCTCTGGAGATGCTACAGCAGGAGGACAGTCTCTCACAGGATGCCGAAGTAGTGGAGAGCTCTGGGCTTCAGCTGGGCAGCTCTGACCATTGTGCCAGCTTTAAAACGCTACCAGTGAGGCCGGTGCTGTGCCATAGCAGGTAAAGCCGCCGCCTGCAGTGCCAGCATCCCATATGGGTGCCGGTTCAAGTCGCAGCTGCTCCACTTCCTATGCAGCTCTCTGCTATGGCCTGGGAAAGTCATGGAAGATGGCCCAAGTCCTTGGGCCCCTGCATCTGCATGGGAGACCTGGAAGAAGCAAGCCTGGCTCCTGGCTTTGGATCAGCACAGCTCTGGCCGTTGTGGCCAATTGGGGAGTGAACCAGCAGATGGAAGACCTCTCTCTCTCTCTCTCTCTCTGCCTCTCCAACTGTGTAACTCTTTCAAATAAAAAAAAATAAATCTTAAAAAAAAAAAACCTACCGGTTAGATTGGTAATGAAGCAAAGTGGTTAGCATCCTGCACTCTGGGCATTCCAGTTGTTGCAATTAGCAGCCAGAGCACCTGCTCCCCAGGGGTTTTGGAAATACATGGGGGTGGTTTGGGATGTCCCAGTGGGCAGGGCCAGAGTCACTGAGCGCCACCCCATAAGGCCCGTGAGTATCCCACCTCAGATACCCTTAGTGTCCTCTCGAGAGCCCATGGCGGGCATCTGTATCAGGCCTTAAAGTCTCTCTGTAGTCACTGCCTGGCCACATGACCACGTTGACCAGCCCGAGGCCAGGTCTGATGGTGGAGCTGGGGTTGGTGACACAGTCCTGGGCCATTCTCCAGTCAGGGTGAGACCAACCTTCCCTCTAGCCTCTCTGTTAGTCTGCTCAGGCTGCCAAAGCAAAGCTCAGGACTGGTGGCTTAAACAGCATTCACCTGCTTCCTCGCCATTCGGGAGGCTGGAGGCACGGGGGCTCGCTTTTTGGCTTGTAGGTGGCCACCGATTGTGGTGTGCTTACGTAATATCTTCGTGCATGGTTATAAGGAGAGGGAGCGAGCTTGTGGCGCCGGCACACCAGGTTCTAGTCCCGGTCGGGGCACCGGATTCTGTCCCGGTTGCCCCTCTTCCAGGCCAGCTCTCTGCTGCGCCCAGGGAGTGCAGTGGAGGATGGCCCAAGTGCTTGGGCCCTGCACCCCATGGGAGACCAGGAGAAGTACCTGGCTCCTGCCATCGGATCAGCACGTTGCGCCGGCCGCAGCGCACCAGCTGCGGCGGCCATTGGAGGGTGAACCAACGGCAAAGGAAGACCTTTCTCTCTGTCTCTCTCTCTCTCACTGTCCACTCTGCCTGTCCCAAAAAAAAAAAAAAAAAAAAAAAAAAGAGAGAGAGAGAGAGGGAGCGAGAGCGTGCGGGCACCCTCATGTCTCTTCTTAGCAGGGCGCTAATTCTATCTGAGGCGCTGTCCTCTGGACCCCACGTAACTCTGAGTGCTGGGCAAAGACCCCATCACCAAAGGCCGTCACACTGGGGGTGGGGACTTCATCACATCAATTTTGGGGGATGCAGTCCTTAGAAGCCTCGCTAGGAAGTCTGCTTCATGGCTCTTGGACCCCTGCAGCCCGGGCCAACAACCTTCTTCATACAAAGTCAAGACCTCAGGCTCAAGATCTCTCCCAACCTGGGTCTACGCAGCTGACACACACACTTCACCATTGAAACCGAAATCAGGTCAGGGCTACCCCTTTCCAACCAAAGGCCGGTTGGCATTGGCCCCGGCCACAAAAATGAGTCCAGACCTTCTTGGGGAGAGGCACGGAGAGCCAAAATCAAACTCGGAGAGTTTCTCAGCCACAGCTGGATTGACGCGTCATTGGTGGATTTTCTTGTCTTTTTTTTTTTTTTTCAGTGCACAGTTACCTGCAGATTGAGGTCTGAGTCGCTCATTTACTGTATGGTTAGGAAAAAACGTCCAATGATAACATTTCAGAGCTTTTATTTAGAGGTTTCCATGAAGTTTTCATTTGGGAAGACCAGGGTTTGGGAAAAAGGCTTTTCCAAATCTGTATCCAGTGATAGGTGGTGAAGATCCCTGCTGGCTGGCATAAATGAGGGCAGGGACCGTGTCTGCCTTCCTGGCTGTCCACTGTGTCCCACAGATGAGCCTTGTCCACGAGATGCAAGAGTCCACGCTGGACGAAGCAGCTCTTTGCTCTTTCTCAAACCCGTGTTCCGAGACCCTACGCCTACGTTGGGGCGCCTGCTGGAACCTGTCGAGTCCTCCTGTTCAGGAGAGCTTCCGCAAGAACTACCACCATCCGCCCGCCTCTGTCGTTGCGCTGGCTTTGGGCACAGCTGGCTCTGGCTGACTGCCGGTGGGTGGGCACTGGACCCTCTCTGCCCTTCGGCATGCCCTTGCTTTCATTATGCTTCAATGACCTGCTCGGGAGCATACACCCAGAGACTAGTGAGGCTGGGATTCGAACTCAGGTCTCTCTGACTGCAAAACCCAGACTATCCCAACCCCAGGTGGGCCCCAACTTGATTTCTCACCCCAGCTGTGATGGCCGACTGCAGGTGCCAGCCTTCAGGGCCCAGATATGGTGAGAGGCCCAGCTTCCTGGTGAAAAACTGCTTTTGGCTGTGTCTGTGAAGATGTTCCTGGAGAAGACCAGCATTTGACGCAGTACTGGGTGAAGCAGGCCGCCCTCCCCGGCGTGAGTGGGCGTCCATTTGCTCCACCCTGAGTGGAACAAGCAGGAGGGGGAAGGTGCAGGTCACTGCTTGCCTGACAGCTGATGGAGGGCATCCATCTCCTGTGCTCAGCGCCCCTGCTCCCAGGCCGGCAGACTGAGGCTGAAATCCATAGCACAGGCTCGCTCGAGCTCTGGGGCCCTGGAAGTACACCAGCAGCCCCTCTGCGTCTCTCCAGCTTGCAGAGGGCAGGTTGTGGGGCTGCTCAGACTTTAGTACTTTGTGGGTCATTTCCTTTTAATACATCTTTACTATTAGGTTAATATATGAATATAATCCATTATTATTGTTGTTATTTTATATCTGATTCTATTGGTTCTATCCTAATATACCGGGTCAAATACATATGTTCTTCATTATGGAAATTTTTTGAATACTCTGTGCAGTATTTTTTTTAAGATTATTTATTTACTTGAAAGGCAAAGTCAGAAAGAGAGAGAGAGAGAAAGAGAGAGAGAGAGAGAGAGAGAGAGAGGCCTTCCATCTCCTTGTTCACTTCCCAGATGGCTGCAACAGCCAGAGCTGGACCCATCCAAAGCCAGGAGCCAGGAGCTACATCCAGGTCTCCCACATGGGTTCAGGGGCCCAAGTGCTTAGGGCATCTTCTGCTGCTTTCCCAGGTGCATTAGCAGGAAGCTGGATTGCACGTGGAGCAGCTGAGACTGGAACCAGTGCCCACATGGGATGCCAGCACTGGAGACGGCAGCTTAATCACAGCTACGGTCCCACTCTCTGCAGTATTAAATGAAGGTATTTTTAACTCTAAGAAGAGCTACGTGCTTGCTGTATAAACCAGGTTCTAAGGTAAGTCTGCCAGTGCTGTGATCTAATAAATCAACTCCCAAGATCGCGTACGTGGGAGTGTTAGCGCCGTGAGTGAGCGGGCTTCGTCACCTGTGGCCAGAGCCGTCTCCAACAGACACCATGCAGTGATGGAAGCCTGTCTTCGCAGCCCTCATCGCTGCTTCTGACAGCTCCCACAGATTACCCAGCATCCCTCGGCAGCAGCTTCCTCACCTGTAGGCTGAGGATAATCAGAGCCCCGAGCTCAAAGAGATGTTCTGCAGGTTAAGTGAGCTACCCTACAGGGAGTTCTGGTATTAGTCCATCTTTGTGACTTTAAATAAAATATCTGAGAGGCCTTAGGAAGGAAGAAAGTGTATTTCAGAGTTAACCCATTATTATTATTTTTATATCTGATTCTGTCGGTTCTATCCTAATACACCAGTCATATACACATGTTCTTCAATATGGAAGTTTTCCAAATACTCTATGCAGTTCAAGACCAGGGGACCCCACTTAGTTGAGCAATTGGGGGGAGCTGGACGAGGGGGCCGTCACGTGGCGATTTAGGACATGGAGGCAGGAAGCATGCCTGGCTTATGTAGTCACCCCTCTCCTGAGGAAAATCCACCGAGAGCAAGCTCTCAGAGACCTGAAGACCTTCTGCTGGGTCTGCCTCTCACCGCTTAGCCAGTAACACAAGACGTGGGAGGTTAAACACCTGTATGACTGGTGGAACCAGATCCTGTTCAAACTGTACCAGTCTTTCTTTTTTCAAAGATTTATTTGTTTACTTAACTGGAAGGCGGAATTACAGAGAGAGAGAAGGAGAGAGAGAGATGGAGAGAAATCTTCCATCCACTGGTTCATTCCCCACATGGCAGCAACCATGAGGACTGGGCTGGGCAGAAACCAGGATCTAGGAGCATCCTTGTGTTTCCCATGTGGGTGGCAGGGGCCCAAGGACTTGGGTCATCCTCTGCTGCTTTCCCAGGTGCATGAGCAGGGAGCTGGATTGAAAGTGGAGCAGACAGGACTCGAACCTGTGTCCCTGTGGTTTGCTGGCATCATAGGCAGTGGCTTTATTTATTATGCCACAACACCTGCCCCAAAGCAAAATTCATTTAAGTCAGGAACCTCCTGCCTTAGCATGTAGGGCTCCAAGAGAGGAAGACCCCACCTTTCCGGTCTTGCTATGTGCCTGGGACATAGCAGGTGCACCATCAATGTTATGCCCTTCAGTCCTGAGCTGGCCACATAATGCCTGTGTGGACTTGCTGTGCTAATCATAAAATCCCCCAATGCAGCGTTTTACCTTCTGAAGCAAAACTTACCCGTCCCATGCTCCATTCTCTCTCAGCTGTGATCTGTGTCCCACAAGCTGTTTCCAGGGGAGGAGTGGAGGGAGATGGATGGACGAGTGTGGTAATCATTGTTGAAGGCGTACTCTGCTTCCTGGGGGAGACACGTAACACGCATGTGCGTGGAAGTCCCACCAGGTCTTCACAACCACTATGTTCCGAAGAGAATTCCTACCCTTCCCCCTTGTCCCCCTCCCCTTTTCCCAGCCCCACAGTGCCCAGCGATGGCACTACTCACCTGGGCTTGGAGTCTGGAAATGGCCCATAGCTGAGCCTACCCACCGTTCACCCGCCTCTGACCCTCGTCCTGTTGCTAACTTGCTTCTGACCTCTAGTTTCCTCCTCTCCCCAGCCGACCTGACCCAGAGCTGTTCAGCCCAACCCTGAGAGAGCACTGCCTCGCCCCCAGCCAGCCCAGTGCGTCTCAGCCCTGATGGACACCAGCCCTCCCTGTGGCCAAAGAGAATTCGCGGTCTCCTGCCATGCCCTTGAGGTTCCCCTCTACTTTTACAAATCCTGCCCTTTCTTCCCACTGCTCCCACGCCAGGCCATGTGGAAGTCATCATTCTCCACGATGCTCAATTAATGGAGTTTTTCCCTAGCGTGCCTTTGTTAGCACGTAGAGCTTGGACGCCCCTTGGCAGGTGGCAGCATATCCGTGGGATGGGGCTTGGATGGGCAAACAGATGACCCATAGATCCAAGGCAGCTTGCAGTTACCTGCTTAATGGTACTTTTTGTTTGTTTGTTTAAACAAGAAATTTCAAATTTCAGATCCTTCTTTCTCTCACTCTCTCTGGCTTCTCTCAAAGCATTGGTGCACCTGGCTGCCATGCTGGGCCGGTCTCCTCTGGTGGCTACAGTGGGCTGGATCTGTGAACAAGCTGCCACCCCACCCCCAGGGGGATCCAGCGCTCCGTTTCCCCACAGCCCCCCAGCCCATCTTGCTTCTTTGTACCTGCTGCCTGGCCCCTGGCAGCACTTGTGTTTGCGGCCCTGCTGTAGACCTTGGAGGGCAGAATGCATCCTGTGTTTACCTCTGCAGAGGCTGATGGTTAAAAGCACGGATGCTGAGCCCAAGCGATTTAGGGTCCTGCATGGCGCTGGTGCTCACCACCTGTAGGAGCACTGGGAAGCTCCTTATCCACCTCTTCTTTGATTTGGTCCTTCCCTCTGTAAAAAGGGATCATGGGGGGCTGGCACTGGCATAGTGGGTAAGGCTGCCGCCTTGCAGTGCTGGCATCTCATGTGGGCACCGGTTCGAGTCCTGGATGTTCCACTTCCAATCCAGCTCTATGCAGTGGCCTGGGGAAGCAGTGGAAGATGGCCCAAGTCTCCGGGCCCCAGCATCCGTGTGGGAGACCCGGAAGAAGCTCCTGGCTCCTGGCTTTGGATCGGCGCAGCTCTGGCCGTTGAGGCCAACTAGGGAGTGAACCAGCGGATGGAAGACCTCTCTCTCTCTCTCTCTCTCTCTGTAACTCTGACTTTCAAAAAAGTAAATAAATCTTCTTTGAAAAAAAAGTGGATCATGTTGTAGAATCTGCTCTATAGAATTCGTACAGTGATTCAGTGAGGTAATAGGAGAGTGCTCTGAAAAGTGGGTGGGAAATGGAATGAAAAGATAACTTTATGTTGATGCAAAAGAATTAGAATCCTTACATTACTATTTATTTTTAAAAATGGGCTATTACTTTTCCCTTTACTCTTTCCTTTGTTTTATTTATTTATTTTTAGATTTATTTATTTATTTAAAAGTGAGAGTTAGAGAGAGAGAGAGAGAGAGAGAGACGGAGAGAGATCTTCCATCCTCTGTTTCACTTCCCAGATAGCTTCAACAGCTGAGGCGGGGCCAGGCCAAAGCCAGGAGCCAGGAGTTTCATCTGGGTCTCCCATGCTGTTGCTTTTCCCCAGTCCATCAGCAGGGAGCTGGATAGGAAGTGGAGCGTCAGGACCTGAACCAGCGCCCATTTGGGATGCCGGTGTCGCAGGCAGTGGCTTTACCACATGCCACAATGATATCACCCTTTTCCTTTATTTTTAATATTTATTAATTTTCATTTTTATTTGAAAGACAGACAAAGGGAGTTCTTCCAAGCACTGGTTCATTCTCCTAAATGCTCACAATAGTAGGGGTGGGGCCAGGCCAAATCCAGTCGCACGGAACTCCATCTGGGTGTCCAAGTGAGAGGCAGGGACTCAAGGACTTGAGCTGTCATCCGCTGCCTCCCAGCAGGGAGCTGGATCAGAAGTGGAGGGACTGGATCCAGGCACTCCTATATGGATTGCAGGCATATCAAGCCGACTTAACCCCTGTGCCAAACACTCACCTTCATGCATAGTCCTTTTAAGTAAACGCTTCCACAGGTTCTTTTCTGATGATTTGGGAGACAGAGAAAAAAAGTTTTTGAAGACCTTTTGTATAGGTTTCAAAAATTTTCAGCACCAGAATAAATTTTATTTTAATTCCATTTTCCATAAACTTTTTGAAGTACCCTTAAAACAGAAGGTATTAAAATGGTGCCTGCTGTCTGGGAAGTAATACAACACCAGTTTTATATACTAGTAATTAGTACATAATAGGAATAGAATATTCGTCACAGAACGTAACATCACACACATCGAGTGAATGAATTAAAAAGTTAATGCTATTCACAGCAACTTTGACTTAATCCACATGGAGCTCTGATATGATGATATGAATATGCCAGATAAATAGTTGAAGGATTACAGGACAGTGCTGGGCCCCCTCAACTTCAGCCTTTGTGAAAAGAGGTCTATATGAGAAGACTTCAGTTGATTGAAAATGGAATTAAAAGATAAAGATTAAAATATAAACTCCATTTCTCAACAGCAACTTCATCAAGTCTGAGACACGTTTTTAAGTGATGTTTCCAGCGTTAATAACATCCCTACAGAATTGAGGGTCCTGGGGATTTAACCATGTTGATAGTCTTTTTTTACATTATTAACTGAAGATTTTTTAAAATTAGGAAACAGAAAAAAATAGAAGGAGCCACATTAGAACTATAAGGTGGGTACCTAATGATTTCCCAGCAAACCTGTCATATAATTGCCCTTGTGTGATGAGGGGAGTGAGTGGGAAAGAACTCGGTGAAAGTTTTCCAGGGATTTTCTGTTGAGGCTTTGGTTCACTTTCTCGAAAACTATTACAGCAAGTAGAAAGTTGCCAATCTTTGGCCCTCCGGAAAGTCAGCAAGAAAAAATGTTTTGAGTGTCCCAAGGAAGCAGGTGCTGCAACCTTTGCTCTTGACCCATCCGCTTGTGCTGGGACTGAGCCACTTCCTCCTCTTGGTAGCCATCACTTCAATTGTGCTTTGAGGATTTTGATACGACTTGTTTAAAATTTCCAAGGCTCTGCCCTTGTCTGCAGTTGCTCTTCTTTAACCTCCCAGTCAGAATTGTGTGAATTGAGGTGGGCATTCGGCCTAGAAGTGAAGAGATTGGTCAAGATATCGAGGTTCCACACCTGAGTGACACCCTGCTCCCTCTCCTGACTCCAGCTTCCTGCTCGTGCAGACTCTGGGGAAAAGCAGCGATGGCCCAAGGAACTGAGTTCCTGATCCCAGATGGCACACTGACATTGGGATCCTGCACCCAGCTCTGGCCTTGGCCCAGCCCCCAGCTGTCATGAGCATTTGGGGAGTGAAGCAGCAGAGGGAAGATCTTTGTCTTTCTGTCTCTCCTAAATGAATACATTTTAAAAATAAAGAAATTGTGAAGAATAGTGTAAGCTGAACCAATTGAGATGTCAATGGTGACTGCTATTGTTGCTGCTATGGATCATTAGTTCTCTTCCATGAGGGCATAAAGAAGGTAGTTTTTGTTGTTGTTGTTGCAAATTACTTTGGGTAGTCTACTGCTATGGGCTTCATTTCATCTTTTTTTTTTTTTAATTATTTATTTATTTGAAAGAGTTACAGAGAGTCAGAGGCAGAGAGAGAAAGGGAGGTCTTCCATCCGCTGATTCACTCCCCAGATGGCTGCAACAGCTGGAGCTGTGCCAATCTGAAGCCAGTAGCCAGGAGCTTCTTCTGGGTCTCCCATGTGGGTGCGGGGGCCCAAGCACTTGGGCCATCTTCCACTGCTTTCCCAGGCCATAGCAGAGAGCTGGATCGGAAGTGGAGCAGCTGGGACTGGAACCAGCACCCATATGAGTTACCAGCACTGCGGGCAGTGGCTTTACCTGCTATGCCACAGTGTCGGTCCCTTTATTTTATCTTAAACACCATCTCGCCCCTTCTTAAAATGAGTTATACATTTGTAAACTGCTGATTTATCTGGGGCACTGTCTTTTGTCAAGTGTCAATGATTTCAACATCCTTCTACCGGAGCTTCACCATAAATTTGATGTTTGCACTTGCTTAAATTTTAGCAAAATTCCTGTGCTTGATAGGGGCTCCTTCCAAACCAATATCTTATCCTTCTTAGCGTCTTACACTTGATACTGCTCAGACACGTTGTAATAAATTAATCCGAGTTTATTTTTGTCCAAACATTTTGGAAATCCATGCAGTTTCTCACAATATGCCTTTTCCATGAACTTTCTGAAGTTAAATGGTGGAGATTTTATGCTAATTATCCAAGGACACAAACCTCAATGTGTCAATAAGATTGTCTGGATTCCACTCAGTGGTTCTGTTATGGGCATAAATATTTTAATCTTTATGCCAAATTCTTGCCCCTACAGAGATAAGAATTCAAACCAGAGTCATAAATACGGCGCACAAGTGAGAGCAAGATTGATTTAAGAGCGAGAAAGTGACTACATATTGCTGCATAAGCATGGCCCGCCCCACAGGGAGAGATGCTCATCATGAGGAGGGCCCCGGAGTTGTCTGTGAGGACAGAGAGAGAGAGCGTAGTCCAGGAGCCAGGAGCAAACGAAGGGCTGCTTCCATGTTAGCTCTTAAGGGATGATGGCGGTGCCCTCACTGAATACACAAACAGGGTGGAGTTCAGCCTGCGCGAGGCTTCCTGGGAGTTACATGGCGCCTCCATGTGGAGCTTCACTTTCATGTGGCCATCCTGGCCTCTCCTCCTTCCTGGTCTTAGAGACGCAGATGCATCATGGGAAAGTAGGTGTCCTACATTGAGTGGTAAGGGGGTGGAGCCACAATGCAGTGCTGTACAGAAATTATGGGGGAAAAGAGTCTTCCAGCTTTATTTATTTATTTACTTGAAAGTCAGAGTTACAGAGAGAGAGAGAGAGAGAGAGAGAGAGGTCTTCCATCCGCTGGTTCACTCCCCAATTGGCTGCAATACTCAGAGCTGCGCCGATCCGAAGACAGGAGCTTCTTCTGGGTTTCCCATGTGAGTGCAGGGGCCCAAGCGTTAGGGCCATCTTCCACAGCTTTCCCAGGCCATAGCAGAGAGCTGGATCGGAAGTGGAGCAGCCGGGTCTCAAACCGGCACCCATGTGGAATGCCAGCACTGCAGACAGCGGCTTTACCTGCTACGCCACAGCGCCAGCCTCGCTTTATTTATTTTTATTTATTTATTCCTACCCAACTCCCTGCCTAGTTCCCCCCATCACCCCCTCTGACAGTTCTTTTGAGATGTGCTTGGAAACAATATGGCAGGAGGGGAGGGGAGGGTTCAGAGCCTGGGTGTGGCGGTGCATCTGCAGAGAGTCATCACTTTCACATAGACTGTAGTTCAGCCTGGTGAATGGAAATTATGGGCAATTAAATGTTTTCCTCCCATGCTGGTCTACACCAAGGACCACACATTTGTTGAAACAACTAAGTGGTGATGAAAATAAGAGCCACATTCAAATTCACTAACAAACACACCAACACCTTCTAGAATCATCTAGCTCTTTGTACTGTCTCTCAAAAACACAGTGGTGCAGAGTTGAGGGCGCCTATTCCTGAACGTAGGGTGAGGGACTCCCATCCAGAGGTAGTTTGCATGCGTGCGGTGGACACTCTACGGACGAGGTTTAGCTAGGCTCACACCAGAGGGGAGTTTTCAGTAAGGGAGATGTTATCGCCGTACAAAACTCCAACAGCTGGAGGAGATGTTGCACCCTTTCTAATTAAGGTAAATGCTTGTCTTTCTTTCCTGGAATTCCTTCAGGAAGAATCTTGGAGAAAATGATGTCAGCGGATCATCATCCCAAGGCCCAGAGTTATTCTTCTAACTCCAAGACCCCAGAACCCCATCTCTAGAACACCAGCCAAAACGCGGGCGCCCCTGTCCGAAGGCCCCGGAAAAGGTGAGCCGTGATGCCTTTGAAAGCCGAAGTCTGACGTCGTCTTAAATTCATGTGAGAACAAGTTCCCAGCTCGGAGTCTGGAAGAACTCCAGGGAAACCTCTGCAGAGCCTCCGAGGAAGCCAAGAGAGATTACAGCATCTGGGACCACGGCTGAACATTCGAAGGTGATGACTGTTGAAGGAAGTGATTTACTGGCAACCTGCGGGAGAAACAATCCCTGACGTGACAGCGATTGGAAACCGGCAGAGGCTGTTTGTGTGAGTCATTACTGGCCCTGAGCCAAGGCCAAGGCCCCAGTGGTGAAGCCAAGGCAGACTCACGGAGCGAGGGCAGGAGGCCGGGCTCTGCTCCCGGTGTGGCCACTTTCGTAGTCGACCTTCTAGGAGAAGCATTGTGGGGCTGTGCTGTCTTCCTCAACAGCAGGGGAGGGGAGGGGAGGGGAGGGAAGGGGAGGGGAGGGGAGGGGAGAGGAGGTTGGCAGTCAGATCTTAAGTGTCTTCAGGGAGCAGGCTGGAAATTTCACTGTGTGAGGGCGAATGGGCTATACGATGGGAAGCAGGGAGTGTGGGTGATGGTGGCTAACCAGAGCGCCTGCGCCTGTGCCTGGTGAAAGACACAAGTACACGGGCTTGTGAAGGCGCTGTTCTCACACAGCTCTGGACTGACTGGGCCTGTGGGTGACGGTCGGTAACCCCACCAGCTGGGCCGTACCCCACCTTCTGGGTGTCTGTGATCCCAGGAACAACACCATCCCATGCTCTTTGGTGCAGAGGGAGTGGGTGGTAGACGGCTTGGAATAAGAGATAGTGTTTTGCAGTGCTCTGGGGTTGAATCTTGTGCTCTGTCACTGTCTATGGCTCCAAGTCCCAGTTTTTGTACTTCTGATATCGAACTTTGAAAACCAAACTATTTTCCGTGGGCTTATGAACAAAACTTACTTCATGGCCAAGATGCGTCGTGTTATACCATTGAGTTTGTTGCCATTTGTTACCGTAACAATAGGAACTAACCTAGAGGTGTGGCATATGGTATATGCACCACATTTACTTTCTAAAATCTGAAATTCATTCATTTGAAAACTCTTGTCCCGAGAGCGTCAGAGACGGGCCTGTGGGTTGGTTGATAGCTGTATGATCTGGAGCGAGATCTTTCAGCTCCTTAACTCTCAGTTTCCCCATCTATAAAATGGGTAGGAAAGCCTGTGTTCGCTCATGGGGCTGCTGTGGAGGACGTGGCAGTATTCCTTCCAGAACACGCTTCAGGGCCTGCCTTGGTGCTTGAACGGCAAGGACAGTCAGCCCACACGGGTGGTCTCCCCGGCAGAAAGGCCTGGAGCAAGGACGTGCATCTGTGTCTGACCCCCCTGGGAGGCCCCCAGGCCCTCCAGTGTGAAAGGCGGGACCCAGAGGCGGAATTTCCCTCTGCTTCCAAGTTTGTGGGGAAAACAAAAAAAAGCTAAGAGTATTTCAGCGCAAGTAAACCCTTAAAATCTGGACATTATTTTTCACAATATGCATTTTTCCATGATCTTTGTTGAAGACCCCTTGTCATTTGTTTAAGGTGTAAGAAATAATGAGGGGCTGGTACTGTGGTGCAGCGGGTTCAAGCCCCAGCCTGAAGCGCTGACATCCCATATGGGCGCCGGTTCGTGTCCCAGCTGCTCCTTTTCTGAGCCAGCTCTCTGCTGTGGCCTGGGAAAGCAGTAGAAGATGGCCCAAGTGCTTGGACCCCTGCACCCACGTGGGAGACCTGGAGGAAGCTCCTGGCTCCTGGCTTCAGATCGGCACAGCTCCGGCCATTGCAGCCATCTGGGGAGTGAGCCCGTGGATGGAAGACCTCTCTCTCTGTCTCTATCTCTCTCTCTCTGTAACTCTGTCTTTCAAATAAATAAAATAAATCTTTTTTTTTTAAAAAAAAAAGAATCTGCCAGTACCAGGGTAGGGTGGAGAATAATTGCCACATTTAAAAAATGCAGTATGGTTTGCTAATTGTATAAACTCAAAATGTGTTTTAAATTAAATTCTTATGAATTTTCGGAGGGGGCTATTTTTTTAAAATAAGAATTCCATCAAATGATACAAACTTGAGGGTATAAAAGCAAAGGGAGAAAGCAGTTGCTGAAGTCCTGTCAGTTAGGTGAGCCACACCGGAAGTTGTTAGCTAATCCTCAGAGACAAAACTCAGTGCCAGTGGTCCTCCTCCGACTGGCATCCAAGCTCCACCTCGCGTGGCGCTGACCAGCAGAGAGCATGCTGACTTTCTGGCCGCTGTCATTGAACTCGAGTCCCCGAGGGTCAGTGGGAAGCTGGGGGAGGGCAAGGGAAGCAGGCTTCAGAAACTTCTGGAATGATCTAAGCCAAGGAAGGAGAGATGTGTCAACCAATCCACCCTTCTTCCAAGACAAGGTAAGGCGGTTAGAAAGAAAAACAAAAACAACAAGAAAAGGAACCCCGACAGCGATCTCAAATCCATGACAACTTCATGAAGAAAACTGCAGGTAGTAGATGGAGACTTCTCGGAAGAGAAAAGCCGTCTCTGGCCATCCAGGTGATGGGGCCACTAGAAGCCCATGGCGTTGCTGCAAGCTGCTTTAAGGTAGTCTAGAAATCCCAGCAGTAATTGCTCCCTGGCATTATCCGGTTGTCCCCTGCAGACCCACCTGTAGCCTTTTCCCTAGTTGCTCTGTCCCCCAGGATGCTATCAAAGGACAGCGATTATGCTGTAGAGAGAGACGTCCACCCTGTTATCCTGTGCTCCGGTGGATCTCCTGGAAGCACAGGAGGATTCTAGAGGCAGGGAAGAGAAGGCGGCCGGGGAGTTCTTTCCCCAGCTTCCTCTCTGGCTCTAGGAGTCCTGAGAACCACTCTTTCCCCTTGCACCATCTGGCCTGCCCCGGGGATACATCTGTGGGTAACTACGCGTGTCCCTACACCCTGCTCGCAGTTCGTAAATAGTCCTTCTTTTATGACACTCTCCACTAGCCACACAACTTGAGTCTGTCGTTTGCTCCCAGGTCCAAAGCTCACTGATATTTAAACACCAGGGAACTTTCTAACCCCTGCAAGCACCGTGCCTTGAGTCCCCCAAAGAATTGCATGAAATGGGTCTTATTAATCCACTTTGCAAGCGAGGAATCTCGAAGTCCCAGAAACTAGGATCGCACAGCCAGGAGCGGAGCCCCAGCTATTTGAACGTAAACTCCGGTTTTAACCGCCACGCTATGCTGCTGTGGTGATCACCCAACGGCACAGTTTCCGTGAAATTCCACAGATCGGGTGACTTTTAGAGACATGTCCCCGTCCCAGTACCAAATACAGTGATGCACACAGATCAGAATCTGTTTTACACACTGTGCAAAAATCAGCATCGTTGCTGACAATTTTCACCTGTGCCTACTCCAAACAGCTTTTCCTCGTCCTATTCTGAGAAGCTAAAAAAAAAAAAAAAAGTTTTGCATCCGTGAGGTCTACGAGCAGTAGAGTAGGAGTGGGAGGGCGGGAGCAGGAGCAAGAGGCGAAGATGAAAAAGATCTAGACAGGCAGGTCAAGCTTAAATATCAAATCACTTGCAGCCGCACTCTGGTCCTCATCCGCGGCGGCAGATGCGCGCATTGTGAGGGCTGACCTTTGAAATGGAGAGCAAGCTTCTGCAGGAGGGAGCTCAGCTCCGTCCTGCCGGGTGAGACGCTGTGTGCATCGGAGAATGGAATTTTTGTCTGCCGAATCAGAGCAGCCAGAGACACTTCATCTTTCACCTGGTGTTTCCAGAAACTGCGTCACCGGTCAGCGCCATCGCGGGGTGTGGTGGCCTCGCATCTCGTTTTCAAAGCCTTCTTGAATAGCTTGCACACACACACACAGATGACCTCTGGGCTCCAGCCAGCCAGTCCTTATATCCCCTCCCCCCATCTCCCCCGCTTTGCTGGGGTCTGGCTTAGAAGAGTATGGCCTTGAGGATGAATTTCAGCGAGGCCCCTTGTCTGGACCCATCTCTGGATCTCCTAAGCAAAGAGGAAGGGCTGACAAGGCATCAGAGACCAGGCTGGAGATGGGCAGGTACCCAGGGCGTCTCCCTGTGACAGGGAGGGGCAGGGGGCAAGCTGTGTCTGGGCCCTGGGACCGCCTGCTGGACGCTGCTGACCCCACCGGGAAAGGCATCCCAACCAGTCCCTCCTCCGGTTCTACTCCAGACTCACCGCACATAGAGAGAGCTCCTGACCCAACTGAAGCCTACCCTCTCGCTTGCTCTCCCTCTCTCTCTCCTACCTCCCCCCCCCCCAGCTGGAGTGGAGAGAGAAAGAGAGAGAGAGAGAGAGAGAGAGAGAGAAAAGCTGGTGTTCCCCAGGGACCAAGAAATGCCCACTGTGGCTTGACCCGCTGCACCACAGCAGCTGGCCCCTAAATAGGTTCTTTAAAAAACGAAGTCAACAGGCAGGCAGTCTGGACATTTCTTGCTCCATTTCTAATTGGTTTCTGAGGCTCCTACTTCCTTTTTCTCGACGTTTTCAACATCTCTGCGTTTCTGCAATCTGAGGCCCTTGCTGGAGAGCTGCAGCGCCCTCCACACTCTTCCCCTGCTCCTACTCTGCTGTGTACCCACCCCTTCCCCAGCAGTTGTCATTAGATTCTGGGGTAACCGACAGGCTCAAAATCAAAGGGTAGGAAGTGTGGAGGTTAGGGACCCAGGGTCAGCAAGGAAGTCCTCAAAATCACAGAGAGCAGCCTCCTTCGTGCTCATGGTCCACTGTGTGGCTTCTGTTCCAAGCGGACTTCACAGTTCAGAATGACTGCTAGAGCTCCAGCCGTTACATCAGCATTACAGGCAGCAGGAATGAGAAAACAGGTTGACGAAGATCATGGCATCTCCTTTAAAAGATACTTCCTAGAATTGTACACAAAAATTTACTTTGCACTATTTATCACCTGGCCACATTTCCACACCCTGTGGTAAAGGAAAATTTGATCTCATGCCAGTGAACGTCAAGGTTATTGTTTCTTTATTTTTATGTATTTTTCATTGTATTTAAAAGGCAAAGAGACAGAGACCTTCCATCTGTTGGTTCACTCCCCCAAATGCCCACAGCAGCCAGAGCTGGGCCAGGCTGAAGTCAGGAGCCTGGAACTCGATCAAGGTGTCCCGTATGGGTGACAGGGTCCCAGGAACTTGAGCTATCATCTGCCGCCCTGCAAAATGTGCACCAGCAGGGAGCAGGACTGAAGGCAGAGGAGCCAGGACTCGAGCCAGGTGCTGTGACACGGAATGTGGGTGTCCCAGGTGGCGACTCTACTGCCACAGCACACACCCACCCCAGGGCTGCTATTTCCAAGGAGGAGGAACGGAGCAGAGACTCGGCCCCACTAGGAGTGTCCGCGGCTCCTCTCCCGGATGAAGGCCCCCAGTCTCACTGCGCGGTGGCCAGCTGTCGGAGTTTCAAGCAGGAGAGCGTCATAGTGGAATTTGTGGCTTGGAAAGTTCACCTTGGCTGCTCTGTGGACTAGCATCCAGCAGTGGGCGCAAGCACAGGGCAGGGAGAGCCGTGGTGACACTCCCCCCAGAGGCGAGATGGCAGCTGGGGCAGGCGGGGGTGGGGGGGGGGGCATGGCCAGGCTCACACCGTACTGCCAGTAGAGAGCTAGTAGGACTTGCTGACGGACCGGATACGAGTGTGGCAACGTGACGGGGTGGGCAGGGAAGCCCAGGGATGGTGGACAGGGAGGCCGTGCTGTTCACTGAAGGGCCCCCTGGGAGGGAGCAGAGCCACAGAAAGGGGAGCACTTGCATTGGGTAGGCAGTCGGTAGGTAGACCTGGTGAGCTGGGGCAAGGCGGCACTGGAGGTCTACAGTGTGTGGGTCCAGGAGCACCTGGATGTGTTGGAAGCCCTGGAACTGGATGAGACCACCAATGGACAGGGCAGATGAGAGAAGGGGGGGGGGAGGCAGAGGGGAGGGGAGGGGAGGGGAGAGGAGAGGAGAGGAGAGGAGAGGAGAGGAGAGGAGAGGAGGGGAGGGGAGAGGAAAGGAGGGGAGAGGAGAGGAGAGGAGAGGAGGACAAACCCTTGATGCATTCCAGGCTGTTCCAACTCTGGGGCTGAGAGCGTGGATCCCTGGAGCCCTCAGTCCCCCGATCTGTAAAATGGGAACACAAGAAGCGTGAGGGATCTTACGCGATGCTGTGGAAGAGGGAGCTGGTGGGTGTTTCCGCACCAAGAGGAAAGCACTTCCCAACAAGCGATCATCTTCAGCCAACCGGAATGTTTTATAACCATCTGTTACTTTTAAAGTGGAGGTTTCCCTATCAGTTTATGCGTTTAGACACAGCCCATGAAACACTGTATCCAAGTAAAAATTGTTATTAAACGTGTTCATAAAATCCCCTTCATAGTTCTGTTGTTTTATGTAACAAATAACACCCCCAAACACCCTAGGGAAAAGCAACTGGAGGATAAACATCTCAGAGCAGAGGAAAAATGTCTGTTCTGTTCACCACCAAGCTCTGTATGTTTTCCCTGCCTATCATGACACAGACAGCAAAGATGGAAAGGGAGGAGGCCGGCGCCGCGGCTCACTAGGCTAATCCTCCGCCTGCGGCGCCGGCACACCGGGTTCTAGTCCCGGTCGGGGCGCCAGATTCTGTCCCGGTTGCTCCTCTTCCAGTCCAGCTCTCTGCTATGGCCCGGGAGTGCAGTGGAGGATGGCCCAAGTCCTTGGGCCCTGCACCTGCATGGGAGACCAGCAGAAGCACCTGGCTCCTGGCTTCGGATCGGTGCAGCACCAGCTGTGGCGGCCATTTGGGGAGTGAACCAACGGAAGGAAGACCTTTCTCTCTGTCTCTCTTTCTCACTGTCTAACTCTGCCTGTCAAAAAAAAAAAAAAAAAAAAAAAAGATGGAAAGGGGGGAACATTTCTTGGGCACCTGCCAAGTATACAGCTTCTCCTCTGAGTTTTCCAGCCCTTGCAAGAGGTGGGCATTAGCAGGTGCATGTCACGGTGTCAGAAACCAAAGCTCTGAGGGCTTGAATGACTTGGCCATAGAAGGAGTGGTGGAGCTGGTTTGCAGACCGGATCCACTTGGCCTTGAAGCCCCGCCCTCACTCAAGCATTCGTAATTGGCCTCTCTGCTGCTTCTCTGCTGGCTTCGCTCCCTGCTGCTGCCTGCAGCGAGGGCTTAACCATTGTACATTGCCCGGGCATCCACTTTGACTGTGAACTGGAATTTCCCACCCCAGAAGCAGGGCTCAGGCGCCCCGACACAGTTTCAGGTTCTGCAACTCCCCTCTTCCCCAGTTCCTCTATGGGGTCAGTGTGGCCGCCTGCCTCGCAGTGTTGCTCCCTGGCGACCACTTCCCCACCAGGCAGCTGAGCTGGCTTCGCTGACCCCACATTTCACGGGGATCCTGCAAATGTGCCCCAGTGACCCTCTCAGCCATGCAGGTCTGTGGGGATGAAGCCGCTGACCCACGAGTCCCTCCCCGCTCTGCCTGTGCTACCTGGCCTCTGTGTAACTCTAAGTACCCCAAACTCCAAAACGGCCCTGGGGTCTCTAGGCCCTCAAGCCTCCCCACTGCCCTGTGTGAACTCTGTGAGGGCAAGGAATGAGTCTGTCCTTGGTGCCTTCAACAGCAGCCATTGGAAGGCATGCAGCAGGTGCACAGGGCGTGCTGGTGGAAGGTGTGAGTGAGTGAGTGAGTGAGTGGGTGGAAGGCACGGTGCCTCTCGGCCTGAGATGCTCAGAGAGCAGATGGAACCCAGTTGCCGGGACCCCCAGGGCCAGCAGGCAGAGGAGGAACGTGGTAGGGGAGCGGGGAACCGGAGCTGGGGTCACAGCTGCGTCTCTTTTTCTGGACAACCGTTTTGTGGGTCCATTACGCTCTGCAGCCCTACATTCATTCACATGCTGCAGTCCAAACCCTGGAAACTCAAGAGTGTGGCCTTATGTGGGGACAGGGCCGTGGTAAAGCACGAGGTCTGTGTCCAGTGAGGCTGGCGTCCTTGTTAAGAAAGGGACAGGTGCAGAGGGAGGCTGCTGGGCAGAGCCAGGGAGAACACAGCATCCTCCGCCAGGGAGCCGGCGGGCACAGATCCTTCCTCATGGGCTCGGAAGGAGCCGCTGCTGTTGAGAGCTGCATTTGGGGTGCGGGCCCCCGGAACTGTCGGAGAACACATTCCGCCTGCTCCAGACCCCGGGCTGGGGGCTCTGCGACAGCAACACAGGCACACGGATGCACACAGAGCCGCCACCACCACAGAGTTCATTTTTTCAAAAGCTCCTTGTGAAACAACCAAGCCATAACAGGGGCCTGCATTGTGGCACAGTGTATTAAGCTGCCAACCACGGCACCAGGGGTCTATGAGCACTGGTTTGAGTCCCGGCTGCTCCACTTCGGATCCAGCTCCCTGCTAAAGAGCCTCGGAAAGCAAAGGAAGATAGCTCAAGTCCTTGGGCCCCTGCACCCACGTGGGAGACACAGAAGAAGCTCCTGGCTCCTGGCTTTGGCCTGGTTCAACCCTGGGTGTTGTGGCCATTTGAGAGTGAACCAGCAGAGGGAAGATTTCCCTATCGCACTCGCTCGCACGCTCTCTCTCTCTCTGTCTCTCTCTCTTTCTCTGTCTCTCTGTCTCTCTCTCTTTCTTTGTCTCTCTCTCTCTCTCTCTGTTACTCTGCCTTCCAAATAAATAAATCTTAAAAAGAAGAGAGGGCTGGTGCTGTGGCGCAGCAGGTTAACGCCCTGGCCTGAAGTGCCAGCATCCCATATGGGCGACGGTTCTAGTCCCGGCTGGTGCACTTCCAATCCAGCTCTCTGCTGTGGCCTGGGGAAGCAGCAGAAAATGGCCTAAGTGCTTGGGCCCCTGCCATCCACATGGGAGACCCAAGAGGAGCTCCAGGCTCCTAGCTTCAGCCTGGCCCAGCCCTGGCTGTTGCGGTCATTTGGGGAATGAGCCAGCAGATGGAAGATCTCTCTGTGCCTTTCAAATAAATAAAAAAAATACATCTTAAAATAAAATTATAACTCCCACCCTCCATCGGCTTTTATGGCCTCTGGGCAAGGGGGAGGGGAAGACAGAAAAGATGGACTTGTGCACAGCACCAGCACAAGGGTGCCATACCGCAGGTTTCAAAAGGTCATTATTACACCTCCCCCAAGCTCATTTAACAGCTACAGGCAAGTGACCTTGTAACAGAAATGATTCTGCGATTTGCACAGAGACAAGCCTTGTGACATTAACAAAAGACCGCAGCAGGCAGTGAGCTGGAACAGCCCCCAGGTGTTCCGGAACATTCCTACGGTTGCCCTGGAATCACAGAGTCCAGCCAGTTCTAAAGAAGGGACAGCGGTGGTGAGCCACACCGCAGCCGCTTGGGCATGAGCCACTTACAGTGAGCACGCTCGCCTGGTGCTCCTTCCAAGACTGAATCAAGAGTGTTTTAAGTTCAAGTGCGCTGGGCTCGCATCAGATGTGATTGAAGGGGAGCTACTCCTGGCGTCTCTAAGCAGTGGGTGAAGAGCCAGCTCCAGGTGCCAGAGGGCCCATCGACAGAGGGGCGCTCACCACGGGGCGCCCCCTTCTTCAAGGTGCATTGAGAGAGAAAGGGGAAGAATCAGAACGAGCTAGGGCATTGGATGCCTAACAAAGCACTTTTCAGGGAGGGCATTCAACCCACGGTTATGGCGCTGGTGAGGATGCTGGCATCCCACATCGGAGTGCTGCTTCAATGCCTGCCTCCTGCTCTTGGCTCCAGCTTCCTGCTAATGCAGACCCTGGCAGGCACTGGTGATGGCTCAAGTCATTGGGTTCCTGCCACTGACCTGGGAGACTTGGACTGAAGTCCCAGCTCCCAGCTCCAGTTTGGCTCAGTCCTTGGCATCGTAGGCATCTGGAGAGCAAACCAGTGGATGGAGGCATTCTCTCTCTCTCTCTCTCCCTCCCTCCCTCCCTCCCTCTTCCGTGTCGAGGTGAATCCCCTTGGGCTCTGGTTTCAGCCGGGCTGCAGTGCACCCCAAGGTGCAGGATCTCTGGTCAGCTCGTAGGCGACGCTGCTGGTTTACAGACCTCACTCCCAGCAGCAAAGCTTCCAGGACAAGCAGACCATTGTAGCAGAACCCCCTCTCCCCACTGCCATCAGCACCCTGTCTCCATCCCCACCCACAGTCAGAAGTGCTGGCTAGGAGACCGAGGGGAGTCATGAGCTTTGGGGGCCATGAGTGAGTGGAGCAGGAGCCTCCCTCCCCAAGGCCCAGCCCACGGGGGGGGGGGGGCGGGGCGGAGCAAGGGACATGTCAGGGGCTGGCGATGGCCTGTTTGGCTCAAAGTTGTCAAGCTCCAGCCCAGAAGTTTCTGGATGTGGAGAACGGAGCAGGAGGTGGCGGAAGTGGACTGTGGCATGCAGGGGGCGGGGTGGGGTGGCCAGCAGGTCCCCCATGTACTCAACAAGGGCACGCTGCTTTCCCACGGCAGGTGAGGCTGAAAACCTGTGCTGGGGCAGAAGCTTATTTCAGTCTCTGGATAGAGACAGAGGGGGAGGGGGAGGGGGAGGAGGAGGGGGAAGGGAGAGGGGGAAGGGGGAGAGAAAAAGGGGGGAGGGGTGGGGGAGGGGGAGAGGGAGAGGGAGAGGGAGACCAGAACTAGAATCAGAGACCAGAGCTGTTTTCTCCAGATACTTCTCTGATTTCTGTACTGAAAGATGTTGTAATTAAATAAACACATTCTTCGGGATCATTTCCACAGTAGACTGTCAACACCCAGCCCCTGTTAGCCAGACAGGCAGGGCGTGTGTAACCCTGGCAACGCCTCCAGAGAGCAATTTATCCAATTCCTTCCATTTCCCCCAGGACAGGGCTTGAAAGCAAACTTCAGAGGGATCAGACTCCTCCCCGCCCCCACCCAGCAAAGGCCTCGTCCCAGGGAAGCCACTGGCGGGGTCTCAGCCTGTCTGCGCCCGGTGTGAGCATGAGCCTTTCCTAATTCTGCAAATGCCGTGACCACAGGTTCCGCAGCCCCTCCAGCCTCGGCGGCCACACCTCCCCACAGGGCGCGGAGGGTCCCTCACTGACCTGTCTCTCCATCATGTAAGCTTCATTTTGAAGCCTCGGCCTCCTGCTTGAGTTCCAGACTTGCCCCACTGTCCCGGGGGGGAAGGGCTGAAGGTGACCCCAGCAGTCACTCTCGCCGCTGGGCCATGGGGAGAGCTGCAGACCAGGGCTGGGGTTGCTGTCTGCTTTCCCTTTCTCCCTGTTTTTGGGCTCTCTGTGGGCTGCAGTACCCAGAAGGCTCACTCTTGGGAAGCGTGTTTGTGGAGGTTTTAAAATCTGCCCCCAGGGTCTTTCGCTTCCCTGCCCCTGAACGTGAGC
Source organism: Oryctolagus cuniculus (assembly GCF_051225735.1). Classification (NCBI taxonomy): domain Eukaryota; kingdom Metazoa; phylum Chordata; class Mammalia; order Lagomorpha; family Leporidae; genus Oryctolagus; species Oryctolagus cuniculus. The sequence continues at coordinate 78,440,868 of NC_142876.1, read as the reverse complement.
CAGACCTAGCGACTCACTTCTCATAGAATGTGGCAGGTGCAGCGGTCATCTGGGGGTTCCCGGCTAGGTTAGAGAATCTGAGCCGAAGCCCTCCTGAGACACTGGCCCTCGGGACTAGCCGCCGTGCTGCCAAGGCGCCAGGCACGCCAGGGCTGTGTGAGCTGACGGCCAGCACCTGCTACCGGCGCTCAGCCTGGGAGTCGTGCCTGAGTTGTTTTCATGGCTGCTAAGTTTGGGGTGCCTTGTCATCCTGCCCCGGACAACTGCAGCAGCTAATCATCGACTTTGGAAAACCCGGTAGGGCTAACCCTGCTGCAGAGCCCCTTGACATGGGCCATGCGGTTCAACCACAACTTCCTCTTCTCTCGCCCCTGCACTCCGCTTTGGGTCATCCGCGAGGCAGTCCTGTTGGGAGGAGCCCAGCCACCCTCACCCTCGTGGGCATGTATCAGCCTCGGGACTCCGGCACGCCCTTCCTAGGCACAGGGTGAGGGGTGGGGGCTCCAGGATACCCCACCTTCTCCTGCCCCTTTGCCCACAGCCAGAAGCTCCTGGTTGGAGCTTGACAGTCACTAGCCCCTGAGCTAGCTGTTCCATATTCCCAATCTTAAAACAGGTGGGCTGGGCTACGGAGGCAGGCAGGTTGCTGGCCCACCCACACAGTGGTCTTGCCTTCTCTCTCCCAGGCTTCTCTTCTGCCCACAAAAGGAGTGGGGAGTGGGAAGGGGTGACTGTGGGGCTTTGGCCGAATTGTCACCACCATACGCCATAGGGAAGTGCTCGGTCCCAGAAGCTGCTGTTCTCAGAATTCTGGATCCAGGGCTGCCATGTGTCCTGGGCATTGCACAACTCCAGGGCAGGATCTGCAAACTTGTACTTGATGGATGCTAAGAGTTTGAGACAGATGGTAAACATTTCAGGCTTGGCAGGCCACCCACGCTGTCTGTCTCTCAACTACGCAAGAGTGCTGTTGTGGTGAGAGAGTACTCACAGATGACACAGACACGAATGGGTGAAGCTGTGTTTCAATAAAACTTTATTCGTGCTGGGCTCCTAAGCTGTGGCTCCGCTTAGCCCTGTCTACCCTCTGGGCCCCTGTGAGAAGCCAATGCCATCCTGGAGGGGTGTTTTCAAGAAGGCAGTAGAGGGGCTGGTACTGTGGCACAGTGGGTTAAGCTGCCACCTGCAGCGCTGGCATCTTATATGGGTGCTGGTTCAAGTACCAGCTGCTCCACTTCCAACCCAGCTCCCTGCTAATGGCCGTGGAAAAAAACAGAAGGTGGTTCAAGTCCCAGGGCCCCTGCCATCCACATGGGAGACTCAGAGGAACTCCTGGCTCCTGGGTTCCACCTGGCCTAGCCCTGGTCGTTGAGGCCACTTGGGGAGTGAACCAGTGGATTAAAGATCTGTCTCTCCTTCTCTCAGTGTAATTCTGCCTTTCAAATAAATAAATGTTTTGGGGCGGGCTTTGTGGCGTAGTGGGTTGGGCCTCCACTTGCATCCCATATGGGCTCTGGTTTGAGTTCTAGCTGCTCCACTTCCAATCCAGCTCCCTGCTGATGGCCTGTGAAAAGCAGCAGAAGATGGTCCAAGTGCTTGGGCCCCTGCACTTGCATGGGAGACCTGGAAGAAGCTCCTCACTCGTGGCCTGGCCCAGCCCTGGCTATTGTGGCCATTTGGGAAGTGAACCAAGGGATGGAAGACCTCTCTCTCCCTCTCTCTGTTTCTTCCTCTGTAACTCAACCTTTTAAATAAATAAAATCTTTAAAATAAATACATTTTTAATTTCAAAGAAAAAAGAGAAAACAGCAAAATCCTCTGTGATGAGCCTGAACCATTCCTTTCTCCTTGGGGAAATTTTGGGGTTCTCTATTGTTTCTATCGTGGAGAAAGAATGATTTGAGCACCTGCTATCTACAAAGTGCTGTGTCCAGTGCTGAGGACTATAATAAACAAGGCAGACACAGGTGTGGTCTTCATGGAACTTGCAGAATTGTGGGGAGGACAGCCTTTGAATAAACAACTCCAAATGCGGGCAGAGTGCAACAGCATGTCAAAGGGAGCAGACAACTGCTATAGCTGGATGGAGATGCCCCCTCTCCCCGACCCCAGTGTGTGTCCTGGAAGTCCCGTCCTCAAGGTGGCGCTGTCGAGGTGGTGGAAGTTTTAAGAGGCGGGGTCTAGCACAAGGTCATTAGGTCACAGGAGTTCCCTCCTGGGTTAACACAGTCTCTTGGGCGTGCCCTTTCTCTCCCTGGGTGCACAGGGCAGGTCGCCCACAGCGCTGGCCCCGCTGCTTCGTGTCTACGCCCTTGAGGACTTCCCGAGGGCGGCCCTCTCAAGCCTCATCTCCCTCTCAGAGACCGCAGGACCCTGCCCTGACTTCCGGCGTCGGCCATCTTGGCTGATCTGCCCGCTGCGGCTTCCGGCTCAGCGTCTCGTGTTTTCTCTCTCAGTTCTCTATTTCGAGCCCGCCACCGCCCTTAAGATTTGCCTATTTTCTCCTGAACCAACTGTTTGTAACGTAAGTTTGTTCTTCGAGGTAGCGGCTTGGCTTTCTGATGTGAGTCCTGAGTGTGTCTTTTTTCACGCTGGCTTTGCCTTGACCTGCCCGGCGGGTCGGGAGCACCAGCATCACCAGCATCCTCATCGTCCTCACCGGCACGGATTGAGTGGAGTGGTTTGGCCCGGACATGGGGCTGAGCTGGACAAGCCGGGAGCCACTGCGTGGCAATGGCCCCGTGCTCTCTGGACCACGGCATGGTCTGAGGCTTGGTGGGGGTGCCTTGCCCACTTGTTCACACCTTGGGGGGGCTGCATCTGTCCCTGCTTATGTGACACACCCGGTGGCACTCGAGTAATCCTGAGTCCTGAGCTCGCTTCTAGGGGAAACGCTGTTGCTGACACGGCGGCATCTTGTGGATAAGCCCAGACAACAGGTGCTTCCTGAGCCCCCTGTCTCGGGCCAGCCCCTGAGCTCAGGGGAAGAACAGGATTCCTGAAGTTGGATCCCTCCTGCCTCTGGCTTTCACCGGAAATGAGTGTTGGGCAAGGCACTTTAGCCCGAGCCTCAACTTCCTTACCTGTAAAATGGGACCAATAATTATCTCTTACATCAAGGTGAGATAGGAATAAAGCATTCACATACGGCCCTTAGCATCACGCCTGAGCCACAGTAAGTGCTGAATATGCGTTGCTGCCCATGCCATCCCAACAATACAATCCTTATTTTAGGAGGTAGTTGATAATACCGCCTTTGCCTACTGTCTCGCAGGGCCATGGCTGATTCTGGGGAAAGTTCTGGAAACCTTTCCTTCTCTCTCCTTTTCTCTTTCTCGCCACCTTCTTCCTTCCCTCTCTTACTCCCTCCTAATCCCCCAGCACTTTTCAGTTGCTCACGAAATCTCTCTGGAAGGGCTCCTGACAGCACAGAGGTGTGGCCCCCACCCCAGGAGATGCTGCCATAGGAGGGCTGGCCAGGGAGCTCTGGGACCTGTCCTGGCACCACACAACCTTGGGGAATTCTGTGGTGGGTGACACGAGGGTAGGATGTGAGCCTATCCAAGGCCCATAAGCACACTGGAAGCCTTCGAGGGTCCGGGGGCAGGCCAGACACAGGATGAAGGAAGTCTCCAGACCTCAGACAGATCAGCTCTAAATCGCTTCAAGGTGGATACGCCCATTAGCCTCATGCCCGGAAGGAGAAAGAGAGGAGGCTGGGGACATGAACTTGCCTGAGGTCATACAGTGACAGAGAAGGAAGGGGTCAAGGTTGGAGCTCTTCGCTCTCCCGCTACTGTCCTTCCACTTAATCCTCTCCCAGCCTTGGGCCGCATTGCCCAGAAGGGGAGGCCCGGGGCCATCGCCGCCTCTCAGAGCCTGCAGAGGGCTGCCAGGATTCCACAGGCCTCGCTCCTGAGCAGAGAATGCATCCTGTACCACTCAGTGCATTTCTGTGAAGATGGAAGGGAGAGGAGGAGGAAGGGAGGGAGATCGGGCTTAGAATAAGCTTCAGGAAAGAGCAGCAAGGGTGTGCGCCGCCCAGCAGTGTCTTCCGCCCCTGACTCCCCAGCAGGCTGTGGTTTGGGCTCAGATGGGGAAGACGGGAGGGGCAGGGCAGGGAGCAGAGCAGAGCAGTGATAACTCCTGGGCGCTGGAGCCAAGTTCCCTGGGGCTCTAGAGATGAAGTCACCGGAGAGCTGCTCCTTTTCGCTCTCATGACAACCACGCCTACCCATTCCTGCCCCCTAGGAATCAGGGCGGGGGTGGGTAGGAACAGCAAACAGAGGCACTGACGCGGATGGTGGCTGCAGCCAGTGGTACTCTCTTCCATTGTTCAGACAGTACCCAGTGGTCACCATGGCAACCGGCTGGGGGAGCCCTTGCTGAAGAAGAAGTGGGTGGGGCTGGGAGATGGCCACGTTGCACCGCCTTGCCTGATGGGTTTCACCCCTTACTGTAGGCTTCCTTGGGTCAGATGCCAAGTCTAACAGATGGGCAAGACTTGAGGGAGTTCCCTAGTTCTTCTGAGTCATGGACAACCTCTCTGTCCACAGTAAGCATTTGATGATGATGACAGTGACGATGATGGTGGTGGTGATGGTGATGAAGATGGTGATGATGTTGATGAAGATGGCAATGACGATGGTGGTGGTAGAGATGACACTGTTATTACCAGCAGAATAAGCCGTGTGACTTTGCAACAAGAACACCAGACACACCTGGCCACAAATCTGTAAGTGAAACAAGGCGTCTCCTCTTTGAGTCCCAGCTTCCTCTCCTGTGCCTGACTGTCGTCATATCTACATGACTGAACATGGGGCATAGGGTTTGGGGGAAGGTAGCTTATTTGAAAGGTGAATCCACCTGTTTTGTGTCCTTACAATGAGATACCAGAGGCAGGCTAATTTCTAAGGAGGCTATGCCACAGCGTGGGTCACGTGCCTTCGAATTCTTCACAAATGCTTGGAATTTCAGAGTTCACGCATGAATGCCAAGGTCTTAAAGGATGTAAAATAACCACCCCCGCCCCCCTCTCCTGCCCCCAGCCCCAGTTTGAAATCCTGGATAACCCCAGCATGAGCCAATGGCAAGAGAACATTTGCTGGGGCCAGGCCTGGAGCACTGGCCAAGGTTTAGCCACGAAGGGTTCATCATTGTTGGAAACAGGCCAGGCAGTCCTGAGAGAGAAGAAATCTGTGGCATTGCCGGCCATTAGCAAGGCCTTACAAGCCCTGAAAACAAAAGAGAGTTGAGTAGGACACCCAGCCTCACGTGGGTAAAGTCAGCTCCGTCCGCTGGGCACAGCTGCAAGCTCTGGTGTAGGGCCGGGCGCTTATCTTTGGGAAAAGCTTTTTTTGAGATCCCATGCCCAGCAGACACAGCAAGGAAACCAAAAATGGCAAAGGACTTTGGTCTTTTGGCCCACCTCTTCCTTCCAACTTCCGCCTTTGCTCAGGTAACTGGGGCCTTTCTGTAAGCAATTCTCTGATTAGGACACACTTTAGAATCCTACAGGTTCCCGGGTCCTGCCCTCAGGTCTAGAAAAAGGACACAATACCCAGGAACCTGCAGTTCAATAACAACAACAACAGTAATAATAGTAACAATGAGAACCCAGGAGAGGTTGTCATCCCACAAGTCTTCCTGCTTGGCCACAGCTGCGTGGGCTCACGCACACCCCTGTGGGACACACACACACACACACACCCCGGCTTTGGTCTGTGAGTCCTGGGGAGGCAGGACTGACCTCTGCAGAAGAAGCCTCTAGGGATTGGCACTGTAGCATAGTGGGTTAAGCCGCCGACTGCATCCCATCTGGGCACTGGTTTGAGTCCTGGCTGCTCCCCTTCAATCCAGCTCCCAGCTAATGGCCTGGGAAAGCAGCAGAAGATGGCCCGAGTCCTTGGGCTTCTGAACCACCATGGGAGACCCAGAGGAAGCTCCTGGCTCCTGGCTTCTGCCTGGCCCAGCCTCGGCTGTCCTGGCCATTTGGGGAGTGAACCAACAGACAGAAGATTCTCTGTCTCTCTCTCTCTCTGTGTCTCTTTCCCTCGGCCAGTATGAAGGGAGCTGGAGCATGTCTCAGGTGTAAGGGCAATGATCCTGTTTCCTGAATCTGCTTTGCCATCACCTTCTGTCGTGGCCGTGTGAACGCATGACCGGCTCCCTGGGTCTGCTCCTCGGACTCCGTTCCAGGAAGATGGCAGGTCTGTGACTCTGCACACCCTGCCCGGTGGTTCACCCACGATCACACGGCTCTTGTTTAAATGCCCAGGCCAAGACCTTGGGGAGGAGCGAACCATCAGCGGTGCTTTCTTTCCTTTTTAAAGATATACGGGGCCGGTCCTGTGACGTAGCTGGTAAAGCCGTCACCTGCAGTGCTGGCATCCCACATGGGCACCGGTTCCAGTCCCAGATGCTCCACTTCCGATCCAGCTCTCTGCTGGGAAAGCAGAGAAGATGGTACAAGTCCCTGGGCCCCTGCACCCCTGTGGGAAACACGGAAGAAGCTCCTGGCTCCTGGCTTCGGATTGATGCGGTTCTGGCTGATGCACCCATCTTGGGAGTGAACCATAGGATGGAAAACCTCTCTCTCTCTCTCTCTCTCTCTCTGCCTCTCTGTGACTCTGCCTTTCAAGAACAAAAAATAAAATTTTAAAGGTGTACTTTTTTTTTGAAAGAAAGAATTCCAAAGAGAGAGGTAGAGACAGAGAGAGATCTTTATCAGCTGGTTGGCTTCCCAAATGGCTTCAATGGCCAGGGCTGGGCCAATCTGAAGCCAAGAGACTGGAACTCCATCCAGGTCCCACACGTGGGTGCACTTGCTTTCCCAGGAGCATTAGCAGCGAGCTGGATCAGAAGTGGAGCAGCTGGGACTTGAGCCGGTGCCAATATGAGGTGCCAGCACCACAGGCGGAGGCTTAACTTGTCCCCGACAAGTCTCGGCACAAACTCCTCCCAGGGTCATCATTAACTCAGATGAGTCAGTGCCCTCGGGGACCTAGGAGTGAAGGTTCATCTCCCAGGACAGGGTGTGTGGCACTCGGCCGGGGCTGTATTCCTGTGAGCTGACAAATGGGATTTCGGCCAGCCTGAGAGCACCTCCTGCAGTTCCGTGGGCTGCAGGTGCACTGTGCTACTGGGGGCAGCAGTATCAGGGGAACTCGTTAGAAATGCAAATCCCTGGGTGCTACCCCAGACCTGCTGATGCATGGGCCCAGCCGGCTGTCAGTTTGAGAAATGCTCCTTGAGCCTGCCTAGGAATCTTCTCAGACGTAATACTGAATGCAAGACGCCCACGCTCTTCTGCAGGGAATCAGGTCCTTGAGGGCACCTGCGGCCCCAGGGGAATCTGAACCAGCAGTCAGCACCTGAATGCAAAATGGTCCCAGGCCCCCTGCATTAAACCCTGCAGAAGCCGGGTTCTGCCCCCAGAGCCCTGTACTCCAGCCGGCCACAAACCCCGTGTGCCCGCAGGAGCCCACAGCTCCTCGAAGAAGAAGCTTCTGGCAGATGAAGCCCCGACCACGCCCTGGCCTTCCGTAGAAAATGGGGAGAAGCAGTCCCGGGGCTGGAAGGGCAGCGCCAGGGCTCTGCAGCCGCCGCTTCAGGGAGCTGTGCTTGCGTGCCGAGCTCTTCTGAGAGCGTCCGTTTGCTCCCGGGCCTTGCTGGGCCGCACACGCTTATTTGTAAGGACGCTCGGGGGAGCCCAGCGCTTCCGGACAAGAGCTAGTCTCCCTTCGCCGCCCTCCACGCTACAATTTGCAAGCGCCCGGGGCCCGCCTGTCTCCCTCCAATCAGCAAGCACTTTCACGCGGGTGGGGCCGCTTGGCAGAACCCACCTTTAACCAGGAGCGCGGGCACACGCACACGCACACGCACACGCACACACACGCCCGTCCAGTCTCCTCTTGAGCCGGGAAAGGAAACAGGCTGGGCAGCCAGTGGAGGAGCGCAGTCTCTCTGTTGTTGGCCCAAACTTTCAGGGCTTTTGGCCCCTGGTGCGCCATTGCTGTTACCTTTGAGGGGCTTTCCTGTTCATCTGTTTCCCTGGCAGCCATGCTAATAAAGAGCTGTCTGCACAACAATGGATGCTCAGTGCTGGCAGCCAATTTGTCTGGGGCACCATTTCTTAGGAATCCTCCAAGCCCATTAACCCCTGAACCTGGGAGATGGTATCTTCCCCCCCTGGGATGAATTACCTTCTTTATTTCCAGACGTGTGTTTGCTCATTTAGCACCCCATTCAGAAAGACAGCCCGGCTTGGGCACTGTTTTCTAAAAAGGGAAGGAGGACGTGCCGTGCCCGCGGGGTGGCCAGTCACCCCCGGAGCGAGGGCTGGCACGCGCGCTGTGCCCGCTGCCTCTCACTGCTGCTTTGTGGACTGCTCCTTAATCCTTGCTGCCACCCTGCGTCCTGGATGGCATCCTGTATCCCACTTTGTTCCAGGAAGAACAGAGCGGGTCAAAGATTTGACCCAAAGTACTTGGCAAAGTGGTGAAGCCGGGATTTGAACCCAGCCCCTGCCGATGATAAGCAGCTCCTCCCATCAGCCCCGTGGTGTGTCCTCACTCGGGCCATGGACAGGGAGGGCGTCCAGGCTACAGGAAGGAAGATGTCACAGCCTCCTGCCTGGGAAAGAGGCCTGTCACCCAAAGTGAGTGCTCGTTTTAATCCGTAGTGTGTCTTCCACTCTACCAGCTATGTTATCAGGTGGGGAGAGAGAGAGAAAAGGATGAGGCCAGGTCTGCCTGCCAGGCTGGGGAGGTTCTTGCTGTCAGGAAAGAAGAGACAGAGTATAAATCCAAAGCCAGACCAAGTTTATTCAGAAGAATAAAGCCTGGGAGGTGCTCACGCCTAGCAGAGAGAGAGAGAGAGAGAGCCCCTTCCCTTACAGCCTAGCGGTTTATATGGTACAAAGTGGCAGGAAGGGGCTGGGGGGAGGGGTCTGAGCTGAAGCTGGGCGGCTGAGATAAAGGGAGAGCTTGGGCTCCTTCTAAAGGTCCTGCGAGATCACAGTGTGAGCTGGGAGGGGTCTGAGCTGAGGCTGAGGCCGGACTCTGGGGCCAAGCTGCTGAGCTGGGGCCAGGGGGGCTCATGCGGATGGCTGGACCCCTCAGAGAGTGGTGTGTCCAGCAGTCCAGGCAAGGGTGGAGCTAGTCAAAGCAGGGCAGGGAAGTGGGGGGCCTGCTTGCTCTACGTAGGTGAGAGGTCAATATGGGGCTAAGGCTTTTTGGCATTGCTCCATCATTTGCTAGAAAAATCTTAGAAGGTAGAAGTGACTCATCGCCCCAGCGTAGGTCTAGCTGGGTTAGTCTGCACATAACAGGGTGAGCATGCTGTGTTTCAGACCTGGTGGATCCCCACCACCACCACCACCACCAGGGTTCATTCTTTAGCCCACGTTTCTACACTTTAGCATTTTGGAGTCCCCAGGGACACTTAAACTAATCGTGATGCCTAGGTTGCGATCCAAAAGACCAATTATTTCAGAGCCTCTGAGGGTGACATCCAAGCATCAATGTTTTTCAAAGCCCCCCCACCCCAGGTTTCTCCAACGCACATTATTGTTGGGAGGGAAGGATCCAACACAGAGCAAACCCTAACAATTCCACATTGGGAATTCCTGTCTTTCTGTGCTCCCATCCTCAGGTCACCACATGGCCCAACATAGCTGCTGTAGCTCCAGCTCTTTGAATGATGGAAAGGACCAGAAGCTGTCTGTCTATATCTATCTATCTATCTATCTATCCATCTATCTATCTATCTATCCACCCATCCATCCATCCCTCTATCATCCATATCTCTATCATATCTCTATCATCTATCATCTCCCTCATCATCTCTATTATTATTCTATCATTTCATATCTATCTATCATCTGTTTGTCACTTTGAAATGTCTCCCAACTCCTCAGCCCTCATCTTTCCGGCCTGGACAGCAGGGAGAGCTGCCTAACTGGCGGTCAGTTACCCGGCACACTCGGTCCTCACGTGGCATCCAGGGTGACTGTCAGAGGACACACACATCTCATTGTGACGGACAACGATGGCTTTGTGCACCAGGAACAGCGACTCCCTTCTACGGGGCATTGCTCAGCCCCACCCGCAGCACATGCCTTTTTTTTTTTTTTTTTTTTTTTTTAAGTCAGAGTTACACAGAAAAAGGGACAGGGAAAGAGAGAAAGAGAGAGAAAGAGAGAGAAAGAGAGAGAGAGAGAGAGAGAGAGAGAGAGATCCGTCTGCTGGTCCCCTTCCCAAATGGCCGTGACGGCCAAACTGAGCCAGGCTGAAGCCAGGAGCCAGGAGCCAGGAGCATCTCTGGGACTCCCCCGTGAATGGCAAGAGCCTAAGCACTTGGGTCATCTTCTGCTTCTTTCCCAGGCCATTAGCAGGGAGCTGGCTCAGAAGCAGAGCAGCTGGGACTTGAACCAGTGCTCTAATATGGGATGCTGGCATGGCAGGTGGGGGCTTTAACTCACTGCACTACAACGCCGGCCCCAGCACGTGGTTTTTGATGGAGTGCTAATCCTGATCATCTGGTCCTGGCCACACTGGACAGACAGATCTGGGGTGGGCCAGTCAGAGAACTCCCAGCCTCCCAGACCAGGGCTGGGTTAACACGTGTGATGCTGAACAAGAGAACTGGCCTCTCCCCAAAAGCCCAGCCCTTCAGTTGACGGAGCTGATAGCACAGAGAAACAGCAGTTAGCCAGACACACGCAGGAAGGAAGCGTGCTCCAGGCCAAGGGTGCAGCTGCTGCAAAGGCCTGGCTTGGGCGCCAAGCATGGGATCCCGCAGGACAGCTGGGATGCGGAGGAAGAGAGCTACTGGCTGCAGCAGCAAAACCGTAGCGGACACTTAGACCCTGTGTCACGGGCCGGACTCTGGTCTCACCGCTTTGTAGGAATGCATGTGGAGCAGGCATCCTTAGCATCCTGACCAGCCCTAGGAGGGAAGCAGCTTCGCTAAGATCCCATAGCCATGTGCGACATGGGATGGGGACAGAGCAGTGACAAACCAGATGGGTCACCAGCTTCCAGCACACACCCTGTGATGCTGCGCAGAGTGACTGGCTTGGGAAAAAAGATCTGAAGGCAGACACCTGTCCCCCTCTCCTTCAAGGCCATGGCTGATGTCAGCATTAACCAATGCTCGCCTGAGATGGTTCTGGGCTAGGTGGACCCCATCGGCAGGTGCCAGTCTCCCCAGGAGATCCTGTAAGCGCTGTCCTGAGTTAAGAAGCAGTACGGCACTGGAAGGGGGGACCCTTGCCCACCCCCAAGGAAGCACTCACGCGGGGCTTCCCAGGGACCAGCAAGGGGCATCCCCCCCCCCCACACACACACAGCAGCCTCCTGCATTGGCTTCCCCATCCCTCCTGCTGCTTTTCCACACGACTGGATTTATTTTCAAAACAATTTATAGTTACATTAAATATTAAAGTCGCTTTGCAGGTGGTGTTTACTGTGTGAGAAGCTAGCAAATGGATGTTGTAACATAGAAAGCAGCAAAAAACAATTTGGAGCACTTTGGGCCGGGCCACGGCAGCCTGGCAGCCACTTCCAGAGTGGAAGGAGGAGGCTTCTTCAAAGCAGACCCCGCGTGCAACGGAGTGGGCGGGCCGCCCAGGCGCTGGGGCCGCGGACGGCAAGGCCGCCAGGAGCAACACAGGCTCCGCTCGCGTGGCCATCCGCCAAGGCTGAAGTCCACGGTCAAACCAAGCCCGGGGGCGGCAGAGTAGCCTGTTTTATTGCAAATTTGTGATCCCATTTTTGTGATGGGTGCTGATGCTGTGGCGAATCCTCTCTGCTCCTCGTACGACAGATTCTACAGAGTTCTGGAGAGTACCCTCCCGTGCCAGGCGTGCGCACGTGGAGGGAGACCCAGTGCCAGTCCTCTCAGGACTTACATCCCAGGAGTTGAAGACAGACAAGAAGCGAGGTTGTAGATGCAGAAAAAGAGATCCCCGCTGACTGTGCTTAGCACCCAGATAAAAAGAACGTGCAGTGACACGGAGAAAGGCGAGATGAGGCAGGGGTGGTGCAAGGGGACCTGTCCGAGGGTGCCACTAAAGCGGAAGTCTAAAATAGCCCAAGTCAGCAACGGGGAGGACCACAGGGCAGGCATTGCGGGCAGATGGAAAAGTAAGTGCCAAGGCCCTGGGGTAGAAAACAGTTCGGCACGATGCCAATGCCAGCCAAGAGGAAGAGAGCAAAGGATGGCATATATAATAGTAGTAGTAGTAATATAGTCCCCACATTTCAGATAATAAATCCCCGGCTTAGAGAGGTTCATTTTTCCAAGTGAGGTCACAGAGCAGTAAATGCAGGTTTCTGATTCGGCAGTTTTGGGATGCAGCCTGCATATTTGCATTTCTGATGAACCGCTAGGTAAGGTTGATGTTGCTATCTTCACACCACACTGTCCAGTCCTGGGCTGATGGAGACAACGCACGGCTATCATGAGAGCAGTCACGGCAGCTGGGAACTATGACCTCACTGGCACTTGCTCTGTGCCAGGCCCCGGTGCTGGGGTGTGTGTGCTGATGAGCGCACTGCCATGGGGGTGTAGATGACATATACATGGTGACAGTGAATTGGCAGAGCAGCTCTTGGGGAGGGGAGACACCTCTGTTTCTACAAATGGAGAAACTGAGGCACAGAGCGACGAAGGACCTTACCTAAGTTCCCACAGCTAGTTTATGGCTGAGTGGGATTTGAACCCAGGCCCTCAGACTCCTGGCTCGGCTGTCCCACCCATCTGACAGAAGCAGCGCTGGTTTCCGAGAATCGGCTGCCATTCAGCACAGTAATAAACTCAATGTCACGATTAACCCTGCAGCCGGCCGTCCCCTCCCGGCCCCTGCAGGCCCAGAGTTTGGGAGCCCAGCTCTGCACGGAGGGTGCTGTTTCTCTCCTGTGCTCTTCCTTGACAAGTTCAAGCCTATCCTCAAAGGCACACGTGTCCCCTGGGCGCCTTGTGACGGATGGCGGCTGTCACAGTCTTCCGGAAAGAGCCCTGTGCACCTGCCTCTCCGTGGATAATGAATGTCGGTGCGGGGCACAGCACACGTGCTGCGCGGTGGAGATCGCCGCGCATCCTGAGGCTGCCAGGATGGAGCAGCTGTGAGGGGCCAGGCGCCGGGCTGAGACCTCTCCAAGCCCTCACACCCCTGCTGCCAGGGAGGCCCCGCAGCCCCATGCTCAGAGGAAGAGACGGCGGGCTCTGAGACGCAAGGAAAACTGCTCTGGGTCTGGTGGGTGATGAGGGGGTTGGTGTCGGAGTTGCAAAAGGACCCTGAGCCTTAGCTCCTTCTCTGGTCCAGCGCCAGCCCCAATTCACTTCTTTACAACACGCGCAACCAGGCTCGCTCCACTTGCTGCTGTTGACATCTGAGGCTGGACACTTTCTGTCTGCGGGGGCCATCCTGGGCCCTGCTTGCACCATGCAAATGGCAGTAGCCCCCCCAGTACCCCCCCCCAGCTTGGAACAGCTGACCATGCTTCAGCCGGGGCCACCTGTGCTCTGGTGCTTGGGGACCCATTGAGAACCCCAACATTCATCTGCCCAGACCTACTATGTGCTTAAAATTCTTCAAGTTTACCAGAGGCTTTTGTTTTTTGCTTTGATATAAAATCCCAGCTTTTTGGCTGGCTCTAGAAGGCCTTTGGCGACTTGGCCCTGTGATTCCTTCCTGGAACCCTGGTTGTAGCCAGCAGCCCCACTCCCCACCAAGTGCTTCCTAGTGTCTGTAAGCTTCTGACCCCAGCATCCTCTGAGGCTGGCCATCCCTAGTCACAGCTTCGAAAAATCCAGGTCGCCAGCACTAAAGAAATAGATGTAGGGCCAGGCAGCCAGCCCCTGGCAAACTCCGTTTCTGTCCTAGCACTGACCCCAGCCCCCGGCTTCGCATTTCAGCCAGCACCAAACATCACAGGACAGGGCTGCTTCTCGTGTGGTGCTCTCCCCCCACCACCCCAGCCAGCCGTGTTGCTGTTGGTGCCCCGCCTTGGGGTTGGTGCTCCTGCCCAGTTAGTCTGCATCGCTGCCTCCTCCTGCCCTTGCTGCTCCCAGAGGGCCGGGCCCTCGCCACATGGGGCCACTGGGCACTGATCCAGGTGTTTGGAGCTCAGCCAGAGTGCCCCCGCCTGCTGTCATCAGCATCAGTTGCTGGCAAAGACAACCACACGTGAGCTAACTTCAGGTCACAGGAAAGCAGGTGGGGGGCCTGTCCTGTCCTGTGGGCCCCAAGGGCCAGAATTCACACAGGTCCCTCTCCTTGGGGACTAGGCATTCTTCTCCAGGGATGGAACCAGGAATCTGGAAGTTGGCGGGAGCTGCAGTGGCTCTTTCTCCTCTCTCTCGCTGGGTCGTTGGTGAACACGTATCCCAGCATCACACACCTGTTTCTCTCTCTGTGGCACCCTGGGTCTGCACCTCAGCCCACGGGGCCCCAAGTGGCTGCCCACACACTGGGAAGAGTTAGTCCACGGGGTATGGTGAGGCCTGAGCCTGGGTCACAGGGAGGAAAACACACCTGGCCCCTATTGGTCAGGTGGCTCACAGGCGGCAGGCTGGGGCAGTGGTCACTGCCTGGGGGTGCCCAGCAGGGCCCCAGGAACCAGCACTGGCAGGCGTGAGCTGGGGAAGCCGGAGGAAAGCTCTGCTGACAGGGCTGCAGGGCAGCGGGATCTCACGGAGGAGGAAATGGTGGGGGTGACATAGCAGCCTGGGGCACTCAGATGTCCACGCTGTCCTTGGGCACACACTGCCAGCTTGGCCAAGGAGAGGCCTTGCCACTCTTCTTGCTGGTGGGGCTGGACAGGCCTGTGCCAAGGCTGCAGGAAGCACCCCCACCCCCACCCCCACAGACCCTTTAATTACCTTTGCCTACCCCTCCCCTCCATACACACACACACACACACACACACACACTTTATGGTGCCACATGGATGCTGCCACTCAGCCCTCAAGTGTCTCTCCAAGTCTCAGACCACAGACGAGCCCTATTCAGATTCTCAGCCACGTGTTCCAGTCAGCAGCAGCAGGCGCCAGGGAGCTAAGGCCACGCCAGAGCTGAGTGCTCTCAATGGAATGTGCAGGATCTGCTGGCTCCCAGACACCCCAGCCAACAGCTCTGGGGTCTGAGGTACAGCCAGGCTGTGTGTGGCTTCCCGTCAGGAGAAAGCACCCCCTACTCTGGCCATCACCCCAGGTGGTGTGGAGAGCCAGCCAGATGCATGCTGTGTCTCCACACCTCCCTCCCAGCCCCACTCCCCTGGGCCCCCGCAGAGCCCACGAGGCCCAATTATATTTAGCAGGTGGCAGTGTGGGCCCTGCAGTTAGCAATGCATGTTCTCCAAGCGTGCTGTGCCAGGCACCTGCACCAGAATCCCCTGGAGAGCTTACACAATTGCAGAATTCTGAGCCCCACCCTTGACCTCCAGAATCTGAATCCCCCACCCCCGGGGTGGGGGTGAGGCCCAGGAGTCTGTGGTTGGGACAAACGTTGCCCCTCCTCCAGTGGGGCATCTGTCGTTCTCAACAGTGTGAAAGTCAGAATTAGCGGCCCAGGGTTAACCACTGGGCTAGGTGTCGAAACGCAGATACTGCTCTGTTATTAGCTGGTCACGTGACCAGTTGAGTTCGCACCCTTCATCTCGGCTCCCTCGCCTGTAAAATGAGGGTAAATACAGCGCTGGCTTCCTAGGGTTCCTGGAAGCACACAGCGTGCTTAGCTGTGAATGGCAGGCAGTGCCCAGCGACAACTGTGGTGCTCTGTTCTTGGCAGAGGACAGAGAGCTGGGAGACCAAGCTGTGAGAGCAGAGGGTTGACCCCTCCCAAACTGGGGGTCAGGGATGAGGGTCGGGGGGCTGGGCTGTCAGGGAGGAAGAAGCCCTGTGCAGAGCACCGTGAAGATGAGACATCAAAGTCCTTGTAGCATCACAAAACCACCCATGGAAGGGCAGGGCTGGAATCAGGCACAGTCAAGGGCAGGAGCCAGACTGGAAGGAGCCTGGTAGGCCAAGGAAGGGGGCTCGATCCTGTGGACAGAGGGGAGCCCACCCTGCACCTGCTCTGGCCCCTCCACATGGGTGCAGGGGTCCGGAGTAGCAAAGGGTACAGCACCTGGCGCCTATGCCCACTCTGGACCACCTGTTGTGTACTCACAGCTTGGAATTTCCAGCTCCAGAGATCTGAGCCTGCTGCCAGGGCTCGTGCAGGCTTTCTCCGGTTCCTCTTCCTCCCTGCAGCCTTTGTCTACAGCTGTGACACTGAAGGTTGATCTGAGAGTGGCTGTGCTTGCACAGGGTCAGGGGTAACACTGGCACCCGGAGACCCACGCATGTGTGGGGTTGGGGATAGGCACTATACATTTTAATAGATAAAAGAAAAAAATGGTGATTTCCAAAAATTATTATACTTAGTGTTACCACCTTGCCAAAGAGTCCTTGAGATCACGCTGACCCTCTGCGCATGGCGGGGACCAGGAGGAAGAGAGAGAGAGAAGCTCAGCTCTTACGTCGGATAAAGGCTGGCTGCAAACCGCATGCCTTCCCTTTGCCCCGATGGGATCCAGATGTATAGAGAAGCCCCATGGTCTGAGCCGGGACCCTGCTGGCACGCGTCCTTGGCAGGCGGCTGACGCAGCCCCACTTCTGCTCAACCCCAGCTGCCACTGGAAGCCCAGCACACACACTTCCACGTGGCGCCAGGACTCGTGTCCAGAGACACACTTCCCATCGGCTTGGCACCAACATGGAAGGGGACAATGGAGCCACTGGCAGCATGGGCAGCTTCTCCTGCATCCCTGAGAGCGAGGGGCCAAGCTGGCCCCTTCTCAGGTGGACAGACGAGACCTGGGACCGGAATGGAGGTGAAATCAAAATGTGTATTTTATTTCTCATAATGAACAATCAAAACCAAGGCGAATACAGAAGTAAACAAGTGCCCCACCCTCTGCCACCCCACCCCCAAGCCCCAGTGTAAAATCAATGTTTCTGTAGCTCCATGCCCACTCCCCTAGGCTAGGCTTTCTTTTAGCTATCTATCAGCTATCTGTCATATCTATCAATCATCTTCTATACATCTACCTATCACCCATGATCCATCCAGATACCACATCTATCATCTTTCTATCAATCATCTGTTTTCTTTGAGAGGCAGAGAGACACAGAGATGGACAGCGTGAGCTCCCAGCAGCTGGTTCACTCCCCCAGATGCCTGCAATGGCTCTCTGCTGGGGCCATGTGAAACCAGCAATGAGAAACCTCATGCAGGTCTCCCTTGTGGATGGCAGGGCCATGACCTGCTCACTGCCTCCCAGAGAGAGCACTAGCAAGAAACGAATTGGAAGCAGAACTGGGATTGGAATCCAAGCTCTCTGATATGGGATACAAGTGTCCCAACCAGTGGCGTAATAGCTAGTTAGGCCTAGCACCTGCCCCACGGGCTAGCACATCACAGCGTGAGATTTGCAGACTCTGCAGGTCCTGAGACCTTCTCAGAGATGCAGGTCAAAGTGATTCTGCTACCAGAGTTAGAACGTGCTTTGCCTCTTTGCTGTGGAGATGACGCACAGCACCACATTGCATCAACAGTCCCTGTAGTCTTTACCAACGACACTTGCAGTTACGTGAAACCGAATTTTAAAAAATTTTGTTTCTTTATTTTCATCTCCTCAAAAGGCAAATAAAGAGAGAGAAAGAGAGAGAGAGAGAGAGAGAGAGAGAGAGAGAGAATCTTTTATCTGCTGGTTCATTTCCCAGATGCCTGCGGCAGCCACAGCTGGGCCAAGCCAGAGCTGGGAGCCAGAAAGTCCACCTGGGCGTCCCACGTGGTTGTCATCCGCTGTCTTCCCAGGCGCATCATCGGGGAGTTGGATTGGAAGCAGAGCAGCCAGAACTCGAGCCGGCGCTCTGATATGGGATGCCAGCATCACAAGTGGAGACTTGACCCCCTGGGCCACAATGCTTGCCTTGAGATTGAATTTTTTAAGGCTTATTCCTGATAAATCAATGCAAATTATTAATGCTGTTAAATCTGCATGTCTGTCCAATACTCCTTGTGACAAGGTATGGAGCACACGTAGAGACCCCGGTGCTTCTCAGGGGAAAGCACGTGTATGATTTTGGGCGGGTTGCCAGCCAAACTAGGCGCAGCATCTCATGGAGCGCCAGTTTTTCCTGCAAGTTCAACTGTCAGGCCAGCTTTGCTGACACATTCTTGGGACTATGGCAGGCAGCTTCTGGAAAATGAACAAGATAGGCTTCCATATGAAGGAGAACGGCTGATGGTGTTTGCTGCTAACGAACAAAAAGTTTGAGCTTCCGGACAAGGATTAGAATTTTGCAAACCTAGATCCTTCCCTAAGTAGTTAACGGCTTGAAGACTTTTCTGAGGAGATCTCTGTAGTTATGATCACATGTGATTTTGAAATTGTATAATAAAATATGCCAACCTTGGAAAGAGCTGCATGTTTTTCTAAGTGGTGGATGAATGATGTCACAAAATCATGCATGAGGCCAGCACGGTGGACCAGTGGTTTGAGCCGCCGCTGGCAACTCTGGGATCCCACACTGGAGCGCTGCTTCCAGTCCCAGCTGCTCTGCTTCTGATCCAGCTCCCTGCGAATGCACCTGGGAGGGCAGTGGAAGGTGGCCCCAAGTGCTTGGGCTTCTGCCACCCACGTGGGAGAATCCGATGGAGTTCCTGGCTCCTGACTTCAGCCCGGCCCAGCCCTGGCTGTTGTGGCCATTTGGGGAATGAACCAGCAGATGGGAAGATCTTTTCCTCTCCCTCTCCCTCTCTTACTGTTGCTCTTTCAAATAAATAAATAAATAAATCTTTGAAAAACAAGTAAATAAAAACCACAAAATCATTCACAGGCAAGAGATTCATCTAAAATACAAATAGAGCAGTTGGTTTAGATTTGATAGTGTATAAAGATTCACTGATTGCTTTCAACTGCCTACAACTCCCCATTAAAAACCCCGCCCTTGTTGAGCGTTGGTGTAGGATCAAAGACTATGCACAGCCACCTGATGAGGCTTTTAAAACTTTTCTTCCTTTTCCAACTGTGGGAAGTTGGTGTCTTCTTCATATATTTCAACCAAAGCATTGCATACCTTAAATGTAGTCTAAAATGAGAAACTGATTGTCTCGAAGTAAGACAGGCATTGAAAATATTGGTGAAAAGTTTAAATGCTATGACTTTATGCAACTAATTTTTAAAGAAAATATAGTTACTTTTCATAGCATATATGCTAACATATAATGGGTTTATTACTATCAATGTAATGAATTAATACTATTTTAAAAATTGTTTTAAATTTATTTGAGAGGCAAAGTTAAAGACAGAGAGAGGGAGAGACAGAGAGAGAGGTCTTCCATCTGCTGGTTCACTCCCAAAATGACTGCAACAGCCAGAGCCAAGCTGATCCTAAGGCAGGAGCCAAGAGCTTCTTCCGGGTCTCCCCCGTGGGTGCAGGAGAGTTCTTTGGGTTCTTGTGTTTTAAAGGCATAAAGAATGCTAAAACCAAAGTTTGAGGATGTTTATTCAAACTACTTTATGCATAAACCCATTTGTATAGTTTATTTATTTGTATTAATTTGAAAGAGCAACAGAGAATCTTCCACACTTGGGTTCACCCCCCAACGCTTACAACAGCTGGGGCTGGGCCAGGCTGAAGCCAGAAGCCAGGAACTGCACCGCCTGGGTGGCGTTACCTGCTGCCTCCCCCGGTGCACATTAGCAGGAAGCGGGGTCGGAAGTGGACTCGGGATTTCATCCAGGCACTCCGATAAGAAATGCAGGCCTTCCAAGCATGGATTTAACCTCCCTCGCCACAACATCCACTCCCATACACTCACTTTTTCACTTAAAAATATATTAAGAACATCTGTTCATGTGAAATGTAATATCTAATAATATAAATAATAACTACCTTTTATTAAGTGCTAAGAATGTGCCCAGAAATTGTGGTAGGCAGCTTGCAAACACCAACTCATTTCCATTTGCTCTTAAATATCTCTTCTCTTTAAAAAAAAAAAAAAGTAATACATCATCACCATTGTGTATATTTATAGAATACAGAGGGATCATTTGCTACATGTGTACAATGTATAACTCCAATTATTTCTTACAAAGAAAAAAAAACCTGTATAAGATAAGTACTATTTACCCCCATTCTACATGTCGTGGAACTGAGGCACAGAGATGTTAAGCTACTTGCCAGAGGACACACAGCTAGTTAGCGGACCAGCCACTGACGCTGCAGCGCTAGAGCCTGCAGGCTTCATAGCAACCCAAAGTGCAGATGTGCAGGCTCCCTGGAACCAACGTAAGCAAACAGCTATTGAAGACGAGCGGGATGCCTGGGGCTTGAGTTGGGAAGACTCACAGCACCTATTTAGGTGGCTGATGCACGGATCCGAGACTCACTCATCGCCCTAAGTAACCCGTGGCCTTGGTGCACCTGTTGTGGTTTTGCCAGGGCTCCCTAGTACCTGAAAAGACCCAAAGACCCTGGAGGCCTAGCCCTTTGCCTGCACACTCTTTCGAGACGCTGAGTGAAGACCAAGGGTTTCTCTGCCAAGTTGTGAGGGGCTTGTCCCCCACCCGCAGGGCAGCTCCTGCCTTCTGATCTGCCAGGAGTCGCGGTCTGTGATGACCTGTCTACCCCGCGCCACCAGGCGGCGAGGGCCCTGAGAACTGGGGCCCAGTTACCTGCACTCACCCTTGTATCCTCTGCACCCAGGACAGTGCCCAGCACGCAGCAGCCGTGCTGTCAGCGCAGCTGGGCTGAACGGCTGTGACGCCTGTGCTCTCGGAGCTCTGCACCTGCCCCTCAGACCCCTTCTGTTCCACGCATGCTCCGCCCGCCACCTGCCTGCACCTGTGCTTCTGCTCTGGGGCTTCTGTCCTCCGATGGCTGGACCCTGCCAGCACTGAGGGAGGGCTGGGGGCGGGGCGGGGGAGGGTCCTGGGAAAGCCCTTAACCAATGACTGATGGGGAGAGCAGCACATGCAAGCGCTCTGTCCAGCCCCCCTCATCAGCACACTCTGGGGGCCTCCTTTCCCTTTCCAGAGCAGGGTGGGGTCCATGGTGAGCTCCATGGGCACCCTTCTCGCTCCCTTCCCTCTCCTGTCTCCCTCCCCACCTCCCCAGTCATCAGTTTCTCTCTGCAACCTGCCATTAAATCCTCCAGCTCTTTCCCCTGCTACTGGGGACTTCAACCAGAGAGAGGCTGAGCAGGGGCCTCAGTCAGCTCTGTACCCCTCGCATTTGTTGAAGGAACGAGTACCAAGATCTCACATCTCATCCTAGCGCTCTGGGGCAAGATTGAAGGTATGGAATGGTTAAAAAGGGGGGGGGGGCTCTTCCACGTATTCTCTAGAAGCCCCCATAATTAAGACCCAGGGAGTGTGGTATCACCAGCACCATGCTGCAACTGGTTCAAATTGGCTCATGAGAGCCACTTGTTAGGTATCTGGGAATTTCGTAAGCTGGCGTTAAACCCTTAGTAGTAGCTTGAAATTGGCCATGGTGGGAGTATTTACACCGTAGAAATTGGTAGCTGTTACAAATCAGAGCTGTTCCCGCCCTTGTCTTCCCAGCCCTCCAGGGAGCCAGTTTGCCTACTCACTATGGGGCATGACAGTTCAGGGTTAAAAAGAAAAACCTGCAGAACAAATGAAACATCTAACAGGGGTTAAAGCTGGAAGCCCTGAAGTCAGAGAGACCTTGGTTCAGTGGGCTGACACTATGGCTTGGGCAAGAGACCTCATTTCTCTGTGCCTATATTCCCCTCTCTGTAAAATATAATAAATATGAGACGTGCTCAGCTTGGTGCCTGGTACACAGATGCAACTCTATGAGTGGTAGCTATTAAGTTAGCAGAGCCACAAGCATGGAAGGGCCTAGAACATGCCTTGGTCTACTTGGGCATCTTGGAGACATCTGTCATGTCACCCGCATCTATAGATTTTGCCTCCCTGCCCTGCTCTTTAATTGCCAGTCCAGCCCTACCAGGTCACCTAGGCCAAATAGTGTGGTACAGCTGAACTCTCTCTCTGTCTCTCTTTTTTTAAGATTTATTTATTTTACTTGAAAATCACAGTTACACACAGAGAGAAGGAGAGGCAGAGAGAGAGAGAGAGAGAGACAGAGAGAGAGAGGGAGGGAGGGAGGGAGAGAGGTCTTCCATTCGCTGGTTCACTCCCCAGATGGTAGCAGTGGCCAGAGCTGTGCCAATCCGAAGCCAGGAGCCAGGAGCTTCTTCCAGGTCTCCCACACAGGTACAGGGGCCCATGGACTTGGGCCGTCTTCTACTGCTTTCCCAGGCCACAGCAGAGAGCTGGATCGGGAGTGGAGCAACCAGTACTCGAACCGGTGCCCATATGGGATGCCAGCACTGCAGGCGGCAGCTTTACCGGCTACGCAACAGTGCCGGCCCCACAGCTGAACTCTTAAGATTAATCACGGGGGCCGGCGCCGCGGCTCACTAGGCTAATCCTCCGCCTTGCGGCACCGGCACACCGGGTTCTAGTCCCGGTCGGGGTGCCGGATTCTGTCCCGGTTGCCCCTCTTCCAGGCCAGCTCTCTGCTGTGGCCAGGGAGTGCAGTGGAGGATGGCCCAAGTCCTTGGGCCCTGCACCCCATTGGAGACCGGGATAAGCACCTGGCTCCTGCCATTGGATCAGCGCGGTGCACTGGCAGCAGCGCACCGGCCGCGGCGGCCAATGGAGGGTGAACCAACAGCAAAGGAAGACCTTTCTCTCTGTCTCTCTTTCTCACTGTCCACTCTACCTGTCAAAAAAAAAAAAAAAAAAAAAAGATTAATCATGGGACTCAGTTCTGTGCTCATCCCATGGAAACGAAAACCTGGGATGCTGGTCCCTTCTATCTGAGTCTCAAAGAGGGGTGGAACCCTGGCCCTTGGCCTCTGTAGTTGCCTTCAGGAAAAGGCAGGCCCCCTGAAGCAGGTGGCTGTGCCCAGGCATTCGGAATCCCCACTGAGACCCAGCCACACACTCCTGCCATCAAGCCCAGTACTGGTTAATCACGCCATCCATACCCGAGTCAAATGCAAAGGACGGTCCACAGCATCGGCAACCCTGCGACGGTGTATCCCGAGCTGTCCCTGTCCCCCTCTAGATCAGGCCGCTGTGTGCCGCCATCACAGAACACCGAGGACGGCTACTCTACCAACATGCAGAGGTTATTTGGCTCAGGATTCTGCTGGCTGGGGGAGGGGACTGCAACTAGCATGGCGCCCGCTGTCCCCGGGGAGCCGCTGTGCTGTGACTGCATCCCAGCATGGCAGAGAAGCTGAAAGGGACCTGGCTGTGAGCAGGTGGGGTGGCCTCGCGGAGAAAGAGAGCTCACTCCAGGAGAGCAGCGTGACTCCCTTCTGAGGGTGGTGCCCTAGGATGCCACCACCGTCACCAAGCCCCGCCTCGCCGCGCTGGGGACCAGGCCTCCAGGGCATGGACCCCGGGGGGCACGCTCAGCTGTGACAACCTCCTACATTAAAGGCTGCCACTGTCGGCCTTGGTTCAGCCCGCATGCAACCACAACAGACACCAATTGTTCAGCTCCTCCTAGGGTTACGGAGGGGCTGCAACAGGGTCTATGCAGACAAGGAGAAGAGAGCTGAGCTGGGAGTGGCACAGTTGGGACCAGTGTCTGGCCTAGCAGTTAAGTTGCCCGCATCCCATATTGGAGTGCCTGAGTTCGGGTCCCAGCTCCAGCCCCTGCGCCACCTTCCTGCCAATGCAGACCCTTGGAGGGAGTGGCGATGGCTCAAGTAATTGGTGCTACCTATGTAGAAGACCTGGATTGAATTCCTAGCTCTTGTCGAAAGCCCTATCTCAGCCTCCCAACCAGAGGCCAAAGCCAGGAGCCAGGAACTCTATCCAGGTCTCCCTTATAGGCGGCAGGGGCCCAAGCGCTTGGGCCATCTTCTGCTGCTTTCCCAGGTGCATGAGCAGGGAGCTGGATCGGAAGTGGAGCGGCCAGGGTCTGAACAGCTGCTCCGATACCGGCTGCTGCTGTAAGTACCACATCGCCAACCCCAGGCTGGGATTGCAGGTGAAGTGTTGCTCAGCCTTGGCTCTCCCTTCTTCCTCTGGGGTTTTGCCAGGCAGTGGGTACCTCCGCCTCGCCTCGTAAGCTCTGCAATGTTGTAGCAAGACCCAGAGCGAGGGGTGTGCTGGAGAAGACAGAGCAGACATCTCACATGGAGCCTCCAGCCTGGACTTTCCCACCACTAACAACAGAACAATAACACTCAAAAACTCAAACACTGTGACCAAGGGCAGGAGCAAATTCAGTTGCCGCAGCCATGCCACATGGTAGGTACTGTTACATGTCAATTAATGATTGAAGCAGCCAAGTCGCAGAGAGGTTAAGTCACTTATCCAAGGGCATCCAGCACAGCTGAGTAGTGCAGCCCAGAACCCAACTCGGAGCTCCTGCTCCTAACCCCTGGATGCCAACATGCAGGCCTGGCTCAGGATGGGTGTGTGCAAGCGTGGACGCCAGCATCCGGGGACCATGCATTTCTCTGCTTTGTGGGCTGAGGCTCTGCAGCCTCCTGCAACATCCTCCCTCCCTTGCCTGCTGTTCTGCCTCGGAGAAATCTTCATGGGGGGCGCAAGTGTTGGTCACAGCAGTGAAGGTCCTGCATCTCCTATCAGTGCCCGGGTTCGAGTCCTGGCTCTGCATCCAATTCCAGCCTCCTGCTGATGCACACCCTGGGAGGCAGCAGGTGATGGCTCAAGTTGTTGGGCCCCTGGGACCTATGTGAGAGACCCAGATGGAGCTCCCAGTTCCTGACTTTGGCCTGGCCCAGCCCTGGTTGTTGTATCTGGGGGAGGGAACCATTCCAGGGGCGATCTCTCCCTCTTTCTCTGAGTGTGTGTCTCTCTGTCTCTGTCTACATTTCAAATAAAATAAAAATGTGTACAACCCCACACGTGCCCCTAACAGATACATCAAGCAGAGGGGAATGGAAACCACTGTGAAAACAAGACAAAGAAACCCACTGTGGCCTGTTTGTCTGGGATCCAAGCACAAGTCATTGTACCTTGATTTTCCATGGAAGAAAACGAAAGGTCGTGTGTCAATCTGAATGCTGGCTGTGAAATTCAGACCACGGCCAAATGACTCAGTCAAGACGGAAACATGATTTTGTTCACACTGGCGTGGGCCAACACCCTCCCCCTAACTCCTGCAGCCAACCCCCCCCCAAAAAAAAAACATCGCTCAGAGTGCAAGGCCTGACCAAACACCCCTCCCTATCTCTCCACGGGCAGCATGGTCAGCACAGCTCCTACAGTTGAACTCCATGGGGAGAAAGCCCAGTCCTCCCTCCCTCCCTCCTTTTCTCCCTCCCTCCCGGAGGGGATATGAGCATCAGCCTGCTTGGAAGGGGCTGGCCACATGGATCTGCAGCACGCGGCCTCCCGGAGGAGGCTGGGAGAGGGAAGCTCTTGGCCGTGACCTGAGTGTCTGGGAGACAGGGGTCAGGATGGCTCGCTTTCAACAAGCTGCCTTTGCTTACTTGGCGTTCGGCTCTGGGCTCCCGGTCCTCCCGCCAGAGCCGGGCCAGGTCGGCCTGACCTGAGGTTGTCGCCCCGTAGGACTGTGAAATAACACGAGTGGTCGACGGGCCACTGCTGACCAGCGCCTGGAAGACAAAGTC
Source organism: Oryctolagus cuniculus (assembly GCF_051225735.1). NCBI lineage: Eukaryota > Metazoa > Chordata > Mammalia > Lagomorpha > Leporidae > Oryctolagus > Oryctolagus cuniculus. Next base: position 78,415,151 of record NC_142876.1, on the reverse strand, counting down.
TCCCTGGCTGGGGCTTTTGTTGGCTTGTTCTGGAATCAATTCTCTCTGCCTGCAAATTATTATAGGTTCCCGAGGGAACGGGGCTGGTCCTCGCCTTTCACTGCACTGCATGGTGCGTGTGCGTGTGCGTGTGTGAGTGCGTGCATATGTGTGTGTGTGTGTGTGTGTCTGTAGGATGAGGGGGTTGTGTTGCAGAGAACAGAGTGGAGGAGGAGGGGAGGCTGCATTCCTTAGGCTGGGCCCTTATAGGATTTGGACAAGAGGCTGACAGTCCAGATGGGGAAAGAAGCCTGGGAGTCTCCCCAGCTCTCTCTCTGCCCTCAGCGATCAACACGTTCAAGGGTCAGAAGCCAGCCGAGCCAGGGCAGGTGAATGAGACCGAGGTGTGCAAATAGGAAATCAGATCTGGAATGAGCTGGAGTTGCCCACAGAGGCCCTCTGCTTGGTCACTTGTGTTGGTTGCTATCTGCCCTTCTCTGTAACATCCCTCCTCCCCCCGCCAACCCTGGGGTTCTCTACACCCCTCACCCCAGTAACAACCAGACTTGGATCTTGGTCTCAGCATCTGCTCCTGTCAAGAAGGGCTTTCAGATTGTTGTGAATTCTCACTATTGGCACGCTCACCAGCTCTGTCGGGGTTTAGATTATTAACAGCCCTCCCTGTCTTTGGGAGCTGGCCTTTGGTAAGGAGAAAGGAGACAAGGCCCCTATCAGCACAATAGCATCTTACAGCTACACTGCAGGAAATGGCTGTTTCCACCACGTGCCGTGGCATCAGAAAGGTTGGGAAGCCTCGCCCTAGGCTCTCGGAGTGCTTTCAGTCTGCAGCCCCTGTGCCTGGCACGCGTCGCTGCAGAAATAAAAGGAGGGGCAACTAAGTAAGGCTCGGGGCCTCTGCCCAGGTGAGTCGGAGACGCCATGGCCCTCACCTGAGCCGCTGAGCAGCGGGAGCTCAGGTAGCTCTGCACTCAAGACAGAGGAAGGGCAGCACCAGGTAACACGGTGTGTGTGGAGGGGGAGGTGGCGGGGTTTGCCCTGGAGACATAAAATAGGGGCCACTCTCCAGTGCTCCACAGCCGCAAGAGAGAGCCCTTCCCCAGGAGAGAGCCGGCCACAGCGCCCCCTCTGGTAGACCTGAGTGCCTTTGCCCAAGCGGCTTTCCTACTGCCGCCCCCCCCCCCCCCCCGCCCGTGAACCCAGATGGTACACCCTCCGCCCGATTCTGCCCCAACCCCCACCCACTCTCTCCGGACCCTGAAGGGCCAAGTGTGACTTCCCCAGACCCCCAAGTCCCATGAATCCGCTGGAGACGCGTTGCTCAGGGCAGCCGTGAGAGCAGGGCCGGGACAAAGGCGGTGCTTCCACTGGGGCAATGGTTTTTGGTTGCCTCTAGGAGCATTTTTGCAAGATGATGAGGGAAATCCAGTTACTGCACAAGTTGAGGCAAGGAACTGAGATGTTTCCTGGAATGGCCTCCTAGGAGCCTGGCTTTTGAACACAGAAGGCTTCGCCCCCATTGGCCATGCAGCCGCCCCCTCCCACAGCAAGAATGAGCCGGCCAATGCGGTTCTTAACCACATATCCTAGACAGTATACCTCTGCGCATGACCGAGCTACCTCCTCTCTCCCACCGCCTCTGCCCCACACTGGCGATCGCTACTCCACGCCGTAGTCCCCTTGGAGGACAGGTGCCCCATCCCATGGCCGCGAGTCCTGCTGGGAGTTTGCATGCCAGGAAGCAGCAAGCCCTCTAGGAGGAGGTGGGATGGTGGCCAGCTTCCATGGTGGCTTTGAGACAGCGTGACATTATTCCCTGAGGCTGGTACGCTCCCGTGTGGCTGCGTTCTCTTTTCAGTTCACCTCCACTTCAGCCCACCCTTAACCGTTTGCCCCAAGGAGTCCACCCCAGGAACGAGTCAGACCCAACCTCTCTCTAAACACCCTAGACCTTGCGCGTAATCAACCAACCTGTAACCTGCAGGGAATGGTGAGGAAGCGAAGGCTCGGGATTTGTGCTGAATGAAGGCTGATGCTCAGTAGCCTGCCTCCTCGCTGGCGTCCACAAAGCGACTTCCCAGTTCCCTGGACAGTCCTCCATCCATTCCTCCATCCGCACCGCCTCCTCTTGGCAGAACGGTCACATAGGCGAGGGCTCCTGGCCCTGCCCAGCAACCTAACCCGGTGGCAAGGACTTCCGTGGCCTCCTACTGGCCTCTTGGGGTGATCTGCCCCCACCTCTGGTGCTGTAACCAGAACACTGCTGGGGCACACTCAGCTTCCAGCCCGGGGAGCTTAGAGGAAGCATTGCTGTCCACACTGACTGGCAGCCTTTGCTGCTGGCTGACGACCTCGGTGTGGGTCTGCTCCACCTGCAGCACCGTGAGCTCCGTTCAGGGTGAACAGCAGGAAGGCGAGGTTCAGCTACTCAGTCATGCGTGAGCTCTCTGCTTATGCCACGGCTGCCCTTGTTCCACTGACTAAAGCGAGTCACAGGACAAGTCTCAGTACAGGAGTGGGGAAGTAAGTACCTTCTTCCCCGAAGGGAAAGGGAAGAGAGTGACTGTTTGCTGCACCCCCTAAGCTCACCCTGAGCCCTCTCCCTCCACTTCCCATCTAGCCACACTGAACATGAACATTCCAGATAGTCTCCAGCCTCAGGGCCTTTGCACATGCTGTTCTCGCTGGCCAGAAGGCTCTTTCTCTGCCCATTCCTCTGTTACTCCCTCTGATCCTTCAGTCTCATGTTTCTCTCTCACTTCCTCAGGGAAGGCTTCCCCAGAGCAGGGTGGCTCCTCTGGTTAAACCTATCCTCTGGAGGGGCTGGCGCTGGGGCATGGCAGGTTGAGCCACCACCTGCAACACTGGCCTCCCCTATGGGTGCTGGTTCGTGTCCTGGCTGCTCCACTTCCAATCCAGCTCCCTGTTAATGCACCTGGGAAAAGCAGTGGAATAGGGCTCAAATGCTTGGGTCTCTGCCACCTGTGTGTGAGATCGGCAAGAAGCTCCTGGCTTCGGCCTGGCTCAGTCTTGGTTGTTGCAGCCATTTGGAGAGTGAACCAGCGGATCGAAGACTCTCTCTCTCTCTCTCTCTCTCTCTCTCACTCTGCCTTTCCAACAAATAAATAAATCTTCAAACAAACAAACACCCTATCTGCCAGTTTCCAGGAAGCCGCTTGCTAATTCACAGTCTGAAAACATAGTCCACCCTCACCTTTTGCGCTCACCTCCCTCTCCCTGTGATCTTCTTTGCCTTTACCCTTATCCACTTGACACCGTCTCGTAAACCATGGCTCGACGTAAGCCAGCTTTCCTTACGCACCGAAGCCAAAACAGCACGTGCCACTCTGCCTAGGTAACAGGCAATTATCCTCAGGCATTCTCTTGGTACCCAGCACCTATGCCCCGGTCAGAGAAAGTGCCTTGATGAGTGTGTCCATCCTCGTGACCCCACGGGCCTGGCCCAGTGCTCACCACGTGGGAAGGACAGAAATGCCTTTGGAGCGAATTGGCAAATGTGGTAATGGGGCTTCAACAGCCCTCGCCACTGTGAGACTTGCACCTTCGTGAGGGCCAGGCCAGTCTCTTCGCTGCCACACCTCCATGGCCTAAGAACGGGTATTCCATAAATGAGTGCCAACCACCTGGAAGGCGCTCCGAGGTTGAACTCCCATGAACCTATGCGAGTAGTGTATTTGGGAAGTGAGCCAGTAGGGAAGCTGGGGGCATGTCCGTGTGTGCCGTGGGGAACTGGGGTGCTCAGTGGAGAACATACCTCAGAGCTGCCCCCTAAGGAGGGCACTGGGGCTGGGGGACGTGTCCAGCACTCCCACAGGGAGTGGAGGCTGCTGGGGGCTGGAAGGGACCTTAACCCCGGGACGTCCAGCCTGTCCTGGACCAGGGAGGGGCTCAGCCGGCCGGGGCAGCTGTGGTAAGCGCTCAAGCATGAACGGATCACGGGATCTGCGAGCCTGGCAGAGCCCACCGGCATCTGTGCCAGAGACTGAGTGCACGGTGGGGGGGGGCGGGGGGCGCTGCAGCCTCCAGTGTGGGGAGCAGCGGGGTGGCCAGGGCCGGGGCAGAGGCAGCAGAGAGGCCCCTGCAAGCTTCCACAGCCACAGATGGGGCAGGCAGGGGTCTTAGGAGGAGGGGGTCCTTCCCATGTGCAATGGCTCTTCCAAGGGATGGGTCTGGCAGGACCCTGAACCCCAAGCCCAGACTCTGGTGCCATTTCAAAGGAAGGCTTTGAACATTCCAGAAAGAGACCTACACTGCATAGCTGGAGGGAGGGAGGGAGGAGGGGCAGCGGTGGGAGAGTCTGGAGGCAGCCCGGAGTCCATGTCTTCTTGCCAAGTCGCCAAGGCTGTGTGGATGCGCCTGGACAAGCCCCTTCCTGCACAGCAGCCCCTGTTGAGGGCCAGGCTGCAGATAATCCAGCCCCTTTGCTCATCCCGGGGGCTCATTCTGGACCATTCCACCATCGCTGCACACCTGAACCAAGTGAGGGGACAAAAGAGAGAAGCAGAGGGGAGAACTCCGGGCAGTGTGGGCGAACGCAGGCAATGGAGCCAGCTTCTGATTCCAGGCTGAGCTGCCCGTCGCCCGGAGACAACCCTGGGGGCTGGGAGCTGAGCCAAGGCCTGGCACCTTCCGGCACCTTCACTTCTGTGCCAGCTCCACCTCGCCGCACACCTCCCGTCTCCAGCGGAGTCCCCGCGTCCACACTGACAGTCCCATAGCTGCTTCTGCTGGAGCATCGCACTCGGTCAGGTCAGCTGAGGTTCTCTCCCTGAGCAGCCTGGGGCCAGATCCTGCCTGTGCCCACGGCCAGATGCTCCCCAGCCAGCCCACGTCCTCCGAGCCTCCCTGGTGAGAGGATCCCCTGCGGGGAGGGTGAGCCCCACATCCCGCCTTCGCCCGGGGCTCAGTGCGGGCTCCGCGGGCTGGCCCCCATTGGAGGTACAGCTGTCCGTGCGGCAGCTGTGGAGAGATGCTTGTCCTGTCCCCTGAAGTCCCTGCCCAGAGACCCTCCAAAAGCATTTCTGACGACAGGCTGAGCATCCTTCCTCCCAAAGTCGGAGCTCCAAAATCCAAACCTCAGTGCCGCGTGACACTCACAGGTGGCAAATTTCACACCTGACTTCATGCAACAAGCTGCACTCCAAACTCAGGCAGGGGGCGGGAGGGTGGTGCAGTGGGTAAGACGCCGCTTGGGATGCCCACACCCCACGTTGAAGGGCCTGGATCAAGTCCTGGCTCTACTCTTGATTCCAGCTGCCTGCTAATGCACACCCTGCGAGGCAGGAAGTGGGGGCTCAAGTGTTGGGGTCCCTGCCACCTAATCAGGAAACCCAGATTGAATTCCCAACTCCTGAGTTCAGCCTCGCCCCGCTGCGTATGTTGCAAGTATTTGAGGAATGATCCAACAGGCAGGAAATCTCTCTCGCGCACACTGTCTTTTAAATGACATAATAAACAAATAAACCTATTGCTAAAATGAGAAGCCTTAAAGAAACTTCCATTAAAAAACAACTTAGGGCTAGCGCTATGGTGTAGCAGGTTAAGCCATCACCTGCCCTGCCGGCGTCCCTTCTGGATGCCGGTTTGTGTCCCGGTTGTTCCATTTCCAATCTAGCTCCCTGCTAATGGCCTGGGAAAAGCAGCTGAAGATGGTCCAAGTCCTTAGGCCCCTGCCAGCCATGTGAGAGACCCAGAAGAAGCTCCCGGCTCCTGGCCCAGCTTTGGCCACTGTGGCCATCTGGGGAATGAACCAGCAAATAGAAGATCTCTCTGTCTCTCCCTCTCCCTGTAACTCTTTCAAATAAAATGAACAAATCTTTAAAAATAAACAACTCAGACACACTAAAAACATTGTATAAAATTCCCTCCAGGCCATGTGTATTCCAAGTGTATGAACCATAAATAAATTTCATGTTTAGACTTGGGCCCCATCCTCGGCAAGTCTCGCTATGTCTATGCAAACATTCCAAAAGGAAAAAATGCCTGAATCTGAAACACTTCTGGTCCTAAACACTTCGGATGAGGGATCCCCGAGCTGCATCAACAGTATTTATTTTAGGCATGGCTTTATTTTAAGATTTGTTTAGTTATTTGAAAGTCAGAGTTACACAGAGAGAGGAGAGGCAGAGAGAGAGAGAGAGAGTCTTCAATCCACTGGTTCACTCCCCAATTGGCCACAATGGCTGGAGCCGTGCCAAGCCAAATCCAGGAACCAGGAGCTCCCTCTGGGTCTCCCATGCGGGTGCAGGGCACAAGGACTTGGGCCATCCTCCACTGCACTCCCAGGCCACAGCAGAGAACTGGATCAGAAGTAGAGCAGCCAGGACTCAAACTGGCGTCCATGTGGAATGCCAGCACTGTAGGTGGTGGCTTTACCCTCTATGCCACAGCACGCACGACTTTTATCAAGTGTAGATGATGGGTGTGGCTTCCCGAAGGGTGGTCATGTGGACACAGACAGGAGCTTCTGGATGGTATGGAGTGGGGGTCGGGGAGGAGGGAGCTTATGCAAGGCTGTGCCTGGGACCCAGCCCCATGTGAACGCCTCTGTCGGCCTCAGAACCTCTGTGCGTAGCTGAGGGCTTGACCTTCTTTGATGAAAGACGGAAACTCAGCTTAGGAGCAGGTTGGGGACACACGCAAGGTGACTTGGTCCAGTGGTCTGCTGGTGCTGCACCCACGCCTGTGCCAGGCTCACCCCGTGGGGCCCAGCTCGTACAGCAGCCTGTAGTTCCCGTGTGGAGCCCTGCGGGGGGTGGGGAGCGGAGGAGTCACAGGTTGATTTGTGTCTTTCCTGTGGGCGAGCACAGCAAGCGTTTCATAAACAGCTCTCACAAAGCTGCCTTTCACAGCCAGCTCTCCGCGCTGCGAGAAAATCTGATTTCAGAGACCGCAGCCCCAGGCCCCATCACTGCCCCCTGCTTCTCAGCTCTCCCGCGTCGCAAGCGCAAGCAGCCTTGCTCCAACACTTCACGCGCCGTGCGAGTCTTTACCGAGCCGCTCCTCTGTGCCAGGTGCCGATCAAGGCCCTGGAATGAACCGCTGGGAAGAAGACCAAGGCCGGACCCATCTGTCCACAAAGCCGTAAACGCACGCTGTGCAGGCGAGGCAGGAGCTGGTAAGTCACACCTGGGAGCCCTGGAAGAAGCCCCTGGAGCCTGGCTTTGCCCTGTCCTATCCCTGGCCATTACAGCCATCTGGGGCATGCATCAGCGGATAGAAGACCACTCTCTCCTCTCTCTCTCTCTCTCTGGATTTCCCTCTCTCTCTCTGTAATTCTGACTTTCAACTAACTAAATAAATAAATCTTAAAGAAAAAAAATAAAGGGTGATGTTGTGGCGTAGTGGGCTAAGCCTCCACCTGTGGCACCACCATCCCACCTAAGCACCAGTTCGAGTCCCGACTGCTCTATTTCCAATTCAGCTCCCTGCTAATGCCCCGGGAAAGCAGTGGAAGATGGCCCAAGTCCTTGGGCCCCTGCACCTGAGTAGCAGACCTGGAAGAAGCTCCTGGTTTCTGGCTTCGGATCAGCTCAGCTCTGGCTGTTGCGGCCATTTGAGGAGTGAACCAATAGATGTAAGATCTCTCTCTTTGTCTCTCCCTCTCTCTATCTGTAACTCTGCCTCTCAAGTAAATAAATAAATTTTTTTTTTAAAAAAAAGGGAAGGAAAAGAAACAACAAGAATCCCTGCCTCAGAGAACACGTCTCCCCTTCTCCTACGTTACCTGTTGCTTGCACGGTGCGACTCTCATTTAGATTCAGTTTCGAACGAACTTTGTTTAGTCTATAGGTTCCCTTCCATGTTCTTTCTTTGCTGGTGTTTCTTGCGGATTTTTGCTGCAATGCCCAGGTTATTTGTCCTGGAGAACTTCCTGCAGCCTGGATCTTGTGGACTGTACTCCTGTGTAGTCGGTCATGTGCAGGAAGGCAGGGACTTTGAGCAGAGCGCCGAGGGAAGGACTGCCCTAACCGAGGGAGGGAGCCGTGCAGAAAGCCCAGAATCAGAGGGTCCAGCGGAGCTCCTGTTTTGTCTTAGCTTGACTGCTCATAGTCGTGACCATGGAAACCCCATTCCTTTTTTCGGCTAAGTATCCTCTCCTGCTATTACAAGTAACCCAGCTGCCTCCATCAGAGAGGTTACAAGCTCTGGACCTCAAAAACTGGAAACAACCAAGTGTCTGTCAACAGAACAAAGCAACAAAGTGCAGGATATTCATCCAGTGGAATACTACACGGGCAAGGAAAACGAATCAACTACTGATTGAAGCAACATACACAAGGATCTCAAAAACATTATCTCAAGTGAGCGAAGCTAGACCCAAAGCAGCGCACACCAGATGATGCCTTCTCTGAAGTTCAAGAACATGCCAAGCCAACCTACGATGGTAGAAATCAGAACATGACTTTCTTCAGGGGTGATAAAGACTGGGAAGGAGCATTAGAGAAACTTCTAGAATGTTGGGGATGTTCCATAACGTGCGTGATGTGCACAGACATAGCAATTCTCCACTTGTAAGATGTGTGTACTCTGCCTGAATATAAATTATACCTCAGTTTTAAAAAGCAAAGGTAAAAATTCAGATGAACATTGGATGTGGGCAGACCAGCCACTGGTTTACTGTTTAACCTTTATCAAGTCTTCTAGCTGCCTGCTCAGGGCTGCGACTGCTTCAGTGGAAAGTGGTATTACTACGACCTGTTCCCTTGGTATTGTAGACAAAGCATTTAACATGGCAACGGGTCCAAAGGACATTGGGATCGCATGCAAAACACTTAACACAATGTCAGAAATAGAGAAAGCCTTAAAAATGTGAGCTTTTTTTTTTAAGATTTATTTTATTTATTTGAAAGTCAGAGTTACAAAGGGAAAGGGAGAGAGAGAGGGAGAGGGAGACCTTCCATTCCCTGGTTCACTCCCCCTGATGGCTATGATGGCTGGGCTGAAGCCAGGAGCCTGGAATTCCATCTGGATCTCCCACATGGGTGGCAGCTACGGGGAAGTGTCAAGGGCCAAGTGGCAGTTCTGGCAAAGTACTCCTGCTGCTTTCCCAGGCGCATTAGCAGGGAGCTGGATTGGAAGTAGAGCAGCCAGGCTTCAAACCGGTCCTCCTACGGGATGCTGGCATTGAGGAGGCGGCTTAGCCACCACAACACTGGCCCCAGTGAGCTATTGTTTTTAAAAATAGCATCGTTACCCATATCTACCTGGTCCCCGACCCCCAGCAAACTCAGGGTGAAACCTCAAACCAGCAGACATCTGCACCTCTATTCCATGCCACACACCTGTTTCGTTCGTCACCTGTTCCTTAGAGCCTCACACGTGGCCTCCCGCTGCCAGCCTTCCCCCACAGCACCAGTATTGGACGTGATCTCAGAATGTTTCACTAGGGAAATGGTGCTGGCCTGCGTGGCCCCAGCACCTGCCAGGCCTCCCTGCAGCTTGGAGACGGGAGAGCCCCTGGGCCAACAGCCTCCAGGTCTGGAACCTTCGGAGGACCATCTGGGCCAGGGGCTGCCAAAAACTTGCAACGTACTTTTCAGGAAAATGCAATTTACTGGCGAGTGGTGTGGGGGAGTCGTCTCCCAGCCGCCTCGCTCCTCCCCGTTCGCTCACTCCCTGCTTGGGCTTGTGCTGTTTTAGGGACAGCCAAGGGTCGTTTGTGAGGTCCGTATCCCCAGCCAGGATTTCACTGCCCCGTGTCTCCTTGGCCAAATTCCCACTCTGCTGGGGGAGAGGGTCCCTGTTCGTGACCTCTGGTCCAGCTCCAGGGTTCTGCAGCTGCTTGTAGCGACTTAAGAGAAAGCTCCTTTCCAATAACTAAGACTTAGCATTCTGATCTATGTTGTTAGAAATGTTGTGAATTTCAGTATCATAGCAGGGACCTGCGCAATCCACAAGTGTCCAGATTAATTAAGATGCACAAAAGGCGCTGGTCAGTGTCAGGTCAGACCACAAAACAAAACAAGATCAAAATCTTACAAATCCCTACTCCTCCCAAGGGACCACCACCTTGGCTTTCAATACCAGGGAGTTCTGTTCCTTCCTTTTGCAGCCAATGTGAGTGGAATCAAACAACCCGAGAACCCTCGTGGACTTGGCTTCCCCGGTTCAATGCTGCATGAGTTGTATCTGTGTCCCGGGTGGCTCACTCTCACTCAGGATAGCATCCCACTGAGTGGCTCTACCAGTTTATTTTGCTATGTCACTTGCTTTCTATTTTTTAAACAGCAAGAACAAATCAATCCCCTAAACAATTCTGGGTTCTCCCCTCCTGCAGTGCAGGACAGAGTGTGGCCATCAGCTGCTTGGAGTTGCAAGTCGGGAGGTGACCTCTTCCAGGAAGACCTCACCCCTGCCCCTACAGATGTGGGCTTAGGAGAGGAAAAGGGAGCGGCCCCCTTACCAAACTGTCCAAGTGTCAGTTCTGGCAAAGTGTCCCTAGCGTCTCTGCTCCTGCCAGTGCCACGTGATGCTGGCGGCTCCTGTTGCTATGGTGAACTCCATACGGAGGTTGCGTTGAACTTGTGCAGAGCAGGTGCTATTTATCCTGGGGGTGGAGTGAGCAAAGAATGGCCGCATCTCCTGGGGGGCCCCTAGCTGTTCCGATGATAGCCCCTTTTCTACGTTGCCTACCCATCGTGGGGCTCTTGGGCCCATGCCCACTCAGGCCAGCTCCCAGATCCTCCACATGGGGCTACAGGGGTCCTCCTCTGCACCCTCCCTCACTGCAGCAGACCACGGTGGCTTGTCTTGAAGCTGCTCCATCCTACTGCTGACTGCAATATCCCGTAACCCTGCCAGCCCTGCTGTCCCAGCCCACCTCTAGACCAGGCGCAGGAGCGGGGCTCTGCTGGGGGCATCTCGGATGGGGAGACGCGACACAGAGGCTTGCACCAGGAAGCAGTGTGTGCGTTCGTGTCCAGATGGGCCCAGCGAATTCACATCCCAAGGCTGAGCCCAGAACAAAGTCTGAACATTGCCTTCTATCCAGTCTTAGTCTCTGTGTTCCTTCCTATGGTTACATACCTTCTGGTGGGGTATTTAATGCTACAGGAGTGCTACAGGGTTGTTAGAGGGTTACCCATGTGCACACAGGTTCTGATTATGCTACATGGTTCTTTTTTGTTGCTGTTCTGGAAGGGTCCTCAGCTGTTCCTTTGATCCAGGAGAGCCCTCAACTTTCCTTTGGAAAGCCCCTACCTCAGCTCTCCATTCCAGTTCACCCCATGCTTCTGGGCTCTTCCACAAACTGTCCCAGCACACTCCTCTCTCCGGTGGCCACACCCTCTGGGGTGCCTGTCACAGCTCAGCAAGCCGTCAGTGGGGAGCTAGAGGACGACCTGTGCCCCCTTGCTGCTACTGCTGATCTTCATAAATGCTGCAGGCGCTGGCTGCCCTGAGCTGCTATTTGATCCTGCTTCCTGGCACACAAGTCTGCCTGCAGCACCTGTGTGTCTTTGCCTCTTTGCCCAAGGTCTTTCTCAGGCCAGGAGAGCAGCCCTGCCTAAGCAGACAGCAGGAAACTAACAACCTGCAACACCAGCCTGTAATCTGTGGCTGCCCAGAGTGGGTGAGAAAATACCCGAGCCCCTGTGGGGGCTGTGTCAGAGGTCATGACCTCCATCAGCTCCCAGGGACCCAGTGCAATCAAGCTCCAGTGCCCATCATAGTATCACGCTCCCCAACTACCCTTCCATTCATTTTTTTGTTTAAAGATTTTTATTTATTTTTTTGACAGGCAGAGTTAGACAGTGAGAGAGATAGAGAGAAAGGTCTTCCTTCCGTTGGTTCACCCCCGCAGTGGCCGCTACGGCGGAGCTGCACCAATCCGAAGCCAGGAGCCAGGTGCTTCCTCCTGGTTTCCCATGCGGGTGCAGGGCCCAAGGACTTGGGTCATCCACCACTGCACTCCTGGGCCACAGCAGAGAGCTGGACTGGAAGAGGAGCAACCGGGACTAGAACCAGCGCCCATATAGGATGCCAGCGCCGCAGGCAGAGGATTAACCTAGTGTTCCATGGCGCCAGCCCCACCTTTCATTCATTTTTAAGGTTTATTTACTTATTTATTTGAAAGAGAGAAGGAGAGAGAGAGACGGAGGGAGAGGAAGAGATCCTCCAACCTCTGATTCACTCCCCAGATGGCTGCTTCAGCCCACGCAGGTCCAGACTGAAGCCAGGATCCAGGAACTCCATCCAGGTCTCCCACGTGCGGGTCATCCACTGCCTTCCTGGGCACATTCACAGGAAGCTAGATCGGAAGTGGTACATCCAGGGTTCCAACCGGCACTCTGATATGGGCTGCCACAGTTATAAGTGGCCACTTGACCCTCTGTGCTTCAACACCCACTCCTCCAGTTTCCCTTTTAGAGGCCGCTTTCCCTCCTCACCTCCCCATCCTCTGTGTTTCCTAGAGTCCCCTTTCAAATAAACTACAGGCCATCCCCAACATAAGATACAAGTTACAACTTTCCAACCTTGCGATGGTGCGGAAGGGATACACATTCAGTAGAGACCACACCTGGAGCATTGCATCTAGAACTTTCCCTGGGCCAGCTCTGTATGGTCGCATCCTCTCCAGCAATGCTGCATGGTGGTAGCAGTGAGCACAACTCCCATTCAGCCCCAGAGTCACAGCCCTGAGGGACCACAAGCGACGCTTCCACCATGCGCTGAGTTGCTGAGCCAGGATGCCCGCAGCGAAGGTGCATGAGGCGGGTTTTTGAGTTGCAATATTTTCAGTTCATGATGGGCTCACTGGGACTTGACCCCATGGTACATCCAGGAGCATCTGTCATGGCAGCAACAACCTCCTTCGAAGGGGACTTGAACCGAGACAACCCTTGATTGCTTTGCAATCTGCTCACGTGGCTTCAGAAGGGTGGTCTCCCCCTGAGACCCTCAGTGGGGTTTTGTTGTCCCAGGCCTGCCCCTTCCCCTTCCTCCTGAAACCAGGGCAGCTGCCAGCACGCGGAACCAGGCAAAGAGCTGCACGTCGCTCCAGTAATGGGCTCCCCTGGGGTTTCATTCAGAGTCCAACCCCACGGTAAGAGTTCCAAGAGTTCCATGTCAGGAACTCCCCCAAGGCCTGCATGTTCCTCTTGTTGTCAAGAAGGAGAGATTCAGGTCGTGAAATCCTCAGGGGTCAAGTTCGTGTCTGCCTCCCCAGGGCACACTGGGTGACTGTCACTCCGAGGGCGGATTCTCAGCAGCATTGATTTGCAGGTGGCTGGGCCATCGGTGTCAAGCAGAACCCTCCGTGGTATCTTTGATGGAGGCTCCAAGGTTGGGCCTCTGGGGTTCAGGAATCCCCCGAACTGTTGGCAAAACTCGTGTGTGTGCATGAGTTCACTCACTTGCATTGTTCTGGAGAATAAGCTCATAGCTTTCAAAACTTTTCAAAGTGGTCTAATCTTTAAAAAAAAAGATTGACTTATTTGAAGGTAGAGTGGCAGATAGAGAAGAAGAGACAAATCTTTCCACTGGGGCTGGCACTGTGGCATAGCAGGTAAAACCACCGCCTGCAGTGCTGGCATCCCATATGGGCGCCAGTTCATGTCCTGGCTGCTCCACTTCTGATCCAGCTCTCTGCTGTGGCCTGGGGAAGCAGTAGAAGATGGCCCAAGTCCTTGGGCCCCTGCACCCATGTGGGAGACTCAGAGGAAGCTCCAAGCTCTTGGCTTTGGATACGCCCAGCTCCGGCAGTTGCAGCCATCTGGGGAGTGAACCAGCAGATGGAAGGCTTTTCTCTCTCTCTGTCTTTGCCGCTCTGTAACTCTTTTAAATAAATAAATAAATAAAATATATTTTTTTTAAATCTTCCCACTGAGAGTTCACTCCTCAAATGGCCACAATGGGGCCAGGGCCACTGGACCAAGCTGAAGCTAGGAGACTGGAACTCCATCCGGGTCTCCCACATGGGTGAGGCAGGGACCCAAGCACCTAGGCCATCTTCCACTGCCTTCCAAGGTGCATTAGCAGAGAGCTGGACTAGAAGTGTAGCAGTCGGGATTCGAACTAGCACTCTGACATGGGATGCCAGCATTGCAGGCTGTGACTTAACCTGCTGTGCCACAACATTGGCCACTAAGACCCCATATCTTAGCAACTCTCTGTTAGTAGGAGAGCTGATTATTTGAAAACTGAGTAACTCCCAGAGGCCACAGGGATACTGCATCAACCCTGTCAAATCAGCCAGTTAGGGCCACCACACTTTGGGGCCGGGCTCCAGGCCGTGATGTCCCCCATTCAACAAGGCCAGCTGCAGGAGACCTGCGTGAATGTCGCAAGTCTCCCGGGAGGACTCGAAGGGGTGGCCAAGAGCGAGCTACACCCCATAACGTGTGCCAGTTGCTTTTGCTTCCCTCTCGCTTCCCGAGGCAGCTGCACCCCAGATGGCCTTTCTTCGCCTCCCCCCGAAGACTCTCTTCCCCTTTCTCTCTCCTCCTTCCATCTACTCTTTCCAAGTGGCTCTGAGCTGTTCCTGATGTGAGTCTGCTTGGCTCCTCTCAACTCCCCATTCTCCTCGCTACCTGTTGCCCTGGACAGCTCCAGGGAGGGGCTCTCAGCCCAGCAGCTCCAGCAGGGAGGTTTCTAAACGGAGTGAAGCCAGGACAGCCAGGAAAGCTACACCTGCTACGGCCTTAGGCTGGCCTGCAAGTTCCTTTATGGAAACTTAATGCAGTGTGACAGCAGGCAGGGGTGGAGCCTGCAGGAGGAGGCCACGAGGGCTCCTCACCTATGAACAGGGTTAGGGACTCTCAAAAAGGATCCACACGGGGGCTGGCGCTGTGGCAGAGCGGGTTAAGCCTCCACCTGCAGTGCCAGCATCCCATATGGGCACCGGTTCTAGTCCTGGCTGCTACACTTCCAATCCAGCTCCCTACTAATGCGCCTGGGAAAGCAGCTGAAGATGGCCCAAGTGCTTGGGCCCCTGCACCCATGTGGGTGACTCAGATGATGCTCCTGGCTTCATGGCCCAGCCCTGGCCATTGTGACCATTTGGGGGAGTGAACCAGCAGATGGAAGATCTCTCTCTCTCTCTCTCTCTTTCTCTCTCTAACTCTGCCTTTCAAATAGATAAATCTCTATAAAAAAGATTCCTACATTGTCTGGCCCTTTTGCCCTTTCGTTCTGCCCACCACATGAGGACACGGACTTCACTCCCTCCACAGGAAGCGCGTTCACGATGCCACCTTGGAAACAGACGTCTGGCCCTCGCTGGACGCTGACTCTGCCAGCACCTTGATCTGGAACTTTCCAGCCTCCTGAAGGCTGACAAACCGACGTCTGCTGCTTATAAATCAGTGAGTCTCAGACATTCTGTTAGACCAGCGCAGAGACTAAGACAATTCCCAAAGAGCTTGCTCCTACTGTGTACTCACTGGGTAAACAGAAATGAAATTGAGGAAATGGTTGTGCTTTGAACTTAAACTACATGATGAAAAATATAGGGATTGAGCTACCTGCCCTGACCTAGTCCCTAGGATATGTGAGGACAGCAGGGAGGGGACCAGGGTGAGGCAAGGCAGGGCACATCAGAATTCTTGTCTAGGGCACAATATTTAAGGAGGCACTCACTCTCAGGGTTGTGCAAATGGTGATCCTCCACTAACATGAACCTGAGCCTGGGTACCTCCTTAAATTTTGCACCATAGCTCTGGCCCTGACATTAAAACAACAAAGCATAATCACCTTACACATTTATAATATGACCTCCTATGGAAACACCATACACGTGTATTAAAAATATAGAAACTTCTAGAAGGATCACAACCAAACTGTTGAGCATGGTTCATTGTGAGGAGTGGGGTTGGAGGAAGGTAAGGAGAGCTTTCCTCTCTACTTCCCCTGTTTCTGTCCCGACTGAATTTTCAAGAATAACAATCAGACACAGCTTTGCCATTTGAGGCAAACCAGAAAAACAAATGGCATAATAAGCCATAGTACATGTCAAAGGGACTACAGAAAACCATTAAAACAACACAGACCGTCGGGGCTTCCTTCTTGTGGGCAGACACATTGCTGGGGCTTTGTCTGCAATTTCAAAGCACCCTGGCCCCACCTCTCAGCGTGGAAGTCGGGGTTCCTGTTGCCCAAGGACTTTGCTGGACTGTGCACTGGTTGGAGACACTGCAGGGTTCTCAGCTAGGAGCTGTTTACCCCACCCCCTCCCCGGGGGACACTTGGCGATGTCTGGAGATAACTTCTGGTTGGCACAGCTTCTGAGAACCATTGTCATTAAGTGAGCACACGGCAGGGCTGCTGCTCAGCACCTCGCAGTAACACAGGAGCATCGAGCCCCGAGTCAGGGGTGCTGAGGTTGAGCCTTCCTGCTGAAGGCGTGGCCGCGGCAGCAGCATCAACATCCCTGCAGGGTGCCCAGCCCCATGCGCACCCAGGCTGGGATGGAGCAGAAGCTGGACAAGCACTATGCCCGTCAGGACAGCCAGGGTAGGCGTCAGTCGGCTCCTTCTGTAAAGGACCAGCGAGCAAGGATTTTGGATTTGGAGGCCAAAATCAAGACCTCAGAACCAGCAACCCAACAGAGCCCTCAACAGTGATTGATGGAGCGGGAATACAAATACAAATGCAAACACAAACACGAACACAAATACCAGCCTTGCCTGCCTGCATCTTGAGACCCAGAACTCCCTGGATGTGTTCTATGCTGGTCCCCAGAGCCCCCAGTCGGATAAAACTCCAATCACCACCAGCAGCGGCAGACCCAACCGTCACCCTAGCTATCATCCATGTTCTCAGGTTTAACAAATAAAATTTACAGGACCCCAAACTAAATTTGAATTTTAAATAAAACTGATTTAAGTATCCGTAAGCAATATTGGGAGCATATACTAAAAAAAGTATTCACTACTTCTCTGAAAAGTACTGCATGGGGACATGATAATATTAGAAAATTATTCATTATCCCAAATTCAGATCACCCTGGCAGCCCGTGTTTTACCTGATAATCACCCCACTATTCCTCTCTCACGTCACGTCCCCATTTTCCTCCCTATCTTGTATAAATTGCTTGTATTGCAACCCTTGTATGATATGGCTTGGAAACTTGTGCCTCTGAACACAGGGATTTGGTCCCCAAAGTTTTATGTTCATGGCACTAAGATGGGTAGAAATATGGTCCAGTTGGGGTGTTTGAAGGTGGGGCACTTAGCAGGTGACTGGACACACACGCACGCTCACCCTGTCTCTTATCATGTGGGGCATGGCTTGACCACATCAGTAGGAAGCAAAAGGAAATTCTCCAAGACAAAGCAAGCAATGCTTCCCAAAACAGCACGGGCTCCGGAAACCGGCAAGGGGGTGAACAGTCAGCTCGCGCCTCCACTCCCTGGTGAATTTCCCTCATTCTCACCACTGTGACACCAGTGCCCAGCAAGACCACAGGCTAAGAAGTATGCAGTTCTTTGCACAAGTCTGAGAAACAAGGCATCACCACACGATATTTTGACACCTTGTAATTCATCAGTCAGCCGAATCTATTTCACTTTCTCCCTCTGTTCTTGTTACTTAGAAAGACAGTAGCAGGGAAACATGGCAGGCCAGGAAAGGCTAAATCATCCCACACGGTGTCTATTTCATAAATGCGATGAAATACTGTAGGATGCCCCCCCCCCAATATTTACATGGTTTTGTCCTTTCGGTAATGAATAAGCCACTCCGCGGCACACTGGGTAACTGAATGTCCCAGTAGCTCTGTCTCGAAAGTCAGGGCTGCCTTTGGCACAGAAGCTGTGCTCAGGGAGCTAAAGATCAGGCCACCCGGGCATTTGGTAGCCAAAAACACAACTGCAACACGCGGCCTGTCTTGCTTGAGTCATCTTTATTTTCATCAGATACACAGAAAATTGAAAGTTACGATCCAGGACTCTGGAATCCAATACCCTAGGGGTTAAGTGTTAGTCTCTGGGAAGTTATTTCATTATTCTGTGCCTGTGTCAATGTCAACAAGTGGGAAAACTGCTATACCAGTCAGCTCAGGTGAGGATATGCTGCAGAGACAAACAGCCCCGAATCTCACAAAAGATGATAGCTCAGCTCCGTTGCTTGTCCGCTGTGGACTGGCTGTGGCTGGGACCCAGGTGACCTTGGTTCCGTGATGCAGGGGACTCAGCGACCTGCAGACACTGCCAAGCTTGGGGCAGAGGAGGAGATCCTGGCCAAGCCACTTGAGAACTGTTGAACCTTCTGCCTGGGAGTGACCCGCGTCACCTCTGCTCACGCTCCACAGCCCCAAACCCTCCGCACGGTCAAGACCAGAGTCGTGGCTTGAGAAGCATCCTCCTCCCGTGTGCTGGAGGGGCAGGAGTTTTGAGGAAGAACGTAGCTGCCCTCTCCCCCACCCCAACAGGATCGTTGCAAGGACTGAAGGCAAAGGGGAGATAGCAGGCGTTGAAACGCCGACTGTTTTAAGTCTTAATGTCCTTTCAGTTTCTCAATGACTTAGGATAAGAGGCTTTCAGACGCGGACCCTTCCATTCAGATGAAGACTTGGCCAAATAACTATTCAGATAGAAGGTAGCTTAGGAGCTACTGTGAATCAGTATGGAAAACAACAGCGTTTATTCAATGGCAAAATAGGGATGAAGGCAAGGTCTCCCTCATGGGGAGGGTGTGAGGATTAGATGACACAGCTGCATGGCCCTGGTCTCTTTCCCCATGGAAAAAGAGTTAACTTTGCTCCTTGTCACGTGGGGCGTGGCTTGACTTCGCTGAGCTGCTTGACTGGCAGAACGGAGCACAAGTAGGCACTGCGACACGGCAGGTTAAGCCGCCGTGTGGGATGCCAGCATCTTGTCAAACCATGCTTCTGATCCAGTTTCCTGTGGGTGCGTCCTGGGAGGCAGCAGAAGCTGACTCAAGTGCTCGGGCCTCTGCCATCCATGGGAGACCCGGACTGAGGCCTGGGCTCCTGGCCTCAGCTTGGCCCAACCCTGGTTACTGTGGGCACTTGGGGAATGAATTAGTGGATGATCTCTCTCTCTCTCCCTCTCTCTTTCTCTCTCTCTCTCTCTCTCTCTCTCTCTCTCCAGTCTCTCCCCACTCAGGTAGATGAAAATCAAATAAATAAATACATTTTTGAAAAACAGTTTCCAACACATGAACTTTTAAAAAGAGAGAGAGAGAGAGAGAGAGAAGGCTGTGGAAGTGATTTTTGGGGCTTCTGAGGCTGCCTCACTGAAAGTGGGGAGACTTCAGGCCTCTTAGAAGGTTTCTTCTCCGAACCCTGAGCTGCCACGGGAGCAGGAGAGACACAGCCGACCCCACACCGGACCAGAGGGCCAGACATGTGGGCAAAGCCATCAGATTGGCTCATGCATCGGCCCAGTAGTGCCAAGGGACCTGGTTGTACCTTGTGGAGTGGAAGAGTCAGCCTTCCACCTGATCCAGGCCTCAATTCCTGGCGCATAAAATCACAGCCCAGAATCACATGGTTATTTCAAAGCCCCATGTTTCAGAAGTGATTGTTATGTAGCACTAGATGATCGGAACACGCGCAGGCCCTCAGAACTGTATCTGACGCATACTTGGTTCAGAAAGCATTGCTGGTCTCACTGCGTCTTGGGTAAGCTCCCAGCTCATCTTCCCCACCCAGTGCCTGGGAGCTGGGAGCAGATGGGAAAGGCACAACTTTCCTCAACAGTTTCACCAGTAGTTTCCTTGACAGTCCCTGAACATAAGGGAAAGAGGGAATACCCCACGGTCCACCAGGGAAAGTGTAAACGTGTTAAGACAGCCAGCCTCTGGGGCACCATAAATCTCTTGACTTTGTTGGGGGCCTGTTCTGAAAGTCAGAACTCAACATTTTCAGTTCCCTTAAAAGTTCAGGCAAAGCCGGTGCACCTGCCCGATGGCCACGGTGTTGACCTGGCTGTCCCCGTATCCCTGAGCTTTCAGGAAACAGCAAACCCTACCCTGAGGAGCAACGTGAGAGATTCTAGAGTAGGGAAACTGCCATATTCAAAACCAAGCACGCAAATACGTGTGGGTGGGTACCACTCCTTCTGTCTTCACTGTAGATTTCTCCTGTTTGTCTTCTTGATGCAGACACCTGATGTTAGAGATGGAGCTTGAGACAGAGAAACGCCAGGAGTTCAACATCCCCATCTCTGCTTCCTCCTGGAGACTCAGCTGGTCCAAATTGCCCAGCGGCCCCCGAGCACGAAGGGAGCACACCAGAGGTTGGCCTGTGGAATGCGGGCCGTGGGGACAGAGCCTCCTTCCAGGCCTGGTTCCTGGAGAACTTCCGGTGACATGGTGGAACCGTGAGACACAAGAGCCGGTGCCCCCTTCCCTTGCCTCCTGTGCTGGCTGGCGCTGGGCTCTGCCCAGAGCGAGGAGGAAGCCTTGATTGTGGGAAGCCACTGAGACGGGGCTGATTTCTCCTAGCAGTGAGGCCTGCGCTGGGAGCAGTCATGTGGTTGCCTTTCCTCCAACAACAGCAAGTCACCAGATGGCACGGCACCACCCCCAGAAAGCAGGAAAGCTGGGAGCACGGCCCGCCCCGGGCCTCGCCAGTCTCCCCAGGGTACGGAGCAGGTGTCTGATACTCTCCGGGCAGGGGGACAGCAGGCAGATACTTCGCATGCTGTGCCTTGCAGACTCGTGACCAGCAGAGGAAATACTGTTGCTCCTCCCACAGGAGGCCTCCAAAGTGCCTAATTTAATTCCTGAGGCCCCTTTAGAAGGAGCGGTCCCTTCTTGCTTAGCAACTCCATCCTCTGCGGGGCCTGCTCTGCATAGGCAGGGTAGTCAGTGGCACTCAGCTCAGCTCAGCGGGGAGCAGGTATTCTTGGAGTGCTTGGTTCCCCATTTGGCTGGCTGAATTGGGTAGTCATGGATGAGCACGCCAAAAGGGAGACTTTTTGCATAGTGTGGCCTGAGTAGCATCCCTTGGAAATCACTGTGTCCAGAATACAGCAAGTGGGCAGGTGCATCTGTTCTGAGTCCCTGTGGCAGGCCAGGCTGCACGGGGATGCAGAACTGGAGTGGGGGAAGAAATCTACAGCTATTTCTGACTTCTTCAACCTTGGGACTTTGCATGTCCTTGGCCAATGCTCTCTGGAGACCAGGATCCTATCCTGGGTGACTGAGAAAGGACAGAGCCCTGGTCTGGAAGTCACACAGACTCAGACGGACTCCTAGCTCTGGCACGTGCTGCTAGCCATGCAACTGAGCACTTAACTCAGCCTCTCTGAGCTCCTGTTTCTAAGCCTGCCATGGGAGAGTTAATGAACTTGAACTCACAGAGTCCTTAAGGGAGAACAAATGAATAAAGAGGAAAATACCTGGCATCATTTATAGCTCTCCTCCCCCTCACCCTTTAGGATCTCCAAAGTTGTGCCTCTCTCAATCATTGAAATTGACTTTACTATCTTGCTGCTTCTTACTGGACACTGGTTTGAAATTTGCAAGGGAAACCAGCTAGGAAAGTCAGCATGAGATGTCAGAGCAAGAGCCATGCGCACTTAGTAGCAAGAGCTGCATACAACCTCAGACAAGTGCAGAGAATAACACCTCCACCTAGTACTTATGAAGACCCACAGATGACCCCAAATGCCCCCAGCCACCTATGTCATTCTCTCCCCTGCACTGTGGAACAGGAAAAAGTCAGAGGCTGGCTAGCAGGTTATACCATACTCTCCTGTCATACCTGAAATGCATTGTCAGATCACCTCAAAGCTCAGTTTGCAAATAGATGCATGCACCTCACCACTCTGCAATCCTATACCTGTGGCAGACATCACACCTGCATCACAGAACTATTCCCCAGTGAGTCCAGACAAGACTGCAGAAGTCTGTCCCACAGGACACTGCAGGCAGACATGAGCAATCGAGCAGAGATGTCATGCACCTGCAGACCTGTTTACCAAACCATAGACCTGCTCACTGGAGTGGGCTGATCCTCGATGCCAAACCGGCAGCCAGAAAGACACAGTAAGGAGGAAAGTTAGACGGCCTGTTGAACTTCCGAGTACTCACAAGAAGCCATTGCATGAACACGAACAAGATCTGGAGGTAACGATGCAACAAGCCGTAGGATCTGGGTCCGAAGGGCTATTTCCGAAGCATGGCGGCCGCACCATCTCAGTATCGCTTTGCCAGACATTTTCTTCCCTCCCACAAGGAAGTTTCCTGAGGAGAATGAGAGAGGAGGATCATTTTCACACAGTCCCAGGCATCATTAGCCAATCCTCCTACGAAGCCCAGGTGCCAGCCAGCTGAGCAGAGCCCACCCCACCTCCAGAACTGTTAACAAGACAATGACAGAGCACAGGGTGCTAAATCTTCCACAGGCGGGAATCCTTGTCTTCTGTGAATGGCCATGAATCAAGCCAACAGGAGATGCCAGGCTGTTGAAGATGGCCATATACTTATTTATGAGTGAATGACCAGTTCAGTATTTCTGCCAGCTACCTTTATGGTTTTCATGAGATTTGGATAACGTTTATTTATTACTCGTACAGTTTTCCATTCATGATGGAGCTTTTCTTGACGTTTAGAGAGATGTCTACTTTTTTTTTTCTGGTCTCTCTGGCATGAACAAAGGGATCTTTTTTCCTTTGGGTTTCTGCAAGGAATTCAAGCAAAGCTAATTTGGATGATAAAATGAGAGCATTTCAAACATCTTCCTGCACAGATTACGCTATTTGAACTTTTTCACTGGAAGAGATTCATCCTGTGGTCTGCACCATCAACCTTATAATTTTAATAACAAGGCAGCCCAGGGAAAGAACCTAAATGGCTCTTTTCCAACAGCACATGCTACGTCATGAAAGGATCTACTGTTCCTACTCAGGGAGTGAACTTGTCTCCTTGGCAGTCCGAGAGGGGAATTTGTTTAACTGTCTCCAGAACAGGTGTGATCTATACCTCGAACGAAATGACATTCACGCACTGTGTCACCAGGCTTTGGTCAAGAATGGACAGTGGTCCCGTAGGAGTCCATCATTCAGTGACGTTGTAGCCATCTTCAGTCATGTAACACACTTTAGCACACTCCCATAGGATGAACTTGCCTAAGAACGCATTTCTCATAACGTATCCCTGTCCTGAAGGAACGCACAATTGTATGTCATTGATAATTGTCATTAAGCACTATGTTAACTCCCCATTTACTGAAAGTCCATTTGGTATCCATGGTACCCTCACAACAAGCCCCAGAAGTAAGAGCACTGTCCCCATCTTCGAGACAAGGAAACAGAGGCTCAGCATTGGCAACTAACATCCCCAGTCCACCAGCTGGTACCCGGTAGACGGCAGGACTCACAGGCACCTTGGTGGAATGAAAGTCTGTCCCTGTCCACCCGTACTGTGCTGTCCTTGATGCCCCCCCCTAAATTATTTTAAGTGGTCAAGTCCGTTAGAAAAAAAAAAAACAAACTGGCCACCAGATATCTAGTAGAGATAGCAAACATCTAATTGAGTGATGCACTTGTTTTCCAGCCTTCTCTCGTGTGAGCGTGGAGACTGTGGCCCCTGGTTTGAAGGGGCCCTGGGACTATGCTGCCATTCCAAGGAGCTGGGCAGCAGAGTCTTGCTTCTTCCTTCCTCTTTGCCAAGTGTGCTAACCTCCCCCCCGATGTCTCTTTACCGACCTGCCAGGAGAGCCTCACCGTGGCCGCCACGGCAGCCGTGGCAGTGACTTCCTCTACAGCGCACCTACCGTGTGCCAGCCAGGCAATACTGTGCCATGGAATAGAAGTGCGCGAACTCGTGGGCCCTCCCAACATCTCCCTTCCAAGCTGGAAGACAGGAGAGTGCTCTACGCATTTTGCATGCTAGGATGTGGAGGTTTAGCTTGGGTCTATCCCAAGGCGCACGCCAGTGTTGGAGCTCTGGGCTGGAATCCAGGCTGCTAACTCCGGGCACTTGACCTCTCCTTCTCGGAGACTGAGAGATCTGTTTCCAAAGAGGAAGAGCAACACACCCCAGGACAACCCCTGGGAAGTCTCAAAGCTGGGACAAGAACTAAGACTATGCCCCCCCATTCTAGAACTTTCTCTGCCATGTCACACTGCTCTCATTCTTACTTTTCATTTACCCCTGCCCCCACCCCAGCCCAGCAACCAGGCATGGACTTACCATATGGTAAGAACTGTGATATAAGCAGATGAGAAACATCAGAAATAAAATGACAATAAATAAGAGTTTCCAGGACTGAAGACTTGTTCTACCCCATGTTGGATTCCTGGATTTACTATCAACTCCTTGGTGAACCAAGACAGATCACGTCATCTCTCTGGGCCTCCATTTTTCTCATCTGCAAAACAGGACGATGCTACTACTTACTTCATAAGCCGGCTCTGAGAATTCAAAGGAAGATAGATCCTCTGCAAAGGATATGGGTTCAAGAGTGTCAAATGCCATGCCCAGTCACTGGATGCTCAAAAAAATGGTGACAATTACTTTAGTTTCTCTATCACATCCAAGTGTATGTATAATTACATTTGTAAGTGGCATTCAAATTCCAATCAGGATTTACAAAGAATTCTTTTTTTGTTTTAAAGATTTATTTATTTATTTATTTATTTGAAAGTCAGAGTTACACAGAGAAGGGGAGAGAGAGAGAGAGAGAGAGAGAGAGAGAGAGAGGTCTTCCATCCATTGGTTCACCCCCCAGTTGGTTGCAACGGCTGGAGCTGCGTCAATCCGAAGCCAGGAGCCAGGAGCTTCCTCCAGGTTTCCCACGTGGGTGCAGGGTCCCAAGGACTTGGGCCATCTTCTTCTGCTTTCCCAGGCCATAGCAGAGAGCTGGATCGGAAGTGGAACAGCCAGGACTCAAACTGGCGTCCTTATGGGATGCCGGCACTGCAGGCGGCGGCTTTACCCACTACGCCACAGCACGGACCCCCAAAGAAGAATTCTAAAGAGTTCTAAAGACAAACTGAGATGGGAGTTAAGAGCACTTGGACCTTTGGAGAGAGGAAATGAAGGTTGATTTGGTCCTTGAAAGTGGGGTACACATATTTTGATGATAAGTGAGAATTTAAAAAGTTATAACTCACCATCTTTTACACACCAGGCACCGACAGACAATATTTGATTCCATCTACAGAGTTGAAGCTTTTAGCAATTCTGTATTTTAGGTGTCTGCATCTAACAGCTTTGAAGAAGCTGAAATTCAGAGAGGCGAAGTGACTTGCCCAAGGTCACACAGCCACAAAATCGTTGAACCAAAACACATTCTATGCCTCCCTGACTCTTTGGCCTGCTCTTCTTCCTCCATGAAGGTCACTGGGGTGCCCGGAGAGTGACCAAGTGTGAAAAGCTGCCCGTGGGAGCGTGGGACACCCTTCTCACTGCTATGCCTGGTGCCCACAGTCCATGGACAGAACGTGGGTGGCAGTGAAAATACTGTCTTCCTTTCCATGAGCATGTACCTGAAAATTGGCGTATCCATCTGTTTTGAGTCCAGGCTATAAACCACAGTATTACCAGCTGTGCCCGTGGCTCCTCCACCAATGGGTCACTTGGCCAAAGCTCCACAGACACAAGAGGCCTAAGGCCAGGGTTCTCTGCACTGCACCCCAGCACGCATGTGTGTCAGTGAGGCTGCCATTCTGCTGACAGGCACTTCCTCTGAGATGCAACAGATGCATCCTCTGACTGCGACACCCGAGACCAGAAACCCCCTCACATCCATCCTCGAATGCTCTAGAACCTGCATGGAGCAGGAGACAATGAACAGCTGTTGCCTGTGGTAGGCAGCCTTCTACAACGGCCTGCAATGATCCCACCTCCAGGTGTTCCCGTCGTGGTGTAAGCCCTGTGTCCTTGACTGTAGACGTGGGGACTTGCCTGTAACCAAGAGAGTGCAGCAACCATAACGGGACGCTGTCCCAAGATCAGGTTATAGAGAGCTGTGACTCCCGTCTTGCCACCTGGCAAGAAAGCAACGGCAGCCTCTGGCCCATAGCAAGTGAGGGACTGGGGCTCTCCACCCAATGGCCCATGGGAGCCTACTTAAAACCTGCTGAGGGCCTCGGTGCATCCCGCCCCAGACGGGCCACCGGATGAGACTGCAGACTCAAGCTACAGTGTGTGGGAGACTTCAATCGACGGAGAGGGTCCAGCTGAGCGGGGGTCAAACCCCTGGCCCAGAGAAACAGTGACACAGTAAACGGTGCAGTTCTTAACTGGCTAAATTTGGGGGTAGCTTGGTATACAGGAGTAGATAATCAATGCACTGTTGACCTGAAGAAAGGAGAAAGGGGAGAAAAGCGTGGAGAGAAATTACAAAGGGCCCCCTGTGGGTACCTCCCTTCTGGCCATAATCTGGAGGTGCTTGTGCATCCGTTAGCACTCCCACCCCACACTCCAGGCTTTGCTGTTAACACCAGAAAGTGCAGCTCAATGTTCCCTGGGCTGGCGCATGCCCTGGGTCTCTACGGTAGATTGAATTTCCTGCCATGGATCATGTCCTGCTCAGTGACCCAGGCCAAAATGTTCTTAACCCAATGTGCTACACTTCATCCGGACAGGGCTCAAAAGCAGTTGGCATTCTCATAATGCTCCAGTAATGGACTGCAAGCCCGTCCCATGAACTGCCCAAAGCCCCTTGTGTTAGAGCCCACTGGATCCCTGAGAATGTCCGAGAGTCTCAACAGGAACCCTGCCCACTAAATCACAGAGCCCTGGCCAGTTGCTCCAGCTGGCTATGCCCTTGTGAAGCGCAGGGACCCCACAACATCCACCTGCTGGGCATCTGCACCCGCCCACCCTCCATTCATGCCCCACTACTTGCAAGTTCTGCTATAAGCCCATGAACCCTACAGGCACACTGCCAGAGCCCAGTTTCCAATGAGTTTCTGAATTGGAGTGGAAACGCCAGCTAAGAGCCCCCCAGAAAAGAACTCTCAGAGGTCCCCCTCTTCTCTGGCCGAGGCTGCCCTTTTCCTACTGAGCACACCTCTCATCCTGCAGCCTGGAGTGGCCTCATTGGCACAGCCCTGTTCCCTTCACTCTAATGATCCCTCGCGGAGCTGTGTACTGTGAATTTATAATAGCTTCTTGGAGGGGAAAACCGACTGTATCATATGGAAGACACACATTGATTTCTTTTTCATATTATCAAAGTTATTGAACTGTAGTTTACAAACGATAGAAGGCACCATGCTCATTGTATATTGCAATGGCTTGGACTAATTTATCCTTCTGTGTAACCGTAACTACAATTACGTTATGGAAGATTTCTATTACCCCATAAAGTTCCCTTGTGTCTCATCCCAAATAATTCCCCCATTCCTGTCCCTGGACGATATTGATCTGCTTTCTGTCATAGATTAGATTTGTGCTTCCTCTAGAGTCTCGTCTATGTGGAGTGACGTAACACATTGGCTCCCGTGTCTGGTTTCTTTCACTCAGCCTAATGGGCCTAGGATTAATCTTCAAGGCCAAATGGAAGGTACCCTGCATGACAGAAGTTTGCTCCTTTTTATTGCTGAATAGTATTCCTGTGGGCTTTTTATGTGCTGGTGGGTTTTGTTGTTGTTTTTTTGTTTTGTTTTGTTTTTTGTATTTTATTTTTGGCATTTTCAATCTTATTAAAAACTAGTTGGCATACACTATACATGACATACAGAATTCTAATCAGTTTGAACATATGGATACATTAGAATCATAATTATAAAAAATGCAGCTTGGAATGGTGAAATCATTCTTTTGTTCAAGTCCTCTCCAGGGCTCTTGGCATATGCTGGTTGCCTCACTGTTGATTACTCTCATCCAAAACACATCTACTCTAAGGGGACTGGTCGCCTCTGAAGAGAATATTTCTGTCCCACTGCTGAAAAAGGAAAACAAAATGATTCAAAAATCATCCATCATGGCCCCATCAATACATTTGATATTTTTGTGCCAGGACTCTGAGCTGTAGTGACATCAACACAACTCAGAATGACTCAAGGAAAACACAGACAAGAGAAAGAGGGTGGAACTTACCAGCTAACGCCAATGAAAAGCCCAGGGGCTTCAGGCATAGCTGTATCCAGGAGCTCAGACGGCATCGGGACTCAGCCTCTTCTTCCTCTTTTTCCTTTTTATCTCAGCCCTGCTTTCCTCTATGTTAGCTTCCTTGTCTCCACATGGTGGCCTGGTGCAATTTCATTGTCAAACTGCTCTTGTACAAATGTCATTCATGAAAACTGAAACCACGTGGGTTGTTTGCATGGGAGTAAATGTAATCCAGGGAACTGGCTACAGAGGTGTTGGAGCTGCTGGGAGGGACTGAGGATGCCCAGTACCCAGAGGTTGGCCCCAGTAGAAAGGCATTGAATCCCCAAGTCAGAAAGACAAAGAGAGCAGGACAGTGTAACTGGAGCCCAGGGGCTGGGGACATTTGCCAGAAGCTCAAGCCAGGATGGGCCGGCCTGGTGGAGGCTGGAGCCACAGAGGAGCTGGAATTGGTGCTGGAGACACTGGCAGAGGCAGGGCAGGAGACGGCCTAATCCCCTGGCTTCTCCCTGTTTTCACCCTCAGCCTTCCTATTGGCCAAACCCAGCCAGAAATCAGCCATCAAGAGCGCTCAGGACATGGAGACTGTAGGGGTCAGTGGTCCTGGGACATGAATGACAGCAGAGGGAGAGAAAAGAAGGGGAAGACAAGGACAGCACAGCCCGGGGGAAGGGAGCTTTCTGTGTGGGCCCAGCAAACCTCCCAGAGAGGTGTCTGCTTTGTCCAGGGCCACATGTCAGGGCCCTGGCTGGAGGCAGGAGCCAGCAGCACAGACGCTAAATGAAGCAGGGGAGCCCCAAAGCCAAGTCCAAGTGCTCAGGGGAGGCAAACCCAGGTGTCCAGCCGGGGCAGGCCCTGGGGGCTGTGCAGGTCCAGAAAGCCTAACACGGGCTATTTCCATGCAGCAGAGTTATGGCCAAGGTCAGCATCTTGTCAGGGCGTCCCCAGGCTCTGGGAAGGAGAGAAGGCCGAGAAAG
The DNA here is from genome assembly GCF_051225735.1 of Oryctolagus cuniculus. Classification (NCBI taxonomy): domain Eukaryota; kingdom Metazoa; phylum Chordata; class Mammalia; order Lagomorpha; family Leporidae; genus Oryctolagus; species Oryctolagus cuniculus. Next base: position 78,386,181 of record NC_142876.1, on the reverse strand, counting down.
AGACGAAACCGCACTCTTTGCACGCCTTTCCAAGGGCTCGTGGCCCTCGTCGCCCCCAGCGGCGACTGGGCAGCCCTGGGCCCAGGTGGGAAGAGTGGCTGAGAAGCCAGACGCCGGGAAACACGGAAAACAAATGACTAATTGGTCTTCAGTGTCACATTGCTTCCTAAAGGAGACATTTTGCAACCCAAATGCCGAGGCCGGAGGATTTCCTCCGAGTCTTTTATGATCTCTATAAATTTCGAGAGACAGAGGACTGGGGAGGCACTGGGCTCTGTCCCTGTCAGATTGCTGATAGAACGCGTCTTTAATGGAGTCTCCCGCAGCTGTAAAAATGCACGAGAACAGCTTTCTAGACTCAGGCGGGCCTGATGGATGGAGCAGTGACACCCCGTAAACGCCAGATGGGCCGCGCCTGTCCTCGTGTCAGTTTCAGGAGAATCCGTCTTGCTCTCCAGGCCGGGGCTGCTGCTTAGAGACGCATTAGGCAATTCCGCTTGAAATCTCTCCTTGGAGGAGCACGTGCGTGCACGCGCGCGCGCACACACACACACACACACAATCAGCACAAAGCATGGCACAGGGAAGTCTTTCACACAAGACCGTGGGTCCCAGGACCAGAAAGTGTGAACCTCGCAGTGGCCTGATTATGGATGTCCCCCCAGGAGCTCAGAATGGGACCTTATTTGGAAAGAGGGTCTCTGTAGGTATCGTTTCTTAAAAGACTTATTTATCTGAAAGTTAGGGTTATGGAGAAAGGGGCGTAGGGACAGATTGAGATCTTCCATCTGCTGGTCCACTCCTCAACTGGCTGCAACAGCTGAGGCTGGGCTGATCCAAAGCCAGGAGCCAAGAGCTTCCTCCAGGTCTTCAACGTGGGTGGTAGGGGCCCAAACACTTGGGCCATCTTCCACTGCTTTTCCCAGGTGCATGAGTAGGGAGCTGGGTCAGAAGTGGAGCAGCCAGGACTTGAACCGGTGCCCATATGGGATGCCAGCGTCACAGGCTGCTGCCCCAAAGCACAGCCCCTGTAGGTATCATTTTACATGACATTTTTTTGGTCCTCATACAAATTATGAATCATGATACCTACAGACAGAATGGGCAGAGGATAAAAAGCATGCGTTAGCAAAGGGTTCAAGTGCAATCAACATTGACTACTGTGACAACTTAGGAGAAAAAGGAAGAGAGGGGAGGAAAGCAGGCGAGGAGCTGTTCAAATCGGGCTCACGCTCGCTGTCACTAGGAAGTCACAGAGCCGTAGCCTGGAGCTTGGGCAGTAGACTGCGTGCCTCCTTCCTCCGCAGCCGTCCAATGGAAGCCCTGTGGCTGCCCTGTATCTGGAATCTTCCGGAGGAGAGGTCAACGCAGATGCTCACGGGGTTCCTTTCCTCTGCCTGCAGTGATGACGCTGCGTAGCTGGCTCGTCTCAGACACCCTCTGCCCCCGTCAGGTGGTCACCCGATGGTGCCAGGCAGCCAGGAAGCTAAGGAGCTCAACTCAACACCCAGCTCGGAAAATGCCCAGAAACCCTTCATTCCTGACATGGACATGTGGTGAAAAATCATCTGGAATGCACAAGACGATCAGGGCCCTCGTTTTTTTTTTTTTGGAATGCGTATGAAGAAAGCAGAATAACGTTCCCAAAGAGACTCATTCCCCCTTCCCAGAGAAGCGACAGCAGACGAAGGAGCGGACAAAGGGACAAAGGCACCCACTTTCTAAGTGTATCATCTTTTTTTTTTTTTTTGGCTGGTCATTCCAAAAGTCCTTACACAGCTCCACGTTTCACAACATACCCCCTGAGTGCAGCTAAGACTGGAATGCTGTCTTTTTCTTGGGCACATGACTATTTCAGGAATCATGGGAGGATGGACCATGGGTGGCCATCAGTTCCCTTTGTCGGAACATGGAAAACTAAAAATAATCTTGACCAAGTCATTCAGTGTGGCCAGTAAGGGCTAGAACAGAGATCGGCTGTTGTTTGGAGGATAAAATGAATCGTGTTTCTTTGCTTCTCTTTACAACCAACATAGACATATTCAAGAAGTGAAATGCAAATTTGAAAGCAATCACACATCTGAAGAAACGCGTGTAATTGACTGTCCTCACGTTTGGAAATAATATTCCGATTGCATTGCTGTTCTTCGGTATCGCTTCAGACGATGGGAGAAGGAAAGACCACTGCTGTTCAAAGCCACCGTTCTGAAGGCCGGCAGGGTGTGTGAGGGTATGGAGGAAAGCCTGAGACGGAAGAGTGAACGGGAAAGCACCGTGTAAGAATGAGGGGCTGGAGCCGGCCGTGTGGTGCCCTGGGTTAAGCTGCCACTGGCGACTCCAGCTCCCCACATCCAAGCGCTGGTCCGAGTCTCAGCTGCTCTGCTACTGTGCTTGGTTGGGAAGACAGTAGAGGACGGCCCAAGGACTTGGGCCCCTGCCACCCACTTTGGGAGACCAGGATGGAGTGAGTTCCTGGCTTAGGCTTGGCCCATATCAGCTACAGGGGCTGTTTGGAGGGTGAATCAGCAGGTTTATCTATCTATCTCTATCTCTATCTCTATCTATCTGTCTCTATCTATTGCTTTTACTCTGTCACTCTGCCTTTCAAATAAATAAATTAAAAAAAAGAACATGTTTATGAGGGCAACTTACACAGCTGGTGTGGGATTCCAGTCCAGGCTGATCCGAGTACATGGATGTATCAAGGATTTTCCAGGCAGGGTGGCGGAAGGGGAGAGAGTTTACAAAGCACCAGGGAGCTCGTGCTGCAGCATTCCTTTAGGTGTGGTTCAAGGTTAGCCCCTCAGGCAGTCTGCTGCTCTTTCTGACCGAATCCGAAGACTTTCGATAACACTTAGACATTGTGGCTGAGGAGTGATGCCAGTGAGCGCTCAGTGTTCCTTCCAGAAGGGAGGGAGGCCGACAAGGAGGGGCAAGACCCCAGAAGACATTGCTGTGGTTTGCGGTCACTCACTGTCTCATGGCCCACGCCTGTCTTCCGGATCCCAGGCGACGGAGTTGGTGACAGCCAGAGCTACCGGGGGATCTCTCCCGAACGGGCTCCCCTGATCTTCCCTGCTATTTCCTCGAAGACACCGTCAGATTTATTGAAGTTATTCTTCAAGACTAGGGAGCAGACATGCCCACCCCTCTACATCAGAGACTGATCTCACCAGGTCTCCAAGTAGCCCGCAAAGAGTTCGTTTGGAAAACAGGGAGTTGATCCAAATGAAAGTTCCCTGACTTTTCTTCCCTTTTCAATGGCAGGTCTTCTCAGCCACATGAGGCAACGTTTTCTAAACAATCTCAGACGTTCATTGCACGGGCACTTCCGGGGACAGCACTACCTGGGAAACCACGGAGGGCTGCCTGTTGGAGCAGGGCTTCTCGGGTTGGCACTGCTCACGCTTGGGGCAGGAGAACGGATGGTGGCAGGGGCCGCCCTGTGCACTCATTACAGCACCCCTGGCCTCTGTCCACTGCACACCAGCAGTAATCCCTTTCCAACCCAGCTGTGACAACCAGGAGTGTCCCCAGATCTTGTCATAGGTTCCTGGGGGGTAAAATTACCCCCTGGATGGGAACTTCTGCTCTGAGGATAGTTCCAGGGTCAAGACAGCACTCTCCCAGGTGTGGACGGTTAGCCCGCTCTCGTGAGTGTAGACAGCCCGAGTCTGTTTCACCAGCATTGTTTTTTGCTTCAGGAGAATAGATTGTGGCTAAGGACTCATTTCAAAAACGGAAATGACAGTACGAGCTACTGTTTCTGGGAGAGCCGAGCAAATGTCTTACGGAGATTTTTGAAACAGTCCACAAATTAAGCTTGCACCGAACACATTGTGGAATCAGGTAGAGACAAGACACGGTCCTTGTGTTACTCTGCTTCCCCTTACTGTAACTGAGATATTCCTCCCCTCCTCCCCCAGGAGCTTCTTTTGGGAAACAGAAGATTTATCTTGCCACGAGGTACAGGACCCGGCGGCCCCCAGGGTCCCGCGGATGCGTGGTGAGGGTGGTGGCAGTGACCCCACGGTGAGCCAGGAAGCAAGAAAGAAACTGTGCCAAACTCGAAGTGAAACAAATCAAAGCACCTGCCAGGGACACGCCCCAGTGACCCACAAACCTCTCACAGGGTCACCTCCCAGAGGCCGGCATTAGATCAAGAACCTCCCTTAGTCAATCACCAAGTAACATGAAGACAGGAGAGTTTAAGTAGCTGTGCCATTCTGGGGGAGACAGATCCTATTCAACCCAGAGCAGTATTCTTTTTTTTTTTTTTTAAGATTTATTTATTTGAAAGTCAGAGTTACACAGAGAGAGAAGGAGAGGGAGAGGGAGAGAGAGGTCTTCCATCCACTGGTTCACTCCCCAGTTGGCTACAACAGCCGGAGCTGCTCCAGTCTGAAGCCAGGAGCCAGGAACTTCTTCCGGGTCTCCCACACGGGTGCAGGGGCCCAAGGACTTGGGCCATCTTCTACTGCTTTCCCAGACCATAGCAGAGAGCTGGATCAGAAGTGGAACAACCAGTACTCGAACCGGTGCCCATATGGGATGCCAGCACTGCAGGTGGCAGCTTTACCCACTACGCCACAGTGCCAGCCCCCAGAGCAGTATTCTTTACACGGGGTTAAATTCCCCCAAACTCCACTTTTGTACATTGTTTTAGGAAAACATCCTTTGTTGCAATTTAACGTAGCATTTTTAGACATTCTTAGCAATCCAGTGGGGATCATGCTACCAATGCCATTTACTAAAAGCCCCCTGGTTCAATCAGATGACCGATAAACTCTCCCAGGAGGGATCAATGCACTTCCATGGCCTAAAGGAAGACCCAGGTGTGAAACATCTTCTGACCCCAGAAAGTGCTCAAAGACGAATGGGGATCAGTCCACAGGACACAGGAGCCAGGTTGATGGGGCTCCTACTGGCCAAAAACCAGTAAAGTAAATGCCGCTGCCCCATCCTTCCACCCCACCCTCCACTCCAATCACCCCCAACCACTACCATTGAGGCGCAGTCTGCAACACCCACATCCCATGTGAGCGCTGGTTTGAGTCCTGGCAGCTCCACTTCTGATCCAGCTCCCTGCCAAAGCAGGTGAGAAAGCAGTGGAAGATGACGAGAGTGCCTGGGCCCCTGCCGCTCACGTGGGAGACCTGGATGGGGTTCCTGGCTCCTGGCTTCAGCCGCGCCCAATCCTGGCCATTGTAGCCATTTGGGGAGTGAACAGGTGCATGGAAGATCTCTTTCTTTTCCCTCTCTCTCTCTCTCCCCTCCCCTTGTAATTCTGCCTATCAAATAAGTAAATAAATCTTTAAAAAAAAAAAGACAAGTGACAAAAATCTGAATAAGGGCGTTAGACTAAATTCAGTCAGCCCGTTGATTCTGAAGGGATCAGCATTCATGGATCCAACCAACTGTGGGTGGAACATATTCTGGAAAAAAATTTGTACTGAACAGCGCCTTCTTGTCGTCATGATCCCCTGCGTAAGACAGTGTAACAAGCATTCGGGTATTATGAGTAATCTAGAGATGATTACAGTATAAGGAGGACTTGCATAGCGCATGTGCAAATGTGAGTTTTCTAGAAGGGACTCCTAGACTTTGATATCAGCAGGGGAGCCTCAAAGCAATCCCCCAAGGGTAACAGTGCAGGTGTTCATTCCTACAGAAGGGTGCGTTTGTGTTCCTTGTTTTAGGAATTGTATTGAAGTACAGGTGACTCATGTTTGCTGCTTCCTCTGCTTAGGAGAAGGGAGTAGTGTGTGCGTGTGTGTGTGTGTACGTGTGTGTGTGTTTGTGGGGGGGGGGACTGAGATAAAATAGTGCCATTTGGGAAGTCTGGGTGAAGACTAGAAGGGAGTTCTTTGTCTTTCTTGCACCTGTTCTGTAAACGTGAAATGATGTCAATAATAAAATTTTAGAACACAAAGAAAGCCCTTGTACCCACGATCCACACCCCACAGTGAATTCTCTGCTACGTGGCCCTTCTTCTTCCTCCCTACCACACTGCTTCCCTCCCCATCTCCTCTCTCAGAGGACGCACGCAGGGAGCTGGGGCTTTGGTCTGAGTGGAGGGTCACAAGCACCCCTGGGCCCCACCCCAGGTCTCTGACGCAAGGCAGCTGCGGCACAGAATTTGCAGGACGCACTGGACTGGCTTGGCACGCTCTGCACCTCCTCAGATGATTGCCACGAGTCACCAAGGAACAACGTGACTGTGACTATCCTCATGGTCTCTCCGCCCACACCAGTGACTAGCGAGGACTCGGATTCCAAGTGTTCTTGGCCAATAGACCTGAAGACTCTGATAGGACAAATGCAGCAGCTGCTGTATTCCCGCTCAACGTCTAGCACTTGGTGTTCCAGAAATAGTCGTTGAATGCACGTGTGAACACTGAATGGAAGGCCCATCCCGTGCTAATCTCCAGGAGCGCCCAGCCACTCAGGATTGCAAAGTGGCCATGCTTTGCATTAGAATCGTCCCCATCAGACTTCAAGAAATCAATGGCTTTTGAGAGGAAAAACCACTCTGGGGTGAGAAGAGTTGGCAAGATCTCCCTCCCCGCCAGGAAGGGGCCATCCACAATGTGGCAGGTGCAAATGACTGGAGCAGCCTCTAAGTCAGCTGCTACTTCTCTTCTCCACGTCTTGAATCATTTTCGTATTAGCATATCTCTAAGTGCATATAATTTTCACATCAAAGAGTGTAATTTTTTTTTTTGCAGAAGTGGAGTAGAGAATAATTTAGCCACTGAAGTATCTCAAGCCACGGTCTCGATAGCATGACACACAAATTACACAGAAGACAGGCAGTGAGAGAAATCTGGTGGCAGAGTTTGTATTCTTTAAGGAGACGTGGAGAAAATTCACCGGCTGGAGCTAAAAAAAAAAAAAGGGGTGGATATATTTTTGGAGCTGAAAGCAGATTTCTCGTTTGGCGAGGAGAGAGCTGTATGGGCTGGTTACGTGTTTCCCAGCTCCTGAACCGGAAGAGGCGCCACACTGTCCACTTCCTGCGGCGAGGTGCACAAGAAGCACGGGATGCGCCCGTCCGCCCGCCCCCAGCCCTGGCAGTTGGGTGCCCTGTGGGTGCAACCACCTCACTCCCCTGCCAGAGGGGCTGCAGGGCAGGTTTGGGGGAGCCCCAGCCGAGCTTGTCCTCTCCCAGCGGCCCAGAGCACAAGCCCAGCTCCGCCCTCCCCTGCCCTCTGTCCCAGTGACCGAGTCTTTAGGCTCCTGACTCCTGCCTTGTCCCCCCAGGAATCTGAGAGGCCTTCAGCACAGGCATCCTTGACCACCCACCCCCCCGCCCCTGCCACATGCTCCTAATACGCACACCTGATACACCCAGGCACCAAACACACAAATACACATGCACACACATCTAAAACGCACACACTTAAAATGCAAGGCACCAGACATACTCAATGCATACACATAACGCATATACACACACCCCTGTAATCCATCTCAACTCTAACACACACATACTCTGAATGCTCACACCTAATATACATAGGCCAATATATATACACACACATTTCCCTACACTCAAACACACACACACACACACACAAATACTGTGGATTCTCAGTCCTGCAAAGGACTTGTTCCGGACCCCCTGCAGACCCCACACTACTCGGACGCGGACGCTCAAGGCCTCCCTACACAGGGGCAGTATTCACATTCAGCCCATGCTCTACGTCATCCCTAATACAATGTGAATGCTATGGAAACAATTGTTGCACTGTAGTGTGTGGGGAAGAATGACAAGAAAATGTCTGCATGTATGTGGTACAGGAGCAATTTTTTTCCAAGTATTTTCAATCCAAGATTGGCTGAACTCATGGATGCAGAACCTGTGGACACGGAGGGCTGACTGTGTGCTTGTATGCTAGACAGAGAGACGGAGAAAGAGAGAGACAGAGACAGAGATAGAGATAGAGATAGAGATAGAGATAGAGATAGAGACAGAGATGGGGGGGGAGGGAGAGAGAGAGATGTTTTGTTCCTGCCCCTAGGAATACATCAGGCAGGTCTCTTAGATTTGGGGGATTTTTTTCAGGTATAAACCACTTCGATCCTGAGGCATTTCAAAGATCCAATCCAGGATCCTGCCACGCGGTGGGGAGGAGCAGCCTGTCCCAGGAGCGCTGCAGGGCCCAGCAGCCATTTCTGTGGGGACAAAAACATACCCCACCCTTCCCTACGGAAAGAATGAGACAGCACAGCTTGTGGAAGAGAACGTAGCAGAGCACATTTGGGGTCTCGGAGTAGGCCAGGACCTCTTCGAGCGGCACTGCCCACCCCACCCCCCACCCCCCGCCGGGAGCACCAGTGTGGACAAGGCCCAGTCACCCGCCCCCAGCAGAAAGATGAACAAATCGTGGTTGTTGGCCCAATGGAATGGGCTCCCGAGGGGAGAATGGCCCTCTATACCTGCACACAAAACAGAAGCAAGATGCAATCTCACAGGCCTGTGTGAAGCAAGATACAAAAGACCGCGTGCTGTTTAATTCCACCTGCGTGGGAGACCCTGGGGGAGCTGCTGGCTTCAGACCGGCCCAGCTCCGGCCATTGCGGCCATTTGGGAAGTGAAGCAGCAGATGGAAGACCTCTTTCTCTCTTTCTCTCTCTCTCTCTCTCTCTCTCTCTCTCTTTTTCTCCCTCTCTCTCTGTAACTCTGCCTTTCAAATAAATAAATAAATAAATCTTTTTTTTTAAAAAATCAATGCCAGCTATTGTGTCCGGGGGCAGTGTTTACCCTCGGGTACTGTTGGTCTGGGGGCAAAGGGCTTCCACGAAGCTGCTGGGTTGTGTTTTCCCTCGGGGTGCTGGGCACACACACACGCGTGCATTTTACAAAAGTGCACCAGTCTGTACACAGAGAATAGATGTGAGATTCTGGCCGGGGAGAAGCCTCCAGTGAAAAGCTCTCTGTCTCCCGTTCCAGCGAGAGGAAGATGGCTGTTTGGCACAATGCTTGCATCAGGTTTGAATAGGCGCTTTGTGAATATGCTTGTTTCTGTTCTTATTTAATAGGGAAAAGGCGCGTGGCCATGGTTCAAGTGCAAAGATCCAAGCAGTACAAAGAGGGTACAACGGAGCAGAAGCCCTCCCCACGCCCACGTTCCTCTTCTTTGGGAAGGCCCCGAAAACATTTCCTGTGCATCCTTGCGGAAACCATGTGTGCACACACAAACACATGGGCCTGTTTGCAATGAGCCACGTATGGGATCCACAGTCTGGGGCCCGGTCCTTTCTCACCAGCACTGTCTTGGAGATAAGCCCCTGTGAAAACGCAAATGTCACCTGTGTTTTAGTAAGCGCCACCACAGCGCGCTCTGCTGAGGAGGCCCTGGAGACTGAGGGTCAGCATGCCAACCTGAGCCAGCCTGCTGCCCGCTTTGTAAGTGATGTTATTGGCTCACGGCCACACCCACTGGTCTAGGTGCTGTCGGGTTGCTTTGCCTGTTTCAACTTGCAGTTTTTCATCTTTATGGTGGTGCAAAAGCCATGTATATTCAGTAGAAACTCATACGTTGAATCTGGAATGCAGATCTCTTCCTGGCCCATCACGGCGAGACCTGAAGCCGGTGCAAGGCAGAGCAAGGAGCACAGCTCCCAGTCGGTGCCACAGCCAGAGGGGACAACTGAGACTCTGCAGTGCACTGTGTCGCTAAGCTGTGCAACAGGAGGCAGGGTACGTGCGTGAAACACCTCTCCACCTTGGGTGGGTTTATTAGGGCACAACCCATTGTAGGGGGAGGAGCCTTTGTAATTGCAACCAAAAGTGTATATATTAATTTTAATTTTTTTTACAGAGAGAGGGAGGGACACAGAGAGAGAGAGACCTTCTATCTGTTGGTTCACTCCCAAATAGCCACACAGCCGGAGCTGGCCAGACCAAAGCCAGGAGCCAGGAGCTTCATCCAGGTCTCCCACGTGGGTGCAGGGGTCCTAGCACTTGGGCCATTTTCTGCTGTTTTCTAAGCAAGGAGCTGGAGTGGAAGTAGAGCAGCCAGGACTTGAGCCAGTGCCCACATGGGATGCTGGTGGCAACTTAACCTGCTAGGCCATAGTGCCAGCTCCAAATTTTTAAAAACTATTTATTGTACTTATTTTAAAGGCAAAGTGACAGAGGCAGAGGGAGAGACAGAGAGAAAGGGATCTTTCATCCGCTGGTTCACTCCCCAAAGGGTCACAACGGCCAAGACTAGACCAGCCCAAAGCCAGGAGCCTGGAACTCCATCCAGGTCTCCCGCATGGGCCATCGGCCACTGCTTTCCAGCAGGGAGCTGGCTCAGAAGCAGGGCAGCTGGGACTAGAACCAGTGCTCTGAGATAGGATGCTGCAGTCCCAAGCAGTGCCTGCACCTGCAGTGCCACAACTCTGGCCCCTGTATATATTGACTTTACTAGCAGGCATGGGGTTTCCTTTCTTGGAGTATCACAGAATAATCAGTCTCAATTGGGAGCTGTTCAAGGGATAGCTGTATTTACTTGTGACAAGCAAAGAGGACAGTGGGAGGCGGTGTTCCCTAAAGATGCTGTCTCCCTGAGAAGCAGCGAGCCGGGGCTCTTACAGCCAGGAGGGACCAGGATGCAGGAAAGGGCAGCAAAATCCACCTTCACACCTGTGGGGTCCACTGTCTGACTCACTCCCTCTTGCAGCCCGCCTGGCAGTCCCAACCCCTCTGAGTGCAACAAGGTTGCAAGATAAGATTTCCTGGCACATCCACTGAACAGCAAGCTCCAGCCAGTAAACTGGTTCAAGTTCTCCACCTGGGCATGCCCTAACTCCTATACTCTTGGTTACAATTTCCCAGGACTGTGTTGCAACAAATTACTGCAAATTTAGTGGCTTAAACCCACACAGCTGAATCATGGCTTTGAGGGGGCAGAAAGTTCACCAGGCTTCACTTAGTGGAGTTCAAGGTGTCCATACTCTGTCTTGGCTGCACACACGCCTCGGCTCGTGGCCCGTTCCATCCTTCCAATGAGACCATTGCAACACCTCCCCCGTACCACCGTGCTCTGCCATTGACTTTTCCACTTCCTGTTCCACCTTTAAGGATCCTTAAGATGGCAATAGGCCCACCTCAGTCATCTAGGATAAATCTCCGTTTTGAGGTCAGCTGACCACCAGCCTTAGTTTCCCATGCTGCCTTAATTCCCTTTGCTGTGTGATGTTACCTATGTACCAGTTTGGGGTCTTGGGACAAGGACCCCTTCCGGATGGAGGGGCATCATTCTGCCCAGACCAGGGGTCTTCAGAAAGAGCAAGGAAAATTCATAGTATGAAAAAGAGCAGTGAGAAGTAAACATTTGGTTCATTTTCAAAGATGTTTAGCTGTGAATAGACAACTAAGCAGTATAACAACTGGGTTACATACACCAGCAAGTGTTTAGGCAAACAGGAGGTTGGTGGCCGAAACAGCAGAAGCCAATGCCAGTAAGATTGCAACCCCGTAGTACTCAGCCAGTGGAGATCTAGGGGAGGGACCTGCGTGCTAGCAATAAATAGCTTTCTATAAACCACCCCCAGTGTGCTGGCCCACCAGGCACCCGATCCTGCAAGGTTGTTCATGACATCTAGCTTTGGCTGCACTTCCTGCGTCTGAAGCCATCCTTTGAGTAGATGGCTGAGGCTGTTTCTCACAATGTTATGCATGTGTTTCAATTTTTTTTGCACCAACATAAACATATCTTTTTTTTAAAGATTTATTTTATTTATTTGAAAGACAGAGTTTCAGAGAGAGGTAGAGACAGAGAGAGAGAGAAAGAGAGAGAGGTCTTCCATCTGCTGGTTCACTCCCAAAATGGCCACAACGCTGGAGCTGCGCCGATCCGAAGCCAGGAGCCAGGAGCTTCTTCCAGGTCTCCCATGCTGGTGCAGGGGCCCAAGAACTTGGGCCATCTTCCACTGCTTTCCCAGGCCACAGCAGAAAACTGGGTCGGAAGAGGAGCAGCTGGGACTAGAACCGGCACCCATATGGGATGCCAGCACCACAGTGCCGGCCCCTAAACATATCTTTTAATTCCACTTTTCCACAAACGTTTGAAAGTGCCCTCGCCTTACCAGCAAAGCCTAAAATTGTCACCATCTGGCCCTTGACAGAAAACATTTGCAGACGTCGGCTCTAAGGTATGCTCAATTGGTATCGGCATGGAGCCAAATTCCTTCCACCTACTGCCCCTCTGATGGGGCCATTTACGTCCCTTAGTTCACTGAGGATTGAGGTCGTGCTTCAGACCTTCCTACGTCAACCCAGGTCCACCAGGGGTCCTGCTACGGTCCTGGATGATGTCAGAATTCATGCCTGGATGATATCAGAATTCATGCAGACAATTCCTGCCATGCCCTGACCTTTCATTTCCCAGTTGCCTCTCCTCAGTGATGGCAGCACCCACTCCCTCACCACCCACCGCCTGCACAGGAGGGCCCAGACCTCACCAGAGGAAGGGGGTGCACCTGTCTGTCATGTACGCTTCCTTTTCACCATCACTTCCTGCCCTTGTGACACACCCTCTAACACCCCCACACCCTGACCCTGCTGAGGGTGCACCATCCCCACTCCCATCTCCTAGTCACCGCCCCTCCTCCTCCTCTTCCCTCCTTCCCCAGCTCAGTCAATGGCTCCGCTGCAGGCTTTCTCCCTCTTAACCTGGTCAAAGTCCAGCCCTCATGAAATCTGAGTCTCCACTCCCTACTTGCTTCTGAGCTGGTGCAGGAAAATGGGAGTGGGATGGGGTGAGGGGCTGGTGGGCGAGGGGTGGTGTCACACAACAAACCTACATGGTCTAAACTCAGGATCCCGTGCCCATGGCCCCCCCAAATGGCCCTCCCACCCCTGCATCTGCCTCCTCTCTGTCCCCACCTACCTCCCTGCCCTCACACGCCCTGCCAGGAAACCCGACGTTTTATTTAGTGCAAACACACAAGCCATCATAAAAGTACATCCACAAGCTCCTATTAGCAGACGCAAAGGGGGCCATCCGCTCGAGGTTTCCCCAAATAACCAGCCGCAAGCTGGAGCTCTCCAGAGAGGCTGTGTTTACTTGGCACAAGGCAAGGAGACCGCGGGCTCCCTGAAGACACCGCCTCCCTGAAAAAGCTTATCAGCGCTTTTGCAGCCAGTGTGATGGCAGTGTCTAGGATGTAGGAAAGGGGCAGAGGGAAGGCCCTTCTTGTCCTCACCATGAGGCTTTCTGCTTTGCAGGTTCGGATCCCTGACTGGGGCTGTTCTCTGCAGCCTGCTTTATCTGCAGCGGTCTGGCCCAGATCCGAGTACAATGTTGCAAGATGCAAGCTCAAGCCAGTAAACTTGCAGATTCTCTACCCTGTGCCTGTGCCCTGCCCCCATTTCCCACCCCCACCCCCTACACTCCTGGTTACACTCTCACCGGCCCTTGTTGCCAGATAAAGCCTTGGACATCCAGTTAAGTTTCAATTGCAGATAAACAGCAAATAATTGTAGCCTTAGCATATCCCATGTGATGTTAGATTGATAATCTTTTGTCTGATTGATATCCAAATTTAGCTGGGTGTCTAACCCAATCTGTCAGCCTCCCTGCGAAGGTGCCCAGAGCCATGTCCCACCCAAAGCTCACCGACACAAGCTGAGGACACCTGCTGCTGCTCTCCCCGACACAAGCTCAGGACACCTGCTGCTGCTCTCCCCAGCTCCTAAACCTGCAGCCCTAGCATCCGAACACAGCCGCAGGGCAAATGTCTCCATCTTTAAAAGAACCTCCCTGGCCTCGCCTCCTCTCTGCCCCCAGCTGTCACCCCCTTTCTCTGATCTGTAACACGGCAATACTCTGTCCATGCATTGCTGGCACCTCTCATGTCCCCCTTTTCTCCTCTCAGTGTTACCTGGAAAACCTTGTGTTGCCACACCACACCAAAACTGCCCATTGCCAGGGCCAGTGACCTTTGCCCCGCCCTCTCCCCGCATCTGTCTCACAGCTGTTGTCCCAGTTGACTGCTCATGTTTTTAACTACTAACTGTATTTTTAGAGAGTTTTAGGGTGGGGTAAACAGGAGGGCAAGATTTAAGCAAAAAAGGGAGGGGCGCTGGTGAAACAGTTTACTCATTTAGCTAGTTTTGGGGAGAACTTTCAAGAACACTGAGCTTGCAATATTGTACTCAGACATGGCTGGGCCAGCAGGGACCTGCCAAGCTGCAGGAGAGCAGCCTGAGTCAGGGCTGGGGTACACATAGTGCCTGGAACATTGGTTGCAAGCAGCAAGAGCCTCTTCTGCACCCCGTTTTCTATACCTTGGACACTCCCCTGATCTGGCTATAAAAGCCCTTGCTTTCACAGATATTGGCATTGTGGCACAGCTGGTTAAGCCACCATCTGTGATGCCAGCATCCCATATGGGAGCACCGGCTTGAGTCCTGGCTGTTGCACTTCCAATCCAGCTCCTACCAATGGTCCTGGGAAGACAGCAAAATTGGCTTAGGGACATTGGCTCCTGCCACCCCGCAGCGGGGAGACCCGGATGGAATTCCAAGCTCAAAGCTTCTGCGTGTCTCAGTCCCGACTGTTGTGGTCATTTAGGGAGTGAACCAACAGCAGGAAGATTTTTTTCTCTCTCTCCCTCTCTCTCTCTTCCTTTCAAATAAATATAATAAATCTTAAAAAAAATCAAAGCCCCGACAAACTGCTTCTCAAAGAGACAGTGTCTTTAGGGAAACGTACCTTCTCTACATCACAAGAGGTACAGCTCTCCTCTGAGCACCTGCCCCTTGAGTCTGCCTATTTGGCTACACTCCAAGGGAACAGATCCTCTGTGGCCACGAACAGCAGCAAAACAGAATGGCGAGCGCACAGTTCCTACAAATCCCCTGGCCCCTCCTACGTGCACAGCCCGACGCCACGAGAGGGGTGCAGTTACTGCAACGAGTCAGCCTACACCAGCACGCCCTGTCCTCCCAGCTCCACACTCCACGTTAGGGTCCACTTCCGGGTCGTACGTTCTATGGGTTAGGGAAAATGCGTTATTAAGCACATGTAGCATCATGTGTGGGCACGCATTCTGGAAGCATTTGCATGGCAGGGCTTCTGGAGAGCACACGGACTCTCTCTCCTCTCTCCAACCTCCCTGGCCACTCCTCCTCAGGCTACCCTTTAGCTACCTGATCGCGGGGTCCAGTCCTCTCACATCTTCCTGTTTGTATCCTCGCTCAGCCTTCTGGAGCGAGGTGACCACATGGCTTAAAGTACCAGCTACATGCTGATCATTTGCAAGTGCATGCCTCTAACCCTGGCCTTTCTTCTGAACTCTGCACTTAGGCATCCAAGTGGTGCTGTGGTGTCACTGTTAGGAGCCTGGTAAGCTGATTCTACCACGTTTCCAGCTTCTTCCTCTTACAACCTTTCCCCTTTAAGCAACTCTCTAGGCCAGTGCTGTGGTGTATTGGGTTAAGCTGCTGTCTGCAGTGCTGGCACAGGTTCAAGTCCCAGCTGCTCTACTCTATCCAGCTCTCTGCTAATGCCCCTGGGAAAGCATCGGAGGATGGCCCAGGTGCTTGGGCCCCTGCACCCACGTGGGAGACCAGGATGAAGCTTTTGACTCCTGGTCTCAGCCTGGCGCAGCTCCAGCCGTTGCGGCCATTTTGGGAGTGAAACCGCAGATGGAAATGTCTCTTTCTCTCTCTCACCCAGGGGAAAATCGCTCAGCCTTAGTGTCCTTGTCTGGAAAATGGGGAAGGGAAGGGGCTAATGGTTGTGAAGATTGGATGAGCAAAATCACATAACTCACACTTGGCCTTGAAAGCTTCCCATCTCCTAGCTGAAAGCACTGAATTAGGTGACAGGTGTCATTCCCAGGATGTAACACAAAATCAAGTACATGTAATGAATGAGTCGGGCTCCCCTCTGCTGGACAGTAGAAATAGTCACAAATAGTCACAAGAAAATGAAATGTTATGATAATACCTTATCTGTCCCAAAAGTAATCTGTTGAGGGGCTAGCACTGTGGTGCAGAGGGTTATGCCACAGCTGGTGATGTTGGCATCCCATATCCAAGGACTGGACTGAGCCCAGCCACTTTGCTTCTGATCCAGCTCCCTGTTAATGTGCCTGGGAAGGCAGCAGAAAATAGGGCAAATATTCAGGGCCCGGCCACCCACACAAGAGACACAGAGGGAGTTCCTGCCTTCAGCTTGGCCCAACCGTGGTTGTTGTAGCCATTTGGAAAGTGAACCAGTGGATGAAAGATCTCTCTCTCTCTCTCTCTCTCCTCCCTGTCCCAACTCCTCCTCTCCCCGGTTGCTCTTTCAAATAAATAAATACATACCTCTTTTTAAAAAGTCAGTTGATAAATAGGTTAGTTGTGTGTCTTTGGTAAGTCACTTGGCTTCTCAGAACTCCAGTTTTCTTACCTACGGGTAAGCTAACGCATGTAAAGTGTTTGGGAAAAGTGAAAGCTCAAGAAACCATCGGGATTACCATCACCACTATTCCAGGGCCACGGTGCCACCTCTGAAATGCTAGGGTTCAGCGGTGTCTAGGGTATGATAGCTTTGCAGATTTGAAGGTGGGACCCAGGCAGTGCACGATGTGACACACCTGGTGGGTTAAGGATAGCCACCAATAATCAGTGGCATCAGCACTCGGCTGGCAGATGCAGGAACAGTCACAGAAGCAGATCGAACACAAGCCGGAGCAGTCAGAATCACATCTGTAGTGGATTTGGGTGGCCGGCGATGACTGGTGGGCACGGCAGGTTTTGGATCCCCAGCGGAGGAATGAAAAACTTCAGTTTGTAGAATTTCTCAGACTTGCCAAGAAAGCATGGTGGATTTTGCATTTCCATTTTAGAAACCAAAATCTTTTGTTTCCTACTCTCCAGTAAGACAAGGCAATGGAAGCGAACATCTTTATTTCCCAAAGCACAACATGTTCATATATTGAAAAAGGCGGCGGTGGTGGTGGGGGGGGGAGGTGGAAAGGCGATTACAAGATCCAAATTGAAGAGGGGTGCGGTCCAAACTTGAAACTAATTTTAGCAACAGTGACGGATTTTTTAAAAAATTCCTTGCTCACAAATTCAAAAACAAAAACTGTCACGCTGACGCATCTTCCCAAATTTGGTTGAAACATCCCTCCTGGGTTTTGGAGAGGTCTTCTCTTGAGCTCCAGCCAAGAACAGATTCCCATGGCCAAGTTGGAGACTTGAGCATGCAAAATGCAAATGCAAACACAGAGAAGCCCTTCCAGGAACAGCCTGCGCTGCACTCTGGGGGCCCAGACACCTCCTGAGCTGTAAGATTAGCCCCGCCCCTGGGTGAGGCCTCTCCTGGACAAAGCCAGCATCCAACAGGCCCAGGAAAACATTTCCGTCGCCAAAAGTGTGTCGAGACTACCTACCCATTTCATTGAATTGTTCCGAGCTCCTTGTCGAGATAATGAATGTGCACCAAAAACAGAAACAAATACAGTTCATCCTGCGTTGGGAGTTGAACATTCACAGAGATTGGTTATCTCCATTTACAATAACAAGAGCTAGCCAGCTCCCACGTGCCAGGCCTGGGCTAAGTGCTCTGCACAGAAAGGATGCCGCTCTGGGGAAGGCACTCAGCAGATGGACACCTCTGCAGTCCCAAGCAGATAGCAGGTGTCTTCCAGGATGCGCTTGCTGCTTACGGCTCCACGCAGCTGAATTCTGCAACATAAATTATTAAAGAATGTGAAGAACATTACACAGTTCATGTACTTAATGATTATAGTTCACAGTCTAGGTCAGATATAATTAGACGTTACATTAAAATAGCTTCGCCGAGCCATTTATTCTGATTTAATTACTTAAAATGATAGCATAATGAGCAATGCTTTCAAGAAAAAAAATACTCTTTTAAATGGGCTCGTTTTAAGTTAATATGAAGAAAATTAATCATTTAACTAAATGTAGGAGGATGTGTCCCCGTCTGAAGTGACATTGTTTCCATGTCACAAAGGTTACTTCCCTTTGACAATGTGTTGCAAGTGATAGGGAAGTAGCACTGTTTCCCTCCCATGGGACCTGGGGTGGGTGCACAGATTCTCAGTTTCACCGTTTCCTCCAAACCACACCCTCTTCCCCCTGAGCTGAAGCACAGGCAGCGAAGACTCTGAATGGCAACCCTGAGCCTGGCCATCCAAACAAGCCCACCCGGTTGGAGAGCAGGGAGAAGTTAACGGTCAGCACCAAGTTCATGGGCAGCGTGGGCCACTACTCATGGTGCAGCAGTCCAGGGAAGGGACTCTGGAATGAGACAGGGCCAGGGCCAGACCCCAGCTCTGCCACTTACAAAGCTGCAGGTGAGCCAGTGCCGCGGCTCACTAGGCTAATCCTCCGCCTTGCGGCGCCGGCACACCGGGTTCTAGTCCCAGTTGGGGCGCCGGATTCTGTCCCGGTTGCTCCTCTTCCAGGCCAGCTCTCTGCTGTGGCCAGGGAGTGCAGTGGAGGATGGCCCAGGTACTTGGGCCCTGCACCCCATGGGAGACCAGGACAAGTACCTGGCTCCTGCCATCGGATCAGCGTGGTGCGCCAGCCACAGCACACCGGCCTCAGCGGCCATTGGAGGGTGAACCAATGGCAAAAGAAGACCTTTCTCTCTGTCTCTCTCTCTCACTGTCCACTCTGCCTGTCAAAAAAAAAAAAAAAAAAAAAAGCTGCAGGTGTGCTAGTTAGCCAGGTGGAACTCCATTTCCTCATCCTGAAACCAACAGTATCTACCCTTCGGAGAGACTTTGCAAACCAAGTGAGATTCGGCAGGCAAAGCGCTTTGCACACGCCTGAACGTGCGGTTGTTGATGATAACGGGTAGCTCTTGTTATTGCAAATAGAGATAATCGATATTTTGCTGGCTCCTGGCCCTCACGCTGCACGTACTCTCCAGGGTATTGAGGTCCCTGCTGCATTTTTCTAGTAGAAAATATTAAAATCTTGAAAGCCAAGGCTGGGGCCTCCTGCAACTCGATTGCTTTCTTCTGTTTTTAATGAGTATAAAAATGATGAGAGATTCTCAAGTGAAGTTTTTAGAGTAGTATCAGTTCACTCAAAAAAAAAAAGGCCTACAAGGTTTAAACACATATGGCAATGTTTATCTGCTATTTTTCTGTCCCAAGTTAGGCTTTGTAGTGAAAATATTCAATGTGAGGCTCAGGGGAACTGGGGGAAATGTTTTAAAGCAGGAACCTTCCTAGGAATCCCTCCTTAAGACAGCTGTAATACTACTCAGGGGAGGCTGTATTTATTTGGGTCCTGGGATGCTTAGCAAAAGTGATGACAGGAAACACTGCCTTATGGATACAGGGGGCTGTGATGGCCAAAATCATGTGTTAAACTTGGCCTTGCAGGAGTGAGCGCCATCCAAAAGAGAGCTGCCACAACCTCAAACATACATTCTGGAGGAGAAAAACCAAAGAAAGTCCCAGGGTTTTGAGAGCTCGGCTCTCCTGAGAATGGCTTGTGTTCTAATTGGACTGGGGGAAGTAGGCTGGGCTCGGAGTGTCCATTCGGATTCCTCCAACAGCTGACCTTCAAGCAAAGCCCCAGGTTCAAGCAGCTTTTTTTCCAGGCGTGTGATGGTCAGTTGCACTCATCCACTTGGCTGGGCTGTATACAGTCTCCTTTAGTGACTTAACCCTGAAGCTGGGTGTCACTTTTGTAGACGTGATTAACATCCAATGCCCTTCATAACCAGGATGAGCCTGATCCAAGCTGTTGGAAGATGGCAAAGCTGGCTTGAGATTTCCCTGGGGAAGAAATTTCACTCACGGACCACAGAGCGGGCTTCTGCGCAGGTCCCAACCTGGGCTCACTGGGGGTCTTCCCTGCATACTTTGGACTAGAATAGCTGTGCGGGCCAGCCGCACCAGTCGAACGGAACCTAAGGGAGGGAGAGGGACTGAAAAGAGGGACAAGAGAATGGAGCCAAGACAACAAGGCTGATCAAGGCTCGTTTATTCCAATGTCTCGGTGGTATTTATACATAACCAGCACAAAGAAGCACAAAAGATAACAACATACGTAAGCAACTTATCGGGGCCTTTGGTGGCACAGATAATTTTAACAGAGCGTTCTTGATTATTATCCTCCTTCAGGATGGGAGTATGTGACTTTCTTATCCCAAGAACTCCACAAGCCAAGACTGGCTTTGATTTGTCCAAAGGCTGCCTACAAATAGCCATCCCCGCCACGGCATAAGGCAACTTCTTTCAGTCACTCTCCTAAGGCCCATAGGAAGCATTCTCATTCCCTTAGCGATTTTTTTCCATTTTATTTTTGTAACTTGGTTGCTCTTAGGGATTACTGTGTGCACCAGCATAAAATTCATATTAACTTAGTTCCAATAAAATATAGAAATGCTACTCATATATACTTCTATTCCCTTTTCCCCTTTTGAGTTATTGTTTTTCTACATATTGTATCCAAAAACTATGCAACCCTAAAAATGCATTGTTACAACTATTACTTTTTATAATTTCATGTCTTTTAAAGAAAGTAAGAGAAGAATGGAGAACAGATGTATACTTAGAGATTTTTGTCGTATTGGTCTCCCTTCTGATTATTGTTGGTCCCTTCATTTGTGCCTATGGATTCTGCTACCATCTGGGGTCATTTCCTTATTCCAATGTACTTTGCGCCAATCTCCCTCTTTAGTGTTGTTATTGGCGAATTTAATACATTTCTATATGATATAGACCCAGCGATGCATTCTCTACATATTGTCTTATGAGATTGCTTTTTATATCAGTGAAGAGAAGACGTATGCAGTGTTCTGGCTTTTCCAATTGCAGAATTATCTTGGCTGGTGCTTTGTTTTTTCATGCAGATTCAAGTAACTGTCTGGAGTTACATACTTCCATCTGAAGAATGCCTTTTTAGTAGTTATCAAGTAGGTTTGCTAGCAGTAAATTCTTTCAATTTCTCTTTATCTGGGAACATCCGTATTCTGATAGTTGCTATTTTGAAAGACAGCTTTGCTGGATAGAAGATTCCTGATTGACAGATTTTCTGTGAACACTATGAGTATGTCAGCACACTGCCTCTGGCCTCCGTGGTTTCTGATAGGAAGCTAGCTTACTGGGGTTCCTCTGGAAGAGACGAGTCATTTTTCTCTTGCTCTTAAGATTTTCTCCTTGTCTCCACAGCACTTGCACTGTGATGTGTCTGTTCAGGGATCTTTTCTTGTTTATCCTACTTGAAGTTTGTTGATCTTCTTGAATGTGTTAATTCATATTTGGGAAGCTTCAGCCACTATATCTTGGGATATTTTTCTTCTCCCTTTTCACTTTCCTCTTCTTTTGCTACTCCCATTATGCATAGCTAATGTGCCTATTCGTGTCCCACATTTCTCTGAGGCTCTGTTTGCTTTTCTTACTCCTTTTTCTCTGTTCTTAGATTACAATCTGGCCTCAAGTTTCCTAATTCTTCTGCCTGTCAATTCAAATCTACTGGTAAACCCGTACGTGAAATTTTCATTTCAGTTCTTTTACTCTCCAAATTAATAATTCATTTTTTCTTTTTTACCAATTTTGTCTTTATGGATTATCCCTATTTGATATGGCATTGTCATCATACCTTTATTTACTTCTTTAATCATGCTTTCTTTCCTTTAATTCTCTGCCTATATAATGACTAATTTAAAGGACTTGTAAAACCTGATGTTTGGTCAATCTCATGGGTACCTTTTGTTGTCATAACCCTAACCCCAATATCTAGGTCTTACTTTCTGTTTATTTGCGTGTCTTGTGATTTTTTGCTGGAAGCTAGACATTTTAAATCAGATAGTCAAGCTGCTCTGTGTTCTGGCCCACTTTCCCCTGGAACTTGTAGTTTTCATTGGTTGAGTGATTGATTGATTGGATTATTTTAATGACAGATATTTTACTTCTGATGTTACGCCTCAGGGATAGCAGCCTGGGAGTGCCTGTTGTCACTCTGGGAAGACCATGGTTTAGGAGCCTCTCTTGGACTTTCTTTCTGGGACCCACCCAGCGTGAAGGCCCACTAGTTGCTCTACCGTTTTCAACAATGCCCTTGGACATAAGCTAGTTCATGGACTAACCCAGTGAAATTCCCTGTCTTTTGAAGCAGTAACTGCTAAAGTCAGGATTTGGGATTTTTATTTTCTGATCACTGCAGGGCTCCTCCCATCTGCCTCCTTCCCTCAAACTCGTTGGCCTGTGGTGTAGCTCATATCTTTAATGAACTGACCCATCTTCAGGTCATCTTTCCCCACA
The DNA here is from genome assembly GCF_051225735.1 of Oryctolagus cuniculus. Taxonomy (NCBI): domain Eukaryota; kingdom Metazoa; phylum Chordata; class Mammalia; order Lagomorpha; family Leporidae; genus Oryctolagus; species Oryctolagus cuniculus. The sequence continues at coordinate 78,363,933 of NC_142876.1, read as the reverse complement.
AGCTCTGCTGTTTCTTAGCAGACTCTTAGCCTTCTCCATACTTTGTTGCAAATGGAGTCTGTGCCTTTGCAGAGGTATGTGGAACTCTCCAAGGCAAAATCTCCAAGCCAAGGCTATGGTGCTGGGGATGAGGACAATGACACACTTTTATCTGCGTGACACCCCAACACCCCTTAAATCCCAAGTCACCAAGCCTGATCTCTGTCAGCCTAGAACCTCTGCCCACGCGACCAGATGAGACCCTAGGATTCTCAGTAGAACTGTGCCCCAGGTAGAGCCTTGGTCTCTTGATTTCTGGCTGGGAGACTCAACCTCAATGACAAGTAGCTATAGCAGGATGGGAAACATGGATACCCTGGGTGGATCACCTTCTGATGGGGAGCTGGAAGACAGGAATGGAGTCACTGTTTTTCTGAGCCAAAAGGGAGAGAGCAGGTCTAGTTCAAATATCAGTAACTCTGCCTATTCTTACTGAACATTGGTGTATTTGCTTCAACAAATGTTTCTTCATTTTCCAGCTACCCGCAGAACCGTTTTGAGAGATTTTTTTTTAATACTTCTAACCCATTTCACTGGGGAAGGGTCAACAGAGGTGTTCACGCTGTTACACCAGAAGTGGCATCCAGCTGGGTGTTTAAAACATTAATTTGACTCATAATCCTCCTGGAAGAGAATAAGAGAGGAAGATTCCTTTTGAGCCTTAATTGGAAAGCCTCTCACACATCCCGTTTTCCGCTGTGTCCCCAGCTCTCTGACTTCAGGCAAATTATTTCATCTCTTTTCCTCTTTTGCTTCCTCATTGATGGGGCGGGAGCAGGGTGATCCCTACGTGCAGAGCGGTTGTGAGAAACTGAAACCATACGTCCGAAGTATTTGACAATTCCTGGGTTTCTGTAGAAATGAAGTGGTTTTTGTCAGGGTTTAGCAGAACTTGGAGAGGAAATTGGCCCGTAGGAAAAATGGACTTCAGGGAAAAGAGAGGCGGGGGTGGGGGGGGAGAGTCTTCCATTGGCTGGTTCACCCTCCAATTGGCTGCAACAGCCAGAGCTGTGCCGATCCGAAGGCAGGAGCCAGGAGCTTCTTCTGGGTCTCCCACGTGGGTGCAGGGGCCCAAGGACTTGGGCCATCTTCTACTGCTTTCCCAGGCCATAGCAGAGAGCTGAATCAGAAGTGGAGCAGCCAGGACTGGAACCAGAGCCCTTATGGGATGCTGGCACTGCAGGCAGCAGCTTTACCTGCTCCACCACAGCACCGGCCCCTCCAACCCACAGTTCTGTTTGATCATGAACTCTACCTCCCCAGGAATGTTAGATCATTCTCCCACCCCCTATACCCTATATCCACACACACTTGCATGGAAGAGAAAATAACAGCCTACCCTCCTCTTCTATAAAGAACCTAGATTATCAGTTTAACACACCCATGGGAAACCCTGCCTCCTTGGAAGGAAACTTGCAAAACCAAGAATGGCCCTGTCTGAGTAATATCTACAGCTTACCTACAACGTGGGAGATTTGGAGGAGCAAGGTCCTTAACACTGCTCTCATGAGCAGGGCATTCAGCAGGGGCTCCCCACGTGCAGAGTGTAGAAGGACCACTTGGGGACTTTCGTTTAAAATGCAGTTCCCTGGTGTGCCCCACTTCCCCACGCTAAAGCGCTGGGTAGGGCCAGGAGATCGGGCTGATGAGCAGTCCCTGAAGCTATGGTGTAGGTGATCTTGCAACTTTGTGAGCTCTCCATGGGAAGTCGACTCCAGCATCTTCCTTGGTTTCCAGATTTTTCCTGAACAAAGACCTCTCTAGAGCAGAGTCCCCCCAGAGAGCATGCAGGGCTTCCTCCACCTCTCCAAGGAAGTTAACCAGAGGCCTGTGTCCCCTGTGGTCCTAGACCATCTTCCTTCTAGCTGTTCCAGTCCGGGGCTTTGTAGGAGATTGGGGCCAGCAGGAAGGTCCCAACACCATGGACCAAGGGTTCTCAACATTGTCACCACTGGCATTTTTGCCAGATAGTTCTGGGTGCCTACAGCCAAGGGGCGGCCATGGCCCACTGCCCAGTCCTCCACACTAAGTTCCCTGCCTTGAATGCTGGAAGAGATTTCTGAGTTTCTGCTTTAGACCGTCACCCCGAAGAATGAACCTTCACTGGTTAACCCTCCGCTTCTCAACTTGAGGGGATGGGACAGCAGAGAAGATAAAACCAGTGGCAGGAAGTGCTGTGGTCTGAATGTGTCCCCTGAATTCGTGTGTTGAAGCTGAATTGCCAACGTGATGGTATTAAGAGGTAGGGCCTTTAGGAAGTGATTGAGTCCAAGAGGGTGGAGCCTTCACCAATAGGATTCGTGCCCATCTGAAAGAGCTTCAGGGAGCAACTTCATTCTTTTCGTCCCCTTTTCCCCTTCCACCAGGTGAGAGCTCAGCCTTCATGCCTTCTGGAAGGTGCAGTGCCCAAGGCGCCATCTTGGAAGAAGGGACTGCAGACTCCCAACCTACTTCCAGAATGACAAGAGATGCATTTCTGTTATCTCTAGGTTACCCAGTCTCGGGTATTTTGTTGTGACAACACAGATGCACTGAGGACAAGGGACAAATGCATCCACAGCAGATCACTGCACTGAAGCCTTTGCTGTGGACCAGGGTTTCTCAACATCATCACCACGGACCATTTTGCCAGATACTCCTTGGTTGTGGGGGGCTGTCCTGTGAGCTATAGGGTGCCGAGCAGCAACCCTGACTCTACTCATTAGACACCAGTAGCTCCCCCAAAACTGTCTCCAAACACTGGCAAGCTTTCTGGAGCAGGTGCAGAGGAGGGCAAAGTCACTTACTGTCCCTCCAGTTGAGAACCACTGCCCTAGATGCCACTGCATCCCCTGGCAATTATCCCACTGCCTTAGCCTGGGTCAAGTCTGCGAAGTCAGCTTCTGTGAGGATTCATTAGATACGGCCACAAGCTGCAAAAAGAAGCCACAACAAGGCCAAGTGCTCAGATCTTCCCCCTGGAAGTAGCGAGCCCCGACAAGCCTCTGCCACATTTCTCTTCCTCGGCCTCCCTTCTTTCACTAATCCAGGTAAAATCCAATAAAAGCAGAAAGACAGCCAGTTTCCAAGGTGGAGGAGTTGAGGGAGAAGCAGGGAGGGTCTTTCCCTTTTGCTTACCTTGCACCAATGGCTGGGAGCATTGGCTCTTGGTATAAGAGCCTTGAGCCGTGTGGGTGCAATCTGCTGCTTGAGTCAAGACTGAAGTCAAAATGGACCTGGATTCCAAACCCAGCTCTGCAGTCGCCACCCTTACAGCAGTGGGCAAGTCATTTAATCCCTCTGAGCCTCAGTTTCCACATCTGTCAAAGAGGGATCACTCCTTCCTTGTTGATGTTTTCTATGAACTAAAGAACTGCTTATTATGCACGCGTGCACGCGTGAGCAACACACACACACACACACACACAAAATCAGGCTCTCGTTAGATAAGAAGTCGGCACACTTTGGTCCACAATTAAATGGTACCCACCTAAGGTTGCCAGATTCAGCAAAGAAAATATTTGATCTGGCAACCCTACCTGCTGGCCACCTGCCTGCAGAAATGACGTTTTATTAAGCGTCACCACACCCATTCATTTCCGTCTTGTCTGTGGCTGCTGTCACTACACCAGGCAGCATGGAGGAGACCACGGGACCCTGAAGTCTGAGCTCTTCGCTCTCTGGTCCTTTATAGGAGATGCTGGGTGACCCCAGCTGCCACCGGTCAGGGATGCCAAGAGCGGTGGCTGTGGTGTGGCTGCCACGTAGTCACGCTGAGGACGACGGGACCTGGGGTGGTAACCAGCATTCTGCACACGGTCAGACTGCCTCAGCTCCAAGCCCTGGCTCTACTGTGGAACTCTGGGCAGGTCCCTCAACCCTCAGTGCCTCCGTTTCCTGCTCTCTGAAGCAGTGCAGCATGGGAGCTGGCAGAGGAAATTAGCGTATACTCAGCCTGGGTGTCTGCTCTGGGCCCATGCAGAAAACCCAAAGACTCCTCTCCTGGGGTCCCTGGGCAGACAATAGATGGAAAAGGAACAGCACATGCTGGGGGCATGGCAAGTACTGGTGACATATGGAGGTGACAGCCACTATTTTTTTTTAATTTTTTTATTTGACAGAGTTATAGACAGTGAGAGAGAGAGAGAAACAGAAAGGTCTTCCTTCTGTTGGTTCACTCCCCAAATGACTGCTACAGCTGGAACTGCGCCAATCCGAAGCCAGGAGCCAGGTGCTTTTTCCTGGTCTCCCACGCGGGTGCAGGGCCCAAGCACTTGGGCCATCCTCCGCTGCCTTCCTGGGCCAGAGCAGAGAGCTCTGGAAGAGGAGCAACCGGGACTAGAACCGGCTCGCATATGGGATGCCGGCGCTGCAGGCGGAGGATTAACCTAGTGAGCCACAGTGCCGGCCCCAGCCACTATTTCTGTGGTTGTTGCTGCTGCCGCTAAGGCTCCATGTGTTGTGAGGATGGTGTGAGATGACGGGAAGAGCCTTGCCAAGGCTGATGCTGAGTTGTGCTACTTCTGTTCAATTCTCTTCCACCCATTTACCTGGGTTGATGTCTGTCTGTTCACAGCAAGGTCATCATCATCTTTTTTTCTTGAGAGACAGGGAAAGAGAAAGTGAGATGAGAGAGAGACAGAGAGATCTTCCATCCTCTGGTTCATTCCCCCAAAAGCCCACAATGACTAGAACTGGGCTAAGCCAAAGCCAGGAGCCAGGAACTCTGTCTGAGTGTCCCACAGGAGTAAGGACCCAATTAGCTGAGCTATCTCTGCTCTTCTCAGGGTGCACATTAGCAGGAAGCTGGAATCAGCAGCTGCACCCAGAACCGGGAATCGAACCCAGGAACTGCAGTGCGGCATGCAGGCAGCCTCACCGGTGTGGTGACTACTAGACCCAATGTGCATGCCTCACTGCGGAGTCTTGCCCTGGGCAGCCTGGCAGCTCTGCTTGGAGAAGCGTCCACTCCCAAGACAGCCAGGACTCCCTACTGCCGGCTCCCTGGTCCGGCCTCCCCCGCGCCCCCCCCCCCCGTCCCCCGCCTTACTCCCTGCACAACAGCACCACTTCCTCCAATGCCCTCAGCTCCTTGCCTCTCCTGATCGTAGCGCAGTTCCCCAAATCACCCACTTTTCAGAACTTAACAGAAATCAGAGGAGGGAAAAACTATTAAGTGTTGCCTCTTGGCCGCCTTCCTGGGATCCAGCGGAGAGTCTCGGGCATATGGGGTCCTGGCAGAACCCCACAGAAGATTAGTGTGCTAATGGCCTCGTAAAAATGACATATTTATGGGGAGGGCTTGATTGTACTTCGCCTCAGCCCTCTCCCCCGCCCTGTTTAACGAGGCTGGCTCCTCAGAAGGAGGGGCTGCCAGTCCAGACCCCAGGTGGGAGGTGCTCAAAGGGAGCTTTACTCCCCAGAAGGCAGTTGCTGAACAAGGTGTGGGAGCTTGGTGGGGAGGGGACCACAGCACAGAGGGCCAGGGACTCTGAGAGGCCAGGGTCCTTCACCACCAAGCCCACTTCCTCCCCCAGAGTCGGAGGGGTTGTTTCAAAGGAAGAAGTGCTAAAAGCAGGGCCAGGTCTTTCAGGCTCCGGAATGCAAAGTGTCATTTGATCCAGAAGGGGTTGGTCTCAGCCAGGCTCAGCTTCTGATGGCCTGAGACAGGGAGAGCTGGACTAAGTCCTGGCAAAGAGGCGTTGACAGAAGCCCCTTGCTGCCCCCACCTGCTGCTCTCCTACCCTGAACTGTTCCTCTTTTCCTCTCCTGCCTTATCTCCAAAACACACGTTGGCAGTTGGATCCTTGGCTTCCGTAGTGCACAGACCCGGGTCCCCATCCCACCTCTTCCACCTCCCAGGTGCCCAGCCCTGGAAACAGTATCCTCTCTGAGCCCCCATTCCTGGTCTCCAACTTGGAGACACTGATGCTGGGGACACCAGTGCCATCCTGTGACGGAGCTGAGTGAGAGGGGGGCGCAGCTGGCCCTGCGGGAAGCACCCCGTAAACGGAGGTTGCTTCATGATGACAGAATGATGGGTGGCTTTGGTGTGGCCTTGACACTGGGCTGGGACTCTCACTGGGCTGGGACTTCTCCCCTGGCCTTGTGGGAGTGTGGGCACGAGCCATCCGGGTAGTCAGCTCCTTCGGGGTCAGCCTCAGCTGCAGAGGCCAACACCTGGTGTGCAAGTGAAGCAGAGCATGAGGGCTAGGCCCTTTCAGCCCAGTGTGGGAGCCTCGACAGGGGCTGCTGGCCATGACAGAGCCCAAGGCTTCATGCAGCCTGCATCTCGCGAGACATCTTCTCTGCGCCGTCCCGCTCTTCCTGATCCCCTCATAAACATCTCAGCCCTCACCCCCATCTCAGGTCAGCTTTGGAACATCCCCCACCCTGCACCACAACACCCCTCTCCCCCTCTCCCGCCAGAACCCCTGCCTGTGCCCACCCCTAAACACGGGGGTTGGGGGAGCCCCCGTCAGGGCAGGCACCTGCGGAGCTGCGAGGTGAGGAGGATGGCCCGGCAACACAGAGAGAGCGGGAGACGGCTGGGACTTCTTCCCATGGGCAGCATTGTGCAGGGCAGCGGTAACCGCGTGTCGGTGTCTTCTCACGCAGACCCCAAGGCACGGTGGTCCAGGCCACCCCGCAGGCACAGGGGCGCAGGTGCATGGAAACCCTCCCCTCGGAAGCCACCACCACTTCGGTGCCTTCCCTGCTCTGTGTGGGGCCACGGGGGCTCTCACAGCCTCTGACCCCAGGCTGAGGTCCGAAGACCCAGGCACTCAGCCAGCATGGGCAGCAGAGAAACCTTCCCCGGGCGGAATTCGCTTCGTCAGCGCTTAGTGCCTTATTACAAAAATGACAGGCTGGGCGGGAGGGGCCTGTGTGTCTGCCCTAGGGGGGACTCTGGGATCCAGTAGCAACCACAGTGCAACACCATCAACGAAAAGTGACATTAAATAGTTTCTGAGAAAGAAATGCCTGTGGGATACACCTTTGGCTGGCGAGGTCAGGAAACTTCTAGAAGGAGCAGGTGTTTTGAGTCAAGGCTTCAGAGCCCAGTGTGCTAAGCCAGGGCCGCCAGCACACACATCAGGTGAACGCTGATGTGACCTGTGAGTAGCCGCACTAGGGAGAGTCAAAGGGAACAAGGGGAATTCGTCATCATCGTGTATTTCATTAGACCTCCCACATAATCCAAGATAATACTAATACACTAATGATGAAAAATAATTTTATAGTCTACCATCTTTATTCACAATGTCTGTTTTTTAAGGATTTATTTGTTTATTTGAAAGGCAGACTGAGAGAGAGCAGGAGAGAGAGAGATTCTCTACCCGCTGGTTCACTCCTCAAATGCCCACCATGGCTGGGTCTGAGCCAGGAGTCCAGAGCTGTCTGGTTTTCCACGCAGGTGCAGGGGTCCAAGCACTTGGGCCATCTTCTGCTGCTTTCCCAGGCGCATCAGCAGTCCACTGGGCTGGAAGTGGAGCAGCTGGGACTCAAATGGGATGCTGGCCTCTCGGGCAGGGGCTTCACCCACAGGCCACCACACCTGCTCCTCACACTAAGTACTTGAGACATGGCGCGTTGTCACTGATGGCACGTCTCGGTGTGGACCAGCCTCGCTGCAGGTGCTGGACGGTCTCAGAGGCTCATGGCCGCTGCACTGGGTCTTGCTGCTCAGGGACCAGGAGTGTCAGTTCCACCTGGGAGCAGGGAGGAAGGCAGACTCTCGAGTCCTGCTCCAACCCGGCTGGATCACAACCTGCAGTGGAAGGAGAATTGCCTTTGTCTGTTTGGGTTGCTATAACAAAATACCTTAGGCTGAGCAATTTATAAACAACAGACATGGACCGCTCGCAGCCTGGAGGCAGGACGGCCAAGATCAAGGCCCAAGCAGACCTTGGGTCTGCAGGTGGGGGAGCCCAGGACGGCTTCATATCTGATGCTTTGTTGCTGTGCCCTCCCGTGGGAGAAGAGGCACAGGGCCCACCGGAGCCTCTTCCTGGGGCCTGAGTCCCATGGTAAGCGTGGAGCGCGCAGCACCAACAGCCTCCCACAGGCCCCGCCTCTCAGTAGTGTTGCCTTGGGTGTTCGGTTCCAGTATCTGACTTTCAGGGGGACTCCCACACTAGGCCCACAGCAGAGTGGGAGCAGTTTCTGTCGCCCTCACTCCATGCATCCGCTCACTACTCACTCAGGCCTCTGAGTCTCTCTTGCATCCATCCCATGGTTCCCCAGCCGCAGCCAGCCTCCTACTGCAAGCAACTCCTCTCTCACCCTGCTATATGCATCAAAATGCAGCCCCCATGGCGCCAGCATAGTGGGCTAAGCTGTCACTTACAGCACTGGCAGCCCATATCAGAGAACTAAGTCCCAGCTGCTCCACTTCCCATCCAGCTCCTTGCTAATGCACCTGGGGAGGCAGCAGAAGATGGCCCAAGTGCTCGGGCCCCTGCCACCCACATGGGAGACCTGGATGGAGTTCCAAGCTCCCTGTTGCAGCTATTTGGGGAATGAACCAGTGGATGGAAGAGTTCTCTCTCTCTCTCTCTCTCTCTTTCTCTCTGTGTGTGTGTGTGTCTGTGTGTGTGTGTGTGTGTGTGTGTGACTGTGCCTTTCAAATAAAATAAATAAAAATTTTTTTTAAGTTTTAAAAAATGCATTCCACCTCAAAGATGTTGGAGTTCCACCCTCAGTACCCTGGAGCATATCCTTCTTTGGGGACAGGCAGTCTTTGCAGGTGCCCAGTTGGTGGGAAGTCACTGGGGTAGGCCCTAATCTGATATGACTGTGCCCTCATAGAAAGGGGAGATTGGTCACAGAAGTAGACACACACGGGGACATCATGTGCAGGTGACAGCAGACTGGGGTGACACTGCTGAAGCAGCAACCGCCAGCGCTGAGAGACACCCCCAGCAAGCTCGTCCTGGGAGCCCAGGCCAGAAGGGCCCTGCTGACACCTGCTCTTGGTCTCCAACCTCCAGAACCGTGAGGCCGGGCATTGCTGTTGCCGTAAGCCGCCATGTCTGTAATGCTTTGTGACAGCAACCCGAGATCCCCGATAACTCCCGCCTCTCCTCCCAGTTCCCTGGGTGCCAATCCCCACCCTGAAACCCCCACCCCACAGCTGATCCCATCACAGCCAGAGGAGCCTTCTCCAAGTGAAAATGGGGGAGAGCACACCCACTGCTCCACCCCACGGCTCGGCCTTGCTTTTCCACGAACTCTCTGTTCTTGATACCCCACCATGGTCTCTAGGCCTTACAGTCCCTCAGCAAGCCAAGAGCTCTCACCTCTGGGCTTATGCACCTGCTGTTCCTGGCCCTGGAGCACCGATCCCTCTAATTCCCCCCTCGACTGCCTCTACTCATCTTTTGGATCTCGCTTCCCCACAAAGGGCCTTTGCTGGCCACCGAGTCTAAACAAGCCCCTGCGGTCCCCTCCCTAACACCCTGTCCTGTCCTCGATAGACTGTCATTCAAGTTGAGGAACAGCACTGGGGCCACCAACAGAGCGTGACACATCCCATATCAATATACAGAATTTGAAAGCATGGCAACTTTTTTAAAAAGATTTAGTTATTTTTTTTATGAAGGGCAGAGATACAGAGTGAGAGGGAGAGAGAGGGGAGACAGAGGAAGAGATCTTCCATCTGCGAGTTCACTTCTGGCAGCAATAGCCAGGGCTGGACCAAGCCAAAGCCAGAAGCCGGGAACTTCATCTGAGCTCAAGCGCTGGGGCCATCATCTGCTGCCTTCCCAGGTGCATTAGCAGGGAGCTGGATCAGCAGCTGGGACTTGAACTGGCGCTCATATGAGATGCTGGCGTCGCAGGCGATGGCTTTACCTGCTATAGCACAATGCCTGCTGCAGCTTGAACACTTTTATTACTGCTTGACGTTGCTGTGGCATTAGGTGAGGGATCAGTGGACACATGGACAGGGTTCGGAGCAGCTCCAGTACTGCCCCACTCGAGTGGTAGAGATATGCGCACCTGGTGCACAGTAGGACCACATCCAGGTCTGCCATTCACGAGGCCCTTGTCTGCAGAGTCCAGGGACCACCGGAGATCAGCGGATCTGAGTGGGTAAGAGCACGCGTGGGCCTGGCCTGCCTCCCCACGGAAGGTGAGCTCCGCTTGCTGGTGTCCAGGAGGTGGCTGTGAGTGGACACAGAGAAGAAGACAAGCGAGGGAGCCTGCCAGGCGGGGAGGGGACCAGGGGCCTGCAGCCAGTGTCGGAAGGTGAGCACCTGTGCTGGCGAGCTCCGCCAGGGCCGCTGCCGTACTCCAGCAGCCCGATGACTTCACACGGAGGAATTCCTCAGGTCTTAACACGGGGCCCACAGGACACATGGAGAATTCCAGACCCATGGATAGATGCTTTCGATCTTGGGCTGCGTTTTGTTTGCACAATTGTTTCTGGCAGAACCCTCGAGAGAAACGCAAACCAGATGTAGGGAGAAATATTTTGTCAGGGAAAAAAAAAAGCAGAAAAAATTGCTTATCCTGCCCTCCGACACTGCTGCCCTGGAACACACAGACCGGATTCCTGACTTTACCTGGGGCACCTCGCGGAGGCTCCTGGACACTGCCCCAGGACAGCCAGAAGCCAGTGCTGAGCAGCTGCGGCCATGCCAAACTGGAGGAGCCCCTGGAAGCGGCAGAGTGCTCCCTGTGGCTGAGTCATGACGTAAATAAATAAGAAAGCTGGTGAGCGCAGTTGGGATGGGTTGTAGGGAATTGTTCACCCTCCCCTCGGAGTCTCCCCAAGGCAGTGTCTCCTGCCAGGGGCTTGCTGGTTCTGCCCTGGGCCCTGGACTGGCACCTGCCCCTGTTGCTGGTGACCCTGGCCCAGGAGCATATTTTGCCGGGAACAAGCAAGCAAGCCCCGACAGGCTCCAAAAGGCACCCATCCCAAACGCCTGCCAGCTTATCCAACTCCCATCTCCTCTCCCAGGCCTGCCAAGAGGCCAGTGCCAGCTCAGCAGATAGCCTCACTTGCAAGTGCGTGGGAATGGGAGACCTTGCGCCCTGGGTGCCTGTCCAAACACGGTCCCAGCCCCAGCAGCAGCAGCAGCAGCCTCCCGAGGAGTCTGTAAGCGCAGTGGACCCTGTTGAGCTGGATGCTTCCATTTATCAAGAGTGACTGCAAATGTAGACTTTTTTTAAAAAAATATGAAATCTTTCATTATTTTAGACGTCGGCTTGCTTTGTTTCTAGACACAAGGTGCACCTGGCCTTCTCCATCGACGATAGCGCCATTCTTCCAGTTCTTTTTTTTAATAAGATCTATTTTATGTATTTGAAAGGCAGAGTTACAAAGAGAGAGGTAAAGACAGAGAGAGAGAGAAAGAGAGAGATCTTCCGTCTGCTGGTTCACTCCCTAAATGGCCACAACGGCCAGGACTGGGCCAGACCTAAGCCAGGAGCCAGGAGCTTCTTCCTGGTCTCCCATGTGGGTGCAGAGGCCCAACACTTGGGCCATCCTCCACTGCTTTCCCATCAGCAGAGAGCTGGATCAGAAGTGGAGCAGCCGGGACTCAAATTAGCACCCATATGGGATGCTGGTGCCATAGGCAGCAGCTTTACCCGCTGTCCCACAGAGCCAGCCCCCATCTTCCGGTTCCACAGGCTAGAGATTGTTCTTGACTCCAACCCTGTCACTCAGCCCCTGCATCCCATCTGTTGGGACATCGTGTCAGCTTCACCTTTGAAACGCACCCAGCATCCGACCACTGCTCCTCTTCCACTCACCCAGAGCCCTGGGCCAAACCGCAGCATCTTTCACCAAAGTGCTAAGCCTGCTCCCCGGTCTGTCGGCTCTCACCCTTGGCCCTGCACTTGAGGCTCAACCAAGCTGCCAGAATGATCCTTTGAAAGTGCAAGTGCAAGTTGAGGGCAGGCATTAGATACAGCAGGTAAGACCCAGATTGTAACACCACATTCCCCATCATGTCTGGGTTCCCGTCCCGGCCATCCCGGGTCCCGACTCTGCTCCTGTTTCCAGCTTCCTGTGGAGGTGCACCCTGGGAGGCAGCAGGTGATGGCTCAAGGACTTGGGTCCCTGCCACCCATGTGGGAGACCACGTTGGAGTCCCAGGCTCCTGGTTTCAGCCTGGCTCAGCCCTGGCTGTTGCCGGCATTTGGGATATGAACCGGCAGATGGGAGCTCTCTCTCTTTCTCTGTCTCTCTAACTTTCAAATAAAATAACAAAGTAAATAAAACTGCTTTTAAAAAGAAACTTTAAAAAAGCAAGTCGGTAGTGTTCTGCCTCTGGGGCAACCCTGCAATGGCTGCTCCTTCTGCAAGGCTCCCTAGGACCTGGCCTCACTCCCCGCCACCCCCACCCCACCCCGCCCAGTGGCTGTTCCTCCTCCAGGCTCGCCCCTCCCACTGCCGGGCCCTCCCACTGCCCGGAACACACCTCCTCCAGGAGCCTCCTAGCTGGTTTCTCACCAAGAACCTCCAAGACCTCCTTCTGCATGAAGGCAGCCCCACTGGGGCTGCTCTGGGCCAGCGCCTGTCTCTTCAGCACCTCCCCACGCAACGCTGGGTGCAAATGTCTCTACTCACCGCCTGCCTCCACCTGACAGCACCGAAGCCTGCAGGGACAGCCATTTCTGTCTGGTTGCCTAACGGCTCTCGAGTCCCTCGGACAGCACCTGGCACGCAACACCTATTCTGAAAATAGGTGCTCAGTTTACAAATGAGTGAGCACACAACAGGTTTGCACCAAGCAGCTGTGCTTTTTTTTTTTTAAGATTTATTTATTTATTGGAAAGTCAGAGTTACACAGAGAGAGGAGAGGCAGAGAGAGAAAGGTCTTCCATCGCTGGTTCACTCCCTAATTGGCTGCAACTGCCAGAGCTGCACCGATCTGAAGCCAGGAGCCCAGAGCTTCTTCTGGGTCTCCCACATGGGTGCAGGGGCCCAAGCACTTGGGCTGTCTTCTAGTGCTTTCCCAGGCCATAGCAGAGAGCTGGATTGGAAGTGGAGTAGCCGGGACTCGAACCAGCTCCCACACGGGATGCCGGACCCTTAGCTGTGCTTTTAAACTGCAGAAGTTGCTGCTCCAAACCCAAATCTTGCTTCTATACATGGGAATCTCAGTTATGTCACCAGCCACCAGGGGCAAGATTAAGGACCCCAAAAAATATTTCTGGAGTCTTTGAACCAAGAGCCACCTCCCTTTCCTGCCATCCCCCCAGTCCTGCCCACGTCTGGATTGCTGAGCGGTTCCACCCTGGAAAGTGACTTCCTCGAAGCCTTGGTTTCTCAAATGTACCCTTTGTCATGCTGCTGCCCCGAGACACTCCAAGAAGACTCAGTGCTGCAAACACACGCAGTCTCCTTCTCTCGGGAGCTCCCCTGCAGGTTGGCATTCGGAAGAGGGCACCCCAGCCCCACCTCACCTATATCAGCTAGGGCTCTTTGCACTACAAGGGACGGAAAAGCAAGTCAAGCAGGCCACTGATGGGTTCAAGTGGCTGAAACGTGGAAGGATAGGATCGACCTCAGGCACAGCTGGATCAAGGATCAGATCATGACATAAGGACTCCATTTCTGTGCATCTTCCAGTTTACTTCCACGCCCAGACTCTCTGCTCGTGGCGGTCCAAGTCCAGTGAATAGAGACAAACCTTTGCCAGCAGCTTCCCCAAAGGGCATGTGCTCCACGCTGATTGGATCTGAACCAATCTTTTTGGCCAGAGCGCTGGAATGGGTGACTGACTTGGGCTGGGCCTGTTTTGCCACCCCTGAAGCTGGGCTCCAAGCACCACTCAGCAGCAAGGACTGCAAATGGTGAGAGTGAATCTCCCCAATGCCCACCATCACCAAATCAGGCATTAATGCAGGACACGGGGGGATGGGTACTGAGAAGGCGAACTTCAAATGTGCGTCCACAGCCTTTGCACACAGGCCTGCGCCCTGCTCCTCCTACGGGAAACGTCCCGGCTCCTCCAAGCCCAGACTAAGCCACTCTCCTGAGGAATCCACATCCAACTCAGGCACCTACAAGATGTGGTAGAAAGTTTCCAAGTGCAGGGGAAGCATTGTGGTGCAGAGGGTTAAGCCATGCCTGCAATGCCAGTGTTTCATATGGGCACTGGTTTGAGTCCTGGCTGCTCCACTTCCCATCCAGCTCCCTGCTAATGCACCTGGACATGCAGTGGGAAATGTACCAAGCGCTTGGGCCCCTGCACCCATGTGGGAGACTCTGGAAAAAGCTCCTGGCTCCTGGCTTTGGATCAGCGCAGCTCTGGCTGCTGCAGCCATCTGGGGAGTGAACCAGCGGATGGAAGACCTCTCCCCCCACCCCTTCTTGACTCTCCCTTTCCCCCGCCTCAGTAACTCTGCCTTTAAAATAAATAAAATAAATCTTTTTTGAAAAAAGGAAGAAAGAAAGACTTTAGTGCACAAGGGGAGACAGGAGCCAGGAGGAAATACCTGAGACATAAGGTCCTGAGTCAGACTTGAGTTCCCATTCTGGAATGTATGACCTTGAACCTCTCCAAGTTTCAGTTCCCACATCTATAAGGATTGGAGATTTTAAAAAAAAAAAATTATTTGCAAGGCCAGCATTGTGGCATAGCAGATAAAGCTGCCACCAGCAGTGCTGGCACCTCATACAGGCGCCAGTTCGAGACACGGCTGCTCCACTTCCAGTCCAGCTCTCTGCTATGGCCTGAGAAAAGTACTAAAAATGGCCTAAGTCCTTGGGCCCCTGCACCTGCATGGGAGACCCAGAAGAAGCTCCTGGCTTCTGGCTTCGAATCAGCGCAGCTCCAGCTGTTGCAGCCATCTGGGGAGTGAACAAACAGATAGAAGACCTCTCTCTCTCTCTCTCTCTCTGCCTCTCTGTGACGACACTGCTTTCAAATAAATAAATAAATCTTTTAAAAAAAAAGATTTGTTTGTTTATTTGAGAGGCAAAGTGAGGAGGGGTGACAGGGAACAGAGAGAAAGGTCTTCCATCCACTGGTTCACTCCCCCAAATGGCTGCAACAGCCAGGGCTGGGCCAGGCCAAAGCCAGAGCCTGGAACTCCATCCTGGTCTCTCTCACATGAGTGGCAAGACCCGAGCACCTGGGCCACCTTCCTCTGCTTTCCTGGGCGCATTAGCAGGGAGCTGAATTGGAAGTGGAGTAGCAGGATGTGAAGCGATGTTCCAATATGGGATGCCGATGTTGTAACCTTAATTCACTGCAGCACACATGGCCCCAGGCTTCACATCTGAGGGGATGAAAGTACGAAGTCACCCCCATCAGCCTTTCTCCCGGCTCTCTGCGTGGGTCCTGCCCACCCCTGCCTCCGTGGAGCTCCCATCTACCCCAGATACAGGAGCCCCTCTCCACCAAGCCTCCCCCGGGGCGGCTGCTCCAGGCAGAAGTGGGAGGTGGCGCCCTGTCCCCTCTCCGTCGGCAGGCGGTCCTTCTGCCAGTCTAGCCTGCCGTCCCTTCCCGGCCCGTGTCCTCAGCCTGGACTTCCTCCACCCAGAGGGAAGGCCAGAGACAGAATATTCCAGCAGCTGCCAGGACTCACGTGAGCCAGACAAGCTCCGGGGATGGAACAACAGTAAATGGCGTCCATTCAGCTTCGCTCCCTACAAAAGCACTACTGACTGCAGAGTGAAATGGAGAAAGGGTGTCCAGGCACCCAGCGGGCCTCTTTGTCTCCCCGTGGGGGACAGATAGCAGTGGGAGGAGAGCAGTGGAGACTCTGCGTCTCAGCGGAGGGGGCGGGGCCCTCGGCGGGGAAGGAAACAACAGGTGCCAGTGTCGCCAGCCACAGCACCCTCTGTTTTATGACAGGGATTGAGGGCCGGTGTCCCAGAAGACAGGGCAAAACCCTTCATCCGTGACACACAGCAGAGGGGAAAACACACACACACACTCCGGGATTTGCCCCAGGAGGGCTAGATACCCATTCGTTCATTGATTCTCTGGCCAGCAGATGTGTATTAAGACATTAGATGGAAGGCCGGTGTTGTGGTGGATTAGGCTGTGTTGCCTGCTTCCGATCAGAGTACCAGGTAATCACCTGGCTGCTCCACTTCTGATCCAGCTCCCTGCTAATGCGCCCTGGGAAGGCAGCGGAGGATGACCCGAGTGCTTGAGCCCCCTGCACCTATGTGGGAGACTTCAGTGGAATTTCTGGCTCCCCGTTTCAGCCGGGCCCAGCCCTGGCTATGTGGGCATTCAGGGAGTGAACCAACAGATCGAAGATCTCTCTGTGTGTCTCTTCCTCTCTCTCTCTCTCTCTCTCTCTCTCTCTCTCTTTCTGCCACTCTGTTTTTCTAATAAATAAGTAAATAATTTTTAAAAAAGAAATAAGGCAACTTATTCAAAAGAACAACCATCATACAGTGTGCAGAGTGTGTCGGACACAGGTGGACACGACAATGTCCTGATCCTGCCTTGCTGAGCTCCGTCCCGAGAGGGGGGCGATTGATACGCATTCAAATGGACTTCAAAAAGTTCCTGGAGAAATAGAATTAAAGGCGAGTTTCTTTTGGTGCAGAAACACTTTGAGGCTGGGCGCTGTGGCACAGCAGGCTAAGCTGCTGGTTGGAACGCCCCTGTCCCGTGTCCGAGTGCAGGTTCAAGTCCCAACTACTTCTGAAGCAGCTTCCTCCTAACGTGCCTGGGAAGCAGCACACGATGCCTCAGTGACTTGAGTTTCTGCCACCTGCGTGGGAGACCCGGATGGGGCTCCTGGCTCCCGGCTTCAACCTGGCCCAGCCCTGGCTGTTGTGGCCTTTTGAAGAGTGAGGCAGCCAGTGGAGGAGCTCTCGTGTTCTCTCTCTCTCTCTCTCTTCTGTCTCTGTCACCCTACCTTTCCAATACATAATAAGCAAACCTTTTGTAGGTTTTTCAGGACACATGTTTTCCATGACCTTTTTGGAGACCATGTGCGTAGATCCCCAGACTCAGTAAACACCACGCAGCCCTAAGAGTAAGAGGTGGGCCCTCCCTGTGCAGGGGGTCGGGAAGCCTCTCTGTCTGTCCTGTAAGTTCAGTGCAGAGAGGGAAGAGGACGCCCCTGGGGACATCGAGGTTCAAGAACAGGAAGAAGCCTGGGGCTGGGGTTTGTGTGTGGTTGGAATAGGAGGGAGGGTCTGGTCATCCAGGACCCCTGCGTCCTAATGGAATTTAGATGGCAGCCGGAGGACAAAGCCCCTCTGCTAAGCCACCCTCCTCCCCAAAGCCCCTCTGCTAAGCCACCCTCCTCCCCACGGCACCTGCAGACATTTGAAAAACTGCGATTTGCATGAGGACTCATTTGTTTGAGTAACAGACAGGGGTGCAGGGGCCCTGGCTGTAACTCCCCCAGTTTCCCCCAGGGACCTGAAGCCCACAAACCAGGAACCCCTGATTTGGAACATGTCAAGAGACACCCAAGGGACCGCGAATCATGCATGCATGGAGCGGAACCAGGGGACAGAGACAGAAGAGGGCGATGAGCCAACTTTCACAGAAGCCGCCCAACAGTCTTCTCCCACGCCCAGGCCCTCCGGGTGCTCGCCCAGCCCGGCAGTGAGCCCCACCCGTGAGCGACCTGAAGCTCAGTGTGACCCGGGGCCAACAGCGTCACCATCACCTGCACGTACAGCAGAAGCACGCGCTCTGTCCGCTTCCTGCGGCTGCTGTGACAAATCGCAAAGCCACGCGAGCATCGTTTTCCAGATCTGCAGCTCGTGAGTCTCCCAGGACTCACTGGTCTGAAATCAGGGTGTCGGCGGGACCACGTTCCTTCTGGAGGTGCTGAGAGGGTGTCCATCTCCTGCTCTCTCCAACGTCTAGGGCAGGGGTGGGGACCGTCTGGCCCATGGGCTGGATGAGGTCTGTGAAACCGCTGGGTCTGGTCCTGCCCAGGCAACCGCAGGTGGGACTTGAAATTCAGTAAATCTATAGCAGGCTCATTTTTAAGCTGATAGTTTTGTGCTACCCATGAATGATGTTATAAATACCCGAATGGCCCTTGGCAGGAAAAAAAAAAAAAAAAAGCTCCCCATCCCCTACTCCTCTGCTGCCTCCCTCTTCAGCACTTGGGAATCCTCTGTGTCTCTCCTGGGCCAGCCTGGGTGGTCTGGGGTCAGATGATTGACAAGCCAAGCGCCACCTGCACACCCTAAGCCACGAAAGCAAACAGGCTCGAGGCACTGGGCGCGGAGTCTTGGAGGGGCTGTTCCTCTGGCTACCGCAAGCAGGCTGCGGGGCCCCGCCCCACACTGAGTCTGCATTTTCACAAGACCCGCTGGTGGGTCTTGTTCACATGTGAGCAGCCCTGGCCTCGAGGTCCTGGTACCCAGACCTCTCTCTCTCTCTCTGGCCAGGCTGCTGCAGCTGGAAACCATTCTCTTCTGTCCACACGAGGCCCAGCACTTCGTGGAGAAGGGGGCTCTTGTCCAGAAACCCAAAGATGGGGCAGTCTGGGGGTTCTGGAACATTCCCCAAGGCTGAGAACAAGGGACCCACATCTGGCTGTGACTTTTGTCTTTGTTCCGCCCTCACGGAGGTCTGAGGCCAGCTGGCCCTGGGAGCAGGTCAGCCAAACTGGGCAAAAACAAATTCCCACCAGGGAACTGGAGCCACGAGCTCCCAGATCTGGCGGGGAGGGGCCTGGAGGTTTTACAGATGAGGTCATTGAGGCTCCGAGAGGTTGGGACTTGCTCAAGGTCACTGGGTCAGGAGAGGAAAATCGAAGAGAATAGGGAACCAGCAGGGATTTGCTGGGTCTAGCTGCTTCTAACTGGCTGGTATTGGGGGGTAAGCCTCAACTAAGTGTACCCCCCCCATCCTGTTCCCGGGAAGCAGAGAGCATACATTAGACGGCCGGATCCATGGCTCTGTCTGCGGAGGGTAAGATGATCCAACAACTGCCCGCACTCTCAGCCTTGTGGGGCCAGCTCCTGCCCTGGGCAGCCAGCCAGACCTGGAATTTTCCAAGCATGCAGTCCGGGCAGGAGAACCATGCAGGCGTCACTCCCTGGAACCCCCACCCCTACCCCCACCCCACGATCGCAAGCCCCCCGCGGCAGGATGGAGCGCATGCACGCACCACGGGGGCCCGCCGCAGGGCCGGGGCGTCCCCTCCCTGGAGCACACTCCTCAGAGCCCAGCACGCGCTTGCCACCGGCGGCCAGTTCAGAGCGCACTGCCGGGGCCTGGCCGGGCGCCAGGAACCACGCTTCCTGGAGGTGTCCACGTCCGGGCAGAGCCCTCTCTGCGCCTGTCCCAGAGCCCCGTAAGGAGCTGACATTTGGAAGCTTGCTCCACGCCCCAGCAATGCTCAGCTTCTCTTTTGCCGCTGAAAAACATCTGGCCGGCTTGGCACCTACACTGGGTAAAAATAGCATGCCATCTTGTGAGCGGGCACAGCGCCACCACGGCAGACGGGGACCCGCGCCGGCAGCCAAGAGGCCGCCGAGCAGCGGTAGAGCCGTTCGCAGAGAGACGCACGCGCAGCTGGGAGGGTCACGGGGCTGGAGAGAGGGGCAGGCACGCGGCGCGGCTGGGGCCGGGGTTGGGGGGTGGGGAGAGACACACACATGTGAACACTGGCAGACCTCGAGGCACAAGGCGCAAGGCCTGGTTTGAGAGCTGAATTGGCCTTGTGTTTGCTAGCTGTGTGATCCCCCCAACACACACCACCAAGCCAGCCATGGCCTCTCTGGGTCTGAGTGTTGAGACTGGGGGCTCTGGGGCAGTTCAGAGAGCATCCGTGATGCGACAGGTACTGAGTCAAGGGTGGGATACCCCGGTGGGCTTGCGACACTGAGCTTGCTTCCAGTGTGGGCATCAGACACTCAGAACAGGGATGCGAATAAGAATAAGAAGTGGACCGAGATAAGTACCTAAAGGGAGGGGGGCATGGGTGCAATCAGAGCATATGGAGGAGCTGGGGGGGGGGGCGGTGGTGAGCAGCAGAGTCCAGACATATGTCCCCAAGGAAAGGACAATTGCGATCCGAGAGGTGAGTAGAGAATTAAATCGGGAAATGGGAGTGAGTCAGTTGGGCCCTTAGCACAGTGCCTGGGACCTGATAAATACTAAGTGGGACAGACTGTTGACGAGCGCTTACCGGAAATAAAATCATCAGAGTGACTGACGGTCCCCTCCACCAAGGGACCTGGGGACCCTGGGCAGGCATGTCACGAGAGAGGCTCTGACCTTGTGTCCCCAACTCGGAGGAGAGCCAGAGGCCAACAGTTGTTAAAAATAAAAGCTCATAAAAATATCTCGGGCCCCCGGCACGGCCAGCACAAGCCACAGAGCTCCCCAGAGCCTGCCTCTCCCCGGGGCTCTGGGCAGCTTGGCTGCAGCCCAACACAGGTCCACTTCTTGGCTTGTCTGAGCTCTGTGGGCCTCCCCTGGCCTGGCCCGGGGCTGGCACGAGCTCCGGGGTGGTCCCCTGGGGCTGCAGGCCCTTAGCGGCAGCACCCTGAGCCTCACCCATGGGACCCCGAGTACAAAGGGGAAACACGGAGAAGGCCTGAGAAAGACAGCAGCCATCAGACTGTGAGATCCCTTGTGCTGCACATTCCCGGGAGCCCCTTTCTCACTTGCTGGTGCCTCTGCCAGCGGGGATGCTGTGCACCCCTACTGGGTCCCACCCTGGGGACCCCGACATCTGACACGTCCCAGATGAGGACCAGGTCAAAGGGAAGAGGCAAACCGCTGACATGTTGGACACGTCTTTTTTTTTTTTTTTTGACAGGCAGAGTGGACAGTGAGAGAGAGAAAGACAGAAAGGTCTTCCTTTTGCCGTTGGTTCACCCTCCAATGGCCGCCACGGCCAGTGCGCTGCGGCCGGCGCACCGCGCCTATCCGAAGCCAGGAGCCAGGTGCTTCTCCTGGTCTCCCATCCTCCACTGCACTCCCTGGCCACAGCAGAGAGCTGGCCTGGAAGAGGGGCAACCGGGACAGAATCCAGCACCCCAACCGGGATTAGAACCCGGTGTGCCGGCGCCGCAAGGCGGAGGATTAGCCTAGAGAGCCGCAGTGCCGGCCGGACACGTCTTGGTGCCCAGCCAGCATCCTCCCTTGTCTGTCTCCACTTCCGGCTGTGCCCTCTTCCCTCATTCCCGCCCCCACGCCCAATCCCGGCTGCTGTCTTAGATGGAGCCCGCACCACGATTCGGCCACAAATGTGAACCTGCGAAGACAAGAGAGCTAACACATCATGTTCAAACCCTGCCCACGGGCAGGCGGGAGCCAGCGTGGGATTCCTTCCTTCTTCCATCCTCCTGTTGCATGATGCCAGGCTGTTCTGATGGCTCTGTGGGGGAATCCTGGCTGCCCGGAGCCCCTGGGCCACAGCAATGATCAGCCCAGGGATGCACCTGCTCTGCCTCCCTCCCTCCCCGTCCCTACTGCATGGGGTCGATCCCCAAAGTGAGCTGCCTGCACGCAAGCCCTTCTTCAGCCCTGCACCCAGGCCAGGCTCCTGCGGGCTCCCCAGTCACTCTCAGGAGAGAGGGGGCTTCTGGTCGTGCACAGAGTAGCTGTGGGCTCAGGAAGTCCGAGAGCTGCTGCTCACTCCTCTCTCGGCTGGAGCCCACCCTCCCCCAGCTGGGGCAGGAGGAGTTTCTCCGGGCGTCTTGCATGCAGGGCTCGGAGCCTGGGTCCTTCCGACCGTGTTAACAACAGAACTCTGTGCCAACACAACCATACACATAGAGCAGACCTTTGTTCCTTGGGGCTGTCTCCTTCTTCCTGGAAAACTTGGGTTGACCTCTTGGAAAATATCTTGGGCTTGTTTGCAATGTCTTGATGGGAAGGGATTTTTGGAGACTGCTGCTCGCGTTGGGAGCTCAGGGGCTGTGCCTTCCCTTCTTGTCCCGGAAGCAGGCTCAGTCCACCAAATCCTTCTTCTTGGTCTCCACCTTGAACAAGGAACCCAAGGCCATGGGCTAGCTAGAAGGCCACGTCCACGATGCTGCCACGCTCACCAGGCCTGGGAGAACTGACTCCAGTTCAGTCTAGGAGGATTCTCTCCGGGTCACAGCCCCTGCCCCAAGCCCCCTCCTCCAGCATCTCACTGAACCCCTGGGCGTCCAAAGCTCTTTCTTACAGCCTTTCTAGGAAGGTCTGTTCTCTTCGATGAGGAGAAGCTGTTTCTGAGGCTTGGGGCCACCGATAGCACTCAGTGACACTTCTGGAATCCTGACCTGCGAAGTGGACGAAGTGGCCATGGGTGAGGGCAGGCAGGGGTCCCCCGTGTCACCGGCCCGCCGCCAGGGGCTGCCTCGTCTTCTCCAAGGCAACCTCATCCCATCTTCTTTGCAGAAATGTGGACATCAAGGTGAGAAAAGTTCACCCATCTGGCAAGACCCCCTGCAGGGCTTAATGGCAGTCTACACGGCCTCCACGGTCTACACTGTCAACACTCGAGTCTCCTGCTTTCTAGGCAATGGCCTTTCCATCAACCCTTGGCGGCTGGCTCAGTAGGACTTGGAACACTCCAAGCACCAGAATGAAAGTGAGCGGCCAGGGAGAGGGATGGACATGGGCTGGTCTCTCCTACCCTCTTCCCAGGTCACAATAAACAGCCACAGCTGGGCAGTCTCAGAGGCCGCGCATAGCTTCAGGCTCCTGGCCGCTGTCCCTGCCACTGATGAAGGCGGTCTGTGCGGGACATCGGCGCATGGCCCCCTCGGGTCAGAATGACAGGTGCCTGCTGCACAGCTCTCTGCCAGCACTCCCACGGGAAAGGGTCCCCTGATCAAGTCCTTCGCTTTCTAGATCACGAGACGCACCTTTCATGTTCTTACACACACTGAGTAAGGGAGAGGCTGGGAAAGAAACGGATGGAAAGTGTGTCCTCTGCAGGGTTTGCCTCTTACTTACTGTGTGACCTTATGCTAGTTACTTGACCCCTCTGGGCCTCCACTTTCCCATCCATAAACTAGGCAGGAAATTGAAGAACCAACGATGTGAGTTCAGATTCAGCAAGGAACAGACACCAGGTGAGCTTAGACATGCAAGACATTGACTGGGGAAAGCACCCGGGAGGGAACTGGAGGAGGTGGGAAGGGTTATGAATTGATTCAGACCTAATTCATGTGAAAAAGAAAGGGAAAGAAGAAACAGTGAGGGAGGAAAGGCCTTGATTGCGGTGTGGTTCCAGGAAGCTCTTAGCAAAGCTGAGAGGAGTTTGTGGACCAGAGCCAACCGGCTGAGGAGTCCTGTATGTCCCAGGAAAGGGCCTGCCTCAGTTTCCCTGATGCGCTAGCTGTGAACAGTCCTCGGTGGGGGCGGATTCAGGGCGCAGCACCAGGAGGTCTGAGAGGCACAATCTCGGGTTCTGCCGCAGTGCGTGCCTCTTGCTATCTTTGGAGCTTCTGTGCTGTGGGTCAGGCGCTCCTGCAGCCCGCTTGGCCATCTACCCCTGGGCAGACCTGTGGGCGTGAGGCCCAGGAGCACCCGGGCCCCATGCCAGGACAAACACCCCCTCTTCTGTGCCCTGAGCGAAGCGTGCAGAGTTACACCCGCACTTCTACACGACCCCTACAGGAGCCCTGTCCTCCCCAGCAGCCCTCGCCCTCGCCCACGTAGCTGCCACCTGTCCCTGTTGTTCTCTCCCTGGTCTTCCCACACACTGTCCCCACGATCACCTTTTCAGAATAAATTACCCGCACACCAGTCTTTGTCTAACCTATTTTGCAGGGCAACCCAAGGACAACTTTTTTTTTTTAAATATCTAGCAATTGTTCTTTCATCTGGGCAGCTTCCATGCCATCCAGACTGAGAAAGACCAAGAAACTCCACAGCCACTGCCACGGCCACGGCCACGGCCACGGCGACAAGCACCGGGAGGACCCCGGAGGACCCAGGAGGCTGGGATGAAGCTGGTGGCATGTATCGCCCCGGGGTCAGCTTTGACAAACATCACCCAGGTTACTCCGGGAAAGTTGGCACAAAGCATTACCACTTAGGGAGGGCCCAGAGCTCCCGCCTAATTGTGAACCTTAGTTTGGGGGCATTGGTCAGTGAGCAGACACAGCTAAGTGCTGCCAAGAACAAGACCGGAGGTGGGGTGAGCTTTTCCCAAAGCAGACTGTCATGTGAGGGCCAGATTCCTCAGCAGAAGAGCTGAGGAGGAGATTAAGGGCATGGCGGGGACCTGTGTCCTGGCCACTTGAAGCCACACGGCTCACCCAATGCTAGCAAATGCTTACAACATAAAATTAAATTAAGAAAAAAAAACCTAACAATTGCTTTGCATGTGTAGCAGTTCATAAAGGCACGTACTTCTGTGGGTTCATTTAAACATCACAGCAACTGGGGATGCTGCACAAGCCTGACACCAGCCCCATTTAGAGAAGAGAAAATTGAGCTCAGAGAGGTCAGCTGGCTGGCTCAATGTCACACAGCCTTTTAAAGTAGCAAGAACCGGGGCTTCTGGCCACGGCTGTCAGGGCCTGGGAGTCTCCACCCAGCCTCAAGGAGGGTGAACATTTTGAGTTCACCTAAGCTGGGTTGTGAAGGCCATTTATGAATTAGCCAGATGATGGATGGGTGGGAGGGAGGGGGTGGGGCTGGCGATAGAGGGAGGAGCAGAAGCTGCAAGGGGAAACCACAGAACAGAGTTTCTTCAGGAAATGGGCAGGCGGAGTCTGGCGGGAACAGAGGGCCGGGGGCATGTAGGGACACTGGTAAGAAAATAAGAGGCCAGCATGGTGGCAGGCACAGCAGGGCAAGCTGCCACTTGCAACACCAGCATCCTGTATGAGCGCCAGTTCAAGTCCCGGCTGCTCCACTTCTGATCCAGCTCCCTGGTAAGGACCTGGAAAGGCAGTGGAAGATGGACAAGTGCTAGTGTCCCTGCCTCCCATGTGGACGATCTGGATGGAATTCCAGGCTCCTGGCTTCGGCCTGACCCAGCCCTGGACACTGTGGCTATTTGGGGAGTGAACCAGTGAATGGAAGATCTCTCTCTCTCTCTCTCTCTCTCTCTCTCTCTCTCCTGTCACTCTACTTATCAAATGAATAAAATAAATCTTGAAAGACAAAAAGAAAAAGAAGGAAGGGAGGGAGGGAGGGAGGAAGGAAGGGACAGAGCTGAGTGAACCAAAGGTTGGAAGATTTCTTTCTTCTCCCTCTCTCTTCCTCCCTCTCTCTCTTTTTCTCTCTGCCATTTGCAAATAAAAATAAATAAGAGTTTAAAAACAAAAAGCAGGTTTTTTCTCTTGAAAAGAGGTGCATCTTTGGGGCCGGCACTGTGGCATAGAAGTAAAGCTGCTGCCTGCAGTGCCAGCATCCCATGTGGGCACTGGTTCGAGTCCCGGCTGCTCCACTTCCGATCCAGCTCTCTGCAATGTCCTGGGATAGCAGTAGAAGATGGCCCAAGTCTTTGGGCCCCTGCACCCGCGTGGGAGACCTGGAAGAAGCTACTGGCTTCAGATCAGCGCAGCTCCGGCCGTTGTAGCCAACTGGGGAGTGAACCAGCGAATGGAAGACCTCTCTCTCTCTCTCTCTCTCTCTCTCTCTCTTTCTCTCTGTAACTCTGACTTTCAAATAAAAATAAATAAATTTAAAAAGAAAAGAAAAGAGGTGCATCTTGGATCTCTAATGTATAATTAGGGCCAGGGAGGGGCTGAAAAGGAGAGTGGTGCACTTGGGACACTCAGAATCAGTGGGCCAGGGACAAGACCCTCCCCGACTTTGCCCTTCAAACCATGGCTGCCTCAGGGGAGGAAGCTGGCGAGCGGCCCTGTGCCTGCAGAGCGATGGCTGAGGACCAGGGGCCGTGTCTACCCTAGGAATAAACAGGGGCTTTTTAACAGACAGTGCTACACACACACACACACACACACACACACACACACACACACACACAATGGCAGAAACTGGGAATTGGGCTCCTGTTTGCTGCTGGGAGTGGAAACCAGTGCGAGCTCCCCGGAGAGAGGTTCAGGAGTAAGCATCCGGAACTTTAATAGCACTCATAGCTTCAGCTGCTGCCATTTCTCTTCCAGGAATTTATTCTAAGGAAAGGGTCCGATATGCACAAGAGCAGTCCTTCCGGCTTCATTCACAATAGGGGAAAATTAAAATCAACCTCAACGTCCAGCAGTCGGGGCCAGAGTAAATCATTGCCTGTCCATTCAAAGGAAAATAATGCAGCCGTTAAACCAATAGGAAGCATGTGCCTGCAAAGGGCAAAATAGCCAGTTTTTCTCCTGCCTCACCCACGCCCTTTGTAATGGGACTGTGAGGTGATTCCCATCAAGCGGCGGAGTCCAGGGTCGGCGCTGTGGTGCAGCGGGGTGAGCTGTGCAGCCCACAGTGCTGGCATCCCATGTAGGCACCGGTTCAAGTCCCGGCTGCCCCACTTCCAATCCTGTTCCCTGCTAATGAGCCTGGGAAAGCAGTGGAGGATGGCCCAAGTCCCTGGGCCCATGCACCCAAGCTGGCCTGCAGAAGGATGAGAACCCATATGGAGGAGAGCCCTGTTGCCTCCCCTGGGGCCACCATAGTCAACCTGCTGACCTCAAATCCTGGAGAGCACCAGCCAAGTTCAGCAGAACCTTCCACCTGCCACAGCCGACGGCAGACATGCCAGGAGGTCCTGTCCAGGTGCCACGTGGACTTGTAAACAAGAACAAATACTAAATTGTTTTAAGCTGGTAGCTAAGTGTGGCCCAGGGACTTCTGAGGTCCCTGAGACCCTGTGAGAGATTCTGCAAGGTCAAAACCCTTTTTTAAAAAATTTAATTTTTTGAAAAGCAGAGGTACAGAGAGAGAGAGAAAGAGAGAGATCTTCCATCTGCTGGTTCACTCCCCAAATGACCACAATGGCTGCGGCTGGGCCAGGCCAAAGCCAGGAAGCCAGGAGTCAGGAGCTTCTTCTGGGTCTCCCATGTGGGTGCAGGGACCCAAGGTCTTGGATCATCATCAGGAGTTTCCCAGGTGCATTAGCAGGGAGCTGGATTGGAAGTGGAGCAGCTGGGAATCGAACAGGCGCCCATAGGGGATGCTGGCATTGCAGGCACCACAGTGCCAGCCTCCACAGCTCTTTTTGTAGTACTACACTAATATCTGTCCGGCTCACTCTCAATCTCTCTTGAACATGCAGGGAAATTGTCATACATGACGCTTGACAACAGCACTGGTTTGGTAGTTAGTGTCATCCTGATTTCAGAATTCCCTCAGTTTTAATTTTTAGTACAGTAAACGTTGGTGTGTATGGCCAATGCAACAACATCTCTCTGAGATCCTGAATTATCTTACACCTGTAAAAGTGTCCTGAGACCCAAAATGCGTGTGAAGCTATTGGCTCAGGGAAGGTTGTGCTGCAATGCATCTTACAGTAGTTTTATTTTTTTATTTTTAAATTTATTGATTTACTTGATTGTTAGAGGGCAGGGGGTGGCGGGGGAGAAAGAGGGCTGACAGAGATTCCCCCATTCACTGGTTCACTCCCCAAATGCCCCTAACAGTGGAGGCTGGGCCAGGCCAAAGCCAGGAGCCAGGAATACTGTGCAATTCTCCCATGTAAGTGGCAGGAACCCAAGTGCTGGAGCTTCACCCACTGACTCCCAGGGTGTGCATTAGCAGGAAGCTGGAACTGGGAGCGGGGCAGGGACTCCCACCCAGCACTCACGTGGGACATAGGCATCCCAAGGGTCATCTTTACAGCTGCGCCAACCGCTCAGTCCCTCTCACAGTTTTTGAATGCTGCACGAGTCACACTTTTGTTGAAAGACTTTTACAGAAATGTACGCGTAGAGCCGAAATGTCAGTAGTGCAAATCTCTGGGGAATGGGATTATGGGTCACCTGGGTGGAGGTTTCTCCCCACTGTTTTGATACTATCCTGTAATTTTCTAATTAGTTGTAGGCAACGACTTGCGTATCAGGAAAACAGTTTTAGAATACAGACTGAATTGCCCATGCACTCTTTAGGAAAAAGGCTCTCGTGCACTGAGCTACCGCTGTGGGGAGGCCTTGGCGTTGGGGAAGTGCACCTGCGAGGAGGCCGCCCCCGCAGCCCTTCCCACCCCACCCGCCTGAGTCTCCACCTGGTGCCCTTCTGGGGGACGCTGGTTCTGTCGTTGCCTTCTTTTCCAGGAAGAAACGAGAGCTCCGATCCCCAGCCAGCCTAGGGGCCCCACGCAGAGCAGCCCCCCAGCTCAAAGCAAGCAGGGGTCCCTTCATACCCCTGCCCGTCCCTAGCCCCTGAGTTGACTGCTTTCCGGCAGCCGTTGTCTAGGGAACAGCCACGCCATCAAGGAGATGCGAGGACGCGTTAAATAACTTTAGCAACTGTTCTCGAATGGCAGATGTGGCAGGGGCGGGGCCACACCTCCGGGACCCCAGGAGAGCCATCCTGAAACACACTAACAGGGACTGAGCAGACTAACGGGGAGGCGGGGGTGGGGGTGAGGGGCGCAGGTCCCTCTCCTCTCCCACTGCCCTTCCCAAAGTGCACCGGGGCCCCTGATCACAAATGGGGAGCTCCACAGGTGGTCCCCAGGGCTTTGTGGAAACCCCAAGGAGCAGGCAGCCTCTTTCTGGAACCGGCTTCTTCCCCCACCCCCACTGTCTTGCCCATCCCCATCTTGCTTCCGCTTCCGGGGGGGGGGGCGCAGGAGCCAGGGGGCGCTGCGAGGCCCCGGGGTTCTGCTTGCTACAGCCAAAGTGAAGAGCGTGAGCGGTGGGGGCAGTGGGCCCCGTGGAAAGTGCTCTTCTCTCCTCCGCCTGCCCTGGTGACGGCTAAGTCAGTCCCATGCAGTCCCGGGGAGAAGACGCGGATGCTGGGGCCTGGGGACTGCAGCTGCTGCTCCTCCTGCAAACCCTAAGAACCTGAGCTCCTCACTCTCTGGGAGGAGTGGGCGTGCAGACCCAAAGCAGAATGGAGCAGAGCCCAGGCCCGGCCTGGCTTTTCTCACTGCCCCCGTGGAGACGTTCCGAGCCGATCAGATTCTATCAGAAATGATCGGCTCCTTCCTTCCCCCTTTGCCTCCAGCCCTCACGCCCTTTCCCCGCGTGGCCTCACCTGTAGGCTCTGTTGAAATGGAGTCAACGTAAACCAAAACAAACCCAAACCCAGCAGCTGGAGAGCACGCAGAGTGATTGGAGAGGAAGAGCAAAGAACTTAACCAGAGCGAACAGTGACATGTGTGCACGCGGCCCTCCTGGCAGGACGGCGCATGCTGGTCCCTTCCCAGTTGTTTTCTGATGGCTCCTGGGTTCTTCTGTGCTTTGGGCCAGGGAGGCAGTGTGGGAAGCTCACCTTACCCTTTGATGCAATGTTCCCACACATATTTGGAAGCCCTCCATTTGTATGTACAAAAGACACTCCTTAAAATCATGCAGGATTTTAGGGGGCCGACACTGTGGCTTAGGAGGCTACGACTCCTCCTGCGGCGCCGGCATCTCATATGGGCGCTGGTTCGTGTCCCGGCTGCTGCTTTTCTGATCCAGCTCTCTGCTGTGCCCGGGGAAAGCAGTGGAAGATGGCCCAAATGTTCGGGCCCCTGCACCCACATGGGGGACCTAGACGAAGCTCCTGGCTCCTGACTTTGGATCGGCACAGCTCTGGCCATTGAGGCCCTCTGGAGAGTGAACCAGAGGACAGAAGACCTCTCTCTCTCTCTCTCTGCCTCTGCCTCTCTTTGTAACTCTACCTCTCAAATAAATAAATAAAATCTTTTTTAAAAATCATACAGGATTTCCTTCCTTCTTTCTTCCTTCCTTTCTTCTTACTTTCATATTTTTAAGACTTATTTATTTATTTGAAAGGCAGAGCTACAGAGAGGCAGATGCAGAGAGAGGGAGAGAGACAGAGAGAGGTCTTCCATTTGCTGGTTCACTCCCCAGTTGGCTGCAATGGTCGGAGCTGTGCTGATGCGAAGCCAGGAGCCAGGAGCTTCCTCCTGGTCTCTCACATGGGTGCAGGGGCCCAAGGACTTAGGCCATCTTCTACTGCTTTCCCAGGTCATAGCAGAGAGCTGGATCAGAAGAGGAGCAGCCAGGATTTGAACCAGCACCCATATGGGATGCTGACACTGCAGGCGGCGGCTTTACCTGCTACACCACAGCACCGGGTCTCTTTCTTTCATTTAACTGACAATGTCCAGAGCTAGCAAAAGCAGCGGAATGAGAGACCCTCTGGCAGATTGCTGGTGAAGAGGACGGTTGACTGACATTTCTATAGACCAATCTGTTCTCCAGGACCACGTGGGAAGACCATGAAGCTAGGGAGACTGGGATCCACCATGCTGAAGTCAGCAACTCCCTCCACCGTCTGGCAGAAAGGTGTGTGCTCAGTGCCACACCCAGGTGGGCCACACAGCAAGGCTCCTGAACCCACAAGGTCTCAGCGTTTGGAGCCGTCCCCCTGCAGGTGACAGCTGTGTCTCCTGGCTTCCAGAAAACACATTGCCACCATGAGATCATGTAGGTTCCAGCTTCCATCATACAGTACCCAGAAAGCCACCTCCCCTGGTTGCCGATGCTCCATGGAACATCTGGTTTACCCTGTAAGAGCCATGCCCTGTCATGGGGGCCCCTGCACCCGGACCACCATCGGAGCTATGTTGATTCATTAGTCCTGTCAGTGTACGGCAAAACTCAAAGGCAGGCAAGTCTGAACACTTGGAGTTCTCAGAGGTTGCAGATAGACAACCACAAAAAGGGGTCGCATCTAACTCTGTTCACGTGCTCACTCAGACACTGGTGCCTACTCAGACCAAGTACCAGCGCCCAAGCCTGAAAGCTCATGCTACCTCTGGATTTCTGCCCTTTGCATGTTTGTTGGCACTGTGAAGGACTCCCTGCTCTCCCGAGGGCTTTTGCTTCATGGGTGTAGCTGGTCGTTTACCAAAAGAAACCCAAAACTTGAGTCAGCATTGTAGCATAGCTGGTAAAGGCACTGCCTGAGACTCTGGAATCCCATAGGGACACTGGTTTGAGTCCCGGTTGCTCCAATTCCCATCCAGCTCCCTGTTAATGAGCCTGAAAAAATGGTGGAAGGTGGCCCAAATGCTTGGACCCCAGCACCCACATGGGAGACCCAGATGGAGCTCCAGGATCCTGGCTTTGGTCTGGCCCAGACCTGGCTGTTGCAGCCGTTTGCGGAGGGAACCAGCAGATGGAAGATCACTCTGTCTCTCCCTCTCTCTCTCTCCCCCCTCCCTCTCTCTCTCCCCCCTCCCTCTCTCTCTCCCCCTGTCCCTCTCTCTCCTCTCTCTCTCTCCCCCTCCCTCTCTCTCTCCCCCTCTCCCTCTCTCCTCTCTCCCTCTCCCCCTCTCCCTCTCCCCCTCCCTCTCCCTCTCTCTCCTTCTCTCTCTCTCTCCCCCTCCCTCCCTCTCTCTCTCCCCCTCTCCCTCTCTCTCTCCCCCTCTCCCTCTCTCCTTCTCTCTCCCTCTCCCTCTCTCTCTCCCCCTCTCCCTCTCTCCTTCTCTCTCCCTCCCCCTCCCTCCCTCTCTCTCTCCCCCTCTCCCCCTCCCTCTCTCCTTCTCTCTCTCCCCCTCTCCCTCTCTCTCTCCCCCTTTGTCTCTATAACTCTGCCTATCAATAAATAAAATAAAATACTTTTTAAAAAGCAAGTGGAACTTGGCCAGCGCCGTGGCTCAATAGGCTAATCCTCCACCTTGCGGTGCTGGCACACCGGGTTCTAGTCCCGGTCGGGGCACCAGATTCTGTCCCGGTTGCCCCTCTTCCAGGCCAGCTCTCTGCTGTGGCCAGGGAGTGCCGTGGAGGATGGCCCAAGTGCTTGGGCCCTGCACCCCATGGGAGACCAGGAGAAGCACCTGGCTCCTGCCATCGGATCAGCGCGGTGTGCTGGCCGCCGCGGCCATTGGAGGGTGAACCAACGGCAAAGGAAGACCTTTCTCTCTGTCTCTCTCTCTCACTGTCCA
The DNA here is from genome assembly GCF_051225735.1 of Oryctolagus cuniculus. Classification (NCBI taxonomy): domain Eukaryota; kingdom Metazoa; phylum Chordata; class Mammalia; order Lagomorpha; family Leporidae; genus Oryctolagus; species Oryctolagus cuniculus. Next base: position 78,332,034 of record NC_142876.1, on the reverse strand, counting down.
CTCTGCCTGTCAAAAAAAAAAAAAGAAAAAGAAAAAGAAAAAGGTGGAACTCTGTCTCTGTATGCACATGCCTTTGCAATGTTTCTGTGCAAACTGTCCCATGAAGAGCCGGAGTCTGTCCCTCCACCCCTGAATCTGGGTTGTGTTTGTGACTTGTTTTGACCAGTAGCTTACAGAGGATAGCATGACAGTTCCATATCTGGGCCTCAAAAGGCTTTGTGCATTTCCCTCTTGGACTCCAGAGACGATGTGTAATAGACCATTGGAGGATGATAGACCACATGGAACCAACTATCTCAGCCTAGGCCAGCCCCCAGGGGCCTTGCCACAAATTGCAGATGCCCTAGTGAGCCCTGGTGAGACTGAAGAACCACCCAGCTGAACCCAGCCCAGGCCGCTGAACCAGAGAATTCTGAGCTAAATACTTGGTGGTCGTCCCAAGCCACTAGGTTTGGGCTTCTTTTTATGCAGCAAGAGACGACGCCATGAGCTCTCAAACTTGGTGGAGCAGGTGTCAGTTTAGCCAGCTTAGGGGTTAGAAAGTGTTGGCTTGGAAGGATGAACTTGAACCTGAGTCCTCCACAAGCCAATTTTTTCACTTGCACTTCTTCCTGAATGGTGGGTTTCTGGGAAACATCCAGAGAGCAGCCCCTAGAAATCCAGCCTGTTGCCTTTTCTAGGTGATCCACCAGCTTCCCTTGCTGCCACCCCACCCCACCTCCCTGCGCTGTGGGTAACTTTCAGCAGACAGCAAACCCACACCATCATCAGTTCCCTAAGAGTGACCCCGCCAGCACTGCCTGCTCTCTTAGTGTGCAGGGCCCACGCGGCTCCTATGCCAACGGGCGGCTGAGCAGCAGCCCAGGGACAGGAAAACACTTCCTTTCAACCACACTGAAAGCCGTGAGTGGGTGGGCCTGTGCGCTGTTGGCATCAGTTGGAGATCAAAGCAGGCACAAAAGGGAGCAGATCCCCAGGGGAAGAGGGGAGGGAAGAGCCCCCTCAAGCCGCTCCAAGCCCAGCCAGGGGTTCTCATGGTGGGGATGGGGAGGAGGTGGCGTGGACTGATGGAGAAACCTCCCCTTGGGAACCGCCATCTCCCTGGCAGCCCAGAGGGGAAAACAAACAAGGAAATGGCAGCACTGGGGGCTGGGGAGTGGGAAGAGGAAGCGTAGAAGACAGGGAGGGGGCCGTCAGAGGAAGCAGCTCCACCCTCCTGCAGCTCTGCCTCAAGGCCTTGGGGCAGCAGCAGGAGGCCAGCGGGCCCAGGGAGGAGGCAGCAGCCCGGGCCTTGGCAGCCAGGCCAGCTGGAGGGAAGAGTGGCTGTCCCGGCCATGGCAGGGAGGGGTTGAGCCTTTTTCTTTTGTCTGAAGACCTGGACCCAGCAGAGCCCCAGCCCGTGAACTTGGCCAGGCCCACTTTCTTCCCACAGGGCGAATTCTCTCCTGCGCTTGGGAAACACACCACCTGGCTGGAATTCTCAGAGCACGCAGGCCAGGAGCCCAGGTCCCTAGGGGAAATAAAACACACAGCTGCAGAAAATGCTTTGATGTCGGAATCAGTGGGGAGGAGGCGAATAACAAGCAATCAGACAGCTCCCGGGTTGCTCTGAGCCAGGAGCCAGGTCACAGGAGTGGTGCGGCTCTGAGAGGGGCCACCGTTCAGCGAGCACTCCCTGGGCGCCAGCCCCTGTTTTCCTGCTCCCCCACGGTGCCCCCAGGGGAGGCAGCAGGCTGTGCCTCCCCACACCTGCCTCGCACAGTGTGCACTCTGGCCACGTCCATGGCCAACACCTATGTTCCTTTGCTTCTTCTCCCTTCCCAGCAAGCCAGGGAGTTAACCATGCACCCCAAGAGAGCCCTTGGCCTCTGAGTGGTGCAAGATGGTAGGCGGAGCAGTGCCGGGGTCTGTCTGTACAAGCTCCCAGGGCCCCAGGGGGGTTAAGCTCCAGTCACCCGTAGAGGTGATTTCCTTGACAGCACACCCAGCCCCGGCAGCCCTCTCTCCCTTGCTCACAGGGTCACCTTCCAAATAAACTGGGATTCTTATCCCAGGGCCCACTTCTGGAAGGACCCACAGCTCCATTTCATAGGTAGGAAAATCAAGGCACCAGCGGTTTGGTCTGCCGGAGACGCGGTGGCCCTGGTGAGCAGTCTCTGCGGCAGTCACCACCGTGTTGGTTAAATCCTTGAGTGCCCAGCAAACTTTGGTTCAGGCCAGAGGAAACCCAAAGTATGCAGCTTCCGGCAGGCCTCCCTGGGGTCCTCCGCGGAGACTCGGTCTAGACGTGGGTGGCTGGTGGGGCAGACGTGCGTCCACGGCAGGAGACCTGGCTTCCATTCGGATGAAGCTGGGGGATTCACTCACCCTCTGTGCTGGGGTTTCCTCCTGGGAAAAGGGCAGGCACAGTGCCTGCGCTGGGAGGAGAGAATCCTCAGTGAGCCCCAGGGAGCAACTGTGATGGGGAGCTCCAGATGTCAACTTGAGTGCATTGAGAAACACCTCCGGGCAGGTGTTCAGCTGAGCTGTTAAGATGCCAGTTAAGACTCCTGGGACCACAGGGCCTGGGTTGGAGCCCCGGCTCTGGCTTCCTGCTAACGCAGACCCTGGGAGGCAACAGCGATGGCTCAATCAATTAGGTTCCTGCCACTCATCTGGGAGACCAGGATTGAGTTCCAGCTCTGGGTTTCAGCCCCGTACTCCCCAGTCCCGGTGGACATTTGGGGAGTGAAGGAGCCGACAGAAGCGCTGCACCTGTGTAGACGTGGGTCTTATAAAAAAGAAAGAGGTAGAAAAAGGCTTACTGCAGGCCTTGTGAGCGCAGCTGCTTTCTGAGGCGATCGGAGCGTGCGAGGCACTAAGAGGGGAGAGCCGCTCTCGGCTGGGATGGGTGCCGTGCAGTTGGCAGAGGCCCAGGTGGACCAGAGAGGCCACTTGTCTGTGCTGGAGCTGGACGCGCTCTCCCTCTCCTGCCATTGGACTTCAGAACACCAGGCTCCCCAGCCTCTGGGCCCCAGGACGAAGACCAGTGCCATCCCTGCCCGGGGTCTCAGGTCCTCAACCTTGGCCGTCCTGTTTCTGAGTCGCGCTGTGGCTACCCAGGGTTCTCCGCCTGCAGACAGCCTGGCGTGGGACCACACTGCTTCATCAGTCCTGTAAGCCAGCGCCTCTGACAAATGCCCTCTCCCTCTCTACCTATCCATCTACCTCTATGTATGTACCTATCTATCATCACGTCTACGTATCTATCATCGCTCGTCTGTCTCCATCTATCTGTTCTCCTGGGGCTGTCTCCATGGAGGACCCTGCCTGATACACAGCACAGCTCCTGGAAGAGAGAGAAAAGGCAGAGTGAGAGCAGGCGCAGGGGCAGGAGCAGAGCCAGCCACAGAGGAGAGAACTCCACGGGGCCTGGCTTCAGCCCCTCACTCTGCTCTGGCTCCGAGCCCCGGGCATGTCGCCTTCCTTCCTGAGCCTGCCTGCCTTGCCTGTCTTTCCTCCTGGGTCAGGTCGGGGCGTGTCGGCTCGTGCAGGAAATGCAACCGGGCACCCTGACTGCCCGGGGCTCACAGGGCTGGGAGTTCTCCTTCCTTTCTGGTCTTCCAAGCTGAGAGTTTGTGTTTAACTGGGTTGATCTAAGCCTCCCAGGAGATTTAAATAAAGTCAGAATTGTAAAACCCAATCTTATTCCAGAGCGCTCCATGCAGCTGCCTGGTGCCCAATTAACATTCTGAATTGGGCCAGGGAGCCAGCCCGGCGGCAGGGGCTCCAGCGAGGAACTGCTTCTACAAAGTGCACCCCCGACCCTGGAGGCCGGCCACAGCTGCAGGCACAGCCACCAACCAGCAGCCAGAAACCTAGAAGCCACTTCCTCTTGGAGAGCTGAAGGCACAGATGGACGAGCGCTCCAAGTTGAAGGGGAAGCTCTTAGACCTAGCGTGCTGCAAAGCAGCAAGTTCACTAGAAGGGGCTGCCGAAGAACCCCCAAACCTGGGTCCGCTCGCCGGACGTGCAGAAAGCCAATCATGGCTGCTGGGGTGGTGGGAGAAAGTAGCTGTTTGTTGCAAAGCTCAAAGCAAAGAGCTGGGCAGCCACTACTAGCTCCCTGGGCTCCCCGAGGAGTTGAGGGTAAAGGTTCTTACAGATTGAAATCAGGGCTGGCCGGTGCCGCAGCTCACTAGGCTAATCCTCCGCCTGTGGTGCCAGCACACCCGCTTCTAGTCCCAGTCGGGGCGCCGGATTCTGTCCCGGTTTGCCCCTCTTCCAGGCCAGCTCTCTGCTGTGGCCCGGGAGGGCAGTGGAGGATGGCCCAAGTGCTAGGGCCCCTGCACCTGCATGGGAGACCAGGAGGAAACTCCTGGCTCCTGGTTCCTGTCTTTGGATCGGTGCACCACCTGGCCATTGTGGCCATCTGGGGAGTGAACTAGCGGATGGAAGACCTCTCTCTCTGTCTCTCTCTCACTGTCTCTAACTCCACCTCTCAAATAAATAAAATCTTTAAAAATTTTTTTTTCCTTTACAGGCAGAGTGGACAGCAAGAGAGAAAGGTCTTCCTTTTGCTGTTGGTTCACCCTCCAATGGCCACCGCGGCCGGCGCACTGCGGCCAGCACACCGCGCTGATCCGATGGCAGGAGCCAGGTGCTTCTCCTGGTCTCCCACGGGGTGCAGGGCCCAAGCACTTGGGCCATCCTCCACTGCACTCCCAGGCCACAGCAGAGAGCTGGACTGGAAGAGGGGCAACTGGGACAGAATCCGGTGCCCCTACCGGGACTAGAACCCAGTGTGCTGGCGCCGCAAGGCGGAGGATTAGCCTAGTGAGCCGCAGCGCCGGCCTTAAAAATATTTTTAAAAAAGACCAGAGATTCTCTCTCTCTCTCTGCCTCTGCCTCTCTGTAACTCTGCCTTTCAAATAAATAAATAAATCTTAAAAAAAAAAGAAAATGAACATGTGTACTGTATACTCAACGTTTTTCATTGAGTTTTCTTTTTTTTTTTTTTTCTAATGACATCACACATGTCAGGAAAGAAAAATAAAATACCACCTTGGTAAATTAGACCTTTGCCTCTATGTTGCACCCTCCCCACCCCCGTGGGGGCCCAGAATAAATATACCTCCAAGCAGGCATGAGGAGCTGCCAATCATTTGTGGTTGGCTGGAGAAGAGTGAGCTCACTCGGAGGAGTTGAACTTGGTGGCTTCACCCCACCCCTTCCGAGCTTTCCGTGCGGTCTAGGGGGGAAAAGGTTAATTCTGCACTGCCTTTGAGGTTTATCAAACAAATCAAACCTTCCCCCAAACAGCCAAGCGCCAGAGCGACCCCACAGAGCCCTTTCCCACCTAATTTTGCAGACTTGTGTGTTTTGATGGAAATGTAAGCCGTGCATTCGTTTCATTTCTACCTCCTCGTCCACGCAGTGCTCAGAGCTGGCTGATTGATGTCCAAAGGCCCTTAGAGAGGTTTTGAAGAATTTTTAGCTCAAGAAAGGAGGAAGCTGGGTTTGCTGGTGGCAGCCAGAGTCTGCCTGCCAAGCGTCTGGGAGGGAGCGAGACCCAGGAACTAAAGGTCTGGGAAACAGATGGAAGAGCAGGTGGTGTCCTTCTCCAGGAAGGAGGTGCACGGCTACGTTCTCTCTCCAGTACCTGTTAGGCACCTACTGTTTACAGGCTGCAGTGGGGAGCAGGACAGTGCAAAGATGACTTGCCCTTGGAGTCCCTGTTCAAGGACGTGGTCAGCAATTTTTGCTGTAAGACTACAGAGTGAAAACTGTGGACTTGTCCAGCCCATCAATGCGGCATGGAAGCTGCCCCGGGCTGTTCCTCTCCTAATCTCGACTTAGAAAAATGGGTGTGCCGTAGGTTGAGCCCAGGGGGCACAGCGTGCTGACCCCGGCCCCGTGAGGGCCACGTGAAATTGTTGATATTTGAGCCTCCCTGGCCCCCCAGAACTAGCAGTTTCTGGGGCCAATGTCGTGGCACAGCCGGTCAAGCCACTGCCTGTGATGCCAGCATCCACAATGGGTGACAGTTCGAATTCTGGCTGCTCCACCTCCAATCCAGCTCCCTGCTAAGGCACCCGGGAAAGCAGCAGAAGATGACCCAAGTGCTTGAGGTCCCTGCACCCACATGGGAGACCCCGGATGAAATTCTTGGCTCCTAGCTTCAACCTGGCCCAGCCCCAGCTGTTGCAGTCATTTGGGGAGTGAACCAACAGATGAAAGACCTCTCTCTCTCTCTCTCTCTCTCTCTCTCTCTCTCTTTCTGTGTGTGTGTGTGTGTGTGTGTGTGTAACGCTGCCTTCTAAATAAACCTTCAAAACAACAGAGCAGCCATTTCTTACAGTTTTGCTGTGGTTGGAGAGACCCAGTAAGCACAGACAGCCAGCTGTGAAGACAGCACCTTACAGAGGTTCTCACTGCGGTGGAGACAACTTAGTTTCTCTGATGGTGCAAGTGACAAGAGCTGGTGACCTCAGAGGGTGACCTAGAGGGTGACCCCAGACTGGCCCCTCTTCCCCACCCAAGCCTACCCTGGGTGCCCCATGACAACCTTCAGTCCCAATGCAGAGCCCTGGGCATCTGGGGAAACTGCACAGGTTTAGGTTTATGTCACATTCCAGGGGAGGACTGGCATGATGCTGGGGAAGCTACCCAGGCAGGCTTCCTGCCGGTGGTGTCAAAACTTTTGACACAATTGAGGGCTTCTGGGAGCAATTCGCCAACCGATTTGCTGGGGAAGACCCTTGCCTTGGGCGTTGCTCCGCACGGTGGTCTTAATACAAACTCCACAGGAAACGCACACTGAACTCGGTCTGCCCTGGCCACAGATCTGAGCACTCATGCCCGCCTGACCCTCCGGCAACTCCTTGGCAGGACTGAAGGGGACGAAGGCACAGGTGGGACCAAGATGCTGCCATGCCTGTGTCCCATCTGTCCCCAGGGGCAGCGCTGATTAGATAATCCTACTCCTGCTTTAAGGGGTGTAATTTGACACCCAGACTTGAACCTTTCTTTTTTTTTTTTTTTTTTTTTTTTTTTTTTTTTTTTGACAGGCAGAGTGGACAGTGAGAGAGAGAGACAGAGAGAGAAAGGTCTTCCTTTGCCGTTGGTTCACCCTCCAATGGCCGCCGCTGCAGCCGGCGCACCGCGCTGATCCTGGCAGGAGCCAGGAGCCAGGTGCTTTTCCTGGTCTCCCATGGGGTGCAGGGCCCAAGCACCTGGGCCATCCTCCACTGCACTCCCTGGCCATAGCAGAGAGCTGGCGTGGAAGAGGGGCAACCGGGACAGAATCCGGCGCCCCAACCGGAACTAGAACCCGGTGTGCCGGCGCCGCAAGGTGGAGGATTAGCCTATTGAGCCACGGCTTGAACCTTTCTTAGGAAATTCCTGTAATGACATTATGACACCTTGTGGCCACTCAGAGCAACCCACACTATCCCCATTAGGGTCTGGGAGCAAAGAGCCCCCCCCCCCGCAAGGAGCAGTCACCCCTCCCCCGGAAGCCCACCGGCCAACGGAGGCCCGGGGCAAGGCTTTCCACTCTCAACTCCGCGGGGCCAGCTGGTGTGGACCTCAGCACCAAAGCTAATTCTTCCACCACCCCAACCTCACCAGTCAGAACTGGCATTGTAATAGGAGCCCGGGAGATCGGGACTCAAAGCAAAGTACCAAGAGCATCTTTCTTGCCTCCTTGTGCGGGGGAAGGCTGGGTGTTGTTTCTTCTTTCCAGTCCTGGGGCAGGTGGGGGGTAGGAGGGATGGCGGGGGGCAGAGGCAAGCCCCAAGGTGAGCGAGCACCGAGCTAAGCTCTTCTCTGTGGTGCTAACTTCCTTGCTGTTTCCGCGGATTCGCAAGTGCCTTTGGGTGAGGTCGATCCTGGTTCTGGTGGCTGCCTTTCCTAGTACAGTTCTGTGCTACAGGACGATGTTTTGGTCGCGACAGTGTGTATGGGGGAAATGACAATCAATGACTATGTTACTGTTTTATGTGTTTACTAGACCATACTTTTTATCATTCTTTCACAGTGTACTCCTCCCAGATATTAAAAAAAGGAAAAAAGGTTGAAGGTCAAACAGGCATCTGTGAATGCCAGCAGCAGCCTCACATGCCCAGTGTTTCCTGCATCTCTGACCACACGGCTGGGTCTCCTGTTGCTGGGTTCGTCGCGGCCCCAGGAGCGGCAGACTACGGCATAGACAGGTGTATGCGCCATAGAGCAGAGCCTGGGTGCACAGTAGCTACCCCACCTGGGTTTGGGTGCGTATACTCTGTGAGTCCATACAAGGACATTACCAGCTGATGACATGTTTCTCAGATTGTGTCCCATCATTGGGCAACATATGACTCTTTTTCTCTTTTCTCGGTTTTTAAAAATTTTTGATTGGGGGGCTGGTGCTGTGGCACAGCGAGTTAACGCCCTGGCCTGAAGTGCCGGCATCCCATATGGGTGCTGGTTCGAGACCCGGCTGCTCCACTTCCGATCCACCTCTCTGCTATGGCCTAGGATAGTGGTAGATGGCCTAAGTGCTTGGGCCCTTGCACCCATGTGGGAGACCCAGAAGAAACTCCTGGCTCCTGGCTTCAGATCGGCTCAGCTCCTATCGTTGCAGCCAACTAGGGAGTGAACCATCAGATGGAAGACCTCTTTCTCTCTCTCTCTCTCTCTTTCTCTCTCTCTCTCTCTGCCTCTCCTCTCTCTGTGTAACTCTGGCTTTCAAATAAATAAATAAATCTTTTAAAAAACAGTGTTAAAAAAAACTTTTGATGGACAGGTATTGATACATATTTATAGGGTACAGTGTGGTACTTCCATGCATGTATACAGTGTATAATGATCCAATTAGAGTAATTACCATAGCCACCACCCCAAATGTTTATCATTTCGATGCGGGTAAGAGCATTGAAATTTCTCTCCTAGATGTTTGAAGTATTGTTAACTCTAGTTTCCCTGCTGTGCAACAGAGTGCTACAAGTGTTCCTCCTACAGAACTCAGGATTCCACCCATTGATGAACCCCTCCCCACTCCCTGCACTCTCCCCCAGCCATCTGCTAACCACTGTCGACCCCTATGACATCAGCGTTTTTAGAGCCTGCATATGAATGACATCACACAGTATTTATTCTGTGCCTGCTTTACTTCCCCAACATCATGTCCTCTAGATTCATCCATATTGTGGCAAATGGCAAGATTTGAACTTTTTATGGCTGACTAGTATTCCATTACACACACCCCCCCATATATATATATATATATATATATATATATATATCACGGTTTTTTTCATCTGTTGGTGGACATTTAGGTTGATTCCATACCTTAGCTATTGAGGATAGTGCTGCAATAAACAGGGGAGTGCTCATAACTTATGTGAAATTCAGATATTTCTTCAAAAACACAAATTCAGAAAACTGACATGGGAAAACCACCGTATTTAAGACATCCAGTTCACTTTTAGAGTCTTCCTCCAGAGATTAAACCAAAGGCCTGAATAGTTTCGCTCATGGGTTCTACTAAAAGCTTTAAGAAGAAATAATAGCAGAACAATATGTTCTTGTAGAGTATAGAGAAGGATTCAACACTTTCCAACTCTTCTGAGACCAACTTAACCCTGACATGAAAACTTAATGAGTGCAAGAAAAAAAATTTCCAGAGCTGTAGTCCTAATTCATACAGATGAAAAAACTCTTCACTACACGTGTAGCAAATCAAATCCAGGAGAAAAGTGAAAGCAAATCGTTCGATTTCTCTTCTCTTTCTTCTGTGTGTAACTGCTCTGCTGCTGAGATCTGTGTTTCTGCTTGTCTCCTTGACGATGGCTCTCGAACATCATTTCACTTCTAATCTGTAGGACCCCTGCAACCGTCGCTGGCAGGGCCAGGCTGGCGGTGGTGAACGCCTCCAGCTTTTGCTTGTCGTAGGAAGTCTTTGTCTCTCTTCTTTTCTGAAGAATAGCTTTGCTGGGTACTGTGTTCTGGGCTGGCCATATTTTTCTTTCAGGAACTTGAGCATCTCATCCCATTCGCTCCTGGCCTATAAGGTTTCAACAGAAAAGTCTGCTGTTAATCTAATTGGGATTCTCTTCTAAGTGACCTATGCTTTTCTCTCAATGCATTTAGAATTCTTTGTCTTCTTTTTTGATAGCTTAACGATACTATGCTATGCCTCAAAGGAGAATCTTTATTGTTAAATCTACTTGGAGTGCTTTGGACTCCCTGGATCTTTTTTTTTTTTTTTTTTTTTTTGACAGGCAGAGTGGACAGTGAGAGAGAGAGACAGAGAGAAAGGTCTTCCTTTGCCGCTGGTTCACCCTCCAATGGCCGCCGCTGCAGCCGGCGCACCGCGCTGATCTGATGGCAGGAGCCAGGAGCCAGGTGCTTTTCCTGGTCTCCCAGGGGGTGCAGGGCCCAAGCACCTGGGCCATCCTCCACTGCACTCCCTGGCCACAGCAGAGGGCTGGCCTGGAAGAGGGGCAACCGGGACAGAATCCGGTGCCCTTACCGGGACTAGAACCCGGTGTGCCGGCGCCGCTAGGCGGAGGATTAGCCTAGTGAGCCGCGGCGCCGAAGCTTTTTTTTTTTTTTTTTTTTTTTTGGGACAGGCAGAGTGGATAGTGAGAGAGAGACAGAGAGAAAGGTCTTCCTTTGCCGTTGGTTCACCCTCCAATGGCCGCCACTGCTGATGCGCTGCAGCCAGCGCACCATGCTGATCTGAAGGCAGGAGCCAGGTGCTTCTCCTGGTCTCCCATGGGGTGCAGGGCCCAAGCACTTGGGCATCCTCCACTGCCTTCCCTGGCCACAGCAGAGAGCTGGCCTGGAAGAGGGGCAACCGGGAAAGAATCCGGCGCCCCGACCGGGTCTAGAACCTGGTGTGCCAGCGCCGCAAGGTGGAGGATTAGCCTATTGGACTCCCTGGATCTGAATAGCTGTATCCTTCTCAAAATTGGAAAGTTGTCAACAATGATTCCATTGAATAGGTTTTGTATTTCTTCTCCCTTCCCTTCTTTTTCTGGAACATGCATAATGTGAATGCTTCCTTGCTTAATGGTGTCTCATAAGCCTCAAAGTCTGTCTTTCTTCTTTTAAATATTTTAAATATTTTTATCCGATTGAGTTATTTCCAAAGCTCTGTCTTCAGACTCAGAAATTCTTTCTTCTGCCTCCTCTATTCTGCTTTTGAGGTTCTTGACTATTTTTTTAATTTCATTGTTGAGTTCTTTAGCTTCAAGTTTTCGATTATTTCTTTCTCATGATTTCTGCTTCTTTGTTGAATTTCTTGTTCATATCATGAATTGTCTAGTTCATTGAATTGTCTGTCTATATTCTCTTTTTCTTTAAAATTTATCTATTTATTTGAAAGTCAGAGTTACAGAGATAAAGGGAGAGACAGAGAGGGAGAGATGCCGGCCCTGCATTGGTATTCTCTTGTATCTCACTAAGTTTCCTTAAAATTACTCATTTGAATTCTTTGTCATGTAATACATCCATTTCCAGTGTGTGTGTGTCCTTGCTTGTCATGTTCCTTATGCCCTGACGTTGGTTTTTGTGCATCTGGTGGGTCAGTTGCTTCTGCCAGTATTGTAAGGTGGCTTTCATAGTTTAAAGACTCCCTGGCTGTTGGTTGGGTTGGCTGTGTCGGCTTTGATCCCAGGTGGGTGCTTCTGCATTAGTGTTCATGTAGCTTCTTCAGCTGTCATCAACACGAACAATGTCAGAGGGTGTTTCAGTGGCCTAAGCAACAGGGGTGATGGGATTGCATGGCCGGGAGGGGGATGCGGCTCCCTTAGAGGGGGCAGGTTCACTGGCAGCCCTGTGCACTCAGCTACAAGTGTGGGACTCCTACCGGTTCTGTGAGCTGTGTGAGGGCAGGACCACCCTGTACCCCAGGTAGGTGTAGTACAGCATACCCAGTGGGGGGTGTGGTGCCTGTGACTGAGTGCTGCACAGAGTCTGGGCCCCAGCTATGTGCCCAGCTGGGACAGCTGTCAATGTCTGAGTGTTGCAGGTGACTTCACAGGGTCTCTGGGGACCAAGCTGCTCAGGGAGGTCTGCTCAGCTGCTTCCTGGGGACACAGAGGGCTGGGGGGGTGCCGAGCACCTGCTTTCAGGGCCTCAGTGGGCTGAACTTGTGTGAACAAACCGCTCAGCTGCTTCCTGGGGCCGCAGGAGGATGGGTGGGGCCGCCTCGTTGGTTCCGGGGGCTCCGCTGGAAAGACTGTTGCTGGTCTGTGTCCTAGTGCCTCTGTGGGCCACGCCCCTCAGGGCTAAGTTGTCCAGTTGCGTCCAAGGCCAAGGGTAAGAGGTGATCACGCCACTCTTCTAGGACAGCAGGAAGGGTGGCACTGGCAGGCTGTTTTCTCGGGGGACCTCTGCAGGCTGAGCTGCTCAAGGTGTGCAGCCTAGGGTCTGTTTTTTAAGATTGATTTTATTTTATTTGGAAGACAGAGTTACAGAGAGAGGTAGAGTCAGAGAGATCTTCCATCTGCTGGTTCACTCCCCAGATGGCCACAATGGCCAGAACTGCACCCATCCAAAGCCAGGAGCCAGGAGCTTCTTCCGGGTCTCCCACACAGGTGCAGGGGCCCCAGCACTTGGGCCATCTTCCACTGCTTTCCCAGGCCATAGCAGAGAGCTGGATCACAAGTGGAGCAGCCGGGTCCTGAACCGGCACCCTTATGGGATGCCAGCACTCAGACCAGGGCGTTTACCCACTGCGCCACAGCACCAGCCCGCAACCTAGTTTTTCCCGGGCTGTGGGAAGGGAGGTGAGCAGAGGGTCTCCAGCCTGGGCTCCCAGGGCTGAGCCTGCAGAGCTGCTGGGAGCAGCTGCTTCACAGGATGCGGGTGGTGGGGTCTCGCTGCTGAGGGCATGTTTCAAGTGAACCAATGGCTGGAACAGCTCTTTGCCCCTCCCCCACCATTGCTCTGTGTTTCAAATAGATGAAAATAAAGGAAAAAACATTTTTAAAGGAAATTAAAAAAAAAAACTCCCCAGTTTATTTTAACGTAGAGCCAGCACTGCCAGGCACACATAAGACTCCCAGGGCTCCAACCAACGCTGGCAACGCCAGGCTGTGTGGCTCATGGGGCGGGCGGGAGGAGGGCAGAAACACACATTACAAGCTCCAGGCTCCTTTCACTTTCTTTTCTGCTCGCCACAGCAGGAATTTGTCTCCCAGCTGCCTTGCAAAGCAATGACTCAGAGCAGTGACGCGACCTGCTCAAGGGCATTCCGTCTGTGACGCACGACCAGCGAGCCAGGCAGCCCAGCTGTCTCTGGGCTCAGTGCTCCCAATGCATTGTGGGCTGCCGAGACAAGGCTGCGAAGCTCGCAAAGGGGAAGAAGCCGGTCCCCCCTCCTCGCCCCGCCCCAGACTCCACCCTGCAGGCCAATGAAATCAAGCCGGGCCAAAGCAGACACAATGATGCCCTTGGTTTTATTTTTTTAAACAACGGAATTGTTTTTTAATTTTTATTGATTTTCATTTTATCTGAAAGGTGGAGAGACACACAAATATTGTCCACCTGCTGGTTTGCTCCCCAATGTGTGCAACAGCTAGCCAAAGTCAAGAGCCCAGAACCCCATCCAAGTCTCACAGGTGGGTGGCAGGGGCCGAACCACTTGAGCCATCACCTGCTACCTCCCAGGGTCTGCATTAGCAGGGAGCTGGAATTGGGAGCCAGAGCTGGGATGGAACCCAGACTCTCCAATATGGGGCACAGGCATTCAACCACTAAATGCCCACTCCTCCAGGAACGCATAAAGCAGCTTTACCTGCCATGCTGCAGCGCCAGCCCCATGGAAGCTTCCTCTCTGTGCAGTAAGAGGGAGGGGTTTGGTGCAGCAATTAAAACGCTACTTGGGGGGGATGGTGCTGTGGCTCAGTAGGTTAATCCTTCCCCTGAGGCACCAGCATCCCATATGGGTGTCGGTTCAAGTCCCACTGCTCTTCTTCCAAGCCAGCTCTCTGTCATGGCCTGGGAAAGCAGCGGAAGATGGCCTAAGTGCTTGGACACACATGGGAGACCCAGAAGTTCCTGGCTCCTGGCTTTGACCTGGCCCAGCCCTGGCTGTTGTGGCCATTTGGGGAGTAAAGCAACAGATGGAAGATATCTCCCTCTTTAATTCTGCCTTTCAAAGAAATCAATAAAATCTTTTTAAAAATAAATAATTAGGGGCCAGCGCTATGGCGTAGCGGGTAAAGCCGCGGCCTCCAGTGCCAGCATCCCATATGGGTGCCGGTTCTAGTCCTGGCTGCTCCACTTCCAATCCAGCTCTCTGCTGTGGCCTGGGAAAGCAGTGGAGGATGGCCCAAGTCCTTGGACCCCTGCACCCACGTGGGAGACCTGGAAGAAGTTTGTGGCTCCTAGATTTAGATTGGCACAGCTCTGGCCATTGCAGCCAATTGGGGAGCGAACCATTGGATGGAAGACCTCTCTCTCTCTCTCTCTCTCTCTCTCCTTCTCTCCCTGTGTAACTCTTTCAAATAAATAAATAAGTAAATAAAGTCACCAAGAGTTAACCATGCGGACTCTGCCCTAATGACCCACTCCAATCTAATCACTGCCCAAGGACCCACCTCCTAGTGCCGTAATTGGACTCACTCCCCACCCTCTTGCCATCATATGACTTTGGGGATGAAGTCTTCAACACATGGGCCTTTGGAGCACCTTAAACATCCAAACTAAAACCCAGAGCATAGCAAAACCACCATCCCCAGGTCCTGCCCCACTCAGGGGCCTTCTGCTCCGTTTGTGGTACCATGACAAGTAGACCGGGACTCTGGCCCCTGTGGCACCCTGGGCGTGGCCAGGCTGTTGGACCACAGTAAGGCAGAAAGGGCAGTGGCCAGGCACCTGGAGTAGGAGGCAGGTTGTGTGAAGCACATCTTGGGGGAGACTTCCCGGTGGGGCACAGCACTGTCGAGTCCTTGGTCGCCAGGCTGCCAGGAAAGCAGGGGCTGTCCCCGGCGGGCACAGATCCACCTGGCAGCGGTGCTCGCGAGCACCAGTGTTTGGAATGCACTGTCTGCCTGCCAGCGGGTGGGGGAGTGAAGGAACTGGGGTCTTTTCCAGCCAGTGGCGTGCCAGGCAGCCGTCAGGGCAAAGGAACGAGCTGCTGACCGTGCTGCGGGCTG
Source organism: Oryctolagus cuniculus (assembly GCF_051225735.1). Taxonomy (NCBI): domain Eukaryota; kingdom Metazoa; phylum Chordata; class Mammalia; order Lagomorpha; family Leporidae; genus Oryctolagus; species Oryctolagus cuniculus. The sequence continues at coordinate 78,316,903 of NC_142876.1, read as the reverse complement.
GGTGAGCCTTGGAAACCGTGTGCTGAGTGAACACAGCTGTGGACGCGAACCGTTCCCAGCCCAGGTGCCTCGCAGCTGAGGGTCGCCGGGGTCTGGGAGCAGAGGGGTTCTGCATGGGAACACGTGACTGCTTGGTAGGTGTTGACTGCGGGGTGATAGAAGTGTCCTGGAATTCGATACAATTCCCCACATGAATGCACTCGATGTAACCAAAACCATAGGTTAACTGGGGAGAGGAAATTTAACAAATCACAATTTTTTTTAAAAAAAGGATCAATTAATCTGGAGGCTGGCGCTGTGGCCTAATGGGTACTGCTGCTGCCTGCAGTGCCGGCATCCTATATGGGCGCTGGTTCGAGTCCCAGCTGCTCCACTTCCAATCCAGCTCTCTGCTACGGCCTGGGAAAGCAGTAGAAGATGGCCCAAGTCCTTGGACCCCTGCACCCACGTGAGAGACCTGGAAGAGGCTCCTGTATCCTGATTCAAATCAGCTCAGCTCTGGCCATTGCAACCATCTGGGGAGTGAACCAGTGGATGGAAGACCTCTCTCTCTCTCTCTCTCTCTCTAATTCTTTCAAATAATTTTTTTAAAAAGTAAAAAGAAAGAAAAGAAACAAACAGGCCCCCAACACACAAGGGGAAAAAATTGCCCACAGCTCCAAGCAGCCCTTGGTGAGCCCCTGGTGCTCTGGTCTGCACGAGGACCTGCTGGCTTCCAGAATGTTCTCATGAGAAATGGTCCCTAGCCGGATGCCTTGCGCCTGCAGCCAGGTCTGCTGAAGGAACAGAGCGAGGAAGGAAGGCACACTTGCTTTCCTGGCCAGGCCCCAGGGGGCTGCTGGCATTTCAGCCGCGCTCTCCCGGAGGCCTCTTCCCCCGCCCCGGGAACATAAATTCAGGCCCAGCCCAGGAACGCCAGCACGGCCCTGCCCGCTGCCGCACAGGGCTCAGCTACTTGGAAAACACCCCCATCGCCCCAAGACAGCTTTTCTGTTCTTCAAGGAATTTTTAAGTTCGAAGCCACAATATCCGAGCCAGGTTTATAAATGGAGCTGCTCTGGCTGGAGGCCAAGCGAAGGGCTGTGTGTGTTGTCCTCGCTAGCTTCCTAAGCGTCCATTTCCGGAGACACCCGGGGGGGTCCCCAAATGGCTTGCCAAGGCCTGATCTGGTCCCGTGTTGTCACTGTCCGACACGAAGTGTCATCTTCCAGTGGTCAAGGACAGGACTCGGGGCAGGCAGCGGGTACGGCAGTTACGATGGTACAATGGCCAGGGCTGCATGAAGCCAAAGCTATGAGCCAGGAGCTTCCTCCAGGTCTCCTACGTGGGCTGCAGGGGCCCAAGCACTTGGGCCATCCTCCTCTGTTGCCTCTCCCAGGCCATCAGCAGGGAGCTGGATCAGAAGTGAAGCAGCCAGGACTCGAACCAAGGCCCATATGGGATGGCGGCACTACAGGCAGCAGCTTTATCCACTATGCCACAGCGCCAGCCCTGCCTTTTGAAATAAAATAAATAGATAGATAAATACAGACTTTTATTTTAAAAAGGACATGACTGTCACACAGATAGAAAGTAACCATAAATCAAACATTTCTGGAACCTATGAGGATAACTTTAGAAAGTTATGGAAATTGGAATTAAGGGGCCGATGTTTGGTACAGTGGGTTAAGCCTCTGCCTATGATGCTGGCATCCCATGTGTGTGCCGGTTCCAGTCCATTTTGCCCCACTTTCGATCCAGCTCCCTGTGAATGTGCCTGGAAAAGCAGTAGAAGACGGCCCAAGTCCTTGGGCCCCAGTCACCCTGTGGGACACCAGGAGGGAGTTCCTGGCTCCTGACTTCAGACTGGACCAGCCCTAACAGCTGTGGCCATTTAGGGAGTGAATCCACAGATGGAAGACATTCTCTCTCTCTCTCTCTCTCTCTCTCTCTCTCCCCTCCCTTCCCCCGCCCCCATCTCCAGTAACTCTGTCTCTCAAATAAATAACTTTTAAAAAAAGGAAAAATAGAATTAAAAGATAAGTTAATTTTGGTACCAAAAAAAAAATCTGTGAAATCCATACAATCTTCCAAAAGTTCAAAAAGAATTAAAAAAAAAAGTTAGGTATGGAGTTCAGCTATTTTTCTACCAAAATAAACTTATCTTTTCATTCCATTTTTCTGGGAACTGTTTGAAGTCGCCTGGTGTGAACAGGGGTGCCAGCCGACAGCAGTGCCAGTTCAAAGGCCCGTGGCTGCGGGCGGAGCAAGCTACGGTACAGGGACAGAGAGCACTGCCCAAGCCTGCAACGCTACACACAGCGATGATGAATGTCCATCAGGTCAATGAACTCGTATTCTTTGAGGGTATCTTTTACTCCGGACAGAAATCATTTTCACAACTACTGGACCAAAATCATTTGCAAGTGATCAATCTTCCAAAAATTAGCATCACACTTTGCAGAGCCTGACCCGACCCGGGCAGTAAATAATAAATCAAGCGGCAGCCGCGTCCCCCTGCAGCAGGGTCAGCAAGCTTGCTCCACAGAGGGGCAGACAGTAAATAATGTTCAGCTTGGTGGCCCACGCGGTCCCTGCGCTTGGCACTCAGCTTAGCCGGGGCTGCCGAGCCAGCCAGCGAGAGCGCACAGATAGCAGGTCCCCAAGGGTGCGTGGCTGTGCTCCCCAGGAAACGTTAGGGACAAAGCCAGGCATCAGGCAGATTTGGCCTGTGCCCCCGGAGAACTGGAGAATCCTGGAGCCAGTCAGTCAGGCAGTGCGCTAGCCTGCTGTCCTTTTGCCTTTTCCTGTGTTCCGGATCAGAGAGGGGCAGCAACTTGACTGAGGAGGCACGGCACAGCACAGCACCACCTCCCACAGGGACTGTGGATTGAGCTAAGGGGGAAACGGCCAAACTTCCAGGGGGCATTCCCTGGTCACAGCTCCGAAGGGAGCCTTTGATTGAATGAGGAATCCTTGCTCCCTTCTCCCAAGGCAGATGCTTGAAGATGGAATAGTACAAAGCCCGGGCAGATCCAGGAGCTTCCACTGGCGCTGGCGTGAGCCACGGTGCAAATTCGAGTCAGGAGACTCATCCCCTCACCCCCTCCTCCGAGGGAGCGTTCACGGCCAAGGCTTTGGCAAGCTGCTAAGGGAGAAAGTGAGAAACTGATTTGACATGGGAGCCCTGGAAGCATTTTTGGCCTTGGATGGAGAAAAACAGGACTTCCTCAGACCCTCCAACCTCCCCCGAGGTCTCTCACCGCAGGACAGCTATGCAAAGAGATTTGTAATGGAATGCGATCACGTGAGTCCTCGCCCAGCTCTCTAACTAGAAACTCATTGTCTTGGAGAAGGAGAAACTGTGGGAAGGCACTGTGGCTGCTTCTGCCAAAGAGGCCGGGGCAGAAGTTGAGGCTCCAGCACCTGCTGTGTGCCTGCGCTTTCCACATTGCATCTCATCTAATCTTTCCCCTGTCTGTTGAGGCACGCAGGTGCCAGCGCCAAGGTCCCAGAGCTCTGGCACGGGGTCAGGCACGGCTCTAAGCACTTGCTAGTCATTAACTCGGCACATGGATGTCCCCATTTCACAGAAGAGGAAATGAAGGCACAAGGAGGTTGCACAAACTGCTCAGGGACCTGCCGCTAGCACGCGGCAAAGCCAGGATTGGAACCCTGGGAGCACACGCCTAACCCTTAGACTCACCTGCCTCCCAGAGCGGCTGCAGTCTGGCCGCATCTCCCAAATTAGCAGGTCTGGGCAGAACAAGCAGAAATGAAAACTCAGATGCTTCCAAGATCCAGACTCTGTGGTTATTTCTAATTGATTGATGAGCTCTTAGAAAAATCTGCAACTTGCAAAGGTTCAAGGAAGAGCAGGCAATGGGGCAAAATTTCCAGGCAGGTCACCTTTGAAAGGGCATCCAGCCATCAGGCGTGTCTTGGGACGGTGGCCTGTCCCAGGACTAGATTTTTGCAACAGCAATAAAACGCCCGAGACAAGCTACTGAGGAAGGAAAGGCTGGTTTGCGCTCGGGGGTTTGGAGGTGTGTAGTCCACCAGCGGGAGGCCCTATTGGTTGGGCATCTGGGGTTGGTGCTTCTGCAGGCAGAGTGTCCGGGCGGCGGTGAGTGTCACATGGCAAGAAGGTCCGTCTGTGTCTCTCTTGATGCTGCCACCGTGATTGGAAGATGGGGACTCCGCCCTGGCCAGCTCATCCAATTGCATCACATCCCAAGGGTCCTCCGTGCAGACACTGTCACTGGAATAAGTTACCACGCCTTCAACACACCAGTCTTTAGGTGAGAGATGCTGGACAGACAGAAGCAAGCGGAGTGCCAGTAAGTCCCCACACATCCCTGCCGGTGCTGGTGCTGCTGTCGCATACGCCAGCTCCAGCCCCTGCTTTCCCTGGCCCACACAGCCCTGACGTTCAAGTCTCCTCCTTCTCCCCAGGAAGCAGGGGCTCCCCAAGGCAGATCTGGAGCCACAGCCCAGGGTGTGGGTCACGAGCTGTCTAAGCTGCTCCTGGTGGCTCCATAGCCTTACCAGGGGTCCTGTGACTGTTCAGGATGGTGACATGTTGGGAGGGAGTCACTCCTAAGGGCAGGCCTAGTGGTTAAGACACAGGTTGGGACCCCTGCATTCCAGACGGGTGTCCTGGCTCTGGCTCCTGACTCCTGCTTCCTCCTAACACACACCCTGGGAGGCAGCAGCCGTGTCTCAAGCAGTTGAGGTCCCCATCCACATGGGAGACCTGGACTGAGCCCCCAGCTCCTGGTTGCAGCTGGTTTGGGGCATCTGGGGAGTGAACCAGTGGATGGGAGCTCTTTCTCTGTCTCTCAAGTAAAATCTTTAAAATGAAAAAAAAAAAAAAAAGCACTTCCGCGACCTCTCTCCCCACCTTGCCCCCTATCCCAGGGGTCCTGGGGGAAGGGAAGGATGGACAGAGTGGGAGAGGAGAAGAGAGGATGAGGAAGGGAGGTGCCCAGAGAAGGGACCCCAGGACACCCTTGTGCTGAGCCCCACCCAGGGGCAGGCAGGGTGCTGGACTGAGGCGGAGGCCGGGGTTCGAGCCTCGGAGCTTCTGTGCAGGTGCCTCTGAGAGCTGGGGTGTACAAAGGGGGCTTTGCATCCTGAACACCATCACGGGCCGTGGCCAATGCCAGGGAGAGATGGGGGCAGATGAGGAGGGAGGCAGGATAGGAGGGGGCAGAGAGGAAAGAAGGAGGGGAGGGGGGAGAGGAAGGGACTGGAGGGAAGGGAAGGGGTAAGGAGGAAGGAGGAAGAGGAGGGGGGAAGTGAAGAAAGGGAAGGGACAGAGAGGGGGAGTAGGGGGAGGGAGGGAGGAGGGGGGAAGAGATGGGAGGAGGTGGGGAGGGAGAGCCACCCCTGAGGTCAGTTGGAGCCAGGAAGGCTCCAAACCTCCCTCTGGGTGCAGTCCCTGCAGCGACCTCTGGCCAGCCCAGGGCCCCTGGCAGGAGCTTGGAGAGAAGGCATGGCGGCAGCGACGGCAGCGGAGGTAGCGGAGACGGCGCTGACCTGCTAGGGCCTTGGGTGGAGCAGGCACTTGAGCAACCCCACTTCACAGACAGGGTGGGGCGGGGTCCCCCTGAAGCCCCCAAGGCACTCAGCAACACCAGAACCAGGAGCCAGGAGTTTCATCCGGGTCTCCCACGTGGGAGATGGGCCCAGCACTTGGGCCATCTTTCGTTGCTTTTCCAGGCACATTAGCAGGGAGCTGGATCAGAAGTGGAGCAGCCGGGACTCCCACTGACACCTATGTGGGATGCCTATGTGTGTGGCAGGTGGCGGCTTAACCTGCTGTGCCACAACACAGGCCCCAAGACTTAAAGAGAACCCACTCTGAGGGCTACTCAAGGCACCCCAGGAGAGAATGCTCTCTGCACGCGGCTCACCTCGGCCGCCTCCTGGGCTCACACCCTAGGCCACACAGCCCGGCTGCAGGGATGAGAGCGCCCCAGCAGGATCACTCACAACTCAACAGTGCTCTTCTAGAAGGAGCTGGTAGCGAGAGCTGGAGCGCTGTGGCCAGAAGACTGCTCTCCTGCTCCGCAGGTGTCATGGTCCCTGACTCCTGCTGGCCCCTCCAGGCATTCTCAAGATGATTTTGCAAAACACATTGATTGCAGCCTTTGTTCTCAGAGTAGCAAGATTAACAGGTAGAAGAGCTCCCACCATGGGCCCCCAGACTCCTGCCTGTCTAGTCCTTATCTCCCTCTTTCACACCTCTCTCTCTCTCTCTCTCTCTCTCTCTCTCTCTCTCTCTCTCTGATGGGTCAATCTGGCTCCCTTGGGGTGCTTGAAGACTCTCATCACAGCCTGGGGGGAGGGGTCTCTCTGCCTAAACAGCCTCCCTCTTTGGCCCCACCCGCCTACTCAGCAAGCTCCTAGTCCCCTCTGCACGTGCCCTGTTAGCTCTCCCCTGGAGACCACAGGCACACTGAGGCCATCTCCGTCTCCTTCATCTTGCTACCCCCCAGGTCTAGCCCAAGGTCTGCTCCACAGATATTTGGTGAGTGAGAACATGAAGGCGGCTCTGGGGAGTGTGCAGGAACCTGGGCATCATGGGCAGGTGGAGGACCACAAAGGGCAATGTCAAGGCTGAGCTGCCCAGCCGTGGGTTCCCTGGGCAAATGCACCTTCTGACTCGGTCTGGATGCTGGGTCCTCACTATGCCAGTTTCAAGGACATCAGAAGAATGTCTCAGAGCTTGCCACAACCCTTCCAAGTCCACCTAGGCTGTCCCCAGTCATGGCCATGGTCAGGGCCTAAGACCCAGAAGAAGCTCCTGGCTCCTGGCTTTGGATTGGCCCAGCCCTAGCTGTTGCGGCCATTTGGGGAGTGAACCAGAGAACAGACAATCTCTCTCTCTCTCTCTCTCTCTCTCTCTGTCTCTGTCTTTCAAATAAATTTTTTTAAAAAAGCTTTACAAAATGATCCTGCTGCTCAGGATGAAGCAATGTGCTGTGACCAGTTAGAATTCTTGACATTCCTGCCACGCCGGGGAAATGGGGTTCAACTTCTTCACCCCTGCACCCGAGCGCGGCCTGTGACTGCTGAGCTTGCGGGTAACAGCCAGCACGTGGGGCCTGAGTGTGAAAGGGGTGCTCTTGGAAGGGTCCCTGTCCAGTTTAATGACCCCATCCAGCACTACCTAAAAAGTAAAGTTGTGAGCAAATTTTTAAAAATTGTCTTAAACCCCCATGTTCTGGAGAGATGGGAGAGAAAAGAGGCCCTGTTACACATTGAGGCTATGCGCTATGATGAGAAAACCAAAGTGATGTCCTTGGGACTAGTGCAGTTCTGAATAGTTGTGTCTACAAGAGGGAGCTTCAAGTTCATGGAAAATCAGTTCTATGAAAAAGGTGTAAGTGGATTCCAAAATTTCTTTTTTTAAAAGATTTATTTATTTGAGAGGCAGAAGGAGAGAGAGAGAAGAGACAATCTTCAATCTGCTGGTTCACCCCCCAAATGGCTGCAATGATCCGAAGCCAGGAGCCAGGAGCTTCTTCTAGGTCTCCCATGTGGGTGCAGGGGCCCAAGGACTTGGACCATTTTCCACTGCTTTCCCAGGTGCATTAGCAGACAGCTGGATCTGAAGTGGAGCAGTCAGGACTTGAACTGGCACCCATATGGGATGCTGGCACTGCAGGTGGAGGCTTTACCCACTAAGCCACAGTGCCGGCCTAGGCTTCCAAAATTTCTTTCCACCAAAAGAGACTTATCTTCTAATCCCATGTTTGCATGAATTTTTGGAAGTCCAGCAGAGCAGTACCGCCCCCCGGGAGTGTTCTGGAAACGGAGGCAGGGGGCTGAGGGCTAGCTCTGTTGGTCCCAATGCTCAGGTTTGAGCACAGGAAGAACTCATGTTACTGCAGCTTATTGAAGCACACTGAATGTTTTAAAGATGAAACAGCCATAGGAAAGATTTGGCGTAAACTGCTCTCTCAGGAAAAGTTTCCCCTTTGACACTCGGAACAGCTGCTTGCAGGATGGTACTGACAATGCCCGGGGTGGGGGACGGGGGCATCTGGAATCAACATCGGAAGGGTGCTGTGATCAACTAGTGATGTCTGTCACCGGCAAGGGAAGGGTGCAGCGGCCTTTGGGTGGGTCACAGACTTCAGCAGCTGCTCTGGGACACCTTAAGGAGTGAAAAGGGCATTAATAACAGCTGCCTTGGGACAGCCAGCACAAAACCAGGACTCCCCTGATCACCATGGATGCCATGGACGTGCACGTAGCTTTCAGGCAATGCAAACAGGAGCTGTCTAGACCTACAAGTCCTGAGACCCTAAGCGTTAATTTTTTCTTTTAAGTGCTCCGTCTCAGTGCGTGGTTAGGTATGAAGGATTGTTCTAAAGAACACATGAAAAATTAATTAAAAGAGTTTCCTCTAATATTTAATCTTAGCAGCCGTGTACTCTGAGTGATGTATTCCCAGGCAGCGTGTCAGGGCCTGAATAATTCAAGGAGAAGGGTCTGTGAGTCATCGATGAGGTTTTCAGGGGGTTTGGTGTCAGCACAGACGCGGGTTGCGTGGGCTGTAGCCTCCATGGCCTGGGTGACAGAGCTGCGCGCACACAGCCACCAGCCCCTGAGTCGTCCCCACAGCCTCCACTGGTGCAGGGGCTCGGTACTTCCTCACCTCGCATGCTTCTTCGTGGCATAATGCTTCAAAGACAGGCCGAGAGTTAAAATCAAGGGGGAGGACTTGGGAGGGGGCGTTTCTGGGGACGCGATACCGAGGATGGCTCATGCAGCCCGAGCCCTGGCCCGGCCATTTCCCGACGTGTGCGGCCCGCGGGCAAGTGGCACCTGCTCTGTACATCCAGGCTATTAATAACCGCACTGAATGGGTGATAAATGACAGGGAGCTGGAGCGCAACACCCAGCAGGTAGCTGCTGCTGCTTTGAGTCCTCCTCTGTACGCTGTCATTAACTGGGCGATGGAGCCGAGAGTGGGCAGCCCTCGGGTGGGGGTTGGTCTAGTGCCTGTGACACGGGTTGAAGACGCCACCTCCCACATCAGAGCACCACAGGTGCACTTTTTGGCTTCCTGCTGATGCAGACCCCGGGAGGCAGTGGAGCTGGCTCAAGTGACTGGGTCCCTGCCACCCTCGGGGGAGACCCTGATGGAGTTCCCAGCTTCTGGCTCTCTCTCTCCTCCCCCCAACAGTACATTTTAAAAATGAATAAATTAATTAAATAATAAAAGTGGACACATGTTTCTATCGTGACGCACAGTATCGTCAGCCTGAGAAAGAACCCAGGCTGTGGCGACCCCAGAGCGTCTACTCCCGGTGAGCAGGGTCGAGGGATTCCTTTGATAGCAGGACTCCACCTGATGTGATTTCCACGAAGCTAAATGCAGGGAAACTGAGGGCTGTCTGCGAACAAACCCCTCCCCTCTCCCCCTTCCTCCCTCCTGGGATTGTACACACTCAGCCCAGCTCCACGGCTTCCTGTTCTTCCAGCACAAGGCAGCCCGGGGTGGGAAGGGGGGAAGGCGTGTCATTCGTGTCATTTTCTTCCGGTTACGTCGTTGTCCAGGCCAGTGAGGCATGTTGGATGCCAGAGGTCCCCAGAGATGGTAAGAAGCACAAGCTTTGAGCCACACAGACCTGAGCTGCCACTCGGCTCCTCGTGGCTTGTCCCTTCTGTCACCTATGGTTGTCACGGTGATCTACTGAAACAAGACACGCAAGGTGCATTGGACTGGTGCAGCCTCCTGGCCAGCGATGGTTTGCTGTTACTCCCAGGGAGGGGCCTGGAAGACCACACAGAAGCTTCGCAGCCACGACAGTGCCCGCCCACACTGCGGGAACTTCCAAGAGAACATCCCTCTCCAGGCACTGCAGAATGCTGCCTGAGCACACAGAGCCGGTGCCCAGGGCTCCCCCGGGCTGCTCTGCAGGGCACAAGCTCCCGGCCTCCATGCTGTAGGGCCATGTTGGGTGGCCACTTCTCTGTGGGGCTTGCTTCTGAACACCAGGCTCTGGTGGGTGCAGCAGATCTGCAGGACCTTGTGGGTTACATCCCAGGGTCCCAGGGACTCCCACAAGGAGAGTCTTCCTCCCCCATCCCAAAGAGGCAAGCCTCACAACATGAGAAACCATCCAGAGAGAGGGGTTCCCCAGCTAGCAAGCAGCCTTGAGTGACAGATGTCTGCACCGCACGGCTCTGTCCCTTGGGATTTGGGCAGGCTTGCCTAGACTCCTGCATGCCAGCTTGTGTGGTGCCAGGCTGCCCACCCCACCCCGATAATTTCAAAAGGTTGCCCACCTTCCTTCTCCTGCACCTGCTGTGCCGCTCAGTTTAGACTGCATGCAGACCCTGGTCCTGGGACTCAGCTCACAGGGAGTCCTGCTGCTGGCAAGGGCTGTCTGTTTGAATGGCTTTCCAGAAGACCTTCGAGTTCTGGAAGGATCTGAACCCGGCCTCCAATCCTCTCTCCCCTCACCTCCTCTGCCATCTCAAAGCCAGACTCCCCGCCTATGACCCCTTGCTTCAAGTGACTGCCAGGGAATTAGCAGCCCAGTCATCCCTACGATTTTGTTGGAGGTAATTCCAGCAGACTGGCCACCTTCCCAAAGCCTGTGCCCAAGAATTTTGGTTAAGGGGCTAGCAGTGTGGCACACCAGGTAAAGCTGCTGCCTGCAGCACTGGCATCCCACATGGGTGCTGGTTCGAGTCCTGGCTGCTCCACTTCCAATCCAGCTCTCTGCTAATGCACTTGGGAAAGCAGTGGAAGACAGTCCAAGTCCTTGGGCCCCTGCACCTGCGTGGGAGACCCAGAAGAACTTGGAAGAAGCTTCAGGCTCCTGGCTTCGCATCGGTGCAGCTCCAGCCTTTGCAGCCATTGGAGAGTAAACCAGTGGATGGAAGATCTCTCTCTCTCTCTCTCTCTCTCTGCCTGTCTGTAACCCTGGTGCCTTTTTTTTTTTTTTTTTGACAGGCAGAGTGGACAGTGAGAGAGACAGAGAGAAAGGTCTTCCTTTTTGCCGTTGGTTCACCCTCCAATGGCCACCGCGGCCGGCGCGCTGCGGCCAGCACACCGCGCTGATCCGATGGCAGGAGCCAGGTGCTTCTCCTGGTCTCCCATGGGGTGCAGGGCCCAAGCACTTGGGCCATCCTCCACTGCACTCCCAGGCCATGGCAGAGAGCTGGCCTGGAAGAGAGGCAACTGGGACAGAATCCGGTGCCCCGACCGGGACTAGAACCCGGTGTGCCAGTGCCACAAGGCAGAGGATTAGCCTAGTGAGCCGCGGCGCCGGCCTTCCCTGTTGTCTTTCAAATAAATATTGGGGGAAAATAATTCTGATTAATACCATTTTCCTCTCTCGTTTGTTGTCTTCTTCATCATCAACACCGTCTTCCTCTCCCTGAGACTCTAGAGCACGTTTGGGGGTGCTGGTGGTCTTCAAAGTCTCCCGGGGATTACAGACCAGACCAAGATGCCAGCCTCTGACCTCCAGCTGTGACCAGGAAGGGAGAGCAGCTGCCATCTGAGGATCATCCCTTTCCCATGTCCATCCCTCTCTGCTGACCTGAAACAGGGCTTCGAATGCCTAGGATTTATTGAGTGGATGCTCTCAGTGGGAGAGAAGGGAAGGGAGATTCGGATGGGAGGAGGCCAAGAAAAGGGTGCATTAATATGAGTCACCACCCTGGGCACCCGGCAAGGGGTAAGGAAGCTGGTGTTCATCCAGCAGCTCCCACCCCTCGCCGGTGGAGCGCTTCTCCCAGGGACGTGAGCCCTGGCCTGCTCTGCACCAGCTGGGCACTGCCGCTGCATTCAGAGAATGGACAGGCACCGGTGCCCGAGGTCTGAGTGATGCGGTGGCCATCACTCGGCAGGTGACTCCTGGAGCAGCCCGGCCAGGGCTGTCAGACATCTGCAGCACCTGCTATACTTCCGCTACTTGCCAGGGCTGACCCAACAGAGCACTAAAAGCGCTGCCTTCCCCTAACAGAGGTTTGTTCTTTCACAGCCATGGAGGCTTGGAAGCCCACAGTCAAGGCATCACTCCCTCTGATGCTCCAGGGGAGACTCCTCCTTCCCGGTGTCTCCTGGGAGTTCTCAGAGCCCGCCGAGGCCCCTGGCTTGTGGCAGTGTAACTCCCCCTCTGCCTTCACCCAGCCATCTCAGTCTTCTCTGAACGTGTCTGTCTCTGTGTCCCAATCTCTCCCCCTGATACGGACACCAACCCGTAAAGACCGGGTACTCCAGTGACCCCAGCAAATTACATGTTTCCAAAAAATACTCCCATCCTGAGGTACCCAGGGGTTAGAGCGTCAGCAAACCTTTTTGCAGGGAAAGAGTCCAACCCCTAAGAGGCACCTTACACGTGTTACAGCCATCAGTTCCCACAGCAGCCTGTTAGAGAGGTGTGCTTCTCCCGGTATCGCAAGCAGTGCACTGAGGCTGTAGGGAGTGAAGTGACCCACCCAGGACCCCAGCCCCCAGGCTGCACAGCTCAACACGGTTCACTATCAGGTTGAAGTCTCTTGTGCTTTTCTACCAAGACAGGTTGAGCATCCCTCATCCAAAATGCTGGCACCAGAAGTAAGCTGAACTTTGGGCTATTTCAGATTTTGGAATATTTGCATATACTTGATACGATATATTGGGGCGGGGGCTGGTGTTGTAGTGCCATTGGTTGAGCCACCACCTGCAGTGCCAGCATCCTGTGTGTCAGTTCGAGTCGCGGCTGCTCCACTTCTGATCCACTTCCCTGCTAATGTGCCTGGGAAAGCAGAAGATGGCTCAAGTGCTTGAGCCCCTGCTACCAACATGGGAGACCCAGATGGAGCTCCTGCTCGGCCAGTCCTGGGGAGTGAACCAGCAAATGGAAGATCTCTCCCCATCCCTCTCTCTAATTCTGCCTTTCAAATAAATAAATCTTTAGGGGAAAAAAAGCGATACTGGGAATATGAAACTTAGTCAAAACATGAAATTCACTTACCTTTCTGTTACCTTGTATACACATAACCAAAAGTAACTTTACTCAGTGTTTTAAGATCCATTCTCATGACAGGACACTTCCTAGTGTGGCATTTTCTACCTGTGACACCAGGTCAGCATTCAACGCAGCTTTGGATTTCGGATTCTCGGGTCACAGATGCTCAAACCGGAAGAGCTGTGGCTTCCCACGTGAGTTTAAGGAGGAGCCGGCAAGTGCAGAGGGGCTCAAGCGACTCAAGTTCAACTGCACCTCCACCCTTAGTGCCCTGGGACTCTGCACATCCCCACCCTATGAGGCTTCCTTTTCTCACTTGTTCACACCAGGAACACGAATCACCATACAGTGGGGACAATGCCCAGCCAGGGCACAGCCAACCGATCTGCTGACATGAACATCACAGGAACATTTCATGCTCCCGAAGCGGGCACCCCGGGGCCCCTGGGCTGGGCAGCACCTGCAGGTCACGACCCAGGATCCCCTGCGGCAGGGATTCCAGACAAGGGACAGGACTGGCTGCCGGGGCGACCCGAGGCTGCAGGGAGGCGATGAGAGCAGCCGTCGCCCTCATCTCCTGCGGCTGCACGTGGCTGCCTCGCAGCGCCCCCCACCCCGCCCCCGTCCGGGGCCTCCGGGGGCTTGGGAAGGCGGGGGAGGATAGCCTAGCCAGAGCAGCGGCCGTGGCCGCCAGGAAGTCTCCGCACGTACGGCGCAGCCAGGCGGCCGCCCGCGCCAAGAATGTGCGGCCTCCCCGGCACGGCGGACACGCAAGGGAGCCCACAAAGGCGCTGCTGTGGAAGCCCCGCGCGCAGCCGGGCGGGCCGGCGCAGGATGCAGGGACTGGAAGCTCGCTGGCGTCATGGCCTCCCGCTGCGAAGGGGCTGCGGCCGGTGGGGGAGGGGCACCCCGGGGAAAACAGGTAGTCATTTCTCTGCCTGGTTGACAGGCAGCGTCAGAAGCTTGGCCCAGGGGTAGGTAACTGGGCCTCCTGCCCCTCCGCGCCCCTGGGTACCTGGGGACCCGGGGACTGGCCTCCCCGCTCTGCCTGCGTTTTGTGCGGCCTTTCCTTCTAGGACAGCACTGTCTTCTCTGGGTTTTTTGTTTCTGTTTTTGCTCCCCTCCTCTTTCCCCTCCCCCAACGCCAGCAATAGCCAGGCCGAACGAAGCCGGGAACCAGAACGCCAATCCAGGTCTCCCCAGTGAGTGGGGAAGGGCCCCAGGTCCTGGGGCCACCACCTGCCGCCTCCCAGGCACTTAGTCTTCCAGAAACTCTGCTGAATGGAGAAACTTCAGGAAGCATTTGTCCTGCAGGTCACCAGGTCCTCTGTGACAAAGTTGGGGTGGGAAGATGGAGCGAGACAGGGGCAGAGACGGAGACGCGGAGGCAGGAACAGGAAGAGAGAGAGAGGAGTCAGACAGTGGAGGGGGGTGGCCAGGACAAGCCCTGTGGGAAGAGAGGGAGGGAGAGGGAGGGGCAGGAAGAAGCTGATACCTGGGGGTGGGGTGGGGGACAGGGCACGGGGTCGTTCGTGGAGTGGACACAAAGGCAGAAGAGCCAAGCTGCAGTCCTGGTTGCTGAGGCATGGGCGGCCGGGTCTGAGTGAAGCACACAGAGAATTCTCCAGGGCTGCCGCCTGCAACTACGCCTCTGCGCCATGCCGCCAGGGAAGCTGGCCAAGAAGGCTGGCTGAAGACTCAGTCTCTGAAGCCGCTGCCTTTGGAGTCCCATGGGGAGTCCGGGCCGGCCGCTGCACAGCCGCTGTGTGTGTGTGCGCGCATGCGCGCACGCGTGTGTGCACGTGTGTGCATGTATGTGTGTGTGCATGTGTGCACATGCATGCATGGGTGTGTGTGTGTGTGTGTGTGTGTGTGTATGGGCTGCGGGTCAGGGACAGATCCTGGTCTTATGGCTGTAATGTTCCAAGTTATTCAACACTCCTTTCATGCCAGCCCCTGGTATCCTCATAATAAGACAGGCACTGGCAACCCATTTCACAGAGGTGGATACGGAGGCCAAGAGAAGTCAGGGACTTGAGCCAGCACGCTTACAGCAAAGTCTGTCACTACTACACTTGTTATTCGTCATCACAGACACGGTGAGGTGGGCCTCAGGAGCCCCATTGCACAGATTAAGAGAGTGATGTCCCAAGAGACCGGGGTTGCAGAAGTGGTGGTGAGGACAGCTAGGATGAGAACTTGGCTCCCTCAGCCACAATGCTTGCATCCCTGCCCTCCACACCATGCCTCGCCCTGGGGCCACAGCATCCAGGTCCTAGGAGGAAAACAGACCGGGTCTTCACAGGGAGACCAGTTGTGCCCTGTAGGGCTTCCACTTGCTCTCGGTCCCATTCCTCTGCACTGTGGGTGTTAGCCTGGGGCCTCAGAGCTCAGGGGGTCCATGCATAGAATTCAGGGAAGTTCTTTTCTCTGACCTCCAGGCACAGTGCAGCGTGTGTGTGTGTGTGTGTGTGTGTGTGTGTGTGTGTATGTGCACCTCCATGGTCAGCGTAAGCAACAGATCACAGCAGGATTAGCAGCCCCTGCATCTCTGTCCCCTATGTGAGGGTGACTCCAAAAAGTTCACAGAAATCCAGTTAAAAGATCATTCGATACAAAAAAACATTTTTCAAATCATATATATTGGAGCTGGCATTGTGGCATAGCAGATAAAGCTGCCACCTGCTATACCAGCATCCCGTAGGACTACCAGTTCAAGTCCTGGTTGCTCCACTTCCTATCCAGCTCCCTGCTAATGTGCCTGGGAAAGTAGCAGAAGATGGTTCCTGTGCTTGGGCTCCTGCACTCATGTGGGAGACCCGGATGAAGCTCCTAGCTTCTGGCTTCAGCTTGGCCCAGCCCCAGCCATTGCAGCCATTTGGTTAGTAAACCAGCAGATGGAAGATATCTCTCTTTGTGTCTCTCCCTCTCAAATAAATAATATATATTATATATTATATTTCACATATTAGGAGTCTTCAAACAGCTCATGGGAAATGTATATTATGCAAAAACTATGCATGGATTTCAGATTTTTCCACCAAAATTAAGTTAATTTTAATCCCATTTTTCCGTGAATTTTTGAGTACCCTGTGTATGTGTTCATGGGGTGTGTATGTGAGTGCATCTTCATACTATTTTCTTTTTTTTCTTTTTTTTTTTTTTTTGACAGGCAGAGTGGACAGTGAGAGAGAGAAAGACAGAGAGAAAGGTCTTCCTTTGCCGTTGGTTCACCCTCCAATGGCTGCCGCGGCCGGCGCGCTGCCACCGGTGCACCGCGCTGATCCGAAGGCAGGAGCCAGGTGCTTCTCCTGGCCTCCCATGGGGTGCAGGGCCCTAGTACTTGGGCCATCCTCTACTGCCCTCCCGGGCCATAGCAGAGAGCTGGCCTGGAAGAGGTGCAACCGGGACAGAATCTGGTGCCCTGACCGGGACTAGAACCTGGTGTGCCTGCACCGCTAGGCAGAGGATTAGCCTGTTGAGCTGCGGCGCCGGCCTTCTTACTATTTTCATAGTCATTTTTTACTGTTTCTTTCTTTAGTCTTTGTATGTAAAATTTAAAAAATAAAAACTTTTCCTGAGAAGGGTCTAGAAGCTTTACCAGATACCCAGGGGTCCTGAACACACAAAGATTCCATTTCCGGGGTGCAAGTTTGCAGGGATGGTCACTGAATCTCCGCAGGGGTCAAAGGCTGAGGTCCATGCTCCTGGCAATCCTAGCTGCACAGCTGAGACTCCACTCACTGGCTGGCTGAGCTGCACCCGGTAGAACCAGCCAGCACGCACCGCCCGTGTCCCAGGGCAAAGCCACGGCACTCCCTTCCGTGGGCAGCCGCCGCCCAGCAGTGAGCAGAGACGGCTACAGCACATCTGCGGTACTGGTTCTCTACCACGGTTGCTCAGCGCAAGTGCTGGGGGAGACTTAAAAAGCGCAGGGGCCTGGGTCTGCCCCAGAGAGACCTAGAGTTGATTCGGGGTGATAACCCTGGGCATCAGAGAACAGAGGGACCCCAGGCGAGCCCTCCGGGCAGCCAAGATCCCTTTGTACACCTTGGGCAGGCAGAGAAGGAGTTGTGCTCTCCCTATGCCAGGGGCTCTGCAGGTGCACTTCCTTTTCTGGTTAGTAAGCTGCAGGGCTTTTTGACCAGAAACCTGAGTAAACCCCCGGGCAGCAACACTGTCCCTTCCTCCACACACTCTGCTAAATCAGTGCTGGCTTCACTTTGTAGGTCGTTTAAAGCCCTTCCAGGGAAAGACCTTCCACAAATGCCGATTCCCAGGCCCGACATTGGGAGTGGGTCCAGAGGTCTGCATTTCCAGCGGGCTCCCGTGTGACCCAACACTGCTGTGGGCCCAGAGCCCAGTGGGAGCAGCAGCAGATGGCTGCCCGGCCTCTGTGGCCAGCATCCGTTCTGATTGGTTAGTCCTGGGCCAGCCCACTACCACCTTCTGATGACCACACCCACGAGTGCTCTAGGATCCCAGCCCTCCCCGGTGTTCTGTGGTGAGCCTGGGGAGCCAGCACTCCTCAGCCAGGTGTGATGGTTCAGGACATCAAGGCTTTGACAGCAGAACTGTCTCTCTCCCACCAGAGGGGACATTCTTTCTCCCACAGGCTGAAGTGGCACCAGGACACACAGGCTGTGGCTGCTGTCCAGCACCAGGGGCTATAGAACTCAGGGGTGTGGCCAGAGCCCAGACATGAAGGCAGGCAGGGCAAGGAGAAGCCAGGTCATTGGGGACATCAGTAGAGCGGCTGGATTACACTTCGCCTGAAGCCCACCTCAGGGCTACCAATTCACAAAGGACATGTAATCCTCTTATTGCCAGGTTAGTTAGCGTCTCTGTCTTTTCACCTTAACATACCTGATACAAACTTGGGCACTACAGAAGCCAGAGTCCAACCCCCCGGCTCAACCACTCACTGGCTGTACAGCTTTGCGGGAGCCATTTGACCCCTCTGAGCCTCCGTTTCCGCATCTACAACTTGGAACTGGGAGTGCCTATCCCAGGATCATCGTGGGGATCAGGAGAAACCATGGATATCATCAGCTGGCTTCCATACAATCAACGGTAGCTATTATTATCAAAACGAATCATTAGTCCCAGCTTGGCAAGCCCTCGTTCTAAAAACCGCAGATGTCAGCAGTTATTTCTAGCTGTTGGCAAAAAAAAAAAAAAAAAAAAAAAAAAGGAAGCAAATTAACTTAAGAGATTGGAGCGGGGGAACTTACGGTTTATGAGAAGGAGGGGGGAAAGATTCAACTCCCTGAGCACCCAGAAGGGATGAGGGTGCCTGTCCTGGCAGGAAGCACCCAGCTGGCTCAGGCCAGACTTGATTTGGTCAGATCGCTCTCGGACCTTGGCTGCAGCTAGCTGGGTGCGCGGAAGCCACGTTCGGCCTCTGGGTGTTCATCGGTGTGGCTGGCTCAGCCGTCCTAATTGTGTTGTATTGACAAATATATTTGTTTGGAACAAGCAAATGTATTGCAGGCAGGAAACAGACCAACTCCAAGAATTTATTTGGCTTTTTGGCACCGCTGCACTGAGCTTAGCATTCATTATGCGCCCATGTAAAGCAGTCTCCCGGCATGCTGGCCTGAGTTCTCTTTTTAATTATATTTATTTTTTCAGCTGCATTTCGGATCATGAACAGACTTGCTGGTCCTAAACAGGCCTCACTGGGTGAAACCTCCTGCCTCCTTCAAAATCATTGCTGCGGGGATTAAATGTTCAAAGTCATCAGACAAACCTACAGGGCTGCCACTGGCCATTACCCCTCAGGGATAAGACACAGGGTTAAGTCGGTCAGATCCCTGCTCTGAGCTCACGAAAGTCCACAGAAACCAAATCTCGATCACCGGATTGGAATTGAAATCAGACTGACGCTGAGGGCTGGCCTGATGAGCCAAAGGCCGTTTGGAATGCATCTTACAAGGATCTCTCTGGACCCCTCCCGCCATCACAGGACCCCTGGCAGCCATCTTTGAATGAGGCTCCTCCCCCTGCCCCCTGATTGGGAGAGGAGGAAGCGCCCGTGCCCAGAAGGGCCAATCAGAGCTCCCGCTGGCATGACGTAGAGAAGGCGTAAGAAGCGTATGACAGGACGGTTTGCCACGTGGCAGGCACCCTAAGGAGAACACCAGAAGATGCGGGCAGCCATATTGGATGCCATGTGGACCAGAGGAGTGGCCGAGGCCAAGCAAAGAGACAGAGCGGTCAAGGGAGCTGCAGACGGGAGACAGGAGGGAAGAGCCCGCTGGCAGTAGGGGGCTGGGGGTGTTCTCAGCTTCCGGCAATGGCCCGCTCCAGCCTCTGGGGCTTTCTACCGCCTTGGACTAAATCCCCCCATTATGCTCCGGCCTGCTCAAGTTGTTCAGCCTTTTACACCCAAACAAGGGAAAAGTATGCAGCCAACCAAACAATGTTGTAGAATATTTATTCCCCCGAAAAATGTACACAAGAACACTGTGGAAGCAAGGGAAGCCTGCTGCTTCCCTCCCTCCCGCAGCTGTCTGTTGGGCGCCTGCTCTGTGTCAGATGCTAGGTGTTCACTGGGGACCCTGCCCTTGGCAAGTTTCCAGCCTGGGTACAAGATGCCAGATAAGATCCCACTTCTATACAAAGAGATGGGTCACCAGCATGCAACGGGGGTCGCCTCTCAGAGAACAAGTGGTGTATGCTTAGGACAATATTGAAAATCAGTGCTTTGCAAAGTACGGTCTGCCACACCCCAGCACCCGTGTCCCCTGGGAACCTGGGAGCCATGCAGATTCCCAGACCCCAGCAACCCGTGCCTTTTTTTTTTTTTTTTAAGATTTCTTTATTGCCTTGAAAGGCAGAGATACAGCAAGAGAGACAGAGACAAATAGACTAGAGAGATCTTCCATCCACTGGTTCACTCCACAAATGGCTACAATGGCCAAGGCTGGTCCAGGCTTAAGCCAGGCGCTTAAACTCCACCCAGATGGGTGGCAGGGGTCTAAGCACTTGAGTCGTCATCCACTGCCTTCCCAAGGGCATTAGCAGGGAGCTGGATTGGAAGTGGAGTAGCTGGGAATGAAACCAGTGCTCTCACAGAATGCCAATGTTGTTGGTGTTACTTAACCCACTGAGCCACATGACACCAGCCCCAGAAAGCTGTTTTCACAAGACTTCCAAGTGATTCTGGTACAACTTCAGATTTGAGGAGCACTTCTATAAAACCTGAGGCTACTTCAAAAAGTTCTTGGGGGAGCCGGTGCCGTGTCCCCGCTGCTCCACTTCCAACCCAGCTCCCTGCTAATGCGCCTGAGAAAGCAGTGGAAGACAGCCTAAGCCCTTGAGCCCCTGCACCCATGTAGGAGACCCGGAAGAAGCTCCTGGCTCCTGGCTTTGGATTGGCCCAGTTCCAGCCATTGCAGCCATTTGGGGAGTGAACCAGTAGATGGAAGACTTCTCTCTCTCTCTCTTTGCCTCTGCCTCTATGTAACAATGCCTTTCTTTTCTATTCTTTTTTTTTTTTTTAAGATTTATTCATTTATTTGAGTTACACAGAGAGAAGGAGAGGCAGAGAGAGAGAGATCTTCCATCCTCTGGTTCACTTCCTAAATGTCCACAACAGATAGGGTTGGGGCACTGAAACCAGGAGCCAAAAACTATATCTGGGTCTCCCATGTGGGTGCAGGAACCCATCACTTACTGCTTCCCAGGTACATTGGCAGGGAGCTGTATTGGAAGCAGAGGCAGGCCTCAATCTCAGGCCTTCCAATACGTGACGCAGGCACCCTACGTGGCAGCTCTCCCCGTGGCACCATCCACAGCCTACGGCACCACCAAACCCTACTGCACCATCACAACCTGCTCCACCACCACCACAGCCTGCAGCCCTCCCAGACTTCTCTTTTCGTCCAATTTTTCCAAGAATGTTTGGAAGTACCTTCATACAATTGCTCAGTACCTCAACTTCCAAATTAACAAGCACTTCCAGTTTTTCTCAGGGCTTCCAGTCCCAAATATTGCATTTTCAAGACCACTCAGGGATGCAAGTGTGTGTCAGCAAACAATCATAGCAATCAGCTATTTATAATTTTACATATCAATTAATTTGATCTTCGGAGCAATTCTATAAGACAGGTGCTGGGTGTCCCTCAGCCCGCCTGCTTCCAGCTGAGGTGCTCCCTTAGAGGGGCAGGTACAGACTCTGCTGATAATCAGTGCTGCGTGCCCTTCACCTGGTTAAAAAGCTAACCACTCTTTCCTGGCAGTAAACCCCATCTGAGGGGCTGGCGTTCGGTGCTGTTCAAGACACTGCTTGATGGGGCCGGTGCTGTGGCGTAGCGGGTAAAGCCTCCGCCTGCAGTGCCGGCATCCAGTATGGACGCAGATTTGAATCCCAGCTGCTCCATATCTGATCCAGCTCTCTGCTGTGGCCTGGGAAAGCAGTGGAGGATGGCCCAAGTCCTTGGGCCCCTGCACCCACATGGGAGACCCGGAAGAAGCTCCTGGCTTCTGACTTCAGATCGGCGCAGCTCCGGCCGTTGCAGCCAACTGGGGAGTAAACCAGTGGATGGAAGACCTCTCTCTCTGCCTCTCCTTCTCTTTCTGTATAACTCTGACTTCCAAATAAATCTTTAAAAAAGATACTGCTTGGGACTCCCACATCCTTAGGGAGTGCTTGGGTTTGAGTCTCAGCTCTGCTTCCGAATCCAGCTTCCTGCTAATGTGCACCCTGCGAGGCAGCTGGTGATGGCTCAGGACTGGGTCCCTGTCACCCACATGGGAGATGCAGCATGAGTTCTGGCCCCTGGCTGTGGCTGGCCCAGGCCTGGCAGTTATGGCCATTTGGGCAGTGAACCAGTGGATGGAAGACCTCTGTTTCCCTCTCTCTGCCTTTCAAATAAATAAAATAAATACACAATTTAAAAACTGCATGCCACTTGAACCCCTTGCCACCCCTCCACCTGCCCTGGCCCTGCTCCAGGACCCCTAGAGCTTCCTGTGATCCAGCACCTACAGGGTTAAACCTGGCACATCAGGGGGCCTGCGATCCCCCAGGGCTAGAGTCCACCCACCACTGCTCTGAGGACCTGGTACCCCTGCTGCTAAGCTCTACACAGCTGCCAGCTTGTGGGAATAGTGCTTCTCTCTAGGTGCACCTAGAGAGAAAAATATATTTTATTTCTGGCCTCTCCATGTTTTTCAACTTTTTACAATAACCATGGTTTACTTTTCTAAACATCAAAGACAGAGGCAGGTGTTTGGTTCTGAGAAGTGAAGTCCTTTCCTTACTCCTGCCCCCAGCCCCACCATCTGTGCTGGCAGCCCCCCCCCATTACCATGACAACGGGGATGCAGCATAGGGCTGGCATCAAGAGCACTCCTGAACTTGGCTTTGGAGCTCTTGGGAGGTAAGGCCCACACCCCGGGGTCTCAGCAAAGAAGCCTTGTGCTTCCCTGGCCACGGGCCCACTTCCTGGCCCTGGTCAGCATGGCTAACTGCCCAACACTGGAGGAATGGGAGCTCACGGAGTGATCTGGCTTCCTCCAGAGAGCAGCCCATTCATTTCCTGAAGCCACTGGTCTGGTGGGAAGTGGGCCAGAATGGTTCTTTGAAGTACTCAACAACACAAGCAGAGAGAGGAGAAAGCACAATAGAGCCGCCAGGGCGGGGCTGGGGCTGTGAAGGAGATGAGCGTTCTTGTCCCTGTTCAGAGCAAGATTAGATCAAAGCTGGTAGCTGTGGGCCACACATCTGCTGCCCAGAGCAGACATGACCAATCAATCACAGCACTGACCCTTGCTGGGAGCCTCAGAGTCCTTCTCAGCATGCCGCAGGCAACTCTTCCATCAACTGCAATGTCTCTAGAGCCGAATCTCCTTGGTCATCCCTGGAGCAGTTAGCTGGGTGTCTGGTTAGACCCCTGGATCACACACCTGCACCTAACCGTAGCTGTTAATTCCCTCCCACTCAGGGAGCCACCACTCTTCCTAGCTTCGGGGAAAGTCTCACCAGGGTGTGGCTCCACCTCCAAAGGGAAGAGGAGAGATGAGATCCCTCATCAAACTCTTGAGGCACAGAGCCCTTTCTTCAAATCGAATCTTAGAAGACCAGACTATAAAACAAACGCAAGTGCGACTGTCCAGGTTGAAGAGGAGGTGACAGTGCCCCCTATAGCCATCCAATGCCACCTCCACCCTGCCTGCTACGGGACTTCCCAAGAACTCCTGGGGCGCCGCGGGACATGGGCGATTGCTGATCCTGTCTAAGTCCCAGATGGAAAGACGGAGGCCCCTTGAAAAGTGAACACTCCAGGCCGGCGCCGCGGCTCACTAGGCTAATCCTCCGCCTTGCGGCGCCGGCACACCGGGTTCTAGTCCCGGTCGGGGTGCCAGATTCTTTCCCGGTTGCCCCTCTTCCAGGCCAGCTCTCTGCTGTGGCCAGAGAGTGCAGTGGAGGATGGCCCAAGTGCTTGGGCCCTGCACCCCATGGGAGACCAGGATAAGTACCTGGCTCCTGCCATCGGATCGGCGTGGTGCGCTGGTTGCAGCGCGCCGGCCGCGGCGGCCATTGGAGGGTGAACCAACGGCAAAGGAAGACCTTTCTCTCTGTCTCTCTCTCTCACTGTCCACTCCTGCCTGTCAAAAAAAAAAAAAAAAGTGAACACTCCAAACTCCCCAGGCAGCGAGTGACAGCACAGGGTCGCTGTCTCCCAGCCCTCGATCCAGACACCAGAGCCAGCGTCAGATGTTCTGTCCCTTCTTTCCTCGTGTGCTGCCGGCTCCCTGAGCTACTGCGACTGCGCCTCAGCTTCAGCTGTGCCCAGCCCATCGACCCTGCTACTTGCAATGCTAGATCTGCAGCCTGAACTTCCACCTCACTACGCTTCCGCTGTGAGATGCCACGAGGACCCCAAACCCATCAGCCAGCGTGAGCATCCAGCCCCTCCTCTTCCCAAAAGTGCCCCATCCAGCATTCCTGCTCCTTCACAGCCCGACCAGCCCAAGCAAATCTCAAGCCGCAGTGCTGGTTTGCTTCCTCCTTCCACCCACGAACTCATCTGTGGCCTGTGGCCTTGATCTTGACCTTGACTGCCACCTGTTTCTCGCCTTCCTGCTTCCTTATTTCAGGCCATGACAGCTTTCCCCCGTACTTTGACAACTGTCCTTAAACTGGCCCCACTGGCCCCAGTCTTCTCCATTATTCAGGATGCGATCCCTGTAATTTTTCTAAAACCTAAATTTGAAGCAGTTGCTCGAACTTAGAATTTTTCAAAAGCTTCCCATTGAGCTTCAAATAACACCCAACCTCTGCACAGCCGGGCGGACCCTTTGTGGTAAGACTCACTTACCTCTCCCCCCTACGCTTTAGGAGTCCCTGTCTCAGACTCCTGCAGATGGAGCCCTTTGTGCTCACAGTGTGTGTGTGTGTGTGTGAGAGAGAGAGAGAGAGAGAGAGAGAGAGAGAGAGAGAGACTGAACGTTGCAGTATCCAGGCACAAGCAGTGTCCTCTGCCTGCAACATTCTTCCTTCTTTTTTTTTTTAAAGATTTATTTTTTTTTTATTTATTTGAAAGGCAGTTACAGAGAAAGAGGAACACACACACAAACAGATCTTCCATCCACTGGTTCACTCCCCAAATGGCTGCAACATCCAGAGCTGGGTCAGGCAGAAGCCAGGAGCCAGGAGCTTCTGCCGGGTCTCCCACTTGAGTGCAGGCGCTGAAGGACTCAGGCCACCTTCCACTGCTTTTCCAGGCAAAATAGTAGGGAGCTGGATGGGCAGTGGAGCAGCCAGCACTTGAACTGGCGCCCATATGGGATGCTGGCATTGCTGTCTGTGACTTAACCCATTATGCCACAATGCCAGTGTTTGGTGCAGGCCCTAAATGCACTTTCTATGCACAGACGGGGCTCCTCGTGCATCTCAGAAGAGACAGATCTTTCTCCAACTCTGCCTGCCGTGTCTTTCCAGACACAAAGCATGTCTCACTCCCACAGCTCATCTCAGTGTCATTCTAAGAGCACACGCAGCTCGTGTTGAGGCTGGTACTGCAGGTTTATTGATGGGTCCCTAAAGTGGACCATATGTTCCTGGAGGACGGGAGCAGCTCATCCGGGGTCTCCAGGGCATAACTCAGCATCCAGTCGGCACACAGTAGGGCTTCCAGGAAGTAGGGGTGGGGGCAGGAGAGCCGGGGAGGTGGGTGGGGGGAGGGAAAGGCTAGGAGACACAGGGCTGAAAGGCAAAAAGAAGGAAGTAAGTACTCAGTCAGCGCAGCTGCCCGGCTGTGCCTGTTGACCGCTGTGCCTGGCACGAGCCCGGCTCAGCATTAGTGCCGGCCACTTGTTCCCACCCGCGTGGTGCACCTGCCTGGCAGCTCAGACGCCCACCTCCTCCTAGCTGCGGGGCAAATCCGAGCTGGGCACAGCCTCCCAGGAAGACTCCGGGGCTTCCTTCAACCGGGGACAGCTCGGGCACACCACAGCTTTGAGAGGGAAGGGAGGGGGCATCCGGCACCCCCGAGGAAGGGGTGGCCTCTGCGCCCTTGATCTTGAACAGCACCCACTCCTGTCTTGTTTCTCTTTGCAGCACCCATCTCCACCACTTCCTGTCCTTAGAGGTAGCAGAAGGAGGTGACCGCTGTACGCTCACTGCCGTCAGCTGTGTTCAAATCTTACCACTGCTCCGTCCCAGCTGGGGAACCTCGGGCAAGCGTCTCAGCTTCTCTGTGGTACTCAGCTTCCCCTTCTGGGCCCAGAAAGATTGGTGGGGAACAGCATGGGCTAATGTCCAAGGCCTGCAACAGGACCTAGTGTTTTGGCGTCGACCCCACTTTCTTATTTAACATCTCCTCCCCCAGCATGGGGGTCCGGGAGGAGAGAAATGGGGGGAACAGTAGACTCCCTTCTTTGAATAAGGGTTTGACAGCTGGGAAAAGAAGGGACTGGGGAGATCAAGCGACTCCTCCAATGTCACACAACAAATCAGAGGCAGAGTTCTCACTTTCTCTGGTTCTCCCCTCCCAGGGAGGCCAGCTCAGGTGCAAGCATGGGAGCTGAGGGGGTCCTCCAGCTAGGACAGTTGCCACCAGTCCCGTGTGGCCCCCGAGGCCTTGGCGCACGGCTGATGTGTCTGAGAAACTGAAGCACTCGTGCTATTTCACTGCAATTAATTTCCATTTCAACTTACAAATTGATAGTCAAGTTTAGTTCTTGGAAAGCTTTTTCTGTGTGTAGATGAATCTACTATTTTTCAACCACAAATCTGATGAGATCTAAATGCAGAGCATGAAAATTTAGCATCCAAATGGAGATATGCTGTGGCTCTGTAGAATACACACTGAATTTGGAAGAGTTCGGATGCACAGAGCAATGTAAAACATCTTGCTAAAAGCTGTGTGTATCGGCTACATATTGAAGAGAGTGTGTTTCAGAGACACGGGGAGCAGCCACAAATCTATGGCAATATGTATTGTGAAAACGCACGTGTATGATTTCAAAAGTTTGCACCAAAATAAGGATATCTTTTCATTCCAGTTCTCATGAAGTTTTTGAAACACCCCCCATTGGGTTAAATAAGGTATTTTTTGAAAGCTTCATCCATTACTTTGTAGTAGTAGTATTACTTTTTAAAGACTTATTTATTGATTTGGAAGTCAGAGTTACAGAGAGAGGAGAGACAAGGGAGAGAGTGAGAGAAAGAATCTTCCATCCACTGGTTCACTCCAGAGATGGCCGATAGCCAGGAGCCAGGAACTTCCTCCAGGTCTCCCAAGTGGGTAGCGGGGTCCCAAGCACTTGGGCCATCTTCCGCTGCTCTCCCAGGCCATTGGAAGGGAGCTGGATCAGAAGTAGAGCAGCCAGGACACGAACCGGCGCCCATGTGGGATGCCGGTGCCACAAGGCTGGCCCCTAATTTGTATTATTTGTAATATTAGCTGTCAGAAAAGATTAAATCAGCCAAGTGGCTCACATTTTATTGCCATCAGACAGTGCCTGGATTAGAGGGACAAGGATGGAGACGGAGGAAGGGGACAAGGGGTGGGCATACCACCACCCACCCAGGACAGAGCAGCAGGGAGCCCGAGGTGTGGGGTTGAGCTGTGCTACTTGGGAGGCCCGAGCTGCCTCGCCTACCAGCTTCCCCGACAGGCAGGGGAGCGGCTCGGGATTAGCGCTAATTCCTTCCCTGGAGGGCAGATGGGAAGAAGGTTAAGTGGCTGCCTGGTGACTGTGGCTGCCCAATTAAGTCCAGCAGGGGATGAGGGCAAGGGGAGGGGCTGGGAATGTTGAGCAGGGATCCCCGGGGAGACGGAAGCAGTGAGGGCTTGACCTCGTCCCCACCCCCACCCCCAGCCCCCCAGGACCACACAGCAGGCTCAGGGCTGACCCAGGCTCCATTCTCTTTCTGCTCCAGCTCCTTAAGCAGCAGCCCCAAATTCAAGCCACCCCCTCAGGCGTCACCTCGCTGAGTCCTCTCCCTGCACCCCTGCTGGCCTCACTCCCACCGACAGATGAGGACAGGGAGGCTCAGGGAGACTTGGCACACTGCCCGCAGACACCGAGGTTGACAGCTGAAAAGCCAGAGGATCTGAACACCAGGTCACCCAGGTGCACCTGAACACTGAGCCTAACCACTCTGTCTTGCGGCCTCTTCTCCCAGGAGCCATCTCACCTAAAGTCAGGCCCACCAGCATGGAGACCGAGGTGGAGCCAGGACTGTCTGGAGCATGCTGGAACCCAGTACTGGATATGCAGAAAGAGGAGAGAGGACACATTTCCCCAGGCTGCCGCCTGTCAGTCTCAGCTTATGTATCACCTCCCCTAGGAAGCCTTCCCAGATTCCTTCCACCTTCCCTGCACCCCCCTCACTCCCTCTGCTCTCCCAGTGGCATTATCCCTCCAAATAAAAAGTAGCCAACATGCTATAAGCATTTCACCAAATTATTTTAATTTTTCCTTATAAGCAGTAAAGAATTCTTGCTTCCATTCTTCCATTTGACAGTGGAGAAAACCAAGGCTCAGAAAATAAAATAGATTACTGAAGGTCACAAACTCCTAAGTAGCCAGGTGTTCCCATCCAAAATGCCCACTCTGTCCCAGTGACGTCATCACCTTGTTGTCTTAGTTCTCACCACTCTCATGCAGTGGAATGCTTCGTCATTGGACCTGTCTTGCTCAATGTCTTTGAGCAAGTCTCACGTGCTCCATTTCATTCACTGGCTGGCTTAGTGCCTGCTGGTTGAGCACCTTGTTCGTGCCAGGGACGAAAAGCCCGCTAGGAACCGGACTGAGGAGGTCCTGCTTTCACCGAGCTGCCCTTCAAAGCAAGGAAACAGCTAGAATGTAGTGCTCAGAGAAGTATATAAAATAATCTCCAGGGGCCAGCACTGTGGCACAGAAGGTTAAGGCACCACCTGCAACACCAGCACCCATATAGACGCTGGTTCGTATCCCGGCTGTTCCACTTCCGATGCAGCTCCCTGATACTCCTATTCTCTGCTGATGGCCCAGGAAGCAGTAGAAGACGGCCCAAGTCCTTGGGCCCCTGCACCCACGTGGGAGACACGGAGGAAGCTCCTGGCTCCTGGCTTTGGAACAGCCCAGCTCCAGCCGCTGCAACCATCTGGGGAGTGAATCAGTGGTTGGGGACCTCTCTCTCTCTCTCTCTCTCTCTCTCTGTCTCTCCCTCTCTGTCTGTGTGTGATTGCCTCTCGAATAAATAAAATAAATATTTAAGAAAATAAAACCAGATGGCACCGGCGAAGGTACCACTCAGCGAAGACGCTAAAACCATTGACCTGCACACTTTAAATGGGGTCGTTGTTACATTCACAAGGCAAGAAACAAGCAGACCGAAGCAGGATGGCGCAGAGTGAGCAGGGAGGGGCAGAGGGAGGGAGAAGTGCCTGGCAAAGGCTGCGGCCGTCCAGGAACCTGAGGCTTCACCGTGTCCAGGGGAGCCTCTGGGGGTGCCCAGCTGAGAATCTGGAGCCCCTGTTTCCAGAATCGTGTTAAAAAGCAGTCAGCTGCCGTGAAGCATCATGGGCGAGGGGTGGGGTCTGGTTCCTGGACTCAGGGGCATTGTGGGTGAGGGGTGTGTCTGGTTCCTGGATTCAGGGGCATCATGGGCAAGGGGTGGGGTCTGGTTCCTGGATTCAGGAGCATCATGGGTGAGGGGTGGGGTCTGGAACCTGGATCCAAACCCCTGCTGGGCTCATGTTTCTTTTTCTTTTTTTTTCTTTTTTTTTTCTTTCTTTCTTTCTTTCTTTCTTTCTTTTTTTTTTTTTTACAGACAGAGTTAGACAGTGAGAGAGAGAGACAGAGAGAGAGAGTTATAGACAGTGAGAGAGAGAAAGAGAGAAAGGTCTTCCTTCTGTTGGTTCACTCCCCTAATAGCCACTATGGCCGGTGCTGCGCCGATCCAAAGCCAGGAGCCAGGTACTTCCTCCCGGTCTCCCATGTGGGTGCAGGCCCCAAGGACCTGGGCCATCCTCCACTGCAGTCCCAGGCCACAGCAGAGAGCTGGACTGGAAGAGGAGCAACTGTGATTAGAACATGGCGCCCCAACCGGGACTAGAACCCAGGGTGCCGGCGCTGCAGGTAGAGGATTAGCTAGGTGAGCCCCGGCGCCGGCCCTGGGCTCATGTTTCTAGCTGTGGGGCTGCAGCAAGCTATGTCACCTTTGGGGACTCAGTTTCTCAGCCGGAAGATGAATGTAATCGTGTCTCCATCTCTGGGAGGCACAGCAGAGTGACTGTTCCTGAAGCACTCACGGTCCTGCAGAGTCGGGTTAGGGTTAGGGTTAGCTCTCGCCCCCCACCCCGGCTCACCTCAACAAGCAGTGGCTCCCCAGGCCTCTTTCCAAATGGGTCGTAAACCAGAGGCCAGGGGCTCCTGTTCCCAGCAGCTGCCAGTGAAGGCCATCCCCTGGGTCAAGGGCACCTGCCAGCCCCCTGCAGCCTCCAGAGGCCCATGTACCTGGCCTGGCCATGTCACAGCAGTCAGGGGAGGAATTAGCACAGGCTTCTAAATCGACAAAGATGGCCTCACAGGTGCTCCGCGGGTTGTTTCAAGCCAGAGGTGGGTAGTTAATGGGGGGTGTCTCCAGGGGCTGAGAGAGGAAGGGCGGGGTCCCAGGTACCATGGGGCTCCTTCCACGGGGCCTGCTGGGCAGGGTGCGGGAACCGAGGGGTAGCCCAGCTGTAAGGAAACCTCACGGTTTGTACCATCGCAACCACCCAGTTCAAGTCCCCCGCTGCCCACGTTCACAGCCGGTGCCCCAGACGGGGAGCTAAGTCGCCTTTCCAAGCCTCTTACTGTCTTCACCGGTGACACGGGCGTGATGCCGACTCTCTCAGACACATCTGAGGCCTGGCAAGTCCCAAAAGCCGAAGTTCTGCTCCAACTGTCCCATTTGTAGTAGGCACTCAAGGGGTTCGTAGGAGGGAGTCTGGCATGGCGCCGTGACCTGACAAGCGTTTCACGTCCCTGGGTACCAAGCACAGTGAGAGACTGCAGAAGGTGTGTGGCTACCTCGGGTGACTTTCCTTCCAAGCTCCCTAAGGCTCTGAGAAATTCCGGAACATTCTTCAGCAGTGTCACAGCTATGACTCCATGGTAGTTCCGTTTTCAGTACTGTTGATTGCAGGCTGCTGTGACGTCACCGGGAGTCATCTGCTCTTTCATTTCCTCTGGTGAGTTGCCAGATTTAGCAAATAAAACTATAGGTGTCAATTACATTTGAATTGCAGATCAACAACAAACACTTTATTTAGTACAGAATGAATGTGTCCCACTAACTATTTAGGACAAAGTTACAGTAAAATAACTGTTCATTGCTGTTCCGAAATTCAGATGTAACTGGGCGCCTTGTATGTTATCTAGCAGCCCCCCCGTGTTTCATCCCTAGCCTGGTAGCGATAGGGTAGCAAATCTCTCCCGGCTTGAGCTGGGTCACGTGGACGCCTCCAGTCAATCGCCACGGCCAAGGGAACCTGATACGCCCACTGCTGACAGCTCAGACTCTGAACTTGGGGTTCCCTGCAGAAAGGTGGCACCCACGAAGCAAGGTCAAGTACTGTGGGCGGTGGGAGTCAAGGCAAGAAAATCAAGATCTGCCCTGAGCAGATGGCAGGAGGGGACTTGTTAAGCCAGAGGAGGCAGTGAGGAGAGACCAACGTCAATCTCGTGGGACAAAAGAACCCCAGCTGTCTGCCTGATTCGGTGACAGCGTCTTTGGTTGACCCCACCTGCAGGAACTCCTGCCCTAATTTTCCCTCTGGGCCTCAGTTTACTGATCAGCAAAATGGGTATAACAGTTCAACCTTCTCAGGGTGGTTGTCAGGATCATTTGAGGTCCAATGGAATACTGATTAGGAATCCAGTTAGTTCTAGGTGGTCGCAAATGCCGAAACTATTTCCTAAGGTAGGTTTTGGACAAATTGGGTTTCCAGTCTTCGTAATTGAATGTTTGTCAAGGCTTCTCCAGGGCAGCTTCCACACCTTGGGCTGGGTAACTCCCTGCTGGGGGCCGCCCTGCACCCCCGGACCCCACCCACCTGGCTGTGACAACACAAGCCTCCTCTGACACCCCGAATGTCCTCCAGGATTCAGAGTCCCTGCCCCAGCAGAACATCGGCACCCGCGTTCTCACACCTCTGTGTAGACACGGCACCCGAGTATTCTGTAAACCCCATTTTACATATGTGCCACTGGGAACACTAAGGCCCCCTCACCTGATGGAAGGACTTCCTGAGGTCGGGTGCCTGAGGGTCCTCCTGCCCCGGGGGACTTCCAAGCTGCATTAAAAATGAGCTCCGGGTTAATTGGATGAGAAGGTGGTGCGGAGCAAGACCCAATCATCCCTTTGGCTTCCATTTTGACAGGAGCCTGGGGGCTTCTTGGAGTCACGCCCCATTAGGATTTTGATTTCAGGAAAGTCCTGTCTCACCAAGAGAATGGCAAAGCTCTGTGTGTGGGAGGGCGGAGGGGAGGGAGGAGGTGAGGGCAGAGGGCCGGGCAGTAAAATTCAGTGGGGACTGTTGTGGGCCTGATGTCAGAACCTGGTTTGCCTCTCCCTGGCCGGTGTCCTTGGGCAAATGGTCTGATGTCACCAAGGCCATTGCCACAGGCTGGGCCCTCGGCACTCAGCCACATGCTCAGAGGACCCCTCGCTTGATGTATGCTCTACAGTGGCAGGCTTGAACTTCTTAGGTTTCTTAGGGGCCCTGCACCAGACCCTGCAGAGCACACGGCCAATCCTGCTCCTTGAACTTGACGTTCAAGGTCACAGGCCCCTGCCGACTAGTCCCAAGGCAGACCATTCTCAGGGCAGACCACACCCGCCTCCAGGTCATCCCAGGCGTGCAATAACGGTAGCTACAGTCGCTCTCAGCACCGTTGCAGAAGGAAGTCCTGAACCCGGGACTCTAGGCTTCCCAGAGCTTTGAAATTCTCACCGCTGATTGTGTTTCTCCCCCCATCTGCTTCCGGTAGCAGGGACTCTCTGCTGAGGCCTTCGGATTTGCAGGGAGGAGGAGCAGGGCGAGGCTGGCCCTGTGGGAGGAGGAGAGCCTAGGGGAGAGCCGCCGGCAAGCTGAGAAAACAGGTGGAGTCCCCACAGCTTCTGGAAGGAAGGCTTCTCAGACTGCAACAGGTGGAGGGAGAGCTGGTCCCCAGGGCTCCCAGGACCCCCACAGCCCCTCCTGCAGCAAGCTCTGAAAGGCTGCAATTAAACAAGTCCCAAGAGCTGGGCGGGCCACCAGGCCACCTCAGCAGGTGCATCCTGGCAGGTTCCAGATTCCCATTGATACCACCCAGAAGGTGTCTATAGTTGGCCTGTGTCCTGAGACACCAATTCAGGAACACCCCCAAAGGGGAAGTAGGGCCAGACAAAGCTTCAGGACCCTGTTGGGGGTTCCTTTCTGGACCAGTGTGCTGGCCACCCCAAAAACAAGGCCCACAGGAAGGACAGCCAGGCAGGGTGTGTGCTGATGAGGCTTGGTGACTGCAGGATTGGCCTGGAGGATGCCTCTTGGACCCATGTGGCCCCTCGAAGGTACTGAGTTGCGGGTGTATGTGTGGTCCCAAGACCACCCCCCTTTCCTGCATCCCTATGGTTGTAGCGGCAGACCCTTCTTTGTTAGGGTGAGTTTTTCCCTCGATCCAACAGGCTGTTCCAGGTAAGTGATTTGCATTTCTGGGTGGAGCTGGGGTGCCTACATCTCCTCCTCAGCTTTGGGACTTCTCCCGGGCGCTGGGGCGGCCCGCCCTAACCCTCCCTGGCTCTGTGCCCTTCCTTCTGCCGGCCACGGTCTGAGGCTTCGCTCTTTGGACACTTTGTGAGTCAGTAGTGATCCCCCTGGTCTGTGATGGAGTCAGGGGGATGTGTAGGCATTCTGGAGCTCAAGGAGGAAGGCAGCTTCCAGGAAAAATGAATGGGCTTTGTACTTGAGCTGCCTTGAACAGGAATCTTATTTAACCAGTTCTCAAGCAGCACAGATGTTTTGGAAGCATCCTCACCCGGTGGAGTTTCGAGGGGACGAGGGGAGCTCTGCCCGCTCCCTGAGCAGGCAGACGGGTTTCTTGGGTGAGCGCGACCCTGCCGCCGGCAGGAGCAGGGTGGTGCCAAGAAGGAGCCAGCTTGCTCCGTGACCACGTGCCTCCTCCCGCTCTGGAAGACACTTCCCGCTCACAGCTTTGCTCGGCCACCCCTCCTGTCATGGGGCAGGGCCCGTTCCCCCTCCTTTCAACACCTGCATTTCAAATCCAGCATGGGGAGGGGCCTGGAGACGCTCCAGAGGCCTGGGGGGCAGGGAGGATTGGATGCAGTGAGGGTGAGCTTGCAGCCATCACTGCAGAGCCCCCTGGGAGGTTGGTCAGGGAGAGGGGACCAAGTCACGACTGTGGAGTCGTCCCCAAGCGAGAGAGATCTTCCATTCACCGGTTCATTCCCCAAATGGCCTTGACAGCCAGGACTGAGCCAGGCTGAAGCCAAAAGCCTGAAACTCCATCTGAGTCTCCTATGTCGGTGGCAGGGCCCAAGCACTTGGGCCATTTTCTGCTGCTTTTCCCAGGCCCATCAGCAGGAAGCCGGGACTCGAACCGACGCTCCGATATGGGATGCCAGCCTGGCAAGCGGCAGCTCAGCTCACAACACCACAGTGATCGCCAGCCCTCAGGCACCTGTTACCACCCCTCAGCAGCTGCGTGGGCCGCCAGCATGTAGCCTCCCTCAGGGGCATGAGCTATCTGAGGACACTGATGGCGTCTTGTTTCTTTGCCATAAGACCCAGCAGAGGCACTCCTCAGGAGAAGACCTACTGTGTGCCAGGAACTCAGCTCATCGCCGTCACGTACTCCTTCCCTTCGTCCTGACAGCACGCTCCCACGTGCACGGCTCTTATCCCCGTCTTACAGTGGAAGCAACGTTAGCTCAGAGAGCAGGAGTTTGACCTACTCAGCTTTTCAGACTGGATCCTAGCTCCTTTGTCTTCCCTCCCTCCCCAGCCCCTCCCCCTGGGGCAAGAGAAATAGCACTACGTGAACTCCAGGAAACGTCATCCCACGGGTGGGCGTCCAGGGGCATCGGCAGCTCCCTCAGACCCTGGGATTGCTGAGGCTTCGTTTATGGATTCAGGCAACCAATCTCATCTCTGCGGCACTGGTCCAAATGCTGAGGATCAAATCATGAGCAAAAGTCACCATGATCCAGCCCCCAGGAGCTTCCAGCCTGGGGACGGGGTCAAGTCTATGAGCTTCTCCTAAGTTAACATGTTCTCCGCCCCCACTGGACCCAGGTTTTACTCACTCATTCTTCAACATGCTTTGCTTATTGAACCAAGACTAGGTTAGGCTGCAAATAACAGGAAACCCAAATATTAATAGCTGCCTTTGGCTCTATAAAGAGAGAGGTTTGGTTTTCTGGTATTAATACTGTCTGTGAGTAAATTGTTTAATAACTAAAAGGGGCCAGAACAGAATTATTGGTCATTCTCTTGACCTTTGCCTCATGTACGTGTGAAAGCTGCTACCACTCCAGTCATTAAACCCACATTCTGAACAAGAGGAAGGTGGGAAG